>NW_027362998.1:1017500-2217500 GCF_046119375.1 Phyllobates terribilis
AGTACAGAAGCGCTCCTAAGGCGGGAGACTGCAGTGCAGGGCGTGCTGTGACGTCACTTTCAGCAGGCGTGCGGCCCTGTCTGCTAAATGTGACGCTGCAGTACAGCCCCTGCTCTGCTTTTCGGCTCTCCTGCTCCCAGGCCCCTCCCGCTACTGTCCTGGGCATCGCGGCGGCGGTGAGAGTGCGTGCGCGCACCCTTAAAGGGCCCACGACCACTTTTTTTTTTTTTTTTAATTCTCCTCTGCCTTCTCTGCAGGGGGCCGGGGCCCACCGGGAAATTTCCTGGCACCCCGCCAGGCCTGTCCGAGCCTGCTGACAACCCCCCACTCTCCTATCTCCCAGCCTCCCTCATCCCCGCTCCATCAGCTACTAGTTACCAAAGTGTTTTCTGCTTGGTGAGCTCAGCTGACATCAGTCTGACAGTTTCCACTAAGATATATTGCAGAAAAGGCAGCCCACCGCACAGCCTGGAATGCCGGCTGCACTTTTCAGTAAGATATCTTGCTGTTGTCCATAATAGCATGGAACATTAAAAGATAAGCTTCAAGTCACGGACCATGAGCTGGGAGTCAGAGGGAACAGACAGAGGCTGCAGTGCTGGGACGAGGCACAGGTTTTGCCTCACACACTTGTACGTGTCAGCGCCTCACCTGATTCCTTCAGCATCCTGTCACATGCGCAGAAAAAACTAGCTCAGTCTCAGACCAAAGTCACTGGCAGGGGCTGGAGGGGATGGAGCGCTGCCTGGCCGTTTCTATTGAGAGTGCAGGAACGACGTAGCTCCTGTCTCATTGATAACTGGAAAGGAGCCCCCAACACAGCCCCCAGTGTGACCGCAACCATTACACCCCCACTGGGGGCCCCTGAGGGAGTGGGGGCCCCAGGCATTTGCTTTGTTTGCCTCCCCATAATGTCAGCCTGCCCACATCTGATACTTCCCATTTATTCCCCCTCTTATCGCTCTCATCCTAATATGAATTACCGCAATCTCTCCTATGTAAAACCTGTGTCCTTGACGACCACCCCTCTGCTCCCTCTCTCTGGAGCACTCTGAAATGCCCACTCTGTCTGTAATAAGCTCCATGTGATTCATGACCTCCTTACCTCTCACAATTTCTCCTTCCTGGGCCTCACCGAAACATGGCTGACACCCTCCAACACTGCCTCCCTTGCTCCGCTGTGTTATGATGGCCTCCACTTTGCCCACACTCTTCTCCTTGGCAACATACATGGCGGAGGAGTGGGTCTTCTTCTTTCTACCGATTGCACCTTTAATCCAATCCCACCTCTAACCTCCCTTATCTTCTCTTTTGAAGTCCACTCTGTCCGCATCTATTCTACCTCCAAGTGGCCGTCATATACCGACCTCCGGGCCCGGCCACTACCTATATTGACTAATTCTCCACCTGGCTTCTTCACTTTCTTTCTGCTGACATTCCCACTATCATAATGGATGACTTCAACATCCCTACTGACACCCTCCAGTCAGCAGCCTCCAAACTCCTGTGTCTTACTTTATCTTTTGGACTTACTCAATGTTCCTCCTCAGCCACCCACACAGACGGAAATACATTAGACCTTATCTTCACCTGTCTCTGCTCCCTATCTAACTTCACAACCTCCCCTCTCACCCTACCTCATCACCATCTACTCACTTTCTCATCTCTGTCCTCCTCACCTGTCACCCAAGTCAGCAACTAGCACACCCCTGAAGAAACCTTGCATGTCTCCACACTCACACACTCTCTAATTCTATTCTACCACTGACATCCATATCTTCACTCCACGACACAGACAGTGTCACTGCCTTCTACAATGCCACTCTAGCATAGCACCAGCTATTGACTCGGTTACCCCTCTCATGCATGACAGAGTGTAACGAATCAATAGACAACCCTGGCACAATAGCATCACTAAAAAGCTTTGGCAAGTGTCCAGGGTCGTGCAGGGCTGCTGGTAGGAATTTCGGGGCCCCATACTGACAAAATTTTGGGGCCCCCTTGAAACTCCACCCAGGCTTCACCCCAGCTCCGCCTCCACTCCTCAAACCTTCCACAGTCCCACCGACCACTCTTGGAAAAACTCTACTTTCTGCCACACTGTGACCACACCACATATTACCACCACATAGTGACTGAATAATACCACATACAAGAGACAAATACTGTCACACCATGACCAGATCAAGTCTATGAGAGCATCGTTCAGGCTTTCAGACTTGCATTGAGAGATTGTGACATAGCTTCTGACTTCCAGTCAGTCAGAAGCTGCGTTCACAAGATGGCGCCGCAAGACTGAAGCAGTGCTGAAAATTGATGAAGACGCCAGAAGGTGAGTATGACTTATGTTTAAAGGGACTCTGTCAGCACAGGATGACTGTTCAAATAAAGTCCCACCACTCGGTACTTCACGGCAGTGCCAACCCTTTAAATTCACCTGCCCACCTGTTTGTTCTCCCTCTATCTCCACACCCCCCTTCTGGCCGGGAGTCTGCATTTCACATCCTTGAAGCCAAGTGATTGCCATTCCTGGCTCCGACACCAGCGAATCCTCACAGTGCTTGCGATGTGAGGATTCACAAGTCTTCAGTCAGTGACACAGAGGGACTGCTGGCTTGTGGATTTAGACTGGACAACCCCTTTAAGGCTCCTTCAGCCATCAGTGAATATCGGTCTGTGCTCGGACCGCAATGCATGGACTTGCCGCGGGTCTCCTGACCTCAACTCAGCAGCCTCACAGCATGTATGAGGATGCGGGTCAGCATGATTGGTGCCCAGTCCAAGCACTGCAGACTGAGAGCAGAACGATTTCTCACTTCCAGTATTTACACTGTCATAATAATAAAGATGTTTCCCAATCATATACAGTGCATTGTGAAAGTATTTGGCCCCCTTGAACTTTTCTACCTTTTGCCACATTTCTGGCTTCAAACATAAAGATATAAAATTAAATTTTATTGGAAAGAATCAACAACAAGTGGGACACAATCGTGAAGTGGAACGAAATTTATTGGATATTTTAAACTTTTTAAACAAATTAAAAACTGAAAAGTGGGGCGTGCAATATTATTCGGCCCCTTTACTTTCAGTGCAGCAAACTCACTCCAGAAGTTCAGTGAGAATCTCTGAATGATCCAATGTTGTCCTAAATGACTGGTAATGATAAATAGAATCCACCTGTGTGTAATCAAGTCTCCGTATAAATGCACCTGCTCTGTGATAGTCTCAGGGTTCTGTTTCAAGTGCAGAGAGCATCATGAAGACCAAGGAACACACCAGGCAGGTCCGATATAGTGTTGTGGCGAAGTTTAAAGCCAGATTTGGATACAAAAAGATTTCGCAAGTTTTTAACATCTCAAGGAGCACTGTACAAGTGATCATATTGAAATGGAAGGATTATCAGACCACTGCAAATCTTCCAAGACCCAGCCGTCCCTCTAAACTTTCATCTCGAACAAGGAGAAGACTGATCAGAGATGCAGCCAAAAGGCCCATGATCACTCTGGTTGAACTGCAGAGATCTACAGCTGAGGTGGGAGAGTCTGTCCATATGATAACAATCAGTCATACACTGCACAAATCTGGCCTTTATGGAAGAGTGGCAAGAAGAAAGCCATTTTTCAGAGATATCCATAAAAAGTCTCATTTGAAGTTTGCCACAAGCCACCTGGGAGACACACCAAACATGTGGAATAAGGTGCTCTGGTCAGATGAAACCATTATCAAACTTTTTGGCCGCAATGCAAAACGATATGTTTGGCGTAAAAGCAACACAGCTCATCACCCTCAAAACACTATCCCCACTGTCAAACATGGTGGTGGCAGCATCATGGTTTGGGCCTGCTTTTCTTCAGCAGGGACAGGGAAGATGGTTAATATTGATGGGAAGATGGACGGAGCCAAATACAGGACCATTCTGGAAGAAAACCTGTTGGAGTCTGCAAAAGACCTGAGACTGGGACGGAGATTTATCTTCCAACAAGACAATGATCCCAAACATAAAGCAAAATCTACAATAAAATGGTTCAAAAATAAACGTATCCAGGTGTTAGAATGGCCAAGTCAAAGTCCAGACCTGAATCCAATCGAGAATCTGTGGAAAGAGCTGAAAACTGCTGTTCACAAACGCCCTCCATCCAACCTCAATGAGCTTGAACTGTTTTGCAAGGAAGAATGGGCAAGAATTTCAGCCTCTCGATGTGAAAAACTGATAGAGACATACCCCAAGCGACTTGCAGCTGTAATCGCAGCAAAAGATGGCGATTATTAACTCAAGATGGCCGAATAATATTGCATGCCCCACTTTTCAGTTTTTAATTTGTTAAAAAAGTTTAAAATTTCCAATAAATTTCGTTCCACTTCACGATTGTGTCCCAGTTGTTGTTGATTCTTCCCCCAAAAAATAGAATTTTATATCTTTATGTTTGAAGCCAGAAATGTGGCAAAAGTTAGAAAAGTTCAAGGGGACCAAATACTTTCACAATGCACTGTATAAACTTATATCAATCATTCCCTCCCCTCCCCCCTTTCAGGAGCAGAGGGAATGATTGTATCATATAATCATGTACTGAGATGGTGGACAAATTAATACATGAACTTAAAGGGGTTTTCCCACGAACAAAAGTTAATTTTAATCAATAGATCTTTGAATAATGTAATGGCTGTGTCTGACCGTGTACAGAACACGGTCTGATCATACCATGACGCGCCCTCTGGGTCGTGGGGTACCCGGTGCCGGTCGGTAAATGCTGGGGGATGTCACAGTAGCGGTGACCCGGTCCTGACCCAGGGGTTATTGATAGGGGATTTATGGTGATTGTATAAAGTTCGTGACGCCGCCTGTTGTATGCGGCTAGGGGAGCCGCCGCTGCGGAGCAGGTCCTCTGGAGCTGATGTTACTGCAGCAGGGATAGTGTGGCTCTCCACAGGTAGAGCTTAGCTCCAGGGCAGTGTAGATGTTATGGGTTATGCTCGGCGTTGTAGTGCAGGGGTTGATGGCGCAGCAATAATCAGTCCACAACTCAATGGCGGTTTCCTCTTATCTTTACTGGTGGTGATTAGACAAGCCGGGACTAGGGTGCTGGCTAGAAGTGGAAGTCCGGGCAACCTGGAAGCAAGTAAAGAATCCTCCTTGCCAGGTGAAATTGGAGGCCTTCCCTTTACACTAAACTCTTTAGCCCTGCTGCTTGTAGCTGTGCGCGTCCCTCGTCCCTGAGTGCAACGTTTCTGTGCTCACCCGTATGGCAGGCAGCTCGGGCCTTGCTGGTGCGTCGCTCTCACGTGGCGGTGCTGAACCCTGCGGTGCTGCTGAGCCTTTGGGCGTCTGATGAGGCCAGGAGACCTGCAGTCTCCTGCCCTCCGGTTTCTACTGCTGGGCCTTCGGTGCCCCACAGCCTTGGACTCCGGTGTCCGGTTCTTCTGTGCTGGTTCTTCTGGGGTGAGCTGCCGCGCAGCTCCAGTCCCCAGCTCCTCTCTCCTCGATGTCCTGACTTCAACTCCTCACACACTAAGTCTCACTAACCACGCCTCCAGATCCCAGTTGCCAAGGGGAGGGACTCCCCTTGCTGGTCTGGAGCCAGGAAAGTGTTGCATGCTTAGTAAAACCTGATTAGGGGACCCCTGCTTGCTTCCAAGCATGGCATCAACTCTTGTGAGGGAGGCAATGCCACTGTGGCAACCGGACTAGTGTTGAGCCACCCCCGTAGTGTTCGAGTTCGGTTCGGTTCGTCGAACACCCGTGTGTTCGCCGAACTGTTCGTCGAACTGTTCGTCGAACACCTTCGAACACCGTTAAAACCAATGGCAGGCAAACAAAAACACATAGAAACACATAGAAAACACCTTCAAAGGTGTCCAAAAGCTGACAAACTGCTCAGAAGACACAACTAACACATGGAAAAGTGACAAGTATATATAGTCATGCGAAAAGAAAAGAGGTGGAGGAGTAAAAGGAGGGGGAGACACAGATATAGGCATGTCATGCCCTTCTAAAATCCAAAAAGTGAGAAGCCGACACTTTCAGTCCGCTCCTGCCCGTGCCACCTCCGTGTCGCCGGGTTTGTGCCAGAGCCGCGGTGAACCCTGACGGCCAGCCCCCCTCTCCGAATACTGGTGCCTGTCCGCTGGTGGGTCGAGCGAGCCCCCCTGTGGTGGAGGCAGCTCTAAGCTTTTTAATTTAAATTGTCTCTCTAATTTGAATAAATACACTTTAAATCCATTTACAAGGATCTATTGGAGGGCAAGTCTCATGCCAGCAGCCGCGTAATTCCAGCTCCAGTAGCGTCCACTAAAGCTGCTGCAGTTAAAAAGCTTTTATAAGGATCGAGCTCGGCTGTCCACCGCAAGGCATCCTACTGCCAGTCCGAGCCCCTATGCCTTGGGGTGCCTCCTGATGCTCTTCACTGAGTATCCCGTGGTCCCGAAGCATTTCCTTTGAAAAAATGAAGTGTCCAAACTACAGGTGGTGTAGCTTGCTTAACAGCCGGGATAATCCGCTGACTAGCAGACACTGCTACTAGGCACAAAGTATTTCCTGGGCTAGATGCAGTTAAAAATTTGTAATTAGATACTCTCGTTGGATGCTGAGAAAGCATTCCATAGAGTCTCCTGGCACGCCATATATGATTCTCTTAAAAAGCTTGGGGTAGGGGTCTAGGGGACCCTTTTATAGCCAAAATCACGGCCCTGTATCGCAATACGTCACCTAGGCTGAAGATAAATGGAACTGTAGCACCTTGAGGGCTCGGTTGCTACAGAGGTATTGCACCTCACCCAGAGGTGTGATATCTCACTCTCAGGTAAGGATGTAGTGTGGATCAGGACCCAACACCTGCATGCATTACACCACATTGCCGTGGGGCAGGGCGACCAATATGCCCCTGAGATGGGCACGATAGTCCCTGTCCCTGGCTGGAGTGGGGGGAGGGAACACTGAGGAAGGGGAACCCTGTAGTGCAGGAGCAGGGAGGAAGCAGTTCCTGGGTGCATTGAGAAGGGAGTATAAAAGGTGGGCACCATCTTAGTTCAGTGCAGAGAAGTCTGAGCAGAAGTGGCAGGGAGCAGGGGCTCTGCATGAGCTCTGCTCCGGAGGCGGGCCTAGTAACAGAGGCCCAGGCCTGGAAGAGGGAGAAGGAAGGAAGAGGAGCGGAGAAGGCTCCAGGAACGAGGAACGAAGGGATCTCAGGGGTGCGGACGGGCGAGTCGCCACCGCACGCCCGAATCCACCTGCGTGGAGGGGTCAGGCCAAAGGGGGAGACCGGTCCCCGAAACTAGTGGAGGCAGGAAACGACCCTCAGCTAGAAACAGGAGGCTGTGACATTTTATGTGGCGCAGCCCCTCACTACACCCGCTAGGAAGGCACCACATAGGGTCAGGGAAACTGGCGCCAAGTTTACCAAGAGGAGGCCCGAGGCAGCCGGACAGAAGGGTTGGTAAGAAAGGCCAGACAAAGGACACACAAAGGGGGTCCTGTGAAGCACTCCAAAGTTATCTGGGAGTTGTCTGAGCCCCTCACCTGGTGAGCACAGTACGACGTGGGCAGCCGTTACCTGCAGACGTGGTCTGGATAATAAGAACTGTGAGTAAAGGCCCTGGACTGCATCACTGACTCCGTGTCATTACTGCTGCTGCCCTGCACCATCACCCCCATCCTCCGCATACACTGCCCTGAGGCTATACTCCTCCCATGGGGAGTTATGCTACGCTCTGCTGCACCCACAACACCAGCCTCAGCGGTCTGCCCTGGAGCGGCGGTTCACTCTGACCGCAATCCACGGGTGGCGTAGTCGGACATTTAAACATCAAAACCACATAAATAGTTCCGCCACTGGTTTGACCGCCCTGAGCCACGGAACCGGGTTGCCGCCACGGAGACTACAACCACCAGCATCCACCAAAAAGGGTCCGGCTCCGGGTGTCCCAAGGCCCAGGGGGCGCGTCAGAACATTTTCATCACCTTTCACAATCACCAATGGGACAAGGCAGGGATGTTCTCTGTCCCCTCTCTTATACATCCTAGTGACGGAGCACCTGCTCTCATCAATTCGCCATAACCCCAATATTAGGTGGATTGAGGTGGGAGGCACCGAGTACAAGTGCTCTCTATTTGCTGATGATGTCCTAGTATATATCACTCAATCACATATATCCATCCATGCTGTTATGGCTGAAATAGATCACTTTGTTACATGGTCAAATTTTAAAATCAATGCAGCGAAGTCTGAGGCCCTCGATGTCTCCCTCCCCAAATCCATATAGGATTCCATCCAGTCCAACTTTCCCTTTGCCTGGCACTCACAGGGTATCAAATACTTAGGAATTCCTATTCATAGAGACCTCTCCCATCTATGTTATCTTAATTTTGGGCCCTTTATTGAACAACTCCATACAGACCACGGTTGGCAAGTTAGAACTGTAAGATTCACTACGTGAACCACTGGTGTTTTGTGGAAAAGCACATGTACACTGTGTTCCAAATTATTATGCAAAAAGTGTTTAGGAGTGATAAGGGAAGAATTTGTTTGTTTGTCAGTTAAACTCATTGATGGTGATGTGTGTCAGGGCTCTTTATATCACTGTAAGCAATTGCAGACACCTGTTTTAATTAGTTTGGCAGGTGTGTCCAATGAAAGGCAAGACTACTTAAGAAGGCTGTCTCATATTATTAAGCAGCCTACATTTTCTGCCAAAATGGGAAAGAAAAAGGATGTGTCGGCTGCTGAGAAGCAACAAATTGTGGAGTGTTTTGGTCAAGGCATGACTACAATCAACATTGTGCGATGATCAGGATGAAGTGTCTTGGCAATCAAGAAGTATGTAGCTGATTCACAGTACACACGTGTGCGTGCTGATAAGGGCAAATTGAGGACTCTTTCCTACAGGCAATTACGTCAGGTTGAAAGAGCAGCGGCAAAAAAGCCTTGTCATAGCAGCAGACAAGTTTTTGAAGCTGCTTGTGCCTCCAACGTCCCCCGAACAACAAGATGCAGGGTCCTTCAGAGGTTTGCAGCTGTGCATACGCCATCCTGTCGACCTCCTCTATCCACTTCACACAAGCAGAAACGGCTCCAGTGGGCCAAACATTACATGAAGACTGATTTCAAAACTGTTTTGTTCACGGATGAGTGCCGTGCAGCGCTCGATGGTCCAGATGGATGGAGTGGAGGATGGCTGGTTGATGGACACCCCACGCAAACACGGCTACAGTGCCAACAAGGAGGAGGTGGAGTAATGTTTTGGGCTGGAATCATGGGGAGAGAGATTGTCGGCCCCTTTAGGATCCCTGAAGGCGCTAAAGATGAACTCCATAATGTATGTGGATTTTCTCAAACAGCACTTCCTGCCATGGTTCAAGAAGAAGAACCGTGTATTTCACAGCAAGATCATTTTTCTGCATGATAATGCACCATCTCATGCTGCACATAAAACATCTGCATCTCTGGCTGATATGGGCATAAAAGGGGACAAACCTATGGTGTGACCCCCATGCTCCCCTGACCTCTACCCCATTCAGAACCTTTGGAGCATCATTAAAAGGAGTGTCTATGATGGCGGGAGGCAGTTCACATCTAAGCAACAGCTCTGGGAGGGTATTCTGTCCTCATGCAAAACAATTGAAGCAGAAACCATCCAAAACCTGACAAATTCAATGGACGAGAGAGTTCAGAAGCTCCTTTCGAACAAGGGGTCCTATGTGAAAATGTAACATCACCTAGAATAAAGTTTTGAGTTGAAAACTGTTTGATTTCAGTTTCTAACAACCTGCTAATGCTTATAATTTCAAAAATGACCATTTTTTTGGTCTTTATTAAAATGAAAAGGTTGATCGAAAAGTTTGGGGGATCTAAGAGTGTGGCAACCCAGTAGTCATGATTACTTCGAATTCTGACAATATGAGGGTCATGCTGCAGGTAGTGCAGCAAGAAGGCACTTATGTGTCTTGCGCATCTCGGAGCCCCAAAATTATTTTCCGGGCTAGATGCAGCTAAAAATTATTATTAATTTTAAATCTGGTGAAGCTTTAGTATAGATGGCCTAATAGGATCAGTGCTGCACACTGCTACAAAGCCCAAATTATTTTCCAGTCAAGATACAGATAAACATGATTAGTAATTTTAAATCTGGTGGAGCTTATTATAGATGGCCTAATAGAATCAGTGCTGCACACTGCTACAAAGCCCAAATTATTTTCCAGCCAAGATACAGATAAACATGATTAGTAATTTGAAAGCTTAAAACGGTTGGTAGGGTGATTTTAACCAATCATCAAGCTTTTCCTCTCCCCAGGATGACACAGGGGTAGAAAAGTCGTTTCGGATCCATGATTTGTTCATCTTTATGAACGTGAGTCTGTCTACATTATCAGTGGAGAGCCGCGTGCGCTTATCTGTCAGCACACCACCAGCAGCGCTGAACACACGTTCAGACAGAACGCTGGCTGCGGGGCATGACAAGATCTCCAAGGTGTAAGTGGCTAGCTCCGGCCATTTATCCAGATTGGAAGCCCAAAAAGAGCAAGGGTCCAGTGACACAGTCGTGGCTTCAATGTTTACTTGGAGATACTCCTGTACCATCGTCTCTAGGCGTTGACTATGTGTCAGACTTCTTGTCTCCTGTGGCCTTGCAAAGGATGGGCTAAAAAAGTGGTGAAATGATTCCGCAAAATTGATGTTACCAGCAGATACTGTGGTTCTGTTACGGTTTGAGTGCTGAACACTTGACGGTCCCACGGTTGGCAAGTTGGAACTGTGAGATTCACTACGTGCACCACTGGTATTTTGTGGAAAAGCACATGTAAGATTCTGCAACAGTCTCTGCTGATACTCCTGCATGCGTGCATCCCTTTCTATGGCAGGAATAATTTCTGCAAATTTACTTTTGTATCGGGGATCTAACAGTGTGGCAACCCAGTAGTCAGGATTATTTCTAATTCTCACAATTCGAGGGTCATGTTGCAGGTAGTGCAGCAAGAAGGCACTCATGTGTGTTGCGCATCCAGGAGCACCAAGTCCCTGTTGTGTTGGTGGCGAGGTAACAATCATGCTTCCTTCCTCTGTCCTCTCCCCCCAACCTCGCACAACAGAAATGTGATCAAGGTCTCCCTCATCTGATGAGTCTTCCATCAGTTCGTCCTCCACATCTTCCTGGGCTCCTGCACCTTCCTCACTAGTTTGGCTGCTACCATGCGCCCTGGTAAAACCATCTCCCCCACCCTCACATGCCTGCCGCCTTGGTGCTGCCGACCGTCTGGACCTTGCAGATGTTAGCCCTTCCGCATACAACTCCTCCTCCTCTACTTCCTCCACCTCCTCTTGTGCCACCACCTGACTCCGAATTCTGTTTAACATGTGCTCCAGCATGTAAATCACCAGAATAGTCATGCTGATAATGGCATCGTCAGCACTAAACATCTTCGTCGCCATTTCAAAACTGTGCAGCAGGGTGCATAGGTCCCTGATCTGAGACCACTCCTCCAGCGTGATTTGCCCCACCTCTGGATCTCGTTGGCCCAGGCTATACGTCAGAACGTATTGCACCAGGGCTTGTCGGTGCTGCCACAGTCGCTGCAACATGTGCAGAGTTGAATTCCACCAGGTAGGCACATCGCATTTTAGCCGGTGAAGTGGCAGGCCCAACGACTTCTGTAGAGATGTAAGTCGCTGAGCTGCGGGATGCGAACGGCGAAAGTGAGCACACAGCGACCGTGCCCTCTGCAGAAGGCCATCTAGTCTGGGATAGTGGGCTAAAAATTGCTGGACAACCAGGTTCAACACGTGAGCCATACAAGGCACGTGTGTGACATTGCCCCGGCGAAGGGCCGCACCCAGGTTTGCAGCATTGTCGCACACGGCCTTCCCTGGTTTCAGGTCCAGTGGAGACAACCATTCATGAAATTGGTTCTCCAGAGCTGACCACAACTCCTCAGCTGTGTGACTCACATTTCCCAGACATTTCAATGTAAAAACCGCCTGATGACGTTGAGCCCTACTGCCAGCATAGTAAGGAGGTGTGCAGGATCCCTTCTGCGCAGTTAGAAAGCTTGTGGCATGACCAGACAGGCTTTGGGTGCAGGTGGAAGACCGAGAGGAGGTTGAGGAGGCAGAAGCAGTGGAGGAACTTTGACATAAAGAGGATTGACGCACAACTCGTGGGGACGGCAAGACTTGGACAGCAGCCCCTTGTCCTGCTGTCACCATAGTTACCCAGTGCCCAGTCAGCGACATGTAACGCCCCTGTCCATGCCTACTCGTCCAAGTGTCTGTGGTGAAATGCACCCTGTCACACACAGAGTTTCTCAAAGAAGCGGTGATGTTTTGTGCGACATGCTGGTGGAGCGCAGGCACAACTTTCTTTGAGAAGTAGTGCCGACTGGGCATCTGGTACTGGGGCACTGCGACGGACATAAGGTCTCGAAAATCCTCTGTGTCCACCAGGCGGAAAGGCAGCATTTCTGTAGCCAAGAACTTGCAGATGGTGAAATTCAACCTCTTAGCTTTCTCATGGCTAGGAGGAAATGGTCTTTTACTTGTCCACATCTGAGGGACCGAGGGCTGGCTATTGTGCTTAGACGGGGTTGATAAGGGTGTCCCCGGCAAACTGCCGGTCTGTGAGGAAGATGCAGGCGGACATGTTAGGTTGCCTTGATCCAAAGGTGGTTCTATCGATGTCGGACAGCGCTCAACACCAGCTGGTGTTACCACCTCCAAAGAAAATGATGACCTGCCAATCACGCTGGCTGTTGCGGGTAAAGAGGTGGCAGGTCTGCGCCCCAAAACAGGTGTGACTGCTGTCCCCCCAGTCACAGAGGATGAAGAGGCCGCGGATGCACAAGATATGGCAGACGGTGGTTGGCCCGGCCGGCTAGGTCGCATTGTAGCACACTGAGCTTCCCACTGCAACTTATGCTTCATGTCCATGTGCCGGTTCATGCATGAAGTACTCAAACTATGTATTTTTTGGCCTCTACTTAGCTTTTGCTGACAAATGTTACAGATAACACGAGTTGGGTCATCTTTATCGATCTGAAAAAATGCCCAGGCTATGCAAGGCTTAGCACCCATGCGACCTGAAGAGCCACCACGACTTGTGGTGAGAGGCAGAGTTGTGTTTGAGGATGCAGTTGTTGACGTGCTTCCAGTACTACGTCTCTGTCCAGGAAGGCGCAACCTGACCTCGTCGTCACTAGCATCTTCCTCCACCTCCTCTGCTGACCTCATCTCTTGGCTGACTGTGGGTTGACAGTAAGTGGGATCTCCAACCTCATCATCATCACCCTGTGCGTTATCACACCCGTCGTCCTCAGAGCCAACCTGTTCCTGCCCTGACAAAAAACTAAAGTTGTCGCTCCAATCAGGTATTTGAGTCTTATCATCGTCTTCCTCATTGTCTCCACCAACAGGAGTTACAGTTTGGGAATGAGGGTCTACATTATGGTCAGAACCTTCTGCGTCTGGTCCTGGATCCGACTCATAAAGATTCTGGGCATCAGTGCAGATCATTTCCTCGTCTGGATTCACAGAAGCGCTGGAGTCGACCTCTGATTCCCAGGCTATAGTATGAGTAAACAGCTCTGCAGACTCAACCATCTGTTCTACCTCATACTCAGACGGGCAGCTGGAGATTTGGGAGCTGTGAGGAAGCAAGTGCGATTGGGGTGACACCTTTGAGGACTGGAGTATTTGTGATGTTGAAGTTGATGTGGAGGAGAGCCCACTTAAAGGAGCACTTGATATCCGTTGAAGCACCTGCTGTTTTTGTGCCTCATCTGGAATTTGTAGCGATTGGCGTGGCCGTAAGAAAGGGATCTTATCACATTGTCCGCTAAAAGAAGTAGACATTTTAGTTTGGCTGGAAGATGGTCTTTCTTCTGCAGATGTTACTGTTGCTTTAACACCTACCCCACGGACACAACCTTTTTTCCCCTTCCCAACACGCCTATTCCCCTTTCCACCAGCAGCAGGCCTTTTTCCACTCATTTTGGTGGTTAACTAATTAACAACTCTGGAGTTGTTTGCACAAAAAAACAATGGATGGGAACCGAGCAGAGCTGAGTGGCCAAACTGTGGTATTAGGCCAAAACTATTGGCTGGGTTAGATGCAGAAAAAAATTATATTCAATTTGCAACCTGATGGAGGTCAGTATAGATGGACTAATAGAGAAAGTCCCACACACTGCTAGAAGGCCAAATATTTTTTCAGAGCTAGATGCAGAAAAAAATATATTCAGTTTGCAACCTGATGGAGGTCTGTATAGATGGATTAATAGAACAAGTCCCACACACAGCTAGAAGCCCAATATTTTTTCAGAGGTAGATGCAGAAAAAAATATATTCAGTTTGCAACCTGATGGAGGTCAGTATAGATGGACTAATACAACAAGTCCCACACACAGCTAGAAGCCCAATATTTTTTCAGAGGTAGAGGCAGAAAAAAATATACTCAGTTTGCAACCTGATGGAGGTCTGTATAGATGGATTAATAGAACAAGTCCCACACACAGCTAGAAGCCCAATATTTTTTCAGAGGTAGATGCAGAAAAAAATATATTCAGTTTGCAACCTGATGGAGGTCAGTATAGATGGACTAATACAACAAGTCCCACACACAGCTAGAAGCCCAATATTTTTTCAGAGGTAGATGCAGAAAAAAATATATTCAGTTTGCAACCTGATGGAGGTCTGTATAGATGGATTAATAGAACAAGTCCCACACACAGCTAGAAGCCCAATATTTTTTCAGAGGTAGATGCAGAAAAAAATATATTCAGTTTGCAACCTGATGGAGGTCAGTATAGATGGACTAATACAACAAGTCCCACACACAGCTAGAAGCCCAAAATTTTTTCAGAGGTAGATGCAGAAAAAAATATATTCAGTTTGCAACCTGATGGAGGTCTGTATAGATGGACTAATACAACAAGTCCCACACACAGCTAGAAGCCCAATATTTTTTCAGAGGTAGATGCAGAAAAAAATATATTCAGTTTGCAACCTGATGGAGGTCAGTATAGATGGACTAATACAACAAGTCCCACACACAGCTAGAAGCCCAATATTTTTTCAGAGGTAGATGCAGAAAAAAATATATTCAGTTTGCAACCTGATGGAGGTCTGTATAGATGGATTAATAGAACAAGTCCCACACACAGCTAGAAGCCCAATATTTTTTCAGAGGTAGATGAAGAAAAAAATATATGCAGTTTGCAACCTGATGGAGGTCAGTATAGATGGACTAATACAACAAGTCCCACACACAGCTAGAAGCCCAATATTTTTTCAGAGGTAGAGGCAGAAAAAAATATACTCAGTTTGCAACCTGATGGAGGTCTGTATAGATGGATTAATAGAACAAGTCCCACACACAGCTAGAAGCCCAATATTTTTTCAGAGGTAGATGCAGAAAAAAATATATTCAGTTTGCAACCTGATGGAGGTCAGTATAGATGGACTAATACAACAAGTCCCACACACAGCTAGAAGCCCAATATTTTTTCAGAGGTAGATGCAGAAAAAAATATATTCAGTTTGCAACCTGATGGAGGTCTGTATAGATGGATTAATAGAACAAGTCCCACACACAGCTAGAAGCCCAATATTTTTTCAGAGGTAGATGCAGAAAAAAATATATTCAGTTTGCAACCTGATGGAGGTCAGTATAGATGGACTAATACAACAAGTCCCACACACAGCTAGAAGCCCAAAATTTTTTCAGAGGTAGATGCAGAAAAAAATATATTCAGTTTGCAACCTGATGGAGGTCTGTATAGATGGACTAATACAACAAGTCCCACACACAGCTAGAAGCCCAATATTTTTTCAGAGGTAGATGCAGAAAAAAATATATTCAGTTTGCAACCTGATGGAGGTCAGTATAGATGGACTAATACAACAAGTCCCACACACAGCTAGAAGCCCAATATTTTTTCAGAGGTAGATGCAGAAAAAAATATATTCAGTTTGCAACCTGATGGAGGTCTGTATAGATGGATTAATAGAACAAGTCCCACACACAGCTAGAAGCCCAATATTTTTTCAGAGGTAGATGAAGAAAAAAATATATGCAGTTTGCAACCTGATGGAGGTCAGTATAGATGGACTAATACAACAAGTCCCACACACAGCTAGAAGCCCAATATTTTTCAGAGCTAGATGCAGAAAAAAATTATATTCAGTTTGCAACCTGATGGAGGTCAGTATAGATGGACTAATAGAATGATGCTATGCCCAAAAGATTTTACTTCACTAGGTGCAGTAAAAAAATTGGTATTCTATACACAGGTGGTATATCTTGCAACACAGATATTCTACTCCACTGACTAACACAATCTGCAATAGGCCAAAAAGGATTAGCTTTGCTAAATTCAGCCAAATGCTGTGAAAAAAACTTGCACAGCACTGGCACAGACCTGCCTGGCAAAAACTGATAGGAACTGATGTAACCTAGTCCTGAAAAGGACTCCAATTACAATTAGTCTTTACTCCCACAATCTATCTATTTAAGAGCACAGACCTGCCTGATAAAAGTCGTAGGAAATGCTGTAACCTAGTCCTTAAAAGGACTGCAATCACAACTATTCCCTACTCCCAAGCTATCTGTAGATTTGTGCGAAAATTGGCTTGAAATTAACAAGGTATAGCGCACACAGCAACAGCGGTGCCGTCTAACACGCAGATGCAGCAGTGAGAAAATGGTGGCGACGGGGAAAATGGCTTGGTCTTATAGGGCAAGGACATGTGACATACACTGCCAATGACACATGCCCTTGCTTGTGTGAAAAAAAGCACTTCGCTCCGTGTGTGCGCTGCTGATAGGTTGACAGATTGCACCTCCCCACTGTAAATGCGGGAAAGAGAAAAAAAAATGGAGATCTTCATTATTCCTGCAGAGATCCATCCCCTGCCCCTCCCCCCGCCCCGCTGTACACTCAAACTGCGTATTAACATTAATTTTCATCATTACTGAGAAAAAATCCAGTTATGATTTTGGTGCACGAACAGTTATCGAACATAACCTCGAACAGCCGAATTTTTCTCAAATTGTTCGTGTTCGCCGAACGGCTCGAACACCGCCCAAAACAGCTCGAATTTGAGATTGGCGAACAGTTCGAGTAGAACAACGCTCATCTCTAAACCGGACCCCTGGGGTGCCACAACCACATCTCATGCTAAGGGGAGGAAACAAAAGAGTATACAGGCATTTCAGCATGGGATCCCAACTGTTTCTTTCTTTGAAGTAAAACATTGTTTAAAAACAGGCAGTGAAATGTTTTACCTCACAGAAAGAATCAGCTGTGATCCCCTGCTGTAATGTCTGTATATTCTTTTTCTTCCTCCCCTGCCCAGGAGATGTGGTATGATCAGACCGTGTTCTGTACACAGTCAGACACAGCCATTACACAGTACACAGCAGGGGCACATGTATAAGATTATCTCAGCACAGGAACATTTTATTTAAACACATCCAATTGTGGAAGTTATTATTATTCCAAGATCTATTGATCACCCTATTTGTCAACTACTCTTGTTCCTCCTACCTGTCCACAGAGGTTGGCATCATCTTGATATGCAATTGGCATATCCTTGTCGACTAGCCCTGGTCGTCCTCGCCACCGCCTCCTCAGCCTCTCGCTGCCAGTCGCAGCCTCCCCTCAGCACCAGCCTCACCCTGCCGGATGCAGCTTCCCCTCAGAAACAGGCCCCCCTCAGCACCAGCAACAGCCTCGCCTCAGAACCACCAGCAGCCTCCTCTCACCACCACCAGCCGCCTCCCCTCATCACCACCAGCCTCCCCTCATCACCACCACCAGCAGCCTCCCCTCATCACCAGCCTCCCCTCATCACCAGCAGCAGCCTCCCCTCAGCACCAGCAGTAGCCTCTCCTCGGCACCAGCCACCACTCAGCACCAACCTCCTCTCATCACCAGCAGCAGCCTCCCCTCATCACCAGCAGCAACCTCCCCTCATCACCAGCAGCCTCGCCTCACCACCACCAGTAGTCTCCCCTCACCAACATCAGCAGCCTTCCCTCACCACCTCAGCAGCCTCTCCTCAGCACCAGCAGCTGCTTCCCCTCAGCAGCTGCAGCAGCAGCCTCCCCTCATCACCAGCAGCAACCTCCCCTCACCATCACCAGCCTCCTCTCACCACCAGAAACATCCTCCCCCCAGCACCAGCAGCAGCCTCCCCTTAGCACCAGCAGCAGCCTCCCCTCAGCACCAGCAGCAGCCTCCTCACAAGCCTCCCTTCAGCACCAGCAGCCTCTTCTCTGCACCAGCAGCAGCCTCTGTGGCACCCTGCTACGCACTGGTGCCACAGAACCCAGAAGGGTGCATGGATGGACTTCTCCACAAGAGGCCCTCACTACATTCACACACCTCCACCCTTCCACCTCACACCAGCAGAGGGAGCCCGTTAGGGACATATATATAGGGAAGGTGGAGCCAGGCAGCTCAGATCAGTGAAAGAGTGTGCTCAGAGAGAGAGTAGCACGCAGGCTGCTGTGTGAGGCAAGTCTAGGCTTCCAGCACGCACTGAAGCCTAGTGAGGGCCCTGAGTGTGGCCGAAGGCGAGAGGAGAAGGAAGAAGTAGCAAGGGGGCAGAGGAGCATACCAGGCTCACCCCGAGATATATACTGGACACGGGGTCTGTGCCTACGGGGTCCCTTTATACCCAGTAGGGACCACCGGAACCCCTGGAGGACTACAGGTCCCAGGTTTACCAAATGCTGACTACAGTACCAGGGCTAGGAGTCACGGAGGCCCCAGCGACCAGGGAGAGTGATCTCCAGGAGAAGGCCCTATCACCAGATCAGCAGGTGCAAGAGAGAGACAGTAACCAAGCTAGGCCTAGCTCCAGGCAGGTCAGAAGCTTAGCGAGTAAAGCCACGGATCAGGAGGCCCTATACCCGCTCACTGGGGAGAGTCCAAAAGTGCACCCTTCATCCGTAGTACCCTGGACCGTGCCTGTATCATCACTATTAAACGTACTGAAGCTTATCCCCGTGTGAGTGTTCGTCTTTCCTCCGGGACCACCCTGCCGTCTCTCCCCTGCATCACCAACCATTACATCCCACGCTGCCCTGAGGCCCGCTACACCTGTGGGGAGCCGTTCCATCACAAGCTGCCCTACAATCTGCCTCAGAGGACTGCTCCGCAGCGGCGGCCCCCTTTAGCCGCATTCCACAGGTGGCATCACGAACTTTCCAAATTTCCTATAAATAATCCCCCTTTTCATTGACCGCCCTGGGTCACGGACTGCGCCAGCCACCGTGATATCCCCCATACCGGCATCCATAGGCCCGGTTGCCGAGTACCCCACGGCCCAGGGGGCGCGTCACCTCTCCTCGGCACCAGCACCAGCCTCCCCTCAGCACTAGCAGCAGCCTCCCCTCAGCACCAGCAGCTGCATCCCCTCAGCACCAGCAGTGGCCTCCCCTCAGAACCAGCAGCAGACTCCCCACCAGCCTCCTCTCAGCACCAGCAGCAACCTCCCCTCTCCACCACCAGCCTCCCCTCACCTCCAGCCTCCTCTCACCACCAGCAACAGCCTCCCCTCAGCACCAGCAGCAGCCTCCCCTTAGCACCAGCAGCAGCCTCCCCTCAGCACCAGCATCAGCCTCACCACAAGCCTCCCCTCAGCACCAGCAGCCTCTCCTCTGCATCAGCAGCAGCCTCTCCTCGGTACCAGCAGCAGCCTCTCCTGGACACCAGCACCAGCCTCCCCTCGGCACCAGAACCAACCTCTCCTCGGCACAAGCAGCAGCCTCCCCTTGGAACCAGCACCAGCCTCCCATCGGCACCAGCACCAGCCTCCTCCCAGCACCAGCCTCCCCTCGGCACCAGCACCAGTTTCCAGTTGGCACCAGTAGCAGCCTCCCCTCAGCACCAGCAGCAGCCTCCCCACAAGCCTCCCCTCAGCACCAGCAGCCTCTCCTCAGCACCAGCACCAGCCTCCCCTCAGCACCAGCCTCTCCTCAGCACCAGCAGCCTCTCCTCAGCACCAGCAGCAGCCTCCCTTTGGCACCAGCACCAGCTTCTCCTCAGCACAAGCCTCCCCTCAGCACCAGCACCCTCTCCTCAGCACCAACAGCAGCCTCCCCTTGGCAACAGCACCAGCCTCCCCTCAGCACCAGCCTCCCCTCAGCACCAGCAGCAGCTTCTCCTCAGCACCAGCAGCAGCCTCCCCTCAGAACCAGCAGCAGCCTCCCCTCACAACCAGAAGCAGCAGCCTCCCCTCATCACCATTAGCAGGCCCCCCCACCACCATCAGCAGGCCCCCATCACTATCAGCAGGCCCCCCCACCACAATCAGCAGGCCCCCGCATCACCAGCAGCAGGCCGTCCATCACTAGCAGCAGGTCCTGCCATCACCTGGCCCCCCACAGCCATCAGCAGGCCCCGCATAACCATCAGCAGGCCCCCTCATCACCATCAGCAGGCCCCTCTGAGCACCACCAGGCCCCACTCACCACCAAACTCAGCAGCAGCTTCCTCTTCCTGCTACTCACACACTGGCCACCGCCTCCGAGACATGCTGCTCTGCTCAGGAATGAAGATGAGCATTCAGTGTGTCAGGAGATTGGAGTCAGGACCATGATGTACCTGGCCGCTGCTTAAAGGTAAAGCACCCATTTCCGTCTGCCGGGTGCATCGGGCATTTAACTGTTACCCCTGAGGCCCGGTAAGAAGAAGCAAAGAGAGGGGCCCCGGGCTGCCAGCGTGCCTGCCCCTCCTTCTTGCTTCTTTTCACCGGGCCCCATACAGTAGTAAGGGTAGTAATGCCCTGATGGCGGCCCTGGGGTCATGGAGCGGCATTGGAAGAAAACACATTCGCAAGATGACTTCTCTGCATTCAAACAAGCAACACTCGCTTTCAAATCAGCCCTTACCTCTGCTAAACAGGCTTACTTCACAACCCTCGTATCTTCCTTATCCAGGGTCACACTGGGGTGTCTGGGGCCCACAGGGGAAATTGACCCTAGGGGCCCACCCTACTGTCATGGCCAAAAGTATTGAGAATGACACCAAAATTATATTTTCACATGATCTGCTGGCCTCTGGTTTTTATTAGTGTTTGTCTGATGTTTATATCACATACAGAAATATAATTGCAATCATATTATGAGTACCAATAGGTTATATTGACAGTTAGAATGAGTTAATGCAGCAAGTCAATATTTGCAGTGTTGCCCCTTCTTCTTCAAGACCTCTGTAATTCTCCCTGGCATGCTCTCAATCAACTTTTGGACCAAATCCTGACTGCTAGCAGTCCATTCTTGCATAATCAATGCTTGCATTTTGCCAGAATTTGTTGGTTTTTGTTTGTCCACCCGTCTCTTGATGATTGACCACAAGTTCTCAATGGGATTAAGATCTGGGGAGTTTCCAGGCCATGGACTCAAAATCTCTATGTTTTGTTCCATGAGCCATTTAGTTATCACCTTTGCTTTATGGCAAGGTGCTCCATCATGCTGGAAAAGGCATTGTTGGGCGCCAAACTGCTCTTGGACGGTTGGGAGAAGTTGCTCTTGGAGGACATTCTGGTACCATTCTTTATTCATTGCTGTGTTTTTAGGCAAGACTGTGAGTGAGCCGATTCCCTTGGCTGAGAAGCAACCCCACACATGAATGGTTTCAGGATGCTTTACAGTTGGCATGAGACAAGACTGGTGGTAGCGCTCACCTCTTCTTCTCCGAATAAGCTGTTTTCCAGATGTCCCAAACAATCGAAAAGGGGATTCATCAGAGAAAATGACTTTGCCCCAGTCCTCAGCAGTCCACTCACTGTACCTTTTGCAGAATATGGAATCTGTTTTAAAGAGCTTTTTTCACAATAAAGAAACCTATTTTTTGAACTATTCATGAAGCTGGTAATCCTTTCTCCTTATGCATTTCAAACCGCACTGATTGAAAGAATGGGGAACTTTTATCCCTGACAGGACACTTTTATCCCCATTTTAAAATGGAGTGGTATGTGGTATGTCTGACCGCAGCTCCATTCATCCTCTTTGGGGGCTTCCAGAAAAAGCCAAGTGCAGCCCCTTAGGGAATAAATGGATTAGTGGTCGAGTCGTACATGCCGTTCCATACTAATGGGGATAAAAGTTGCACATTCTCCAGGTCACAGCAGTCCATAACTTATCTATCCTTTGGCCACGTTCACACGATCAGCATTTGGTCAGTATTTTACATCAGTATTTGTAAGCCAAAACCAGGTGAGGAACAATCAGAGGAAAAGTAAAGTAGAAAGATGTCACCACTTCTGCAATTTTCACCCATTCCTGGTTTTGTCTTACAAATACTGATGTAAAATACTGACCATATGCTGAACGTGTGAACATGGCCTTAGGATAGGTGATTTCTTGTTTTCACCGTAGAACCCCTGTAAGCGCATATTTGCTACTGTGCAATAGCCACAGGACAGGGAGGGGTTAAACATCCAAGTATTTAATCTCCATTGGAAATCATGAATCTTCCCCTTATTGATATCAAAGAGAACAAGTGACCTCCATACACAACACAATCTGTCGGGGTCGTAGCGACATTCCACTCGTCCTCCAGTCACTCCAAATTAAGGCTATGAGCATGGGTCAACCATTCAAAGAATGAGTCAGACAACAAGCTGGTTCAAACTCAGAGCATGCTCAGAAGGCTACTGGCAAGCCACGATCTCAGCAATGTTCTGCCTTTATTTCCGCATGCACAAACTTAAATACACTACATAATGGGGAGGGGAAATGGAGTGTTCGGGGCGGGGTAAGCCATAAATGGAGTGTTCGGGGCGGGGTAAGCCATATATGTCTAGTATCCGGCCACTCCTGATTGGTCCACGTATCCTTAACTCAGTCTCTGGGCAGACAACCGTCAGTTGATGATTCGGTTTCATTTCTCTGAAACAGGTGCTGGCTGATACCGGCGCCATCTTAGCATAAGTTTCGATCTAAGTAACACGTAGCAAGGAAAGCTTATTGTTCTGAGACACAAAATGATGGTTAGTACATAAACAAAGCGTATAAAAGTATAAAAGTAGAGAAAATATATATTCTTTCTTACCCTGACATTCCCCCCTAAACACTAAGCTTTCCCTTGCTTCGGGGCCTTTGAGACTGTCCATGTGTGGGGAGAGGGGAGGTGGATTTCTTCACCCAATCATCTTAGAAGCTGCCCCCTTATGGGACGCCCCCAAACAATTGAGCCCTACCCTAAATGACACATGGAGTTCTCCCAACTGACCCTAAACTAGATCTCTCAATTGGACTCTGTCATGGGGGGTCTGGTCAGGCTTATTTAAAGGAGTGTATTTCTCCATATCTTCCTTACTGGTATCATCATGTAACAGAGATGTGGTTTCTTGATTCAAAAAGGTCCCGGAGGTTGGAACAGCATTGTTTATAGCTTTCCTGTATGAGGGGACTATGCAGCATACCATGTCATTCCTGCGCAATTCACTATGTCACCGTAATCAAATCGATACGTCTGGATTTTTGCGTGAGTATCTACCCAGAATGTGGTAGCTGTCCACCCTGGGACAGACAGTAAGCATATGGAAAGGATATAGAAGAAGGTAGTCATCTTTTATAGGCTCGTTCTGTCTCTCTTGCAGTGGGAAGCGTGAATCCAGGTGCTCCTGCCCTCAAGCTTCAGAGCTGTAGGAGTAGTCAGGATCACAGTGTAGGGGCCCTCAAATCTGGGTTGGAGACAGTCTCTCCGGACAAACTTCTTTACGTACACCAGGTCGCCTGGGGTGAAATCATGTACCGCATCACCTGTGGATTCTGGGAGAGAAGCAGACACTGCAGAGCGGGTGTTAGTCAATTCTTTAGACAGAGCAATCACAAATTTTACTACTCTATCATGTGTTTCAGACAATTCTTGGGGCCTAATTTCTCCTATTTTAGGTGGGGTCCCAAACAAAATTTCATAGGGAGTTAGCCCATGTTTAGCTTGTGGGGTGTGTCTGATATGATACAATACTATAGGGAGTAGGTCGGGCCAGGGGAGGGGATGATCTTGGGTCATTTTCAAGAGCTGGGTCTTGAGTGTGGAATTCATTCTTTCCACTTTGCCTGAACTGGCAGGATGGTATGGAGTGTGGAGGCCCAAATCTGTTCCCAACATGTTCCAAAGTTCTTTGTAGATATTTGCTGTGAAAGTTGGTCCTTGATCCGATTCTATGACTTGGGGAACTCCAAATCTGCAGGCAATTTCAGTGATCAGTTTTTTGGCTGTGACTTTAGCAGTCATGTTGACAACCGGGTAGGCCTCGGGCCAGGCTGAGAACATATCCACGGCTACCAAAACGTACTCATATTTTCCTGCTTTAGGCATTTGGATATGGTCGACTTGTATTCTCTGCCAAGGGTAGTCTGGTTTAGCCAGGTGTTGGAGAGGGACCCGTGCCGTACACGTTGGGTTGCAGGTAGCGCAGACAGAGCAGGATTTTGAGTATGCAGTCACAGTGGAAGAGATTCCGGGTGCAAAGTACAGTTTCTTGATACATGCCAAGGCTTGATTCTTTCCTCTGTGTGTAGGCCCGTGAGCCCATGCTGCCACGGCTGAGTACATGCGCCGGGGCAAGCAAGGTTTTCCGTCCACTTGATAAAGAGCTGAGTCGACCTTTAAATCTTTGCGACCTGCCAGCACGGCTCCCGCCGCTTTCCATTGCTTGACTTCTTCAGTGGGGGTCTTCCTTTGTTCCTCACACAATTTTTCTTCAGGCATCCTGACCCCCCTGGATTCCACTCGTGTCTCCGCTGGACTTGTATGGTCTTCGCCGGCTGTTCTTTGGCCCTTGCTCTAGTGAGCGCCACAGCTACGGTTTGCAGGGTCTCCCCCATCTCTTCTTCCTTTTCTTGCCACTTTGATGACACATTCTCCACTGTTGCAGTCTTGGCTGCTTGGTCAGCTAGGTGGTTGCCCCTGGCTTCCCTGGAATCTAGTCTTCCATGAGCCTTGACCTTGATAACAGCAACCTGAATGGCTAGTTCCAGGGCCTTCATTAGGGCCTTAATCCATGAGGCATGTTTCACTGGTGTACCTGCAGCTGTGATGAATCCTCTAGACTTCCACAAGAGTCCAAAATCATTGCAAATTCCATGTCCATACCTAGAATCGGTATATATGTTTGCCGTTGTTCCAGCTGCCAGGTGGCAGGCTTCTGTGAGAGCTACAAGTTCAGCTTCTTGTGCAGACATGTATGGTGGTAGAGCTTCAGCCTTGAGGACTGTTAGGTCTGTTGTGACAGCATATCCCGTGTGGAACTTCCCTTGAGGGTCTGCAAAACGGGATCCATCAGTCCATAGGTGCAAGACAGGGTGTGCGAGCGGATGTGCCACCATATTCTCTGGAGCAGAAGTCTCTTCCTGCAAAATTTTTATACAATCATGAGGTTCCACCAATGGACCTTCACCCTGTTCATCTTCCCCCCTAGAAGGTGGAAGCAAAGTGGCAGGGTTGATAGTCAGACATCTGGTAAATGTTATATTGGAGGGCAACAATAGGGAACACTGCAGCCGCAGGTGTCTTTGGTTGGTTAGATGTTTCGGAGATGTTTGTTGCAGAACAGCCGAGAGATCATGGCCAGCCTGTATAACTAGATCATGTCCAAGGACGATATCAGCTGACTTGTCAAGGAGGATGTGAGCAGCGTGGACCGCCTTAAGGCACGTGGGGGCAGTTCGAGCGACAGGGTCCAGGCGGGCTGAGTAGTAGTCTAAAGGCCAATACTTATGATCATAGCGTTGTGCTAGAACTCCAGAGGCATGACCTTCCGATTCAGAGACAAACAGGTGAAATGGCTGAGTATAGTCTGGTAAGCCCAAGGCCGGGGCAGAGACAACAGCCTGTTTAAGGCGGTCAAAACATAGTCTGCGTTGGTGAGAGACACGTGGATCTTCAGCATGAAGCCAGACGGAGCCTTCGTCCTTAAGACAGTCATACAGGGGTTGCATAAGCTTTGAGGCATCCGGGATCCATTGCCTGCAGTAAGTGATGAGGCCAAGGAAAGTCTGCATAGCGGAGTAGGTGGTTGGGAAGGTGATATCCATGATGGCTTGTTTTCTTTCTTCAGTCAGATGTCTAGCACCTTGTGATATACAATGTCCGAGGAAAATGACCTTGGGCAGACACCATTGGACTTTGCCTTTCGAGACCTTACAGTTAGCTGAGTGAAGAAACCAGAGAAGGGATGCTGACATCTCTGGCAAATTTTCTTCAGTGCCGCAGAGTAAAAGATCATCCACATATTGTAGAAGAGTGACCTGAGGGTTATCTTGAACCCATGGCTCCAGAATAGACTTCATAGAATGAATGAATTGGTTAGGAGAGTTCTGGGCTCCTTGTGGAGTCCTGGTCCATGTAAGCTGTGCTCCTTGAAAGGTAATGCAAAAAGAAACCACGAATCTTCATGCAAGGGTATACTGAAGAAGGCGTTGGCCAGATCTAACATCTTAAACAAGGTGGCCGTTGGAGGCACCTGAGACAAGAGGGTGTTTGGGTTGGGTACCACCGGAGTTTCTAAAATGGTAGCTGCATTGACGGCTCTGAGATCCTGAACCAACCGGTATCTTGGAGGCTCTCCCGGAGCGGTTTTCTTCTTTACAGGAAAGAGTGGTGTATTGCATGGAGATACACATCTAACAAGGACTCCTGACTCCAGGAGGGAAGCGATTTGGGTACCCAAGCTTTGTTCTTGTGCCGCTTTGAGGGGGTATTGTGGCAACCGTGGGTACCTGTGTCCAGGCTTGAGGTGTACTTGGACCGGGGGAACCTGCAGTAGGCCAACGTCCTCTGGCCCACTGGACCACAGAGAGTGAGGGAACTGTGAGGAAGAAATGACAGATGTGGCCGCCCCAGTGTCCACCAGGAACTTCAATGGTTGATGGTCCACCTGTAAAGTGACAGTCCCACAGGCGGCCGTGGGGTGCGTAGCCGGGAAAGTGGACACTGGTTGACCGGGCCGTCATTGGCGTGGGTGAGATGGTTCACGGGAAGGACCATCGTTGTGTGGACCGTCATAAAACGAGCGGTCATGGTACTGTCTGCGGGTTGGACAGTCTCTGAGAATGTGATTAGGGCTACCACATTCCCAACACAGTATGCGTCCTTCAGAATCACGAGATTATCTCTTGTCTCTAGGTGGCCCCCTGTCATTTCTTCTGTCTTGTTTTCTATATGTGGGAGGAGTATCATCACTTGTGCCTTTAACCATTACCCACTTGATTCCATGTTGGTTGCCAGGGGGTGGGTAGCTTTCTTGAGCTTGATATACCATGGCAGGAGCGGCTTTCTTCTTTGGCTTAGTATCCTTTTCCATTTTTAGCATGGCTTTTTGGAAAGCTTTGACAATGTCCACCGCGTCGTTAAAAGAAGAAGAATGGATCTCGGGGCGTACCCTCAGAACCTCATCTCTGAGAGCGTATTGTAGGCCATCTACTAGGGCCTGAACCAACAGGGCGGCCTGCGTCTTGACGTGAGGACTGTATCCGAGATCCTCAAAATGCATGCTGAGTCTTGCAGCATATCTTTCCACAGATTCATCAGGGTCTTGTTGAACATCTTGTACAGACCCAGCTTGATCTGACAAGCGATTCTGAGCCCAGGCTTTTAACTGTTTCATGTATTCTAGGCCGGATTCATACGTACTAAGGGATCCTGCTTTTGTGGAATCCATGGCCTTTTGAAAGCTCTCCGTTTTCGGCTAAGTGAGCCTGGCATTCTGCAGCCAGAGTGGAACCAGCAGCAAGGGCAATTTTACGAGCCAATCCTCCAGCATGGCTCATACGGGTATTTGCAGGGTTGACTATGGCCCCCACCCGATGTGTAAGGATGTCACCATAGCCTATTGACAGAGTGACAGGGCGTCCTGATGGGTCTACTAGATTCCGGGAGCGGCAGGGGTCCCAGACTTCTGAGGGGCTGGGGGGTGGTGCTCTTTCAGCAGTTGCTTGGAGCAAGGGCCGGAGTATGGGTAATGAATGTGGGGTGGAGGATGCCATAGGAGACGTATGGGGTAAAGGGGGGGGGGCGCTGGAGTATCTTGAGCCCATCCCTCATCTGGCTCCGTATCGTCTTGAGTAACAGTATGTTGGCGGAGGGAGAGCAGTCTGGCCTGAAATTCTGGGGAGTTGAGGAGGATATCCCCAGGGTTATGGGCGACCCCCATGGGGAACAGAGGGAGCGCCTCAGCATCGTGGACTGGAGCAGAGGGTATCACATTAGTTTCAGATGGGTGCTCTGGGACTGCGGGCTTTTCCACCCGTGCTGGCGGCTGGTAATAAGCACCGGACGGATCTAGTAGTGGATATAGGCCGGATTGGGGCTTCCCGGGCCTCCCACAACAAGTAAAAGGTGTAGTAAGATGGCCGTTGGAGGGAGGAGTTGGAGTGGGGGTGGGATTGTTCTTGAGGGCAGGCTGGGCATCGTGCCATGGGCGGCCCGCCCCACAGATACAGCAGAACTTCTCCCAGGGCGGGTTCTGCTCTCAGCACATACGACACGTCCATCCTTCCGATGATTTGGCGTCGGCACCATTATAGGGTGGTGGCTGAGGGCTCGGTGTAGTGACAGGCATCAACGGGGTTACGGCCAATTTAGGGTCACATAACAAATCACATTCTGCAGCTTTCATGTATCCGAACAAAGGCTCGGCATTCTCTGTTCCCCCCTGCACCATCTACTCTAAGATGTGTCTGAGCCTGGTGCAGGTGTCCTTCATCACTCAACTTCCCTTATTTTGTATAACGCATTCCTTCTACACTGAAGGCTGAAGTCTGCCCGCACTGGGTAGTCTTATCATTTAATACAGATTCCTAACATTCTTAACAGCCTCCTTGCTTTCCCGTGACTCTAGTAGCTGGATAACTCCCACAGCACCATCCGGCAACTTGCCAGGTCTTTCAGATTTAAACATACGCAACATTTTCTTATAGAATGCAATGATCTGTCGCGACTCAGATCACTGATGCAGTCCACAGGTCGCCACCGGGCAGTGTAGAGCACACCTCAATACACTGGTGAGATAGAGAGACACCTCAATCTATCTCCTTTCCTAACCTTGAATGGCGACTTTACAGTGCGACTCACCACGGCACCCTGATTACAGGTCACCACCCGTCAGTGTAGAGCACTCCTCAATACACTGGTGAGATAGAGAGACACCTCAATCTATCTCCTTTCCTAACCTTGACTTTACAGCAGTCTCTGTGGTAGACGAAGAGCACTCCTCAATTCGTCACAGATTCTTTCTTCCTTACACTACAATCTAGGGATGGCTTGGAATCGACTATCAGTAACGGGAGGCAGCTATCTAAGAAAAGTACAGTGACCGGGGGAGGAGGAGGTGGTGTGCACACGAGCACGCGCAGGCATGCGACGTCACTCGGTCTCACAGTTGCTGGTTCGGGACGTGGCGCGGGACGCCTGAGGTCTCACCACTCGACCGGTCACCCACCCAGATCCAAACTGATAATCCCACAGGAACCGCTGCGGCTGACACACAGGCAAGTGAAACATATAAAATATATCTCAACTTACCGTGTTCAATGGAGGTTGATCAGGCCTCAAATTCAGCCGCCGCGGTCACCACCAGGGAAGTCAGCAATACGGGTCCGAGAGGGCGGCGTACCGCTAGCCACGCCCCACGTTGGGCGCCATTTGTCGGGGTCGTAGCGACATTCCACTCGTCCTCCAGTCACTCCAAATTAAGGCTATGAGCATGGGTCAACCATTCAAAGAATGAGTCAGACAACAAGCTGGTTCAAACTCAGAGCATGCTCAGAAGGCTACTGGCAAGCCACGATCTCAGCAATGTTCTGCCTTTATTTCTGCATGCACAAACTTAAATACACTACATAATGGGGAAGGGAAATGGAGTGTTCGGGGCGGGGTAAGCCATAAATGGAGTGTTCGGGGCGGGGTAAGCCATATATGTCTAGTATCCGGCCACTCCTGATTGGTCCACGTCTCCTTAACTCAGTCTCTGGGCAGACAACCGTCAGTTGATGATTCGGTTTCATTTCTCTGAAACAGGTGCTGGCTGATACCGGCGCCATCTTAGCATAAGTTTCGATCTAACACGTAGCAAGGAAAGCTTATTGTTCTGAGACACAAAATGATGGTTAGTACATAAACAAAGCGTATAAAAGTATAAAAGTAGAGAAAATATATATTCTTTCTTACCCTGACAAATCCACTATACCAAGACCAATACCACCACATACAAGAGATAAATACCGCCACACCATGACCAGACCACATATTGACCAAATACCACATACAGGCAATTAATACAGTCACACCATGACCAGACCACATATTACCTCCACATAGTGACTGAATAATACTGTCACACCATGACCAGAGCATGTATTACCACCACATAGTGACCAAATAATACCACATACTGTACAAGGAACAAATACCTCCACACCATGACCAGATCATATATTACCACCTCAGTGACCGAATAATACAATACTGATCATTAATAAAAAACACAATACTAATAACATTAATATTACCACTGGTGACATAATACACAGGAGCTCTGTATATAGTGTCGGTGTACAGGTAATACAGTGATCACCAGAGACATTACAGCATATACAGAGTACCTATATATGCTGTAATACAGAAATATACAGGTAATACAGTGACCACCTCCATACAGAATTATGGGCCTCATGTAATGCTGCTCCATACAGTATATTGGCCCAATGTAATGCTGCTCCATACAGTATATTTTCCCCATATGATGCTGCTCTATACAGTATATTGGCCCCATGTAATGCTGCTCCATACTGTATATTGGTGCCATATGATGCTGCTCCATACAGTGTATTGGCCCCATATGATGCTGCTCCATACAGTATATTGGCCCCATGTCATGCTGCTCCATACAGTATATTGGCCCCATGTCATGCTGCTCCATACAGTATATTGGCCCCATGTCATGCTGATCCAAACAGTATATTGGCCCCATGTAATGCTTCTCCATACAGTATATTGGCCCCATGTAATGCTGCTCCATACAGTATATTGGCCCCATGTAATGCTGCTCCATACAGTATATTGGCCCCATGTAATGCTGCTCAATACAGTATATTGGCCCCATGTCATGCTGCTCCATACAGTGTATTGGCCCCCATGATGCTGCTCCATACATTGTATCGGCCCCCATGATGCTGCTCCATACAGTTTGTGGGCTCCCATGATGCTGCTCCATACAGTATGTGGGCCCCCATGATGCTGTTCCATACAGTATACTGGCCCACATGATGCTGCTCCATACAGTATATGGGCCTCCATGATGCTGCTCCATTCAGTATATGGGCCCCATGATGCTGCTCTATACAATATATTGGTCCACCATGATGCTGCTCCATACAGTATTTGGCCCCCATGATGCTGCTCCATTCAATATATGGGCCCCCATGATGCTGCTCCTTACATTATATGGGCCCCCATGATGCTGGTCCATACAGTATATGGGCCCCCATGATGCTGCTCCATACAGTATATGGGCCTCCATGATGCTGCTCCATACAGTATATGGGCCTCCATGCTGCTGCTTCATACAGTATATGGGCCCACATGATGCTGCTCCATACAGTATATGGGCCCCCATGATGCTGCATACATAAAAAAAATCAAATACCTCTCCCGTTCCCTGCAGGTTTGGTGTACTCAGCACGTCGTCTTCTGACTCTGCAGTGCTCAGAGCAGAGTGCGGTAGTGACGTCACCTCGCCCTCTGCCCTGAGATGTCAGAATCAGAAGACGCTAACATCACTGGAGCTGCAGGGAACGAGGAGGAGAGGTAAGTATTTGAGGAGGAGAGGTGGGGGCGGGGGCGGGGCCCTCCCTCGGGGGCGGGGCCCTCCCTCCCGAAGGGGGCGCTCCCCCTCTCCGAAGGGGGGCTCTCCCTCCCCCGACTCATAGGCCCAGTAGTGTGCCGGTGTCCCTCAACCCCGGGGCCCCAACACTTACTTGGGTGCGCCGAGTGGCGGTGACGCCGGCCATGGTCATCACGGCGGGTCAGGTCTGCATGCGCGTTCTCCTGCCTCCCCCACTTTTAAAAGGCCCATGTCCTTACAAAAAAAGTTTTTTTTCCCCCTCCTTCTGTGGGGCCCACCGGGCATTTCACCGGCATCCCGCCAGGCCAGTCCGACCCTGTCCTTATTTTTCAAGTCCAAACAGTTATTTAATACTTTTAACTCCTTCCTCTGCCCACCACTGCCCCCTCCAACCACCTCATCTCTGCCGAGGACTTTGCCACACACTTCAAAAATAAGTTAGACCAAACAAGGCAAGTTTTTTTGTCGACCACCACCACCCCTTTGTATATCAGACTCATGCCCTTCCCACATAACCTCCCTCTCCAACATCACTGAAGGAGAGCTTACTCGCCTCCTCTCCAAATCACACCTCACCACTTGTACAGTGGACCCTATCCCATCCCACCTCCTCCCCAACCTCACCACCATACTTATCACATCCCTAACCCATCTCAACAACCCATCACTAACTTCTGGTGCCTTCCCTTCTGCTTTCAAACATGTCACAACCACGCCTATCCTCAAAAAGCCATCCCTCGACTCGTCTGCTTTGTCAAGCTATCGTCCCATATCGCTGTTCCCATTTGCTTCCAAACCCCTTGAGTAGCATGTCTGATGCTCCCCCAGGGCCGTGGGGTACTTGGCAGCCGGGCCTATGGATGCCGGTGGGGGATGTCACGATGGCTGGCCCGGTCCATGACCCAGGGTGGTCAATAAAGAAGGGAATTATATACAGGGGATTATAAGAGTTCGTGATGCCACCTGTGGATTGCAGCTGAAGGGAGCCGCTGCTGCGAAGCAGTCCTCTGGAGCCGGTGTTACGGCAGCAGGGATGGTGTGGCTCTCCACAGGTAGAGCAAGCTCCAGGGCAGTGTGGGGGTAGATGGTGGATGCTGGTGAGAGACAGCAGGACGGTCCCGGAGGAAAGACTGACACTCACACTGGGGTAAGCTTCAGTACCTTTACTGGTGATGGTGCAGGCACGGTCCAGGGTGCTCCGGATGAACGGCGCACTTTTGGACTCTCCCCAGTGAGCGGGTATAGGGCCTCCTGATCCGTGACTTTGTTCCTAAGCTTCTGACCTGACTGGAGCTAGGCCTAGCGTGGTTACTGTCTCTCTCTGTCCTTTGCTCCTGCTGACCTGGTGGTAGGGCCTTCTCCTGGAGATCACTCTCCCTGGTCGCTGGGGCCTCCGTGACTCCTAGCCCTGGTACTGTAGTCAGCATTTGGGAAACCTGGGACCTGTAGTCCTCCAGGGATTCTGGTGGTCCCTACTGGGTATAAAGGGACCCCGTAGGCGTGGACCCGGTGTCCGGTATATATCTCGGGATGAGCCTGGTATGCTCCTCTGCCCCCTTGCTACTTCTTCATTTTCCTCTCGCCTTCGGCCACACTCAGGGCCCTCACTAGGCCTTTACTCGTGCTGTAGGCCTTGGCTCGCCTAAGCACAGCAGCAGCGTGCCGCCTCTTTGTTGCTCTCTGAGCGGCAGCACGCTCTCTCTCTCACTGAGAGACTAACTGGACTGCCTGGCTCCACCTTCCCCATATATATCTGTCCCTAACGGGCTCCCTCTGCTGGTGTGAGGTGGAAGGGTGGAGGTGTGTGAATGTAGTGAGGGCCTCTTGTGGAGAAGTCCATCCATGCACCCTTCTGGGTTCTGTGGCACCAGTGCATAGCAGGGCGCCACATGTCCTTCCTCCTACCTGTCATCTAACTTTTTCTTTGACAACCTACAATCTTGTTTCTGTCCCCATCATTCCACTGAAACTGCCCTGACCAATATTACTAATGACCTACTTACAGCCAAAGCTAACAGTCAATTCTCTATACTCCTCCTTCTAGACCTGTCCTCCACCTTTGACACAGTTGACCACTGCCCCTCCTACTACAGATCCTCTCTTCATTTGGCATCAAAGACCTTGCCCTATCCTGGATCTCCTCATACCTTTGCAACCGCACATTCAGCGTCTCCCACTCCCACACTACCTCTTCTTCCCGCCCTTTCTCTGTTGGAGTCCCTCAAGGCTCTGTCCTAGGACCCCTACTCTTCTCCATCTATACCCTTTGCGTGGGACAACTCAAAGTCCCATGGCTTACAGTATCACCTATACGCTGATGACACTCAGATCTACCTCTGTTTCCAAGACATCACCTATCTGCTGTCCAGAAATTCAGAGTGTCTATCAGCCATATCCTCCTTCTTCTCCTCTTGCTTCCTCAAGCTCAATGTGGACAAAACTGAACTCATCATCTTTCCTACATCTCATGTATCTTCCCTGCCTGACCTATCTATCACAATAAGAGATTACCGGAGGCGCTCCTGTGGATAATGATAGAGACTCCACTGTAGGTGCAGTCGAAACATTCCAAAAGGGTCGCAGGTGACAGCTCAAAAGCACATAGGTACAAGTTATAAAATTTTATTTTGGATTAAAAACCACTCAAGGGATGAGTGGTTAGCATTAGTGTTGAGCAAACATGCTCGACACTGCTCGGTACTCGCCCGAGCATCACGCTACTCAGGATGTTCGGCGAGCACCGAGCATTTCCGGGTTACTTGGGCGGGAGCTCGGGTCTCCGCCCTGCATGTTTGGCGCTCTTTACAGAGCCAATGAACATGAAGGGATTGCCAGCCAGTCACTATAATGCCGCAGCCATGTTGTTTGTGGGCATTACAGTGATTGGCTGGCCGCACAGCGTCACCTCGAGTATTTAAAACCGGGCGCCGCAATCTTGGACACAGTCGCTCCGGATCAGACAGTGTAGGGACAGCGCTGCTGATTTAGGGAGAGATATATCCTGCAAAATAGTTAGTGTAGGGTCTGTAAAGGCTGCCAGATCAAACAAACAGTCCTTCTCAGGACTAATATCCATCCCAGGTATATCAGGCAGGCAGGCAGGCAGGTTGTATAGGAGACGCAGTGGTTATACCAGCAAACGCTGCATTACAGTCCTGTGTGCTGCTCCTGTTGCTGAAATTGCAAGACTTTAGTGTTGAGCCACCCCCGTAGTGTTCGAGTTCGGTTCGGTTCGTCGAACACCCGTGTGTTCGCCGAACTGTTCGTCGAACTGTTCGTCGAACACCTTCGAACACCGTTAAAACCAATGGCAGGCAAACAAAAACACATAGAAACACATAGAAAACACCTTCAAAGGTGTCCAAAAGCTGACAAACTGCTCAGAAGACATAACTAACACATGGAAAAGTGACAAGTACATATAGTCATGCGAAAAGAAAAGAGGTGGAGGAGTAAAAGGAGGGGGAGACACAGATATAGGCATGTCATGCCCTTCTAAAATCCAAAAAGTGAGAAGCCGACACGGCCAGTCCGCTCCTGCCCGTGCCACCTCCGTGTCGCCGGGTTTGTGCCAGAGCCGCGGTGAACCCTGATGGCCAGCCCCCCTCTCCCAATACTGGTGCCTGTCCGCTGGTGGGTCGAGCGAGCCCCCCTGTGGTGGAGGCAGCTCTAAGCTTTTTAATTTAAATTGTCTCTCTAATTTGAATGAATACACTTTAAATCCATTTACAAGGATCTATTGGAGGGCAAGTCTCATGCCAGCAGCCACGTAATTCCAGCTCCAGTAGCGTCCACTAAAGCTGCTGCAGTTAAAAAGCTTTTATAAGGATCGAGCTCGGCTGTCCACCGCAAGGCATCCTACTGCCAGTCCCAGCCCCTATGCCTTGGGGTGCCTCCTGATGCTCTTCACTAAGTATCCCATGGTCCCGAAGCATTTCCTTTGAAAAAATTAAGTGTCTAAACTACAGGTGGTGCAGCTTGCTTAACAGCCGGGATAAACCGCTGACTAGCAGACACTGCTACTAGGCACAAAGTATTTCCTGGGCTAGATGCAGTTAAAAATTTGTAATTAGATACTCTCGTTGGATGCTGAGAAAGCATTCCATAGAGTCTCCTGGCACGCCATATATGATTCTCTTAAAAAGCTTGGGGTAGGGGTCTAGGGGACCCTTTTATAGCCAAAATCACGGCCCTGTATCACAATACGTCACCTAGGCTGAAGATAAATGGAACTGTAGCACCCTGAGGGCTCGGTTGCTACAGACGTATTGCACCTCACCCAGAGGTGTGATATCTCACTCTCAGGTAAGGATGGAGTGTGGATCAGGACCCGACACCTGCATGCATTACACCACATTGCCGTGGGGCAGGGCGACCAATATGCCCCTGAGATGGGCACGACAGTCCCTGTCCCTGGCTGGAGTGGGGGGAGGGAACACTGAGGAAGGGGAACCCTGTAGTGCAGGAGCAGGGAGGAAGCAGTTCCTGGGTGCATTGAGAAGGGAGTATAAAAGGTGGGCACCATCTTAGTTCAGTGCAGAGAAGTCTGAGCAGAAGTGGCAGGGAGCAGGGGCTCTGCATGAGCTCTGCTCCGGAGGCGGGCCTAGTAACAGAGGCCCAGGCCTGGAAGAGGGAGAAGGAAGGAAGAGGAGCGGAGAAGGCTCCAGGAACGAGGAATGAAGGGATCCCAGGGGTGAGGACGGGTGAGTCGCCACCGCACGCCCGAATCCACCTGCGTGGAGGGGTCAGGCCAAAGGGGGAGACCGGTCCCCGAACTAGTGGAGGCAGGAAACGACCCTCAGCTAGAAACCGGAGGCTCTGACATTTTATGTGGCGCAGCCCCTCGCTACACCCGCTAGGAAAGCACCACATAGGGTCAGGGAAACTGGCGCCAAGTTTACCAAGAGGAGGCCCGAGGCAGCCGGACAGAAGTGTTGGTAAGAAAGGCCAGACAAAGGACACACAAAGGGGGTCCTGTGAAGTGCTCCAAAGTTATCTGGGAGTTGTCTGAGCCCCTCACCTGGTGAGCACAGTACGACGTGGGCAGCCGTTACCTGCAGAAGTGGTCTGGATAATTAGAACTGTGAGTAAAGGCCCTGGACTGCATCACTGACTCCGTGTCGTTACTGCTGCTGCCCTGCACCATCACCCCCATCCTCTGCATACACTGCCCTGAGGCTATACTCCTCCCGTGGGGAGTTATGCTACGCTCTGCTGCACCCACAACACCAGCCTTAGCGGTCTGCCCTGTAGCGGCAGTTCACTCTGACCGCAATCCACGGGTGGCGTAGTCGGACATTTAAACATCAAAACCACATAAATAGTTCCGCCACTGGTTTGACCGCCCTGAGCCACGGAACCGGGTCGCCGCCACGAAGACTACAACCACCAGCATCCACCAAAAAGGATCCGGCTCCGGGTGTCCCAAGGCCCAGGGGGTGCGTCAGAACATTTTCATCACCTTTCACAATCACCAATGGGACAAGGCAGGGATGTCCTCTGTCCCCTCTCTTATACATCCTAGTGACGGAGCACCTGCTCTCATCAATTCGCCATAACCCCAATATTAGGTGGATTGAGGTGGGAGGCACCGAGTACAAGTGCTCTCTATTTGCTGATGATGTCCTAGTATATATCACTCAATCACATATATCCATCCATGCTGTTATGGCTGAAATAGATCACTTTGTTACATGGTAAAATTTTAAAATCAATGCAGCGAAGTCTGAGGCCCTCGATGTCTCCCTCCCCAAATCCATATAGGATTCCATCCAGTCCAACTTTCCCTTTGCCTGGCCCTCACAGGGTATCAAATACTTAGGAATTTCTATTCATAGAGACCTCTCCCATCTATGTTATCTTAATTTTGGGCCCTTTATTGAACAATTCCATACAGACCACGGTTGGCAAGTTAGAACTGTAAGATTCACTACGTGAACCACTGGTGTTTTGTGGAAAAGCACATGTACACTGCGTTCCAAATTATTATGCAAAAAGTGTTTAGGAGTGTTAAGGGAAGAATATGTTTGCTTGTCAGTTAAACTCATTGATGGTGATGTGTGTCAGGGCTCTTTATATCACTGTAAGCAATTGCAGACACCTGTGCTAATTAGTTTGGCAGGTGTGTCCAATGAAAGGCAAGACTACTTAAGAAGGCTCTCTCACATTATTAAGCAGCCTACATTTTCTGCCAAAATGGGAAAGAAAAAGGATGTGTCGGCTGCTGAGAAGCAACAAATTGTGGAGTGTTTAGGTCAAGGCATGACTACAATCAACATTGTGCGATGATCAGGATGAAGTGTCTTGGCAATCAAGAAGTATGTAGCTGATTCACAGTACACACGTGTGCGTGCTGATAAGGGCAAATTGAGGACTCTTTCCTACAGGCAATTACGTCAGGTTGAAAGAGCAGCGGCAAAAAAGCCTTGTCATAGCAGCAGACAAGTTTTTGAAGCTGCTTGTGCCTCCAACGTCCCCCGAACAACAAGATGCAGGGTCCTTCAGAGGTTTGCAGCTGTGCATACGCCATCCTGTCGACCTCCTCTATCCACTTCACACAAGCAGAAACGGCTCCAGTGGGCCAAACATTACATGAAGACTGATTTCAAAACTGTTTTGTTCACGGATGAGTGCCGTGCAGCGCTCGATGGTCCAGATGGATGGAGTGGAGGATGGCTGGTTGATGGACACCCCACGCAAACATGGTTACAGCGCCAACAAGGAGGAGGTGGAGTAATGTTTTGGGCTGGAATCATGGGGAGAGAGATTGTCGGCCCCTTTAGGATCCCTGAAGGCGCTAAAGATGAACTCCATAATGTATGTGGATTTTCTCAAACAGCACTTCCTGCCATGGTTCAAGAAGAAGAACCGTGTATTTCACAGCAAGATCATTTTTCTGCATGATAATGCACCATCTCATGCTGCACATAAAACATCTGCATCTCTGGCTGATATGGGCATAAAAGGGGACAAACTTATGGTGTGACCCCCATGCTCCCCTGACCTGTACCCCATTCAGAACCTTTGGAGCATCATTAAAAGGAGTGTCTATGATGGCGGGAGGCAGTTCACATCTAAGCAACAGCTCTGGGAGGGTATTCTGTCCTCATGCAAAACAATTGAAGCAGAAACCATCCAAAACCTGACAAATTCAATGGACGAGAGAGTTCAGAAGCTCCTTTCGAACAAGGGGTCCTATGTGAAAATGTAACATCACCTAGAATAAAGTTTTGAGTTGAAAACTGTTTGATTTCAGTTTCTAACAACCTGCTAATGCTTATAATTTCAAAAATGACCATTTTTTTGGTCTTTATTAAAATGAAAAGGTTGATCGAAAAGTTTGGGGGATCTAAGAGTGTGGCAACCCAGTAGTCATGATTACTTCGAATTCTGACAATATGAGGGTCATGCTGCAGGTAGTGCAGCAAGAAGGCACTTATGTGTCTTGCGCATCTCGGAGCCCCAAAATTATTTTCCGGGCTAGATGCAGCTAAAAATTATTATTAATTTTAAATCTGGTGAAGCTTTAGTATAGATGGCCTAATAGGATCAGTGCTGCACACTGCTACAAAGCCCAAATTATTTTCCAGTCAAGATACAGATAAACATGATTAGTAATTTGAAAGCTTAAAACGGTTGGTAGGGTGATTTTAACCAATCATCAAGCTTTTACTCTCCCCAGGATGACACAGGGGTAGAAAAGTCGTTTCGGATCCATGATTTGTTCATCTTTATGAACGTGAGTCTGTCTACATTATCAGTGGAGAGCCGCGTGCGCTTATCTGTCAGCACACCACCAGCAGCGCTGAACACACGTTCAGACAGAACGCTGGCTGCGGGGCATGACAAGATCTCCAAGGCGTAAGTGGCTAGCTCCGGCCATTTATCCAGATTGGAAGCCCAAAAAGAGCAAGGGTCCAGTGACACAGTCGTGGCTTCAATGTTTACTTGGAGATACTCCTGTACCATCGTCTCTAGGCGTTGACTATGTGTCAGACTTCTTGTCTCCTGTGGCCTTGCAAAGGATGGGCTAAAAAAGTGGTGAAATGATTCCGCAAAATTGATGTTACCAGCAGATACTGTGGTTCTGTTACGGTTTGAGTGCTGAACACTTGACGGTCCCACGGTTGGCAAGTTGGAACTGTGAGATTCACTACGTGCACCACTGGTATTTTGTGGAAAAGCACATGTAAGATTCTGCAACAGTCTCTGCTGATACTCCTGCATGCGTGCATCCCTTTCTATGGCAGGAATAATTTCTGCAAATTTACTTTTGTACCGGGGATCTAACAGTGTGGCAACCCAGTAGTCAGGATTATTTCTAATTCTCACAATTCGAGGGTCATGTTGCAGGTAGTGCAGCAAGAAGGCACTCATGTGTGTTGCGCATCCAGGAGCACCAAGTCCCTGTTGTGTTGGTGGCGAGGTAACAATCATGCTTCCTTCCTCTGTCCTCTCCCCCCAACCTCGCACAACAGAAATGTGATCAAGGTCTCCCTCATCTGATGAGTCTTCCATCAGTTCGTCCTCCACTTCTTCCTGGGTTCCTGCACCTTCCTCACTAGTTTGGCTGCTACCATGCGCCCTGGTAAAACCATCTCCCCCACCCTCACATGCCTGCCGCCTTGGTGCTGCCGACCGTCTGGACCTTGCAGATGTTAGCCCTTCCGCATACAACTCCTCCTCCTCTACTTCCTCCACCTCCTCTTGTGCCACCACCTGACTCCGAATTCTGTTTAACATGTGCTCCAGCATGTAAATCACCGGAATAGTCATGCTGATAATGGCATCGTCAGCACTAAACATCTTCGTCGCCATTTCAAAACTGTGCAGAAGGGTGCATAGGTCCCTGATCTGAGACCACTCCTCCAGCGTGATTTGCCGCACCTCTGAATCTCGTTGGCCCAGGCTATACGTCAGAACGTATTGCACCAGGGCTTGTCGGTGCTGCCACAGTCGCTGCAACATGTGCAGAGTTGAATTCCACCGGGTAGGCACATCGCATTTTAGCCGGTGAAGTGGCAGGCCCAACGACTTCTGTAGAGATGTAAGTCACTGAGCTGCGGGATGCGAACGGCGGAAGTGAGCACACAGCGACCGTGCCCTCTGCAGAAGGCCATCTAGTCTGGGATAGTGGGCTAAAAATTGCTGGACAACCAGGTTCAACACGTGAGCCATACAAGGCACGTGTGTGACATTGCCCCGGCGAAGGGCCGCACCCAGGTTTGCAGCATTGTCGCACACGGCCTTCCCTGGTTTCAGGTCCAGTGGAGACAACCATTCATGAAATTGGTTCTCCAGAGCTGACCACAACTCCTCAGCTGTGTGACTCACATTTCCCAGACATTTCAATGTAAAAACCGCCTGATGACGTTGAGCCCTACTGCCAGCATAGTAAGGAGGTGTGCAGGATTCCTTCTGCGCAGTTAGAAAGCTTGTGGCATGACCAGACAGGCTTTGGGTGCAGGTGGAAGACCGAGAGGAGGTTGAGGAGGCAGAAGCAGTGGAGGAACTTTGAGATAAAGAGGATTGACGCACAACTCGTGGGGACGGCAAGACTTGGACAGCAGCCCCTTGTCCTGCTGTCACCATAGTTACCCAGTGCCCAGTCAGCGACATGTAACGCCCCTGTCCATGCCTACTCGTCCAAGTGTCTGTGGTGAAATGCACCCTGTCACACACAGAGTTTCTCAAAGAAGCGGTGATGTTGTGTGCGACATGCTGGTGGAGCGCAGGCACACCTTTCTTTGAGAAGTAGTGCCGACTGGGCATCTGGTACTGGGGCACTGCGACGGACATAAGGTCTCGAAAATCCTCTGTGTCCACCAGGCGGAAAGGCAGCATTTCTGTAGCCAAGAGCTTGCAGATGGTGAAATTCAACCTCTTAGCTTTCTCATGGCTAGGAGGAAATGGTCTTTTACTTGTCCACATCTGAGGGACCGAGGGCTGGCTATTGTGCTTAGACGGGGTTGTTAAGGGTGTCCCCGGCAAACTGCCGGTCTGTGAGGAAGATGCAGGCGGACATGTTAGGTTGCCTTGATCCAAAGGTGGTGCTATCGATGTCGGACAGCGCTCAACACCAGCTGGTGTTACCACCTCCAAAGAAAATGATGACCTGCCAATCACGCTGGCTGTTGCGGGTAAAGAGGTGGCAGGTCTGCGCCCCAAAACAGGTGTGACTGCTGTCCCCCCAGTCACAGAGGATGAAGAGGCCGCGGATGCACAAGATATGGCAGACGGTGGTTGGCCCGGCCAGCTAGGCCGCATTGTAGCACACTGAGCTTCCCACTGCAACTTATGCTTCATGTCCATGTGCCGGTTCATGCATGAAGTACTCAAACTATGTATTTTTTGGCCTCTACTTAGCTTTTGCTGACAAATGTTACAGATAACACGAGTTGGGTCATCTTTATCGATCTGAAAAAATGCCCAGGCTATGCAAGGCTTAGCACCCATGCGACCTGAAGAGCCACCACGACTTGTGGTGAGAGGCAGAGTTGTGTTTGAGGATGCAGTTGTTGACGTGCTTCCAGTACTACATCTCTGTCCAGGAAGGCGCAACCTGACCTCGTCGTCACTAGCATCTTCCTCCACCTCCTCTGATGACCTCATCTCTTGGCTGCCTGTGGGTTGACAGTAAGTGGGATCTCCAACCTCATCATCATCACCCTGTGCGTTATCACACCCGTCGTCCTCAGAGCCAACCTGTTCCTACCCTGACAAAAAACTAAAGTTGTCGCTCCAATCAGGTATTTGAGTCTTATCATCGTCTTCCTCATTGTCTCCACCAACAGGAGTTACAGTTTGGGAATGAGGGTCTACATTATGGTCAGAACCTTCTGCGTCTGGTCCTGGATCCGACTCATAAAGATTCTGGGCATCAGTGCAGATCATTTCCTCGTCTGGATTCACAGAAGCGCTGGAGTCGACCTCTGATTCCCAGGCTATAGTATGAGTAAACAGCTCTGCAGACTCAACCATCTGTTCTACCTCATACTCAGATGGGCAGCTGGAGATTTGGGAGCTGTGAGGAAGCAAGTGCGATTGGGGTGACACCTTTGAGGACTGGAGTATTTGTGATGTTGAAGTTGATGTGGAGGAGAGCCCACTTAAAGGAGCACTTGATATCCGTTGAAGCACCTGCTGTTTTTGTGCCTCATCTGGAATTTGTAGCGATTGGCGTGGCCGTAAGAAAGGGATCTTATCACATTGTCCGCTAAAAGAAGTAGACATTTTAGTTTGGCTGGAAGATGGTCTTTCTTCTGCAGATGTTACTGTTGCTTTAACACCTACCCCACGGACACAACCTTTTTTCCCCTTCCCAACACGCCTATTCCCCTTTCCACCAGCAGCAGGCCTTTTTCCACTCATTTTGGAGGTTAACTAATTCACAACTCTGGAGTTGTTTGTACAAAAAATCAATGGATGGTAACCGAGCAGAGCTGAGTGGCCAAACTGTGGTATTAGGCCAAAACTATTGGCTGGGTTAGATGCAGAAAAAAATTATATTCAATTTGCAACCTGATGGAGGTCAGTATAGATGGACTAATACAACAAGTCCCACACACAGCTAGAAGCCCAAATATTTTTTCAGAGGTACTGTAGATGCAGATAAAAATTATTTTTAATTTGCAACCTGATGGAGGTCAGTATAGATGGACTAATAGAGAAAGTCCGACACACTGCTAGAAGGCCAAATATTTTTTCAGAGCTAGATGCAGAAAAAAATTATATTCAGTTTTCAACCTGATGGAGGTCTGTATAGATGGATTAATAGAACAAGACCCACACACAGCTAGAAGCCCAATATTTTTTCAGAGGTAGATGCAGAAAAAAATATATTCAGTTTGCAACCTGATGGAGGTCAGTATAGATGGACTAATACAACAAGTCCCACACACAGCTAGAAGCCCAAATATTTTTTCAGAGGTACTGTAGATGCAGATAAAAATTATTTTTAATTTGCAACCTGATGGAGGTCAGTATAGATGGACTAATAGAGAAAGTCCGACACACTGCTAGAAGGCCAAATATTTTTTCAGAGCTAGATGCAGAAAAAAATTATATTCAGTTTGCAACCTGATGGAGGTCTGTATAGATGGATTAATAGAACAAGACCCACACACAGCTAGAAGCCCAATATTTTTTCAGAGGTAGATGCAGAAAAAAATATATTCGGTTTGCAACCTGATGGAGGTCAGTATAGATGGACTAATACAACAAGTCCCACACACAGCTAGAAGCCCAATATTTTTTCAGAGGTAGATGCAGAAAAAAATATATTCAGTTTGCAACCTGATGGAGGTCAGTATAGATGGACTAATACAACAAGTCCCACACACAGCTAGAAGCCCAAATATTTTTTCAGAGGTACTGTAGATGCAGATAAAAATTATTTTTAATTTGCAACCTGATGGAGGTCAGTATAGATGGACTAATAGAGAAAGTCCCACACACTGCTAGAAGGCCAAATATTTTTTCAGAGCTAGATGCAGAAAAAAATTATATTCAGTTTGCAACCTGATGGAGGTCAGTATAGATGGACTAATAGAATAATGCTATGCCCAAAAGATTTTACTTCACTAGGTGCAGTAAAAAAATTGGTATTCTATACACAGGTGGTATATCTTGCAACACAGATAGGCTACTCCACTGACTAACACACTCTGCAATAGGCCAAAAAGGATTAGCTTTGCTAGATTCAGCCAAATGCTGTGAAAAAAACTTGCACAGCACTGGCACAGACCTGCCTGGCAAAAACTGATAGGAACTGATGTAACCTAGTCCTGAAAAGGACTCCAATTACAATTAGTCTTTACTCCCACAACCTATCTATTTAAGAGCACAGACCTCCCTGATAAAAGTCGTAGGAAATGCTGTAACCTAGTCCTTAAAAGGACTGCAATCACAACTATTCCCTACTCCCAAGCTATCTGTATATTTGTGCGAAAATTGGCTTGAAATTAACAAGGTATAGCGCACACAGCAACAGCGGTGCCGTCTAACACGCAGCTGCAGCAGTGAGAAAATGGTGGCGACGGGGAAAATGGCTTGGTCTTATAGGGCAAGGACATGTGACATACACTGCCAATGACACATGCCCTTGCTTGTGTGAAAAAAAGCACTTCGCTCCGTGTGTGCGCTGCTGATAGGCTGACAGATTGCACCTCCCCACTGCAAATGCGGGAAAGAGAAAAAAAAATGGAGATCTTCATTGTTCCTGCAGAGATCCATCCCCTGCCCCTCCCCCCACCCCGCTGTACACTCAAACTGCGTATTAACATTAATTTTCATCATTACTGAGAAAAAATCCAGTTATGATTTTGGTGCACGAACAGTTATCGAACATAACCTCGAACAGCCGAATTTTTCTCAAATTGTTCGTGTTCGCCGAATGGCTCGAACAGAGCCCAAAACAGCTCGAATTTGAGATTGGCGAACAGTTCGAGTAGAACAACGCTCATCTCTACTAGACTTAGCTCCAGGTCCCGGGGGCCAGGAAAAATCCTTTTTTTTATCTAAATCCTCTGTTTTTTTTCCTCCTTCACAATGTACAAATACCCATCTTATTAACCTTTTGGTGCCCCCCCCCCCCCCCAAAAAAAAAAAAAAAGTGTGCCTTAGATTTTTCAGACACAAATGTATCTGTTGAAAATAGTCTGGTGTAGGCCAGAGAAATAGAAGTGTGGTTTTGCAGTTCTATGGGCCATTTATACCTAAAAAAAACAGTTTGAGTGTGTCGCTCACTGTTCAGCCGCAAATATATATATATTTTAAAAAGCCTGGTATACACCAGTAAATTATTACTGTGGTTTTGATGTTCCACGGTAAAACATCTCTATTATCCTGTTTTTGGCATTTTTTGCTGTATAAAAATAATAATAGTGTCTCCCTGATTTTTCAGACACAAATATATCTGTTGAAAATAGTCTGGTGTAGGCCAGAGAGACAGAAGTGTGCTTTTGCTGTTCCACGGTAAAAAATCTCTATTATCCTGCTTTTTGCATTTTTTGCTGTAAAAAAAATAAAAATAGTGTCTCCCTGACTTTTCAGACACAAATATATCTGTTGAAAATAGTCTGGTGTAGGCCCGAGAAATACAAGTGTGGTTTTGCAGTTCCACGGTACAAACCTCTGTATTATCCACTTTTGGGCCATTTGTATCTAAAAAAAACAGTTTGAGTGTGTCGCTCACTGTTCAGCCGCAAATATATATATATTTTAAAAAGCCTGGTATACACCAGTAAATTATTACTGTGGTTTTGATGTTCCACGGTAAAACATCTCTATTATCCTGTTTTTGGCATTTTTTGCTGTATAAAAATAATAATAGTGTCTCCCTGATTTTTCAGACACAAATATATCTGTTGAAAATAGTCTGGTGTAGGCCAGAGAGACAGAAGTGTGCTTTTGCTGTTCCACGGTAAAAAATCTCTATTATCCTGCTTTTTGCATTTTTTGCTGTAAAAAAAATATAAATAGTGTCTCCCTGACTTTTCAGACACAAATATATCTGTTGAAAATAGTCTGGTGTAGGCCCGAGAAATACAAGTGTGGTTTTGCAGTTCCACGGTACAAACCTCTGTATTATCCACTTTTGGGCCATTTGTATCTAAAAAAAACAGTTTGAGTGTGTCGCTCACTGTTCAGCCGCAAATATATATATATATTTTAAAAAGCCTGGTATACACCAGTAAATTATAACTGTGGTTTTACTGTTCCACGGTAAAAAATCTCTATTATTCAGGTTTTGGTAGTTTTTTCCGTAAAGAAAAACAGTAGTGTCTCCTGACTGTTGTGACACAAAAATATATCTGTTGAAAATAGTCTTGTGTAGGCCCGACATCCCAGTGTGGTTTCGCAGTTCCACGGGTCAAATCGCTGTACTATCCAGTTTTGGGCCTTTGGTATCTAAAAAAAAAGCAGTTTGAGTGTGTCGCTCACTGTTCAGCCGCAAATATCTCTATTTAAAAAAGTGTGGTATACCCCAGTAAACAATAACTGTGGTTTTCCTCTTCCACGGTTCTAATCTACTCTTTATTACCCTTTTTCCATTGATAGTGCAAGTGTAAGCTATTTTACTTCATTTACAATGGGCAAGGCGCGTGGCAAGGGACGTGGAAGTGGACGTTCTGGTGATGGTTCGTGCAGAGGACGGGGCCGTGGCTAAGGTGAAAATGTGCCACAACCAACAGCCACATCTTCTCGCTCCCACTTCTTGTCCGAATTACTAGGGAAGCACAGAACAACACCAGTATTGAGAACTGATCAGTGTGAACAGGTTAATAATTGGATAGCAGACAATACTTCCAGTTACCTGGGCACCACCACCTCCGGTCTGTCTTCCACACGGTCAACTCTTAGTAGCCGTGAGTCTCGACCGCATACTCCTCCTCACCCTGATGCTCCTTCCTCCCACCATGCCGAGTGTCGTCAGACAGCAAGTGATCCCACACTTGTACACTCTGAAGAGCTGTTCACTGGTCCATTTCCATATTTGGGCCCCTCGCCTGATACGCTTGAAGTGGTGGAAGAGGAGATCCCATGTTGCAATGCCCAAATATTTGAACAGCCACGACCACAGGAAGTCGACGTTGGCAATCTGTCACAAGAGGTGGACGATGACGAGACACAATTGCCAGGAAGTGGGGAGGAGGATCGTGGTGCGCAAGTGGAAGAGGAGGAGGTGGTGGATGATCTAGTAACTGACCCAACATGGAAGGAGGACATGCAGAGTGAGGCCAGCAGCACACAGGGGGAGAGAGGCAGAGTACCCCAACAGGCAGGAAGAAGCAGTGTGGTGGCCGCAGACAGAAGGCAGGCAACCGTTCCCCGTAACACCAACACGAGGGACGTTGCCAGTACAAGCGGTAGGTCTTCCAGAGTCTTGAATTTTTTTAAAGACTCTGCTGATAACCCCAAAAAGGCCATATGTTCCACCTGCCATGCCAGCATCAGCAGGGGTGACAAAACTACCAGCCTGACCACCACCAGCATGATCAGGCACATGGCAGCAAAGCACCCGACTTTGTGGGGCGAAACCCAGGGTCCACGACCAGTGTCAGCGGGTGTCACCACTGCTTGTTCCACTGTTGTGCGTGCAATAGAACCCCCTGTTGTGTGTGCAAGTCAATCCCCTGTCCATACTGCATGTAAAGATGCCCCCTCCTCTCAGTCTTCACTTGTTATGGCAGTTTCTCAAGAAACAGCATCAACGTCCACGTCCAGGTCCCACCGCAGCGTTCAATTGTCCATATCCCAGACCTTTGAACGAAAGCGGAAATTCGCAGATAACGCCCCACAGGCCACAGTCCTAAATTTGCACATTTCACGACTGCTTGCATTGGAAATGCTGCCTTTTAGGTTGGTGGAGACGGAATCCTTCCGCAATCTTATGGCGGTGGCCGTCCCTCGGTACTCGGTCCCCAGCCGTCACTATTTTGCCCGGTGTGCCATCCCCGCACTACACAAGCACGTGTCCCAAAGCATCTGCCGTGCCCTCAACAACTCAGTTACTGGGAGAGTCCACCTGACAACGGACACTTGGCTTCTGGCCAGGGACGGTGCATCTCTCTGACTGCACACTGGGTAAACATAGTGGAAGCCGGGACCCAGTCGAACCTTGGGACGGAACACATCCTCCCCACACCGAGGATTGCGGTGTTATATATAATAAAAGATGAAACTATATAATTAAGGACGGCGCTATACATAATAAGCGAGTACACTATATACTAAGGGTGTATGCTATACATAATAAGTGAGTACACTATGTACTAAGGGACTGTGCTATACATAATACGGCTATATTCCTGCATCTGTGTGCAGTGTCAGTGTGCTACCCTGTTTTACAGACGCATTGAGCATGTCCTATTCTAATCCTCAAAATCGGATCAGAACAGGACATTCTCTGATCCTCACAGATCTCATTCTCAGATCCGTGATCCGTGATCTATAAAACTCTACAAGTCCGTGGACCATCCGATAAAAAAATCTGACATTTTACACAAATGTGAGAATGCAGCCTAAGGGATTTTACATGTAACATTATCACTCCAAGTCATACAGCGCAGATACAGAATAATATTTACATCCAGGCACTTACCGCTGACGTCTCGTCTGATCAGAGTCGATTTCTGCTGCTTCTTCTCCATCTGGTCAGACCTTCATGTCGACATCTCCCAGTCATGATTCGTCTTGTCATGATGATCTCCAGCCTAGATAATACAAGGTCACATATATTGTATATATACATGTGTCTCCCCAGCACTGAGCCCCTGAATACAGATCTGTAACCCCCCATTAATATACTAGGGGTAGCCACTTAGTAATCAAAATATAAACTGATAAGCAGCACTGTGCCCCCCATTAACTATAATCTCCACCTGCCAATAATGTAAATTATTCAGTCTCTGTGACTCCCCCCAATTAACTGTAAGGCTATGTGCACACGGAAAATATACAAGCGCCCCCATCATTGCTCTGTCCCAGCACCTCCATCATTGCTCTCTCCCAACACCCCCGTCATTGCTATGTCCCAGCACCTCCCGTCATTGCTCTCTACCAGCACCCCCAACATTGCTCTGTCCCAGCACCCCAGTCATTGCTCTCCCAGCACCCTCGTAATTGCTCTCTCCCAGCACCCCCGTCATTGCACTCTCCCTGCACCCCCGTCATTGCTCTATCCCTGCAGCCCATCATTGTTGTCTCCCAGCATCCCCGTCATTGCGCTCTCCGAGCACCCCAATTATTGCTCTGTCCCAGCACCACTATCATTGCTCTCTCCCAGCACCCCCATCATTGCTCTCTCCCAGCACCCCCGTCATTGCTCTCTCCCAGCACCCCCGTCATTGTTCTCTCACTGCACCCCCGTCATTGCTCTCTCCAAGCACCCCTATCATTGTTCTCTCCCAGCAACCCCTGTAATTACTCTCCCAGCACCTCCATCATTGCTCTCTCCCAGCAACCCATCATTGCTCTCCCCATCCCCGTCATTGGTCTACTAATCCCCATCATTGCTCTCCCCGCCCCATCAGTCCCATCACTGCTCTTCCCAGCCCCACCATTGCTCTCCCCAGACCCATCAGCGCTCTCCCCAGCCCCATCAGCCCCACCATTGCTCTCTCCAGCCCCACGATTGCTCTCCCGAGCCCCATCAGCCCTACCATTGCTCTCACCAGCCCCATCAACCCCACTATTGCTCTCTCCAGCCCAGTCAGCCCCATTATTGCTCTCCTGAGCGTTTCAGTAAAAATAAAAAAAAACACACTTACCTCTCTGCCCGTTCCCCCGCAAGCTGCAGCATCACTGCTCTTCCCAGCCCCACCATTGTTATCCCCAGACTCATCAGCCCCACAATTGCTCTCCCCAGCCCCACGATTGCTCTCCCCAGCCCCATCAGCCCCACGATTGCTCTCCCCAGCCCCACCAGCCCCACGATTGCTCTCCCCAGCCTCATCAGCCCAGTTATTGCGCTCTCCAGCTCCATCAGCCCCATTATTGCTCTCACCAGCGTTTCAGTAAAAAAAAACAAAAAAACACTTACCTCTCTGCCCGTTCCCCCGCAGGCCGCAGCATCCTTGTTGTCTGCAATTTCCTCCCTCACACAGGCCCACGCTGCATGATGATGTCATCAAGGAGCGCGTGCCTGTGTGAGGGAGGAAGCGGCGGGCAGGAAGCAGAGGATGGATCTCTGCAGCTCCGCTGCCATTCTGTCCTGTCAGCAGCGGGGATGCAGGGATCGCTCCCTGCCCGCCACGAGCAGGGAGACGCTGCACCGGCGGGCCCCCCGGCACAGCTGCACCAGCAGCGATATGTCCGCCCCTGGACTGCTATGGGGCCCCCCAGCTCACGGGCCCCATAGCAGTCGTGTGGTCTGCCTCCATTAGTGGTACACCACTGCATTTTACCTATTTTTGATTGCATCTAGCAGGGCTTTTGTACATCAGAGGCAGTCCATGTTTTCCAGGCGTGCGGTATTGCATGTATAGCCATACATGTTGTGAGTTTCTAACAAGCATATAAACTGCTTTTCACCTCGACTCTTTCGCTTCTGTGAACACTAAGTTATATACATGCTCTGTAGTAGCCCTGTCATTTCCAGACATTGGTGTATTATAATTCTGAGCATTATAATTCTCCATACACATGCACTTTAAGGGTTTATTATGTATTTATCTCTTGATTGGTGACTTTGAAGCAGGGTTTATTTTGTTTTTGTTTAACCACTGGACCACCCCAATTAATGAACAATTTCCTTCTTTGACATGCACATGCACTTTGGATAGTTTCAATCCTTGGAATCGTTGGATTATGTAATGGTATAGGTTACTCTGCAGTGACTATCTCTGCTAGGTTGTTCTATGCTATTTTGTGGGGTGCACCAGGAGATAATATTCATGCATACTGGGTTGGCATTTCTTACCATCCCTCAAACAAGAGGCATCTGTTTTTATTTTATGTATGTGTTTGGTAATGTCTATGATATTGTTCAGTAAAATCATTTGTTTTTTATACACACTAACTTGAAGTGCTCACTTTTGTCTACTTGGTCTCCTTGATGTAAGGATTTTTACCTAGTGGTACAGATTGATTTACACATATTCATTATATATCTGCAAACTTTCTCATAAAATTCAAACCTGATAAATGCTTCTTGCACGAGTATTCAAACTCTACAGACTAGTATATGGCAGAGGCACATTCTGTAGCGATTCTAGCTTTATGTTTATTGAAGAAAAATAATTACAGGCACATATAAATCCCCCTATTAATAATCATTTATTACACATAAAAAAATTACAATCAGTAATATGATACCATGGGGACCCCGTGCAAGAAATATTGATAATCAAGATAAAATATAACATACTGTAGAAATGTCAGTGATTCCCATATACAGCACTAGGAATGAATGTGTGAACTGCCGTTACATTAAAGATGGGACAATTGCAGAAATACACTTGCATTTTTTTGTTGGGTGCATTTTAAGGTGTGAAAGTGAAGGAGTTATAGATTTAATTCAGTGCCCATGTTCAAAGCAATATATTGGCAGGACTCTGAGACCTCTTAAAAAAGGAGAGGAGAACAGATTAATAAGAATAGAAATTTTTTTTTGTTAAACATGCACTTTCAATCATTTCAAAACATTTCATAACAGCAATTCAAATGGCTATATCTATATACGAGTATAGGAGGAAATAATCTATCACAAATGTCCGGAGCTGAATCTAGAAAGAAATTAGGCTTTAAAACACTAGCGCCGAAAAAAGGGGAGTGGGTATTGCTGGAAGCTGCTGATAGATTAGCGGGTCCTGTGTGAAAACCCGTAAGGAAGAATGGCTACTAGATAAAGGATTGATACTATCACGCTAAACAGCGGCTGAACAGAGCAGGATGAATGAAAGGAATAACAGACATAGAAATAATGTTTCACCAAAATGAGTTGAATGTCCCCTTTTCTTGGTATGTAAATTTGTCTTAAGATTACCGGATAATGATTTGCAGCTATGAAAGTTAATAGATGATTCCCTGGGTTGCGATGATCTATGGATAATTGGTCGGGTGGTACCTAGCTTCTGGTACAGATAGAGGCAGCTAGTGATTGGACGTTTTCCATCTATATATCCTCCTCTTACCATTTTTTTTCACCCTTCCATTGACACGACAACATTATTACTGAACACATAAGCTCTATCCTTTATATATACAGTATATAATTTCAAGGGAAAATGCGTTTTAAAAAAAGGTTTTAAAAAATTAATTATTAATTTAATTTCAGCTTTTTTTATTTTTTATATTCTATATATATTTAAATTTTTAATGATTTATTGTACTACAGTGCTGCTCACCATTCTTGTCACGCCTTCATTTTTTCGTAGACTGTACAATATCTTCAGAAATAAATGGAAATGTACCAAAGTTATATCCTCAGGATTTGTGGTCCAAAGTAATACAACAATACAATATTGTTTTTCAACTTCCATGTTGCAATTTCAAAGAAAAAACTGAATGTGCCACAATAATGGCACCCCTAATTAATACTTGGTTGCACACCCTTTGTCATTGTTGACAGCCTCCAAACGTTTCTTGTAGCCATCTGTAAGCTTCTTGCACTTCTCAGCTGGAATTTTCTCCCACTTTTCCTTTGCAGTTTGTTCAAGCTCTTGAATGTTTGCAGGGTTCTTTTTCCCAATGGCAGATTTCAGCTCACCCCTAAGATTTTCAATAGGATTGACGTCAGGACTCATAGCTGGCCATTTTAAAACAGTCCATTTTTATTTTTCAACCATTCGTGTGTACTTTTCGATGTGTGCTTTGGGTCATTATCTTGCTGGTGGACCCATGATCTTTGACTCAAACCAAGTTTTCTTACACTGGGTTGGACATTTCATTCTAAAATCTCTTGATAATTCTCTGATTTCATGATTTCTGTGATACGGTCAAGGCCTCCAGTACCAGATGCAGCAAAGCAACCCCACAGCATTATGGATCCTCCACCATGCTTAACTGTTGATAAGGTGCTCTTTCCTTAAAAGCTTCATTGCACCCTCTGTAAACAAACTGTTGTTTTGCACTGCCAAAAAGTTCTATTTTTGTTTCATCTGTCCACAGAACATTTTCCTAGAAGGATTGTGGTTTGTCAAGGTACTCTTTGGCAAAGATCAATCATTCCTTTTTATGTCTTTTCTTCAGCAATGGTTTCTTTCTTGACCTTCACCCATAAAGCTCTGCTTGGTTTAGTGTGCGGCGTATGGTACTTGTTGAAACCATGACCCAAGACTGTTCCAGGTTGGCCTTCAGGTCTTTGGATGTTTGGTGTGGTGGTTTTTCCACCATTCACACCAACCTTCAAAGTCATCTCTTGTCAATTTCCTCGTTCCCCCACACCCAGGGACATTCTTGACAGTTCCATGCTTGGCAAACTTCTTAATAACATTGTGCACTGTTGAAACTGTGATAACAAAGTCTTTGAAGATGGCCTTATACCCTTTGGAAGTCTTGTGTTTGATAATAATAGCAGTTATGATGTCCTCAGACAGGTCTTTTGTCTTCACCATTGTGACAAAGGAATAGAGCCTGCCATGTGGCTTTTTAAAACACTGAAGTCATCAGTCATTGGCTAATTCATGTCACATGGACTCGGATAATTAATCACAGGTGAATCTCTTTTGTGATTTACCACAGGCGAGTCAAAATGTGTTTCTATACTAAATTAATGTAAAGGGTGCCAATACCAGTGACACAGCAAGCTTTAGGTTTTTCTATCCCCCCTAATTGTTTTTTGTTTTCAATTATTTTTTATCATTTGCTCTTTTGTATTTAACATGAGTGCTCTATACAAAAAACTGTTTCAACTGATTCATTTTTTTTCAGCAGTCATTCCACATTATGTACTTCATCTTCATGGGTGCAAATAATGATGAGCAGGACAGTATATTGTATTGTATTAGTGCATTATCCCTCCTATTTCTTATTTCTACGCTCTGTACTAACATTTATTATACACATAATCCACTCGATATGCTTGGATGCTATGTTTGGATTTCTTTTTCCCTTAATAATAAAGAGCTTCATTTAAAAACTGCATTTTGTGGTTACTTGTGTTATCTTTGTGTAATATTTCCATTTGTATTGTGATCTGAAACATTTAAGTGTGACAAAGATGCAAAAGAATAAGAAATCAGGAAGGGGGCAAACACTTTTTCACACCACTGTATGTGTGAAGTGTAAAGTAAATTCTACAAGGTTTTCTATATATTGAGAAAATATAAATCTGATAACTGTGACTTGCATTTGTATTTATCCCTCCGGAGTAAATAGTCTGTAGGACCACCTTTCGCTGCAATTACTGCTGCAAGTCTTTTCAGGTATGTCTCTACCAGCTTTGCATCTAGAAGTGACATTTTCTCCCATTCTTCTTTGTAAATGCTCTATCTCAGTGAGATTGGATGGAGACGTCTGTGAACAGCAATTTCAAGTCTTGCCACAGATCCTCAATGGGATTTCGGTCTGGCCTTTGGGCCATTCACACTCATGAATCTGCGGTGAGGGGTTCAGCATGAGGCTGCGGTATGTGCATTGCATTACACACATCTATTGCCTGGTACATTCTCATACTTACCACAATGCTCTTCAATTCTAGAAAATGTCAATCTGACATTTACAGAGTCACTTTTATCCCAAGTTTCAGAGCTACAACTAGAAGATGATTCCAAAAGTATAGTATCCAGAATATTAGTAATATACAGTGATCAGAAAAATAAGATTATCCCAAGATAATAGGACAAAACGACAACATAAAGTGTCATGCAGTGCTCCATCATTAGTGGCAAATGCTGCCCATGTCAGTAATGTCATACAGAGCCCATAAGAATATATTCACCACCAATATTATAAACCCAGGTATGACAATAGTCATTATGGCACATTATACCGATACATGTGTAGGCTCCGCATGGTGCTGGAATTCAGAAGTTCAAAGTGCACATTTCTTATAGCTCCTATATTGTACATATGGCAACTATATGGCACAGTTGAATGGCATTACCCATATGGGCAGTTCATGGCACTAGTTATATTCACAGTATATGGTAACAGAATTGTATCCACCTGTATTTTATATTTAATGTGCTGTCTATAAAAGGATAGTTTTTTACATCAGTCAGATTAATTACATTATTAAAAGGCTATACGCAATTTCTTAATTGGGTAAAATTGCAAAGTGCTTGTAAAAATAAGGAACTTTGCAAATAACCCCTTTTTAAAAATTCTCTTAATTTCTCATGAGAGGAGGTATTTTTAATTCTAGAATTTGCTTGTTGCCTAGGTCAGCCACCATTCTGTCTGTCAGAGTTGACTGATCTCCCAAACAAGGAGACTGTAACGGGTCTGGGAGGCAGAACCTCTGGGCTACTATACAAGGGGGCGGTCCTTGTAAGGGAGCGGGTGGCGACCAGGCAGGCAGTCACAGCAGGTGACCGGGACAGTCTCTGGGTGTACGGGCAGGGGGTCACGGCAAGTGACCGGGGCAGTCTCTGGAAGAACGGGCTGGAGGTCACGGCAAGTGACCGGGGCAGTCTCTGGAAGAACGGGCTGGAGGTCACGGCAAGTGACCGGGGCAGTCTCTAGGTAAAGGGTAGGTACGACCTGTGATGGCTGAACCTCCAGGTAGGCTAGCAAGGCAGATGGAGGATGTGTGCTCCCAGGTGAGCAAGCGAGAGTCTCTGGAATAGCAGGTGGTCACAGCACGTGACGGCGGAGCCTCCAGGTAGGCAAGCGGGCAGGTAGCGGAGAAGTGCTCCCAGGTGAGCGGGCAAGAGTCTCTGGAATAGCTGGTGGTCACAGCACGTGACGGCGGAGCCTCCGGGCAGGCAAGCAGGCAGGTAGCGGAGAAGCGCTCCCAGGTGAGCGGGCAAGAGTCTCTGGAATAGCTGGTGGTCACAGCACGTGACAGCGGAGCCTCCGGGCAGGCAAGCAGGCAGGTAGCGGAGAAGCGCTCCCAGGTGAGCGGGCAAGAGTCTCTGGAATAGCTGGTGGTCACAGCACGTGACGGCGGAGCCTCCAGGTAGGCAAGCAGGCAGGTAGCGGAGAAGCGCTCCCAGGTGAGCGGGCAAGCTGGTCCTTAGACAGACTGACAGGAGTTGTAAGGCAGACCGTCGGACCTCAGGCTAGCAAGCAGGTAGCAGGAACAACAGGCAGGAAACAGACAGCAAACTGGCAGGACTCTGGCAGAAATCAGGCAGGTAACTGGCAGGTAACTGGCAACGGGACCTGAGGGCTGAAGAAGAGTAGTGAACAGTGCAACAACATTGCTCGGGCACCTCCATTTTGGAGGAGGTGCCTTATATATGGTGAAGTCCTCCGGCCATTGGCCGGGGACTCCTTAGGACGGCGCGCGCGGCCCCTTTAAGAGGGAGGGAGAGCGCGCGCGCGCGCCCTAAGCACAGTGGCCGGGAAGGAGCGCGCGCTGCCAGCAGAGCGGGAGGAGGACGCCGGGCACGGAGCAGGGAGGTGAGGGGAACAGCGTCCCTGCCTAGCAGAGGGCAGGGACGCCGGCGCTACAGTACCCCCCCCTTTAGGCCCCCCCTTTTTTAGGCCAGACAGAAATTTAGCAAGGATAAGAGGGGCATGGATGTTCTCCCGGGGCTCCCACGTTCTCTCCTCAGGACCAAACCCCTTCCAATCTACTAGAAAAAAGGTCTTTCCTCTTACCCTTTTGGTGGCAAGAATGTTCTCTACCTCAAACTCGTCCTCAGCAGAAACCGGAGCAGGAGGCGTACCTGTAGACTTGGAAAAAGAGTTAAGTACCACAGGTTTGAGGAGAGATACATGGAAGGAGTTAGGGATCCGTAAGTTGGCCGGGAGTTTCAATTTATAGGCCACCGGGTTGATCTGACTGATGACCTCCAGGGGGCCGATGAACCGAGGCCCTAACTTGTAAGAAGGTATCTTGAGTCGGACATATTTAGATGAGAGCCAGACTTTATCTCCGGGACGAAATTGTGGAGGATCCAGGCGTTTTTTGTCAGCGTGTCTTTTCATCCGTTCGGACGACTGAAGGAGTGCGGATCGGGTACTCTCCCAAATGGAGGAAAATTTGCTAACGAGAGATTCCGCAGCCGGGTTGTCCACAGAGGTGGAGACAGGAAAAAGAATCCGAGGATGCTGACCGAAGACTACAAAAAACGGGGATTTGGAGGAGGATTCACTCTCGTGATTGTTATAAGAGAACTCGGCCCATGGTAGGAGATCCACCCAGTCTGAATGATGGGCATTAACGAAGTGCCGGAGGTAACTGGTCAGGTTCTGATTGATCCGCTCCACTTGACCATTGGACTGTGGGTGGTAAGCGGAAGAGAAGTCCAGGGTGACGTCTAGCAGTTTACAAGTGGCTCTCCAGAAGCGTGAGGTGAACTGTACCCCACGATCCGACACGATGTGGAGGGGCAGGCCATGAAGACGGAAGATGTGACGAATAAAGTCTTTAGCTAGCTCGGGTGCAGACGGGAGGCCTGGCAGGGGAACGAAATGAGCCATCTTGGAGAAGCGGTCAGCGACCACCCAAATGACCGTACAACCGGCAGAGACTGGGAGGTCTGTTATAAAGTCCATTGCTATATGCTGCCAGGGGGCAGCAGGTACTGGGAGCGGAAGGAGGCGACCGGCTGGCAGATGTCTCGGAACCTTGTTGCGGGCGCAGGACACACAGGCAGAAACAAAGTCTATTACGTCCTTGTGCAGGGTAGGCCACCAGTAGTGCCGGGTAATAAGCTGGAGGGTCTTTTTCTGACCGGCATGGCCAGCCAGTTTAGACGAGTGACCCCAGTGAAGGATCTTCTCCCGATCAGGTACTGATACGAACGTCTTTCCGGGAGGGAGACGATTTAGACTCACGGGAGCCACCTGCATTACTCTGGCGGGATCGATGATGTGTTTCGGATCTTCCTCGAGATCAGACACCAGAAAGGATCGAGACAAGGCGTCTGCCTTGACGTTTTTGTCAGCCGGGCGAAAATGAAGAACAAAATCAAAGCGAGCAAAAAACAAGGACCACCGGGCTTGGCGCGGGTTAAGTCTCTGGGCATGCTGGAGGTAAGCCAAGTTCTTGTGGTCAGTGTAAATTATTACCGGGTGAAGAGCCCCCTCGAGCAGGTAACGCCACTCCTCCAATGCCAGTTTGATGGCCAATAACTCTCGGTCTCCTATGGAATAATTGTGCTCTGTGGAGGAGAAGAGTTTAGAGAAGAAGCCGCAAGTTACCATCCTCCCGGAAGATGATTTTTGAGTAAGTACCGCTCCGGCTCCAGAGGAGGAGGCGTCAACTTCCAGGAAGAACTGCTTGTTGCCGTCCGGGCGATGCAGCACCGGGGCGGAAGAGAAGGCCTGTTTTAAGGAAAGAAAGGCCTCCTCTGCTTCGGACGGCCACTCTTTGGGATTAGTACCCTTACGGGTGAGGGCGGAAATTGGGGCAGTCCGGGAAGAGAAGTGTGGTATGAAGAGGCGGTAGTAGTTGGCAAAGCCCAGGAACCGCTGAATGGCCTTCAACCCCTCCGGTCGAGGCCATTTCTCGATGGCAGACAGTTTCTCTGGATCCATTCGTAGGCCGGTCTGAGAAATAATGTAGCCCAAAAACGGAAGCGAGGTCTGCTCAAAGAGGCACTTCTCGTATTTAGCGAAGAGGTGATTCTGCCTGAGCCTGAGCAGGACCTGACGAACGTCCCTCCGGTGAGTCTGGAGATCCGGAGAGAAGACCAAGATGTCGTCCAGGTACACCACTACGCAGGAGTAGAGAAGGTCCCGGAAGATGTCATTGACCAACTCTTGAAAGACGGCAGGAGCGTTACAGAGACCAAAGGGCATTACCAGATATTCATAGTGGCCGTCCCGGGTGTTGAATGCCGTCTTCCATTCATCCCCCTGACGGATACGAACCAGGTTGTACGCCCCACGGAGGTCCAGTTTGGTGAAGATTCTAGCCCCTCTCAGACGATCAAATAACTCCGGAATGAGCGGAAGGGGGTACTTATTCTTCACCGTGATCTGGTTTAGGCCTCTATAGTCTATACAGGGACGGAGAGAGCCGTCCTTTTTTTACGAAGAAGAAGCCTGCTCCCGCCGGGGAGGTAGATTTCCGGATGAATCCCCTGGCCAGATTCTCCTCAATATATTCGGACATCGACCGGGTCTCAGCAGCGGATAATGGATAAATACGCCCACGGGGAGGAGTAGTACCGGGTAACAGGTCGATAGGGCAGTCGTATGGTCTATGAGGGGGTAGTGTCTCTGCTTCCTTTTTATTAAAGACATCAGCATAAGACCAATAAGGAATCGGAAGTCCAGGTAGATTAGCTGGGGTAGGAGAAGGACGGACGGGATGGACGGGAACCAGACAGGTCTTATGGCAGTCCTGTCCCCAGCGAAGGACTTCTCCGGTCTGCCAGTAAAGCACGGGTGCATGTCTCTGGAGCCAAGGTAGACCTAGCAGGAGGGCGTGAGAGAGTCCAGGCAGAACATGAAAGAAGATACTCTCAGAATGCAGCATTCCCACCTGTAGAGTAATGGATTCGGTGATGAGTTGGATGGGGCGTGGTAAGAGACCCCCATCCACGGCAGCAACAGACAAGGGTACGGCCAGAGGTTTGGTGGGGATGCGGTATTTCTCTACCAGGGACTGTGAAATAAGATTCCCGGCTGCTCCAGAGTCCAGTTGGGCTAATTCGAAATAACGGTTCTCCCCGCAGACGATTGAAACTGACAGCAGCAGAGATGGAGAGGATTTATTCTTGTCTAGGTCGACCTCTCTGAGCGAACCTAGACACAGGGGTTTCCCGACCTCTCTGGGCAGGCACGGATCCGGTGCTCCTTACTGCCACAGTAGAAGCAGCTCCCCTCGGCACGGCGTAAGTCCTGACGTGTTTTGACCATCTTGGTCTGGTCGACCTGCATAGACTCAGGAGAGTGTACCTGGGGAGAGACGGAGGGAGTGACGGGTTTCTGAAAAGAAGGAGCTAGACGTGGAAACCTCCTCTCACGGGTGACCTCTTTGGCACGCTCCTGGAACCGTAGGTCAATCCGGGTGGCAAGAGTTATTAGGTCATCGAGAGTGGTAGAAATGTCCCGACCGGCAAGTTCATCTTTAATACGGCCGGACAGACCCTCCCAGAAGACGGATACCAGAGCGTCGTTATCCCAGGCCAGCTCCGAGGCAAGGGTACGGAACCGTATGGCATATTGGCCCACGGTGAGACTTCCCTGACGGAGGCGTAGCAGAGATGATGCGGATGAGGTCTTCCGTCCGGGTTCGTCGAAGACTTTCCGGAAAACCGTGAGGAAGGCAGGCAAGTCGGACACCAGGGGGTCTCCTCTCTCCCATAGAGGATTTAGCCAGGCCAGGGCCTCCCCAGTGAGATGGGACATGATGAAGGCAATTTTGGCCCGGTCGGAGTTAAACTGGTGGGACAACAGTTCAAAGTGCAGGGTGCACTGATTTATGAAGCCCCGAGCCTGGGCGGAGTCGCCTCCGAAGCGAGGAGGTGCAGAAAGCCGGGGTCCGGGGTAGGATACCATGGTATTGGTGGGCAGCGGAGCTGCCGGGTTGCGAGTCATGGCACTGGCGGAGGTTGCTGGTGGAGCAGTCAGAGTATCCAGGCGAGAATTGACATTCCGCAGGTGACCCAGGATGGACTCCTGTTGGGACCTCTGACGGGACAGTTCATGACAGAGGTCCGAGGGCGAGGGAGCTTGGGTGCCACCGGGTTCCATGGCCCGAGCAAACTGTAACGGGTCTGGGAGGCGGAACCTCTGGGCTACTATACAAGGGGGCGGTCCTTGTAAGGGAGCGGGTGGCGACCAGGCAGGCAGTCACAGCAGGTGACCGGGACAGTCTCTGGGTGTACGGGCAGGGGGTCACGGCAAGTGATCGGGGCAGTCTCTGGAAGAACGGGCTGGAGGTCACGGCAAGTGACCGGGGCAGTCTCTGGAAGAACGGGCTGGAGGTCACGGCAAGTGACCGGGGCAGTCTCTAGGTAAAGGGTAGGTACGACCTGTGATGGCTGAACCTCCAGGTAGGCTAGCAAGGCAGATGGAGGATGTGTGCTCCCAGGTGAGCAAGCGAGAGTCTCTGGAATAGCAGGTGGTCACAGCACGTGACGGCGGAGCCTCCAGGTAGGCAAGCGGGCAGGTAGCGGAGAAGCGCTCCCAGGTGAGCGGGCAAGAGTCTCTGGAATAGCTGGTGGTCACAGCACGTGACGGCGGAGCCTCCGGGCAGGCAAGCAGGCAGGTAGCGGAGAAGCGCTCCCAGGTGAGCGGGCAAGAGTCTCTGGAATAGCTGGTGGTCACAGTACGTGACAGCGGAGCCTCCAGGCAGGCAAGCAGGCAGGTAGCGGAGAAGCGCTCCCAGGTGAGCGGGCAAGAGTCTCTGGAATAGCTGGTGGTCACAGCACGTGACGGCGGAGCCTCCAGGTAGGCAAGCAGGCAGGTAGCGGAGAAGCGCTCCCAGGTGAGCGGGCAAGCTGGTCCTTAGACAGACTGACAGGAGTTGTAAGGCAGACCGTCGGACCTCAGGCTAGCAAGCAGGTAGCAGGAACAACAGGCAGGAAACAGACAGCAAACTGGCAGGACTCTGGCAGAAATCAGGCAGGTAACTGGCAGGTAACTGGCAACGGGACCTGAGGGCTGAAGCAGAGTAGTGAACAGTGCAACAACATTGCTCGGGCACCTCCATTTTGGAGGAGGTGCCTTATATATGGTGAAGTCCTCCAGCCATTGGCCGGGGACTCCTTAGGACGGCGCGCGCGGCCCCTTTAAGAGGGAGGGAGAGCGCGCGCGCCCTAAGCACAGTGGCCGGGAAGGAGCGCGCGCTGCCAGCAGAGCGGGAGGAGGACGCCGGGCATGGAGCAGGGAGGTGAGGGGAACAGCGTCCCTGCCTAGCAGAGGGCAGGGACGCCGGCGCTACAGAGGACAGCGCTTACAAGTTGTTTACCATGGAGCTTGTGAGTGCTGCTGAGAAGCTGTCTAGATACCTGGATTCAGCCACCTTCAGGGTCCTTGAGCTCCTCCGATGCCTCATGCCACATCCAAGCACTGATTTTACAATACATACTGCTTATATTATTATATATTATTATACAAATCTGTTAGCCCAGATGAGGCTGGTGTACTTGTCAGCATATGCATAAGGATGGCTGTATAATCCTTTGTGAAACTTTTCCTTTATCACATTAAAATAAGGATAAAACGCTCCTCTTAACATCAGGATTGCACAGCCATCCTGATGTGAATTTTCAGAGTACGTACATCAGCCCCATCTGGTCCGAGATCTGATTAATAGTATTTTTACAGTTTGCTTTGTGAAACCTGGTCATATAACTGCTTGAACGTGTGAGTGCTGTTCTGTAAGAGGACGGACACCGAGACAGCTTGAGATACTGCGGAGGAGCCTTCCAGCAGGTGGTGTAAAGTTTGGAAAGTGGAAGCCCAGCGTAAATGTTTTTGCCAGTCATCTATCTGTGGTGAAGCTGTTCCCCTATTTAAGAGTATTTGTAGTTATGAAGCATGTTGGCGTCTCGGAGACTCTGTGACCAGTAAGCTTGTTGCCTCTTTTCAGTAACATTATCCTAAACTGTCACCAGTATGTGCCTGAATTACTTCTGCCGTCCTTTAGTGGTGACACCAGATACCAGTCTGCCACCAATGTCATTGTATCCTAAAGAAATGTCCTAAAGCATTCCCACCCCATAATCACACTGTGCCTTACAGGCATTTAGTGTTCATAGAGAAGGTCGTCTACTCTGGAGCAATGGACATCATGAAGCTTCACTAGAAGAGCATCTATCCCTTCTGTAGTAAGCCCAATTATTCTATGCATTACAGCTATTTAGTTACACAGCAAATATGTAATTCTACATTGAAAGCTCAGGCCAGAAGTGGCATGCTGGGTCATTTAATAAGGGTCTGTGTTATTGAAGCAAATTGTTTCCATTAAAATTGTACTAAGTATTATTTTTAAGTCAAAGTAAAATGTATAATACAAAAGCGTCAACATGATCTTTATCAAACATTCACTGTGAAAAATAATAATGTGACATAAGAAAAAAATATGAAGAACTTCCAATATACATCTAAGACAAAATGTATAATCTAGAATATAGTGAATAAGCGAATACTATTGAGAAGCGAATATCAAGTATAAGCAAATAATCCTCATTAGGGTTTAGCAAAAAATTACAAAAACATGCTAATATGCCGAGACACTAGCAATGACTAATCTAGAATTCAGCAGAAAGAACAATCTGTGTGCAACAAATGTGGAATTAAATTACAAATAACTCCAGTCCATATATTGATAATACAATTTATCACAGGAAAATAGTTATATGTGAAAAAAGTATGTAGTATAGTGTAAAAAATATAACCCACCAATATTATTACTATTGGCAAATAAAATCCTTGTGTCCGGTCTAGGAGGGCTGTATTTCCCTATTTACACTAATAAAAAGCGCGATCATTGCCTTGTCATTTCCTATAGTATTAACACCAGAATGAGTATCCACAGCGGCATCTCAAGTTCAGACTTACACTATTTTTGATGGACTAGAAGCCAAGGGCATGTTCACATGTTGCATTTTTGCCGTATTTTCAAAAGTTATTTCCGCACGTTCTTTGCATGAAAAAACGCAGTGTTTTAATGTACTAGCAAAGTCAATGAGATTTATGGAATCTCATGTACATTCTGCTTATTTTTTCCTTGCAGATTTGAAGAAGTTTCATATCTTCTGCATGTCAATTCTTGAAGCGTTTTTGCACATATTTTAGGCAGCATTTTACCCGCCAACACTCTAGTATTTCTTTTCCTCTACAAATAATAACCGTGTGCACATCCCCTAAATGCTGCAAAACAGCGTCAGAAGGAAAATGGTGGCAAAGAGCGTTCTGCAAAACAGCAAACTCACACATGTGGGTTTTCTAAGAAGCCATTATAGTAACTAGAAATTATTCTTTAGAAACCTATAGTTGTCATTACGTGTAAATATTACTATCGAGATTGCTGCAAAGTATATTCAAGTCTTAACCTGAAAATGTGAAAAAGATCTGGATATTTGAGTCTTTCTATAGGAAAAAAGGCAGCAGAAAAGCTAAAATAAACCTCTATCTGTGAGCTTGGCCTAATACTATGTGATATGATGAGAATAAAATAGAAAAACACCAATATCTGATAACTCATATATATGACTGCTTATGGTCAATTCCTATCACATGACCAGTGAGCACATTGGAATGTTGCCGGTTGGCAGTTGGAGAGTTGCGGTTGGCTTGCATGCGGATGAGGAGGAGCTGCCTTCAGCAAAGCGACATTATGGAGATTAAAGAGGAGGACTTTAGGATGAGAGGGAAGAAAAGGAGAAGAAATGTTTTGGACTCATCGGATGATGAGAAGCCGTCCATCAAGAAGAGCCATAGGAGAGGAGAGAAGAGAAATGGCTCAGAGTTGGAGATCGTCTCTCAGAAGATTGATCACCAAGGCCAGAAAGAAGAACAGGAATGTCATCAGGAGGTCCTAGCTAGAAGAAGTGGAGCCAAGAGGAGAAGACAAATCTTTGGCTCATCACATGAAAGCTCTTCAATCAAGAAAGAAGAAGAAGGGCAGAAGACCACCAAGGGCACAGGTAATACTATACATCAGCTTACCACAGGGAGCACCATGACATGTAGCTTCTCATGCCCACACTTACAGATCAGGGCAATGTTGTCACTTTACACAAGTTACACATCTTTTAAATCTGACAGGTGGAGGATGTGATACATGAGCAAGATCTGAAGCTGGAGGGTTGTAGAACTGTTCCCCAGTCCATTTATATATATGTATATATTCAGTACTTTGTTAAACCCCTACATGATCAGGCCATTTTTCCCCATTCTTGCCAAGGCACATTTTTTTCTTATTTTCATACATATGGTTTAAAAAACTGTAAAAAATTGTAATGTTTGGATATTTAAATATTTTTTTGTGAAACATCGAGTCTAAATTTTACAATATTTTAATATTATTTTATTTTTTTTCTGGTAATATCTGTAGTAAATAAAGGATTTCTGTGCTTGTGTTATTTTTATATATTAGTTACATGGTTTTTTGTTAGGGATGGGGCTTGTAAATGCAATTTGGATAGTCATTGTTTTTTTATTTATTTTTTCCTGGTTTTTTTGCTCTTTATTTCAATGATTTTACACAGGTGTTGTCTTAACTTTTGAAACATTTGATTTTTTTCTTGCTTGAATGGATAAAAAAAATTGCAATATGGTTTCATTAAAATAAAATTGAGTCGTTTGCCTCCTATAGTCTTTGTGTTGCGCTGTCTATTGCTGGCTGCAGAATTAGTTAATGAGGTTGACCATTTTATCTTTACTTTAACAGATGTGTTGGGGACATGATTTTGTGGCATTTACTATGATATACTGTAGGTATGTCAGATTCTCCTCCTGCTCTTGTTACTGCAGCTTTCCTTACAGACTGCCCAGCTCTCTAGTCTATAATATGGCTGCTGGTGGAGGAGCAGTGACCAGACCTGTCCGTCAGTCTACTTCACTATAAAAGCATCTTTCTCATGGGAGGTTCTCAATAGGACAAGGCTGATGGAGTGGTCTGGTTACATGCTCCTCCATCAGTGACCATTGTATGGACTGGAGAGCTGTGCAGTATGTGAGGAAAGCTGAACTAACAAGTGCAGGAGGAGAACCTGCCATACTTATATAATAGTAATTGTTAATAAACCTGTGTCCCAAACACATCTGCTGGTATATTGATCCTAGTTACAGGGGACATTCAACCTACTGCCTATATAGCAGGGTTGACTGGGTCTCCTAGGACCCAGAAGCTCTTGCTCTTTCTCTACACCCGGCCATCACATGATCTCTGGGTCTGGAGCAGGAAGCGCTATCTGCGCTTACCATACTGAATACACAGCACTTGTTCAGAGCTGTGTACACAGTAATTGAAAAGGCAGAGACGGTAATAAATCCTCTCTACCTTCTCTATAGGGAGTATCCAAAAAGAAAAGAGTCGGCCCCTATAAATGCTCTTCCATAACTATATAACCCAAAAAGAGAAAAATGGAAACAGGAGCAAATCCAATAAAAGTTACATTTTTATTGCAAAAATGTAAGTAAAATCAGACATAATCAAAAGAGATAAAAAATCCAAGGGAAAGAGGTGACAACAAAGTGCCACGGAACCACAGGAATAAACCAATGTAAGGCAAGAGACAATATATCTACTGTATATATATGTATATATATATGTATATATACAGTGCTGGCCAAAAGTATTGGCACCTCTGCAATTCTGTCAGATAATACTCAGTTTCTTCCTGAAAATGATTGCAATCACAAATTCTTTGGTATTATTCTCTTCATTTAATTTGCTTGCAAGGAAAAACACAAAAAGAGAATGAAGCAAAAATCAAATCATTGATCATTTTACACAAAACTCCAAAAAAGGGCCGGACAAAAGTATTGGCACCCTCAGCCTAATACTTGGTTGCACAACCTTTAGCCAAAATAACTGCGAACAACCGCTTCTGGTAACCATCAATGAGTTTCTTACAATGCTCTGCTGGAATTGTAGACCATTCTTCTTTGGCAAACTGCTCCAGGTCCCTAATATTTGAAGGGTGTCTTCTCCAAACTGCCATTTTGAGATCTCTCCACAGGTGTTCTATGGGATTCAGGTCTGGACTCATTGCTGGCCACCATAGAAGTCTCCAGTGTTTTCTCTCAAACCATTTTATAGTGCTTTTGGAAGTGTGTTTTGGGTCATTGTCCTGCTGGAAGACCCATGACCTCTGAGGGAGACCCAGCTTTCTCACACTGGGCCCTACATTATGCTGCAAAATTTGTTGGTAGTCTTCAGACTTCATAATGCCATGCACACGGTCAAGCAGTCCAGTGCCAGAGGCAGCAAAGCGACCCCAAAACATCAGGGAACCTCCGCCATGTTTGACTGTAGGGACAGTGTTCTTTTCTTTGAATGCCTCTTTTTTTTTCCTGTACACTCTATGTTGATGGTTTTTCCCAAAAAGCTCTACTTTTGTCTCATCTGACCAGAGAACATTCTTCCAAAACGTTTTAGGCTTTCTCAGGTAAGTTTTGGCAAACTCCAGCCTGGCTTTTTTATGTCTCGGGGTAAGAAGCGGGGTCTTCCTGGGTATCCTACCATACAGTCCTTTTTCATTCAGATGTCGACGGATAGTACGGGTTGACACTGTTGCACCCTCGGACTGCAGGGCAGCTTGAACTTGTTTGGATGTTAGTCGAGGTTCTTTATCCACCATCCGCACAATCTTGCGTTGAAATCTCTCGTCAATTTTTCTTTTCCGTCCACATCTAGGGAAGTTAGCCACAGTGCCATGGGTTTTAAACTTCTTGATGACACTATGCACGGAAGACACAGGAACATTCAGGTCTTTGGAGATGGACTTGTAGCCTTGAGATTGCTCATGCTTCCTCACAATTTGGTTTTTCAAGTCCTCAGACAGTTCTTTGGTCTTCTTTCTTTTCTCCATGCTCAATGTGGTACACACAAGGACACAGGACAGAGGTTGAGTCAACTTTAATCCATGTTAACTGGCTGCAAGTGTGATTTAGTTATTGCCAACACCTGTTAGGTGCCACAGGTAAGTTACAGGTGCTGTTAATTACACGAATTAGAGAAGCATCACATGATTTTTCAAAGGGTGCCAATACTTTTGTCCACCCCCTTTTTTAGGTTTGGTGTGGAATTATATACAATTTGGCTTTAGGACAATTCTTTTTGTGTTTTTTTCATTGAAGACAAATTAAATGAAGAGAATAATACCAAAGAATTTGTGATTGCAATCATTTTCAGGAAGAAACTGAGTATTATCTGACAGAATTGCAGGGGTGCCAATACTTTTGGCCAGCACTGTATATATATATATATATATATATATATAGGGTGGGCCATTTATATGGATACACCTAAGTGATATCAACTTCCTGTTTGTGGCCCATTAGTATATGGGAGGGGGAAAACTTTTCCAGATGGGTGGTGACCATAGCGGCCATTTAGAAGTCGGCCATTTTGGGTCCAACTTTATTTTTTTCAATGGGAAGAGGGTAATGTGAAACATCAAACTTATTGAGAACTTCATAAGAAAAACAATAGTGTGCTTGGTTTTAACGTAACTTTATTCTTTCATGAGTTTTTTACAAGTTTATGATCACTTATAAAATGTGTTCAAAGTGCTGCCCATTGTGTTGGATTGTCAATGCAACCCTTTTCTCCCACTCTTGACACACTGACAGCAATGCCGCAGAAGAAATGCTAGCACAGGCTTCCAGTATCCATTGTTTCAGTTGCTGCACATCTCGTATCTTTATGGTATGGTGTGGTATATGGAGTACAAAGATAGTGGGGCCATTCTTCATCAATGGAAACCTCAATGCCACTGGATATCTGAAACTGCTACATGTTGATGTGTTGCCCTCTTTATGCACTGAAGATGGCACGTTCCCTGAGTTTTTCCAACAAGATGGTGCACGATCACATTATGGGTGTCAGATCAGAGCATTCCTACATGAACTGTTTCCTGGAAAGTGGATTGGTCGTCGTGGGCTAGTTGAATGGCCACCAAGGTCTCCCGATCTGACTCCCTTAGACTTTTATCTTTGGGGTCATCTGAAGGCAATTGTCTATGCTGTGAAGATATGAGATGTGCAACATCTGAAACAACGGATACTGGAAGCCTGTGCTAGCATTTCTTCTGCGTTGTTGCTATCAGTGTGTCAAGAGTGGGAGAAGAGGGTTGCATTGACAATCCAACACAATGGGCAGCACTTTGAACACATTTTATAAGTGGTCATAAACTTGTAAAAAACTCATGAAAGAATAAAGTTACGTTAAAACCAAGCACACCATTGTTTTTCTTATGAAATTGTCAATAAGTTTGATGTGTCACATGACCCTCTTCCCATTGAAAAAAATAAAGTTAGATTCAAAATGGCCGACTTCAAAATGGCCACCATGGTCACCATCCATCTGGAAACGTTTTCCCCCTCCCATATACTAATGTGCCACAAACAGGAAGTTGATGTCACCAACCATTCCCATTTAATTTAGGTGAATCCATATAAATGGCCCACCCTGTGTATACATTTATGTATATATATATATATATATATATATATATATATATATATATATATATATACAGTATATATATATATATATATATATATAGAAAGAAAGAATATCAAGAGGCAGCACTCCAAAAATATTATAGAAAAATGGACTTTAATGAGCCCAAAGGCAACGTTTCGGTTCACAGAACCTTTCTCAAGCAGAGTTCAAGTGCATATAGTGCAATATATATAGTTACAAACAGTGATTCCATAATTATAATTAATTGATACAAAACCATGATTACATAAGAAAAGTGCAGTAGTGCATATCACAAAATATTATTCAGTTACATACATAGTGATAAAATTTTAGACAGATATATTATTATCATCAATTACAGTATCCATAACTCTCATAAAGTGATAAGTGCTTTGATTAGTATTTATCAGTGCCAGGTGTACATTATAAATCATAATATATTTGAGGTTGCGACTCACACTGCAGCAATCATGCATGACCACGTTTCTTACTTCCTCCACGCTGTCCTCGGCGTCTCAAAATCCCATCTGCGCATGTCTCCCAGGAAATCCCCATTATCTCGTCACATGATCGGGGCAAACCTGGTCCGCCCGCTTCGTGATGTCACCGGGCATGCGCATTACACTTCTAATGCTACGATCGCCATCTTTTAAATTGGCAAGCCCCACCAAAAGCTTTTCTTCAAATGTAAACAACGTATGTGCTTTAATGATTTCTCTTATCCCCTATTTATAATAAAAGCGCACTATTTCTCATTATTAGGGACAACATTCTGTTAGCAGTTTCCCAATATATTTGCATTGCAATGACAGTATTCAAATAGTGATTCCTGTGTCCATAAGGCTATGTGCCCACGATGCAGAAATGAAGCAGAAAATTTCTGCAGCATTTCTGCATCTCCCTGGCAGAAAAAACGCATGCAGATTGTACATGCAGATTGTGCATGCGTTTTTCCTGCAGAATACATGCGGATCCACATGCGGATTCACATGCGTTTCCGCATGCAGATTGACAAGCGCTTTCCAGGCGATTAGCATCACTTGGAAAGTGCTTGACAACTAGGTCACACTGTATAAATCCATGCAAACAGCATGGATTTATATAGTGTGAACCGTAAAAATTAAAACAAATAAAGCTATACTCACCCCCGAGGCCCCGGTGTGGCTGCAGCGCTGCTTCCTGGCTGGTTCCCGGCTGCCAGCATATCGCGAGACAGAGCGGTGAAGGGCCTGCGGTCACATGAGTGTGACGTCACCGCAGGTCCTCAAGCGATGCCGGCATTCAGAGAGAAGACGCCGGACAGGTGAATATAACTTTATTTGTTATTTTATTCTTTTTTTACAGGTACAATGGTACCCAGGTCTGGAGGAGAGTCTCCTCTCCTCCAGAACTGGGTACCATCCGCACATAGAGACGCATAGAATCCGCTTGTACAAATGTACAGTCGCGGTTTCTATGCATTTCAATGCAAGTCAATGGCGGGAGTTCCGCTGCGCTTCCGCAAAATTAAATGACATGCTGCGGATTTTTGTACGCAGCATAAACGCTGCGGAAAAATCCGCAGCATGTGCATAGAACATGCGGAATCCCCTTGGGGACCATGGGGGGCGGATTACCTAGCGTTTAACAAGCGTTTATGCTGCGGAAATTCCGCAGCATAAACGCTTGAAAAACGCTACGTGGGCACTCAGCCTCAATGAACTGAGGGATAATATTTATTACATAACCCAAACACCCTTCCATGGAATTCCCTATTCCTAGGTTCATCCATGGAGTGAGATTAATAGGTCAGAGGAGGAACCCTCAACAGGTCTCCACCTCCTTCCCAATCTCAGGTGTTTAATTGGGAATACATTACAATCCAATTCCCTCCATAAGTAGGAATACCATTTCATAATGTAAAAATATATATCTATAACTTTTTATATATATATATATATATATATACATACAGTTAAGTGTCTATAAAGAAGGAATAATCAACAAGTGTTATTAAGGCATGATTCGTCCCAAGGGAGGCAGAGAAAAATCAATAAATACGTTCAATTGATTCATTAACATACTTACTGCATCCCATGCACAAAGGTTAATGATACATTAAATTAGGGATAAGACATAGAGCAACTGGAAAAGAATGTATCAGAGTCCAGATCACAAGTAAAGCATATAAAGTACGAGTGCACAGCAGGAACTAGTTATACAGTACAAGTTGCTAATATCCAAATAAGGAGAAGAATCATGCCTATGACACAGATGTCACAACATAAGTATATCTTCTAGTGAGAGTAATACACAGTGACACATATAGAAAGTTATGGTCCCACATAAAATGAGAGTACAGCCTAGTTACAACCTGTAGATGGCATGAAAGCAGCCCTGACGCGCGTTTCAAGTCCTGCTTCTCCAGGGGGCGATTGTGTATGGGTGACAGGCAGGGGGTATATATATCCAAAGTATTTTGGCACGTGTAGCGGGGGTACAGCGGCGCTTCCAGTGGCGGAAGCCAGCGCCGGAAGCCAGGGAGTCAGTGTCCAACACAGCAGGTGCCCGCCTCCCGCTAACACGTCAGTAAGGAGGGCCCGAAGTGCCGCGTCATAGGGACACGTATTCATGGCAACCAGGTGCTTCTTGCCGGCTGGCAGAATGTGCACAATCATCAGGATGCCAAGAGATGCAGACATACTTAGAGGGAGAGAAAGAAATTGCGGAGAACATTACCGGCCCATACCTGGTGTAAGTTAATCATGACTTTCTATGTATATATATATACTAGCTATTGAAGCCGTTCTATGCCCAGGTGGCGAGCATTTTTATTGGTATATGGTCTCCCATGCTGGTATGTGTGGTATGTGCTGCCCCCCTCCTGGTATTTGTGCTGCCCCCATCCTGTCCGCACCATCCTATCCTGGCATGCATGGCACTCCTCATCCCTATCCTGGTATGCATGGCCCCTCATCCGAATCCCGGTATGCGTGGCACCCCTCATCCCCAATCCCGGCATGCGTGGCACCCCTCATTCCCAATCCCGGTATGCGTGGCAACCCTCATCCCCAATCCCGGTATGCGTGGCACCCCTCATCCCCAATCCCGGTATGCGTGACACCCCTCATCCCCAATCCCGGTATGCGTGGCACCCCTCATCCCCAATCCCGGTATGCGTGGCTCCCCTCATCCCCAATCCTGGTATGCGTGATACCCCTCACCCCACAATCCTGGTATATGCATGGTCCCCTCACCCCACAATCCTGATATGTGTGGCCCCCTCATCCATTTCACACTGTACACACATACAAAAAAAAATAAAGAGTTATACTCACCTTTGTTCTCTGTGCTCCAGCGCTGCTGCGTCCTCTTCTGCCGGAGGCCAGGGGAGGAGAGCAGCGCCGGGGCACTGCGCTGTCCGGCGCCATTTTGCTGAAGACACACTGTAAATGTGTCTTCAGTAAAATGGCAAAGGATAGCGCTATGTGCACGCGCCGATCCGACGCCTCACTCCTGCCCCCGGTCTCCGGCCAGAAGAGAGGTGCCGTGGCAACGCTCCTCCCGGTCAGGTAAGTATGCAAGTATGGCGCCGGAGAACGCGGTATGCGTTCAGTGTCTACGCATACCGCGATCTCCGGCGCCATACACCTCCTCTTACCTGTAACGGCTGGATGCATGATTCTGTCTGAAGCCAGACTGTGCGTCGCGCATGCGCAGTCTATCGAGGCTTCAGACAGAGGGATGCATCCCCGGTTATATTATATATATATATATATATATATATATATATATACAGGGTGGTCCGAAAGTAGGTGGACAGAAAGTGTAATAAGGTTATGAAGGGGGAGATTTATCAAACATGGTGTAAAGTAAAACTGGCTCAGTTGCCCTTAGCAACCTATCAGATTCCACTTTTCATACCTCACAGACTCTTTGAAAAAAAAAGTCTATTTTCAACAAGTTGGGGCCCCTCCACATTATTCAAGAGTAATCCGCGAGTATCCTGATGAAACATTTCCTAATAAATGGATTGGCTGAAGAGGCCCACTTGATTGGCCGGTACGTTCACCAGACTTGACCCCAATGGATTTTTTCTTTTGGGGAGTACTCAAGGACAAAATTTATAGTCGAAAACCAAAAAGTGTCAGTGACTTGAAAAATGACATAAGAGATGCACTTCAAGAAATTAATACCCAAAGAGACTTGTGCAAAAAAGTTTGTTGAAGCGCAAGAGGCGACTTCAAAGCTGTGCAAATTGTAATGGAAAACAGTTTGAGCCCCTGCATTGATAACATTTAAGGGCTTTTGTGTTATTGTTCAGAATAAAATGTAATTGTCAATGTTATGCTTGTGTTAGTAAATATAATTTTATATATAAATCAAAATAAATGTTATTATTTTCTGTCCACCTACTTTTGGACCACTATATATATATATATATATATATATATATATATATATATATATATAAATACACAAAGATACAAAGATGTAGATAAAAGAGGGAAAATAATATATGAAAACACACAATCAGGAAAATATAGACATCATATTGTGAGAATTATGTACAACATATGTGTATAAAGTATAATGTCCACCAAGTAATACCCAAAGTATCATTATTAAATATAAAGGAGTATATATAGAGAGAGTCATGAGACAATATAATATAATATGTACTCAATATGGTACAGAGAATATGGGAATACCATGAGTATCAACAGAACAAAGTTATAAATTGTGCATAAATGTGCAAAACTAATGGTGGTAAAAAAGAGGGGAGGGAAGGGAAAGGGAAAAGGAAGAAAAAATGAAGATGTGACAAGTGAATGAAAACATGGAAACAATAATAAACAGAGAGTGCACGAATTGTGTGAATATTTTTTATTATTATTTCGTGACCAAGCCCATGTGGTGCAGATGTCGGATGCATCCAATGGCAACCAGAATCACAGCAACGTGAAAAACCACATATGTTACGTGAAAGTGTTACACTAGTGAGTAGTGATGAGCGAGCACGTTCGTTACTCGAGATTTATGAGCATGCTCGGGTGTTTTCCGAGCATCTTCAGTGTACTTGAATATCATGTTTGAGTCACTGTGTGTGCATGATTTGCGACTGTTTGACAGCTTTAACACATGTGAGGAATGCCTGTTTGTTAGGCTTTCCTCACATGTATTAAAGCTGTCAGTCGCAAATCATGCACACACAATAACTCAAACATAACACCTCAGCACGCTGAAGATACTGGGCGAGCACCCGAGCATGCTCGCTGAAAGGGTTAACAAACCACGCTCGCCCATCACTACTAGTGAGACCAATCACAGGTAAAATAAATATAATAAATAACAATAGTATGAAGAGATAGTTAATGTCACAATACAAATGTATGTGTGCCCTTCACATACGAGTGAGCATAGACATGTGTTATATAGTAACATAGCTACTGACATCAGTATAATGGAAAATGTACAATAAAAAAATCAGAAAATTATAAGCCACAATGGGCAAGAGGAATCGAAAAAATAAAATAAAAAATATACAAGTGATAGGAATACTGACGTGTCAGTGTGACACAGGAAGTGCATCTTAAAGTGCCCTTTTTTTTGCATCCAAAATCACAGATTTAAAGCAACAATAAACAAAGAGTAAAAGCCGATGAATAACAATAGTGAGTAAAATGTTTTATAAAAAATGCTTATAGCGGATGGAATCAATTAGTGGCACACCGCACAGGAAATAGACAGGTCCGAAAAAGAGAGAGCAGCAGGGCGGGATGCTGCTGAAAGGTGAGTACATATCCATAAAAAGGGAGACGCGTGGAGCGCTGGCCCGCAAGGACGATCAGGCACCCGGTCCCCGAGGGGGGCAGAAAAAGGGAGGGAGGGAAGGGAGAAGAAGATCCTCCAAGTGAGTGGTGGTCCAGCATCTGTCTCACAGTAGAGTGTACAAAAATACTGGATACCCTGCATGTAAATAAAAAAGTGAGAAGTTATAAACAGCATAAAACATAAGTAAAACCTAAACACAATAGCACATTACAAGAAAGGGACAAAACTGAGGACCTCGTTGAGGCCTTTGGGGCATATGCAATCAATTTTCATAATCCACCAACGGTCTTTCTCCAATCCCCCCCCCCTAGTCAATTAATATCCTGTCAATACCCCGAATTTGGAGGAGGCTAGCATCACACCCATGTTTTAACTTGAAATGCCTTGGGATAGGCTTCAATACAGTATCGGCAAGAGATTCTGATGCATTCTTAATATCTTGCACGTGCTCCCTCACACGCACTCTCAGTTGGCGAAAAGTAAGACCCACATAGATGAGGCCACATGGACACAAGGCGTGGTTGATTACGCCTTCTGTATTGCAAGATGTATGCTGTGTGATTTGAAACTCCTTATGACCATCACTTGATGGGAAGGATGTACACCGCACCAGATTTACACAGGCCGCACAGTTCTTGCATGGATAGAAGCCCCATCTGGGGCCTTTTGAGCTGAAGGCTTTCTCTGGTCCCGGATCTTTATGGTAACTATGTACCAGCAAGTCCCTCAGGTTCATCGCCCTTCTATAGGTGGTGGAAGGGACTGGTGTAGTACATTTGGAAAGGACTAGGTCTTGCTTCAAAATGGGCCAATATTTCCCCAATGCATTTCTAACATCTATCACAGTAATTGAAAAGCCAGAGATGGTAATAAATCCTCTCTACCTTCTCTATAGGGAGTCCGACTGTGACTACCGGTAGGCTCGGGGCTGAGGTAACTGCACAATCTGGTGCAGGTGTTATACAATGTAGTGTTGTTTTAGAACAGACCTGCACAACAAACAGCTCATGTACCGCATGCAGCCCACCAAAGTTTTGCTGCAGCCCATGGAGCCGTCCAGGATATGGAGCTCCCTTCTTCTTATATTCAAATGTTTCAGACGCAAACATATTTGAACACTGTCATCGGGACTAGGGTAAAACAGCGCTCGTCAGTCCCAGCCTCGACATGCTGCTGCTCGGCACGCTGCTGACGTCATCACACTATTGTCGGCACCCAAACACCTCAGAGGAGAAGAGATGGCACAGCCAATAGTAAGTCAAGGAGCCAAAGATTAAATTAATTATATCATTGTGGATGAGGAAGGAAGGGGCTAATGTTACAGTGAGGGCACATAATGAGGTTGACAATTGTCAAAGGGGGCACAATTGTGGTGGGGGTTCCTTCATTCAATCGGGCAATGTACAGGGGAATATTTTGGAGAGGGACAGTATGTGGGCATACAGTGGGTACAGAAAGTATTCAGACCCCTTTAAATTTTTCACTCTTTGTTTCATTGCAGCCATTTGGTAAATTCTAAAAATTTCATTTTTTTTCTCATTAACGTACACTCTGCATCCCATCTTGACTGAAAAAAAACAGAAATGTAGAAATTTTTGCAAATTTATTAAAAAAAAAACCTGAAATATCACATGGTCATAAGAATTCAGACCCTTGGCTCAGTATTGAGTAGAAGCACCCTTTCTATTTCAAGTGTTTATTTCTGTTAATGTTGATGACTATGGCTTACAGCCAATGAAAACACAAAAGTCATTGTCTCAGTAAATTAGAATAATTAACAAAAAACACCTCCAAAGGCTTCCTAAGCATTTAAAAAGTCCCTTAGTCTGTTTCAGTAGGCTCCACAATCATGGGGAAGACTTCTGACTTGACAGATGTCCAGAAGGCAGTCATTGACACACCCCACAAGGTCCCAGAGTTCCAATTTTCATTTGGAAATCAAGGTCCCAGAGTCTGGAGGAAGAGTGGAGAGGCCACAATCCAAGCTGCTTGAGGTCTAGTGTGAAGTTTCCACAATCAGTGATGGTTTGGGGAGTCATGTCATCTGCTGGTGTAGGTCCATTGTGTTTTTTCCAGGCCAAAGTCAGCGCAGCCGTATACCAGGAAATTTTAGAGCACTTCATGCTTCCCTCTGCTGACAAGCTTTTTGGAGATGGAAATGTCATTCTCCAGCAGGACTTGGCACCTGTCCACACTGCCAAAAGTACCAATACCTGGTTTAAAACCAACAGTATCACTGTGCTTGATTGGCCAGTAAACTCGCCTGACCTTAACCCCATAGAGAATCTATGGGGTATTGTCAAGAGGAAGATGAGAGACACCAGACCCAACAATGCAGACGAGCTGAAGGCTGCTATCAAAGCAACCTGGGCTTTCATAACACCTCAGCAGTGCCACAGGCTGATCGCCTCCATGCCACGCCGCATTGATGCAGTAATTGATGCACGAGGAGCCCGACCAAGTATTGAGTGCATTTACTGAACATACATTTCAGTAGGCCAACATTTCAGATTTTAAAAACATTTTTCAAGCTGTTGTTATAAAGTATTCTAATTTACTGAGATAATGACGCTTGTGTTTTCATTGGCTGTTAGCCATAATCATCTACATTAACAGAAATAAACACTTGAAATAGATCACTCTGCTTGTAATGACTCTATATAATATGTGTTTCACTTTTTGTATTGAATAACTGAAATAAATAAACTTTTTGATAATATTCTAATTTAGTGAGATGCATGTGTATGTAGCCTCTATTTCTTTAGTGTGGTAAGTACCATTTTGAGGGTATGTACCATTATTATTCATTGTAGCAAAATGGGAAACAGAAAATCCACTACTGTTGTTGCAGATTCATGGTTTTGCATAGCATTTGCTCTCCTGCACTGATTATGGGGGCAGAAACCTCAGGGTGAAGATCTTTTATCTTGCACCATTTATACTCAAAAAACACATTTCCAACAAATGCATATAAAATTCCCCTCCTTGCTATTTTTTTTTCTTAAAGATTACAAATAGTTTATTAAATAGTAATATGTTGCAATAATCTCATTTATTTTAATGCAGTTATAGTACTTCACATATAACATTTATTTATATTCTCTCATATACAATAAATATCCATACGCTTCAATCATCTGTTTAAGAAAAACAAAATGGAACAAATATTAACCCTTCCATATTATTCCATCATCCCTCCTCCCTTGAATCAAAACAAACCCCACCTGCACCCCCAAACTGAAGGGGAGGATACAAGGAAAACCCTTCACCCCATAACTAGCATTGCTCTACACCTGTCCATTCTTCCCAGATATGCTCATAAACAGTTGTCTGATTTTTATTATCGTAGACCACTTTCTCTTTTTTCGCCTATCAATTAATTTAATTCAGGTTGTTCTTTTACCTTCCATTTCCTCATAACTGCAAACAGAGTTTGAGACAAAATACGTATTAATAAGATCTTATTACTACTTCTTTTAAGACTCAAATATCTACATCTAATAAAGAATTTTTAGGGTCATTTTATAAATGCACTTAAACATTATTTAATACACTATTGAATTACCATACAATATCTTACTATTTGTTTTCTTAAATTCTGTGTCAGTGGCTAATCTAAGGGTTTTTGAGATGTAAATAGAGAGATATTCTCCCTTACAATTGATTATGGAAGATTCATTTATTTAAGGCAGGTTAGTTGGAGGGTGGGTGGATGTCTGGTTGAGGAGTTCTCTAAGAACTCGTTCACACTGCTGTATGACATAGTAGAGTGCTCTCTGATGTTTTATCAGACAGCACTCAGCCCAATATTATACTATGGGGCAGTGCAGATCTGAAATGTTTTTGCTCATGACGATTCGGCATGGGAAAACAATTGCAGCACGCTGAGAGTGGCTCAGCAAATCGGATCACATGCACCCATACAAGTCTATGGGTGCGTGTAAAACCTTGGCCCAGACTTGGATTTCATCCCAGTGCAGTTTGATTTATGCAGACACAGACGATGGAAAAGTTGGAGAAACGAAGTTCTCCATCTTCTCCGCACCTGTAATATGATTGTCTCAAACAAGAGAAACGGATCCCAGTAAACTGACACTCGGCTCAAACTCTGGTCAGAGCTTGAGCCTAGTGTCATTAGCATAAATGATCCAATTCTCTCACATGAGAGAATCAACACTTGTGTGACCCGGCCTAACGTGTAGTTGGGGAGCTAAGAGTGGGAGATGGTTTGAAGGGGTGAAGTGGAAGGTGGAGTGGGGGAGGTATCAGAAGAGGAGGGATATTTTAACTTAATTATTATTTTAATATGGTGAAAGTTATCTAATTTAATGTTAGAAGGGTTTAAGATAAGTTGAAATGGTATTTCTTTGCTTGGATGAGAAGAGATCTGATGTCTCTGATATGTCTTCAAAAGACACATTCAGATAGTGATTCAAGAAAGTAGCTAAAAGTGGGTTGTCAAGTACATGTATATCATGCTGTACATAATATCTACTCACGAGGGTCTTTATCCTTGTTCAAAGGGGTGAAAATATAAGTATGTATTACACAGGGTAGAAGTAAGATATATATATATATATAAATATATATATATATATATATATATATAAACTGTTGAAATGTAAAATTAACAACATAAGGTTAGAAATTGCAAACACCTGTATTCCTCTCCCATATAAATCTGAGCTTCACTATGAAGAAAGTGAAAACTTGCAATATCCGATTTTGATTGTAGGAGATTTTAATACTGTAATTGACTTTACCTGTAATAGAAAATCATGTAGACGTGCGTCAAAGTCTAGTGATACAACATCTTTTCCAATCCTCTGGAAGAATTTTTTGGGGAAGAGGCTTATTAATCCCAAGGATTATCAGGATTCATGTTACTCTAAGACTTAGCAATCCTGATTCCCTATTGATATGGTTTTTGGCAATGGAGAAATTTTGTATAAACTCCTTTAAGGGGGTTGATACTCACTCAGCAGCTTTTACGGGGATCTCCCTGGGCAACCCAGGCTTGCACCGACTTTGGAAGGGAGTGGATGAACCTGTCCATGATGACCTTTTCCACCATCTGTACTGGGGAGGAAGATTGAGGTTACAACCACTTTGAACCAAGTGTAGGAGGTCGAACATTTGGGACCTGGGAGGTTTGTCACTGCAATAGGCCCAGTGGTGCACCCGTTGCACCCTAACAGTCAGAGTCACTCCCAAGCGCGCCAAAATTTCTGTTTTTAATTTGGCGCACTCCTTTGCGTCCTGCAGGGCCAAACAAGTCATAATGGGCTTTCTGAGGCTGGCCCATTAAATATGGCACCAGCACCTCCGCCCACTGCTCTGGAGGCAATCTCTCCCGCTCCGCCACCCTCCCAAAGAACGTTAGGACCTCGACGTCATCACCCGGAGTAATCTTTTGCAATGCTCTTCTTACCGTCTTCCTGACGTGTGAATCATTACCTGGAGTTGAGGGAGGGACGGCCTCTCTGCTGCGAACTTTCCCCGCTAGAAGTTCCATCTGCCGTTGTTGCTGCTGAATCTGCTGCATCAGAAGTTTATTAGTCTCTTGCTGCATCTGTTGCTGCTCCCGGTGCTGCTGTTGCAGGCTCTGCTGGCTCTGCAAGTGCTGCCGGTGCTGCTGTTGTTGGCTTTGCAGCAGGTGTTTGAGTGGCTCTTTCATCTCTGGCTGGCTGGCGGCCTTTACCCAGGACATCCATCGATCTCTGTGGCAGGTACACGTTTTCCTGGAATCTTGCCCACATTCTCCACTAATTGTAACTGGGTTGGTACTCACTCAGCCACTTTTAAGATAGTCACAGGAGTCAGTTTCTTTAAAAATGTCCAAGGTGGGTTTATTCGGACTTCATAAACTGCACTCTCCAGGTAAATTAAACATTTTCTCGGTAATTATTTTGATTCTAGGCTACATATATACCGGGACACGAGGATATGTACTTTAAATGCCCCTGATGAAGCCACCGTGTGTGGCGACACGCACTGGGCACTGAGGTCCCATTTGCACCTTCCCATTTACAGGCTGATTTGATTGAGTATTTGCTTTCTATGATCATATTGTTTAATTGGCTCTACTATTATTTTTTGCTGGGGCAGCACGGGTGGCCACAATTGAGTGTATGTGATGGAGTGGTTATGGAGTAGTCATCTCCAGTGTGAGGTGAAAGGGTCTATTGGCAATCGCCAGTTTACAATTATACTGTTCTATAGACCTATTACCCTGTATACAGGGACACCATATTGATTTTCACACAGATACCTGTTGTTGCACTTTATATACATATTGTTTTTTGTGTATTCTCTATTTATATAGAATACTTTGGGCTTGTGCAATATTGACCATCATAGATATTCTATACAGCCTGTTAGAGTTCATCTATTTGACTGCACTTTATTGTATTTTCTGTCATTATAATATGGGAAGGTCTCTAAAGTAGTGGGTTCCTCAAGCAGTGGATTCCTCCACTATTTTTAATGGTGTTTTAAAATAATTTTTTTTGTGCGTATTCTTATATATGTGTCAGGAGATACTGTAATAAATTGATGTAATTTATATTCAAATATTCCGTGATTATTTCTTCAGGTGATCACCGCTTAGGTGCATGTCTTCTTTTCTTTTTGAAATTCGTATGATGTTGTATGACATGTGGCAGGTAGATCCCAGTTATTAGATGGTGCCCTCCTAAAGTAGTAGGTGCATGGGGTTATGTGCCAGCTTTTTGTCCTTTTTATGGGCACAAGACATGGATTTCCTAATCCAAGCTGCTCTTTGCCCTACTTATTGACCATATATAAGGCTATGTGCCCACGATGCAGAAATGCTCAGGATTTTTTCCTGAGCGTTTCTGCATCTCCCTGGCAGAAAAAAACGCATGCGGATTGTACATGTGGATTGTACATGCGGATTGTACATGCGGATTGTACATGCGGATTGTACATGCGTTTTCCTGCCAGGGACATGCGGAAATGGAGCTTTATTCACTGACATTTCCGCATGCGGATTGACAAGCGCTTTCCAAGCGATTAGCATCACTTGGAAAGTGCTTGTGACAACTAGGTCACACTATATAAATTCATGCAAATTGCATGGATTTATATAGTGTGACCCGAGAGAGTGGTAAAAATAAAAAAATAAATGTATACTTACCCTCCGATGGCCCCCGGTGTCCTGCTTTACACTCCGTTCTCCCTTGCCGGCAACAGTGAATTGAAAGACCTGCCGACGTCAGCATCGCGTGACCCGTCACATGACTCTGACGTCAGCGCAGGTCCTTCAATTCATTGCAAAGTGCCGGGAAGCAAGTAGGAGCGCAGCGCGGGCCGACAGAAGGTAAGTAGACAGTTATTTTTTATTTTATTCTTTTTTTACAGATTTTTTAATGGTACCTGGGTGTGGAGGAGACTCTCCTCTCATCTACACCCGGGTACCATCTGCACATTGGAACGCGTGGATTACGCATCTACATATACAGTGATGCGTAATCCATGTGATCTAAAGCAAGTCAATGGCGGCGAAGACGCAGCACTTCTGCAAAATAATTGGTAGCGCTGCGTTTTTTTCCGCAGCGGAAATTTTCGCAGCATGTGCACAGCACATGCGGATTATCATTGGGGAACATTGCTGCCCTTCTACCATGCGTTTTTAATGCGTTTCAGCAGCTATAAAAACGCTGCGGAAACGCATTAAAAACGCATTGTGGGCACACAGCCTAAGGTTGTAAAGGAATAAGGGGTTCTCAGTTTTGGACTCAGGAGGAAATATTAGCGATGTACACAGGTGATTTGTTATTATTTTAATAAATGTAAAGGAAGATCTAAGGACAGATATTACATTGGTGAATGGATTTGGTATTTTTTCTGGATTGAAGATTAATTGGAATAAGTCAGATATCATTATTGGACAAGAATTTCCAAATTACAGATGGTGATATACTTATTATCCAAGAGGGCAACAGGTCATCTTCTCCTTCCAGCTTCAGGTAGGATGGTTCCATTGGGGTTGATATACCTTTGACCTCCGACATTTTAAACTGATTCAGAATCAAATTAATTTTTGCACTTTGGTTTAGAAGAAAACTTCCATCTTCCTCTCTCTGGATTTGGATTCCTAGATAATATGTCACACTTCCAAGGTCTTTTGATTCAAAGTGCTGATTCAGAATTTCAGTCATTTTTCCAATTTCTGCGTCGTCTTGATGAACAACAATCACGTCGTCCACATATAAGAGAATATACATCCACTTTCCATCTGTATATTTTGTCTTCCAACAAGACTTTATTCATCTTGGTGTTCCATGCTCTTGCTGATTGCTTAAGACCATAGAGAGATTTTTGTAGTTTGCAAACAAGATTCTCTTGACCTCTTTTTACATAACCTTCAGGTTGAGTCATGTATAAGTCCTCCTCAATGTCACCATTTAAAAAGGCAGTTTTTATATCCAAATGTCTGACATACATCTTTTGTACAGCAACTACAGCTAACAAAGCTCTGAACGTGGTCTGTTTAGTGACTGGAGCAAATGTAGCATCGTAATCTTCGCCATACTTTGGAGAATATCCTTTTGCGACCAACCTTGCTTTGAATCTGTGGACTTTACCTTCTGAGTCATATTTGGTTTTGAAGACCCACTTGCACTTGATTGCCTTTTTGCCCTGTGGTAGCTTGGTGAGTTTCCAAGTTTGGAGTTGATGAAGCGATTTGATTTCCTCATTAGCGGCATCGATCCACTTTGTTCTTTCATGGACAGGTAGTGCTTGCATTTCATCCCATGACTGCGGCTCTGACTCAGGTAGTGTCTTGACAATGTAGGATAGACGTTTAGCTGGTATACCTTTGCTTGATCTTGACGATCTCCTGATTTCAGATTCACCTGATTTTTCTGTTGTTCCTTCATTAGTTGAAGAATCCAGCCAGACCTCTACATCCTCCTTGTTGCTGTCTTGTAATTGTGACTTCAGCTGGACTACTGGCGTGATGTCACAAAACTTGGGTGATACAAAGTTCTCATCAATCACTACATCTCTACTTATTGTGATCTAGTTTGTTTCTGGGTGTAGAATCAAAATGCAGCAGCAGGGGTTTTAGAAATAACTACACAAAAAAATAAATGTAAACACAAGCAGGTGTAGTGCTATAGAAATGTAAAACTTAACATTTATTACCACTAGATAAAATATGTGCAAAATACAAGGACCTAAAAACACAGATGTACTGTCTGTGATATTAGATAGCCAAAATACTTCCATGTATTGTTGCGTCCAAAGATATAGATATATGTCATATAAGCATATTGTATCTCTGACGCAACCAAGAAAGTGTGGCAAAAAGAAAATGATGGAGCCTACGGGACACTATAACAACTTATTGTGTCTCAATATGTGAGAACGCAGAAACATTAACCCTATCAATGGTAACCATTTAACCTTGCTATATATAGAAATGGAACATCCTCACCAATTTTGATATCCGTTCCTGCTCTCAGACTTCAAGATAGCTCCATATGATGGGGGCAGACCAAGTCTCATAGGGTCACCAGCCCATCACAATATACCGCTCCCGACGCGTTTCTTTGCCTTAGCTAGTCATCAGGGGAAAAAAAGAGAAGACATGCGGTATGCACGCTGCCCACAATCGCGCAGCTCATTCACCAGACAGCGCCATTTGACACTCTGATAAGTCCTCTTTTAAATCCTAGTCGCGCTATACTCGCGATCGTGTCACTTCCGGTTCCGGTCAGCTGACATCCGGTATGTGGAACGCAGGTGCCGGGCGTGACACGCAAGCGTCACATCCGGTGTGCGCATCACAGACAAGGAAAAACCGCACACTACGGAGCGACGATTAAGGGGCACACAAGGTAACCAACTGACATCTTGTGTTGGATGGTGACATGAAGCCCTCCCATCCATAAGTACCCCAGGCCAGGGCAAATGTCCAAGTTATACAGTAGCTGACACCCATCCAGGCACATACCGTATGTACCGCGGTATATACTAACCGCGTATATTCTGCCCCAATGGTTCATGAGCTGGAAATACCTCATAGGTCAAAACCGCACAGTGGTGCCACGGCCCAGGTCGAGAGCGCACTTAAAGCCCAAACAAAAAATTATTATGAAAATAAAAATGGAAATAAAGGTGAAATTATGAAAAAAAAAAAAAAAAAAAGAGGAATATGAAGAAATATGAAGAAATATGAAGAAAATATCTTTGGATGCAACAATACATGGAAGTATTTTGGCTATCTAATATCACAGACAGTACATCTGTGTTTTTAGGTCCTTGTATTTTGCACATATTTTATCTGGGTGTAGAATCCTATAACCTTTCTGGGTTTCGCTGTAGCCTACCAGGATACCTTCCTTAGCGTGAGATTCCCACTTAGTTCGCTTTTCTTTGGGAACATGTACAAATGCTTTACTTCCGAATATTCTTATGTGATGTAGTTTTGGCTTTCTGCTATTCCATTGCTCAAATGGAGTTTTCTCTGTAGCTTTACCTGGTAGTCTGTTCTGAAGATAGCAAGCTGTCATGATTGCTTCACCCCAATATACTGTGGGCAGATTTGCATCAAATAACATGCTTCTTCCACTTTCACATAGTGTTCGGTTCCTTCTTTCCGCGACACCATTTTGCTCTGGGTTGTACGGTACAGTGGTCTGAAATAGGATTCCATTTTTCTTTAAAATGCTCTGTGTCTCATTACTTGTATATTCAGTCCCATTATCTGCACGTAGAATCTTTGACATTCTTCCAAATTTATTATATACTTCAGCTGGTATATTTCAAGTTTCTCTGGAACTTCCTTCTTGCTGTGAAGCAGGTGGACAACTGTATATCTTGAATGATCATCAATAAATGTGAGAAAATATCTCTTCTTCCCTGGGGTCAGAGTGCTCATTGGACCACAGACATCTGTGTGTATTAAATCTAGTGGCTGTGCTGTTGTTGTACTAATTCTCTTAGGAAAAGCTTTCCTAGACATTTTCCCTTTGATGCAGCTAGTACACTTCATTGTCTGGTTACATAGATCAATTGTAATATCCTCAGCTAGTTGCTTTTGGACTAACTTTCTTATTGCTTCTGGGTCTCTGTGTGCCAGACGCATATGCCACACATGAATACAGTTTTTATGCTCTTCTTGTTGCGCTGTATACACACACTCTTTGCATTTCAGCTGATAAAGTTCATCTGTGATGTTTCCCTCTACTAGTGTGTGACCTTCCTTTGAGATGATGCAGCTATCATGCTTAAATGTAACTTCATTTCCTTGTTTTGTGAGTTTCTTCACAGATAGTAGATTACTTTCAAGACTAGGCACATACAGCACATCCTTTACTGGGATCTTCCTGCTTTGTGTTGGTGAGATTTGACAATCAATATAACCATCTCCTATGCCTTCTGAAGTCATGTACTGACCATTAGCCATAATCAATTTCTCTGATTTACTTTGGTTAAGCTTAGAAAAGAAGTCTCTGTTATTAGTCATGTGACTAGCTGCTCCAGAGTCTATACACCATGCATGCTTTGATGTATTTGCACTGACAGTAAATGCAGTTTCAGTATTCACAGAATCATTTTCTCCAGATACAGCACTTTTAACCCTTTGATGACTGCTTTGCTTTTTCAGCTGATTCATTCTAGCTTTCCAGACTCTGCAGTCAGCTTTCAAATGTCCTGATTTCTTGCAAACAAAACATTCACGTGTTTCTTTTATGTGCTTCCTGTTATCAGTTAGGTTTTGTGTCTGTAAAGCAGATTCTGTGTTGCATGTCCTACTGTTTACACCTTCTGCCTTTCGCTTATATTCATTTATGAGCTTCCCCCTGACATAATCCAGTGTAAGCTCATCATCTGGACGCGCATCTAGTGCGGTTACAAGCGTATCATACCTCTCTGAAAGGCCACTAAGCAGTAATGCGGCCACATGAAAGTCCTTTAGATCTTCCCCAATGACTCTCAGGCGTTCTACAACTTCCAGAACACTTCTTAAGTAATCCTGCATATCCTGGCCTTTCTGTAGCTTAGACTGGTACAGCTTTCTCATGAGATAGAGCTTATTGCTTAAATTTATCCTCTCATGTACCTTTTGCAACTGCTCCCACATTTCCTTTGCAGTATTACATTTACACACATGCACAATCTGGTCATCATCTATACTGAGTGATATGGTACTTTGTGCTTTCTGATCCATCTCTGTCCACTCCTGTGGCACTGGGTCAGGTTTAGGCTCCTGTGTGTATTTCCACGTACCTTCTCTTATTAGCAGCATTTTCACTTTGAATTTCCAGGATTGATAATTCTGGTTAGTGAGACTTGGCACTGTAAATTTCATGGAGCTGCTGCTGGTGGCCATCTTTGCTTCTTCTCAGTTTGCTGTCTTTCTTTCTTTTCTTTCCTCTGTGTTCTGGGGATCTGTGACTCTGGGACTCTGGTACATCTGGGCCCATAACCTGTTAGCAGAGGATTAATCCGCGTGACATCCAGAGTTTAGAACACAGAATGTAGGTTTATTTATATCCAGCACAGGCACAGCATGATGTTACTGCAGCATGAGGAAATCAAATCAGATATATAACAACAACACAGGAAGAGAAGGAGGGGGCATCCTGTCTGTGGGAGTTTTTTTTTTTTTTTTTTTAACTAAACTTTGTTAACAACCTCACAATATGCACAACATATGAAACAGCACAGTAGTTGTTGCAATACACATACAGATTAATATGTATTATTCCAACACTTTCTCATCTCTGTCCTCCTCACCTGTCACCCATGTCAGCAAATAGCACACCCCTGAAGAAACCTTGCATGTCTCCACACTCACACACTCTCTAATTCTATTCTACCACTGACATCCATATCTTCACTCCACGACACAGACAGTGTCACTGCCTTCTACAATGCCACTCTAGCATAGCACCAGCTATTGACTCGGTTACCCCTCTCATGCATGACAGAGTGTGACAAATCAATAGACAAAACTGGCACAATAGCATCACTAAAAAGCTTTGGCAAGTGTCCAGGGTCGTGCAGGGCTGCTGCTAGGAATTTCGGTGCCCCATACTGGCAAAATTTTGGGGCCCCCTTGAAACTCCACCCAGGCTTCACCCCAGCTCCGCCTCCACTCCTCAAACCTTCCACAGTCCCACCGACCACTCTTGGAAAAACTCTACTTTCTGCCACACTGTGACCACACCACATATTACCACCACATAGTGACTGAATAATACCACATACAAGAGACAAATACTGTCACACCATGACCAGATCAAGTCTATGAGAGCATCGTTCAGGCTTTCAGACTTGCATTGAGAGATTGTGACATAGCTTCTGACTTCCAGTCAGTCAGAAGCTGCGTTCACAAGATGGCGCCGCAAGACCGAAGCAGTGCTGAAAATTGATGAAGACGCCAGAAGATGAGTATGACTTATGTTTAAAGGGACTCTGTCAGCACAGGATGACTGTTCAAATAAAGTCCCACCACTCGGTACTTCACGGCAGAGCCAACCCTTTAAATTCACCTGCCCACCTGTTTGTTCTCCCTCTATCTCCACACCCCCCCTTCTGGCTGGGAGTCTGCATTTCACATCCTTGAAGCCAAGTGATTGCCATTCCTGGCTCTGACACCAGCGAATCCTCACAGTGCTTACGATGTGTGGATTCACAAGTCTTCAGTCAGTGACACAGAGGGACTGCTGGCTTGTGGATTTAGACTGGACAACCCCTTTAAGGCTCCTTCAGCCATCAGTGAATATCGGTCTGTGCTCGGACCGCAATGCATGGACTTGCCGCGGGTCTCCTGACCTCAACTCAGCAGCCTCACAGCATGTATGAGCATGCGGGTCAGCATGATTGGTGCCCAGTCCAAGCACTGCAGACTGAGAGCAGAACGATTTCTCACTTCCAGTATTTACACTGTCATAATAATAAAGATGTTTCCCAATCATATACAGTGCATTGTGAAAGTATTTGGCCCCCTTGAACTTTTCTACCTTTTGCCACATTTCTGGCTTCAAACATAAAGATATAAAATTCAATTTTTTTGGAAAGAATCAACAACAAGTGGGACACAATCGTGAAGTGGAACGAAATTTATTGGATATTTTAAACTTTTTTAACAAATTAAAAACTGAAAAGTGGGGCGTGCAATATTATTCGGCCCCTTTACTTTCAGTGCAGCAAACTCAGTCCAGAAGTTCAGTGAGGATCTCTGAATGATCCAATGTTGTCCTAAATGACTGGTAATGATAAATAGAATCCACCTTTGTGTAATCAAGTCTCCGTATAAATGCACCTGCTCTGTGATAGTCTCAGGGTTCTGTTTCAAGTGCAGAGAGCATCATGAAGACCAAGGATCACACCAGGCAGGTCCGAGATACTGTTGTGGTGAAGTTTAAAGCCGGATTTGGATACAAAAAGATTTCCCAAGTTTTTAACATCTCGAGGAGCACTGTACAAGCGATCATATTGAAATGGAAGGATTATCAGACCACTGCAAATCTATCAAGACCCAGCCGTCCCTCTAAACTTTCATCTCGAACAAGGAGAAGACTGATCAGAGATGCAGCCAAAAGGCCCATGATCACTCTGGTTGAACTGCAGAGATCTACAGCTGAGGTGGGAGAGTCTGTCCATAGGACAACAATCAGTCATACACTGCACAAATCTGGCCTTTATGGAAGAGTGGCAAGAAGAAAGCCATTTTTCAAAGATATCCATAAAAAGTCTCATTTGAAGTTTGCCACTAGCCACCTGGGAGACACACCAAACATGTGGAATAAGGTGCTCTGGTCAGATGAAACCATTATCAAACTTTTTGGCCACAATGCAAAACGATATCTTTGGCGTAAAAGCAACACAGCTCATCACCCTCAAAACACTATCCCCACTGTCAAACATGGTGGTGGCAGCATCATGGTTTGGGCCTGCTTTTCTTCAGCAGGGACAGGGAAGATGGTTAATATTGATGGGAAGATGGACGGAGCCAAATACAGGACCATTCTGGAAGAAAACCTGTTGGAGTCTGCAAAAGACCTGAGACTGGGACGGAGATTTATCTTCCAACAAGACAATGATCCCAAACATAAAGCAAAATCTACAATAAAATGGTTCAAAAATAAACGTATCCAGGTGTTAGAATGGCAAAGTCAAAGTCCAGACCTGAACCAAATCGAGAATCTGTGGAAAGAGCTGAAAACTGCTGTTCACAAACGCCCTCCATCCAACCTCAATGAGCTCGAACTGTTTTGCAAGGAAGAATGGGCAAGAATTTCAGCCTCTCGATGTGCAAAGCTGATAGTGACATACCCCAAGCGACTTTCAGCTGTAATCGCAGCAAAAGATGGCGATTATTAACTCAAGAGGGCCGAATAATATTGCACGCCCCACTTTTCAGTTTTTAATTTGTTAAAAAAGTTTAACATTTTCAATAAATTTCGTTCCACTTCACGATTGTGTCCCACTTGTTGTTGATTCTTTCCAAAAAATTTGAATTTTATATCTTTATGTTTGAAGCCAGAAATGTGGCAAAAGGTAGAAAAGTTCAAGGGGGCCAAATACTTTCACAATGCACTGTATATGATTGGGAAACATCTTTATTATTATGACAGTGTAAATACTGGAAGTGAGAAATCGTTCTGCTCTCAGTCTGCAGTGCTTGGACTGGGCACCAATCATGCTGACCCGCATCCTCATACATGCTGTGAGGCTGCTGAGTTGAGGTCAGGAGACCCGCGGCAAGTCCATGCATTGCGGTCCGAGCACAGACCGATATTCACTGATGGCTGAAGGAGCCTTAAAGGGGTTGTCCAGTCTAAATCCACAAGCCAGCAGTCCCACAGTTTTTAATTTGTTAAAAAAGTTTAACATTTCCAATAAATTTCGTTCCACTTCACGATTGTGTCCCACTTGTTTTTGATTCTTCCCCCAAAAATAGAATTTTATATCTTTATGTTTGAAGCCAGAAATGTGGCAAAAGTTAGAAAAGTTCAAGGGGACCAAATACTTTCACAATGCACTGTATACACTTATATCAATCATTCCCTCCCCTCCCCCCTTTCAGGAGCAGAGGGAATGATTGTATCATATAATCATGTACTGAGATGGTGGACAAATTAATACATGAACTTAAAGGGGTTTTCCCACGAACAAAAGTTAATTTTAATCAATAGATCTTTGAATAATGTAATGGCTGTGTCTGACCGTGTACAGAACACGGTCTGATCATACCATGACGCGCCCTCTGGGCCGTGGGGTACCCGGTGCCGGGCCGGTAAATGCTGGGGGATGTCACAGTAGCGGTGACCCGGTCCGTGACCCAGGGGTTATTGATAGGGGATTTATGGTGATTGTATAAAGTTTGTGACGCCACCTGTGGTATGCGGCTAGGGGAGCCGCCGCTGCGGAGCAGGTCCTCTGGAGCTGATGTTACTGCAGCAGGGATAGTGTGGCTCTCCACAGGTAGAACTTAGCTCCAGGGCAGTGTAGATGTTATGGGTCATGCTGGACGTTGTAGTGCAGGGGTTGATGGCGCAGCAATAATCCACAACTCAATGGCGGTTTCCTCTTATCTTTACTGGTGGTGATTAGACAAGCCGGGACTAGGGTGCTGGCTAGAAGTGGAAGTCCGGGCATCCTGGAAGCAAGTAAAGAATCCTCCTTGCCAGGTGAAATTGGAGGCCTTCCCTTTACACTAAACTCTTTGGCCCTGCTGCTTGTAGCTGTGCGCGGCCCTCGTCCCTGAGTGCAACGTTTCTGTGCTCACTCGTATGGCAGGCAGCTCGGGCCTTGCTGGTGCGTCGCTCTCACGTGGCGGTGCTGAACCCTGCGGTGCTGCTGAGCCTTTGGGCGTCTGATGGGGCCAGGAGACCTGCAGTCTCCTGCCCTCCGGTTTCTACTGCTGGGCCTTCGGTGCCCCACAGCCTCGGACTCCGGTGTCCGGTTCTTCTGTGCTGGTTCTTCTGGGGTGAGCTGCCGCGCAGCTCCAGTCCCCAGCTCCTCTCTCCTCGATGTCCTGACTTCAACTCCTCACACACTAAGTCTCACTAACCACGCCCCCAGATCCCAGTTGCCAAGGGGAGGGACTCCCCTTGCTGGTCTGGAGCCAGGAAAGTGTTGCATGCTTAGTAAAACCTGATTAGGGGACTCCTGCTTGCTTCCAGGCATGGCATCAACTCTTGTGAGGGAGGCAATGCCACTGTGGCAACCTGACCCCTGGGGTGCCACAACCACATCTCATGCTAAGGGGAGGAAACAAAAGAGTATACAGACATTTCAGCATGGGATCCCAACTGTTTCTTTCTTTGAAGTAAAACATTGTTTAAAAACAGGCAGTGAAATGTTTTACCTCACAGAAAGAATCAGCTGTGATCCCCTGCTGTAATGTCTGTATATTCTTTTTCTTCCTCCCCTGCCCAGGAGATGTGGTATGATCAGACCATGTTCCTGCACGGTCAGACACAGCCATTACACAGTACACAGCAGGGGCACATGTATAAGATTATCTCAGCACAGGAACATTTTATTTAAACACATCCAATTGTGGAAGTTATTATTATTCCAAGGTCTATTGATCACCCTATTTGTCAACTACTCTTGTTCCTCCTACCTGTCCACAGAGGTTGGCATCATCTTGATATGCAATTGGCATATCCTTGTCGACTAGCCCTGGTCGTCCTCGCCACCGCCTCCTCAGCCTCTCGCTGCCGGTCGCAGCCTTCCCTCAGCACCAGCCTCACCCTGCCGGACGCAGCCTCCCCTCAGAAACAGGCCCCCCTCAGCACCAGCAACAGCCTCAACTCAGAACCACCAGCAGCCTCCCCTCAATACCAGCAGCAGCCTCCCCCCAGCAGCAGCCTCCCCTCACCACCACCAGCAGACTCCCCTCACCACCACTTGCAGCCTCCTCTCACCACCGCCAGCCGCCTCCCCTCATCACCACCAGCCTCCCCTCATCACAACCACCAGCAGCCTCCCCTCATCACCAGCCTCCCCTCATCACCAGCAGCAGCCTCCCCATCAGCCTCCCCTCAGCACCAGCAGTAGCCTCTCCTCGGCACCAGCCACCACTCAGCACCAACCTCCTCTCATCACCAGCAGCAGCCTCCCCTCATCACCAGCAGCAACCTCCCCTCATCACCAGCAGCCTCGCCTCACCACCACCAGTAGTCTCCCCTCACCAACATCAGCAGCCTTCCCTCACCACCTCAGCAGCCTCTCCTCAGCACCAGCAGCTGCCTCCCCTCAGCAGCTGCAGCAGCAGCCTCCCCTCATCACCAGCAGCAACCTCCCCTCTCCACCACCAGCCTTCCCTCACCTCCAGCCTCCTCTCACCACCAGCAACAGCCTCCCCTCAGCACCAGCAGCAGCCTCCCCTCAGCACCAGCATCAGCCTCACCACAAGCCTCCCCTCAGCACCAGCAGCCTCTCCTCTGCACCAGCAGCAGCCTCTCCTCGGTACCAGCAGCAGCCTCCCCTCGACACCAGCACCAGCCTCCCCTCGGCACCAGCACCAGCCTCTCCTCGGCACAAGCAGCAGCCTCCCCTCGGAACCAGCACCAGCCTCCCATCGGCACCAGCACCAGCCTCCTCCCAGCAGCAGTTTCCCCTTGGCACCAGTAGCAGCCTCCCCTCAGCACCAGCAGCAACCTCCACACAAGCCTCCCCTCAGCACCAGCAGCCTCTACTCAGCACCAGCACCAGCCTCCCCTCAGCACAAGCCTCCCCTCAGCACCAGCAGCCTCTCCTTAGCACCAGCAGCAGCCTACCCTTGGCACCAGCACCAGCCTCCCCTCAGCACAAGCCTCCCCTCAGCACCAGCAGCCTCTCCTCAGCACCAGCAGCAGCCTCCCCTTGGCAACAGCACCAGCCTCCCCTCAGCACCAGCAGCAGCTTCTCCTCAGCACCAGCAGCAGCCTCCCCTCAGAACCAGCAGCAGCCTCCCCTCACCACCAGCAGCAGCAGCCTCCCCTTGGCAATAGCACCAGCCTCCCCTCAGCACCAGCCTCCCCTCAGCACCAGCAGCAGCTTCTCCTCAGCACCAGCAGCAGCCTCCCCTCAGAACCAGCAGCAGCCTCCCCTCACCACCAGAAGCAGCAGCCTCCCCTCATCACCATTAGCAGGCCCCCCCACCGTCATCAGCAGGCCCCCCCACCACAATCAGCAGGCCCCCGCATCACCAGCAGCAGGCCGCCCATCACTAGCAGCAGGTCCTGCCATCACCAGGCCCCCCACAACCATCAGCAGGCCCCGCATAACCATCAGCAGGCCCCCTCATCACCATCAGCAGGCCCCTCTGAGCACCACCAGGCCCCACTCACCACCAAACTCAGCAGCAGCTTCCTCCTCCTGCTACTCACACACTAGCCACCGCCTCCGAGACATGCTGCTCTGCTCAGGAATGAAGATGAGCATGCAGTGTGTCAGGAGATTGGAGTCAGGACCATGATGCACCTGGCCGCTGCTTAAAGGTAAAGCACCCATTTCCGTCTGCCGGGTTCATCGGGCATTTAACTGTTACCCCTGAGGCCCGGTAAGAAGAAGCAAAGAGAGGGGCCCCGGGCTGCCAGTGTGCCTGCCCCCCCTTCTTGCTTCTTTTCACCGGGCCCCATACAGTAGTAAGGGTAGTAATGCCCTGATGGCGGCCCTGGGGTCATGGAGCGGCATTGGAAGAAAACACATTTGCAAGATGACTTCTCGGCATTCAAACAAGCAACACTCGCTTTCAAATCAGCCCTTACCTCTGCTAAACAGGCTTACTTCACAACCCTCGTATCTTCCTTATCCAGGGTCACACTGGGGTGTCTGGGGCCCACAGGGGAAATTGACCCTAGGGGCCCACCCTACAGCTATATGCACATACTTGTTAGCCGTTATCCCTGTTATTGTTAGAACCTTGCTGTTAGGTTTTTTTTTCCTTTGCTGGTCACATGACCTTGTTGGCCTATTTAATCCTGCTCCGCCCTTCTGGCTTTGCTGGACTTCATTGTATATCTACTTTCTAGCTAGCCTGTGCTCTGTATCTAACTCTGTTAGTTTGCTTGGTCTACGGACCTCTATGTTCTATCTATTTTGTTTGTTCGTCTGTCTGCTACTATTTCTGTTAGGAGGTGTCCCATATTCCTCCCAGTCCTTAGTACTTGTAGGGATTCCCTCCCCACATCTATAGGTCTCCGTACAGACTAGATTAGGACTTTAGCAGGTCTGATCGCAGGATCAGGTTCCCTGTTACATCGTAGGGATTCAGCTGAGTCCTATAGTAGGGACAGATCTCCTCTCTTTCCTTAGCTTTGGTAGCAGAACATAACAGTAAGTCCAGCCTGCAAATTCTCTAAGGAAAGAGTTTTTTTTTTTGTTCCATCATGGTGTCGGTTCAGGATTTGGCTAAACACCTGCAGGGACTCTCTCTGGAAGTGGCCGAGCTCCGTCAGCACGTGAGTAACTGTCCTGGAGCATATTTCTTGGAGCCTAAGGTATGTTTGCCGGATTTATTTTTTGGTGAACATCGAGAATTTTTTTCATTTAAAAATGCTTGCTTATTGTATTTTCGTTTGAGACCCAAGTCCTCTGGGGATGAATCCCAGCGCGTAGGGTTCATAATGTCACTTTTGCGCAAAGAGCCTCAGGAGTGGGCCTTTTCTTTGCAACCTAGTGATACATGCTTCAGATCAGTGGATAGTTTTTTTTCTGCTTTAGGACTATTATATGATGATCCTGACCGTGTGGCATCAGCTGAGACTGAGTTGAGACGTTTAAAACAAGGATCAGGTAATGTGGAAAAATATTGTACTCATTTTCGTCGTTGGTCCACTCAAACAGGGTGGAACGATTCTGCTCTGAAAAGTCTATTTCTTGCTGGGCTCAGTGAAAGGGTTAAAGACCTGCTAATTGCTTATCCTACACCTGAGGATTTGCAACAGGCTATGCAATTAGCTATACGGGTGGATAGAAGACTGCGTGCTAGGGTTAATGAGAGCAAATCCTCTGCTATGTCAGTTTCTGGTTATGATAATGTGTGTACTAACAGTGGTGAACCGATGGAGATTGGATCGGTGGCACCTCGCTCTCAAGAAAAAGACCGTCGTTTTTCGGAAGGCTTGTGTTTCTATTGCGGAAAATCTGGTCATTTGATTAAAGGCTGTGAGCTTCGTATGAAGAAAGAAAAAAAAATGGTCAGTCACGCCCGTATTGCCTGTTTAAATTCCAAGGGTATATTTTTAGCTGTTTCCACGATTGCTCAGGAAAAATTAATGGAATTTCGGGTGTTTGTTGATTGCGGGTCTACACTGAATGTAATTGATGGGGGATTCGTGGAAAAACTCAATTTAAAACCTGAACCTTTATCATCCCCCATTGCTGTGGTTTCTGTGGATGGCTCCCCTTTGAAGAATATTACTCTCAAGGTCAGTGAATTTCCTCTCACTATTAATGGTGTTCACCATGAGAAATTGGATTTGGTAGTGTTGAATAACTTGCCTTCTCCAGTAATATTGGGTTTGCCCTGGTTAAAATTTCACAATCCTGTACTGGATTGGTCTACCAGTGAAATTAAATCCTGGAGCCATAAATGTTATGACAAGTGTTGTAACGGGCGTATTGCAGCTTTGGATAGGGGAGAATTGCCTGTTCCTATTCAGGATTTTTGGAGACTTTTTTCTGAGAAAGAATCGCAGGTTTTGCCTCCCCATAGAGACTATGATTGTTCTATTGAATTTGTCCCTGGAGCGACTCTTCCTAAAAGTCGTTTATTTAACCTTACTATTCCTGAGAGGAAGGCTTTGGAGGAATACATACAGACAAGTTTGGCCGCCGGTCACATTAGGCCCTCTAAGTCTCCTGTGGCGGTTGGATATTTTTTTGTAAAAAAAAAGGACGGCGGTTTACGTCCTTGTCTGGATTTTCGTGAGATTAACAAAATTACGGTACGCAATCCTTACCCACTGCCATTGATTCCTGATCTGTTTAACCAGTTATTGGGGGCCAAGTGGTTCTCTAAAATTGACCTTAAGGGGGCATACAATCTGTTGCGCATGAAGGAGGGTGATGAATGGAAGACTGCTTTTAACACTCCTGTGGGTCATTTTGAGAATCTGGTTATGCCTTTTGGTCTTACTAATGCTCCTGCATTTTTTCAGAATCTGATTAATGACATCCTTAGACCTTTGATCGGTAAAAATGTGGTTGTGTATTTGGATGACATTTTGATTTATTCGCCAGATCTGGAGTCTCATTGGCGGAGCGTGCGTGAGGTATTACAGTTATTAATGGACAATTCGCTTTTTGCTAAGCTGGAGAAATGTGAGTTCGCTGTACAGAGAATTAGTTTTTTGGGCTACATTATCTCCAGCAAAGGTTTTGAGATGGATCCGGTTAAGGTTCAGGCTGTGCAGGAATGGCCTAGGCCTATTGGTTTGAAATCGATACAGAGGTTTTTGGGTTTCGCCAATTACTATAGAAAATTCATAAAAAATTTTTCTAGTATTGTCAAACCTCTGACTGATCTCACCAGGAAAGGTGCTGATGCGGTTCAGTGGTCTTCTGAGGCCATTGAAGCTTTTGTGTATCTCAAGGAGAGGTTCACCTCTGCTCCCATCCTTATGCAGCCTGATGTTACTAGGCCGTTTTTGGTTGAGGTTGATGCTTCCTCTGTGGGGGTTGGCGCAGTATTGTCTCAGGATAACGGGGATGGATTACATCCCTGTGCCTTTTTTTCAAAAAAATTTTCGGAGACTGAATTGAATTACGATATTGGTAATCGGGAATTATTGGCTATTAAACTCGCATTTGAACACTGGCGCCACTTCTTGGAAGGTGCGGAATTTCCCGTTCAGGTTCTTACGGATCATAAAAATCTGATATATCTTGATGCTGCCAAGCGCCTGAATGCCCGTCAGGCTAGGTGGGCACTGTTTTTCTCGCGGTTTAATTTCTCCGTTACTTACATCCCTGGTACTAAGAATGTTAAGGCGGATGCCTTGTCTCGCAGTTTTTCTCCCATAGTCGGTGCTGAGAAAGAGGAAAACATTTTACAAGAAGGTGTTGTGATAGCTGCTTTAGACTCCGTTTTGGAAGATGAGATTCTTAAAGCTCAGGAGAATGCCCCATCTAACACTCCTCATGGGAGGTTGTTTGTGCCTGGGACCTTTAGGAGAGATTTGTTTGTTGAGTGTCACGAATCTCGGTTGGCAGGTCATCCCGGAATCTCTGAGACCAAGAGACTGGTGGGTCGCAGTTTTTGGTGGCCTGGATGGCAGAAAGAAGTCATTAAGTGGGTGCGCCAATGTACTATATGTGCTAGATCTAAGTCCTCACATACTCCTGCTGCGGGGTTGCTTTGTCCTTTGGAGGTCCCCAGTGCTCCTTGGACACATTTGGCTATGGACTTTATAACTGACCTTCCCCCCTCTGAGGGTTTTACTGTCATCTGGGTGGTCGTGGACCGTTTTAGCAAGATGTGTCACTTGGTTCCCTTCGTCAAACTGCCCTGCGCTAAAACTCTCGCTAAGGCCTTTGTCAAGGAAATTGTCAGACTTCATGGCGTTCCTACTGACATTGTTTCTGATAGGGGTCCTCAGTTCGTGGCTCGTTTTTGGCGTGCCTTTTGTGACAGGTTGGGAATTCATTTGTCGTTTTCGTCCGGATATCATCCTGAATCTAATGGCCAGACAGAAAGGAAAAACCAGGATGTTGAGCAGTTCTTGCGTTGTTTTGTGGCAGACAATCAAGAGGGGTGGTCTGAGTTTCTGCCACTTGCCGAATTTGCTCTGAACAATCATACATCTTCTTCTGCTGGTTGTTCGCCTTTTTTTTGTTGTTCTGGGAGACATCCGTCGTTTGGGTCGTTCTCCAAGTTGGGATCTGCCGTGCCTGAGGAGGAGAATTTTTCCGGTGATTTGGAAAGAGTTTGGACGGATGTGCGTGGTAATCTTCAGGAGGCCAACAGAAAATCTAAAGACTACTTTGATAGGAAACGACAGGAGGTTTTGTTCGCTGTTGGTGACATGGTTTGGTTGTCCTCTAGGAATCTGCGGTTGAGGATTCCTTCTAAGAAATTGGGTCCCAAGTTTGTAGGGCCCTTTAAGGTGCTTCAGGTTGTCAACCAATCTGCTGTTAGGTTGGAGGTTCCTACCTCCTGGAGAATTAATCCGGTCTTTCATGTCTCTCTGTTAAAAAAAGCTGTTGTGTCGGATGGTGACGCCTCTGCCTCTGTTCCTCCGGTGGTGGAGGACGGGGAATATGAAATTTCTCGCATCCTTGACTCTAGACGGTATAGAGGTAGTTTGCAGTATCTTGTGGCCTGGAAAGGTTTCGGACCCGAGGATAACTCTTGGGTGAGGTCAGATGATGTTTCCGCGTCCAGACTTATCAGAGCGTTTCACAGGAGATTTCCTGATAAGCCTGGTCCTAGGGGATCCGGAGGATCCTCTTAGAAGGGGGGGTACTGTTAGAACCTTGCTGTTAGGTTTTTTTTCCTTTGCTGGTCACATGACCTTGTTGGCCTATTTAATCCTGCTCCGCCCTTCTGGCTTTGCTGGACTTCATTGTATATCTACTTTCTAGCTAGCCTGTGCTCTGTATCTAACTCTGTTAGTTTGCTTGGTCTACGGACCTCTATGTTCTATCTATTTTGTTTGTTCGTCTGTCTGCTACTATTTCTGTTAGGAGGTGTCCCATATTCCTCCCAGTCCTTAGTACTTGTAGGGATTCCCTCCCCACATCTATAGGTCTCCATACAGACTAGATTAGGACTTTAGCAGGTCTGATCGCAGGATCAGGTTCCCTGTTACATCGTAGGGATTAAGCTGAGTCCTATAGTAGGGACAGATCTCCTCTCTTTCCTTAGCTTTGGTAGCAGAACATAACAGTTATAGTGGAGCGTCGACTGTAAATCACAGGCGGCTCCTGCACATCTACTGTGCGCCACCATAACTGGGATGTACAATTACTGTAGTCTTGACAAAGAACGCATCTTTAGCGTTCGAAACGCGTTGCCCTGGCTACACTATGTGACTATGGAATCTGTTTTTAAAGAGCTTTTGTCACAATAAAGAAACCTATTTTTTGAACTATTCATGAAGCTGGTAATCCTTTCTCCTTATGCATTGCAAACCGCACTGATTGAAAGAATGGGGAACTTTTATCCCTGACAGGACACTTTTATCCCCATTTTAAAATGGAGCGGCATGTGGTATGTCTGACCGTAGCTCCATTCATCCTCTTTGGGGGCTTCCAGAAAAAGCCAAGTGCAGCCCCTTAGGGAATAAATGGATCAGTGGTCGAGTCGTACTTGCCGCTCCATACTAATGGGGATAAAGGTTGCACATTCTCCAGGTCACAGCATTCAATAACTTATTTATCCTTTGGCCACGTACACACGATCAGCATTTGGTCAGTATTTTACATCAGTATTTGTGAGGAACAATCAGAGGAAAAGTAAAGTAGAAAGATGTCACCACTTCTGCATTTTTCACCCACTCCTGGTTTTGTCTTACAAATACTGATGTAAAATACTGACCATATGCTGAACATGTGAACATGGCCTTAGGAGAGGTGATTACTTGTTTTCACCGTAGAACCCCTGTAAGTGCATATTTGCTACTGTGCAATAGCCACAGGACAGGGAGGCGTTAAACATCCAAGTATTTAATCTCCATTGGAAATCAAGAATCTTCCCCTTATTGATATCAAAGGGAACAAGTGACCTCCATACACAACACAATCCACTATACCAAGACCAATACCACCACATACAAGAGATAAATACCGCCACACCATGACCAGACCACATATTGACCAAATACCACATACAGGCAATTAATACAGTCACACCATGACCAGACCACATATTACCTCCACATAGTGACTGAATAATACTGTCACACCATGACCAGAGCATGTATTACTACCACATAGTGACCGAATAATACCACATACTGTACAAGGAACAAATACCTCCACACCATGACCAGATCATATATTACCACCTCAGTGACCGAATAATACAATACTGATCATTAATAAAAAACACAATACTAATAACATTAATATTACCACTGGTGACATAATACACAGGAGCTCTGTATATAGTGTCGGTGTACAGGTAATACAGTGATCACCAGAGACATTACAGCATATACAGAGTACCTATATATGCTGTAATACAGAAATATACAGGTAATACAGTGACCACCTCCATACAGAATTATGGGCCCCATGTAATGCTGCTCCATAGAGTATACTGGCCCAATGTAATGCTGCTCCATACAGTATATTTTCCCCATATGATGCTGCTCTATACAGTATATTGGCCCCATGTAATGCTGCTCCATACTGTATATTGGTGCCATATGATGCTGCTCCATACAGTGTATTGGCCCCATATGATGCTGCTCCATACAGCATATTGGCCACATGTCATGCTGCTCCATACAGTATATTGGCGCCATATCATGCTGCTCCATACAGTATATTGGCCCCATATGATGCTGCTCCATACAGTATATTGGCCCCATGTAATGCTGCTCCATACAGTATATTGGCCCCATGTAATGCTGCTCCACACAGTATATTGGCCCCATATGATGCTGCTCCATACAGTGTATTGGCCCCATATGATGCTGCTCCATACAGTATATTGGCCCCATGTCATGCTGCTCCATACAGTATATTGGCCCCATATGATGCTGTTCCATACAGTATATTGGCCCCCTGTCATGCTGCTCCATACAGTATATTGTCTCCATATGATGCTGGTCCATACAGTATATTGGCTCCATGTAATGCTGCTCCATACAGTATATTGTCTCCATATGATGCTGGTCCATACAGTATATTGGCTCCATGTAATGCTGCTCCATACAGTATATTGGCCCCATGTAATGCTGCTCCATACAGTATATTGACCCCATATAATGCTGCTCCATACAGTATATTGACCCCATATAATGCTGCTCCATACAGTATATTGGCCCCATGTAATGCTGCTCCATACAGTATATTGGCCCCATATGATGCTGCTCCATACAGTATATTGGCCCCATATGATGCTGCTCCATACAGTATATTGGCCCCATGTAATGCTGCTCCATACAGTATATTGGCCCCATGTAATGCTGCTCCATACAGTATATTGGCCCCATGTAATGCTGCTCCATACAGTATATTGGCCCCATGTAATGCTGCTCCATACAGTATATTGGCCCCATATGATGCTGCTCCATACAGTATATTGGCCCCATGTAATGCTGCTCCATACAGTATATTGACCCCATATAATGCTGCTCCATACAGTATATTGGCCCCATATGATGCTGCTCCATACAGTATATTGGCCCCATGTAATGCTGCTCCATACAGTGTATTGACCCCCATGATGCTGCTCCATACATTGTATCGGCCCCCATGATGCTGCTCCATACATTGTATCGGCCCCCATGATGCTGCTCCATACAGTTTGTGGGCCCCCACGATGCTGCTCCATACTGTATGTGGGCCCCCATGATGCTGCTCCATACAGTATACTGGCCCACATGATGCTGCTCCATACAGTATATGAAGAACAAATAAAGTAGCACACTGTAACACTGAGTATATAGATATGAAATATGAAATATGAATAACATAACTGCTGTAGAAAATAGAAATAAATGAAAAATTTTTTGAAAATTTATTTTTAGCGCATGTAAATATGAAGTATGAAAAATGAATAGCATTACTGCTGTAAGTAAATGAGAAATCTTAGCGTATAAATTGGCCAATTCATGTGTACCCGACAGCCGCGGTAAGGCGTTTCTCGATGTCAGGACCTACCAATGTGAATACCTCTCTAAGAGACCTCTGTCTGATTATGTGTACCTCTTAGAGAGGTATTCACATTGGTAGGTCCTGACATCGAGAAACGCCTTACCGCGGCTATCAGGGACACATGAATTGGCCAATTTATGTGCTAAGATTTCTCATTTATTTACAGCAGTAATGCTATTCATTTTTCATACTTCATATTTACATGCGCTAAAAAAAAATTTTCAAAATTTTTTTCATTTATTTCTATTTTCTACAGCAGTTATGTTATTCATATTTCATATTTCATATCTATATACTCAGTGTTATTTGTTCATTATATATGGAGGTAGCTGCTCTTAGTAAGCACCTGTTCACACCTATTTTTTGTAGTGGAAGTGCCGTCATTTTCTTTGTTGTCCATACAGTATATGGGCCTCCATGATGCTGCTCCATACAGTATATGGGCCCCCATGATGCTGCTCTATACAATATATTGGACCCCATGATGCTGCTCCATACAGTATTTGGCCCCCATGATGCTGCTCCATACAATATATGGGCCCCCATGATGCTGCTCCTTACATTATATGGGCCCCCATGATTCTGGTACATACAGTATATGGGCCCCCATGATGCTGCTCCATACAGTATATGGGCCTCCATGATGCTGCTCCATACAGTATATGGGCCTCCATGCTGCTGCTTCATACAGTATATGGGCCCCCATGATGCTGGTCCATACAGTATATGGGCCCCCATGATGCTGCTCCATACAGTATATGGGCCTCCATGATGCTGCTCCATACAGTATATGGGCCTCCATGATGCTGCTCCATACAGTATATGGGCCCACATGATGCTGCTCCATACAGTATATGGGCCCCCATGATGCTGCATACATAAAAAAAATCAAATACCTCTCCCGTTCCCTGCAGGTTTGGTGTACTCAGCACGTCGTCTTCTGACTCTGCAGTGCTCAGAGCAGAGTGCGGTAGTGATGTCACCTCGCCCTCTGCCCTGAGACGTCAGAATCAGAAGACGCTAACACCACTGGAGCTGCAGGGAACGAGGAGGATAGGTAAGTATTTGAGGAGGAGAGGTGGGGGCGGGGGCTCTCCCTCCTGAAGGGGGCGCTCCCCCTCTCCGTAGGGGGCTCTCCCTCCCCCGACTCATAGGCCCAGTAGCGTGCCGGTGTCCCTCAACCCCGGGGCCCCAACACTTACATGGGTGCGCCTAGTGGCGGTGACGCCGGCCATGGTCATCACGGCGGGTCAGGTCTGCATGCGCGTTCTCCTGCCACCCGCACTTTTAAAAGACCCATGTCCTTACAAAAAAGTTTTTTTTCCTCTCCTTCTGTGGGGCCCACCTGGCATTTCACCGGCATTCCGCCAGGCCAGTCCGACCCTGTCCTTATTTTTCAAGTCCAAATGGTTATTTAATACTTTTAACTCCTTCCTCTGCCCACCACTGCCCCCTCCAACCCCCTCATCTCTGCCGAGGACAAGACAAATGGGCAAGGCACGTAGCAAGGGACGGGGAACTGGACGTGATGGTGATGGTGCATGCAGAGGCCGAGGACAAGGCCGTGGGCAAGCTGAAATTGTGCCACAACAAACACCCACATCTTCTCGCCCGACCTTACTGTCCCAACTGCTAGGGGACCGCAGCACACCACTATTGAACCCAGAGCAGTGTCAAAAGGTTGTTGGTTGGATAGCGGATAATGCTTCCAGTCACTTAGCCGCCACCACCACCCTGTCTTCCACACGGTCAAGTCTCAGTAGCCGTGAGTCTGGACCGCATATTCCTCACCCTGATCCTCCTTCCTCCCACCATGCCAAGCGCCCAGAGACAACTGATCCCACACATGGACACTCTGAAGAGCTGTTCACTTTTACATTCATAGATTCGGGCCTCTCACCCGGTCCACTTGAAGCGGGGCAAGATGCATACCAGGATGGGGGTTCAGAGGGTGCCATGCATACCAGGATGGGGGCTCAAGGGGTGCCATGCATACCAGGATGGGGGCTCAAGGGTTGCCATGCATACCAGGATGGGGGCTCAAGGGGTGTCATGCATACCAGGATGGTGTATAAAGGGGTGCCATGCATACCAGGATGGGGGATAAAGGGGTGCCATGCATACCAGGATGGGATGGGGGCCACTTATACCAGGAAGGAGAGGCCATACATACCAGGATAGAGGATATTAACAGAATTGAGGGACATTACCCCAATGCCAGTGTCACCAGCAGACCCCCTCCCCCATAACAGGGCATCAGGACCACATTTTTTGCTTACATTTTTTCTTCCTATTTTCCTCCTTTAAAACCTAGGTGCGTCTTATGGTCCGGTGCGTCTTATAGTCCGAAAAATATGGTAGTTAAAAATGCCATTGCATCTTACTGGAAAAAAACGGATGTACCTATCTTTTCAGTTATTAAAGAAAAAATGGCTCTACATAAATTATATGAATACTGATTTGCAAACTCTAATAATAACCTTAACAAATATTTCAAAAAATGAACAAAGTGGCCTGAAATATATTCCTGATTGTTACTTAAATTATTAATACATATACTTATTAGATTTAATAGGATATCTATTATATTACGACTAAGTTGTTCTATAACCAAATTTTGATTTTCATCTTAATTTACTTGTTGTAATACTATATATTCTACTGTTTATTCAATTTTGAGTTCTCCTTCCCCTTATCCATTTTCCCACACTTATCCATTACTCTCCCGTCCCCCATATATTCCTCTATTCCCTAACCATATCCCTACCCCTTGAACTGTTATAAAATATTAATAAAAATGATTGAAAACAAACATAGTGTCACAGGGACAACTGTAAATCAATGTACAAGGTAAAAAATCCTACGATGTGCCACGTCATATCCTTCACAACCCTGAAGGTTTAAATCATGTGATATCTAGCCTCCGTCAACCATTGGTACAGTGATCACTTAAAAGGTCCAGCGTCCCTCTCCTCTGACACGGCCCTGAGGAAGTGTGGACAAAATGCGCGTCGGGGAAGAGGGATGCAGGACAAACCCTGTCTCACACTCCACTGTGTAAGTGGCACAATGCTATTAGCAATACATTTTACCAGGGGCGTACATAGGATTCATGGGGCCCCATAGCAGAAGTTCAAATTGGGCCCCCCCCCCCAAAAAAATGTAAATAATTGTCGGTGTCACAGAAGAGCAAATCACACAACCTTCCAGCCTTTACATAGTAATTTTCCTCCTGCTGACGTCCTAGACCCCTCTTTCATTGTCCCATGAAGTGTGATACCAACAAAAGTGTCCCCCAAACACAGTATGATACCCCCATGGTGAATTCCTCCACATGCGCAGTATAATGACCCTACTGTACCTCACCTCAACTACCAGGGCAAAGTTTGCTGACCCCAACACAGTATGATCCCCCAATTGTGAGCTCTAGAACTAGAGAGGATGGTAGGTAAAAAGGGAGGGTGTTATATATAATAAAAGATGAAACTATATAACTAAGGACGGCGCTATACATAATAAGCGAGTACACTATATACTAAGGGCGTATGCTATACATAATAAGTGATTACACTATGTACTAAGGGACTGTGCTATACATAATACGGCTATATTCCTGCATTTGTGTGCAGTGTCAGTGTGCTACCCTGTTTTACAGACGCATTGAGCATGTCCTATTGTAATCCTCAAAATCGGATCAGAACAGGACATTCTCTGATCCTCACAGATCTCATTCTCAGATCCGTGATCCGTGATCTATAAAACTCTACAAGTCCGTGGACCATCCGATAAAAAAATCTGACATTTTACACAAATGTGAGAATGCAGCCTAAGGGATTTTACATGTAACATTATCACTCCAAGTCATACAGCGCAGATACAGAATAATATTTACATCCAGGCACTTACCGCTGACGTCTCGCCTGATCAGAGTCGGTTTCTGCTGCTTCTTCTCCATCTGGTCAGACCTTCATGTCGACATCTCCCAGTCACGATTCGTCTTGTCATGATGATCTCCAGCCTAGATAATAACAAGGTCACATATATTGTATATATACATGTGTCTCTCCTGCACTGCGCCCCTGAATACAGGTCTGTTATCCCCCATTAATATACTAGGGGTAGCCACTTAGTAATCAAAATATAAAGTGATAAGCAGCACTGTGCCCCCCATTAACTATAATCTCCACCTGCCAATAATATAAATTATTCAGTCTCTGTGACTCTCCCCAATTAACTGTAAGGCTATGTGCACACGGAAAATATACAAGCGCCCCCATCATTGCTCTGTCCCAGCACCTCCATCATTGCTCTCTCCCAACACCCCCAACATTGCTCTGTCCCAGCACCCCAGTCATTGCTCTCCCAGCACCCTTGTAATTGCTCTCTCCCAGCACCCCCGTCATTGCTCTCTCCCTGCACCCCCGTCATTGCTCTCTCCCTGCACCCCATCATTGTTGTCTCCCAGCATCCCCGTCATTGCGCTCTCCGAGCACCCCCATTATTGCTCTGTCCCAGCACCACTATCATTGCTCTCTCCCAGCACCCCCATCATTGCTCTCTCCCAGCACCCCCGTCATTGCTCTCTCCCAGCACCCCCGTCATTGTTCTCTCCCTGCACCCCGTCATTGCTCTCTCCGAGCACCCCTATCATTGTTCTCTCCCAGCAACCCCCGTCATTACTCTCCCAGCACCTCCATCATTGCTCTCTCCCAGCAACCCATCATTGCTCTCCCCATCCCCGTCATTGGTCTACTAATCCCCATCATTGCTCTCCCCGCCCCATCAGTCCCATCACTGCTCTTCCCAGCCCCACCATTGCTCTCCCCAGACCCATCAGCGCTCTCCCCAGCCCCATCAGCCCCACCATTGCTCTCCCCAGCCCCACCATTGCTCTCCCCAGCCCCATCAGCCCTACCATTGCTCTCACCAGCCCCATCAGCCCCACTTTTGCTCTCTCCAGCCCAGTCATAACCATTATTGCTCTCCCCAGCGTTTCAGTAAAAATAAAAAAAAAAACACTTACCCCTCTGCCCGTTCCCCCGCAAGCTGCATCATCACTGCTCTTCCCAGCCCCACCATTGTTATCCCCAGCCGCACCAGCCCCACCATTGCTCTACCCAGCCCCATCAGCCCCCTTATTGCGCTCTCCAGCTCCATCAGCCCCATTATTGATCTCACCAGCGTTTCAGTAAAAAAAACAAAAAAAAAAACACTTACCTCTCTGCCCCCGCAGGCCGCTGCAATTTCCTCCCTCACACAGGCCCGCGCTGCATGATGATGTCATCAAGGAGCGCGTGCCTGTGTAAGGGAGGAAGCGGCGGGCAGGAAGCAGAGGATGGATCTCTGCAGCTCCGCTGCCATTCTGTCCTGTCAGCAGCGGGGATGCAGGGATCGCTCCCTGCCCGCCACGAGCAGGGAGACGCTGCACCGGCGGGCCCCCCGGCACAGCTGCACCAGCAGCGATATGTCCGCCCCTGGACTGCTATGGGGCCCCCCAGCTCACGGGCCCCATAGCAGTCGTGTGGTCTGCCTCCATTAGTGGTACACCACTGCATTTTACCTATTTTTGATTGCATCTAGCAGGGCTTTTGTACATCAGAGGCAGTCCATGTTTGCCAGGCGTGCGGTATTGCATGTATAGCCATACATGTTGTGAGTTTCTAACAAGCATATAAACTGCTTTTCTCCTCTACGCTTTTGCTTCTGTGAACACTAAGTTATATACATGCTCTGTAGGAGCCCTGTCATTTCCAGACATTGGTGTATTATAATTCTGAGCATTATAATTCTCCATACACATGCACTTTAAGGGTTTATTATGTATTTATCTCTTGATTGATGACTTTGAAGCAGGGTTTATTTTGTTTTTGTTTAACCACTGGACCACCCCAATTAATGAACAATTTCCTTCTTTGACATGCACATGCACTTTGGATAGTTTCAATCCTTGGAATCGTTGGATTATGTAATGGTATAGGTTACTCTGCAGTGACTATCTCTGCTAGGTTGTTCTATGCTATTTTGTGGGGTGCACCAGGAGATAATATTCATGCATACTGGGTTGGCATTTCTTACCATCCCTCAAACAAGAGGCATCTGTTTTTATTTTATGTATGTGTTTGGTAATGTCTATGATATTGTTCAGTAAAATAATTTGTTTTTTATACACACTAACTTGAAGTGCTCACTTTTGTCTACTTGGTCTCCTTGATGTAAGGATTTTTACCTAGTGGTACAGATTGATTTACACATATTCATTATATATCTGCAAACTTTCTCATAAAATTCAAACCTGATAAATGCTTCTTGCACGAGTATTCAAACTCTACAGACTAGTATATGGCAGAGGCACATTCTGTAGCGATTCTAGCTTTATGTTTATTGAAGAAAAATAATTACAGGCACATATAAATCCCCCTATTAATAATCATTTATTACACATAAAAAAATTACAATCAGTAATATGATACCATGGGGACCCCGTGCAAGAAATATTGATAATCAAGATAAAATATAACATACTGTAGAAATGTCAGTGATTCCCATATACAGCACTAGGAATGAATGTGTGAACTGCCGTTACATTAAAGATGGGACAATTGCAGAAATACACTTGCATTTTTTTGTTGGGTGCATTTTAAGGTGTGAAAGTGAAGGCGTTATAGATTTAATTCAGTGCCCATGTTCAAAGCAATATATTGGCAGGACTCTGAGACCTCTTAAAAAAGGAGAGGAGAACAGATTAATAAGAATAGAATTTTTTTTTGTTAAACATGCACTTTCAATCATTTCAAAACATTTCATAACAGCAATTCAAATGGCTATATCTATATACGAGTATAGGAGGAAATAATCTATCACAAATGTCCGGAGCTGAATCTAGAAAGAAATTAGGCTTTAAAACACTAGCGCCGAAAAAAGGGGAGTGGGTATTGCTGGAAGCTGCTGATAGATTAGCGGGTCCTGTGTGAAAACCCGTAAGGAAGAATGGCTACTAGATAAAGGATTGATACTATCACGCTAAACAGCGGCTGAACAGAGCAGGATGAATGAAAGGAATAACAGACATAGAAATAATGTTTCACCAAAATGAGTTGAATGTCCCCCTTTCTTGGTATGTAAATTTGTCTTAAGATTACCGGATAATGATTTGCAGCTATGAAAGTTAATAGATGATTCCCTGGGTTGCGATGATCTATGGATAATTGGTCGGGTGGTACCTAGCTTCTGGTACAGATAGAGGCAGCTAGTGATTGGACGTTTTCCATCTATATATCCTCCTCTTACCATTTTTTTTCACCCTTCCATTGACACGACAACATTATTACTGAACACATAAGCTCTATCCTTTATATATACAGTATATAATTGCAAGGGAAAATGCTTTTTAAAAAAAGGTTTTAAAAAATTAAATATTAATTTAATTTAATCTTTTTTTATTTTTTATATGCTATATATATTTAAATTTTTAATGATTTATTGTACTACAGTGCTGCTCACCATTCTTGTCACGCCTTCATTTTTTCGTAGACTGTACAATATCTTCAGAAATAAATGGAAATGTACCAAAGTTATATCCTCAGGATTTGTGGTCCAAAGTAATACAACAATACAATATTGTTTTTCAACTTCAATGTTGCAATATCAAAGAAAAAACTGAATGTGCCACAATAATGGCACCCCTAATTAATACTTGGTTGCACACCCTTTGTCATTGCTGACAGCCTCCAGACATTTCTTGTAGCCATCTGTAAGCTTCTTGCACTTCTCAGCTGGAATTTTCTCCCACTCTTCCTTTGCAGTTTGTTCAAGCTCTTGAATGTTTGCAGGGTTCTTTTTCCCAATGGCAGATTTCAGCTCACCCCTAAGATTTTCAATGGGATTGAGGTCAGGACTAGTATTGAGGGATACCTTCCGATATCAGGAAATATCGGATCGGATTGGATCGGGCCGATACCCAAAAAGTATCGGATATCGCCGATTCCGATACCGGAAACCAATGCAAATCAATGGGACACAAATATCGGAATGAAAATAAACCCTTTCTTTCCTTGTAGGTTAATTCTACATGAAGGAAAACAACTAACAATAATGTAGAATGTATTGGTGGAGGTGGTTGCCCAAATCGATGGGAACAGTGCTCACAGTGAAACATGAAAAGCCGGCAATTCATCAGTGGCATACACCGGTACCCGACAATTTAGAACAGAAAGAATAGAGCTTCACACATAGATTAGATAGAAACATGACAGTCACATATATATGAAGTACAGTGACAGTGTTGCTTACTGTACTTGTCATTTAGTGTAAAGGATTTATTTAAAAAAATATTAGTGTTTTAATGCACCGTCTCTTTAAAAAAGCCGGCCGGCAATTCAGCAGCGGTACCCGACAATTTATAACAGAAAGAAAGAGCATCACACATAGATTTGATACATAGAAACATGTCAGTCACATATATAAGAAGTGCAGTGACAGTGTTGCTTACTGTACTTGTCATTTAGTGTAAAGGATTTATTTAAAAAAATCTTAGTGTTTTCATGCACCGTCTCTTTAAAAAAGCCGGCCGGCAATTCAGCAGCGGTACCCGACAATTTACAACAGAAATAATAGAGCATCACACATAGATTAGATAGATAGAAACATGTCAGTCACATATATAATAAGTACAGTGATAGTGTTGGTTACTGTACTTGTCATTTAGTGTTAAAATAAAGGATTTATTAAAAAAAAAATTGGCGTGGGGCTCCCCGTAATTTTAGTCTCTAGCGGAGGTTAAGCAGACAGCTAGGGCAGATGTTTGAAGCCTGGGAAGAGGGTAATACCCACGGAGCTTCCCAGGCTACTAATATCAGCCCCCAGCTGAATACCTAGCCTTTACTAGCTATTAAGATGGGGGACCCCCCCCAAAAAATGACGTGGGGTCCCCCCTATTTTAATAGCTAGCAAAGGCTAGGCAGACAGCTGGGGGCTGATATTAATAGCCCAGGAAGGGTGCCATGAATATTGGCCCCCTCCCAGGCTAGAAACACCAGCCGTCAGCCACCCCAGAAATGGCGCATCCACAGGATGCGCCAATTCTGGCACTTAGCCTCGCTCTTCCCACTGCCCTGTAGCGGTGGCAGTGGGGTAATAGGGTTGGAGTTGATGTCAGCTTATAATGCCAGCTGACATCAAGCCCAGGTTAGTAATGGAGAGGCATCTATAAGACACCCCCATTACTAACCCCATAGTCAAAGTTAAAAAAAAAACACAAACACCCAGAATAAAGTCCTTTAATTGAAATAAAGACACAATTCTTTATTGTTCTAAATTAAACCTTACTTACCATCACGCCCATTCCAGCTGAAGCCAACGATCTCCTGCAATAAAAGAAAAATAATAAAGCAACATCATCCTTACCTTTCGATGGCTCCCAGGACAGCTCCAGCTCTGCTACATGGAGATGACAGGCTGGATCGCAGCAGAAAGCTGCCATCCAGCATGTCATCCCGCAGACACTGAGAAGCACAGGCATGCTTGCGCTCCTCAGTGTCTGACTGTGACGGCATCCCGATGAGCCAACAATGAACTCAGCTCACCTCATGCACGTCACTGATAGCGTGGGAGAATTCTCCTGCGCATGCGGTGAGCGTGAGAGACTCGGCTCATCGGGATGCCGTCACAGCCTGATACTGAGGAGCGCAAGCATGCCTGCGCTTCTCAGTGTCTGCGGGATGACAGGCTGGATGGCAGCTTTCTCCTGCGGTCCAGCCTGTCATCTCGATGTAGCAGAGCTGGAGCTGTCCTGGGAACCATCGAAAGGTAAGAATGATGTTGCTTTATTATTTTTCTTTTATTGCAGGAGATCGTTGGCTTCAGCTGGAATGGGCGTGATGGTAAGTATGGTTTAATTTAGAACAATAAAGAATTGTGTCTTTATTTCAATTAAAGGACTTTATTCTGGGTGTTTGTGTTTTTTTTTAAATACTTTACTAGAAATTCATGGCGGTCATGTCTAATATTGGCGTGACCCCATGAATTTCGGGCTTAGGGCCAGCTGATAATGCCAAGCTGGCCCTAACCCCTTTATTACCCAGTGAGCCACCGCACCAGGGCCCTGGATGAGTTGGGTACAGCGCCAGAAGATGGCGCTTCTATGAACGCGCCATTTTCCGGGGTGGCTGTGGACTGCAATTTGCAGCGGGTGGGGCCCAGAAAGCTTGGGCCTCCCTGCGCTGCAGATTCCAGTCCCCAGCTGCCTAGTTGTACCTGGCTGGACACAAAAATAGGGCGAAGCCCCACGTATTTTTTTTTTAATTTTTTCATGAAATTCATGAAATAATTAAGAAAAAAAGGGCTTCCCTATATTGTTGTGTCCGGCCAGGTACAAATAGGCAGCTGGTGGTTGGGGGCAGCCCGTTGCTGCCTGCTGTACCTGGCTGGACACAAATATAGTGCGAAGCCCCACGTCAATTTTTTTTTAATTATTTCATGAAATAATTAAAAAAAAGGGCTTCCCTATATTGTTGTGTCCGGCCAGGTACAAATAGGCAGCTGGAGGTTGGGGTCAGCCCGTTCCTGTCTGCTGTACCTGGCTGGACACAAATATAGTGCGAAACCCCACATCAATTTTTTTTTAATTATTTCATGAATTTCCTGAAATAATTAAAAAAAAATTGCTTATTTGTACCTGGCTGGACACAAAAATAGGGCGAAGCCCCACGTATTTTTCTTTTTTAAACTTATTTCATGAAATTCATGAAATAATAAAAAAAAAAGGGCTTCCCTATATTGTGTCCGGCCAGGTACAAATAGGCAGCTGGGAGTTGGGGGCAGCCCGTTCCTGGATTCTGTACCTGGCTCGCATACAAAAATATGGCAAAGCCCACGTCAAAATTTTTGGGAAAAATTAATTAAAAAATAAATATTAATTTAGGGACTGCATCTTTATTAACCCCTCAAGTGTCATTTAGTGTTAAAATAAAGGATTTATTAAAAAAAAATTGACGTGGGATCCCCCATAATTTTAGTCTCTATCGGAGGTTAAGCAGACAGCTGGGGCAGATGTTTGAAGCCTGGGAAGGGGGTAATACCCATGGAGCTTCCCCGGCTACTAATATCAGCCCCCAGCTGAATACCTAGCCTTTACTAACTATTAAAATGGGAGACCCACCCAAAAAAATGACGTGGGGTCCCCCCTATTTTAATAGCTAGCAAAGGCTGGACAGACAGCTGGGGGCTGATACTAATAGCCCAGGAAGGGTGCCATGAATATTGGCCCCCTCCTAGCCTTTACTAACTATTAAAATGGGAGACCCACCCAAAAAAATGACGTGGGGTCCCCCCTATTTTAATAGCTAGCAAAGGCTGGACAGACAGCTGGGGGCTGATACTAATAGCCCAGGAAGGGTGCCATGAATATTGGCCCCCTCCCAGGCTAGAAACACCAGCCGTCAGCCACCCCAGAAATGGCGCATCCATAGGATGCGCCAATTCTGGCACTTAGCCTCGCTCTTCCACGCTGCCCTGGTGCGGTGGCAGGGGGTAATAGGGTTGGTTTTCATGTCAGCGCCAGCTGCCATGAAGCCCAGGTTAGTAATGATGGGCGTCTATAAGACACCCCCATTACTAACCTGAAACATTTAAGTGTGACAAAGATGCAAAAGAATAAGAAATCAGGAAGGGGGCAAACACTTTTTCACACCACTGTATGTGTGAAGTGTAAAGTAAATTCTACAAGGTTTTCTATATATTGAGAAAATATAAATCTGATAACTGTGACTTGCATTTGTATTTATCCCTCCGGAGTAAATAGTCTGTAGGACCACCTTTCGCTGCAATTACTGCTGCAAGTCTTTTCAGGTATGTCTCTACCAGCTTTGCATCTAGAAGTGACATTTTCTCCCATTCTTCTTTGTAAATGCTCTATCTCAGTGAGATTGGATGGAGACGTCTGTGAACAGCAATTTCAAGTCTTGCCACAGATCCTCAATGGGATTTCGGTCTGGCCTTTGGGCCATTCACACTCATGAATCTGCGGTGAGGGGTTCAGCATGAGGCTGCGGTATGTGCATTGCATTACACACATCTATTGCCTGGTACATTCTCATACTTACCACAATGCTCTTCAATTCTAGAAAATGTCAATCTGACATTTACAGAGTCACTTTTATCCCAAGTTTCAGAGCTACAACTAGAAGATGATTCCAAAAGTATAGTATCCAGAATATTAGTAATATACAGTGAACAGAAAAATAAGATTATCCCAAGATAATAGGACAAAACGCCAACATAAAGTGTCATGCAGTGCTCCATCATTAGTGGCAAATGCTGCCCATGTCAGTAATGTCATACAGAGCCCATAAGAATATATTCACCACCAATATTATAAACCCAGGTATGACAATAGTCATTATGGCACATTATACCGATACATGTGTAGGCTCCGCATGGTGCTGGAATTCAGAAGTTCAAAGTGCACATTTCTTATAGCTCCTATATTGTACATATGGCAACTATATGGCACAGTTGAATGGCATTACCCATATGGGCAGTTCATGGCACTAGTTATATTCACAGTATATGGTAACAGAATTGTATCCACCTGTATTTTATATTTAATGTGCTGTCTATAAAAGGATAGTTTTTTACATCAGTCAGATTAATTACATTATTAAAAGGCTATACGCAATTTCTTAATTGGGTAAAATTGCAAAGTGCTTCTAAAAATAGGGAACTTTGCAAATAACCCCTTTTTAAAAATTCTCTTCATTTCTCATGAGAGGAGGTATTTTGAATTCTAGAATTTGCTTGTTGCCTAGGTCAGCCACCATTCTGTCTGTCAGAGTTGACTGTTCTCCCAAACAAGGAGGACAGCGCTTACAACTTGTTTCCCATGGAGCTTGTGAGTGCTGCTGAGAAGCTGTCTAGATACCTGGATTCAGCCACCTTCAGGGTCCTTGAGCTCCTCCAATGCCTCATGCCACATCCAAGCACTGATTTTACAATACATACTGCTTATAGTATTATATATTATTATGCAAATCTGTTAGCCCAGATGAGGCTGGTGTACTTGTCAGCATATGCATAAGGATGGCTGTATAATCCTTTGTGAAACTTTTCCTTTATCACATTAAAATAAGGATAAAACGCTCCTCTTAACATCAGGATTGCACAGCCATCCTGATGTGAATTTTCAGAGTACGTACATCAGCCCCATCTGGTCCGAGATCTGATTAATAGTATTTTTACAGTTTGCTTTGTGAAACCTGGTCATATAACTGCTTGAACGTGTGAGTGCTGTTCTGTAAGAGGACGGACACCGAGACAGCTTGAGATACTGCGGAGGAGCCTTCCAGCAGGTGGTGTAAAGTTTGGAAAGTGGAAGCCCAGCGTAAATGTTTTTGCCAGTCATCTATCTGTGGTGAAGCTGTTCCCCTATTTAAGAGTATTTGTAGTTATGAAGCATGTTGGCGTCTCGGAGACTCTGTGACCAGTAAGCTTGTTGCCTCTTTTCAGTAACATTATCCTAAACTGTCACCAGTATGTGCCTGAATTACTTCTGCCGTCCTTTAGTGGTGACACCAGATACCAGTCTGCCACCAATGTCATTGTATCCTAAAGAAATGTCCTAAAGCATTCCCACCCCATAATCACACTGTGCCTTACAGGCATTTAGTGTTCATAGAGAAGGTCGTCTACTCTGGAGCAATGGACATCATGAAGCTTCACTAGAAGAGCATCTATCCCTTCTGTAGTAAGCCCAATTATTCTATGCATTACAGCTATTTAGTTACACAGCAAATATGTAATTCTACATTGAAAGCTCAGGCCAGAAGTGGCATGCTGGGTCATTTAATAAGGGTCTGTGTTATTGAAGCAAATTGTTTCCATTAAAATTGTACTAAGTATTATTTTTAAGTCAAAGTAAAATGTATAATACAAAAGCGTCAACATGATCTTTATCAAACATTCACTGTGAAAAATAATAATGTGACAAGAAAAAAATATGAAGAACTTCCAATATACATCTAAGACAAAATGTATAATCTAGAATATAGTGAATAAGCGAATACTATTGAGAAGCGAATATCAAGTATAAGCAAATAATCCTCATTAGGGTTTAGCAAAAAATTACAAAAACATGCTAATATGCCGAGACACTAGCAATGACTAATCTAGAATTCAGCAGAAAGAACAATCTGTGTGCACCAAATATGGAATTAAATTACAAATAACTCCAGTCCATATATTGATAATACAATTTATCACAGGAAAATAGTTATATGTGAAAAAAGTATGTAGTATAGTGTAAAAAATATAACCCACCAATATTATTACTATTGGCAAATAAAATCCTTGTGTCCGGTCTAGGAGGGCTGTATTTCCCTATTTACACTAATAAAAAGCGCGATCATTGCCTTGTCATTTCCTATAGTATTAACACCAGAATGAGTATCCACAGCGGCATCTCAAGTTCAGACTTACACTATTTTTGATGGACTAGAAGCCAAGGGCATGTTCACATGTTGCATTTTTGCCGTATTTTCAAAAGTTATTTCCGCACGTTCTTTGCATGAAAAAACGCAGTGTTTTAATGTACTAGCAAAGTCAATGAGATTTATGGAATCTCATGTACATTCTGCTTATTTTTTCCTTGCAGATTTGAAGAAGTTTCATATCTTCTGCATGTCAATTCTTGAAGCGTTTTTGCACATATTTTAGGCAGCATTTTACCCGCCAACACTCTAGTATTTCTTTTCCTCTACAAATAATAACCGTGTGCACATCCCCTAAATGCTGCAAAACAGCGTCAGAAGGAAAATGGTGGCAAAGAGCGTTCTGCAAAACAGCAAACTCACACATGTGGGTTTTCTAAGAAGCCATTATAGTAACTAGAAATTATTCTTTAGAAACCTATAGTTGTCATTACGTGTAAATATTACTATCGAGATTGCTGCAAAGTATATTCAAGTCTTAACCTGAAAATGTGAAAAAGATCTGGATATTTGAGTCTTTCTATAGGAAAAAAGGCAGCAGAAAAGCTAAAATAAACCTCTATCTGTGAGCTTGGCCTAATACTATGTGATATGATGAGAATAAAATAGAAAAACACCAATATCTGATAACTCATATATATGACTGCTTATGGTCAATTCCTATCACATGACCAGTGAGCACATTGGAATGTTGCCGGTTGGCAGTTGGAGAGTTGCAGTTGGCTTGCATGCGGATGAGGAGGAGCTGCCTTCAGCAAAGCGACATTATGGAGATTAAAGAGGAGGACTTTAGGATGAGAGGGAAGAAAAGGAGAAGAAATGTTTTGGACTCATCGGATGATGAGAAGCCGTCCATCAAGAAGAGCCATAGGAGAGGAGAGAAGAGAAATGGCTCAGAGTTGGAGATCGTCTCTCAGAAGATTGATCACCAAGGCCAGAAAGAAGAACAGGAATGTCATCAGGAGGTCCTAGCTAGAAGAAGTGGAGCCAAGAGGAGAAGACAAATCTTTGGCTCATCACATGAAAGCTCTTCAATCAAGAAAGAAGAAGAAGGGCAGAAGACCACCAAGGGCACAGGTAATACTATACATCAGCTTACCACAGGGAGCACCATGACATGTAGCTTCTCATGCCCACACTTACAGATCAGGGCAATGTTGTCACTTTACACAAGTTACACATCTTTTAAATCTGACAGGTGGAGGATGTGATACATGAGCAAGATCTGAAGCTGGAGGGTTGTAGAACTGTTCCCCAGTCCATTTATATATATGTATATATTCAGTACTTTGTTAAACCCCTACATGATCAGGCCATTTTTCCCCATTCTTGCCAAGGCACATTTTTTTCTTATTTTCATACATATGGTTTAAAAAACTGTAAAAAATTGTAATGTTTGGATATTTAAATATTTTTTTGTGAAACATCGAGTCTAAATTTTACAATATTTTAATATTATTTTATTTTTTTTCTGGTAATATCTGTAGTAAATAAAGGATTTCTGTGCTTGTGTTATTTTTATATATTAGTTACATGGTTTTTTGTTAGGGATGGGGCTTGTAAATGCAATTTGGATAGTCATTGTTTTTTTATTTATTTTTTCCTGTTTTTTTTGCTCTTTATTTCAATGATTTTACACAGGGGTTGTCTTAACTTTTGAAACATTTGATTTTTTTCTTGCTTGAATGGATAAAAAAAATTGCAATATGGTTTCATTAAAATAAAATTGAGTCGTTTGCCTCCTATAGTCTTTGTGTTGCGCTGTCTATTGCTGGCTGCAGAATTAGTTAATGAGGTTGACCATTTTATCTTTACTTTAACAGATGTGTTGGGGACATGATTTTGTGGCATTTACTATGATATACTGTAGGTATGTCAGATTCTCCTCCTGCTCTTGTTACTGCAGCTTTCCTTACAGACTGCCCAGCTCTCTAGTCTATAATATGGCTGCTGGTGGAGGAGCAGTGACCAGACCTGTCCGTCAGTCTACTTCACTATAAAAGCATCTTTCTCATGGGAGGTTCTCAATAGGACAAGGCTGATGGAGTGGTCTGGTTACATGCTCCTCCATCAGTGACCATTGTATGGACTGGAGAGCTGTGCAGTATGTGAGGAAAGCTGAACTAACAAGTGCAGGAGGAGAACCTGCCATACTTATATAATAGTAATTGTTAATAAACCTGTGTCCCAAACACATCTGCTGGTATATTGATCCTAGTTACAGGGGACATTCAACCTACTGCCTATATAGCAGGGTTGACTGGGTCTCCTAGGACCCAGAAGCTCTTGCTCTTTCTCTACACCCGGCCATCACATGATCTCTGGGTCTGGAGCAGGAAGCGCTATCTGCGCTTACCATACTGAATACACAGCACTTGTTCAGAGCTGTGTACACAGTAATTGAAAAGGCAGAGACGGTAATAAATCCTCTCTACCTTCTCTATAGGGAGTATCCAAAAAGAAAAGAGTCGGTCCCTCTAAATGCTCTTCCATAACTATATAACCCAAAAAGAGAAAAATGGAAACAGGAGCAAATCCAATAAAAGTTACATTTTTATTGCAAAAATGTAAGTAAAATCAGACATAATCAAAAGAGATAAAAAATCCAAGGGAAAGAGGTGACAACAAAGTGCCACGGAACCACAGGAATAAACCAATGTAAGGCAAGAGACAATATATCTACTGTATATATATGTATATATATATATATATGTATATATACAGTGCTGGCCAAAAGTATTGGCACCCCTGCAATTCTGTCAGATAATACTCAGTTTCTTCCTGAAAATGATTGCAATCACAAATTCTTTGGTATTATTCTCTTCATTTAATTTGCTTGCAAGGAAAAAACACAAAAGAGAATGAAGCAAAAATCAAATCATTGATCATTTTACACAAAACTCCAAAAAAGGGCCGGACAAAAGTATTGGCACCCTCAGCCTAATACTTGGTTGCACAACCTTTAGCCAAAATAACTGCGAACAACCGCTTCTGGTAACCATCAATGAGTTTCTTACAATGCTCTGCTGGAATTGTAGACCATTCTTCTTTGGCAAACTGCTCCAGGTCCCTAATATTTGAAGGGTGTCTTCTCCAAACTGCCATTTTGAGATCTCTCCACAGGTGTTCTATGGGATTCAGGTCTGGACTCATTGCTGGCCACCATAGAAGTCTCCAGTGTTTTCTCTCAAACCATTTTATAGTGCTTTTGGAAGTGTGTTTTCGGTCATTGTCCTGCTGGAAGACCCATGACCTCTGAGGGAGACCCAGCTTTCTCACACTGGGCCCTACATTATGCTGCAAAATTTGTTGGTAGTCTTCAGACTTCATAATGCCATGCACACGGTCAAGCAGTCCAGTGCCAGAGGCAGCAAAGCGACCCCAAAACATCAGGGAACCTCCGCCATGTTTGACTGTAGGGACAGTGTTCTTTTCTTTGAATGCCTCTTTTTTTTTCCTGTACACTCTATGTTGATGGTTTTTCCCAAAAAGCTCTACTTTTGTCTCATCTGACCAGAGAACATTCTTCCAAAACGTTTTAGGCTTTCTCAGGTAAGTTTTGGCAAACTCCAGCCTGGCTTTTTTATGTCTCGGGGTAAGAAGCGGGGTCTTCCTGGGTATCCTACCATACAGTCCTTTTTCATTCAGATGTCGACGGATAGTACGGGTTGACACTGTTGCACCCTCGGACTGCAGGGCAGCTTGAACTTGTTTGGATGTTAGTCGAGGTTCTTTATCCACCATCCGCACAATCTTGCGTTGAAATCTCTCGTCAATTTTTCTTTTCCGTCCACATCTAGGGAAGTTAGCCACAGTGCCATGGGTTTTAAACTTCTTGATGACACTATGCACGGAAGACACAGGAACATTCAGGTCTTTGGAGATGGACTTGTAGCCTTGAGATTGCTCATGCTTCCTCACAATTTGGTTTCTCAAGTCCTCAGACAGTTCTTTGGTCTTCTTTCTTTTCTCCATGCTCAATGTGGTACACACAAGGACACAGGACAGAGGTTGAGTCAACTTTAATCCATGTTAACTGGCTGCAAGTGTGATTTAGTTATTGCCAACACCTGTTAGGTGCCACAGGTAAGTTACAGGTGCTGTTAATTACACGAATTAGAGAAGCATCACATGATTTTTCAAAGGGTGCCAATACTTTTGTCCACCCCCTTTTTTAGGTTTGGTGTGGAATTATATACAATTTGGCTTTAGGACAATTCTTTTTGTGTTTTTTTCATTGAAGACAAATTAAATGAAGAGAATAATACCAAAGAATTTGTGATTGCAATCATTTTCAGGAAGAAACTGAGTATTATCTGACAGAATTGCAGGGGTGCCAATACTTTTGGCCAGCACTGTATATATATATATATATATATATATATAGGGTGGGCCATTTATATGGATACACCTAAGTGATATCAACTTCCTGTTTGTGGCCCATTAGTATATGGGAGGGGGAAAACTTTTCCAGATGGGTGGTGACCATAGCGGCCATTTAGAAGTCGGCCATTTTGGGTCCAACTTTATTTTTTTCAATGGGAAGAGGGTAATGTGAAACATCAAACTTATTGAGAACTTCATAAGAAAAACAATAGTGTGCTTGGTTTTAACGTAACTTTATTCTTTCATGAGTTTTTTACAAGTTTATGATCACTTATAAAATGTGTTCAAAGTGCTGCCCATTGTGTTGGATTGTCAATGCAACCCTTTTCTCCCACTCTTGACACACTGACAGCAATGCCGCAGAAGAAATGCTAGCACAGGCTTCCAGTATCCATTGTTTCAGTTGCTGCACATCTCGTATCTTTATGGTATGGTGTGGTATATGGAGTACAAAGATAGTGGGGCCATTCTTCATCAATGGAAACCTCAATGCCACTGGATATCTGAAACTGCTACATGTTGATGTGTTGCCCTCTTTATGCACTGAAGATGGCACGTTCCCTGAGTTTTTCCAACAAGATGGTGCACGATCACATTATGGGTGTCAGATCAGAGCATTCCTACATGAACTGTTTCCTGGAAAGTGGATTGGTCGTCGTGGGCTAGTTGAATGGCCACCAAGGTCTCCCGATCTGACCCCCTTAGACTTTTATCTTTGGGGTCATCTGAAGGCAATTGTCTATGCTGTGAAGATATGAGATGTGCAACATCTGAAACAACGGATACTGGAAGCCTGTGCTAGCATTTCTTCTGCGTTGTTGCTATCAGTGTGTCAAGAGTGGGAGAAGAGGGTTGCATTGACAATCCAACACAATGGGCAGCACTTTGAACACATTTTATAAGTGGTCATAAACTTGTAAAAAACTCATGAAAGAATAAAGTTACGTTAAAACCAAGCACACTATTGTTTTTCTTATGAAATTGTCAATAAGTTTGATGTGTCACATGACCCTCTTCCCATTGAAAAAAATAAAGTTAGATTCAAAATGGCCGACTTCAAAATGGCCACCATGGTCACCATCCATCTGGAAACGTTTTCCCCCTCCCATATACTAATGTGCCACAAACAGGAAGTTGATGTCACCAACCATTCCCATTTAATTTAGGTGAATCCATATAAATGGCCCACCCTGTGTATACATATATGTATATATATATATATATATATATATATATATATATATACAGTATATTTATTTTTATATATATATATATATATATATATATATATATATATATAGAAAGAAAGAATATCAAGAGGCAGCACTCCAAAAATATTATAGAAAAATGGACTTTAATGAGCCCAAAGGCAACGTTTCGGTTCACAGAATCTTTCTCAAGCAGAGTTCAAGTGCATATAGTGCAATATATATAGTTACAAACAGTGATTCCATAATTATAATTAATTGATACAAAACCATGATTACATAAGAAAAGTGCAGTAGTGCATATCACAAAATATTATTCAGTTACATACATAGTGATAAAATTTTAGACAGATATATTATTATCATCAATTACAGTATCCATAACTCTCATAAAGTGATAAGTGCTTTGATTAGTATTTATCAGTGCCAGGTGTACATTATAAATCATAATATATTTGAGGTTGCGACTCACACTGCAGCAATCATGCATGACCACGTTTCTTACTTCCTCCACGCTGTCCTCGGCGTCTCAAAATCCCATCTGCGCATGTCTCCCAGGAAATCCCCATTATCTCGTCACATGATCGGGGCAAACCTGGTCCGCCCGCTTCGTGACGTCACCGGGCATGCGCATTACACTTCTAATGCTACGATCGCCATCTTTTAAATTGGCAAGCCCCACCAAAAGCTTTTCTTCAAATGTAAACAACGTATGTGCTTTAATGATTTCTCTTATCCCCTATTTATAATAAAAGCGCACTATTTCTCATTATTAGGGACAACATTCTGTTAGCAGTTTCCCAATATATTTGCATTGCAATGACAGTATTCAAATAGTGATTCCTGTGTCCATAAGGCTATGTGCCCACGATGCAGAAATGAAGCAGAAAATTTCTGCAGCATTTCTGCATCTCCCTGGCAGAAAAAACGCATGCAGATTGTACATGCAGATTGTGCATGCGTTTTTCCTGCAGAATACATGCGGATCCACATGCGGATTCACATGCGTTTCCGCATGCAGATTGACAAGCGCTTTCCAGGCGATTAGCATCACTTGGAAAGTGCTTGACAACTAGGTCACACTGTATAAATCCATGCAAACAGCAAACAGCATGGATTTATATAGTGTGAACCGTAAAAATTAAAACAAATAAAGCTATACTCACCCCCGAGGCCCCGGTGTGGCTGCAGCGCTGCTTCCTGGCTGGTTCCCGGCTGCCAGCATATCGCGAGACAGAGCGGTGAAGGGCCTGCGGTCACATGACTGTGACGTCACCGCAGGTCCTCAAGCGATGCCGGCATTCAGAGAGAAGACGCCGTACAGGTGAATATAACTTTATTTGTTATTTTATTCTTTTTTTACAGGTACAATGGTACCCAGGTCTGGATGAGAGTCTCCTCTCCTCCAGAACTGGGTACCACCCGCACATAGAGACGCATAGAATCCGCTTGTACAAATGTACAGTCGCGGTTTCTATGCATTTCAATGCAAGTCAATGGCGGGAGTTCCGCTGCGCTTCCGCAAAATTAAATGACATGCTGCGGATTTTTGTACGCAGCATAAACGCTGCGGAAAAATCCGCAGCATGTGCATAGAACATGCGGAATCCCCTTGGGGACCATGGGGGGCGGATTACCTAGCGTTTAACAAGCGTTTATGCTGCGGAAATTCCGCAGCATAAACGCTTGAAAAACGCTACGTGGGCACTCAGCCTCAATGAACTGAGGGATAATATTTATTACATAACCCAAACACCCTTCCATGGAATTCCCTATTCCTAGGTTCATCCATGGAGTGAGATTAATAGGTCAGAGGAGGAACCCTCAACAGGTCTCCACCTCCTTCCCAATCTCAGGTGTTTAATTGGGAATACATTACAATCCAATTCCCTCCATAAGTAGGAATACCATTTCATAATGTAAAAATATATATCTATAACTTTTTATATATATATATATATATATACATACAGTTAAGTGTCTATAAAGAAGGAATAATCAACAAGTGTTATTAAGGCATGATTCGTCCCAAGGGAGGCAGAGAAAAATCAATAAATACGTTCAATTGATTCATTAACATACTTACTGCATCCCATGCACAAAGGTTAATGATACATTAAATTAGGGATAAGACATAGAGCAACTGGAAAAGAATGTATCAGAGTCCAGATCACAAGTAAAGCATATAAAGTACGAGTGCACAGCAGGAACTAGTTATACAGTACAAGTTGCTAATATCCAAATAAGGAGAAGAATCATGCCTATGACACAGATGTCACAACATAAGTATATCTTCTAGTGAGAGTAATACACAGTGACACATATAGAAAGTTATGGTCCCACATAAAATGAGAGTACAGCCTAGTTACAACCTGTAGATGGCATGAAAGCAGCCCTGACGCGCGTTTCAAGTCCTGCTTCTCCAGGGGGCGATTGTGTATGGGTGACAGGCAGGGGGTATATATATCCAAACTATTTTGGCACGTGTAGCGGGGGTACAGCGGCGCTTCCAGTGGCGGAAGCCAGCGCCGGAAGCCAGGGAGTCAGTGTCCAACGCAGCAGGTGCCCGCCTCCCGCTAACACGTCAGTAAGGAGGGCCCGAAGTGCCGCGTCATAGGGACACGTATTCATGGCAACCAGGTGCTTCTTGCCGGCTGGCAGAATGTGCACAATCATCAGGATGCCAAGAGATGCAGACATACTTAGAGGGAGAGAAAGAAATTGCGGAGAACATTACCGGCCCATACCTGGTGTAAGTTAATCATGACTTTCTATGTATATATATATACTAGCTATTGAAGCCGTTCTATGCCCAGGTGGCGAGCATTTTTATTGGTATATGGTCTCCCATGCTGGTACGTGTGGTATGTGCTGCCCCCCTCCTGGTATTTGTGCTGCCCCCATCCTGTCCGCACCATCCTATCCTGGCATGCATGGCACTCCTCATCCCTATCCTGGTATGCATGGCCCCTCATCCGAATCCCGGTATGCGTGGCACCCCTCATCCCCAATCCCGGCATGCGTGGCACCCCTCATTCCCAATCCCGGTATGCGTGGCAACCCTCATCCCCAATCCCGGTATGCGTGGCACCCCTCATCCCCAATCCCGGTATGCGTGACACCCCTCATCCCCAATCCCGGTATGCGTGGCACCCCTCATCCCCAATCCCGGTATGCGTGGCTCCCCTCATCCCCAATCCTGGTATGCGTGATACCCCTCACCCCACAATCCTGGTATATGCATGGTCCCCTCACCCCACAATCCTGATATGTGTGGCCCCCTCATCCATTTCACACTGTACACACATACAAAAAAAAATAAAGAGTTATACTCACCTTTGTTCTCTGTGCTCCAGCGCTGCTGCGTCCTCTTCTGCCGGAGGCCGGGGGAGGAGAGCAGCGCCTGGGCACTGCGCTGTCCGGCGCCATTTTGCTGAAGACACACTGTAAATGTGTCTTCAGTAAAATGGCAAAGGATAGCGCTATGTGCACGCGCCGATCCGACGCCTCACTCCTGCCCCCGGTCTCCGGCCAGAAGAGAGGTGCCGTGGCAACGCTCCTCCCGGTCAGGTAAGTATGCAAGTATGGCGCCGGAGAACGCGGTATGCGTTCAGTGTCTACGCATACCGCGATCTCCGGCGCCATACACCTCCTCTTACCTGTAACGGCTGGATGCATGATTCTGTCTGAAGCCAGACTGTGCGTCGCGCATGCGCAGTCTATCGAGGCTTCAGACAGAGGGATGCATCCCCGGTTATATTATATATATATATATATATATATATATATATATACAGGGTGGTCCGAAAGTAGGTGGACAGAAAGTGTAATAAGGTTATGAAGGGGGAGATTTATCAAACATGGTGTAAAGTAAAACTGGCTCAGTTGCCCTTAGCAACCAATCAGATTCCACTTTTCATACCTCACAGACTCTTTGAAAAAAAAAGTCTATTTTCAACAAGTTGGGGCCCCTCCACATTATTCAAGAGTAATCCGCGAGTATCCTGATGAAACATTTCCTAATAAATGGATTGGCCGAAGAGGCCCACTTGATTGGCCGGTACGTTCACCAGACTTGACCCCAATGGATTTTTTCTTTTGGGGACTACTCAAGGACAAAATTTATAGTCGAAAACCAAAAAGTGTCAGTGACTTGAAAAATGACATAAGAGATGCACTTCAAGAAATTAATACCCAAAGAGATTTGTGCAAAAAAGTTTGTTGAAGCGCAAGAGGCGACTTCAAAGCTGTGCAAATTGTAATGGAAAACAGTTTGAGCCCCTGCGTTGATAACATTTAAGGGCTTTTGTGTTATTGTTCAGAATAAAATGTAATTGTCAATGTTATGCTTGTGTTAGTAAATATAATTTTATATATAAATCAAAATAAATGTTATTATTTTCTGTCCACCTACTTTTGGACCACTATATATATATATATATATATATATATATATATATATATATATATAAATACACAAAGATACAAAGATGTAGATAAAAGAGGGAAAATAATATATGAAAACACACAATCAGGAATAGACATCATATTGTGAGAATTATATACAACATATGTGTATAAAGTATAATGTCCACCAAGTAATACCCAAAGTATCATTATTAAATATAAAGGAGTATATATAGAGAGAGTCATGAGACAATATAATATAATATGTACTCAATATGGTACAGAGAATATGGGAATACCATGAGTATCAACAGAACAAAGTTATAAATTGTGCATAAATGTGCAAAACTAATGGTGGTAAAAAAGAGGGGAGGGAAGGGAAAGGGAAAAGGAAGAAAAAATGAAGATGTGACAAGTGAATGAAAACATGGAAACAATAATAAACAGAGAGTGCACGAATTGTGTGAATATTTTTTATTATTATTTCGTGACCAAGCCCATGTGGTGCAGATGTCGGATGCATCCAATGGCAACCAGAATCACAGCAACGTGAAAAACCACATATGTTACGTGAAAGTGTTACACTAGTGAGTAGTGATGAGCGAGCACGTTCGTTACTCGAGATTTATGAGCATGCTCGGGTGTTTTCCGAGCATCTTCAGTGTACTTGAATATCATGTTTGAGTCACTGTGTGTGCATGATTTGCGACTGTTTGACAGCTTTAACACATGTGAGGAATGCCTGTTTGTTAGGCTTTCCTCATATGTATTAAAGCTGTCAGTCGCAAATCATGCACACACAATAACTCAAACATAACACCTCAGCACGCTGAAGATACTGGGCGAGCACCCGAGCATGCTCGCTGAAAGGGTTAACAAACCACGCTCGCCCATCACTACAAGTGAGACCAATCACAGGTAAAATAAATATAATAAATAACAATAGTATGAAGAGATAGTTAATGTCACAATACAAATGTATGTGTGCCCTTCACATACGAGTGAGCATAGACATGTGTTATATAGTAACATAGCTACTGACATCAGTATAATGGAAAATGTACAATAAAAAAATCAGAAAATTATAAGCCACAATGGGCAAGAGGAATCGAAAAAATAAAATAAAAAATATACAAGTGATAGGAATACTGACGTGTCAGTGTGACACAGGAAGTGCATCTTAAAGTGCCCTTTTTTGTGCATCCAAAATCACAGATTTAAAGCAACAATAAACAAAGAGTAAAAGCCGATGAATAACAATAGTGAGTAAAATGTTTTATAAAAAATGCTTATAGCGGATGGAATCAATTAGTGGCACACCGCACAGGAAATAGACAGGTCCGAAAAAGAGAGAGCAGCAGGGCGGGATGCTGCTGAAAGGTGAGTACATATCCATAAAAAGGGAGACGCGTGGAGCGCTGGCCCGCAAGGACGATCAGGCACCCGGTCCCCGAGGGGGGCAGAAAAAGGGAGGGAGGGAAGGGAGAAGAAGATCCTCCAAGTGAGTGGTGGTCCAGCATCTGTCTCACAGTAGAGTGTACAAAAATACTGGATACCCTGCATGTAAATAAAAAAGTGAGAAGTTATAAACAGCATAAAACATAAGTAAAACCTAAACACAATAGCACATTACAAGAAAGGGACAAAACTGAGGACCTCGTTGAGGCCTTTGGGGCATATGCAATCAATTTTCATAATCCACCAACGGTCTTTCTCCAATCCCCCCCCCCTAGTCAATTAATATCCTGTCAATACCCCGAATTTGGAGGAGGCTAGCATCACACCCATGTTTTAACTTGAAATGCCTTGGGATAGGCTTCAATACAATATCGGCAAGAGATTCTGATGCATTCTTAATATCTTGCACGTGCTCCCTCACACGCACTCTCAGTTGGCGAAAAGTAAGACCCACATAGATGAGGCCACATGGACACAAGGCGTGGTTGATTACGCCTTCTGTATTGCAAGATGTATGCTGTGTGATTTGAAACTCCTTATGACCATCACTTGATGGGAAGGATGTACACCGCACCAGATTTACACAGGCCGCACAGTTCTTGCATGGATAGAAGCCCCATCTGGGGCCTTTTGAGCTGAAGGCTTTCTCTGGTCCCGGATCTTTATGGTAACTATGTACCAGCAAGTCCCTCAGGTTCATCGCCCTTCTATAGGTGGTGGAAGGGACTGGTGTAGTACATTTGGAAAGGACTAGGTCTTGCTTCAAAATGAGCCAATATTTCCCCAATGCATTTCTAACATCTATCACAGTAATTGAAAAGCCAGAGATGGTAATAAATCCTCTCTACCTTCTCTATAGGGAGTCCGACTGTGACTGCCGGTAGGCTCCCGGCTGAGGTAACTGCACAATCTGGTGCAGGTGTTATACAATGTAGTGTTGTTTTAGAACAGACCTGCACAACAAACAGCTCATGTACCGCATGCAGCCCACCAAAGTTTTGCTGCAGCCCATGGAGCCGTCCAGGATATGGAGCTCCCATCTTCTTATATTCAAATGTTTCAGACGCAAACATATTTGAACACTGTCATCGGGACTAGGGTAAAACAGCGCTCGTCAGTCCCAGCCTCGACATGCTGCTGCTCGGCACGCTGCTGACGTCATCACACTATTGTCGGCACCCAAACACCTCAGAGGAGAAGAGATGGCACAGCCAATAGTAAGTCAAGGAGCCAAAGATTAAATTAATTATATCATTGTGGATGAGGAAGGAAGGGACTAATGTTACAGTGAGGGCACATAATGAGGTTGACAATTGTCAAAGGGGGCACAATTGTGGTGGGGGGTCCTTCATTCAATCGGGCAATGTACAGGGGAATATTTTGGAGAGGGACAGTATGTGGGCATACAGTGGGTACAGAAAGTATTCAGACCCCTTTAAATTTTTCACTCTTTGTTTCATTGCAGCCATTTGGTAAATTCTAAAAATTTCATTTTTTTTCTCATTAACGTACACTCTGCATCCCATCTTGACTGAAAAAAAACAGAAATGTAGAAATTTTTGCAAATTTATTAAAAAAAACCCTGAGATATCACATGGTCATAAGAATTCAGACCCTTGGCTCAGTATTGAGTAGAAGCACCCTTTCTATTTCAAGTGTTTATTTCTGTTAATGTTGATGACTATGGCTTACAGCCAATGAAAACACAAAAGTCATTGTCTCAGTAAATTAGAATAATTAACAAAAAACACCTCCAAAGGCTTCCTAAGCATTTAAAAAGTCCCTTAGTCTGTTTCAGTAGGCTCCACAATCATGGGGAAGACTTCTGACTTGACAGATGTCCAGAAGGCAGTCATTGACACACCCCACAAGGTCCCAGAGTTCCAATTTTCATTTGGAAATCAAGGTCCCAGAGTCTGGAGGAAGAGTGGAGAGGCCACAATCCAAGCTGCTTGAGGTCTAGTGTGAAGTTTCCACAATCAGTGATGGTTTGGGGAGTCATGTCATCTGCTGGTGTAGGTCCATTGTGTTTTTTCCAGGCCAAAGTCAGCGCAGCCGTCTACCAGGAAATTTTAGAGCACTTCATGCTTCCCTCTGCTAACAAGCTTTTTGGAGATGGAAATTTCATTCTCCAGCAGGACTTGGCCCCTGTCCACACTGCCAAAAGTACCAATACCTGGTTTAAAACCAACAGTATCACTGTGCTTGATTGGCAGCAAACTCGCCTGACCTTAACCCCATAGAGAATCTATGGGGTATTGTCAAGAGGAAGATGAGAGACACCAGACCCAACAATGCAGACGAGCTGAAGGCTGCTATCAAAGCAACCTGGGCTTTCATAACACCTCAGCAGTGCCACAGGCTGATCGCCTCCATGCCACGCCGCATTGATGCAGTAATTGATGCACGAGGAGCCCGACCAAGTATTGAGTGCATTTACTGAACATACATTTCAGTAGGCCAACATTTCAGATTTTAAAAACATTTTTCAAGCTGTTATTATAAAGTATTCTAATTTACTGAGATAATGACGCTTGTGTTTTCATTGGCTGTTAGCCATAATCATCTACATTAACAGAAATAAACACTTGAAATAGATCACTCTGCTTGTAATGACTCTATATAATATGTGAGTTTCACTTTTTGTATTGAATAACTGAAATAAATAAACTTTTTGATAATATTCTAATTTAGTGAGATGCATGTGTATGTAGCCTCTATTTCTTTAGTGTGGTAAGTACCATTTTGAGGGTATGTACCATTATTATTCATTGTAGCAAAATGGGAAACAAAAAATCCACTACTGTTGTTGCAGATTCATGGTTTTGCATAGCATTTGCTCTCCTGCACTGATTATGGGGGCAGAAACCTCAGGGTGAAGATCTTTTATCTTGCACCATTTATACTGAAAAAACACATTTCCAACAAATGCATATAAAATTCCCCTCCTTGCTATTTTTTTTTCTTAAAGATTACAAATAGTTTATTAAATAGTAATATGTTGCAATAATCTCATTTATTTTAATGCAGTTATAGTACTTCACATATAACATTTATTTATATTCTCTCATATACAATAAATATCCATACGCTTCAATCATCTGTTTAAGAAAAACAAAATGGAACAAATATTAACCCTTCCATATTATTCCATCATCCCTCCTCCCTTGAATCAAAACAAACCCCACCTGCACCCCCAAACTGAAGGGGAGGATACAAGGAAAACCCTTCACCCCATAACTAGCATTGCTCTACACCTGTCCATTCTTCCCAGATATGCTCATAAACAGTTGTCTGATTTTTATTATCGTAGACCACTTTCTCTTTTTTCGCTTATCAATTAATTTAATTCAGGTTGTTCTTTTACCTTCCATTTCCTCATAACTGCAAACAGAGTTTGAGACAAAATACGTATTAATAAGATCTTATTACTACTTCTTTTAAGACTCAAATATCTACATCTAATAAAGAATTTTTAGGGTCATTTTATAAATGCACTTAAACATTATTTAATACACTATTGAATTACCATACAATATCTTACTATTTGTTTTCTTAAATTCTGTGTCAGTGGCTAATCTAAGGGTTTTTGAGATGTAAATAGAGAGATATTCTCCCTTACAATTGATTATGGAAGATTCATTTATTTAAGGCAGGTTAGTTGGAGGGTGGGTGGATGTCTGGTTGAGGAGTTCTCTAAGAACTCGTTCACACTGCTGTATGACATAGTAGAGTGCTCTCTGATGTTTTATCAGACAGCACTCAGCCCAATATTATACTATGGGGCAGTGCAGATCTGAAATGTTTTTGCTCATGACGATTCGGCATGGGAAAACAATTGCAGCACGCTGAGAGTGGCTCAGCAAATCGGATCACATGCACCCATACAAGTCTATGGGTGCGTGTAAAACCTTGGCCCAGACTTGGATTTCATCCCAGTGCAGTTTGATTTATGCAGACACAGACGATGGAAAAGTTGGAGAAACGAAGTTCTCCATCTTCTCCGCACCTGTAATATGATTGTCTCAAACAAGAGAAACGGATCCCAGTAAACTGACACTCGGCTCAAACTCTGGTCAGAGCTTGAGCCTAGTGTCATTAGCATAAATGATCCAATTCTCTCACATGAGAGAATCAACACTTGTGTGACCCGGCCTAACGTGTAGTTGGGGAGCTAAGAGTGGGAGATGGTTTGAAGGGGTGAAGTGGAAGGTGGAGTGGGGGAGGTATCAGAAGAGGAGGGATATTTTAACTTAATTATTATTTTAATATGGTGAAAGTTATCTAATTTAATGTTAGAAGGGTTTAAGATAAGTTGAAATGGTATTTCTTTGCTTGGATGAGAAGAGATCTGATGTCTCTGATATGTCTTCAAAAGACACATTCAGATAGTGATTCAAGAAAGTAGCTAAAAGTGGGTTGTCAAGTACATGTATATCATGCTGTACATAATATCTACTCACGAGGGTCTTTATCCTTGTTCAAAGGGGTGTAAATATAAGTATGTATTACACAGGGTAGAAGTAAGATATATATATATATAAATATATATATATATATATATATATATATAAACTGTTGAAATGTAAAATTAACAACATAAGGTTAGAAATTGCAAACACCTGTATTCCTCTCCCATATAAATCTGAGCTTCACTATGAAGAAAGTGAAAACTTGCAATATCCGATTTTGATTGTAGGAGATTTTAATACTGTAATTGACTTTACCTGTAATAGAAAATCATGTAGACGTGCGTCAAAGTCTAGTGATACAACATCTTTTCCAATCCTCTGGAAGAATTTTTTGGGGAAGAGGCTTATTAATCCCAAGGATTATCAGGATTCATGTTACTCTAAGACTTAGCAATCCTGATTCCCTATTGATATGGTTTTTGGCAATGGAGAAATTTTGTATAAACTCCTTTAAGGGGGTTGATACTCACTCAGCAGCTTTTACGGGGATCTCCCTGGGCAACCCAGGCTTGCACCGACTTTGGAAGGGAGTGGATGAACCTGTCCATGATGACCTTTTCCACCATCTGTACTGGGGAGGAAGATTGAGGTTACAACCACTTTCAACCAAGTGTAGGAGGTCGAACATTTGGGACCTGGGAGGTTTGTCACTGCAATAGGCCCAGTGGTGCACCCGTTGCACCCTAACAGTCAGAGTCACTCCCAAGCGCGCCAAAATTTCTGTTTTTAATTTGGCGCACTCCTTTGCGTCCTGCAGGGCCAAACAAGTCATAATGGGCTTTCTGAGGCTGGCCCATTAAATATGGCACCAGCACCTCCGCCCACTGCTCTGGAGGCAATCTCTCCCGCTCCGCCACCCTCCCAAAGAACGTTAGGACCTCGACGTCATCACCCGGAGTAATCTTTTGCAATGCTCTTCTTACCGTCTTCCTGACGTGTGAATCATTACCTGGAGTTGAGGGAGGGACGGCCTCTCTGCTGCGAACTTTCCCCGCTAGAAGTTCCATCTGCCGTTGTTGCTGCTGAATCTGCTGCATCAGAAGTTTATTAGTCTCTTGCTGCATCTGTTGCTGCTCCCGGTGCTGCTGTTGCAGGCTCTGCTGGCTCTGCAAGTGCTGCCGGTGCTGCTGTTGTTGGCTTTGCAGCAGGTGTTTGAGTGGCTCTTTCATGGTGCCGGACATCTCTGGCTGGCTGGCGGCCTTTACCCAGGACATCCATCGATCTCTGTGGCAGGTACACGTTTTCCTGGAATCTTGCCCACATTCTCCACTAATTGTAACTGGGTTGGTACTCACTCAGCCACTTTTAAGATAGTCACAGGAGTCAGTTTCTTTAAAAATGTCCAAGGTGGGTTTATTCGGACTTCATAAACTGCACTCTCCAGGTAAATTAAACATTTTCTCGGTAATTATTTTGATTCTAGGCTACATATATACCGGGACACGAGGATATGTACTTTAAATGCCCCTGATGAAGCCACCGTGTGTGGCGACACGCACTGGGCACTGAGGTCCCATTTGCACCTTCCCATTTACAGGCTGATTTGATTGAGTATTTGCTTTCTATGATCATATTGTTTAATTGGCTCTACTATTATTTTTTGCTGGGGCAGCACGGGTGGCCACAATTGAGTGTATGTGATGGAGTGGTTATGGAGTAGTCATCTCCAGTGTGAGGTGAAAGGGTCTATTGGCAATCGCCAGTTTACAATTATACTGTTCTATAGACCTATTACCCTGTATACAGGGACACCATATTGATTTTCACACAGATACCTGTTGTTGCACTTTATATACATATTGTTTTTTGTGTATTCTCTATTTATATAGAATACTTTGGGCTTGTGCAATATTGACCATCATAGATATTCTATACAGCCTGTTAGAGTTCATCTATTTGACTGCACTTTATTGTATTTTCTGTCATTATAATATGGGATGGTCTCTAAAGTAGTGGGTTCCTCAAGCAGTGGATTCCTCCACTATTTTTAATGGTGTTTTAAAATAATTTTTTTTGTGCGTATTCTTATATATGTGTCAGGAGATACTGTAATAAATTGATGTAATTTATATTCAAATATTCCGTGATTATTTCTTCAGGTGATCACCGCTTAGGTGCATGTCTTCTTTTCTTTTTGAAATTCGTATGATGTTGTATGACATGTGGCAGGTAGATCCCAGTTATTAGATGGTGCCCTCCTAAAGTAGTAGGTGCATGGGGTTATGTCCCAGCTTTTTGTCCTTTTTATGGGCACAAGACATGGATTTCCTAATCCAAGCTGCTCTTTGCCCTACTTATTGACCATATATAAGGCTATGTGCCCACGATGCAGAAATGCTCAGGATTTTTTCCTGAGCGTTTCTGCATCTCCCTGGCAGAAAAAAACGCATGCGGATTGTACATGCGGATTGTACATGCGTTTTCCTGCCAGGGACATGCGGAAATGGAGCTTTATTCACTGACATTTCCGCATGCGGATTGACAAGCGCTTTCCAAGCGATTAGCATCACTTGGAAAGTGCTTGTGACAACTAGGTCACACTATATAAATTCATGCAAATTGCATGGATTTATATAGTGTGACCCGAGAGAGTGGTAAAAATAAAAAAATAAATGTATACTTACCCTCCGATGGCCCCCGGTGTCCTGCTTTACACTCCGTTCTCCCTTGCCGGCAACAGTGAATTGAAAGACCTGCCGACGTCAGCATCGCGTGACCCGTCACATGACTCTGACGTCAGCGCAGGTCCTTTAATTCATTGCAAAGTGCCGGGAAGCAAGTAGGAGCGCAGCGCGGGCCGACAGAAGGTAAGTAGACAGTTATTTTTTATTTTATTCTTTTTTTACAGATTTTTTAATGGTACCTGGGTGTGGAGGAGACTCTCCTCTCATCTACACCCGGGTACCATCTGCACATTGGAACGCGTGGATTACGCATCTACATATACAGTGATGCGTAATCCATGTGATCTAAAGCAAGTCAATGGCGGCGAAGACGCAGCACTTCTGCAAAATAATTGGTAGCGCTGCGTTTTTTTCCGCAGCGGAAATTTTCGCAGCATGTGCACAGCACATGCGGATTATCATTGGGGAACATTGCTGCCCTTCTACCATGCGTTTTTAATGCGTTTCAGCAGCTATAAAAACGCTGCGGAAACGCATTAAAAACGCATTGTGGGCACACAGCCTAAGGTTGTAAAGGAATAAGGGGTTCTCAGTTTTGGACTCAGGAGGAAATATTAGCGATGTACACAGGTGATTTGTTATTATTTTAATAAATGTAAAGGAAGATCTAAGGACAGATATTACATTGGTGAATGGATTTGGTATTTTTTCTGGATTGAAGATTAATTGGAATAAGTCAGATATCATTATTGGACAAGAATTTCCAAATTACAGATGGTGATATACTTATTATCCAAGAGGGCAACAGTTTGAAATATTTGGCATTAAATATATCACATAAGATGGTGGACTATATAGAAGTGAATGTCATACCGGTGTTGAGTCGTTTTAGCAGAATGGCAAAAATATGGAGGAACAAGGAAGAATCAATCTGATTAAAATGTATTTGTTTTTTTATGTATATTTAATAAATTCCCCTCTTTGCAACTTAGTGACTGAGTATAGGAAAAAATGTATATTAAAGCAACCTTATACCCTGAGACTGAAAAGTTACTACACTTTGTAAATATACAGTCATCCTTCCTGACGCCCTTCTTTTGCCTCCCGCTACCTCCATTGCTTAGATCTGTGTTCTGTTCCTACTACCTCCAAGATGGCCACCAGTTTGGTAAGTCTAAACCACATCTTCCCTGTCTTTTCTGTGCTGTGGGATGGGAAAGGAAAGGCAGGAGAGGTGAGGTTTAGATTTACCAGTGTACTCCATGCTGCTATGACCGTCATCTTGGAAGCAGGAGGAAAGGAACGCCTATCCCAGCAGAGGAGGCATCGGGGAGCTAATGGAGGGCTTCAGGTAGAGTGCCTATACATGCGAAACGTATACCCACTTCTCAGTCCCAGGGGAAGGGGCCCTTTAACACTGTTGCAGGACAATATTAGCGTTGAGCTGTAATTGTTTTCTAAGGCAGTACACTTAATATAGGACAATCACTGTGCTACCAGTATTATTCCGCACATAAATGATACTGATTCTCCATTTTGTAATAACATAATTAACCCTTTGTGCTAAACTGAATAGTAAATTATAGTCTGTTTTTCAATTAACAGCATAAAGCAATATGTTTACAAAGATGAATACTCCAATGCTGACCAAAACTGAATTCTCTGCTAAGGTTACAAAATAACCAACACTTTATACATGGACAGTAAATTCTTTTTCTAATTTCTCGTCTTATTTCTGTTTGCCATTTTAGGAGACAGTGGTGTGCGGCCATCTCTCCCCGGCAGCACAATCTCTGACAACATCAAGAGACTAGATTTTCATCAAGTGCTTGGCCGGGGGAGTTTTGGAAAGGTAAGAACCTATAACATTACGAGCCCAGATTGTATATTGTTTACTATACAATATAAGATCATGAATGAAGTAGAGAATAACACTGTTAATAACCATCTTAGATCCCCAAATTCAGGTGTTTCTGACAAAGGCAGATGCAGGGCGGTTTCCAAATGTGTTGCTACCTATATATGTGTAATAGTGTTTTCTGATAGTCTACAGTGGGTTAAAGTATTTTTCTGGTGCCTCTAACTTCTGCACTAGGAAGTTGCAGGTGCTGCTGTTTTCCCCACATGCCTGCACCTTGGAATCTTGGATGGCCAGCAGATAACAACATCTATTTTTCAATACAGGTGCACGATCCTGTTGGCTGTGCAAGTGTGGGCCAGACACCTGTATAGACAACATCATGCAGAAGTGACAGCTGCCGTAGAAACTCTACATGCAAATATGTGACCAGAGCACTTTCATCCACCTTTATCCATGCTAGCTGTGTCACCCACATAGAATGTGGAAGAATGTGCTCTGGTCAGATGAGACCAATAATTTAAATTTTTTGCTATATGAAAAACACTAAGTGTGGAGGAAAACTAACACTGCAGATCACCCTGAAAACACCATCCCCACCGTCAAACATGGTGGTGGAATCATCATGCTGTGGGGATGCTTTTCTTTAACAGGGACGCTCGTCAGAGTTGATTAGAAGATGGATGGAGCTAAATACAAGACAATCTTGTAGGAAAAACCTGTTAGAGGCTGGAAAAACTTGAAACAGAGATGAAGGTTCACCTTCCCGCAGGACAACGACTCTAAACATACTTCCAGAGCTACAATAAGATGGTTTAAATAAAAACATACTCGTGTGTTTATATAGCCCAGTTAAAGTCCAGACATAAATCTCATTGAGAATTTGTGGCAAGGCTTAAAAATTGTTGTTCACAAACGCTCTCTATCCAATCTCACAGCTAGTTTGCAAAGAAGAGTGGGCAAAAATTTCAACCTATAGTGCAAAGCTGGTAGAAAAATACCTTGCAGCAGTAATTGCAGCAAAAGGTGGTCCTACAAAGTGTTGACTCAGAGGGGCTGAATACAAATGCACGTCACAATTTTCAGATTTACATTTTTAAAATATTCAGAAAAACATGTATCATTTCCTTTACACTTCACAAATACTTGTACTCTGTGTTGGTATATCACATAAAATTCCAATAAAATACATTTAAGTTTTTGCATGTAACTTGAAAAAATGTGGAAAAGTTCACAGGATGTGAATACTTTTTCAAGGCACTACATTGTACATCTGCATGTACGTAGCTACATAAGTATGAGTAAATATATGTGTGTGTACTGAGAATGACATTTATTAAAGATATTGTCCACAGTTAAAAAGTAATAATTCAAAAAATTCCGTGTCAGCAGTGGTGACGTCTCATACATTCTCCTGATTGCTAACCAATGACTCGTCTCAATGGTTTTGTCCAATAAATAGAGACATCCTCAATGAGACCAGTGATTGTCTGCAGCAAGGTAAACAAGTGCAGGTTTGGACTACTGTGCCAGGCTCTGGAATAGCAAAGGATTTATCAGGGTAGTATCGTTTTATTTTTTTAATCATACTACTCCCTGAAGTTAGGACAAAAATGGAATTGAGGACAAGCCTCCTAATACTATTACAGACAACTCTCTGATTTTTTAGGACATTCCTGGGAAAAGGAGAGAGCTCCTTGATTACCAGAGAAGCCAGCAAATATCCCAAAGCATACTCTTCACAATATATTCACCTCTCGTGTTTTCTGCAATTCTTATAAGGCTGGGTGCCCACGTAGCGTTTTTCAAGCGTTTATGATGCGGAATTTCCGCAGCGGAAACGCTTGTGAAACACTAGGTAATCCACACCCCATGGTCCCCAAGGGGATTCCGCATGTTCTATGCACATGCTGCGCATTTTTCCGCAGCGTTTATGCTGCGTACAAAAATCTGCAGCATGTCATTTAATTTTGCGGAAGCGCAGCGGAAGCCCCGCTATTGACTTGCATTGAGACGCATAGAATGCGCGTCTGTACATTTCTACAAGTGAATTCTATGCGTCTCTATGTACGGATGGTACCCAGTTCAGGAGGAGAGAAGACTCTCATCCAGACCTGGGTACCATTCTTCCTGTAAAAAAAAGAATAAAATAATAAATAAAGTTAATACTCACCTTTCCGAAGGCTTCTCTGCATGCCGGCATCGCTGAAGGACCTGCGGTGACGTCACAGTCATGTGACCGCAGGCCCTTCACCGCTCTGTCTCACGATATGCCGGCAGCCGGGAACTAGACAGGAAGGAGCGCTGCAGCCACGCCGGGGCATCGGGGGTGAGTATAGCTTTATTTTATTTTATTTTTACGTTTCACACTGTATAAATCCATGCTGTTTGCATGGATTTATACAGTGTGACCTAGTTGTCAAGCACTTTCCAAGTGATGCTATCGCCTGGAAAGCGCTTGTCAATCTGCATGCGGAAACGCATGTGAATCCGCATGTGGATCCGCATGTATTCTGCAGGAAAAAAGCATGCACAATCTGCATGTACAATCTGCATGCGTTTTTTCTGCCAGGGAGATGCAGAAATGCTGCAGAAATTTTCTGCTTCATTTCTGCATCGTGGGCACATAGCCTAACTCCTGGCATCACTGCAACATAAAACCTGACACCAGAGGTGCTGTGGAGTGAAAAGGAGTTTAGGATCAGGACAAAGTGTCTGCAAATGTAGTCTCAGGTCTGTGCTGCAGATTAAGGTGCATTCACACTGCGCAGTTATCGGAAACCAGTGGAAACAGGCTGACGTTCGCCCGACAAACAAGCAAAGTGGTCTTTCATAGGGTAAAATGATCTTTTGTTTTGCTTAAATCTTTATCGATCTTGAAATAACCTATACAAAAAACTATGAGCAATAGCCAAGGTAGCATAAAAGGTATATATTTTATTAGTACAATTTAGACACATGATAAAATCTGATGAAAAAAGAGAAAATCAGATAAGGCTAAAAACACAGGCAAACCCCATGGTGCATAACAAAAGAATATGCAGCAATATTAAGTAATGTATACATAATAGGCTATTAGAAAAAGGTATGTTGGGTGGAAATAATTCCTACACACATATAAAGTGTAATAGACGCCAAATGTGATAAAGTATATATGCTGCACAAAATAACCCTAGCATAGATAGGCATACATTTGCAGCATGGTCTTTGATGCAGCATCTATGTACAGCTGAGCTCTGCACCCCAACACAGTCTGTTTATATTGATTCTCATCTCAGCTTTTCATGGCTGACACAGGAATAATGCCAACCAGCTCTGGAGTTGTAGTTATTCCTGTCTCAATCATGCATGGCTAAGACTGAAGTAATCCTTTAACCTCCTAGCTTTAATGGGTAATTCTAGTGGGGTTATTTCCTAGTGCCCATGTTTATAGCTATTAGATCTCCTGTATGTAAGCTAGTAAGAAACTGTAGAAATATAAAATAATTATTAAAGAAATAGCAATGGTGTCACTTTCCTGCTCCCCTCCACACTTATTTCAATGAGTTGTTCGGCCTTAGGGTACAAGTCTGCAGTAACTATGTGACTACAGACTTGTGAGTCCTCACAGTGTGCAGTGTGTGTGCTGTTGAGGTTCTCCAGTGCCGGTGCCAGGAATGGGCAGGAGCATAACTGCAGGTATGCAATTTGCATACATGTGGTCATGTGCCGACGAGACATGTGCAGCTGTCCATGTCGCCCTGGCACTTTACAGAAAAATTGTGTGCCAGTTCAAATGTGCTGTTGCGTGTAGGGTGCGTTACACTCACTTGTAGGCCACAGGCCCCAGCTGTCTCCAGGTCTTCAACTTAAGGAGCTGCCGCACATAGATTAGGGAACACTCAGTTCGTTTCAACACACAGAAGTTTACTCGACAGTTCAATTGCATCAGATTGTAATACACAGTATCGGGCACAACATTCTCCATTTCTTATTTCCATAGTACAGAACATTTTCAGCATTTATTTACGTTCTAACTGGACTATCCCTACGTTCACTGATCCTGTCAGCCCCAGGATTTCCCAGTTGAGTTCCACAATACACCCGAGATCTGTTACATTTCCCATACACAATTGCACGTCCATCTTCCTCTGTATGTAAAGGGGTGAGGTGCTTGCCATAGCACCTGAATCGAGCCCTGATCTCCGGACATTGCAGGAATGTCTGCAGTGAATTTTTGTAAGGCCTCATATCACCCAGAACAATATGTACTCACTCTTGATATCAGCCCCAACTGCCCTTGAATTTGATCTTATATCACTCACGAACGCTCTACAAACAGGAAGCAGTCTCCTTTAACTGGCACTTTTCCCTCCCACTATGAGCTAGTCCTAAACATGAACACTTTCTTACACTATTCTCATCCTACCTATGTCAACTCCTAAGTCCTAAACTATGTCTTATCTTGCGCAATCCTATGCTGTACACTATACATTATACATATGACCATATCACACTCTATATTACAATTCACATAATATGACATACTGTAACTATGTAATTACACCATATATACTGAAAACTGCACTACAATACAACACGATTGGTGTCTTCAGGGGTATGAATGCGACGGTCCAGTCAACACCCCCTTACACAGGCTCGCTCAATACAAGGGAATTGAGTGAGGCCGGATAAATGACCATCTGCTCCCATCACTGGAGAATCCTCATGAGTCTACACTCACATAAAGTGTCTGCAGACTTGTACCCCAAGGCCAGACAACACCTTTAATGAAGATCATCAACTAATGACCATTTTTTTCTAGGTGGTGCTGGCGGAAGATAGATATACCCGCCAGCAATTTGCTGTAAAAGTCATCACAAAAAGGAACCTGCTAGCTGAAGGAGAGGAGCGCGCGTTGGTGGAGCGGCGTGTGTTACAACTTGCATCTGGCAGCCCCTTCCTTCTTCATGGCACATTCGCCTTTCAGACCAAGGTAAAATTGTGACCTGTTCATTAATATTGGATAAAGAATAAAGTGCACTCATCTATATGCACAGGATATGTCCACGTTTATATCTGGTGTTTGTTAACATTTCAGCATTGGAAACATTTTCATGTCCTGCTCCTTGTATGTGTAGCTGTCACCTACTGTGGGAACACTGGACAAACCCTGGGAACCAGGCAATGTGCCTAGAAATATGATGCTGACGGTTAACTTTTGGGGTTTCTCTATTGAAGTCTATGGAAAGTCTTGGAGTGGTTCAACTGGCTCCCAATATCTGAAGTCATTTGTCCACCCCTATGGATGTCATTCTTAATGAGTACTTCATAATGGTGAGAAATGCAGAAGGCAACATTACAGTGAAAAGTAATGCTGTACATTTAGCACATCACATTCTACATATGTAGATATATCTTCTATATGTATATACTTAGAATAACTAATAAACACATAGTAAAAGAAGAAAGTATCATTACTGCTATTATTATGCAACTATATCTCCACGAGTAAGTGGAACAGAGATTAATCACAGAAGAAATCGCAGAAGAAATCACTGATTATTGAGTGTTAGTAAATGTATGACTGCTACAATGACTTTATCATACGACTGATTTCTACGTCTTGTCTGACAGGAGCTTGTGCTTCTTGGGATGGAGTATGTCACCTGTGGCGAATTCCACCATCTCCTGATGAGGAAGGGGTGTCTTGACATCCCCAGTGCACGGTACAGTATTCACAGTCTAAGCCATACAGCTATGTATTTTCTAAATGAGACTGACTAGATTGATTCGATTGTTAGCCCTAACGTTCACGTAAATTCATATCTCCCATTCACAGGGATGTTATTAGGGAAACACTTAGAAAAATACAGCTCTAATTTTTATTTCCAAAAATAGCACCGCACCTGTCCACAGGTTGTGTGAGGCATCGCAGTTCATCCTCATTCACATTAGTCATGTGGCGTTATTTTTTAAAGAAAGACACCATGTTTTTCTGATCCTGGATAATCCTTTAACACCATATGAATATACATTGTAATAGTAGCAATTGTGTATCCCTATAGGCAAGAAGGAACTTAAAGAGGTTATCCACTACTTTAACATTGATGTCCTATACTTAGGATGAGCAGGTCCAGGTGCCTTATAATCAATACGATATGTGCGACTGCCCTTCTAGACCATTATAATAATATAAATACTTGTATATAATAACCAGAAATATAAAATCCTGATAAGTCCTGCCTGTCTAGTCTTTTGGGCAATATATATTTCTGAGTTTCTGATTCACTAAAAACTATTTTCTCCTCTTTTCTTTCGGCCAGATTCTACGCCGCAGAACTTGTGTGTGGAATTCAACACCTGCATTCTAAGGGCATCATCCACCGGTAACTAGAAATACATCTAATCCTCCACCACCAGTGATGCCTATAACTATACACAGCAATACTGAGAATTATACAGCGGACACTGATAAGAATCCATTTGTCTTCTTCACAGAGATCTCAAGCCTTCTAACATCTTGGTGGCTGCGACGGGCCATATAAAGATTGCCGACTTCGGTCTGGCACTTGAGAACATCTATGGAGACCGGACAGCCACCGAATACGCTGGGACACCAGGCTTCATGGCTCCTGAGATGCTGGCTGCGGAGGAGTACAATGCTGGGGTAGACTGGTATGCATTTGGCATCATTTTGAACATCATGATTACCAGCAGGTCCAAATACCATCGAGGACTATTCAACGCTTCCAGCAAGGAGGCGAAGAACATCATTAAAAAGGTCAGTACATGATATAAGTTGTATTACTTTTATATTATTGTGTGATTTATTGTGATGTTAGCGGTAATTTACTATTATATTCAGCTCCATTGGTGGGAGTGGAATCTCATGTTAGGTCAAGTGTTTACGTGTTCAATATAACACGTAAACACTTGTAGGGGTGACGTGATGGTATATATTACCTGTCATGTATTATTGAAGATGTCAGAAAAAAAACACTAATATTAGGCTTTTTTTTTTTCATAAATATATATAATATTTATTTATTTTAGTTACATTTTATTTATGAAGCTGTTATATAAATATAAACATTTTTTTTTCTTCTTTTGTAGCTCCTCCGGGAAGATCCTGCCAGGCGCCTCGGAGTCCATGGTAACATCAGAGCCCATAGGTTTTTCCAGCGTATTGACTGGGACTCGGTGGAAGCCCTTAGAATGTGTCCCCCACATGTTCCTGTGCCAGTAAGTATTAGAGGAGATGTTTTATACAGACTCATTTATGAATAGTTTCACATAGCTTTAATCACTTTTTCCAAATTCGTCAGATTATTAATAACAGTGAAGGTCGCTGATTTGTCAGTGGTGAGATTGTAAGCCCCCATACATGTTAAATGATCAGCAGATAGTGACAAAATCTGCCGATCATTGGTTGACATATGTAGAGAGCCTCTAGCTTTCCTGAACTTTACTATATACTGTTCTTATGTAATCACCTTCTTGTGTTTTCTTTTTCTCTTATAGCCAAGTAACATCCAGCGCGGCTCCAGACCATTCAATCTTCAAATTCTGGAAGCAGCAGAGGCTAACAACTCAGCCCTCTCAGCAGACCACCAGGCCTTGTTCACGGGGTTTTCATTTACCAACATCAGCTGGAAAACCCCAAACCATCCACCGGCTCTTTAATATCATCAGAGCAAGCTGTCTTCCTAAACCCCAAGAAGAACATCAAAATAAGAAGATCCGGAAGGGCAAGCAGGACCTGGACAAGCAAGAAATAAGCGTGTCAGGACTCAAGCCAGGATCAGGACCCCAGAAGAACACAGAAGATATTCCTGTTCAAAAGGATGGCCATAAAGATGGATGAGGCAAGGGAGGTAAGTGCCCAGTAGGGACTTTTATGTGTGGCATTATGGTGTGCCTGGGAATACCATGCACACTACATGCCCCTGACAATAAGAGCCTTATGATACTATATGTATAGTGTTACGCTATGTATATAGTACATAAGAGAAAAAATATTCTAGTTATATTTACCGGTGACTACCGGTGACTATAATTACAATTTTCCCCTTCCTCCATAACAACTCATTGAGCTGTCCTGGGCGACGGGGAAATAAGGTGTGAGATGGCTGGCTATTAAGGGGTGGAAGGAGGCCAGTTTTTTTTTTTTTATAAATCATAGCATTTAAAGCTATATTGCTTTGCTATGTAAAATAATTATATTTACCGGTGACTACCGGTGACTATAGTTACACTTTTCCCCCTCCTCCATAACAACTCATTGAGCTGTCCTGGGCGACGGGGAAATAAGGTGTGAGATGGCTGGCTATTAAGGGGTGGAAGGAGGCCAGTTTTTTTTTTTTGGTTTGTTTTTTTAAATCATAGCATTGAAAGCTATATTGCTTTGCTATGTAAAATAATTATATTTACCGGTGACTACCGGTGACTATAGTTACACTTTTCCCCCTCCTCCATAACAACTCATTGAGCTGTCCAGGGCGACGGGGAAATAAGGTGTGAGATGGCTGGCTATTAAGGGGTGGAAGGAGGCCAGTTTTTTTTTTTTTTTTTTTTAATCATTGCATTTAAAGCTATATTGCTTTGCTATGTAAAATAATTATATTTACCGGTGACTACCGGTGACTATAATTACACTTTTCCCCTTCCTCCATAACAACTCATTGAGCTGTCCTGGGCGACGGGGAAATAAGGTGTGAGATGGCTGGCTATTAAGGGGTGGAAGGAGGCCAGCTTTTTTTTTTTTTTTTAAATCATAGCATTTAAAGCTATATTGCTTTGCTGTGTGAAATAATTATATTTACCGGTGGCTACCGGTGACTATAGTTACACTTTTCCCCCTCCTCTATAACAACTCATTGAGCTGTCCTGGGCGACGGGGAAATAAGGTGTGTGATGGCTGGCTATTAAGGGGTGGAAGGAGGCCAGTTTTTTTTTTTTTTTAAATCATAGCATTTAAAGCTATATTGCATTGCTATGTAAAAAAAATTATATTTACCGGTGACTACTGGTGACTATAGTTACACTTTTCCCCCTCCTCTATATCAACTCATTGAGCTGTCCTGGGCGACGGAGAAATAAGGTGTGTGATGGCTGGCTATTAAGGGGTGGAAGAAGGCCAGATTTTTTTTTTTAAATCATAGCATTTAAAGCTGTATTGCTTTGCTATGTAAAATAATTACATTTACCTGTGACTATAGTTACACTTTTCCCCCTCCTCCATAACAACTCATTGAGCTGTACTGGGCGACGGGGGAAATAAGGTGTGTGATGGCTGGCTATTAAGGGGTGGAGGAGGCCAGGTTTTTTTTTTTGTTAAATCATAGCATTATATCTAGCAACACTGCTAGATATAATCATAACAAAAGCATAAGGACATAAACATATGACGGTGTCCGGAGAGCCTGACGAGGCCGCAGTTGGTGAAATGCATGTCGAGGCTCACACACACCATCTGGATGCTCCTGTGCTTCTCGTGAGACATGGTACTGGTGCACATACTTTATGACTGATTATCTTCGGGCTCTCCTGATACCATCATATGTTTATCTCTTTATGCTCTTGTTATGATTATATCTACCAGGGTTAATTGGCTTCATTATTTTCACCTGCACCCCATATTGGGGATTAGCATCTACTGCGGCCATCTCGTCTTTTGACCAACTTCTGATTATTATATAGATATTGCAGGGGTATTATACAGGCAAAGTTTAAAGTTTTGCCTTCCTGCTCTCTACTATGTATTTATTTAACTGACTGCAATGCACGCCACTTATAAGACACTAGTGCTGTAGAACATCAGGGTTGCTTCACCTATATTTTGCGTACTGTTAAAACGTATTATAAACATCGAGCCTTTTTTCCGGGTTCTTATTAAAACTACGGCCACTCACAATTGATCAGCTAAACTCTCTGATATTTATACCTTATATAATTGTCAGTTAGCTGTGAGGTTTTAGTATTTAATTTATTTAATTATACCGGATTATATGCTTGCATATTCTACTTGTTAGTATACTTCTTTTGCAGGTATATTCATATTTTTTCCTGTTTTTTATAGACTATTCATCATATTTCTTAGTCTCGCAGTTTGCAGTAATTACTAGCCCACCTTAATTGTGTTTGCCCCTAGAACTCTAGAGCATTTTTCATCTCACAGGAGCTCCTCATTATCTGGTTCTATCCTTATATTCAGGGATTGTTTCCATCCTCCCTGTTTTTTAATTGCACTTCTCCCCCTTACCTTGTATTGTTGTATTATTGGTATTATATTTATAATTGATGTACAATAAAATGGTTTATATATTTAACAAACCTTTGTTTTCGTTTGGGTCTCCGTCTCCTCCATATTTATTAACATTATATATATTGAGCGGTATTTGACTAGGATTCCCTTCTTTTTGGTTTTGATATCTTCTTAGGGGTACAACACACTTCTCTTTAGTGATATCTCTTATGTAGGTTTACATGTGTAGATACAGGTCTGGTGACGAATTCTGTGTTGCTCTGTAAGTGTGCTGCAGTAATACAGTGGGTACGGAAAGTATTCAGACCCCTTTACATTTTTCACTCTTTGTTTCATTGCAGCCATTTGGTAAATTCTAAATAGTTCATATTTTACTCATTAAAGTACACTCTGCACACCATCTTGACTGAAAAAAACAGAAATGTAGACATTTTTGCAAGTTTATTAAAAAAGAAAAACTGAAATATCACATGGTCATAAGTATTCAGAATCTTTGCTCAGTACTGAGTAGAAGCACCCTTTTGAATTAGTACAGCCATGAGTCTTCTTCGGAATGGTGCAACAAGTTTTTCACTCCTGGATTTGGGGATCCTCTGCCATTCTTCCTTGCAGATCCTCTCAAGTTCCGTCAGGTTGGATGCTGAACGTTGGTGGACAGCCATTTTCAGGTCTTTCCAGAGACGCTCAATTGGGTTTAGGTTAGGGCTCTGACTGGGCTAGTCAAGAATGGTCACAGAGTGGTTCTCAAACCCCTCCTTTGTTATTTTAGCTGTGTGCTTAGGGTCATTGTCTTGTTGGAAGGTGAACCTTTGGCCAAGTCTGAGGTCAAGAGCACTCTGGAAGAGGTTTTCATCCAGGATATCTCTGTACTTGGCCACATTCATGTTTCCTTCAATTGCAACCAGTCATCCTGTCCCTGCAGCTGAAAAACACCCCCATAGCAATGCTGCCACCACCATGTTTCAATGTTGGGATTGTATTGGGCAGGTAATGAGCAGTGCCTGGTTTTCTCCACAAATACTGCTTAGAATTATCACCAAAAAGTTCTATCTTCATCTCATCAAACCAGAGAATCTTATTTCTCATAGTCTGGGAGTCCTTGACTGGTGGAGGACTGCAGTGATAGTTGACTTTATGGAACTTTCTCCCATCTCCCTACTGCATCTCTGGAGCTCAGCCACAGTGATCTTGGGGTTCTTCTTTACCTCTCTCACCAAGTCTCTTCTCCCATGATTGCTCAGTTTGGCTGGATGGCCAGGTCTAGGAAGACTTCTGGTGGTCCCAAACTTCTTCCATTTAAGGATTATGGAGGCCACTGTGCCCTTAGGAACATTGAGTAATACAGAAATTCTTTTGTAACCTTGGCCAGATCTGTGCCTTGCCACAATTTTGTCTCTGAGCTCCTTGGGCAGTTCCTTTGATTCTCATTTGGTCTGACAAGCACTGTGAGCTGTTAGGTCTTATATAGACAGGGGTGTGCCTTTACAAATCAAGTCTTATCAGTTAATTAAACACAGCTGGACTCCAATGAAGGAGTAGAACCATCTCAAGGAGGATTACAAGGAAATGGACAGCATGTGACTTTAATATGAGTGTCTGAGCAAAGGGTCTGAATACTTATGACCATGTGATATTTAAATTTTTCTTTTTAATAAATTTGCAAAAATTTCTATATTTCTGTTTTTTTTTCAGTCAAGATGGGGTGCAGAGTGTACTCTAATGAGTAAAATATGAACTATTTAGAATTTACCAAATGGCTGCAATGAAACAAAGAGTGAAAATTTTAAAGGGGTCTGAATACTTTCCGTACCCACTGTATACCAGGAATAAACCAGAAGGGAACAGTAAGCACTGCTTATTACATGTACCTAGCTTTTCTTTTAACCTACTCCTACTCCTTCAACATGCTTACATATGCTCACAGTTTTGGCTCCACTAATCCTCAGTCTCCTTCGCTATCCCCAAACCTCAGCACCCTCTAACCAAATAATTATCTCTCCTTCCCTCTTATCTCCACACCTGTCCTCATCTGCCATACTGCTCTTCAACCTCAGATCTATCCTACTAAAACATGAAAAAACAGTCACTCTCCTTCTCCCACCTGCTCTACCTCTCTCTGCTTCTCCTCACTGCAGGCGACATATCTTCCAATCCTGTTCCCCCCACATCCAGGGCCGGTTTTAGCCAAAGTGGGGCCCTGGGCAAAAGTTTAAAGTGGGGCACCAAACGCTCATATATTGTACCATCACACAGAAACATTTCAGTTGCATTTACATGCACAGAGTTCAGGCCGTTAAGCGAGTGCAATTGTCAAGTCGTTCTGTGCTTGATATTGGCGTCTTTAGACAGGCTGACTAACAATGATGAGCGCATGATGAACAGTGATGAACAATTACTAGTGATGTGCTGCTGAGAATAATGATTTTTGTTCTGCCATAAACAATCCAATCACCCGATGAATGAGCAGCATTTTGCTCATTCATTGGGCAATTGCCAATCTTTACACTTATTAACTTTTGTCTGTGCTGCCGGGATTTATAACTGTGGATGCTACATACACATAGTTCAGTTTTTCTATTATATCAAATACTTATTTCAAGCAATAATATACAAATTAATTATGTAAAAATGTAAAAATCATACAGTCTGATTTTCTAGATTACTTTTTATATTCTGTCTCTCACAGTTGAAGTGTACCCGCGATAAAAATTACAGACCTCTTCATTCTTTGTAGGTGGGAAAACTTGCAAAATCAGCAATGTATCAAATACTTATTTTCCCCACTGTATATATGAGCACATAGATATAGACTTGTGTTTATATATATATATATATTTATTAAGCACATATATATACAGTACAGACCAAAAGTTTGGAAACACCTTCTCATTTAAAGATTTTTCTGTATTTTCATGACTATGAAAATTGTCCATTCACACTGAAGGCATCAAAACTATGAATTAACACATGTGGAATTATATACTTAACAAAAAGTGTGAAACAACTGAAAATATGTCTTATATTCCAGGTTCTTCAAAGTAGCCACCTTTTGCTTTGATGACTGCTTTACACACTCTTGGCATTCTCTTGATGAGCTTCAAGAGGTTATCACTGGAAATGGTCTTCCAACAATGGTTTTCACTTCACAGGTGTGCCCTGTCAGGTTTAATAAGTGGGATTTCTTGCCTTATGATTGTGGTTGGGACCATCAGTTGTGTTGTGCAGAAGTCTGGTGGATACACAGCTGATAATCCTACTGAATAGACTGTTAGAATTTGTATTATGGCAAGAAAAAAGCAGCTAAGTAAAGAAAAACGAGTTGCCATCATTACTTTAAGAAATGAAGGTCAGTCAGTGCGAAAAATTGGGAAAACTTTGAAAGTGTCCCCAAGTGCAGTTGCAAAAACCATCAAGTGCTACAAAGAAACTGGCTCACATGAGGACCGCCCCAGGAAAGGAAGACCAAGAGTCACCTCTGCTTCTGAGGATAAGTTTATCCGAGTCACCAGCCTCAGAAATCGCAGGTTAACAGCAGCTCAGATTAGAGACCAGGTCAGTGCCACACACAGTTCTAGCAGCAGACACATCGTTTCCACAACTATTAAGAGGAGACTTTGTGCAGCAGGCCTTCATGGTAAAATAGCTGCTAGGAAACCACTGCTAAGGACAGGCAACAAGCAGAATAGACTTGTTTGGGCTAAAGAACAGACGAAATGGACATTAGACCAGTGGAAATCTGTGCTTTGCTCTGATGAGTCCAAATTTAAGATCTTTGGTTCCAACCACCGTGTCTTTGTGCGACGCAGAAAAGGTGAACGGATGGACTCTACATGCCTGGTTTCCACCGTGAAGCATGGAGGAGGAGGTGTGATGGTGTGGGGGTGCTTTGCTGATGACACTGTTGGGGATTTATTCAAAATTGAAGGCATACTGAACCAGTATGGCTACCACAGCATCTTGTAGCGGCATGCTTTTTCATCCGGTTTGCGTTTAGTTGGACCATCACTTATTTTTCAACAGGACAATGACCCCAAACACACCTCCAGGCTGTGTAAGGGCTATTTGACCAAGATGGAGAGTGATGGGGTGCTACGCCAGATAACCTAGCCTCCACAGTCACTAGACCTGAACCCAATCGAGATTGTTTGGGGTGAGCTGGACCGCAGAGTGAAGGCAAAAGGGCCAACAAGTGCTAAGCATCTCTGGGAACTCCTTCAAGATTGTTGGAAGACCATTTCCGGTGACTACCTCTTGAAGCTCCTCAAGAGAATGCCAAGAGTGTGCAAAGCAGTCATCAAAGCAAAAGGTGGCTGCTTTGAAGAACCTAGAATATAAGACATATTTTCAGTTGTTTCACACTTTTTTGTTAAGTATATAATTCCATATGTGTTAATTCATAGTTTTGATGCCTTCAGTGTGAATGTACAATTTTCATAGTCATGAAAATACAGAAAAATCTTTAAATGAGAAGGTGTGTCCAAACTTTTGGTCTGTACTGTATATATGCACAATACTTACCAGTCTGTCTCTTCCTCTTCACTTCTTCTAAACTCCTGCACAGTACAGGACCTGTGATGATATCATGGTTACGACTGTGGTGTCATCAAAGATCCTTAAGCAGTCCCAACAACTGTATTGATAACGCAGAGCTATTATGTAGTTTTTGCGGTAGATGTTTGGTGTCAGTGGTGTAACTTGGGCTGCTCTGTTGCCAGGATGTGACTGTCAACATCATGCTAATTGAGAGACGGCTCCCCGCAATGAGGCAGCGAGGAGCTGGCTGTCAGCATGACATCAGCAGTTACACCCTGGCTACAGAGCGGAAGAGAAGCTGTTGCGACAATGTGACGTCAGCGGAAGTCTCAGAATGATCGTCAGGAATGGTCTGTGACCACTCTGTGCTAGGAGAGATCTGCGCTGGGTAGAATAGGCAGGTAGTTAGTAACCACCTGCCTGTCAGCACTTATGCCCATAGTAAAAAATTAATATAATTCTAGATAAACCCTTTGAGAGGGGGTTCCCTAGTAGTTGACAACCCCTTTAAATCCATTACCTGAGGTTGAATATGACACAACAAAATACTAAACTTTTCTTTGTGCACCTTTGAGAAATGCTGCCAATGGCTGGTCTCCTTTCTGCACAGTGGTTCTGCGCTCCTCCCCTCACCCTCTACAGCAACTATTGGTTGCTCAAGTCAAGTCAGCTGGGTATTGTAAAGAGAGCCTGTCACCAGAAAAAAACGCTATTAATCTGCAGATATAGGCTTAATCTGCAGGTTAATAGCGTTACTAACCTGCCCGGTGCCCACACATATCAGAACGCTATGGGGAGAAAATGTCCTTTATTCACTCCAGCAACGTTCAGTTTCAGTCATGGGGGCACAGGATCAGTCACCGATCTGAGTTTACAGTACCGTGCCCCTGGCCTTGACTGACAGCCGGCCCCAATGCAGAGCGACTGTCAGTCAGGGCCGGGGGCGCAGTTACAGCCACTGCTCTGTATTTTCAGACCGGTGACTGAAACCGCGCCGGCACCGCCCCGTGACTGAAACTGGAACACTGCTGTAAGGAATGAAGTTCATTTTCTCCTCGCAGCGTTCAGCTAAGTGCAGGCACCAGGCAGGTTAGTAACGCTATTACCCTGATGATTGACCCCATATCTGCAGGTTAATAGTGCTTTTTCTGGTGACAGGTTCCCTTTAAAGCTCCCACCCAGGACTTATCAAATCTTCTTATTGTGTAATAAGCACAGTAAACAGGACCTCTTCAACAAATTTGAACTGCTCCAGATGCTCCCCCTGTCATCACACACTTGATGTGATTCTGCAGGCTGACAACCAGGGTCGGACTGGGGTGGCTAGGGCCCACCAGGGGAACTGACTCTAGGGGCCCACACTACAGCCCACCATAAACGGTTTTATTACTTGTTATGCTTTTCTATAATGTTCTATAATTACATGATTGGCCGCGCTGTGGAGCACCAAGTTGCAGGACTATATTCGAACAGTCATTCCGTACTGCCAGAGTCCCTTTAATGGTAACTTGTCACCTTGAAAAACGCTATTTATCTGCAGATAAAAGGGTAATCTGCAGGTAAATAGGGTGTAAAGCCTGGTTAGACGGCTTATTGGAAAAGCATTGGCTACACAGAGAAAATTACATTTTATTCTCCCTGCCGCCACTCGCTTCCTGTTATTGGGTCGGTGCAAGGAGGGAGACATTACAGTCACCACGAACTACAAAGTGAGGGTGCTGCAATAACGTCCGGCACCTTGATTGTGACATCTTCTATGGAGCCCAACCTCAGGCTGAGCGTTATTGAATGACTAACATGGCAGCAACACCTGGCAACTAGTGCTGAGTGAGTGTGGTCGGATAAGGTGTGATCCCAGCATGTTCAAGTGTTATCTGAGTATCTTGTAGTGCTCTGCTAATATGCTCGAGTCCCCGGGGTAGCATGTTTTGCGGCAGTAGACAGACGCAACACATGCAGGAATTGCCTGTTTGTTAGGTAATCCCTGCATGTGTTGCTTCTGTCTACCGCCGCAAAACATGCTACCCCGGGGACTCGAGCATATTAGCAGAGCACTACAAGATACTCAAATAACACCTGAGCATGCTGGGATCACACCTTATCCAACCACACTCACTCAGCACTAGTTGCCAGGTGTTGCTGCCATGTTAGTCATTCAATAACGCTCAGCCTGAGGTTGGGCTCCATGGAAGTGTCACAATTAAGGTGCCTGACGTTATTGCAGCACTTTGTAGCTCGCGGTGACTGTAATGTCTCTTATCCGACCACGCGCACTCAGCACTACTGGCAACCCATCAGCAACCTGCAACTGCGTCACAGGGGGCTGAAGGGAACAGGTGACTGCATGCACCGGCCATTGTGCTATCTAAATGCCGCTGTCAGTGATTGACAAGGGCACTTAAATACTCAAAACAGCAGCAATCAAGGCGAGCTCTGATCACTGCTGTTACAGGCAGACGCCGGCTATGTAACACAGCCGACATCTGCCCAGTATGGAGCAGGCTCAGCTCCTGAACCCGTGTCCATACAAGCACATCCCTATGGTGACAGTTTTGTCAGGGTTAGCATATTTCACTTGTCTGTTCCTAAATGTGGAAAGACAAATGGAATTCCCTAACACATGTGAGTGAGTCCTAACAGATTTAGTAAAGGTGCCTCAAGCATATGAATGTTATTACACACCACAATGCACAGTTACATACACGCATCTTACAAAAATACATATTATTCCAGATACGCAGACGCGCACAAACACGCAGACGCGCACAAACACATCAGTACACGAATACATCATCTGAACCACCATCAATTGTAATGTCAGGTCAGACCCATATATCTTTGTATCGCATAAACCTACAACTCCCAGTATGTAATTAACAATAGAGATACTGGGAGTTATCAGTCATCATCAGACTGCAGACCATACAGGAACCACATTACTGATGAGACACAGGCAGGATCACAAATGAACATTTACATGCAGGTATCTTACCTGAGACGGCTTCTCTGATTAGAGTCGTTCTCTTTCTGTTCTTCCTCTTGTCCAGACTCCATGATGAGTTCCACAGCTCGTCTCTGCAGACTTCCATCTTCTCCGGTCTTCTGCAGCACATCCCCACATGATGCCCTTAAAGATAGCAGTGTCATTATGATGCTCCTGAATAAAAATATCTACACTGAGCCCCTAAATAAACCTAACTCTTACAATGCTCCCTGCACAAAATATGACATACACTCTACCACTCTTATGGTACATGCTCTCCACACTGTCCTCTCCTTACCATACTGGGCCCCCTCTTCACACTGTCCTCTCACACTGTGTCCCCCCTATACTACCCAGTCTCTATACTGTGCCCCTTCATCACACTCCACCTCCTCAGCATACTGTTACCTCCTTTCTGTGCCCTCACACTGTTTCCCCCATACTGCCGCATCTCTATACCTTCCCCCTCACTACCTAGTCTCTGTGCTGTGTCACATCACACTTTTCTCTCTCCATACTATCTCCTCACACTATTCCCCCACTCTCCATACTGTTTCCTTATACATCCCCCTTCCCCATTCTGTTCCTGCACTCATTCCCACCCCTCCTCTAGTTCACCATACCGTTTCTTCACACATCTCCCCATTTTGTCTCCTAAAATTTCTCTCCCCAAATATAATAAATCATCGGAAGACCACACAGACATGCAGAAGCGCGCTTACACACACGAAAACAAGCGCACACAGACACATACTAAGGGCTCTTTCACACGTCAGTACATGCGGTGACAGTTTCCTCATGTACCACAGACACTGGTACACGTAGACCCATTCAAATGAATGTGCACACGTCAGTGTGTTTCCACTTTCCACAGACCATGTGGTGTCCATGGGCAAAACACGCTGACATGTCTGTTTTTTACCTGCTGCACAGGCCACAAAACGTCCCGCACACTGATGACAGTTAGTGCTCTTCCCAAGCACTGGGTGCTGAGCGCTGCCCTCATCATAGATCCCTGCTGGCGCTGCGATCAGCAGCAGCAGGGTCAATGATGAGAGTAGTAGTCTACTCCAGCAGTGTCCAACTGTAAAAATAGGAATAAAATAAAAAAAATTCTTATACTCACCTCTCCTAAGAGTCACCCGCTGTAATCCGTGCGAGCACTCACGCCGAGGAGAATGACTCCTGCAGCGAGTGGACCCCGGAGCTGCGCTCAACAAGCGGTGCCTTGTCAATCACTGAGTGCAGCTCCGAGGCCCGCTCGCTGCAGAAGTCATTCTCTTCGGCGTGAGCGCTCGCACAGATTACAGCGGGTGACACTTAGGAGAGGTGAGTACAAGGATTTTTTAATTTTATTCCTATTTTTACAGTTGGACACGGCGGGAGTTGACTACTACTCTCATCATTGACCCTGCTGCTGCTGATCGCAGTGCCGGCAGGGATCCATGATGAGGGCAAGCGCTCAGCACCCGGCTCTTGGGAACAGCGTTAACTGTACACTGATTCCCAAGCACTGGTATGTGTCACACGGATGACACACAGGTGGACACATATCTCCAGTCCCGTAAATATCAGGACATGTGAAAGAGCCCTAATATACACACGCAGATACACATACCCACAGAAATGGGGACACGTACACACGCAGGCAAGCACACACAGAAATGCACACGCAATCATGCACAGACACACTCAGACAATCAATCACACACAAAAATGCAGACAAGCAGGGAAGCACGCACAAACGTGTGAAGACACATATACACGTAGGCATGCAGGCACTCAAATACATACACATGCTGGCATATACACACACACACACGCAGGCATATACACACACACATGCAGGCATATACACACACACACATGCAGGCATACATACACACACACACAAGCAGGCATATACACACACACACACACATATATGCAGGCATATACACACACACACATGCAGGCATACACAAACACACATACATGCAGGCATATACACACACACACACATGCAGGCATATACACACACACACATGCAGGCATACATACACACACACAAGCAGGCATATACACACACACACACATGCAGGCATACACACACACACATGCAGGCATATACACACACATGCAGGTATATATACACACACACATGCAGGCATATACACACACACTGTACACACATGCAGGCATACACACACACACATGAAGGCAGGCATATACACACACTGTACACACACAGGCATATACACACACAAATGCAGGCATATACACACACACAGGAATATACACACGCAGGCATATACACATACAGTCATGGCCAAAAGTATTGAGAATGAGACAAATAGTAATTTTTCCAAAGTTTACTGCTTCATTTTTTGTAATGGCAATTTGCATATACTCCTGAATGTCAAAGATTGATCAGCTTAACAGCAATTACTGTACTTGCAAAGTCAATATTTGCCCAGAAAATGAACTTTAACCCCCAAAACACATTTTAACACCATTGCAGTCCTGCCTTAAAAGGAGCAGCTAACATCGTTTTAGTGATTGATCCATTAACTCAGGTGTGGGTGTTGATGAGGACAGGGCTGGCGATCAATCAGTCATGATTAAGTAAGAATGACATCACTGGACACTTTAAAAGGAGGCTGGTTCTTGGTATCATTGTTTCTCTTCAGTTAACCATGGTTATCTCTAAAGAAACATGTGCAGCCATCATTGCAATGCCCAAAAATGGCCTAACAGGGAAGAGTATCGCAGCTACAAAGATTGCACCTCAGTCAACAATCTATCGCATCATCAAGAACTTCAAGGAGAAGCATGTCAAAAAGGCTCCAGGGCACCCAAGAAAGACCAGCAAGCACCAGGACCGTATCTTAAAACTGTTTCAGCTGCGGGATCGGACTACCAGCAGTGCCGAGCTTGCTCAGGAATGGCAGCAGGCTGATGTGAGTGCTTCTGCACGCACTGTGAGGCGGAGACTCTTTGAGCAAGGGCTGGTTTCAAGGAGGGCAGCAAAGAAGCCACTTCTCTCCAGAAAAAACATCAGGGACCGACTGATATTCTGCAAAAGGTACAGGGAGTGGACTGCTGAGGACTGGGGCAAAGTCATTTTCTCTGATGAATCCCCTTTTCGATTGTTTGGGACATCTGGAAAACAGCTTATTCGGAGAAGAAGAGGTGAGCGCTACCACCAGTCTTGTCTCATGCCAACTGTAAAGCATCCTGAAACCATTCATGTGTGGGGTTGCTTCTCAGCCAAGGGAATCGGCTCACTCACAGTCTTGCCTAAAAACACAGCCATGAATAAAGAATGGTACCAGAATGTCCTCCAAGAGCAACTTCTCCCAACCGTCCAAGAGCAGTTTGGCGCCCAAAAATGCCTTTTCCAGCATGATGGAGCACCTTGCCATAAAGCAAAGGTGATAACAAAATGGCTTATGGAACAAAACATAGAGATTTTGGGTCCATGGCCTGGAAACTCCCCAGATCTTAATCCCATTGAGAACTTGTGGTCAATCATCAAGAGACGGGTGGACAAACAAAAACCAACAAATTCTGGCAAAATGCAAGCATTGATTATGCAAGAATGGACTGCTATCAGTCAGGATTTGGTCCAAAAGTTGATTGAGAGCATGCCAGGGAGAATTACAGAGGTCTTGAAGAAGAAGGGGCAACACTGCAAATATTGACTTGCTGCATTAACTCATTCTAACTGTCAATATAACCTATTTGTACTCATAATATGATTGCAATTATATTTCTGTATGTGATATAAACATCAGACAAACACTAATAAAAACCAGAGGCCAGCAGATCATGTGAAAATATAATTTTGGTGTCATTCTCTACAGAAGCGCTCCTAAGGCGGGAGACTGCAGTGCAGGGCGCGCTGTGACGTCACTTTCAGCAGACGTGCGGCCCTGTCTGCTAAATGTGACGCTGCAGTACAGCCCCTGCTCTGCTCTTCGGCTCTCCTGCTCCCAGGCCACTCCCGCTACTGTTCTGGGCATCGCGGCGGCGGTGAGAGTGTGTGCGCGCGCCCTTAAAGGGCCCGCGACCACATTTTTTTTCCTTTTTTTTTTTTTAAATTCTCCTCTGCCTTCTCTGCAGGGGGGCGGGGCCCACCGGGAAATTTCCTGGCACCCCGCCAGGCCTGTCCGAGCCTGCTGACAACCCCCCACTCTCCTATCTCCCAGCCTCCCTCATCCCCGCTCCATCAGCTACTAGTTACCAAAGTGTTTTCTGCTTGGTGAGCTCAGCTGACATCAGTCTGACAGTTTCCACTAAGATATATTGCAGAAAAGGCAGCCCACCGCACAGCCTGGAATGCCAGAGGGAACAGACAGAGGCTGCAGTGCTGGGACGAGGCACAGGTTTTGCCTCACACACTTGTACGTGTCAGCGCCTCACCTGATTCCTTCAGCATCCTGTCACATGCGCAGAAAAAACCCAGCTCAGTCTCAGACCAAAGTCACTGGCAGGGGCTGGAGGGGATGGAGCGCTGCCTGGCCGTTTCTATTGAGAGTGCAGGAACGACGTAGCTCCTGTCTCATTGATAATTGGAAAGGAGCCCCCAACACAGCCTCCAGTGTGACCGCAACCATTATGCCCCCACTGGGGGCCCCTGAGGGAGTGGGGGCCCCAGGCATTTGCTTTGTTTGCCTCCCCATAATGTCAGCCTGCCCACATCTGATACTTCCCATTTATTCCCCCTCTTATCGCTCTCATCCTAATATGAATTACCGCAATCTCTCCTATGTAAAACCTGTGTCCTTGACGACCACCCCTCTGCTCCCTCTCTCTGGAGCACTCTGAAATGCCCACTCTGTCTGTAATAAGCTCCATGTGATTCATGACCTCCTTACCTCTCACAATTTCTCCTTCCTGGGCCTCACCGAAACATGGCTGACACCCTCCAACACTGCCTCCCTTGCTCCGCTGTGTTATGATGGCCTCCACTTTGCCCACACTCTTCTCCTTGGCAACATACATGGCGGAGGAGTGGGTCTTCTTCTTTCTACCAACTGCACCTTTAATCCAATCCCACCTCTAACCTCCCTTATCTTCTCTTTTGAAGTCCACTCTGTCCGCATCTATTCTACCTCCAAGTGGCCGTCATATACCGACCTCCGGGCCCGGCCACTACCTATATTGACTAATTCTCCACCTGGCTTCTTCACTTTCTTTCCGCTGACATTCCCACTATCATAATGGGTGACTTCAGCATCCCTACTGACACCCTCCAGTCAGCAGCCTCCAAACTCCTGTGTCTTACTTTATCTTTTGAACTTACTCAATGTTCCTCCTCAGCCACCCACACAGACGGAAATACATTAGACCTTATCTTCACCCGTCTCTGCTCCCTATCTAACTTCACAACCTCCCCTCTCCCCCTACCTCATCACCATCTACTCACTTTCTGTTAGCAGAGGATTAATCCGCGTGACATCCAGAGTTTAGAACACAGAATGTAGGTTTATTCATATCCAGCATAGGCACAGCATGGAGTCTGGTGTTACTGCAGCATGAGGAAATCAAATCAGATATATAACAACAACACAGGAAGAGAAGGAGGGGGCATCCTGTCTGTGGGAGTTTTTTTTTTTTTTTAACTAAACTTTGTTAACAACCTCACAATATGCACAACATATGAAACAGCACAGTAGTTGTTGCAATACACATACAGATTAATATGTATTATTCCAACACCCCCACTCAACAACTACTTATCCTCTTAGTCCCATTGTGGTTCTCAATTCTTTTAACCTAGCTCGTGGCAATGGCTTTGTCATAATGTCAGCTACCATCTTATCAGTTTCACAATAGACAAAGTGAATTATCCCACGATCTATCAAATCACGTAGATGATGATGTCTGACGTCAATGTGCTTGGTTCTAGCACTGATTTTTTCACTGCATGCAAGTTTAATGCATCCTTGGTTGTCCTCATAAATCACCGTCGGCTGAGTTGTCGGTTTGCCAAGATCGTCCATCAATTGTCTTAGCCAAACAACCTCCTGGCTTGCATAGGCTGCGGACACATACTCCGCTTCTGTAGATGACAAGGCAACAGACACTTGTTTCCTACTAGACCAGGAGATTGAACTTTCTCCAACTTTAAACAAGTATCCACTTGTGGATTTATGATCACGCGAATCACCAGCCCTATCCACATCTACATAGCCGGTAAGTTCTAGATCTCCTGCTGCAGATAGTTTTAAATTTACATCTTGCGTTTCTTTCAAATATCGGAGAAGTCTCTTAACAGCATTCCAGTCTCTTTGGCGCGGTTTTTCCACATATCTGCAAAGGATTCCAACTGTTGTTGTGATATCCGGTCGAGTCATAGTTGATATGTATAGAAGTGTCCCCACTGCCTGACGATATTTCTCATTGTTAGGCAACAGGTCATCTTCTCCTTCCAGCTTCAGGTAGGATGGTTCTATTGGGGTTGATATACCTTTGACCTCTGACATTTTAAACTGATTCAGAATCAAATTAATTTTTGCACTTTGGTTTAGAAGAAAACTTCCATCTTCCTCTCTCTGGATTTGGATTCCTAGATAATATGTCACACTTCCAAGGTCTTTTGATTCAAAGTGCTGATTCAGAATTTCAGTCATTTTTCCAATTCCTGCGTCGTCTTGATGAACAACAATCACGTCGTCCACATATAAGAGAATATACATCCACTTTCCATCTGTATATTTTGTCTTCCAACAAGACTTTATTCATCTTGGTGTTCCATGCTCTTGCTGATTGCTTAAGACCATAGAGAGATTTTTGTAGTTTGCAAACAAGATTCTCTTGACCTCTTTTTACATAACCTTCAGGTTGAGTCATGTATAAGTCCTCCTCAATGTCACCATTTAAAAAGGCAGTTTTTATATCCAAATGTCTGACATACATCTTTTGTACAGCAACTACAGCTAACAAAGCTCTGAACGTGGTCTGTTTAGTGACTGGAGCAAATGTAGCATCGTAATCTTCGCCATACTTTTGAGAATATCCTTTTGCGACCAACCTTGCTTTGAATCTGTGGACTTTACCTTCTGAGTCATATTTGGTTTTGAAGACCCACTTGCACTTGATTGCCTTTTTGCCCTGTGGTAGCTTGGTGAGTTTCCAAGTTTGGAGTTGATGAAGCGATTTGATTTCCTCATTAGCGGCATCGATCCACTTTGTTCTTTCATGGACAGGTAGTGCTTGCATTTCATCCCATGACTGCGGCTCTGACTCAGGTAGTGTCTTGACAATGTAGGATAGACGTTTAGCTGGTATACCTTTGCTTGATCTTGACGATCTCCTGATTTCAGATTCACCTGATTTTTCTGTTGTTCCTTCATTAGTTGAAGAATCCAGCCAGACCTCTACATCCTCCTTGTTGCTGTCTTGTAATTGTGACTTCAGCTGGACTACTGGCGTGATGTCACAAAACTTGGGTGATACAAAGTTCTCATCAATCACTACATCTCTACTTATTGTGATCTAGTTTGTTTCTGGGTGTAGAATCAAAATGCAGCAGCAGGGGTTTTAGAAATAACTACACAAAAAAATAAATGTAAACACAAGCAGGTGTAGTGCTATAGAAATGTAAAACTTAACATTTATTACCACTAGATAAAATATGTGCAAAATACAAGGACCTAAAAACACAGATGTACTGTCTGTGATATTAGATAGCCAAAATACTTCCATGTATTGTTGCGTCCAAAGATATAGATATATGTCATATAAGCATATTGTATCTCTGACGCAACCAAGAAAGTGTGGCAAAAAGAAAATGATGGAGCCTACGGGACACTATAACAACTTATTGTGTCTCAATATGTGAGAACGCAGAAACATTAACCCTATCAATGGTAACCATTTAACCTTGCTATATATAGAAATGGAACATCCTCACCAATTTTGATATCCGTTCCTGCTCTCAGACTTCAAGATAGCTCCATATGATGGGGGCAGACCAAGTCTCATAGGGTCACCAGCCCATCACAATATACCGCTCCCGACGCGTTTCTTTGCCTTAGCTAGTCATCAGGGGAAAAAAAGAGAAGACATGCGGTATGCACGCTGCCCACAATCGCGCAGCTCATTCACCAGACAGCGCCATTTGACACTCTGATAAGTCCTCTTTTAAATCCTAGTCGCGCTATACTCGCGATCGTGTCACTTCCGGTTCCGGTCAGCTGACATCCGGTATGTGGAACGCAGGTGCCGGGCGTGACACGCAAGCGTCACATCCGGTGTGCGCATCACAGACAAGGAAAAACCGCACACTACGGAGCGACGATTAAGGGGCACACAAGGTAACCAACTGACATCTTGTGTTGGATGGTGACATGAAGCCCTCCCATCCATAAGTACCCCAGGCCAGGGCAAATGTCCAAGTTATACAGTAGCTGACACCCATCCAGGCACATACCGTATGTACCGCGGTATATACTAACCGCGTATATTCTGCCCCAATGGTTCATGAGCTGGAAATACCTCATAGGTCAAAACCGCACAGTGGTGCCACGGCCCAGGTCGAGAGCGCACTTAAAGCCCAAACAAAAAATTATTATGAAAATAAAAATGGAAATAAAGGTGAAATTATGAAAAAAAAAAAAAAAAAAAAGGGGAATATGAAGAAATATGAAGAAATATGAAGAAAATATCTTTGGACGCAACAATACATGGAAGTATTTTGGCTATCTAATATCACAGACAGTACATCTGTGTTTTTAGGTCCTTGTATTTTGCACATATTTTATCTGGGTGTAGAATCCTATAACCTTTCTGGGTTTCGCTGTAGCCTACCAGGATACCTTCCTTAGCGTGAGATTCCCACTTAGTTCGCTTTTCTTTGGGAACATGTACAAATGCTTTACTTCCGAATATTCTTATGTGATGTAGTTTTGGCTTTCTGCTATTCCATTGCTCAAATGGAGTTTTGTCTGTAGCTTTACCTGGTAGTCTGTTCTGAAGATAGCAAGCTGTCATGATTGCTTCACCCCAATATACTGTGGGCAGATTTGCATCAAATAACATGCTTCTTCCACTTTCACATAGTGTTCGGTTCCTTCTTTCCGCGACACCATTTTGCTCTGGGTTGTACGGTACAGTGGTCTGAAATAGGATTCCATTTTTCTTTAAAATGCTCTGTGTCTCATTACTTGTATATTCAGTCCCATTATCTGCACGTAGAATCTTTGACATTCTTCCAAATTTATTATATACTTCAGCTAGGTATATTTCAAGTTTCTCTGGAACTTCCTTCTTGCTGTGAAGCAGGTGGACAACTGTATATCTTGAATGATCATCAATAAATGTGAGAAAATATCTCTTCTTCCCTGGGGTCAGAGTGCTCATTGGACCACAGACATCTGTGTGTATTAAATCTAGTGGCTGTGCTGTTGTTGTACTAATTCTCTTAGGAAAAGCTTTCCTAGACATTTTCCCTTTGATGCAGCTAGTACACTTCATTGTCTGGTTACATAGATCAATTGTAATATCCTCAGCTAGTTGCTTTTGGACTAACTTTCTTATTGCTTCTGGGTCTCTGTGTGCCAGACGCATATGCCACACATGAATACAGTTTTTATGCTCTTCTTGTTGCGCTGTATACACACACTCTTTGCATTTCAGCTGATAAAGTTCATCTGTGATGTTTCCCTCTACTAGTGTGTGACCTTCCTTTGAGATGATGCAGCTATCATGCTTAAATGTAACTTCATTTCCTTGTTTTGTGAGTTTCTTCACAGATAGTAGATTACTTTCAAGACTAGGCACATACAGCACATCCTTTACTGGGATCTTCCTGCTTTGTGTTGGTGAGATTTGACAATCAATATAACCATCTCCTATGCCTTCTGAAGTCATGTACTGACCATTAGCCATAATCAATTTCTCTGATTTACTTTGGTTAAGCTTAGAAAAGAAGTCTCTGTTATTAGTCATGTGACTAGCTGCTCCAGAGTCTATACACCATGCATGCTTTGATGTATTTGCACTGACAGTAAATGCAGTTTCAGTATTCACAGAATCATTTTCTCCAGATACAGCACTTTTAACCCTTTGATGACTGCTTTGCTTTTTCAGCTGATTCATTCTAGCTTTCCAGACTCTGCAGTCAGCTTTCAAATGTCCTGATTTCTTGCAAACAAAACATTCACGTGTTTCTTTTATGTGCTTCCTGTTATCAGTTAGGTTTTGTGTCTGTAAAGCAGATTCTGTGTTGCATGTCCTACTGTTTACACCTTCTGCCTTTCGCTTATATTCATTTATGAGCTTCCCCCTGACATAATCCAGTGTAAGCTCATCATCTGGACGCGCATCTAGTGCGGTTACAAGCGTATCATACCTCTCTGAAAGGCCACTAAGCAGTAATGCGGCCACATGAAAGTCCTTTAGATCTTCCCCAATGACTCTCAGGCGTTCTACAACTTCCAGAACACTTCTTATGTAATCCTGCATATCCTGGCCTTTCTGTAGCTTAGACTGGTACAGCTTTCTCATGAGATAGAGCTTATTGCTTAAATTTATCCTCTCATGTACCTTTTGCAACTGCTCCCACATTTCCTTTGCAGTATTACATTTACACACATGCACAATCTGGTCATCATCTATACTGAGTGATATGGTACTTTGTGCTTTCTGATCCATCTCTGTCCACTCCTGTGGCACTGGGTCAGGTTTAGGCTCCTGTGTGTATTTCCACGTATCTTCTCTTATTAGCAGCATTTTCACTTTGAATTTCCAGGATTGATAATTCTGGTTAGTGAGACTAGGCACTGTAAATTTCATGGAGCTGCTGCTGGTGGCCATCTTTGCTTCTTCTCAGTTTGCTGTCTTTCTTTCTTTTCTTTCCTCTGTGTTCTGGGGATCTGTGACTCTGGGACTCTGGTACATCTGGGCCCATAACCTGTTAGCAGAGGATTAATCCGCGTGACATCCAGAGTTTAGAACACAGAATGTAGGTTTATTTATATCCAGCACAGGCACAGCATGATGTTACTGCAGAATGAGGAAATCAAATCAGATATATAACAACAACACAGGAAGAGAAGGAGGGGGCATCCTGTCTGTGGGAGTTTTTTTTTTTTTTTTTTTAACTAAACTTTGTTAACAACCTCACAATATGCACAACATATGAAACAGCACAGTAGTTGTTGCAATACACATACAGATTAATATGTATTATTCCAACACTTTCTCATCTCTGTCCTCCTCACCTGTCACCCATGTCAGCAAATAGCACACCCCTGAAGAAACCTTGCATGTCTCCACACTCACACACTCTCTAATTCTATTCTACCACTGACATCCATATCTTCACTCCACGACACAGACAGTGTCACTGCCTTCTACAATGCCACTCTAGCATAGCACCAGCTATTGACTCGGTTACCCCTCTCATGCATGACAGAGTGTGACAAATCAATAGACAAAACTGGCACAATAGCATCACTAAAAAGCTTTGGCAAGTGTCCAGGGACGTGCAGGGCTGCTGCTAGGAATTTCGGTGCCCCATACTGGCAAAATTTTGGGGCCCCCTTGAAACTCCACCCAGGCTTCACCCCAGCTCCGCCTCCACTCCTCAAACCTTCCACAGTCCCACCGACCACTCTTGGAAAAACTCTACTTTCTGCCACACTGTGACCACACCACATATTACCACCACATAGTGACTGAATAATACCACATACAAGAGACAAATACTGTCACACCATGACCAGATCAAGTCTATGAGAGCATCGTTCAGGCTTTCAGACTTGCATTGAGAGATTGTGACATAGCTTCTGACTTCCAGTCAGTCAGAAGCTGCGTTCACAAGATGGCGCCGCAAGACCGAAGCAGTGCTGAAAATTGATGAAGACGCCAGAAGATGAGTATGACTTATGTTTAAAGGGACTCTGTCAGCACAGGATGACTGTTCAAATAAAGTCCCACCACTCGGTACTTCACGGCAGAGCCAACCCTTTAAATTCACCTGCCCACCTGTTTGTTCTCCCTCTATCTCCACACCCCCCCTTCTGGCTGGGAGTCTGCATTTCACATCCTTGAAGCCAAGTGATTGCCATTCCTGGCTCTGACACCAGCGAATCCTCACAGTGCTTACGATGTGTGGATTCACAAGTCTTCAGTCAGTGACACAGAGGGACTGCTGGCTTGTGGATTTAGACTGGACAACCCCTTTAAGGCTCCTTCAGCCATCAGTGAATATCGGTCTGTGCTCGGACCGCAATGCATGGACTTGCCGCGGGTCTCCTGACCTCAACTCAGCAGCCTCACAGCATGTATGAGCATGCGGGTCAGCATGATTGGTGCCCAGTCCAAGCACTGCAGACTGAGAGCAGAACGATTTCTCACTTCCAGTATTTACACTGTCATAATAATAAAGATGTTTCCCAATCATATACAGTGCATTGTGAAAGTATTTGGCCCCCTTGAACTTTTCTACCTTTTGCCACATTTCTGGCTTCAAACATAAAGATATAAAATTCAATTTTTTTGGTAAGAATCAACAACAAGTGGGACACAATCGTGAAGTGGAACGAAATTTATTGGATATTTTAAACTTTTTTAACAAATTAAAAACTGAAAAGTGGGGCGTGCAATATTATTCGGCCCCTTTACTTTCACTCCAGAAGTTCAGTGAGGATCTCTGAATGATCCAATGTTGTCCTAAATGACTGGTAATGATAAATAGAATCCACCTGTGTGTAATCAAGTCTCCGTATAAATGCACCTGCTCTGTGATAGTCTCAGGGTTCTGTTTCAAGTGCAGAGAGCATCATGAAGACCAAGGATCACACCAGGCAGGTCCGAGATACTGTTGTGGTGAAGTTTAAAGCCGGATTTGGATACAAAAAGATTTCCCAAGTTTTTAACATCTCGAGGAGCACTGTACAAGCGATCATATTGAAATGGAAGGATTATCAGACCACTGCAAATCTATCAAGACCCAGCCGTCCCTCTAAACTTTCATCTCGAACAAGGAGAAGACTGATCAGAGATGCAGCCAAAAGGCCCATGATCACTCTGGTTGAACTGCAGAGATCTACAGCTGAGGTGGGAGAGTCTGTCCATAGGACAACAATCAGTCATACACTGCACAAATCTGGCCTTTATGGAAGAGTGGCAAGAAGAAAGCCATTTTTCAAAGATATCCATAAAAAGTCTCATTTGAAGTTTGCCACAAGCCACCTGGGAGACACACCAAACATGTGGAATAAGGTGCTCTGGTCAGATGAAACCATTATCAAACTTTTTGGCCACAATGCAAAACGATATCTTTGGCGTAAAAGCAACACAGCTCATCACCCTCAAAACACTATCCCCACTGTCAAACATGGTGGTGGCAGCATCATGGTTTGGGCCTGCTTTTCTTCAGCAGGGACAGGGAAGATGGTTAATATTGATGGGAAGATGGACGGAGCCAAATACAGGACCATTCTGGAAGAAAACCTGTTGGAGTCTGCAAAAGACCTGAGACTGGGACGGAGATTTATCTTCCAACAAGACAATGATCCCAAACATAAAGCAAAATCTACAATAAAATGGTTCAAAAATAAACGTATCCAGGTGTTAGAATGGCAAAGTCAAAGTCCAGACCTGAATCCAATCGAGAATCTGTGGAAAGAGCTGAAAACTGCTGTTCACAAACGCCCTCCATCCAACCTCAATGAGCTCGAACTGTTTTGCAAGGAAGAATGGGCAAGAATTTCAGCCTCTCGATGTGCAAAGCTGATAGTGACATACCCCAAGCGACTTTCAGCTGTAATCGCAGCAAAAGATGGCGATTATTAACTCAAGAGGGCCGAATAATATTGCACGCCCCACTTTTCAGTTTTTAATTTGTTAAAAAAGTTTAACATTTCCAATAAATTTCGTTCCACTTCACGATTGTGTCCCACTTGTTGTTGATTCTTTCCAAAAAATTTGAATTTTATATCTTTATGTTTGAAGCCAGAAATGTGGCAAAAGGTAGAAAAGTTCAAGGGGGCCAAATACTTTCACAATGCACTGTATATGATTGGGAAACATCTTTATTATTATGACAGTGTAAATACTGGAAGTGAGAAATCGTTCTGCTCTCAGTCTGCAGTGCTTGGACTGGGCACCAATCATGCTGACCCGCATCCTCATACATGCTGTGAGGCTGCTGAGTTGAGGTCAGGAGACCCGCGGCAAGTCCATGCATTGCGGTCCGAGCACAGACCGATATTCACTGATGGCTGAAGGAGCCTTAAAGGGGTTGTCCAGTCTAAATCCACAAGCCAGCAGTCCCACAGTTTTTAATTTGTTAAAAAAGTTTAACATTTCCAATAAATTTCGTTCCACTTCACGATTGTGTCCCACTTGTTTTTGATTCTTCCCCCAAAAATAGAATTTTATATCTTTATGTTTGAAGCCAGAAATGTGGCAAAAGTTAGAAAAGTTCAAGGGGACCAAATACTTTCACAATGCACTGTATACACTTATATCAATCATTCCCTCCCCTCCCCCCTTTCAGGAGCAGAGGGAATGATTGTATCATATAATCATGTACTGAGATGGTGGACAAATTAATACATGAACTTAAAGGGGTTTTCCCACGAACAAAAGTTAATTTTAATCAATAGATCTTTGAATAATGTAATGGCTGTGTCTGACCGTGTACAGAACACGGTCTGATCATACCATGACGCGCCCTCTGGGCCGTGGGGTACCCGGTGCCGGGCCGGTAAATGCTGGGGGATGTCACAGTAGCGGTGACCCGGTCCGTGACCCAGGGGTTATTGATAGGGGATTTATGGTGATTGTATAAAGTTTGTGACGCCACCTGTGGTATGCGGCTAGGGGAGCCGCCGCTGCGGAGCAGGTCCTCTGGAGCTGATGTTACTGCAGCAGGGATAGTGTGGCTCTCCACAGGTAGAACTTAGCTCCAGGGCAGTGTAGATGTTATGGGTCATGCTGGACGTTGTAGTGCAGGGGTTGATGGCGCAGCAATAATCCACAACTCAATGGCGGTTTCCTCTTATCTTTACTGGTGGTGATTAGACAAGCCGGGACTAGGGTGCTGGCTAGAAGTGGAAGTCCGGGCATCCTGGAAGCAAGTAAAGAATCCTCCTTGCCAGGTGAAATTGGAGGCCTTCCCTTTACACTAAACTCTTTGGCCCTGCTGCTTGTAGCTGTGCGCGGCCCTCGTCCCTGAGTGCAACGTTTCTGTGCTCACCCGTATGGCAGGCAGCTCAGGCCTTGCTGGTGCGTCGCTCTCACGTGGCGGTGCTGAACCCTGCGGTGCTGCTGAGCCTTTGGGCGTCTGATGGGGCCAGGAGACCTGCAGTCTCCTGCCCTCCGGTTTCTACTGCTGGGCCTTCGGTGCCCCACAGCCTCGGACTCCGGTGTCCGGTTCTTCTGTGCTAGTTCTTCTGGGGTGAGCTGCCGCGCAGCTCCAGTCCCCAGCTCCTCTCTCCTCGATGTCCTGACTTCAACTCCTCACACACTAAGTCTCACTAACCACGCCCCCAGATCCCAGTTGCCAAGGGGAGGGACTCCCCTTGCTGGTCTGGAGCCAGGAAAGTGTTGCATGCTTAGTAAAACCTGATTAGGGGACTCCTGCTTGCTTCCAGGCATGGCATCAACTCTTGTGAGGGAGGCAATGCCACTGTGGCAACCTGACCCCTGGGGTGCCACAACCACATCTCATGCTAAGGGGAGGAAACAAAAGAGTATACAGACATTTCAGCATGGGATCCCAACTGTTTCTTTCTTTGAAGTAAAACATTGTTTAAAAACAGGCAGTGAAATGTTTTACCTCACAGAAAGAATCAGCTGTGATCCCCTGCTGTAATGTCTGTATATTCTTTTTCTTCCTCCCCTGCCCAGGAGATGTGGTATGATCAGACCATGTTCCTGCACGGTCAGACACAGCCATTACACAGTACACAGCAGGGGCACATGTATAAGATTATCTCAGCACAGGAACATTTTATTTAAACACATCCAATTGTGGAAGTTATTATTATTCCAAGGTCTATTGATCACCCTATTTGTCAACTACTCTTGTTCCTCCTACCTGTCCACAGAGGTTGGCATCATCTTGATATGCAATTGGCATATCCTTGTCGACTAGCCCTGGTCGTCCTCGCCACCGCCTCCTCAGCCTCTCGCTGCCGGTCGCAGCCTTCCCTCAGCACCAGCCTCACCCTGCCGGACGCAGCCTCCCCTCAGAAACAGGCCCCCCTCAGCACCAGCAACAGCCTCAACTCAGAACCACCAGCAGCCTCCCCTCAATACCAGCAGCAGCCTCCCCCCAGCAGCAGCCTCCCCTCACCACCACCAGCAGACTCCCCTCACCACCACTTGCAGCCTCCTCTCACCACCGCCAGCCGCCTCCCCTCATCACCACCAGCCTCCCCTCATCACAACCACCAGCAGCCTCCCCTCATCACCAGCCTCCCCTCATCACCAGCAGCAGCCTCCCCATCAGCCTCCCCTCAGCACCAGCAGTAGCCTCTCCTCGGTACCAGCCACCACTCAGCACCAACCTCCTCTCATCACCAGCAGCAGCCTCCCCTCATCACCAGCAGCAACCTCCCCTCATCACCAGCAGCCTCGCCTCACCACCACCAGTAGTCTCCCCTCACCAACATCAGCAGCCTTCCCTCACCACCTCAGCAGCCTCTCCTCAGCACCAGCAGCTGCCTCCCCTCAGCAGCTGCAGCAGCAGCCTCCCCTCATCACCAGCAGCAACCTCCCCTCTCCACCACCAGCCTTCCCTCACCTCCAGCCTCCTCTCACCACCAGCAACAGCCTCCCCTCAGCACCAGCAGCAGCCTCCCCTCAGCACCAGCATCAGCCTCACCACAAGCCTCCCCTCAGCACCAGCAGCCTCGCCTCACCACCACCAGTAGTCTCCCCTCACCAACATCAGCAGCCTTCCCTCACCACCTCAGCAGCCTCTCCTCAGCACCAGCAGCTGCCTCCCCTCAGCAGCTGCAGCAGCAGCCTCCCCTCATCACCAGCAGCAACCTCCCCTCTCCACCACCAGCCTTCCCTCACCTCCAGCCTCCTCTCACCACCAGCAACAGCCTCCCCTCAGCACCAGCAGCAGCCTCCCCTCAGCACCAGCATCAGCCTCACCACAAGCCTCCCCTCAGCACCAGCAGCCTCTCCTCTGCACCAGCAGCAGCCTCTCCTCGGTACCAGCAGCAGCCTCCCCTCGACACCAGCACCAGCCTCCCCTCGGCACCAGCACCAGCCTCTCCTCGGCACAAGCAGCAGCCTCCCCTCGGAACCAGCACCAGCCTCCCATCGGCACCAGCACCAGCCTCCTCCCAGCAGCAGTTTCCCCTTGGCACCAGTAGCAGCCTCCCCTCAGCACCAGCAGCAACCTCCACACAAGCCTCCCCTCAGCACCAGCAGCCTCTACTCAGCACCAGCACCAGCCTCCCCTCAGCACAAGCCTCCCCTCAGCACCAGCAGCCTCTCCTTAGCACCAGCAGCAGCCTACCCTTGGCACCAGCACCAGCCTCCCCTCAGCACAAGCCTCCCCTCAGCACCAGCAGCCTCTCCTCAGCACCAGCAGCAGCCTCCCCTTGGCAACAGCACCAGCCTCCCCTCAGCACCAGCAGCAGCTTCTCCTCAGCACCAGCAGCAGCCTCCCCTCAGAACCAGCAGCAGCCTCCCCTCACCACCAGCAGCAGCAGCCTCCCCTTGGCAATAGCACCAGCCTCCCCTCAGCACCAGCCTCCCCTCAGCACCAGCAGCAGCTTCTCCTCAGCACCAGCAGCAGCCTCCCCTCAGAACCAGCAGCAGCCTCCCCTCACCACCAGAAGCAGCAGCCTCCCCTCATCACCATTAGCAGGCCCCCCCACCGTCATCAGCAGGCCCCCCCACCACAATCAGCAGGCCCCCGCATCACCAGCAGCAGGCCGCCCATCACTAGCAGCAGGTCCTGCCATCACCAGGCCCCCCACAACCATCAGCAGGCCCCGCATAACCATCAGCAGGCCCCCTCATCACCATCAGCAGGCCCCTCTGAGCACCACCAGGCCCCACTCACCACCAAACTCAGCAGCAGCTTCCTCCTCCTGCTACTCACACACTAGCCACCGCCTCCGAGACATGCTGCTCTGCTCAGGAATGAAGATGAGCATGCAGTGTGTCAGGAGATTGGAGTCAGGACCATGATGCACCTGGCCGCTGCTTAAAGGTAAAGCACCCATTTCCGTCTGCCGGGTGCATCGGGCATTTAACTGTTACCCCTGAGGCCCGGTAAGAAGAAGCAAAGAGAGGGGCCCCGGGCTGCCAGCGTGCCTGCCCCCCCTTCTTGCTTCTTTTCACCGGGCCCCATACAGTAGTAAGGGTAGTAATGCCCTGATGGCGGCCCTGGGGTCATGGAGCGGCATTGGAAGAAAACACATTCGCAAGATGACTTCTCGGCATTCAAACAAGCAACACTCGCTTTCAAATCAGCCCTTACCTCTGCTAAACAGGCTTACTTCACAACCCTCGTATCTTCCTTATCCAGGGTCACACTGGGGTGTCTGGGGCCCACAGGGGAAATTGACCCTAGGGGCCCACCCTACAGCTATATGCACATACTTGTTAGCCGTTATCCCTGTTATTGTTAGAACCTTGCTGTTAGGTTTTTTTTTCCTTTGCTGGTCACATGACCTTGTTGGCCTATTTAATCCTGCTCCGCCCTTCTGGCTTTGCTGGACTTCATTGTATATCTACTTTCTAGCTAGCCTGTGCTCTGTATCTAACTCTGTTAGTTTGCTTGGTCTACGGACCTCTATGTTCTATCTATTTTGTTTGTTCGTCTGTCTGCTACTATTTCTGTTAGGAGGTGTCCCATATTCCTCCCAGTCCTTAGTACTTGTAGGGATTCCCTCCCCACATCTATAGGTCTCCGTACAGACTAGATTAGGACTTTAGCAGGTCTGATCGCAGGATCAGGTTCCCTGTTACATCGTAGGGATTCAGCTGAGTCCTATAGTAGGGACAGATCTCCTCTCTTTCCTTAGCTTTGGTAGCAGAACATAACAGTAAGTCCAGCCTGCAAATTCTCTAAGGAAAGAGTTTTTTTTTTTGTTCCATCATGGTGTCGGTTCAGGATTTGGCTAAACACCTGCAGGGACTCTCTCTGGAAGTGGCCGAGCTCCGTCAGCACGTGAGTAACTGTCCTGGAGCATATTTCTTGGAGCCTAAGGTATGTTTGCCGGATTTATTTTTTGGTGAACATCGAGAATTTTTTTCATTTAAAAATGCTTGCTTATTGTATTTTCGTTTGAGACCCAAGTCCTCTGGGGATGAATCCCAGCGCGTAGGGTTCATAATGTCACTTTTGCGCAAAGAGCCTCAGGAGTGGGCCTTTTCTTTGCAACCTAGTGATACATGCTTCAGATCAGTGGATAGTTTTTTTTCTGCTTTAGGACTATTATATGATGATCCTGACCGTGTGGCATCAGCTGAGACTGAGTTGAGACGTTTAAAACAAGGATCAGGTAATGTGGAAAAATATTGTACTCATTTTCGTCGTTGGTCCACTCAAACAGGGTGGAACGATTCTGCTCTGAAAAGTCTATTTCTTGCTGGGCTCAGTGAAAGGGTTAAAGACCTGCTAATTGCTTATCCTACACCTGAGGATTTGCAACAGGCTATGCAATTAGCTATACGGGTGGATAGAAGACTGCGTGCTAGGGTTAATGAGAGCAAATCCTCTGCTATGTCAGTTTCTGGTTATGATAATGTGTGTACTAACAGTGGTGAACCGATGGAGATTGGATCGGTGGCACCTCGCTCTCAAGAAAAAGACCGTCGTTTTTCGGAAGGCTTGTGTTTCTATTGCAGAAAATCTGGTCATTTGATTAAAGGCTGTGAGCTTCGTATGAAGAAAGAAAAAAAAATGGTCAGTCACGCCCGTATTGCCTGTTTAAATTCCAAGGGTATATTTTTAGCTGCTTCCACGATTGCTCAGGAAAAATTAATGGAATTTCGGGTGTTTGTTGATTGCGGGTCTACACTGAATGTAATTGATGGGGGATTCGTGGAAAAACTCAATTTAAAACCTGAACCTTTATCATCCCCCATTGCTGTGGTTTCTGTGGATGGCTCCCCTTTGAAGAATATTACTCTCAAGGTCAGTGAATTTCCTCTCACTATTAATGGTGTTCACCATGAGAAATTGGATTTGGTAGTGTTGAATAACTTGCCTTCTCCAGTAATATTGGGTTTGCCCTGGTTAAAATTTCACAATCCTGTACTGGATTGGTCTACCAGTGAAATTAAATCCTGGAGCCATAAATGTTATGACAAGTGTTGTAACGGGCGTATTGCAGCTTTGGATAGGGGAGAATTGCCTGTTCCTATTCAGGATTTTTGGAGACTTTTTTCTGAGAAAGAATCGCAGGTTTTGCCTCCCCATAGAGACTATGATTGTTCTATTGAATTTGTCCCTGGAGCGACTCTTCCTAAAAGTCGTTTATTTAACCTTACTATTCCTGAGAGGAAGGCTTTGGAGGAATACATACAGACAAGTTTGGCCGCCGGTCACATTAGGCCCTCTAAGTCTCCTGTGGCGGTTGGATATTTTTTTGTAAAAAAAAAGGACGGCGGTTTACGTCCTTGTCTGGATTTTCGTGAGATTAACAAAATTACGGTACGCAATCCTTACCCACTGCCATTGATTCCTGATCTGTTTAACCAGTTATTGGGGGCCAAGTGGTTCTCTAAAATTGACCTTAAGGGGGCATACAATCTGTTGCGCATGAAGGAGGGTGATGAATGGAAGACTGCTTTTAACACTCCTGTGGGTCATTTTGAGAATCTGGTTATGCCTTTTGGTCTTACTAATGCTCCTGCATTTTTTCAGAATCTGATTAATGACATCCTTAGACCTTTGATCGGTAAAAATGTGGTTGTGTATTTGGATGACATTTTGATTTATTCGCCAGATCTGGAGTCTCATTGGCGGAGCGTGCGTGAGGTATTACAGTTATTAATGGACAATTCGCTTTTTGCTAAGCTGGAGAAATGTGAGTTCGCTGTACAGAGAATTAGTTTTTTGGGCTACATTATCTCCAGCAAAGGTTTTGAGATGGATCCGGTTAAGGTTCAGGCTGTGCAGGAATGGCCTAGGCCTATTGGTTTGAAATCGATACAGAGGTTTTTGGGTTTCGCCAATTACTATAGAAAATTCATAAAAAATTTTTCTAGTATTGTCAAACCTCTGACTGATCTCACCAGGAAAGGTGCTGATGCGGTTCTGTGGTCTTCTGAGGCCATTGAAGCTTTTGTGTATCTCAAGGAGAGGTTCACCTCTGCTCCCATCCTTATGCAGCCTGATGTTACTAGGCCGTTTTTGGTTGAGGTTGATGCTTCCTCTGTGGGGGTTGGCGCAGTATTGTCTAAGGATAACGGGGATGGATTACATCCCTGTGCCTTTTTTTCAAAAAAATTTTCGGAGACTGAATTGAATTACGATATTGGTAATCGGGAATTATTGGCTATTAAACTCGCATTTGAACACTGGCGCCACTTCTTGGAAGGTGCGGAATTTCCCGTTCAGGTTCTTACGGATCATAAAAATCTGATATATCTTGATGCTGCCAAGCGCCTGAATGCCCGTCAGGCTAGGTGGGCACTGTTTTTCTCGCGGTTTAATTTCTCCGTTACTTACATCCCTGGTACTAAGAATGTTAAGGCGGATGCCTTGTCTCGCAGTTTTTCTCCCATAGTCGGTGCTGAGAAAGAGGAAAACATTTTACAAGAAGGTGTTGTGATAGCTGCTTTAGACTCCGTTTTGGAAGATGAGATTCTTAAAGCTCAGGAGAATGCCCCATCTAACACTCCTCATGGGAGGTTGTTTGTGCCTGGGACCTTTAGGAGAGATTTGTTTGTTGAGTGTCACGAATCTCGGTTGGCAGGTCATCCTGGAATCTCTGAGACCAAGAGACTGGTGGGTCGCAGTTTTTGGTGGCCTGGATGGCAGAAGGAAGTCATTAAGTGGGTGCGCCAATGTACTATATGTGCTAGATCTAAGTCCTCACATACTCCTGCTGCGGGGTTGCTTTGTCCTTTGGAGGTCCCCAGTGCTCCTTGGACACATTTGGCTATGGACTTTATAACTGACCTTCCCCCCTCTGAGGGTTTTACTGTCATCTGGGTGGTCGTGGACCGTTTTAGCAAGATGTGTCACTTGGTTCCCTTCGTCAAACTGCCCTGCGCTAAAACTCTCGCTAAGGCCTTTGTCAAGGAAATTGTCAGACTTCATGGCGTTCCTACTGACATTGTTTCTGATAGGGGTCCTCAGTTCGTGGCTCGTTTTTGGCGTGCCTTTTGTGACAGGTTGGGAATTCATTTGTCGTTTTCGTCCGGATATCATCCTGAATCTAATGGCCAGACAGAAAGGAAAAACCAGGATGTTGAGCAGTTCTTGCGTTGTTTTGTGGCAGACAATCAAGAGGGGTGGTCTGAGTTTCTGCCATTTGCCGAATTTGCTCTGAACAATCATACATCTTCTTCTGCTGGTTGTTCGCCTTTTTTTTGTTGTTCTGGGAGACATCCGTCGTTTGGGTCGTTCTCCAAGTTGGGATCTGCCGTGCCTGAGGAGGAGAATTTTTCCGGTGATTTGGAAAGAGTTTGGACGGATGTGCATGGTAATCTTCAGGAGGCCAACAGAAAATCTAAAGACTACTTTGATAGGAAACGACAGGAGGTTTTGTTCGCTGTTGGTGACATGGTTTGGTTGTCCTCTAGGAATCTGCGGTTGAGGATTCCTTCTAAGAAATTGGGTCCCAAGTTTGTAGGGCCCTTTAAGGTGCTTCAGGTTGTCAACCAATCTGCTGTTAGGTTGGAGGTTCCTACCTCCTGGAGAATTAATCCGGTCTTTCATGTCTCTCTGTTAAAAAAAGCTGTTGTGTCGGATGGTGACGCCTCTGCCTCTGTTCCTCCGGTGGTGGAGGACGGGGAATATGAAATTTCTCGCATCCTTGACTCTAGACGGTATAGAGGTAGTTTGCAGTATCTTGTGGCCTGGAAAGGTTTCGGACCCGAGGATAACTCTTGGGTGAGGTCAGATGATGTTTCCGCGTCCAGACTTATCAGAGCGTTTCACAGGAGATTTCCTGATAAGCCTGGTCCTAGGGGATCCGGAGGATCCTCTTAGAAGGGGGGGTACTGTTAGAACCTTGCTGTTAGGTTTTTTTTCCTTTGCTGGTCACATGACCTTGTTGGCCTATTTAATCCTGCTCCGCCCTTCTGGCTTTGCTGGACTTCATTGTATATCTACTTTCCAGCTAGCCTGTGCTCTGTATCTAACTCTGTTAGTTTGCTTGGTCTACGGACCTCTATGTTCTATCTATTTTGTTTGTTCGTCTGTCTGCTACTATTTCTGTTAGGAGGTGTCCCATATTCCTCCCAGTCCTTAGTACTTGTAGGGATTCCCTCCCAACATCTATAGGTCTCCGTACAGACTAGATTAGGACTTTAGCAGGTCTGATCGCAGGATCAGGTTCCCTGTTACATCGTAGGGATTCAGCTGAGTCCTATAGTAGGGACAGATCTCCTCTCTTTCCTTAGCTTTGGTAGCAGAACATAACAGTTATAGTGGAGCGTCGACTGTAAATCACAGGCGGCTCCTGCACATCTACTGTGCGCCACCATAACTGGGATGTACAATTACTGTAGTCTTGACAAAGAACGCATCTTTAGCGTTCGAAACGCGTTGCCCTGGCTACACTATGTGACTATGGAATCTGTTTTTAAAGAGCTTTTGTCACAATAAAGAAACCTATTTTTTGAACTATTCATGAAGCTGGTAATCCTTTCTCCTTATGCATTGCAAACCGCACTGATTGAAAGAATGGGGATCTTTTATCCCTGACAGGACACTTTTATCCCCATTTTAAAATGGAGCGGCATGTGGTATGTCTGACCGTAGCTCCATTCATCCTCTTTGGGGGCTTCCAGAAAAAGCCAAGTGCAGCCCCTTAGGGAATAAATGGATCAGTGGTCGAGTCGTACTTGCCGCTCCATACTAATGGGGATAAAGGTTGCACATTCTCCAGGTCACAGCATTCAATAACTTATTTATCCTTTGGCCACGTACACACGATCAGCATTTGGTCAGTATTTTACATCAGTATTTGTGAGGAACAATCAGAGGAAAAGTAAAGTAGAAAGATGTCACCACTTCTGCATTTTTCACCCACTCCTGGTTTTGTCTTACAAATACTGATGTAAAATACTGACCATATGCTGAACATGTGAACATGGCCTTAGGAGAGGTGATTACTTGTTTTCACCGTAGAACCCCTGTAAGTGCATATTTGCTACTGTGCAATAGCCACAGGACAGGGAGGCGTTAAACATCCAAGTATTTAATCTCCATTGGAAATCAAGAATCTTCCCCTTATTGATATCAAAGGGAACAAGTGACCTCCATACACAACACAATCCACTATACCAAGACCAATACCACCACATACAAGAGATAAATACCGCCACACCATGACCAGACCACATATTGACCAAATACCACATACAGGCAATTAATACAGTCACACCATGACCAGACCACATATTACCTCCACATAGTGACTGAATAATACTGTCACACCATGACCAGAGCATGTATTACTACCACATAGTGACCGAATAATACCACATACTGTACAAGGAACAAATACCTCCACACCATGACCAGATCATATATTACCACCTCAGTGACCGAATAATACAATACTGATCATTAATAAAAAACACAATACTAATAACATTAATATTACCACTGGTGACATAATACACAGGAGCTCTGTATATAGTGTCGGTGTACAGGTAATACAGTGATCACCAGAGACATTACAGCATATACAGAGTACCTATATATGCTGTAATACAGAAATATACAGGTAATACAGTGACCACCTTCATACAGAATTATGGGCCCCATGTAATGCTGCTCCATAGAGTATACTGGCCCAATGTAATGCTGCTCCATACAGTATATTTTCCCCATATGATGCTGCTCTATACAGTATATTGGCCCCATGTAATGCTGCTCCATACTGTATATTGGTGCCATATGATGCTGCTCCATACAGTGTATTGGCCCCATATGATGCTGCTCCATACAGCATATTGGCCACATGTCATGCTGCTCCATACAGTATATTGGCGCCATATCATGCTGCTCCATACAGTATATTGGCCCCATATGATGCTGCTCCATACAGTATATTGGCCCCATGTAATGCTGCTCCATACAGTATATTGGCCCCATGTAATGCTGCTCCACACAGTATATTGGCCCCATATGATGCTGCTCCATACAGTATATTGGCCCCATATGATGCTGCTCCATACAGTATATTGGCCCCATGTCATGCTGCTCCATACAGTATATTGGCCCCATATGATGCTGTTCCATACAGTATATTGGCCCCCTGTCATGCTGCTCTATACAGTATATTGTCTCCATATGATGCTGGTCCATACAGTATATTGGCTCCATGTAATGCTGCTCATACAGTATATTGTCTCCATATGATGCTGGTCCATACAGTATATTGGCTCCATGTAATGCTGCTCCATACAGTATATTGGCCCCATATGATGCTGCTCCATACAGTATATTGACCCCATATAATGCTGCTCCATACAGTATATTGGCTCCATATAATGCTGCTCCATACAGTATATTGGCCCCATGTAATGCTGCTCCATACAGTATATTGGCCCCATATGATGCTGCTCCATACAGTATATTGGCCCCATGTAATGCTGCTCCATACAGTATATTGACCCCATATAATGCTGCTCCATACAGTATATTGGCCCCATGTAATGCTGCTCCATACAGTGTATTGACCCCCATGATGCTGCTCCATACTGTATGTGGGCCCCCACGATGCTGCTCCATACAGTATACTGGCCCACATGATGCTGCTCCATACAGTATATGAAGAACAAATAAAGTAGCACACTGTAACACTGAGTATATAGATATGAAATATGAAATATGAATAACATAACTGCTGTAGAAAATAGAAATAAATGAAAATTTTTTTTAAAATTTATTTTTAGCGCATGTAAATATGAAGTATGAAAAATGAATAGCATTACTGCTGTAAGTAAATGAGAAATCTTAGCGTATAAATTGGCCAATTCATGTGTACCTGACAGCCGCGGTAAGGCGTTTCTCGATGTCAGGACCTACCAATGTGAATACCTCTCTAAGAGACCTCTGTCTGATTATGTGTACCTCTTAGAGAGGTATTCACATTGGTAGGTCCTGACATCGAGAAACGCCTTACCGCGGCTATCAGGGACACATGAATTGGCCAATTTATGTGCTAAGATTTCTCATTTACTTACAGCAGTAATGCTATTCATTTTTCATACTTCATATTTACATGCGCTAAAAAAAATTTTCCAAAATTGTTTTCATTTATTTCTATTTTCTACAGCAGTTATGTTATTCATATTTCATATTTCATATCTATATACTCAGTGTTATTTGTTCATTATATATGGAGGTAGCTGCTCTTAGTAAGCACCTGTTCACACCTATTTTTTGTAGTGGAAGTGCCGTCATTTTCTTTGTTGTCCATACAGTATATGGGCCTCCATGATGCTGCTCCATACAGTATATGGGCCCCCATGATGCTGCTCTATACAATATATTGGACCCCATGATGCTGCTCCATACAGTATTTGGCCCCCATGATGCTGCTCCATACAATATATGGGCCCCCATGATGCTGCTCCTTACATTATATGGGCCCCCATGATGCTGGTACATACAGTATATGGGCCCCCATGATGCTGCTCCATACAGTATATGGGACTCCATGATGCTGCTCCATACAGTATATGGGCCTCCATGCTGCTGCTTCATACAGTATATGGGCCTCCATGCTGCTGCTTCATACAGTATATGGGCCCCCATGATGCTGGTCCATACAGTATATGGGCCCCCATGATGCTGCTCCATACAGTATATGGGCCTCCATGATGCTGCTCCATACAGTATATGGGCCTCCATGATGCTGCTCCATACAGTATATGGGCCCACATGATGCTGCTCCATACAGTATATGGGCCCACATGATGCTGCATACATAAAAAAAATCAAATACCTCTCCCGTTCCCTGCAGGTTTGGTGTACTCAGCACGTCGTCTTCTGACTCTGCAGTGCTCAGAGCAGAGTGCGGTAGTGATGTCACCTCGCCCTCTGCCCTGAGACGTCAGAATCAGAAGACGCTAACATCACTGGAGCTGCAGGGAACGAGGAGGATAGGTAAGTATTTGAGGAGGAGAGGTGGGGGCGGGGGCTCTCCCTCCTGAAGGGGGCGCTCCCCCTCTCCGTAGGGGGCTCTCCCTCCCCCGACTCATAGGCCCAGTAGCGTGCCGGTGTCCCTCAACCCCGGGGCCCCAACACTTACTTGGGTGCGCCTAGTGGCGGTGACGCCGGCCATGGTCATCACGGCGGGTCAGGTCTGCATGCGCGTTCTCCTGCCACCCGCACTTTTAAAAGGCCCATGTCCTTACAAAAAAAGTTTTTTTTCCTCTCCTTCTGTGGGGCCCACCTGGCATTTCACCGGCATTCCGCCAGGCCAGTCCGACCCTGTCCTTATTTTTCAAGTCCAAATGGTTATTTAATACTTTTAACTCCTTCCTCTGCCCACCACTGCCCCCTCCAACCCCCTCATCTCTGCCGAGGACAAGACAAATGGGCAAGGCACGTGGCAAGGGACGGGGAACTGGACGTGATGGTGATGGTGCATGCAGAGGCCGAGGACAAGGCCGTGGGCAAGCTGAAATTGTGCCACAACAAACACCCACATCTTCTCGCCCGACCTTACTGTCCCAACTGCTAGGGGACCGCAGCACACCACTATTGAACCCAGAGCAGTGTCAAAAGGTTGTTGGTTGGATAGCGGATAATGCTTCCAGTCACTTAGCCGCCACCACCACCCTGTCTTCCACACGGTCAAGTCTCAGTAGCCGTGAGTCTGGACCGCATATTCCTCACCCTGATCCTCCTTCCTCCCACCATGCCAAGCGCCCAGAGACAACTGATCCCACACATGGACACTCTGAAGAGCTGTTCACTTTTACATTCATAGATTCGGGCCTCTCACCCGGTCCACTTGAAGCGGGGCAAGATGCATACCAGGATGGGGGTTCAGAGGGTGCCATGCATACCAGGATGGGGGCTCAAGGGGTGCCATGCATACCAGGATGGGGGCTCAAGGGTTGCCATGCATACCAGGATGGGGGCTCAAGGGGTGTCATGCATACCAGGATGGTGTATAAAGGGGTGCCATGCATACCAGGATGGGGGATAAAGGGGTGCCATGCATACCAGGATGGGATGGGGGCCACTTATACCAGGAAGGAGAGGCCATACATACCAGGATAGAGGATATTAACAGAATTGAGGGACATTACCCCAATGCCAGTGTCACCAGCAGACCCCCTCCCCCATAACAGGGCATCAGGACCACATTTTTTGCTTACATTTTTTCTTCCTATTTTCCTCCTTTAAAACCTAGGTGCGTCTTATGGTCCGGTGCGTCTTATAGTCCGAAAAATATGGTAGTTAAAAATGCCATTGCATCTTACTGGAAAAAAACGGATGTACCTATCTTTTCAGTTATTAAAGAAAAAATGGCTCTACATAAATTATATGAATACTGATTTGCAAACTCTAATAATAACCTTAACAAATATTTCAAAAAATGAACAAAGTGGCCTGAAATATATTCCTGATTGTTACTTAAATTATTAATACATATACTTATTAGATTTAATTGGATATCTATTATATTACGACTAAGTTGTTCTATAACCAAATTTTGATTTTCATCTTAATTTACTTGTTGTAATACTATATATTCTACTGTTTATTCAATTTTGAGTTCTCCTTCCCCTTATCCATTTTCCCACACTTATCCATTACTCTCCCGTCCCCCATATATTCCTCTATTCCCTAACCATATCCCTACCCCTTGAACTGTTATAAAATATTAATAAAAATGATTGAAAACAAACATAGTGTCACAGGGACAACTGTAAATCAATATACAAGGTAAAAAATCCTACGATGTGCCACGTCATATCCTTCACAACCCTGAAGGTTTAAATCATGTGATATCTAGCCTCCGTCAACCATTGGTACAGTGATCACTTAAAAGGTCCAGCGTCCCTCTCCTCTGACACGGCCCTGAGGAAGTGTGGACAAAATGCGCGTCGGGGAAGAGGGATGCAGGACAAACCCTGTCTCACACTCCACTGTGTAAGTGGCACAATGCTATTAGCAATACATTTTACCAGGGGCGTACATAGGATTCATGGGGCCCCATAGCAGAAGTTCAAATTGGGCCCCCCCCCAAAAAAAATGTAAATAATTGTCGGTGTCACAGAAGAGCAGATCACACAACCTTCCAGCCTTTACATAGTAATTTTCCTCCTGCTGACGTCCTAGACCCCTCTTTCATTGTCCCATGAAGTGTGATACCAACAAAAGTGTCCCCCAAACACAGTATGATACCCCCATGGTGAATTCCTCCACATGCGCAGTATAATGACCCTACTGTACCTCACCTCAACTACCAGGGCAAAGTTTGCTGACCCCAACACAGTATGATCCCCCAATTGTGAGCTCTAGAACTAGAGAGGATGGTAGGTAAAAAGGGAGGGTGTTATATATAATAAAAGATGAAACTATATAACTAAGGACGGCGCTATACATAATAAGCGAGTACACTATATACTAAGGGCGTATGCTATACATAATAAGTGATTACACTATGTACTAAGGGACTGTGCTATACATAATACGGCTATATTCCTGCATTTGTGTGCAGTGTCAGTGTGCTACCCTGTTTTACAGACGCATTGAGCATGTCCTATTGTAATCCTCAAAATCGGATCAGAACAGGACATTCTCTGATCCTCACAGATCTCATTCTCAGATCCGTGATCCGTGATCTATAAAACTCTACAAGTCCGTGGACCATCCGATAAAAAAATCTGACATTTTACACAAATGTGAGAATGCAGCCTAAGGGATTTTACATGTAACATTATCACTCCAAGTCATACAGCGCAGATACAGAATAATATTTACATCCAGGCACTTACCGCTGACGTCTCGCCTGATCAGAGTCGGTTTCTGCTGCTTCTTCTCCATCTGGTCAGACCTTCATGTCGACATCTCCCAGTCACGATTCGTCTTGTCATGATGATCTCCAGCCTAGATAATAACAAGGTCACATATATTGTATATATACATGTGTCTCTCCTGCACTGCGCCCCTGAATACAGGTCTGTTATCCCCCATTAATATACTAGGGGTAGCCACTTAGTAATCAAAATATAAAGTGATAAGCAGCACTGTGCCCCCCATTAACTATAATCTCCACCTGCCAATAATATAAATTATTCAGTCTCTGTGACTCTCCCCAATTAACTGTAAGGCTATGTGCACACGGAAAATATACAAGCGCCCCCATCATTGCTCTGTCCCAGCACCTCCATCATTGCTCTCTCCCAACACCCCCAACATTGCTCTGTCCCAGCACCCCAGTCATTGCTCTCCCAGCACCCTTGTAATTGCTCTCTCCCAGCACCCCCGTCATTGCTCTCTCCCTGCACCCCCGTCATTGCTCTCTCCCTGCACCCCATCATTGTTGTCTCCCAGCATCCCCGTCATTGCGCTCTCCGAGCACCCCCATTTTTGCTCTGTCCCAGCACCACTATCATTGCTCTCTCACAGCACCCCCATCATTGCTCTCTCCCAGCACCCCGTCATTGCTCTCTCCCAGCACCCCCGTCATTGTTCTCTCCCTGCACCCCGTCATTGCTCTCTCCGAGCACCCCTATCATTGTTCTCTCCCAGCAACCCCCGTCATTACTCTCCCAGCACCTCCATCATTGCTCTCTCCCAGCAACCCATCATTGCTCTCCCCATCCCCGTCATTGGTCTACTAATCCCCATCATTGCTCTCCCCGCCCCATCAGTCCCATCACTGCTCTTCCCAGCCCCACCATTGCTCTCCCCAGACCCATCAGCGCTCTCCCCAGCCCCATCAGCCCCACCATTGCTCTCCCCAGCCCCACCATTGCTCTCCCCAGCCCCATCAGCCCTACCATTGCTCTCACCAGCCCCATCAGCCCCACTTTTGCTCTCTCCAGCCCAGTCATAACCATTATTGCTCTCCCCAGCGTTTCAGTAAAAATAAAAAAAAAAACACTTACCCCTCTGCCCGTTCCCCCGCAAGCTGCATCATCACTGCTCTTCCCAGCCCCACCATTGTTATCCCCAGCCGCACCAGCCCCACCATTGCTCTACCCAGCCCCATCAGCCCCCTTATTGTGCTCTCCAGCTCCATCAGCCCCATTATTGATCTCACCAGCGTTTCAGTAAAAAAAACAAAAAAAAAACCACTTACCTCTCTGCCCCCGCAGGCCGCTGCAATTTCCTCCCTCACACAGGCCCGCGCTGCATGATGATGTCATCAAGGAGCGCGTGCCTGTGTAAGGGAGGAAGCGGCGGGCAGGAAGCAGAGGATGGATCTCTGCAGCTCCGCTGCCATTCTGTCCTGTCAGCAGCGGGGATGCAGGGATCGCTCCCTGCCCGCCACGAGCAGGGAGACGCTGCACCGGCGGGCCCCCCGGCACAGCTGCACCAGCAGCGATATGTCCGCCCCTGGACTGCTATGGGGCCCCCCAGCTCACGGGCCCCATAGCAGTCGTGTGGTCTGCCTCCATTAGTGGTACACCACTGCATTTTACCTATTTTTGATTGCATCTAGCAGGGCTTTTGTACATCAGAGGCAGTCCATGTTTTCCAGGCGTGCGGTATTGCATGTATAGCCATACATGTTGTGAGTTTCTAACAAGCATATAAACTGCTTTTCACCTCGACTCTTTCGCTTCTGTGAACACTAAGTTATATACATGCTCTGTAGTAGCCCTGTCATTTCCAGACATTGGTGTATTATAATTCTGAGCATTATAATTCTCCATACACATGCACTTTAAGGGTTTATTATGTATTTATCTCTTGATTGGTGACTTTGAAGCAGGGTTTATTTTGTTTTTGTTTAACCACTGGACCACCCCAATTAATGAACAATTTCCTTCTTTGACATGCACATGCACTTTGGATAGTTTCAATCCTTGGAATCGTTGGATTATGTAATGGTATAGGTTACTCTGCAGTGACTATCTCTGCTAGGTTGTTCTATGCTATTTTGTGGGGTGCACCAGGAGATAATATTCATGCATACTGGGTTGGCATTTCTTACCATCCCTCAAACAAGAGGCATCTGTTTTTATTTTATGTATGTGTTTGGTAATGTCTATGATATTGTTCAGTAAAATCATTTGTTTTTTATACACACTAACTTGAAGTGCTCACTTTTGTCTACTTGGTCTCCTTGATGTAAGGATTTTTACCTAGTGGTACAGATTGATTTACACATATTCATTATATATCTGCAAACTTTCTCATAAAATTCAAACCTGATAAATGCTTCTTGCACGAGTATTCAAACTCTACAGACTAGTATATGGCAGAGGCACATTCTGTAGCGATTCTAGCTTTATGTTTATTGAAGAAAAATAATTACAGGCACATATAAATCCCCCTATTAATAATCATTTATTACACATAAAAAAATTACAATCAGTAATATGATACCATGGGGACCCCGTGCAAGAAATATTGATAATCAAGATAAAATATAACATACTGTAGAAATGTCAGTGATTCCCATATACAGCACTAGGAATGAATGTGTGAACTGCCGTTACATTAAAGATGGGACAATTGCAGAAATACACTTGCATTTTTTTGTTGGGTGCATTTTAAGGTGTGAAAGTGAAGGAGTTATAGATTTAATTCAGTGCCCATGTTCAAAGCAATATATTGGCAGGACTCTGAGACCTCTTAAAAAAGGAGAGGAGAACAGATTAATAAGAATAGAAATTTTTTTTTGTTAAACATGCACTTTCAATCATTTCAAAACATTTCATAACAGCAATTCAAATGGCTATATCTATATACGAGTATAGGAGGAAATAATCTATCACAAATGTCCGGAGCTGAATCTAGAAAGAAATTAGGCTTTAAAACACTAGCGCCGAAAAAAGGGGAGTGGGTATTGCTGGAAGCTGCTGATAGATTAGCGGGTCCTGTGTGAAAACCCGTAAGGAAGAATGGCTACTAGATAAAGGATTGATACTATCACGCTAAACAGCGGCTGAACAGAGCAGGATGAATGAAAGGAATAACAGACATAGAAATAATGTTTCACCAAAATGAGTTGAATGTCCCCCTTTCTTGGTATGTAAATTTGTCTTAAGATTACCGGATAATGATTTGCAGCTATGAAAGTTAATAGATGATTCCCTGGGTTGCGATGATCTATGGATAATTGGTCGGGTGGTACCTAGCTTCTGGTACAGATAGAGGCAGCTAGTGATTGGACGTTTTCCATCTATATATCCTCCTCTTACCATTTTTTTTCACCCTTCCATTGACACGACAACATTATTACTGAACACATAAGCTCTATCCTTTATATATACAGTATATAATTGCAAGGGAAAATGCTTTTTAAAAAAAGGTTTTAAAAAATTAATTATTAATTTAATTTAATCTTTTTTTATTTTTTATATTCTATATATATTTAAATTTTTAATGATTTATTGTACTACAGTGCTGCTCACCATTCTTGTCACGCCTTCATTTTTTCGTAGACTGTACAATATCTTCAGAAATAAATGGAAATGTACCAAAGTTATATCCTCAGGATTTGTGGTCCAAAGTAATACAACAATACAATATTGTTTTTCAACTTCAATGTTGCAATATCAAAGAAAAAACTGAATGTGCCACAATAATGGCACCCCTAATTAATACTTGGTTGCACACCCTTTGTCATTGCTGACAGCCTCCAGACATTTCTTGTAGCCATCTGTAAGCTTCTTGCACTTCTCAGCTGGAATTTTCTCCCACTCTTCCTTTGCAGTTTGTTCAAGCTCTTGAATGTTTGCAGGGTTCTTTTTCCCAATGGCAGATTTCAGCTCACCCCTAAGATTTTCAATGGGATTGAGGTCAGGACTAGTATTGAGGGATACCTTCCGATATCAGGAAATATCGGATCGGATTGGATCGGGCCGATACCCAAAAAGTATCGGATATCGCCGATTCCGATACCGGAAACCAATGCAAATCAATGGGACACAAATATCGGAATGAAAATAAACCCTTTCTTTCCTTGTAGGTTAATTCTACATGAAGGAAAACAACTAACAATAATGTAGAATGTATTGGTGGAGGTGGTTGCCCAAATCGATGGGAACAGTGCTCACAGTGAAACATGAAAAGCCGGCAATTCATCAGTGGCATACACCGGTACCCGACAATTTAGAACAGAAAGAATAGAGCTTCACACATAGATTAGATAGAAACATGTCAGTCACATATATATGAAGTACAGTGACAGTGTTGCTTACTGTACTTGTCATTTAGTGTAAAGGATTTATTTAAAAAAATATTAGTGTTTTAATGCACCGTCTCTTTAAAAAAGCCGGCCGGCAATTCAGCAGCGGTACCCGACAATTTATAACAGAAAGAAAGAGCATCACACATAGATTTGATACATAGAAACATGTCAGTCACATATATAAGAAGTGCAGTGACAGTGTTGCTTACTGTACTTGTCATTTAGTGTAAAGGATTTATTTAAAAAAATCTTAGTGTTTTCATGCACCGTCTCTTTAAAAAAGCCGGCCGGCAATTCAGCAGCGGTACCCGACAATTTACAACAGAAATAATAGAGCATCACACATAGATTAGATAGATAGAAACATGTCAGTCACATATATAATAAGTACAGTGATAGTGTTGGTTACTGTACTTGTCATTTAGTGTTAAAATAAAGGATTTATTAAAAAAAAAATTGGCGTGGGGCTCCCCGTAATTTTAGTCTCTAGCGGAGGTTAAGCAGACAGCTAGGGCAGATGTTTGAAGCCTGGGAAGAGGGTAATACCCACGGAGCTTCCCAGGCTACTAATATCAGCCCCCAGCTGAATACCTAGCCTTTACTAGCTATTAAGATGGGGGACCCCCCCCAAAAAATGACGTGGGGTCCCCCCTATTTTAATAGCTAGCAAAGGCTAGGCAGACAGCTGGGGGCTGATATTAATAGCCCAGGAAGGGTGCCATGAATATTGGCCCCCTCCCAGGCTAGAAACACCAGCCGTCAGCCACCCCAGAAATGGCGCATCCATAGGATGCGCCAATTCTGGCACTTAGCCTCGCTCTTCCCACTGCCCTGTAGCGGTGGCAGTGGGGTAATAGGGTTGGAGTTGATGTCAGCTTATAATGCCAGCTGACATCAAGCCCAGGTTAGTAATGGAGAGGCGTCTATAAGACACCCCCATTACTAACCCCATAGTCAAAGTTAAAAAAAAAACACAAACACCCAGAATAAAGTCCTTTAATTGAAATAAAGACACAATTCTTTATTGTTCTAAATTAAACCTTACTTACCATCACGCCCATTCCAGCTGAAGCCAACGATCTCCTGCAATAAAAGAAAAATAATAAAGCAACATCATCCTTACCTTTCGATGGCTCCCAGGACAGCTCCAGCTCTGCTACATGGAGATGACAGGCTGGATCGCAGCAGAAAGCTGCCATCCAGCATGTCATCCCGCAGACACTGAGAAGCACAGGCATGCTTGCGCTCCTCAGTGTCTGACTGTGACGGCATCCCGATGAGCCAACAATGAACTCAGCTCACCTCATGCACGTCACTGATAGCGTGGGAGAATTCTCCTGCGCATGCGGTGAGCGTGAGAGACTCGGCTCATCGGGATGCCGTCACAGCCTGATACTGAGGAGCGCAAGCATGCCTGCGCTTCTCAGTGTCTGCGGGATGACAGGCTGGATGGCAGCTTTCTCCTGCGGTCCAGCCTGTCATCTCGATGTAGCAGAGCTGGAGCTGTCCTGGGAACCATCGAAAGGTAAGAATGATGTTGCTTTATTATTTTTCTTTTATTGCAGGAGATCGTTGGCTTCAGCTGGAATGGGCGTGATGGTAAGTATGGTTTAATTTAGAACAATAAAGAATTGTGTCTTTATTTCAATTAAAGGACTTTATTCTGGGTGTTTGTGGTTTTTTTTAAATACTTTACTAGAAATTCATGGCGGTCATGTCTAATATTGGCGTGACCCCATGAATTTCGGGCTTAGGGCCAGCTGATAATGCCAAGCTGGCCCTAACCCCTTTATTACCCAGTGAGCCACCGCACCAGGGCCCTGGATGAGTTGGGTACAGCGCCAGAAGATGGCGCTTCTATGAACGCGCCATTTTCCGGGGTGGCTGTGGACTGCAATTTGCAGCGGGTGGGGCCCAGAAAGCTTGGGCCTCCCTGTGCTGCAGATTCCAGTCCCCAGCTGCCTAGTTGTACCTGGCTGGACACAAAAATAGGGCGAAGCCCCACGTATTTTTTTTTTAATTTTTTCATGAAATTCATGAAATAATTAAGAAAAAAAGGGCTTCCCTATATTGTTGTGTCCGGCCAGGTACAAATAGGCAGCTGGTGGTTGGGGGCAGCCCGTTGCTGCCTGCTGTACCTGGCTGGACACAAATATAGTGCGAAGCCCCACGTCAATTTTTTTTTAATTATTTCATGAAATAATTAAAAAAAAAGGGCTTCCCTATATTGTTGTGTCCGGCCAGGTACAAATAGGCAGCTGGAGGTTGGGGTCAGCCCGTTCCTGTCTGCTGTACCTGGCTGGACACAAATATAGTGCGAAACCCCACATCAATTTTTTTTTAATTATTTCATGAATTTCCTGAAATAATTTAAAAAAAATTGCCTATTTGTACCTGGCTGGACACAAAAATAGGGCGAAGCCCCACGTATTTTTCTTTTTTAAACTTATTTCATGAAATTCATGAAATAATAAAAAAAAAAGGGCTTCCCTATATTGTGTCCGGCCAGGTACAAATAGGCAGCTGGGAGTTGGGGGCAGCCCGTTCCTGGATTCTGTACCTGGCTCGCATACAAAAATATGGCAAAGCCCACGTCAAAATTTTTGGGAAAAATTAATTAAAAAATAAATATTAATTTAGGGACTGCATCTTTATTAACCCCTCAAGTGTCATTTAGTGTTAAAATAAAGGATTTATTTAAAAAAAATTGACGTGGGATCCCCCATAATTTTAGTCTCTATCGGAGGTTAAGCAGACAGCTGGGGCAGATGTTTGAAGCCTGGGAAGGGGGTAATACCCATGGAGCTTCCCCGGCTACTAATATCAGCCCCCAGCTGAATACCTAGCCTTTACTAACTATTAAAATGGGAGACCCACCCAAAAAAATGACGTGGGGTCTCCCCTATTTTAATAGCTAGCAAAGGCTGGACAGACAGCTGGGGGCTGATACTAATAGCCCAGGAAGGGTGCCATGAATATTGGCCCCCTCCTAGCCTTTACTAACTATTAAAATGGGAGACCCACCCAAAAAAATGACGTGGGGTCCCCCCTATTTTAATAGCTAGCAAAGGCTGGACAGACAGCTGGGGGCTGATACTAATAGCCCAGGAAGGGTGCCATGAATATTGGCCCCCTCCCAGGCTAGAAACACCAGCCGTCAGCCACCCCAGAAATGGCGCATCCATAGGATGCGCCAATTCTGGCACTTAGCCTCACTCTTCCACGCTGCCCTGGTGCGGTGGCAGGGGGTAATAGGGTTGGTTTTCATGTCAGCGCCAGCTGCCATGAAGCCCAGGTTAGTAATGATGGGCGTCTATAAGACACCCCCATTACTAACCTGAAACATTTAAGTGTGACAAAGATGCAAAAGAATAAGAAATCAGGAAGGGGGCAAACACTTTTTCACACCACTGTATGTGTGAAGTGTAAAGTAAATTCTACAAGGTTTTCTATATATTGAGAAAATATAAATCTGATAACTGTGACTTGCATTTGTATTTATCCCTCCGGAGTAAATAGTCTGTAGGACCACCTTTCGCTGCAATTACTGCTGCAAGTCTTTTCAGGTATGTCTCTACCAGCTTTGCATCTAGAAGTGACATTTTCTCCCATTCTTCTTTGTAAATGCTCTATCTCAGTGAGATTGGATGGAGACGTCTGTGAACAGCAATTTCAAGTCTTGCCACAGATCCTCAATGGGATTTCGGTCTGGCCTTTGGGCCATTCACACTCATGAATCTGCGGTGAGGGGTTCAGCATGAGGCTGCGGTATGTGCATTGCATTACACACATCTATTGCCTGGTACATTCTCATACTTACCACAATGCTCTTCAATTCTAGAAAATGTCAATCTGACATTTACAGAGTCACTTTTATCCCAAGTTTCAGAGCTACAACTAGAAGATGATTCCAAAAGTATAGTATCCAGAATATTAGTAATATACAGTGATCAGAAAAATAAGATTATCCCAAGATAATAGGACAAAACGCCAACATAAAGTGTCATGCAGTGCTCCATCATTAGTGGCAAATGCTGCCCATGTCAGTAATGTCATACAGAGCCCATAAGAATATATTCACCACCAATATTATAAACCCAGGTATGACAATAGTCATTATGGCACATTATACCGATACATGTGTAGGCTCCGCATGGTGCTGGAATTCAGAAGTTCAAAGTGCACATTTCTTATAGCTCCTATATTGTACATATGGCAACTATATGGCACAGTTGAATGGCATTACCCATATGGGCAGTTCATGGCACTAGTTATATTCACAGTATATGGTAACAGAATTGTATCCACCTGTATCTTATATTTAATGTGCTGTCTATAAAAGGATAGTTTTTTACATCAGTCAGATTAATTACATTATTAAAAGGCTATACGCAATTTCTTAATTGGGTAAAATTGCAAAGTGCTTGTAAAAATAGGGAACTTTGCAAATAACCCCTTTTTAAAAATTCTCTTCATTTCTCATGAGAGGAGGTATTTTGAATTCTAGAATTTGCTTGTTGCCTAGGTCAGCCACCATTCTGTCTGTCAGAGTTGACTGTTCTCCCAAACAAGGAGGACAGCGCTTACAACTTGTTTCCCATGGAGCTTGTGAGTGCTGCTGAGAAGCTGTCTAGATACCAGGATTCAGCCACCTTCAGGGTCCTTGAGCTCCTCCAATGCCTCATGCCACATCCAAGCACTGATTTTACAATACATACTGCTTATAGTATTATATATTATTATGCAAATCTGTTAGCCCAGATGAGGCTGGTGTACTTGTCAGCATATGCATAAGGATGGCTGTATAATCCTTTGTGAAACTTTTCCTTTATCACATTAAAATAAGGATAAAACGCTCCTCTTAACATCAGGATTGCACAGCCATCCTGATGTGAATTTTCAGAGTACGTACATCAGCCCCATCTGGTCCGAGATCTGATTAATAGTATTTTTACAGTTTGCTTTGTGAAACCTGGTCATATAACTGCTTGAACGTGTGAGTGCTGTTCTGTAAGAGGACGGACACCGAGACAGCTTGAGATACTGCGGAGGAGCCTTCCAGCAGCTGGTGTAAAGTTTGGAAAGTGGAAGCCCAGCGTAAATGTTTTTGCCAGTCATCTATCTGTGGTGAAGCTGTTCCCCTATTTAAGAGTATTTGTAGTTATGAAGCATGTTGGCGTCTCGGAGACTCTGTGACCAGTAAGCTTGTTGCCTCTTTTCAGTAACATTATCCTAAACTGTCACCAGTATGTGCCTGAATTACTTCTGCCGTCCTTTAGTGGTGACACCAGATACCAGTCTGCCACCAATGTCATTGTATCCTAAAGAAATGTCCTAAAGCATTCCCACCCCATAATCACACTGTGCCTTACAGGCATTTAGTGTTCATAGAGAAGGTCGTCTACTCTGGAGCAATGGACATCATGAAGCTTCACTAGAAGAGCATCTATCCCTTCTGTAGTAAGCCCAATTATTCTATGCATTACAGCTATTTAGTTACACAGCAAATATGTAATTCTACATTGAAAGCTCAGGCCAGAAGTGGCATGCTGGGTCATTTAATAAGGGTCTGTGTTATTGAAGCAAATTGTTTCCATTAAAATTGTACTAAGTATTATTTTTAAGTCAAAGTAAAATGTATAATACAAAAGCGTCAACATGATCTTTATCAAACATTCACTGTGAAAAATAATAATGTGACATAAGAAAAAAATATGAAGAACTTCCAATATACATCTAAGACAAAATGTATAATCTAGAATATAGTGAATAAGCGAATACTATTGAGAAGCGAATATCAAGTATAAGCAAATAATCCTCATTAGGGTTTAGCAAAAAATTACAAAAACATGCTAATATGCCGAGACACTAGCAATGACTAATCTAGAATTCAGCAGAAAGAACAATCTGTGTGCACCAAATATGGAATTAAATTACAAATAACTCCAGTCCATATATTGATAATACAATTTATCACAGGAAAATAGTTATATGTGAAAAAAGTATGTAGTATAGTGTAAAAAATATAACCCACCAATATTATTACTATTGGCAAATAAAATCCTTGTGTCCGGTCTAGGAGGGCTGTATTTCCCTATTTACACTAATAAAAAGCGCGATCATTGCCTTGTCATTTCCTATAGTATTAACACCAGAATGAGTATCCACAGCGGCATCTCAAGTTCAGACTTACACTATTTTTGATGGACTAGAAGCCAAGGGCATGTTCACATGTTGCATTTTTGCCGTATTTTCAAAAGTTATTTCCGCACGTTCTTTGCATGAAAAAACGCAGTGTTTTAATGTACTAGCAAAGTCAATGAGATTTATGGAATCTCATGTACATTCTGCTTATTTTTTCCTTGCAGATTTGAAGAAGTTTCATATCTTCTGCATGTCAATTCTTGAAGCGTTTTTGCACATATTTTAGGCAGCATTTTACCCGCCAACACTCTAGTATTTCTTTTCCTCTACAAATAATAACCGTGTGCACATCCCCTAAATGCTGCAAAACAGCGTCAGAAGGAAAATGGTGGCAAAGAGCGTTCTGCAAAACAGCAAACTCACACATGTGGGTTTTCTAAGAAGCCATTATAGTAACTAGAAATTATTCTTTAGAAACCTATAGTTGTCATTACGTGTAAATATTACTATCGAGATTGCTGCAAAGTATATTCAAGTCTTAACCTGAAAATGTGAAAAAGATCTGGATATTTGAGTCTTTCTATAGGAAAAAAGGCAGCAGAAAAGCTAAAATAAACCTCTATCTGTGAGCTTGGCCTAATACTATGTGATATGATGAGAATAAAATAGAAAAACACCAATATCTGATAACTCATATATATGACTGCTTATGGTCAATTCCTATCACATGACCAGTGAGCACATTGGAATGTTGCCGGTTGGCAGTTGGAGAGTTGCGGTTGGCTTGCATGCGGATGAGGAGGAGCTGCCTTCAGCAAAGCGACATTATGGAGATTAAAGAGGAGGACTTTAGGATGAGAGGGAAGAAAAGGAGAAGAAATGTTTTGGACTCATCGGATGATGAGAAGCCGTCCATCAAGAAGAGCCATAGGAGAGGAGAGAAGAGAAATGGCTCAGAGTTGGAGATCGTCTCTCAGAAGATTGATCACCAAGGCCAGAAAGAAGAACAGGAATGTCATCAGGAGGTCCTAGCTAGAAGAAGTGGAGCCAAGAGGAGAAGACAAATCTTTGGCTCATCACATGAAAGCTCTTCAATCAAGAAAGAAGAAGAAGGGCAGAAGACCACCAAGGGCACAGGTAATACTATACATCAGCTTACCACAGGGAGCACCATGACATGTAGCTTCTCATGCCCACACTTACAGATCAGGGCAATGTTGTCACTTTACACAAGTTACACATCTTTTAAATCTGACAGGTGGAGGATGTGATACATGAGCAAGATCTGAAGCTGGAGGGTTGTAGAACTGTTCCCCAGTCCATTTATATATATGTATATATTCAGTACTTTGTTAAACCCCTACATGATCAGGCCATTTTTCCCCATTCTTGCCAAGGCACATTTTTTTCTTATTTTCATACATATGGTTTAAAAAACTGTAAAAAATTGTAATGTTTGGATATTTAAATATTTTTTTGTGAAACATCGAGTCTAAATTTTACAATATTTTAATATTATTTTATTTTTTTTCTGGTAATATCTGTAGTAAATAAAGGATTTCTGTGCTTGTGTTATTTTTATATATTAGTTACATGGTTTTTTGTTAGGGATGGGGCTTGTAAATGCAATTTGGATAGTCATTGTTTTTTTATTTATTTTTTCCTGTTTTTTTTGCTCTTTATTTCAATGATTTTACACAGGTGTTGTCTTAACTTTTGAAACATTTGATTTTTTTCTTGCTTGAATGGATAAAAAAAATTGCAATATGGTTTCATTAAAATAAAATTGAGTCGTTTGCCTCCTATAGTCTTTGTGTTGCGCTGTCTATTGCTGGCTGCAGAATTAGTTAATGAGGTTGACCATTTTATCTTTACTTTAACAGATGTGTTGGGGACATGATTTTGTGGCATTTACTATGATATACTGTAGGTATGTCAGATTCTCCTCCTGCTCTTGTTACTGCAGCTTTCCTTACAGACTGCCCAGCTCTCTAGTCTATAATATGGCTGCTGGTGGAGGAGCAGTGACCAGACCTGTCCGTCAGTCTACTTCACTATAAAAGCATCTTTCTCATGGGAGGTTCTCAATAGGACAAGGCTGATGGAGTGGTCTGGTTACATGCTCCTCCATCAGTGACCATTGTATGGACTGGAGAGCTGTGCAGTATGTGAGGAAAGCTGAACTAACAAGTGCAGGAGGAGAACCTGCCATACTTATATAATAGTAATTGTTAATAAACCTGTGTCCCAAACACATCTGCTGGTATATTGATCCTAGTTACAGGGGACATTCAACCTACTGCCTATATAGCAGGGTTGACTGGGTCTCCTAGGACCCAGAAGCTCTTGCTCTTTCTCTACACCCGGCCATCACATGATCTCTGGGTCTGGAGCAGGAAGCGCTATCTGCGCTTACCATACTGAATACACAGCACTTGTTCAGAGCTGTGTACACAGTAATTGAAAAGGCAGAGACGGTAATAAATCCTCTCTACCTTCTCTATAGGGAGTATCCAAAAAGAAAAGAGTCGGCCCCTATAAATGCTCTTCCATAACTATATAACCCAAAAAGAGAAAAATGGAAACAGGAGCAAATCCAATAAAAGTTACATTTTTATTGCAAAAATGTAAGTAAAATCAGACATAATCAAAAGAGATAAAAAATCCAAGGGAAAGAGGTGACAACAAAGTGCCACGGAACCACAGGAATAAACCAATGTAAGGCAAGAGACAATATATCTACTGTATATATATGTATATATATATATATGTATATATACAGTGCTGGCCAAAAGTATTGGCACCCCTGCAATTCTGTCAGATAATACTCAGTTTCTTCCTGAAAATGATTGCAATCACAAATTCTTTGGTCTTATTCTCTTCATTTAATTTGCTTGCAAGGAAAAACACAAAAGAGAATGAAGCAAAAATCAAATCATTGATCATTTTACACAAAACTCCAAAAAAGGGCCGGACAAAAGTATTGGCACCCTCAGCCTAATACTTGGTTGCACAACCTTTAGCCAAAATAACTGCGAACAACCGCTTCTGGTAACCATCAATGAGTTTCTTACAATGCTCTGCTGGAATTGTAGACCATTCTTCTTTGGCAAACTGCTCCAGGTCCCTAATATTTGAAGGGTGTCTTCTCCAAACTGCCATTTTGAGATCTCTCCACAGGTGTTCTATGGGATTCAGGTCTGGACTCATTGCTGGCCACCATAGAAGTCTCCAGTGTTTTCTCTCAAACCATTTTATAGTGCTTTTGGAAGTGTGTTTTGGGTCATTGTCCTGCTGGAAGACCCATGACCTCTGAGGGAGACCCAGCTTTCTCACACTGGGCCCTACATTATGCTGCAAAATTTGTTGGTAGTCTTCAGACTTCATAATGCCATGCACACGGTCAAGCAGTCCAGTGCCAGAGGCAGCAAAGCGACCCCAAAACATCAGGGAACCTCCGCCATGTTTGACTGTAGGGACAGTGTTCTTTTCTTTGAATGCCTCTTTTTTTTTCCTGTACACTCTATGTTGATGGTTTTTCCCAAAAAGCTCGACTTTTGTCTCATCTGACCAGAGAACATTCTTCCAAAACGTTTTAGGCTTTCTCAGGTAAGTTTTGGCAAACTCCAGCCTGGCTTTTTTATGTCTCGGGGTAAGAAGCGGGGTCTTCCTGGGTATCCTACCATACAGTCCTTTTTCATTCAGATGTCGACGGATAGTACGGGTTGACACTGTTGCACCCTCGGACTGCAGGGCAGCTTGAACTTGTTTGGATGTTAGTCGAGGTTCTTTATCCACCATCCGCACAATCTTGCGTTGAAATCTCTCGTCAATTTTTCTTTTCCGTCCACATCTAGGGAAGTTAGCCACAGTGCCATGGGTTTTAAACTTCTTGATGACACTATGCACGGAAGACACAGGAACATTCAGGTCTTTGGAGATGGACTTGTAGCCTTGAGATTGCTCATGCTTCCTCACAATTTGGTTTCTCAAGTCCTCAGACAGTTCTTTGGTCTTCTTTCTTTTCTCCATGCTCAATGTGGTACACACAAGGACACAGGACAGAGGTTGAGTCAACTTTAATCCATGTTAACTGGCTGCAAGTGTGATTTAGTTATTGCCAACACCTGTTAGGTGCCACAGGTAAGTTACAGGTGCTGTTAATTACACGAATTAGAGAAGCATCACATGATTTTTCAAAGGGTGCCAATACTTTTGTCCACCCCCTTTTTTAGGTTTGGTGTGGAATTATATACAATTTGGCTTTAGGACAATTCTTTTTGTGTTTTTTTCATTGAAGACAAATTAAATGAAGAGAATAATACCAAAGAATTTGTGATTGCAATCATTTTCAGGAAGAAACTGAGTATTATCTGACAGAATTGCAGGGGTGCCAATACTTTTGGCCAGCACTGTATATATATATATATATATATATATATATATATATATCGTGGGCCATTTATATGGATACACCTAAGTGATATCAACTTCCTGTTTGTGGCCCATTAGTATATGGGAGGGGGAAAACTTTTCCAGATGGGTGGTGACCATAGCGGCCATTTAGAAGTCGGCCATTTTGGGTCCAACTTTATTTTTTTCAATGGGAAGAGGGTAATGTGAAACATCAAACTTATTGAGAACTTCATAAGAAAAACAATAGTGTGCTTGGTTTTAACGTAACTTTATTCTTTCATGAGTTTTTTACAAGTTTATGATCACTTATAAAATGTGTTCAAAGTGCTGCCCATTGTGTTGGATTGTCAATGCAACCCTTTTCTCCCACTCTTGACACACTGACAGCAATGCCGCAGAAGAAATGCTAGCACAGGCTTCCAGTATCCATTGTTTCAGTTGCTGCACATCTCGTATCTTTATGGTATGGTGTGGTATATGGAGTACAAAGATAGTGGGGCCATTCTTCATCAATGGAAACCTCAATGCCACTGGATATCTGAAACTGCTACATGTTGATGTGTTGCCCTCTTTATGCACTGAAGATGGCACGTTCCCTGAGTTTTTCCAACAAGATGGTGCACGATCACATTATGGGTGTCAGATCAGAGCATTCCTACATGAACTGTTTCCTGGAAAGTGGATTGGTCGTCGTGGGCTAGTTGAATGGCCACCAAGGTCTCCCGATCTGACCCCCTTAGACTTTTATCTTTGGGGTCATCTGAAGGCAATTGTCTATGCTGTGAAGATATGAGATGTGCAACATCTGAAACAACGGATACTGGAAGCCTGTGCTAGCATTTCTTCTGCGTTGTTGCTGTCAGTGTGTCAAGAGTGGGAGAAGAGGGTTGCATTGACAATCCAACACAATGGGCAGCACTTTGAACACATTTTATAAGTGGTCATAAACTTGTAAAAAACTCATGAAAGAATAAAGTTACGTTAAAACCAAGCACACCATTGTTTTTCTTATGAAATTGTCAATAAGTTTGATGTGTCACATGACCCTCTTCCCATTGAAAAAAATAAAGTTAGATTCAAAATGGCCGACTTCAAAATGGCCACCATGGTCACCATCCATCTGGAAACGTTTTCCCCCTCCCATATACTAATGTGCCACAAACAGGAAGTTGATGTCACCAACCATTCCCATTTAATTTAGGTGAATCCATATAAATGGCCCACCCTGTGTATACATTTATGTATATATATATATATATATATATATATACAGTATATATATATATATATATATATATATATATATATATATATATATATATAGAAAGAATGAATATCAAGAGGCAGCACTCCAAAAATATTATAGAAAAATGGACTTTAATGAGCCCAAAGGCAACGTTTCGGTTCACAGAATCTTTCTCAAGCAGAGTTCAAGTGCATATAGTGCAATATATATAGTTACAAACAGTGATTCCATAATTATAATTAATTGATACAAAACCATGATTACATAAGAAAAGTGCAGTAGTGCATATCACAAAATATTATTCAGTTACATACATAGTGATAAAATTTTAGACAGATATATTATTATCATCAATTACAGTATCCATAACTCTCATAAAGTGATAAGTGCTTTGATTAGTATTTATCAGTGCCAGGTGTACATTATAAATCATAATATATTTGAGGTTGCGACTCACACTGCAGCAATCATGCATGACCACGTTTCTTACTTCCTCCACGCTGTCCTCGGCGTCTCAAAATCCCATCTGCGCATGTCTCCCAGGAAATCCCCATTATCTCGTCACATGATCGGGGCAAACCTGGTCCGCCCGCTTCGTGACGTCACCGGGCATGCGCATTACACTTCTAATGCTACGATCGCCATCTTTTAAATTGGCAAGCCCCACCAAAAGCTTTTCTTCAAATGTAAACAACGTATGTGCTTTAATGATTTCTCTTATCCCCTATTTATAATAAAAGCGCACTATTTCTCATTATTAGGGACAACATTCTGTTAGCAGTTTCCCAATATATTTGCATTGCAATGACAGTATTCAAATAGTGATTCCTGTGTCCATAAGGCTATGTGCCCACGATGCAGAAATGAAGCAGAAAATTTCTGCAGCATTTCTGCATCTCCCTGGCAGAAAAAACGCATGCAGATTGTACATGCAGATTGTGCATGCGTTTTTCCTGCAGAATACATGCGGATCCACATGCGGATTCACATGCGTTTCCGCATGCAGATTGACAAGCGCTTTCCAGGCGATAGCATCACTTGGAAAGTGCTTGACAACTAGGTCACACTGTATAAATCCATACAAACAGCATGGATTTATATAGTGTGAACCGTAAAAATTAAAACAAATAAAGCTATACTCACCCCCGAGGCCCCGGTGTGGCTGCAGCGCTGCTTCCTGGCTGGTTCCCGGCTGCCAGCATATCGCGAGACAGAGCGGTGAAGGGCCTGCGGTCACATGACTGTGACGTCACCGCAGGTCCTCAAGCGATGCCGGCATTCAGAGAGAAGACGCCGGACAGGTGAATATAACTTTATTTGTTATTTTATTCTTTTTTTTACAGGTACAATGGTACCCAGGTCTGGATGAGTCTCCTCTCCTCCAGAACTGGGTACCATCCGCACATAGAGACGCATAGAATCCGCTTGTACAAATGTACAGTCGCGGTTTCTATGCATTTCAATGCAAGTCAATGGCGGGAGTTCCGCTGCGCTTCCGCAAAATTAAATGACATGCTGCGGATTTTTGTACGCAGCATAAACGCTGCGGAAAAATCCGCAGCATGTGCATAGAACATGCGGAATCCCCTTGGGGACCATGGGGGGCGGATTACCTAGCGTTTAACAAGCGTTTATGCTGCGGAAATTCCGCATCATAAACGCTTGAAAAACGCTACGTGGGCACTCAGCCTTAGTGAACTGAGGGATAATATTTATTACATAACCCAAACACCCTTCCATGGAATTCCCTATTCCTAGGTTCATCCATGGAGTGAGATTAATAGGTCAGAGGAGGAACCTTCAACAGGTCTCCACCTCCTTCCCAATCTCAGGTGTTTAATTGGGAATACATTACAATCCAATTCCCTCCATAAGTAGGAATACCATTTCATAATGTAAAAATATATATCTATAACTTTTTATATATATATATATATATATATATATATATATATACATACAGTTAAGTGTCTATAAAGAAGGAATAATCAACAAGTGTTATTAAAGCATGATTCGTCCCAAGGGAGGCAGAGAAAAATCAATAAATACGTTCAATTGATTCATTAACATACTTACTGCATCCCATGCACAAAGGTTAATGATACATTAAATTAGGGATAAGACATAGAGCAACTGGAAAAGAATGTATCAGAGTCCAGATCACAAGTAAAGCATATAAAGTACGAGTGCACAGCAGGAACTAGTTATACAGTACAAGTTGCTAATATCCAAATAAGGAGAAGAATCATGCCTATGACACAGATGTCACAACATAAGTATATCTTCTAGTGAGAGTAATACACAGTGACACATATAGAAAGTTATGGTCCCACATAAAATGAGAGTACAGCCTAGTTACAACCTGTAGATGGCATGAAAGCAGCCCTGACGCGCGTTTCAAGTCCTGCTTCTCCAGGGGGCGATTGTGTATGGGTGACAGGCAGGGGGTATATATATCCAAAGTATTTTGGCACGTGTAGCGGGGGTACAGCGACGCTTCCAGTGGCGGAAGCCAGCGCCGGAAGCCAGGGAGTCAGTGTCCAACGCAGCAGGTGCCCGCCTCCCGCTAACACGTCAGTAAGGAGGGCCCGAAGTGCCGCGTCATAGGGACACGTATTCATGGCAACCAGGTGCTTCTTGCCGGCTGGCAGAATGTGCACAATCATCAGGATGCCAAGAGATGCAGACATACTTAGAGGGAGAGAAAGAAATTGCGGAGAACATTACCGGCCCATACCTGGTGTAAGTTAATCATGACTTTCTATGTATATATATATACTAGCTATTGAAGCCATTCTATGCCCAGGTGGCGAGCATTTTTATTGGTATATGGTCTCCCATGCTGGTATGTGTGGTATGTGCTGCCCCCCTCCTGGTATTTGTGCTGCCCCCATCCTGTCCGCACCATCCTATCCTGGCATGCATGGCACTCCTCATCCCTATCCTGGTATGCATGGCCCCTCATCCGAATCCCGGTATGCGTGGCACCCCTCATCCCCAATCCCGGCATGCGTGGCACCCCTCATTCCCAATCCCGGTATGCGTGGCAACCCTCATCCCCAATCCCGGTATGCGTGGCACCCCTCATCCCCAATCCCGGTATGCGTGACACCCCTCATCCCCAATCCCGGTATACGTGGCACCCCTCATCCCCAATCCCGGTATGCGTGGCTCCCCTCATCCCCAATCCTGGTATGCGTGATACCCCTCACCCCACAATCCTGGTATATGCATGGTCCCCTCACCCCACAATCCTGATATGTGTGGCCCCCTCATCCATTTCACACTGTACACGCATACAAAAAAAAATAAAGAGTTATACTCCCCTTTGTTCTCTGTGCTCCAGCGCTGCTGCGTCCTCTTCTGCCGGAGGCCGGGGGAGGAGAGCAGCGCCGGGGCACTGCGCTGTCCGGCGCCATTTTGCTGAAGACACACTGTAAATGTGTCTTCAGTAAAATGGCAAAGGATAGCGCTATGTGCACGCGCCGATCCGACGCCTCACTCCTGCCCCCGGTCTAAGGCCAGAAGAGAGGTGCCGTGGCAACGCTCCTCCCGGTCAGGTAAGTATGCAAGTATGGCGCCGGAGAACGCGGTATGCGTTCAGTGTCTACGCATACCGCGATCTCCGGCGCCATACACCTCCTCTTACCTGTAACGGCTGGATGCATGATTCTGTCTGAAGCCAGACTGTGCGTCGCGCATGCGCAGTCTATCGAGGCTTCAGACAGAGGGATGCATCCCCGGTTATATTATATATATATATATATATATATATATATATACAGGGTGGTCCGAAAGTAGGTGGACAGAAAGTGTAATAAGGTTATGAAGGGGGAGATTTATCAAACATGGTGTAAAGTAAAACTGGCTCAGTTGCCCTTAGCAACCTATCAGATTCCACTTTTCATACCTCACAGACTCTTTGAAAAAAAAAGTCTATTTTCAACAAGATGGGGCCCCTCCACATTATTCAAGAGTAATCCGCGAGTATCCTGATGAAACATTTCCTAATAAATGGATTGGCCGAAGAGGCCCACTTGATTGGCCGGTACGTTCACCAGACTTGACCCCAATGGATTTTTTCTTTTGGGGAGTACTCAAGGACAAAGTTTATAGTCGAAAACCAAAAAGTGTCAGTGACTTGAAAAATGACATAAGAGATGCACTTCAAGAAATTAATACCCAAAGAGACTTGTGCAAAAAAGTTTGTTGAAGCGCAAGAGGCGACTTCAAAGCTGTGCAAATTGTAATGGAAAACAGTTTGAGCCCCTGCGTTGATAACATTTAAGGGCTTTTGTGTTATTGTTCAGAATAAAATGTAATTGTCAATGTTATGCTTGTGTTAGTAAATATAATTTTATATATAAATCAAAATAAATGTTATTATTTTCTGTCCACCTACTTTTGGACCACTATATATATATATATATATATATATATATATAAATACACAAAGATACAAAGATGTAGATAAAAGAGGGAAAATAATATATGAAAACACACAATCAGGAATAGACATCATATTGTGAGAATTATGTACAACATATGTGTATAAAGTATAATGTCCACCAAGTAATACCCAAAGTATCATTATTAAATATAAAGGAGTATATATAGAGAGAGTCATGAGACAATATAATATAATATGTACTCAATATGGTACAGAGAATATGGGAATACCATGAGTATCAACAGAACAAAGTTATAAATTGTGCATAAATGTGCAAAACTAATGGTGGTAAAAAAGAGGGGAGGGAAGGGAAAGGGAAAAGGAAGAAAAAATGAAGATGTGACAAGTGAATGAAAACATGGAAACAATAATAAACAGAGAGTGCACGAATTGTGTGAATATTTTTTATTATTATTTCGTGACCAAGCCCATGTGGTGCAGATGTCGGATGCATCCAATGGCAACCAGAATCACAGCAACGTGAAAAACCACATATGTTACGTGAAAGTGTTACACTAGTGAGTAGTGATGAGCGAGCACGTTCGTTACTCGAGATTTATGAGCATGCTCGGGTGTTTTCCGAGCATCTTCAGTGTACTTGAATATCATGTTTGAGTCACTGTGTGTGCATGATTTGCGACTGTTTGACAGCTTTAACACATGTGAGGAATGCCTGTTTGTTAGGCTTTCCTCACATGTATTAAAGCTGTCAGTCGCAAATCATGCACACACAATAACTCAAACATAACACCTCAGCACGCTGAAGATACTGGGCGAGCACCCGAGCATGCTCGCTGAAAGGGTTAACAAACCACGCTCGCCCATCACTACAAGTGAGACCAATCACAGGTAAAATAAATATAATAAATAACAATAGTATGAAGAGATAGTTAATGTCACAATACAAATGTATGTGTGCCCTTCACATACGAGTGAGCATAGACATGTGTTATATAGTAACATAGCTACTGACATCAGTATAATGGAAAATGTACAATAAAAAAATCAGAAAATTATAAGCCACAATGGGCAAGAGGAATCGAAAAAATAAAATAAAAAATATACAAGTGATAGGAATACTGACGTGTCAGTGTGACACAGGAAGTGCATCTTAAAGTGCCCTTTTTTGTGCATCCAAAATCACAGATTTAAAGCAACAATAAACAAAGAGTAAAAGCCGATGAATAACAATAGTGAGTAAAATGTTTTATAAAAAATGCTTATAGCGGATGGAATCAATTAGTGGCACACCGCACAGGAAATAGACAGGTCCGAAAAAGAGAGAGCAGCAGGGCGGGATGCTGCTGAAAGGTGAGTACATATCCATAAAAAGGGAGACGCGTGGAGCGCTGGCCCGCAAGGACGATCAGGCACCCGGTCCCCGAGGGGGGCAGAAAAAGGGAGGGAGGGAAGGGAGAAGAAGATCCTCCAAGTGAGTGGTGGTCCAGCATCTGTCTCACAGTAGAGTGTACAAAAATACTGGATACCCTGCATGTAAATAAAAAAGTGAGAAGTTATAAACAGCATAAAACATAAGTAAAACCTAAACACAATAGCACATTACAAGAAAGGGACAAAACTGAGGACCTCGTTGAGGCCTTTGGGGCATATGCAATCAATTTTCATAATCCACCAACGGTCTTTCTCCAATCCCCCCCCCCCCAGTCAATTAATATCCTGTCAATACCCCGAATTTGGAGGAGGCTAGCATCACACCCATGTTTTAACTTGAAATGCCTTGGGATAGGCTTCAATACAGTATCGGCAAGAGATTCTGATGCATTCTTAATATCTTACACGTGCTCCCTCACACGCACTCTCAGTTGGCGAAAAGTAAGACCCACATAGATGAGGCCACATGGACACAAGGCGTGGTTGATTACGCCTTCTGTATTGCAAGATGTATGCTGTGTGATTTGAAACTCCTTATGACCATCACTTGATGGGAAGGATGTACACCGCACCAGATTTACACAGGCCGCACAGTTCTTGCATGGATAGAAGCCCCATCTGGGGCCTTTTGAGCTGAAGGCTTTCTCTGGTCCCGGATCTTTATGGTAACTATGTACCAGCAAGTCCCTCAGGTTCATCGCCCTTCTATAGGTGGTGGAAGGGACTGGTGTAGTACATTTGGAAAGGACTAGGTCTTGCTTCAAAATGGGCCAATATTTCCCCAATGCATTTCTAACATCTATCACAGTAATTGAAAAGCCAGAGATGGTAATAAATCCTCTCTACCTTCTCTATAGGGAGTCCGACTGTGACTGCCGGTAGGCTCCCGGCTGAGGTAACTGCACAATCTGGTGCAGGTGTTATACAATGTAGTGTTGTTTTAGAACAGACCTGCACAACAAACAGCTCATGTACCGCATGCAGCCCACCAAAGTTTTGCTGCAGCCCATGGAGCCGTCCAGGATATGGAGCTCCCATCTTCTTATATTCAAATGTTTCAGACGCAAACATATTTGAACACTGTCATCGGGACTAGGGTAAAACAGCGCTCGTCAGTCCCAGCCTCGACATGCTGCTGCTCGGCACGCTGCTGACGTCATCACACTATTGTCGGCACCCAAACACCTCAGAGGAGAAGAGATGGCACAGCCAATAGTAAGTCAAGGAGCCAAAGATTAAATTAATTATATCATTGTGGATGAGGAAGGAAGGGGCTAATGTTACAGTGAGGGCACATAATGAGGTTGACAATTGTCAAAGGGGGCACAATTGTGGTGGGGGGTCCTTTATTCATTTTGGAGAGGGACAGTATGTGGGCATACAGTGGGTACAGAAAGTATTCAGACCCCTTTAAATTTTTCACTCTTTGTTTCATTGCAGCCATTTGGTAAATTCTAAAAAGTTCATTTTTTTTCTCATTAACGTACACTCTGCATCCCATCTTGACTGAAAAAAAACAGAAATGTAGAAATTTTTGCAAATTTATTAAAAAAAAAACCCTGAAATATCACATGGTCATAAGAATTCAGACCCTTGGCTCAGTATTGAGTAGAAGCACCCTTTCTATTTCAAGTGTTTATTTCTGTTAATGTTGACGATTATGGCTTACAGCCAATGAAAACACAAAAGTCATTGTCTCAGTAAATTAGAATAATTAACAAAAAACACCTCCAAAGGCTTCCTAAGCGTTTAAAAAGTCCCTTAGTCTGTTTCAGTAGGCTCCACAATCATGGGGAAGACTTCTGACTTGACAGATGTCCAGAAGGCCGTCATTGACACACCCCACAAGGTTCCAGAGTTCCAATTTTCATTTGGAAATCAAGGTCCCAGAGTCTGGAGGAAGAGTGGAGAGGCCACAATCCAAGCTGCTTGAGGTCTAGTGTGAAGTTTCCACAATCAGTGATGGCTTGGGGAGCCATGTCATCTGCTGGTGTAGGTCCACTGTGTTTTTTCCAGGCCAAAGTCAGCGCAGCCGTCTACCAGGAAATTTTAGAGCACTTCATGCTTCCCTCTGCTGACAAGCTTTATGGAGATGGAAATTTCATTCTCCAGCAGGACTTGGCACCTGTCCACACTGCCAAAAATACCAATACCTGGTTTAAAACCAACAGTATCACTGTGCTTGATTGGCCAGTAAACTCGCCTGACCTTAACCCCATAGAGAATCTATTGGGTATTGTCTAGAGGAAGATGAGAGACACCAGACCCAACAATGCAGACGAGCTGAAGGCTGCTATCAAAGCAACCTGGGCTTCCATAACACCTCAGCAGTGCCACAGGCTGATCGCCTCCATGCCACATTGCCGCATTGATGCAGTAATTGATGCAAAAGGAGCCCTGACCAAGTATTGAGTGCATTTACTGAACATACATTTCAGTAGGCCAACATTTCAGATTTTAAAAACATTTTTCAAGCTGTTGTTATAAAGTATTCTAATTTACTGAGATAATGACGCTTGTGTTTTCATTGGCTGTTAGCCATAATCATCTACATTAACAGAAATAAACACTTGAAATAGATCACTCTGCTTGTAATGACTCTATATAATATGTGAGTTTCACTTTTTGTATTGAATAACTGAAATAAATAAACTTTTTGATAATATTCTAATTTAGTGAGATGCATGTGTATGTAGCCTCTATTTCTTTAGTGTGGTAAGTACCATTTTGAGGGTATGTACCATTATTATTCATTGTAGCAAAATGAGAAACAAAAAATCCACTACTGTTGTTGCAGATTCATGGTTTTGCATAGCATTTGCTCTCCTGCACTGATTATGGGGGCAGAAACCTCAGGGTGAAGATCTTTTATCTTGCACCATTTATACTCAAAAAACACATTTCCAACAAATGCATATAAAATTCCCCTCCTTGCTATTTTTTTTTCTTAAAGATTACAAATAGTTTATTAAATAGTAATATGTTGCAATAATCTCATTTATTTTAATGCAGTTATAGTACTTCACATATAACATTTATTTATATTCTCTCATATACAATAAATATCCATACGCTTCAATCATCTGTTTAAGAAAAACAAAATGGAACAAATATTAACCCTTCCATATTATTCCATCATCCCTCCTCCCTTGAATCAAAACAAACCCCACCTGCACCCCCAAACTGAAGGGGAGGATACAAGGAAAACCCTTCACCCCATAACTAGCATTGCTCTACACCTGTCCATTCTTCCCAGATATGCTCATAAACAGTTGTCTGATTTTTATTATCGTAGACCACTTTCTCTTTTTTCGCTTATCAATTAATTTAATTCAGGTTGTTCTTTTACCTTCCATTTCCTCATAACTGCAAACAGAGTTTGAGACAAAATACGTATTAATAAGATCTTATTACTACTTCTTTTAAGACTCAAATATCTACATCTAATAAAGAATTTTTAGGGTCATTTTATAAATGCACTTAAACATTATTTAATACACTATTGAATTACCATACAATATCTTACTATTTGTTTTCTTAAATTCTGTGTCAGTGGCTAATCTAAGGGTTTTTGAGATGTAAATAGAGAGATATTCTCCCTTACAATTGATTATGGAAGATTCATTTATTTAAGGCAGGTTAGTTGGGGGGTGGGTGGATGTCTGGTTGAGGAGTTCTCTAAGAACTCGTTCACACTGCTGTATGACATAGTAGAGTGCTCTCTGATGTTTTATCAGACAGCACTCAGCCCAATATTATACTACGGGGCAGTGCAGATCTGAAATGTTTTTGCTCATGACGATTCGGCATGGGAAAACAATTGCAGCACGCTGAGAGTGGCTCAGCAAATCGGATCACATGCACCCATACAAGTCTATGGGTGCGTGTAAAACCTTGGCCCAGACTTGGATTTCATCCCAGTGCAGTTTGATTTATGCAGACACAGACGATGGAAAAGTTGGAGAAACGAAGTTCTCCATCTTCTCCGCACCTGTAATATGATTGTCTCAAACAAGAGAAACGGATCCCAGTAAACTGACACTCGGCTCAAACTCTGGTCAGAGCTTGAGCCTAGTGTCATTAGCATAAATGATCCAATTCTCTCACATGAGAGAATCAACACTTGTGTGACCCGGCCTAACGTGTAGTTGGGGAGCTAAGAGTGGGAGATGGTTTGAAGGGGTGAAGTGGAAGGTGGAGTGGGGGAGGTATCAGAAGAGGAGGGATATTTTAACTTAATTATTATTTTAATATGGTGAAAGTTATCTAATTTAATGTTAGAAGGGTTTAAGATAAGTTGAAATGGTATTTCTTTGCTTGGATGAGAAGAGATCTGATGTCTCTGATATGTCTTCAAAAGACACATTCAGATAGTGATTCAAGAAAGTAGCTAAAAGTGGGTTGTCAAGTACATGTATATCATGCTGTACATAATATCTACTCACGAGCAGGGCCGGCTCCAGGTTTTTCTGGGCCCCGGGCGAAAGAGTCTCAGTGGGCCCTTTAACACATACCACGATTCATGATGCAGAGATACCGCAGAGAAATATATATATATAGTACAATGCAAAGATTTCACTTCTTACATTACATGAGTGATATCTATTGTAAATTCCACAATAGCTCAGAAACCGGTGAATCGCTCCACACAGAATACTGGCCCCCATACAAGGCTCCATACGGAATACTGGCCCCCATATAATGCTTCATACAGGATACTGGCCCCCATATAACGCTCCACACAGAATACTGGCCCCCATATAACGCTCCACACAGAATACTGGCCCCCATATAAGGCTCCATACGGAATACTGGCCCCCATATAAGGCTCCATACGGAATACTGGCCCCCATATAAGGCTCCATACGGAATACTGGCCCCCATATAACGCTTCATACAGGATACTGGCCCCCATATAACGCTCCACACAGAATACTAGCCCCCATATAACGCTCCATACAGGATACTGGCCCCCATATAACGCTCCACACAGAATACTGGCCCCCATATAACGCTTCATACGGAATACTGGCCCCCATATAAGGCTCCATACGGAATACTGGCCTCCATATAAGGCTCCATACAGAATACCGGCCCCCATATAACGCTCCATTCAGGATACTGGTCCCCTTATAAAGCTCCATACAGGATACTGGTCCCCTAATAAAACTCCATACAGGATACTGGCCCCCATATAAAGCTCCATACAGGATACCGGTCCCCTATATAACGCTCCATACAGGATACCGGTCCCCTTATAACGCTCCATACAGGATACCGGTCCCCTTATAACTCTCCATACAGGATACTGGCCCCCATATAATGCTGCATGCAGGCTGTTACCCCCCACATAATGCCCCATACAGGCCCCCCCCCCCTTTTAAAGCTCCATGCAGGCTGTTACCCCCCACATAATGCCCCATACAGCCCCCCCCCCTTTTAATGCTCCATGCAGGCTGTTACCCCCCACATAATGCCCCATACAGGCTGCCCCCCCCTTTATAATGCCCCATGCAGGATGTCCCCCCCCCCTTTATAATGCCCCATGCAGGATGTCCCCCCCCCCTTTATAATGCCCCATGCAGGATGCCCCCCCCCCTTCTCTTTATAATGCCCCATGCAGGATGTCACCCCCCCTCTATATAAAGCCCCATGCAGGCTGTCCCCCCCCTCTATATAATGCCCCATGCAGGATGCCCCCCCTTCTCTTTATAATGCCCCATGCAGGCTGTTCCCCCCCCTCCTCTATATAATGCCCCATGCAGGATGTCCCCCCCCTTTATAATGCCCCATGCAGGATGCCCCCCCCCTTCTCTTTATAATGCCCCATGCAGGCTGTCCCCCCCTCTATATAATGCCCCATGCAGGCTGTCCCCCCCTCTATATAATGCCCCATGCAGGATGTCACCCCCCCCTCTATATAATGCCCCATGCAGGATGCCCCCCCCCCCTCTTTATAATGCCCCATGCCTCCATACATTAAAAAAAAAATCAAATACTCACCTCCCTTCTCCTCACCTGCTACCCGCTGCTCGGCTCCGATCTCCAGCGTTGTCGGTGTCTTCCCGCTCAGCGCTCCCTGTGACGACTCAGGGGAAGGCGCGGTGTAAAGACGTCACCGCGCCCTCTGACCTGAGACGTCACAGGGAGCGCAGAGCAGGAAGACAGCGGATCTGCGGAGGCACGGGGAGAGGTAAGTATCGGGCTGCCGGGGCCCTGAGCAAGCGGTGGGAAGGGCAGGTGCCGACACCGCTCTCCTCCGCCCATAGCCCAGCGGGGTGCGCGACCGCCAGTGGGCCCCTCTGCCTGCTCAGGGCCCCGGCATTTGCCCGGGTGCGCCGGGTGCTGACGCCGGCCCTGCTCACGAGGGTCTTTATCCTTGTTCAAAGGGGTGTAAATATAAGTATGTATTACACAGGGTAGAAGTAAGATATATATATATATAAATATATATATATATATATATATATAAACTGTTGAAATGTAAAATTAACAACATAAGGTTAGAAATTGCAAACACCTGTATTCCTCTCCCATATAAATCTGAGCTTCACTATGAAGAAAGTGAAAACTTGCAATATCCGATTTTGATTGTAGGAGATTTTAATACTGTAATTGACTTTACCTGTAATAGAAAATCATGTAGACGTGCGTCAAAGTCTAGTGATACAACATCTTTTCCAATCCTCTGGAAGAATTTTTTGGGGAAGAGGCTTATTAATCCCAAGGATTATCAGGATTCATGTTACTCTAAGACTTAGCAATCCTGATTCCCTATTGATATGGTTTTTGGCAATGGAGAAATTTTGTATAAACTCCTTTAAGGGGGTTGATACTCACTCAGCAGCTTTTACGGGGATCTCCCTGGGCAACCCAGGCTTGCACCGACTTTGGAAGGGAGTGGATGAACCTGTCCATGATGACCTTTTCCACCATCTGTACTGGGGAGGAAGATTGAGGTTACAACCACTTTGAACCAAGTGTAGGAGGTCGAACATTTGGGACCTGGGAGGTTTGTCACTGCAATAGGCCCAGTGGTGCACCCGTTGCACCCTAAGGCTATGTGCCCACGTTGCGGACCTGAAGCATATTTTTTACGCTTCTCCCTGGCGGGAAAATCGCATGCGGATATTACATGCGGTTTTCCCGCCAGGTAGAAGCGTTTGTGAGGCGTCTTTGCATGCATTTCTGCATGCGGGTTATCAAGCACTTCTCCAAGCATCACTTGGAAAAGTGCTTGACAACTTGTTCAGAATGGTAAAAAATAAAAAAATAAACTTTATACTCACCTTCCGATGCATTCTCTGCCCCGTCCGGAGTCTTGAGCGGCTCACGCTGTTGTGTGCAGGACCTGCGGTGACGTCATTGAGTCATGTGGTGGGTCACATGACTCAATGATGTGGCAGGTCCTTCAGACAACAGCGCGACGGAGGGAAAACATCATAAGATAAGTATAAACTTTATTTTTTCTTTTTTTTACAGGTTCTTTGGTACCCAGGTCTGGATGAGAGTCTCCTCTCCTCCAGACTTGGGTACCATCCGCACATTGATTCCGCTGCGCTTCCGCAAAATTAATGAACATGCTGCGGATTTTTGACTGCAGCATATATGCTGCGGAAAAATCCGCAGCATGGGCATTGACATTGCGGAATGCCATTGGGGACCATGGGGTGCGGATCTACATGCGTTTTTCAAGCGTTTACGCTGCGGAAATTCCGCAGCATATACGCTTGAAAAATGCTACGTGGGCACACAGCCTAACAGTCAGAGTCACTCCCAAGCGCGCCAAAATTTCTGTTTTTAATTTGGCGCACTCCTTTGCGTCCTGCAGGGCCAAACAAGTCATAATGGGCTTTCTGAGGCTGGCCCATTAAATATGGCACCAGCACCTCCGCCCACTGCTCTGGAGGCAATCTCTCCCGCTCCGCCACCCTCCCAAAGAACGTTAGGACCTCGACGTCATCACCCGGAGTAATCTTTTGCAATGCTCTTCTTACCGTCTTCCTGACGTGTGAATCATTACCTGGAGTTGAGGGAGGGACGGCCTCTCTGCTGCGAACTTTCCCCGCTAGAAGTTCCATCTGCCGTTGTTGCTGCTGAATCTGCTGCATCAGAAGTTTATTAGTCTCTTGCTGCATCTGTTGCTGCTCCCGGTGCTGCTGTTGCAGGATCTGCTGGCTCTGCAAGTGCTGCCGGTGCTGCTGTTGTTGGCTTTGCAGCAGGTGTTTGAGTGGCTCTTTCATGGTGCCGGACATCTTTGGCTGGCTGGCGGCCTTTACCCAGGACATCCATCGATCTCTGTGGCAGGTACACGTTTTCCTGGAATCTTGCCCACATTCTCCACTAATTGTAACTGGGTTGGTACTCACTCAGCCACTTTTAAGATAGTCACAGGAGTCAGTTTCTTTAAAAATGTCCAAGGTGGGTTTATTCGGACTTCATAAACTGCACTCTCCAGGTAAATTAAACATTTTCTCGGTAATTATTTTGATTCTAGGCTACATATATACCGGGACACGAGGATATGTACTTTAAATGCCCCTGATGAAGCCACCGTGTGTGGCGACACGCACTGGGCACTGAGGTCCCATTTGCACCTTCCCATTTACAGGCTGATTTGATTGAGTATTTGCTTTCTATGATCATATTGTTTAATTGGCTCTACTATTATTTTTTGCTGGGGCAGCACGGGTGGCCACAATTGAGTGTATGTGATGGAGTGGTTATGGAGTAGTCATCTCCAGTGTGAGGTGAAAGGGTCTATTGGCAATCGCCAGTTTACAATTATACTGTTCTATAGACCTATTACCCTGTATACAGGGACACCATATTGATTTTCACACAGATACCTGTTGTTGCACTTTATATACATATTGTTTTTTGTGTATTCTCTATTTATATAGAATACTTTGGGCTTGTGCAATATTGACCATCATAGATATTCTATACAGCCTGTTAGAGTTCATCTATTTGACTGCACTTTATTGTATTTTCTGTCATTATAATATGGGAAGGTCTCTAAAGTAGTGGGTTCCTCAAGCAGTGGATTCCTCCACTATTTTTAATGGTGTTTTAAAATAATTTTTTTTGTGCGTATTCTTATATATGTGTCAGGAGATACTGTAATAAATTGATGTAATTTATATTCAAATATTCCGTGATTATTTCTTCAGGTGATCACCGCTTAGGTGCATGTCTTCTTTTCTTTTTGAAATTCGTATGATGTTGTATGACATGTGGCAGGTAGATCCCAGTTATTAGATGGTGCCCTCCTAAAGTAGTAGGTGCATGGGGTTATGTCCCAGCTTTTTGTCCTTTTTATGGGCACAAGACATGGATTTCCTAATCCAAGCTGCTCTTTGCCCTACTTATTGACCATATATAAGGCTATGTGCCCACGATGCAGAAATGCTCAGGATTTTTTCCTGAGCGTTTCTGCATCTCCCTGGCAGAAAAAAACGCATGCGGATTGTACATGTGGATTGTACATGCGGATTGTACATGCGGATTGTACATGCGGATTGTACATGCGTTTTCCTGCCAGGGACATGCGGAAATGGAGCTTTATTCACTGACATTTCCGCATGCGGATTGACAAGCGCTTTCCAAGCGATTAGCATCACTTGGAAAGTGCTTGTGACAACTAGGTCACACTATATAAATTCATGCAAATTGCATGGATTTATATAGTGTGACCTGAGAGAGTGGTAAAAATAAAAAAATAAATGTATACTTACCCTCCGATGGCCCCCGGTGTCCTGCTTTACACTCCGTTCTCCCTTGCCGGCAACAGTGAATTGAAAGACCTGCCGACGTCAGCATCGCGTGACCCGTCACATGACTCTGACGTCAGCGCAGGTCCTTCAATTCATTGCAAAGTGCCGGGAAGCAAGTAGGAGCGCAGCGCGGGCCGACAGAAGGTAAGTAGACAGTTATTTTTTATTTTATTCTTTTTTTACAGATTTTTTAATGGTACCTGGGTGTGGAGGAGACTCTCCTCTCATCTACACCCGGGTACCATCTGCACATTGGAACGCGTGGATTACGCATCTACATATACAGTGATGCGTAATCCATGTGATCTAAAGCAAGTCAATGGCGGCGAAGACGCAGCACTTCTGCAAAATAATTGGTAGCGCTGTGTTTTTTTCCGCAGCGGAAATTTTCGCAGCATGTGCACAGCACATGCGGATTATCATTGGGGAACATTGCTGCCCTTCTACCATGCGTTTTTAATGCGTTTCAGCAGCTATAAAAACGCTGCGGAAACGCATTAAAAACGCATTGTGGGCACACAGCCTAAGGTTGTAAAGGAATAAGGGGTTCTCAGTTTTGGACTCAGGAGGAAATATTAGCGATGTACACAGGTGATTTGTTATTATTTTAATAAATGTAAAGGAAGATCTAAGGACAGATATTACATTGGTGAATGGATTTGGTATTTTTTCTGGATTGAAGATTAATTGGAATAAGTCAGATATCATTATTGGACAAGAATTTCCAAATTACAGATGGTGATATACTTATTATCCAAGAGGGCAACAGTTTGAAATATTTGGCATTAAATATATCACATAAGATGGTGGACTATATAGAAGTGAATGTCATACCGGTGTTGAGTCGTTTTAGCAGAATGGCAAAAATATGGAGGAACAAGGAAGAATCAATCTGATTAAAATGTATTTGTTTTTTTATGTATATTTAATAAATTCCCCTCTTTGCAACTTAGTGACTGAGTATAGGAAAAAATGTATATTAAAGCAACCTTATACCCTGAGACTGAAAAGTTACTACACTTTGTAAATATACAGTCATCCTTCCTGACGCCCTTCTTTTGCCTCCCGCTACCTCCATTGCTTAGATCTGTGTTCTGTTCCTACTACCTCCAAGATGGCCACCAGTTTGGTAAGTCTAAACCACATCTTCCCTGTCTTTTCTGTGCTGTGGGATGGGAAAGGAAAGGCAGGAGAGGTGAGGTTTAGATTTACCAGTGTACTCCATGCTGCTATGACCGTCATCTTGGAAGCAGGAGGAAAGGAACGCCTATCCCAGCAGAGGAGGCATCGGGGAGCTAATGGAGGGCTTCAGGTAGAGTGCCTATACATGCGAAACGTATACCCACTTCTCAGTCCCAGGGGAAGGGGCCCTTTAACACTGTTGCAGGACAATATTAGCGTTGAGCTGTAATTGTTTTCTAAGGCAGTACACTTAATATAGGACAATCACTGTGCTACCAGTATTATTCCGCACATAAATGATACTGATTCTCCATTTTGTAATAACATAATTAACCCTTTGTGCTAAACTGAATAGTAAATTATAGTCTGTTTTTCAATTAACAGCATAAAGCAATATGTTTACAAAGATGAATACTCCAATGCTGACCAAAACTGAATTCTCTGCTAAGGTTACAAAATAACCAACACTTTATACATGGACAGTAAATTCTTTTTCTAATTTCTTGTCTTATTTCTGTTTGCCATTTTAGGAGACAGTGGTGTGCGGCCATCTCTCCCCGGCAGCACAATCTCTGACAACATCAAGAGACTAGATTTTCATCAAGTGCTTGGCCGGGGGAGTTTTGGAAAGGTAAGAACCTATAACATTACGAGCCCAGATTGTATATTGTTTGCTATACAATATAAGATCATGAATGAAGTAGAGAATAACACTGTTAATAACCATCTTAGATCCCCAAATTCAGGTGTTTCTGACAAAGGCAGATGCAGGGCGGTTTCCAAATGTGTTGCTACCTATATATGTGTAATAGTGTTTTCTGATAGTCTACAGTGGGTTAAAGTATTTTTCTGGTGCCTCTAACTTCTGCACTAGGAAGTTGCAGGTGCTGCTGTTTTCCCCACATGCCTGCACCTTGGAATCTTGGATGGCCAGCAGATAACAACATCTATTTTTCAATACAGGTGCACGATCCTGTTGGCTGTGCAAGTGTGGGCCAGACACCTGTATAGACAACATCATGCAGAAGTGACAGCTGCCGTAGAAACTCTACATGCAAATATGTGACCAGAGCACTTTCATCCACCTTTATCCATGCTAGCTGTGTCACCCACATAGAATGTGGAAGAATGTGCTCTGGTCAGATGAGACCAATAATTTAAATTTTTTGCTAAATGAAAAACACTAAGTGTGGAGGAAAACTAACACTGCAGATCACCCTGAAAACACCATCCCCACCGTCAAACATGGTGGTGGAATCATCATGCTGTGGGGATGCTTTTCTTTAACAGGGACGCTCGTCAGAGTTGATTAGAAGATGGATGGAGCTAAATACAAGACAATCTTGTAGGAAAAACCTGTTAGAGGCTGGAAAAACTTGAAACAGAGATGAAGGTTCACCTTCCCGCAGGACAACGACTCTAAACATACTTCCAGAGCTACAATAAGATGGTTTAAATAAAAACATACTCGTGTGTTTATATAGCCCAGTTAAAGTCCAGACATAAATCTCATTGAGAATTTGTGGCAAGGCTTAAAAATTGTTGTTCACAAACGCTCTCTATCCAATCTCACAGCTAGTTTGCAAAGAAGAGTGGGCAAAAATTTCAACCTATAGTGCAAAGCTGGTAGAAAAATACCTTGCAGCAGTAATTGCAGCAAAAGGTGGTCCTACAAAGTGTTGACTCAGAGGGGCTGAATACAAATGCACGTCACAATTTTCAGATTTACATTTTTAAAATATTCAGAAAAACATGTATCATTTCCTTTACACTTCACAAATACTTGTACTCTGTGTTGGTATATCACATAAAATTCCAATAAAATACATTTAAGTTTTTGCATGTAACTTGAAAAAATGTGGAAAAGTTCACAGGATGTGAATACTTTTTCAAGGCACTACATTGTACATCTGCATGTACGTAGCTACATAAGTATGAGTAAATATATGTGTGTGTACTGAGAATGACATTTATTAAAGATATTGTCCACAGTTAAAAAGTAATAATTCAAAAAATTCCGTGTCAGCAGTGGTGACGTCTCATACATTCTCCTGATTGCTAACCAATGACTCGTCTCAATGGTTTTGTCCAATAAATAGAGACATCCTCAATGAGACCAGTGATTGTCTGCAGCAAGGTAAACAAGTGCAGGTTTGGACTACTGTGCCAGGCTCTGGAATAGCAAAGGATTTATCAGGGTAGTATCGTTTTATTTTTTTAATCATACTACTCCCTGAAGTTAGGACAAAAATGGAATTGAGGACAAGCCTCCTAATACTATTACAGACAACTCTCTGATTTTTTAGGACATTCCTGGGAAAAGGAGAGAGCTCCTTGATTACCAGAGAAGCCAGCAAATATCCCAAAGCATACTCTTCACAATATATTCACCTCTCGTGTTTTCTGCAATTCTTATAAGGCTGGGTGCCCACGTAGCGTTTTTCAAGCGTTTATGATGCGGAATTTCCGCAGCGGAAACGCTTGTGAAACACTAGGTAATCCGCACCCCATGGTCCCCAAGGGGATTCCGCATGTTCTATGCACATGCTGCGCATTTTTCCGCAGCGTTTATGCTGCGTACAAAAATCTGCAGCATGTCATTTAATTTTGCGGAAGCGCAGCGGAAGCCCCGCTATTGACTTGCATTGAGACGCATAGAATGCGCGTCTGTACATTTCTACAAGTGAATTCTATGCGTCTCTATGTACGGATGGTACCCAGTTCAGGAGGAGAGAAGACTCTCATCCAGACCTGGGTACCATTGTTCCTGTAAAAAAAAGAATAAAATAATAAATAAAGTTAATACTCACCTTTCCGAAGGCTTCTCTGCATGCCGGCATCGCTGAAGGACCTGCGGTGACGTCACAGTCATGTGACCGCAGGCCCTTCACCGCTCTGTCTCACGATATGCCGGCAGCCGGGAACTAGACAGGAAGGAGCGCTGCAGCCACGCCGGGGCATCGGGGGTGAGTATAGCTTTATTTTATTTTATTTTTATGTTTCACACTGTATAAATCCATGCTGTTTGCATGGATTTATACAGTGTGACCTAGTTGTCAAGCACTTTCCAAGTGATGCTATCGCCTGGAAAGCGCTTGTCAATCTGCATGCGGAAACGCATGTGAATCCGCATGTGGATCCGCATGTATTCTGCAGGAAAAAAGCATGCACAATCTGCATGTACAATCTGCATGCGTTTTTTCTGCCAGGGAGATGCAGAAATGCTGCAGAAATTTTCTGCTTCATTTCTGCATCGTGGGCACATAGCCTAACTCCTGGCATCACTGCAACATAAAACCTGACACCAGAGGTGCTGTGGAGTGAAAAGGAGTTTAGGATCAGGACAAAGTGTCTGCAAATGTAGTCTCAGGTCTGTGCTGCAGATTAAGGTGCATTCACACTGCGCAGTTATCGGAAACCAGTGGAAACAGGCTGACGTTCGCCCGACAAACAAGCAAAGTGGTCTTTCATAGGGTAAAATGATCTTTTGTTTTGCTTAAATCTTTATCGATCTTGAAATAACCTATACAAAAAACTATGAGCAATAGCCAAGGTAGCATAAAAGGTATATATTTTATTAGTACAATTTAGACACATGATAAAATCTGATGAAAAAAGAGAAAATCAGATAAGGCTAAAAACACAGGCAAACCCCATGGTGCATAACAAAAGAATATGCAGCAATATTAAGTAATGTATACATAATAGGCTATTAGAAAAAGGTATGTTGGGTGGAAATAATTCCTACACACATATAAAGTGTAATAGACGCCAAATGTGATAAAGTATATATGCTGCACAAAATAACCCTAGTATAGATAGGCATACATTTGCAGCATGGTCTTTGATGCCAGCATCTATGTACAGCTGAGCTCTGCACCCCAACACAGTCTGTTTATATTGATTCTCATCTCAGCTTTTCATGGCTGACACAGGAATAATGCCAACCAGCTCTGGAGTTGTAGTTATTCCTGTCTCAATCATGCATGGCTAAGACTGAAGTAATCCTTTAACCTCCTAGCTTTAATGGGTAATTCTAGTGGGGTTATTTCCTAGTGCCCATGTTTATAGCTATTAGATCTCCTGTATGTAAGCTAGTAAGAAACTGTAGAAATATAAAATAATTATTAAAGAAATAGCAATGGTGTCACTTTCCTGCTCCCCTCCACACTTATTTCAATGAGTTGTTCGGCCTTAGGGTACAAGTCTGCAGTAACTATGTGACTACAGACTTGTGAGTCCTCACAGTGTGCAGTGTGTGTGCTGTTGAGGTTCTCCAGTGCCGGTGCCAGGAATGGGCAGGAGCATAACTGCAGGTATGCAATTTGCATACATGTGGTCATGTGCCGACGAGACATGTGCAGCTGTCCATGTCGCCCTGGCACTTTACAGAAAAATTGTGTGCCAGTTCAAATGTGCTGTTGCGTGTAGGGTGCGTTACACTCACTTGTAGGCCACAGGCCCCAGCTGTCTCCAGGTCTTCAACTTAAGGAGCTGCCGCACATAGATTAGGGAACACTCAGTTCGTTTCAACACACAGAAGTTTACTCGACAGTTCAATTGCATCAGATTGTAATACACAGTATCGGGCACAACATTCTCCATTTCTTATTTCCATAGTACAGAACATTTTCAGCATTTATTTACGTTCTAACTGGACTATCCCTATGACGCGCCCCCTGGGACATATTCCTTTTTGAGGGGAATACCCGGCACCGGATCAGATGGGGGGGTTGTAGTCTCCGAGCGGCTGTGACCCGGTCCCGTGCCCAGGGCGTCAAGCTCAGTGTGATGTGGCAGTTCTACAGATGTTACTAAAGTTCTTTTGTGTCGACTACGCCACCCGTTGTGATGCGGTCACTGTGGCCGCCGCTGCAGCAGGGTCCGCTGAGGCTGATGGTGGGTGCGCAGCTTGGTGAGATAACCCCCAACGGGAGGGGTATAGCCTCAGAGGGGACAGGCGCAGAGGATGGGGGTTGTGGTGGTGTAGTGCAGACGGCAGTGAAGACAGAGTCGGGTTGTGCAGTTATGGGTGTTTACTTACTGCAGATGTTGTACTGGTCACTCCAGCTGCTAGTGACCACCCGAGCCGTGCTGCGTCCACCAGGTCCTGGATCCAGCCAACCCCCAAACAAGTCCGGAGCGTGGCCCTGAGCTCTCCCTCTGTCCTTTCTTCAGCCGTCCCCACCAGTGATCCACCTAGGTCCAGCTCCCTCGGGCCTTCTGTTGGGACACCCTTGGCCCTGGGTTCCCTGACCCTTCATGTGGTGTGCCTTCGGGGTGAATGTGGTGGGTGACCGTGACAGACACTGCCCACGGTCTCCGGTCTCTGGCTGGGGATTGTTTTTACCCCCACCAGCTTGGGTTCCGGTACCCTGATGCTGACTCCTCACCCGGTGCTCTGATTTGGGTTCTTGGGTCCCTTCTCTTCTGTGCTCTGGGTCTTTCTCTTTTCTCCTCTCTCACTCTGGGTCTTGGTCTTTCTTCTCTCCTCTCCTAACTTGTTTTCTGCAGCTGATCCTCTCTGCATCTGACTCTCTGCGTCTGACCCTGATTCTAGTTGGTGCCCACCTTATATACACCCTCTATGTGTGAGCTCAGGTGACCAGCACCCAATGAGCTCCTATCTTTACCCAGGCTGCTCCCCCTATCTGCCCCTACACTACATGGGATGTACCACCCCCCTCCCACTCCAGCCAGGAACAGACTCGGTCGTACCTGCACATTTCTAAGTGGGAGTACCGTCGGCCTGTTCCTCGGAAATGGGATGTATGTAGTGCATGCAGCCTACCGAGCTCAGTTCCACACTCCATCCTTACCCGGGAGTGGAATATCACACCTCTGGGTTGAGGTGCAATACCCCTGTAGCAGCCGAATCCTCAGGGTGCTACATTCCCCCCTGGTAAATCACAGCACGTCCTCGGGCTGTAAGACATAAATAACACCAAAAACATACATTTTTTTTTTTTCATAAACATATAAAACATATAAAACATTATATATATAAAACTTTTCATATCAACATTCTCGTCGTCTCTTGTTTCAGGTTCCTCCTCCGGACACTGTGCAACGTGTGTCCGGGAAAAGTGCGACAGTCTCTTAGAAAAACTGGTTTTCCTATAAAACTGGTAGGGGGCGCTTTAGGAAGCGCAACTATATACAGGGGAAGTTGGCCGCTCTCAGTCCTCGGCCAGGTAGAGGGAAGGGAATGGCTGCTCACAGTCCTCAGCCTGTAGGATGAAGGGGTTAACGGGTAAACAGTTCACTGGTCCCAACGGGGACTATTTTAGCAGCAACAGTTTCAGTTTCTTTATACCCCCATTGGGTAACTTATTTACAGCACCTGCTCTGCCGCACTCAACGGCGTCTTCCTCCTGCTCTTTGAACTTCAGACCCGTCCGGGTCCTCTTGCTCCTCCTCCCCGTACCGCAACTCCTCTTCCGTCAAGCGGTGTACGTGGAGGGCGTAAGGTCCTTTGGCACACTTGTGCCGGGTAAAGGTGACCTCATCTCCGATGTAGAGGTCACGACCTCTGTGCCCCTCCGGCAGATGGGACTCCACGTCTCTGCGCGTGACAAAGACGTCGCCGTGGGTGTTGTTGTCTCGAATGAAGCCCCACCCGTGCTGCTGGTTGAACTTTATTACAGTCCCGGTGGTACGAGGACTGTGCGCTGCACGAGGGTCCCTCCTGGTCCGGCTCTTCTGCTCGGCGCTCCTTATTTGGGCCTGTTGTTCCCGGACCTGCCTCTCTCTCCGCTCCCTCGCAAACTCCTCGAGCTGTTGGCGGCAGCACTCCGCACGCTCTGCTGCAGCGGCCCTAGTTTCCTGAGTGAACCCCATTAGATCTTCTCCGGTGGGGTCCCACTCAAACTGCGCTTCCGCTAGCGGGGGCGAGATCCGTGCCACGGGCTTCGGAGCCGGAATCAGGGGTTCATCCAGGGGTCTTAGTCTCTGCTGCCGTTCCAGCTCATGGTATCCTTCGGGCCAGATGAAGGGCCGCCCGTCCGGCCATGTGAGCTGGCTGAACAAGTCCTCCCCCAGGTGTGGCACCCTTGGTACTGCGGGCGCGGGCGCGGTGGTGGTGGCGCCCGGGTTGCCCAGGCCTTGCGGCCAGGCCTGGGGCACCTGGAAGGTGAAGGGCACCGTTAGGACGGCGGCACCCTGGGCTACCTGGCCTTGCGGCCAGGCCGGAGGCTCCGCGGAGGTAGGGGGCGCTGTTGGTGATGCGGCGCCCGGGGGTACTAGGCCTTGCGACCAGGCTGGTGGTATTTCCTGCTTTGTCACGCTCCGGGTCGAGGCGCGTGACGTCACAGGGGTCGCTGCGGCGGCTTCCGGTCGGGGCCTAGTCCATAGCGGTGACGTGGCGGCTACGGGCACAGCAGGGGGACTTTCGGGCTCTGCGACGGGGAGCTGGGGCAGGTGAGCGGTGTCACGGCTTGGGGTATAGGCGTCCCCTTTACCTGCCTCCATGCGTTCGGCTCCCTCTTCGGCGCCGTCTCCGGCCTTGGGTCCTCCCGCGCCATCCTCAGAGGCGGTCTGCTTCCTCTTCCAGGGTAGCGTGCTCCGTTGACTGGTCTCTGCTTGCTGGGCCATCTCCCGGCTCCACTCCGCCAGTATCTCGCGCTGTACCCGGGCCATCCTCCGTGCGAGGCCCTCCAGGGCAGTTTGTGCACACTCCCGGTCTCGGGGGAGCTGCGCTAATATCTCCGCTAGACCTAGCGGGGTTGTGGACTCTAGCAGGCTCCTGACCATCGGGTCGGTGCTGCTCTGCTCTCCTTCCGGCAGGCTCCTGGCCAGCGGGCCGGTGCTGCTCTGCCCTCCCTCCTCGGTCTCTAGCAGACTCCTGGCCAGCGGGCCGGTGCTGTTCTGCTTTTTCTCCATCTCCGGGTAAGCTCCTCCGCTACTCCTCGTTAGACCTCTTGCCTCCGGGTGCGCTCGCTCTAAACTGCTCCAGGCGACACCCATCTTTTTTCTTCTCTTTCGTCTCCTCCCACTTAGAGGGCGGTCCCGGGGCAACTCGGTGACTGTCAGCTCCAGGGGTAGTTCTTTCACGCTGACAGACACCTCCAGCATCACAGTCTCTGTTGGTGGGGGCGGTTTCCACTTTTGGCGCCATTTTCTGTCCCGGCCCACGATGGGAGGTGGCCTCTTGCCCTCCTTTGGCACGCCCATAATGGCGTCCGCTGCTCTTCTAAGGCGGGAAATCTGCGGTTTTGGCGGGAAGCGTCGCCCAGTGGCGGGAAACTCTGCAGATGGCGGGAACAAGTTGGAAATGGCGGACAATCGGCGGGAAACGACTGGTGATGGAGTCCGATGGCGTGGACCCTCCGGAACCGGCGGGAGACTTCTTTCTGAGGTAAACTTGCACTTTTCTTCAGGCACGCAGTACCCGGGTGTTGCGGGCACGTAATCCTGCCGACTACGCCAAAGTTGACGCGCCCCCTGGGACATATTCCTTTTTGAGGGGAATACCCGGCACCGGATCAGATGGGGGGGGTTGTAGTCTCCGAGCGGCTGTGACCCGGTCCCGTGCCCAGGGCGTCAAGCTCAGTGTGATGTGGCAGTTCTACAGATGTTACTAAAGTTCTTTTGTGTCGACTACGCCACCCGTTGTGATGCGGTCACTGTGGCCGCCGCTGCAGCAGGGTCCGCTGAGGCTGATGGTGGGTGCGCAGCTTGGTGAGATAACCCCCAACGGGAGGGGTATAGCCTCAGAGGGGACAGGCGCAGAGGATGGGGGTTGTGGTGGTGTAGTGCAGACGGCAGTGAAGACAGAGTCGGGTTGTGCAGTTATGGGTGTTTACTTACTGCAGATGTTGTACTGGTCACTCCAGCTGCTAGTGACCACCCGAGCCGTGCTGCGTCCACCAGGTCCTGGATCCAGCCAACCCCCAAACAAGTCCGGAGCGTGGCCCTGAGCTCTCCCTCTGTCCTTTCTTCAGCCGTCCCCACCAGTGATCCACCTAGGTCCAGCTCCCTCGGGCCTTCTGTTGGGACACCCTTGGCCCTGGGTTCCCTGACCCTTCATGTGGTGTGCCTTCGGGGTGAATGTGGTGGGTGACCGTGACAGACACTGCCCACGGTCTCCGGTCTCTGGCTGGGGATTGTTTTTACCCCCACCAGCTTGGGTTCCGGTACCCTGATGCTGACTCCTCACCCGGTGCTCTGATTTGGGTTCTTGGGTCCCTTCTCTTCTGTGCTCTGGGTCTTTCTCTTTTCTCCTCTCTCACTCTGGGTCTTGGTCTTTCTTCTCTCCTCTCCTAACTTGTTTTCTGCAGCTGATCCTCTCTGCATCTGACTCTCTGCGTCTGACCCTGATTCTAGTTGGTGCCCACCTTATATACACCCTCTATGTGTGAGCTCAGGTGACCAGCACCCAATGAGCTCCTATCTTTACCCAGGCTGCTCCCCCTATCTGCCCCTACACTACATGGGATGTACCACCCCCCTCCCACTCCAGCCAGGAACAGACTCGGTCGTACCTGCACATTTCTAAGTGGGAGTACCGTCGGCCTGTTCCTCGGAAATGGGATGTATGTAGTGCATGAAGCCTACCGAGCTCAGTTCCACACTCCATCCTTACCCGGGAGTGGAATATCACACCTCTGGGTTGAGGTGCAATACCCCTGTAGCAGCGGAATCCTCAGGGTGCTACACCTACGTTCACTGATCCTGTCAGCCCCAGGATTTCCCAGTTGAGTTCCACAATACACCCGAGATCTGTTACATTTCCCATACACAATTGCACGTCCATCTTCCTCTGTATGTAAAGGGGTGAGGTGCTTGCCATAGCACCTGAATCGAGCCCTGATCTCCGGACATTGCAGGAATGTCTGCAGTGAATTTTTGTAAGGCCTCATATCACCCAGAACAATATGTACTCACTCTTGATATCAGCCCCAACTGCCCTTGAATTTGATCTTATATCACTCACGAACGCTCTACAAACAGGAAGCAGTCTCCTTTAACTGGCACTTTTCCCTCCCACTATGAGCTAGTCCTAAACATGAACACTTTCTTACACTATTCTCATCCTACCTATGTCAACTCCTAAGTCCTAAACTATGTCTTATCTTGCGCAATCCTATGCTGTACACTATACATTATACATATGACCATATCACACTCTATATTACAATTCACATAATATGACATACTGTAACTATGTAATTACACCATATATACTGAAAACTGCAGGACATCGTTTACACTACAATACAACACGATTGGTGTCTTCAGGGGTATGAATGCGACGGTCCAGTCAACACCCCCTTACACAGGCTCGCTCAATACAAGGGAATTGAGTGAGGCCGGATAAATGACCATCTGCTCCCATCACTGGAGAATCCTCATGAGTCTACACTCACATAAAGTGTCTGCAGACTTGTACCCCAAGGCCAGACAACACCTTTAATGAAGATCATCAACTAATGACCATTTTTTTCTAGGTGGTGCTGGCGGAAGATAGATATACCCGCCAGCAATTTGCTGTAAAAGTCATCACAAAGAGGAACCTGCTAGCTGAAGGAGAGGAGCGCGCGTTGGTGGAGCGGCGTGTGTTACAACTTGCATCTGGCAGCCCCTTCCTTCTTCATGGCACATTCGCCTTTCAGACCAAGGTAAAATTGTGACCTGTTCATTAATATTGGATAAAGAATAAAGTGCACTCATCTATATGCACAGGATATGTCCACGTTTATATCTGGTGTTTGTTAACATTTCAGCATTGGAAACATTTTCATGTCCTGCTCCTTGTATGTGTAGCTGTCACCTACTGTGGGAACACTGGACAAACCCTGGGAACCAGGCAATGTGCCTAGAAATATGATGCTGACGGTTAACTTTTGGGGTTTCTCTATTGAAGTCTATGGAAAGTCTTGGAGTGGTTCAACTGGCTCCCAATATCTGAAGTCATTTGTCCACCCCTATGGATGTCATTCTTAATGAGTACTTCATAATGGTGAGAAATGCAGAAGGCAACATTACAGTGAAAAGTAATGCTGTACATTTAGCACATCACATTCTACATATGTAGATATATCTTCTATATGTATATACTTAGAATAACTAATAAACACATAGTAAAAGAAGAAAGTATCATTACTGCTATTATTATGCAACTATATCTCCACCAGTAAGTGGAACAGAGATTAATCACAGAAGAAATCGCAGAAGAAATCACTGATTATTGAGTGTTAGTAAATGTATGACTGCTACAATGACTTTATCATACGACTGATTTCTACGTCTTGTCTGACAGGAGCTTGTGCTTCTTGGGATGGAGTATGTCACCTGTGGCGAATTCCACCATCTCCTGATGAGGAAGGGGTGTCTTGACATCCCCAGTGCACGGTACAGTATTCACAGTCTAAGCCATACAGCTATGTATTTTCTAAATGAGACTGACTAGATTGATTCGATTGTTAGCCCTAACGTTCACGTAAATTCATATCTCCCATTCACAGGGATGTTATTAGGGAAACACTTAGAAAAATACAGCTCTAATTTTTATTTCCAAAAATAGCACCGCACCTGTCCACAGGTTGTGTGAGGCATCGCAGCTCATCCTCATTCACATTAGTCATGTGGCGTTATTTTTTAAAGAAAGACACCATGTTTTTCTGATCCTGGATAATCCTTTAACACCATATGAATATACATTGTAATAGTAGCAATTGTGTATCCCTATAGGCAAGAAGGAACTTAAAGAGGTTATCCACTACTTTAACATTGATGTCCTATACTTAGGATGAGCAGGTCCAGGTGCCTTATAATCAATACGATATGTGCGACTGCCCTTCTAGACCATTATAATAATATAAATACCTGTATATAATAACCAGAAATATAAAATCCTGATAAGTCCTGCCTGTCTAGTCTTTTGGGCAATATATATTTCTGAGTTTCTGATTCACTAAAAACTATTTTCTCCTCTTTTCTTTCGGCCAGATTCTACGCCGCAGAACTTGTGTGTGGAATTCAACACCTGCATTCTAAGGGCATCATCCACCGGTAACTAGAAATACATCTAATCCTCCACCACCAGTGATGCCTATAACTATACACAGCAATACTGAGAATTATACAGCGGACACTGATAAGAATCCATTTGTCTTCTTCACAGAGATCTCAAGCCTTCTAACATCTTGGTGGCTGCGACGGGCCATATAAAGATTGCCGACTTCGGTCTGGCACTTGAGAACATCTATGGAGACCGGACAGCCACCGAATACGCTGGGACACCAGGCTTCATGGCTCCTGAGATGCTGGCTGCGGAGGAGTACAATGGTGGGGTAGACTGGTATGCATTTGGCATCATTTTGAACATCATGATTACCAGCAGGTCCAAATACCATCGAGGACTATTCAACGCTTCCAGCAAGGAGGCGAAGAACATCATTAAAAAGGTCAGTACATGATATAAGTTGTATTACTTTTATATTATTGTGTGATTTATTGTGATGTTAGCGGTAATTTACTATTATATTCAGCTCCATTGGTGGGAGTGGAATCTCATGTTAGGTCAAGTGTTTACGTGTTCAATATAACACGTAAACACTTGTAGGGGTGACGTGATGGTATATATTACCTGTCATGTATTATTGAAGATGTCAGAAAAAAAACACTAATATTAGGCTTTTTTTTTTCATAAATATATATAATATTTATTTATTTTAGTTAAATTTTATTTATGAAGCTGTTATATAAATATAAACATTTTTTTTTCTTCTTTTGTAGCTCCTCCGGGAAGATCCTGCCAGGCGCCTCGGAGTCCATGGTAACATCAGAGCCCATAGGTTTTTCCAGCGTATTGACTGGGACTCGGTGGAAGCCCTTAGAATGTGTCCCCCACATGTTCCTGTGCCAGTAAGTATTAGAGGAGATGTTTTATACAGACTCATTTATGAATAGTTTCACATAGCTTTAATCACTTTTTCCAAATTCGTCAGATTACTAATAACAGTGAAGGTCGCTGATTTGTCAGTGGTGAGATTGTAAGCCCCCATACATGTTAAATGATCAGCAGATAGTGACAAAATCTGCCGATCATTGGTTGACATATGTAGAGAGCCTCTAGCTTTCCTGAACTTTACTATATACTGTTCTTATGTAATCACCTTCTTGTGTTTTCTTTTTCTCTTATAGCCAAGTAACATCCAGCGCGGCTCCAGACCATTCAATCTTCAAATTCTGGAAGCAGCAGAGGCTAACAACTCAGCCCTCTCAGCAGACCACCAGGCCTTGTTCACGGGGTTTTCATTTACCAACATCAGCTGGAAAACCCCAAACCATCCACCGGCTCTTTAATATCATCAGAGCAAGCTGTCTTCCTAAACCCCAAGAAGAACATCAAAATAAGAAGATCCGGAAGGGCAAGCAGGACCTGGACAAGCAAGAAATAAGCGTGTCAGGACTCAAGCCAGGATCAGGACCCCAGAAGAACACAGAAGATATTCCTGTTCAAAAGGATGGCCATAAAGATGGATGAGGCAAGGGAGGTAAGTGCCCAGTAGGGTTATGTGTGGCATTATGGTGTGCCTGGGAATACCATGCACACTACATGCCCCTGACAATAAGAGCCTTATGATACTATATGTATAGTGTTACGCTATGTATATAGTACATAAGAGAAAAAATATTCTAGTTATATTTACCGGTGATTACCGGTGACTATAATTACAATTTTCCCCTTCCTCCATAACAACTCATTGAGCTGTCCTGGGCGACGGGGAAATAAGGTGTGAGATGGCTGGCTATTAAGGGGTGGAAGGAGGCCAGTTTTTTTTTTTTTATAAATCATAGCATTTAAAGCTATATTGCTTTGCTATGTAAAATAATTATATTTACCGGTGACTACCGGTGACTATAGTTACACTTTTCCCCCTCCTCCATAACAACTCATTGAGCTGTCCTGGGCGACGGGGAAATAAGGTGTGAGATGGCTGGCTATTAAGGGGTGGAAGGAGGCCAGTTTTTTTTTTTTGGTTTGTTTTTTTAAATCATAGCATTGAAAGCTATATTGCTTTGCTATGTAAAATAATTATATTTACCGGTGACTACCGGTAACTATAGTTACACTTTTCCCCCTCCTCCATAACAACTCATTGAGCTGTCCAGGGCGACGGGGAAATAAGGTGTGAGATGGCTGGCTATTAAGGGGTGGAAGGAGGCCAGTTTTTTTTTTTTTTTTTAATCATTGCATTTAAAGCTATATTGCTTTGCTATGTAAAATAATTATATTTACCGGTGACTACCGGTGACTATAATTACACTTTTCCCCTTCCTCCATAACAACTCATTGAGCTGTCCTGGGCGACGGGGAAATAAGGTGTGAGATGGCTGGCTATTAAGGGGTGGAAGGAGGCCAGTTTTTTTTTTTTTTTTTTAAATCATAGCATTTAAAGCTATATTGCTTTGCTGTGTGAAATAATTATATTTACCGGTGGCTACCGGTGACTATAGTTACACTTTTCCCCCTCCTCTATAACAACTCATTGAGCTGTCCTGGGCGACGGGGAAATAAGGTGTGTGATGGCTGGCTATTAAGGGGTGGAAGGAGGCCAGTTTTTTTTTTTTTTTTAAATCATAGCATTTAAAGCTATATTGCATTGCTATGTAAAAAAAATTATATTTACCGGTGACTACTGGTGACTATAGTTACACTTTTCCCCCTCCTCTATATCAACTCATTGAGCTGTCCTGGGCGACGGAGAAATAAGGTGTGTGATGGCTGGCTATTAAGGGGTGGAAGAAGGCCAGATTTTTTTTTTTAAATCATAGCATTTAAAGCTGTATTGCTTTGCTATGTAAAATAATTACATTTACCTGTGACTATAGTTACACTTTTCCCCCTCCTCCATAACAACTCATTGAGCTGTACTGGGCGACGGGGGAAATAAGGTGTGTGATGGCTGGCTATTAAGGGGTGGAGGAGGCCAGGTTTTTTTTTTTGTTAAATCATAGCATTATATCTAGCAACACTGCTAGATATAATCATAACAAAAGCATAAGGACATAAACATATGACGGTGTCCGGAGAGCCTGACGAGGCCGCAGTTGGTGAAATGCATGTCGAGGCTCACACACACCATCTGGATGCTCCTGTGCTTCTCGTGAGACATGGTACTGGTGCACATACTTTATGACTGATTATCTTCGGGCTCTCCTGATACCATCATATGTTTATGTCTTTATGCTCTTGTTATGATTATATCTACCAGGGTTAATTGGCTTCATTATTTTCACCTGCACCCCATATTGGGGATTAGCATCTACTGCGGCCATCTCGTCTTTTGACCAACTTCTGATTATTATATAGATATTGCAGGGGTATTATACAGGCAAAGTTTAAAGTTTTGCCTTCCTGCTCTCTACTATGTATTTATTTAACTGACTGCAATGCACGCCACTTATAAGACACTAGTGCTGTAGAACATCAGGGTTGCTTCACCTATATTTTGCGTACTGTTAAAACGTATTATAAACATCGAGCCTTTTTTCCGGGTTCTTATTAAAACTACGGCCACTCACAATTGATCAGCTAAACTCTCTGATATTTATACCTTATATAATTGTCAGTTAGCTGTGAGGTTTTAGTATTTAATTTATTTAATTATACCGGATTATATGCTTGCATATTCTACTTGTTAGTATACTTCTTTTGCAGGTATATTCATATTTTTTCCTGTTTTTTATAGACTATTCATCATATTTCTTAGTCTCGCAGTTTGCAGTAATTACTAGCCCGCCCTAATTGTGTTTGCCCCTAGAACTCTAGAGCATTTTTCATCTCACAGGAGCTCCTCATTATCTGGTTCTATCCTTATATTCAGGGATTGTTTCCATCCTCCCTGTTTTTTAATTGTACTTCTCCCCCTTACCTTGTATTGTTGTATTATTGGTATTATATTTATAATTGATGTACAATAAAATGGTTTATATATTTAACAAACCTTTGTTTTCGTTTGGGTCTCCGTCTCCTCCATATTTATTAACATTATATATATTGAGCGGTATTTGACTAGGATTCCCTTCTTTTTGGTTTTGATATCTTCTTAGGGGTACAACACACTTCTCTTTAGTGATATCTCTTATGTAGGTTTACATGTGTAGATACAGGTCTGGTGACGAATTCTGTGTTGCTCTGTAAGTGTGCTGCAGTAATACAGTGGGTACGGAAAGTATTCAGACCCCTTTACATTTTTCACTCTTTGTTTCATTGCAGCCATTTGGTAAATTCTAAATAGTTCATATTTTACTCATTAAAGTACACTCTGCACACCATCTTGACTGAAAAAAACAGAAATGTAGACATTTTTGCAAGTTTATTAAAAAAGAAAAACTGAAATATCACATGGTCATAAGTATTCAGAATCTTTGCTCAGTACTGAGTAGAAGCACCCTTTTGAATTAGTACAGCCATGAGTCTTCTTCGGAATGGTGCAACAAGTTTTTCACTCCTGGATTTGGGGATCCTCTGCCATTCTTCCTTGCAGATCCTCTCAAGTTCCGTCAGGTTGGATGCTGAACGTTGGTGGACAGCCATTTTCAGGTCTTTCCAGAGACGCTCAATTGGGTTTAGGTTAGGGCTCTGACTGGGCTAGTCAAGAATGGTCACAGAGTGGTTCTCAAACCCCTCCTTTGTTATCTTAGCTGTGTGCTTAGGGTCATTGTCTTGTTGGAAGGTGAACCTTTGGCCAAGTCTGAGGTCAAGAGCACTCTGGAAGAGGTTTTCATCCAGGATATCTCTGTACTTGGCCACATTCATGTTTCCTTCAATTGCAACCAGTCATCCTGTCCCTGCAGCTGAAAAACACCCCCATAGCAATGCTGCCACCACCATGTTTCACTGTTGGGATTGTATTGGGCAGGTAATGAGCAGTGCCTGGTTTTCTCCACAAATACTGCTTAGAATTATCACCAAAAAGTTCTATCTTCATCTCATCAAACCAGAGAATCTTATTTCTCATAGTCTGGGAGTCCTTGACTGGTGGAGGACTGCAGTGATAGTTGACTTTATGGAACTTTCTCCCATCTCCCTACTGCATCTCTGGAGCTCAGCCACAGTGATCTTGGCGTTCTTCTTTACCTCTCTCACCAAGTCTCTTCTCCCATGATTGCTCAGTTTGGCTGGATGGCCAGGTCTAGGAAGACTTCTGGTGGTCCCAAACTTCTTCCATTTAAGGATTATGGAGGCCACTGTGCCCTTAGGAACATTGAGTAATACAGAAATTCTTTTGTAACCTTGGCCAGATCTGTGCCTTGCCACAATTTTGTCTCTGAGCTCCTTGGGCAGTTCCTTTGATTCTCATTTGGTCTGACAAGCACTGTGAGCTGTTAGGTCTTATATAGACAGGGGTGTGCCTTTACAAATCAAGTCTTATCAGTTAATTAAACACAGCTGGACTCCAATGAAGGAGTAGAACCATCTCAAGGAGGATTACAAGGAAATGGACAGCATGTGACTTTAATATGAGTGTCTGAGCAAAGGGTCTGAATACTTATGACCATGTGATATTTAAATTTTTCTTTTTAATAAATTTGCAAAAATTTCTATATTTCTGTTTTTTTTTCAGTCAAGATGGGGTGCAGAGTGTACTCTAATGAGTAAAATATGAACTATTTAGAATTTACCAAATGGCTGCAATGAAACAAAGAGTGAAAAATTTAAAGGGGTCTGAATACTTTCCGTACCCACTGTATACCAGGAATAAACCAGAAGGGAACAGTAAGCACTGCTTATTACATGTACCTAGCTTTTCTTTTAACCTACTCCTACTCCTTCAACATGCTTACATATGCTCACAGTTTTGGCTCCACTAATCCTCAGTCTCCTTCGCTATCCCCAAACCTCAGCACCCTCTAACCAAATAATTATCTCTCCTTCCCTCTTATCTCCACACCTGTCCTCATCTGCCATACTGCTCTTCAACCTCAGATCTATCCTACTAAAACATGAAAAAACAGTCACTCTCCTTCTCCCACCTGCTCTACCTCTCTCTGCTTCTCCTCACTGCAGGCGACATATCTTCCAATCCTGTTCCCCCCACATCCAGGGCCGGTTTTAGCCAAAGTGGGGCCCTGGGCAAAAGTTTAAAGTGGGGCACCAAACGCTCATATATTGTACCATCACACAGAAACATTTCAGTTGCATTTACATGCACAGAGTTCAGGCCGTTAAGCGAATGCAATTGTCAAGTCGTTCTGTGCTTGATTTTGGCGTCTTTAGACAGGCTGACTAACAATGATGAGCGCATGATGAACAGTGATGAACAATTACTAGTGATGTGCTGCTGAGAATAATGATTTTTGTTCTGCCATAAACAATCCAATCACCCGATGAATGAGCAGCATTTTGCTCATTCATTGGGCAATTGCCAATCTTTACACTTATTAACTTTTGTCTGTGCTGCCGGGATTTATAACTGTGGATGCTACATACACATAGTTCAGTTTTTCTATTATATCAAATACTTATTTCAAGCAATAATATACAAATTAATTATGTAAAAATGTAAAAATCATACAGTCTGATTTTCTAGATTACTTTTTATATTCTGTCTCTCACAGTTGAAGAGTACCCGCGATAAAATTACAGACCTCTTCATTCTTTGTAGGTGGGAAAACTTGCAAAATCAGCAATGTATCAAATACTTATTTTCCCCACTGTATATATGAGCACATAGATATAGACTTGTGTTTATATATATATATATATTTATTAAGCACATATATATACAGTACAGACCAAAAGTTTGGAAACACCTTCTCATTTAAAGATTTTTCTGTATTTTCATGACTATGAAAATTGTCCATTCACACTGAAGGCATCAAAACTATGAATTAACACATGTGGAATTATATACTTAACAAAAAGTGTGAAACAACTGAAAATATGTCTTATATTCCAGGTTCTTCAAAGTAGCCACCTTTTGCTTTGATGACTGCTTTACACACTCTTGGCATTCTCTTGATGAGCTTCAAGAGGTTATCACTGGAAATGGTCTTCCAACAATGGTTTTCACTTCACAGGTGTGCCGTGTCAGGTTTAATAAGTGGGATTTCTTGCCTTATGATTGTGGTTGGGACCATCAGTTGTGTTGTGCAGAAGTCTGGTGGATACACAGCTGATAATCCTACTGAATAGACTGTTAGAATTTGTATTATGGCAAGAAAAAAGCAGCTAAGTAAAGAAAAACGAGTTGCCATCATTACTTTAAGAAATGAAGGTCAGTCAGTGCGAAAAATTGGGAAAACTTTGAAAGTGTCCCCAAGTGCAGTTGCAAAAACCATCAAGTGCTACAAAGAAACTGGCTCACATGAGGACCGCCCCAGGAAAGGAAGACCAAGAGTCACCTCTGCTTCTGAGGATAAGTTTATCCGAGTCACCAGCCTCAGAAATCGCAGGTTAACAGCAGCTCAGATTAGAGACCAGGTCAGTGCCACACACAGTTCTAGCAGCAGACACATCGTTTCCACAACTATTAAGAGGAGACTTTGTGCAGCAGGCCTTCATGGTAAAATAGCTGCTAGGAAACCACTGCTAAGGACAGGCAACAAGCAGAATAGACTTGTTTGGGCTAAAGAACAGACGAAATGGACATTAGACCAGTGGAAATCTGTGCTTTGCTCTGATGAGTCCAAATTTAAGATCTTTGGTTCCAACCACCGTATCTTTGTGCGACGCAGAAAAGGTGAACGGATGGACTCTACATGCCTGGTTTCCACCGTGAAGCATGGAGGAGGAGGTGTGATGGTGTGGGGGTGCTTTGCTGATGACACTGTTGGGGATTTATTCAAAATTGAAGGCATACTGAACCAGTATGGCTACCACAGCATCTTGCAGCGGCATGCTATTTCATCCGGTTTGCGTTTAGTTGGACCATCACTTATTTTTCAACAGGACAATGACCCCAAACACACCTCCAGGCTGTGTAAGGGCTATTTGACCAAGATGGAGAGTGATGGGGTGCTGCGCCAGATAACCTAGCCTCCACAGTCACTAGACCTGAACCCAATCGAGATTGTTTGGGGTGAGCTGGACCGCAGAGTGAATGCAAAAGGGCCAACAAGTGCTAAGCATCTCTGGGAACTCCTTCAAGATTGTTGGAAGACCATTTCCGGTGACTACCTCTTGAAGCTCATCAAGAGAATGCCAAGAGTGTGCAAAGCAGTCATCAAAGCAAAAGGTGGCTGCTTTGAAGAACCTAGAATATAAGACATATTTTCAGTTGTTTCACACTTTTTTGTTAAGTATATAATTCCATATGTGTTAATTCATAGTTTTGATGCCTTCAGTGTGAATGTACAATTTTCATAGTCATGAAAATACAGAAAAATCTTTAAATGAGAAGGTGTGTCCAAACTTTTGGTCTGTACTGTATATATGCACAATACTTACCAGTCTGTCTCTTCCTCTTCACTTCTTCTAAACTCCTGCACAGTACAGGACCTGTGATGATATCATGGTTACGACTGTGGTGTCATCAAAGATCCTTAAGCAGTCCCAACAACTGTATTGATAACGCAGAGCTATTATGTAGTTTTTGCGGTAGATGTTTGGTGTCAGTGGTGTAACTTGGGCTGCTCTGTTGCCAGGATGTGACTGTCAACATCATGCTAATTGAGAGACGGCTCCCCGCAATGAGGCAGCGAGGAGCTGGCTGTCAGCATGACATCAGCAGTTACACCCTGGCTACAGAGCGGAAGACAAGCTGTTGCGACAATGTGACGTCAGCGGAAGTCTCAGAATGATCGTCAGGAATGGTCTGTGACCACTCTGTGCTAGGAGAGATCTGCGCTGGGTAGAATAGGCAGGTAGTTAGTAACCACCTGCCTGTCAGCACTTATGCTTTTTTATATTAAAAAATTAATATAATTCTAGATAAACCCTTTGAGAGGGGGTTCCCTAGTAGTTGACAACCCCTTTAAATCCATTACCTGAGGTTGAATATGACACAACAAAATACTAAACTTTTCTTTGTGCACCTTTGAGAAATGCTGCCAATGGCTGGTCTCCTTTCTGCACAGTGGTTCTGCGCTCCTCCCCTCACCCTCTACAGCAACTATTGGTTGCTCAAGTCAAGTCAGCTGGGTATTGTAAAGAGAGCCTGTCACCAGAAAAAAACGCTATTAATCTGCAGATATAGGCTTAATCTGCAGGTTAATAGCGTTACTAACCTGCCCGGTGCCCACACATATCAGAACGCTATGAGGAGAAAATGTCCTTTATTCACTCCAGCAACGTTCAGTTTCAGTCATGGGGGCACAGGATCAGTCACCGATCTGAGTTTACAGTACCGTGCCCCTGGCCTTGACTGACAGCCGGCCCAAATGCAGAGCGACTGTCAGTCAGGGCCGGGGGCGCAGTTACAGCCACTGCTCTGTATTTTCAGACCGGTGACTGAAACCGCGCCGGCACCGCCCCGTGACTGAAACTGGAACACTGCTGGAAGGAATGAAGTTCATTTTCTCCTCGCAGCGTTCAGCTAAGTGCAGGCACCAGGCAGGTTAGTAACGCTATTACCCTGATGATTGACCCCATATCTGCAGGTTAATAGTGCTTTTCTGGTGACAGGTTCCCTTTAAATCTCCCGCCCAGGACTTATCAAATCTTCTTATTGTGTAATAAGCACAGTAAACAGGACCTCTTCAACAAATTTGAACTGCTCCAGATGCTCCCCCTGTCATCACACACTTGATGTGATTCTGCAGGCTGACAACCAGGGTCGGACTGGGGTGGCTAGGGCCCACCAGGGGAACTGACTCTAGGGGCCCACACTACAGCCCACCATAAACGGTTTTATTACTTGTTATGCTTTTCTATAATGTTCTATAATTACATGATTGGCCGCGCTGTGGAGCACCAAGTTGCAGGACTATATTCGAACAGTCATTCCATACTGCCAGAGTCCCTTTAATGGTAACTTGTCACCTTGAAAAACGCTATTTATCTGCAGATAAAAGGGTAATCTGCAGGTAAATAGGGTGTAAAGCCTGGTTAGACGGCTTATTGGAAAAGCATTGGCTACACAGAGAAAATTACATTTTATTCTCCCTGCCGCCACTCGCTTCCTGTTATTGGGTCGGTGCAAGGAGGGAGACATTACAGTCACCACGAACTACAAAGTGAGGGTGCTGCAATAACGTCCGGCACCTTGATTGTGACATCTTCTATGGAGCCCAACCTCAGGCTGAGCTTCATTGAATGACTAACATGGCAGCAACACCTGGCAACTAGTGCTGAGTGAGTGTGGTCGGATAAGGTGTGATCCCAGCATGTTCAAGTGTTATCTGAGTATCTTGTAGTGCTCTGCTAATATGCTCGAGTCCCCGGGGTAGCATGTTTTGCGGCAGTAGACAGACGCAACACATGCAGGAATTGCCTGTTTGTTAGGTAATCCCTGCATGTGTTGCTTCTGTCTACCGCCGCAAAACATGCTACCCCGGGGACTCGAGCATATTAGCAGAGCACTACAAGATACTCAGATAACACCTGAGCATGCTGGGATCACACCTTATCCAACCACACTCACTCAGCACTAGTTGCCAGGTGTTGCTGCCATGTTAGTCATTCAATAACGCTCAGCCTGAGGTTGGGCTCCATGGAAGTGTCACAATTAAGGTGCCTGAGGTTATTGCAGCACTTTGTAGCTCGCGGTGACTGTAATGTCTCTTATCCGACCACGCGCACTCAGCACTACTGGCAACCCATCAGCAACCTGCAACTGCGTCACAGGGGGCTGAAGGGAACAGGTGACTGCATGCACCGGCCATTGTGCTATCTAAATGCCGCTGTCAGTGATTGACAAGGGCACTTAAATACTCAAAACAGCAGCAATCAAGGCGAGCTCTGATCACTGCTGTTACAGGCAGACGCCGGCTATGTAACACAGCCGACATCTGCCCAGTATGGAGCAGGCTCAGCTCCTGAACCCGTGTCCATACAAGCACATCCCTATGGTGACAGTTTTGTCAGGGTTAGCATATTTCACTTGTCTGTTCCTAAATGTGGAAAGACAAATGGAATTCCCTAACACATGTGAGTGAGTCCTAACAGATTTAGTAAAGGTGCCTCAAGCATATGAATGTTATTACACCCCACAATGCACAGTTACATACACGCATCTTACAAAAAGACATATTATTCCAGATACGCAGACGCGCACAAACACGCAGACGCGCACAAACACATCAGTACACGAATACATCATCTGAACCACCATCAATTGTAATGTCAGGTCAGACCCATATATCTTTGTATCGCATAAACCTACAACTCCCAGTATGTAATTAACAATAGAGATACTGGGAGTTATCAGTCATCATCAGACTGCAGACCATACAGGAACCACATTACTGATGAGACACAGGCAGGATTACAAATGAACATTTACATGCAGGTATCTTACCTGAGACGGCTTCTCTGATTAGAGTCGTTCTCTTTCTGTTCTTCCTCTTGTCCAGACTCCATGATGAGTTCCACAGCTCGTCTCTGCAGACTTCCATCTTCTCCGGTCTTCTGCAGCACATCCCCACATGATGCCCTTAAAGATAGCAGTGTCATTATGATGCTCCTGAATAAAAATATCTACACTGAGCCCCTGAATAAACCTAACTCTTACAATGCTCCCTGCACAAAATATGACATACACTCTACCACTGTTAGGGTACCTGCTCTCCACACTGTCCTCTCCTTACCATACTGGGCCCCCTCTTCACACTGTCCTCTCACACTGTGTCCCCCCTATACTACCCAGTCTCTATACTGTGCCCCTTCATCACACTCCACCTCCTCAGCATACTGTTACCTCCTTTCTGTGCCCTCACACTGTTTCCCCCATACTGCCGCATCTCTATACCTTCCCCCTCACTACCTAGTCTCTGTGCTGTGTCACATCACACTTTTCTCTCTCCATACTATCTCCTCACACTATTCCCCCACTCTCCATACTGTTTCCTTATACATCCCCCTTCCCCATTCTGTTCCTGCACTCATTCCCACCCCTCCTCTAGTTCACCATACCGTTTCTTCACACATCTCCCCATTTTGTCTCCTAAAATTTCTCTCCCCAAATATAATAAATCATCGGAAGACCACACAGACATGCAGAAGCGCGCTTACACACACGAAAACAAGCGCACACAGACACATACTAAGGGCTCTTTCACACGTCAGTACATGCGGTGACAGTTTCCTCATGTACCACAGACACTGGTACACGTAGACCCATTCAAATGAATGTGCACACGTCAGTGTGTTTCCACTTTCCACAGACCATGTGGTGTCCATGGGCAAAACACGCTGACATGTCTGTTTTTACCTGCTGCACAGGCCGCAAAACGTCCCGCACACTGATGACAGTTAGTGCTCTTCCCAAGCACTGGGTGCTGAGCGCTGCCCTCATCATAGATCCCTGCTGGCGCTGCGATCAGCAGCAGCAGGGTCAATGATGAGAGTAGTAGTCTACTCCAGCAGTGTCCAACTGTAAAAATAGGAATAAAATAAAAAAAATCCTTATACTCACCTCTCCTAAGAGTCACCCGCTGTAATCCGTGCGAGCACTCACGCCGAGGAGAATGACTCCTGCAGCGAGTGGACCCCGGAGCTGCGCTCAACAAGCGGTGCCTTGTCAATCACTGAGTGCAGCTCCGAGGCCCGCTCGCTGCAGAAGTCATTCTCTTCGGCGTGAGCGCTCGCACAGATTACAGCGGGTGACACTTAGGAGAGGTGAGTACAAGGATTTTTTAATTTTATTCCTATTTTTACAGTTGGACACGGCGGGAGTTGACTACTACTCTCATCATTGACCCTGCTGCTGCTGATCGCAGTGCCGGCAGGGATCCATGATGAGGGCAAGCGCTCAGCACCCGGCTCTTGGGAACAGCGTTAACTGTACACTGATTCCCAAGCACTGGTATGTGTCACACGGATGACACACAGGTGGACACATATCTCCAGTCCCGTAAATATCAGGACATGTGAAAGAGCCCTAATATACACACGCAGATACACATACCCACAGAAATGGGGACACGTACACACGCAGGCAAGCACACACAGAAATGCACACGCAATCATGCACAGACACACTCAGACAATCACACACAAAAATGCAGACAAGCAGGGAAGCACGCACAAACGTGTGAAGACACATATACACGTAGGCATGCAGGCACTCAAATACATACACATGCTGGCATATACACACACACGCAGGCATATACACACACACATGCAGGCATATACACACACACACATGCAGGCATACATACACACACACACAAGCAGGCATATACACACACACACATATGTAGGCATATACACACACACACATGCAGGCATACACAAACACACATACATGCAGGCATATACACACACACACACATGCAGGCATATACACACACACACATGCAGGCATACATACACACACAAGCAGGCATATACACACACACACACATGCAGGCATACACACACACACACATGCAGGCATATACACACATGCAGGTATATATACACACACACATGCAGGCATATACACACACACACATGCAGGCATACATACACACACACACACATAGACACACACACACACATACATACACACACACATATACACGCACACATACATACACACACACATACACACATACATACACACACACATATACACGCACACACACACACACCTGCCCACAAACACACACACACACCTGCCCACACACACACACACATATACACACACACACCTGCCCACAAACACACACACACACCTGCCCACACACACACACCTGCCCACACACAAACACACCTACACACACACACCTGCCCACACAGACACCTGCCCACAAACACACACACACCTGCCCACACACACACCTGCCCACACACACACACACACCTGCCCACACACACATACACCTGCCCACGCACAAACACACCTGCCCACACACACACACACACACCTGCCCACACACAAACACACCTGCCCACACACACACACATATACACACACACACACCTGCCCACACACACACACACACACCTGCCCACACAGACAGCTGCCCACAAACACACACACACCTGCCCACACACACATATGCCCGCCCACACACACACTCACCATCCCCCGGCTCCATTCCTCCTGCCTGCTCTGTCTCTTTTCCGGTGCAGCACTGCAGGCCGGGGCGCACTGCGTGACGTCACAGCTAGGAGACACAGCCGCGCACAGGGCCATGTCTCCTAGCAGTGACGCGGCCGGGCCAGCACAGGGAAGTTAACTGCTGCAGTGCTGGCCCGGCCGATGAAGAAGTAGCGGCGGCCGCTGCTGGGGGAGTGGTCCGGGCCCCCCCCTCCCGCCACTGCTACCGCTATGTGCCGCGGCGGCCCGCACATATAATGAGGGCAATCCGGCATTAGACACCCCGCCTGGAGCCGCGGGCCCCCTGCCGGCTCGGGGCCCCGGGCGGTCACCCGGATTGCCCTCATTATAATCCGCCTATGTATCCATGCCCTGTTTCATCTCTATAGAAAGGCAAAATCATGATAGAAAACATGACCATGATATTTCCCGCCCGAGACCTCCATGGGCGAAGATATCCTGAAAGTTGGGGATCTCATAAACTTCTAAAAGATCTAGCACACCTATGACAAGTCCTCATATGAGCTCACCAATAGAAGGTATGTGGGTGTAACCGTGATCTTATTAAATCAGAGCTTGGATTTTGGTCATTGGTCAGTCCTGGAAGGTACAGCTTGCTGTAGTTGTATCTGTTTTCCTAAGGAGTTCTTCTAAGGAGTGCTTCCTTGCACTAAGCTCTGAGCTATTTCTCTGACACAGGTTTAGCACTTTTCTTTTATTATCTTTTTGATTTTATGTTAATGTATATATCATATTGTTTGTATCATCTTTGTGTATTTTTTATACACACTACCTACTTTTCAAGATTAGATCACTTGTTTTTATTCTGTTATTCCCACACCCTATCATTTCTTTCTTAGAAAATTGGGCGTGAGGAGCGATCAACACGCCCATATGATGGCGCGGTCGAGCATGTAAATTGTAACTCCCTACATGTATTTCTATAGCAGGACTAAGAACGTTTGGCATTCGAAACGTGTAGGTTTCACAGAGGTCTCCACCTTTATTTATTTTATTTTTGCAATGTGTATATCTTTTTAATGGATTAACAATAAAATCATAATTTTATCTGCAATTGAATCTGGAAGCTGACGCATCACAATGTCGGTGGATATGCACCTTCTCTTTTTGGTTGAGGAGAAGGTGACTCCTACAGGGTGAGATAGAAAAATGCAATGAGCCTAAGAACTAACAGGCAGGTAATTGCTTATTACGTGCTTGTTCTACCCTGTGGTGGCTCAGATTGCTCCTGGACCGCTCCTAACAGCGATTCTGCTGCTTCACGTCAACAGAACAGCTCTTCCTCTTCCCGACTGCTCTGTCAAAGAGGCGTGACTGCCAACTTTATGCTGATAGGCAGCAGGGAGCAAGCTGTCAATCAGCATGACACCGGCAGTCACACCCCATCAACAGATCAGAGCGGGAGCTGAAAAATCACTGTCAGGAGCGCTCCATGACCACTCTGAACCAGCAAATATCGGTGCCTGGCACAACAGGCACATAGTTAGCAAATACTTGCCTGTTAGTTCTTAGGTCCATGGTAAAAAAAAAAAAAAAAAAGTCCCGGACAACCCCTTTTAATATTAAGGAGCAGGAATTCTCCGCATGATGCTATAATCAAGAAAACATGAAATTCTCTCCTGCCCAGTCAGTCTGCCCGATCTGTTACACCATGATTACCAAAACTTCGACTCATTCCACTGCCCACTTGTATTACCACTTACCCGGCTCTGCTTGACCCCTGTTACCAGGCCATTGGCTTGTCTGACTGCAAGTGCACACTTCTGAACCGGGAGTCCCTGTGGATTTTCACATCCCCTCAATTTGACATAATGAATTTCAGTGACACAGAGGATTGTTCGGCTAGACCAGGGGACTCAAACTCGGCTGGGTATATGGGCCGCACATGGAAAAAATTTGAATTTGGGGGCCGCATTCTTTGTTCAATGTGACATTTTTAGTGATACCATTTTTTTTGTATACACCTTTTGAACATTTTTGCCGTGTTTATTTTTTTATGGCTTGGGTCGTTATGGATGTGGCGATAATAAACGTGCACTTTTTTGTGTTTACTTTAGTTTACATATAAAACAGCATTTTTAGTGCCCAATATTTTTTCATGCTTTATTTTATTTTTTATTTTTTTTACAATTTTATTTCCCCCAATTGGCCACATACAGTAATATTGTCTTACAATTAGCATCATATAGTAATAATGGAAAACATCTTGTAGTAATGTTCCCCATCCAAGTCCCCATCTTGTACTAATGTGCCCCATCCAGGTCCCCATCCTGTGGCAACGTTCCCCATCCTGACGCCCATCTTGTACTAATGTGCCTCATCCAGGTGCCCATCCTGTGGCTATGTGCCCCATCCAGGTCCCCATCCTGTGGCAATGTTCCCCATCGAGGTCCCCATCTTGTGGCTCTGGTCCCCATCTTGTGGCTCTGTGCCCCATCTAGATCCCCATCTTGTGGCTCTGTGCCCCATCCAGGTCCCCATCCTGTGGCAACGTTCCCCATCCTGGCGCCCATCTTGTACTAATGTGCCTCATCCAGGTCCCCATCCTGTGGCAATGTTCCCCATCCAGGTCCCCATCTTGTGGCTATGTGCCCCATCCAGGTCCCCATCTTGTGGCTATGTGCCCCATCCAGGTCCCCATCTTGTGGCTATGTGCCCCATCCAGGTCCCCATCTTGTGGCTCTGGTCCCCATCTTGTGGCTCTGTGCCCCATCCAGGTCCCCATCTTGAGGCTATGTGCCCCATCCAGGTCCACATCTTGAGGCTCTGTGCCCCATCCAGGTCCCCGTCCTGTGGCTATGTGCCCCATCCATGTTCCCGTCCTGTGGCTATGTGCCCCATCCAGGTCCCCGTCCTGTGGCTATGTGCCCCATCCAGGTCCCCTCTTGTGGCTATGTGCCTCATCCAGGTCCCCATCTTGTGGCTATGTGCCCCATCCAGGTCCCCTCTTGTGGCTATGTGCCCCATCCAGGTCCCCGTCCTGTGGCTATGTGCCCCATCCAGGTCCCCGTCCTGTGGCTATGTGCCCCATCCAGGTCCCCTCTTGTGACTATGTGCCTCATCCAGGTCCCCATCTTGTGGCTATGTGCCCCATCCAGGTCCCCTCTTGTGGCTATGTGCCCCATCCAGGTCCCCGTCCTGTGGCTATGTGCCTCATCCAGGTCCCCATCCTGGGGCTATGTGCCCCATCCAGGTCCCCTCTTGTGGCTATGTGCCCCATCCAGGTCCCCGTCCTGTGACTATGTGCCCCATCCAGGTCCCCATCTTGTGGCTATGTGCCCCATCCAGGTCCCCTCTTGTGGCTATGTGCCCCCTGTGCTGTTCTTCACACACATAAAATAGAAAAAAAAAAAGATGATTCTCACCTGTCCTCCGTTCCCTCGGCGGCCTTCCTGCAGATGTGGCCCGCAGGCACCACAGAGTCAGACCCCTTGACGATCCCGACCTGGTCCAGGAGGAGCCGCCGACAGCAGCGCTGCATTGCCGCACAGAGACCGTCTCCCAGCACTGCATTTCCAATGTCAGCCGCCGGCCAATCAGAGGCCAGCAGCTGACATCTGCATATGGCAATGACGTCATACTCGCTGCGCCGACACGCAGATGTCAGCTGCTGGCCTCTGATTGGCCGGCGGCTGACATTGGAAATGCAGTGCTGGGAAACAGTCTCTGTGTGGCAATTCAGCGCTGCTGTCGGCGGCTCCTCCTGGACCAGGTCGGGATCGTCAAGGGGTCTGTGCCTGCGGGCCGCATAAAGCCGCCTCAGGGGCCGCATGCGGCCCGCGGGCCGCGTGTTTGAGACCCCTGGGCTAGACTGAACAAACTAGCATCTATTTTTGATAATAAACCGTCAGTGGTGACAACAGAACCGGATGAATTTAAAGATCTCATGTTCCAGATGGAAAACAAAATGACCAGAGAACTTAAAGTTTGGTGGGATCTCACAACCTTGGACACATATATAAAAAAGGAAATGATCCCTAGAGGTCTGCGTTTAAAAAAAAGTCGCCACCACTATATACAATGACGGTTTTCAAGAAGATCAGAATGCGATTCTTAGTCAATGTTCACTGAATCTTATGCACCTCATAATCAAACATGAGGAACTGGAACTGACTTAAATTAAATTGGATATTAAAAATATACAATCGTCTTTGGGGAAATATGTGCAACTAAAAGAATTTAATATTTGTAATGACAAACTGAAATCTAATTTGGCCAAGTTGGAGAACACCATTATGGATATAAAAAGATCCAAGTTCAAAAGGGACAGTGAGGACTATACGCAGAACAAGATTTATAGTTGGAATAAACAATTACCATCCATCTTAAAAAAACGCTCCCACAAACGTTTTCAGAGATCTGGAAGAGGGAGTTTTAAGGAGCATGATGATGTTACGGATAATTCTTTTGCTGCCACCTCTGATGATTACTCAGATTCATCTATGAGTTCAATGGGAGAAATGCAACAATTGTATTTTATCAAAAATAAATTATCTAGTGCTGGTGGAGCGATTACAAAAAACGGAGGAAGAGGGCGTGGCGCCCCTGAGGGTTCGGTCGCCACAGGGGGGTACTGCATCTTGTGAAAGAGGTGTGGTATCTCCTCTCCCAGGTTAGGATGGAGCACCTGTCAGGACCCCACCTCATCACTCAACACTACACACTCCTGTCCTATGGGGGGCTAGTATGCACTAGGGTGCTGCCCCAGCAGGATAATGGAGATGAGGGAACCAAAGATAGGGGAAACCATGTAGTGGGTGAGGGTGGAGGACGCACTTTTAGGTTACACTTGTAGATACAGTCCATATTTAACAGCCAGCCATCTTAAGTTCAAGGTTGTTTGATTGTGGTCTTCACAGCTGGCAGTGGCCTTGTGTAGGAGCCTGCAGCGTGCTGGAGATGCACGGTCCTCGTGCTCTGGCCTTGAGACGAGGAGCAGGATAGAGTTAACGGAGGTCTCTACCCGGTCAAGGTCCCTGCTTAAGAAGGCCTGGAGGGGAGCTGAGGAGGAGAGCTCCGCAGGCAAAAGGATCCCAGGGAATACGGATGGAGCGGCATACGCCACCTGTACTCTCCATTCTGGCCTAGTCAGAGGGACTCCTGCTGCAAGAGGGGTACCAGCCCCCGATATCTGACTTTGTTACTTCACGTCTCAGTCGGAAAAGCCCGGAGGCTAAGTGGTTCCCACCGGGTAACAGACGGAGCAGAGTCGCCACCCGTGCCCTTGTTCTGTGTATAGCCAGAGGGAGACCCAGCCTTGCAACACGCACTGCACACAGACAGGAGAGGCCCAAGGGGGAGATTTCTAGGAACACGCTGGTGCTGGGGGTCCTGATAGACGCACCTGAACTACCGGGGTGTGCCGAACCCCCTTCTCTGGTGGCCACAGCACGCCATGAGGAGCAAGGAGAAGCCTTGCAGCTGACCTCTAACAACGTGAGTAAAGCTTGGAAGACTACATCCATTGCCTCCGATCCATTATTGCAGCGCGACACCACACCGCACCACTGTACCTACTACGACTCCCCTCATCCTCCTTTTTCCTCTGCCCTGAGGCCCTGCTCTGCCTGTGGGGAGTAGTACTACCATCGGCTGCCACAACATCCCCCCTCAGAGGACTGCAGCAGCGCTGGTGGCGCATCACCAGACACCACAGGTGGTGTAGTCGTTTATCCACTCATAATTGCCACTCATCAACTGGCCCCTATTTTTAATGTGTGCGCCCTGGGCACGGACCGGGCCGAGGCCGCGACTGCATCCCCATTCTACCAACTGGGCCCGCCGTCCGAGTACACCCCTTTCCCAGGGAGGGTTAGGCGCTACTGAAACAGCTAGTGGCGGGTCACACAAGGGCGGGACGTAAGCGTAAATGCAAACAAGTACCCGACACAGAGCAAAAAACGCCATTATTAGAGTCACCTGTTTGGAATCTCTCTAGCTACATCTTATCTGAGAGTCAAATTTCTCTCCTGGCTAAAGGCCTGAGCTTTTCACCTTCTAACGAATTCGACATTTTCAGAACAATTCTGGATGTTAACAAACTAGCACGTAACCTCACCATCCGATGTCATTTTATGGACATGAAAAATCCACAGAATACAGCTTCAGAAGAAGTTTCTCCTAGGACAAGCCAGGATTCCATGTTATTATTCACAGAACAACAGTCTTTATTACAAATGAAACAATTCGAGACGGAATCTTTAATTCCAAATGTAAATTTAAATGACGACTTTCGGGCTGGCAATCCTTTCTTTTACCCACTTCAGTCCAGACCATTGGTTCTGGATCAGTTCCAGGACTTAATTGAAAAAGAACTAGTGGAATTAAAGAATGAATTATCTTCTACTAATCATTTGGACTCTAATCTGACATATAGAGAAAAAGACGCTCTGAAAAAATTAAAGGATAATTCAGACATACTAGTCCGCTCAGCGGATAAAGGTGGCACTATAGTACTGAATGCAGGATTGTATAAAAAATTGAATTTGATGGATTTAGAAAATAGGGATGTTTATTTGGAGTTAGCTAGAGATCCTACTGTTGAGTTTAATGCTGCTATGTATAATCTATTAAACGAAGGTTTGCACTGAGGGGCCCTAAAAAAAAAATTAATGGAATATTTATACGTAGATCACCCAATTGTTCCAGTTTACCATTCGCCTCCAAAAATACATAAAAATATTTTTCCACTACCTTTAACCCCTTTACTACCCAAGGTGGTTTGCACATTAATGACCAGGCCAATTTTTACAATTCTGACCACTGTCACTTTATGAGGTAATTACTCTGGAACGCTTCAACGGATCCCCCTGATTCTGAGATTGTTTTTTCGTGGCATATTGTACTTCATGACTGTGGTAAAATTTCTCCGATATCACTTGCATTTATTTGTGACAAAAACTGAAATTTGGCCAAAATTTTTGAAAATTTAGAAATTTTCAAAATTTGAATTTTTATGCCCTTAAATCAGAGAGATATGTCACACAAAATAGTTAATAAATAACATTTACCACATATCTTCTTTACATCAGCACAATTTTTAACCAAATTTTTTTTTTATTAGAGAGCTATAAGGGTTAAAAGTTGACCAGAGATTTCTCATTTTTCCAACAAAATTTACAAAACCATTTTTTTAGGGACCACATCACATTTGAAGTCACTTTGAGGGGTCTTTATGACAGAAAATACCCAAAAGTAACACCACTCTAAAATCTGCACCCCCAAGGTGCTCAAAATCACATTCAAAAAATGTATTAACCCTTCAAGTGCTTCACAGAAATTTTTGGAATGCGGAAGAAAAAAATTAACATTTAACTTTTTTCACAAAAATGTTACTTTAGACCCAATTTTTTTATTTTCACAGGGTTAACAGGAAAAAATTGACCCCAAAATTTGTTGTTCAATTTTCCCTGACCACACAGATACCCCATATGTGGGGAAAAAACACTGTTTAGGCGTACGGCAGGGTTCGGAAGGGAAGGAGCGCCATTTGACTTTTTGAAAGTAAAATTTGCTTGAATAATTAGCGGACGCCATGTTGTGTTTGGGGAGCCCCTTATGTGCCTAAACAGTGGAAACCCCTCACAGGTGACACCATTTTGTAAACTAGACCCCTCAGAGAACCTTTACAGAAGTTTAAACATGGAGCCATGACAATAAATAATCAAACTTTTTCCACAAAAATTATGTTTTAGCCCCATTTTTTTATTTTCACAAGGGTAAGAGGAGAAAATGGCCCCAAAAACTTTTTGCAATTTCTCCTGAGTACGCCAATACCCTATATGTGGGGAAAATACAGTGTATGGGTGCACGGCAGAGTTCAGAAGGGAAGGAGCACTGTGTGACTTTTTGAACGCAAAATTGGCTGGAATTGAGGGCGGACGCCATGTCACGTTTGAAGAACCCCTGATGCGCCTAAATAGTTGAAACCCCCCACAAGTGACCACATTTTGGAAACTACACCCCTCAAGGATTTTATCAAGGGGTATAATGAACATTTTGAACCCAGTACGACACATAATTTGATAACATTAGGTCATCATATTGAATAAGTTGTCATTAGTCTTGAGCACAAGTGCTCGCTACTTGAGTTTGCATCGTGTACTCGGGTATGCACCATGTATCGCACGTGCTCGAGTGACATGCTCGAGTCCTGCCCACATGTTTCACAGTTATTAGACACCCAAAACAAACATGCAGGGATTGCTGGTGCATGGCAGGCAATCCCCGCACGTTTTTTTTGACTGTGAAGCATATGGGGCAGAGACTCGAGCACCCGTGATACTCAATGCATACCCGAGCACCCGATGCAAACTCAAGTAGCGAGCACTTGTGCTCAACACTAGTCGCCATATCGTCATCTTTTTTTTTTTTGCTTTTGAAAAAAATCCCAACCCTAGCACAACCCTAACCCTAGAGTTTATTTTTTACACCGTTCCTTGTGCAGTATAAGTGATTAGACGACTTCATTCTTTGGGTCGGTGAGATTACAGCGATACCAGAATCCTATCGGGTTTTTATGATTGACAGCTGTCTCACACTAAAAGACGCATTTTTTTGCAAAATCTAGTTTTTGCATCGCCATATTTTGAGAGCTATAATTTTTCCATATTTTGGCCGACAGAGTCATTTGACAACTTGTTTTTTGCGGGATGAGTTGACGTTTTTATTGGTACCATTTTCAGGCACGTGACATTTTTTGATCGCTTTCTATTCCGATTTTTGGGAGGCAGAATAAGCAAAAACAAACAATTCAGGAATTGTTTTTTTTAATTTTTTAATGCTGTTCCGCGTGTGGTAAAATTGATGAGGTAGCTTTATTCTTTGGGTCTGTACGTTTACAGCGGTACCACATTTATATCTTTTTTTATGTTTTGGCGCTTCTACACAATAAAAGCTATTTTCTAGAAAAAATTATTTTTTTGCATCACTTTATTCTGAGAGCTATAACTTTTTTATTTTTCAGCTGATGGAGCTGTATGGCGGCTTGTTTTTTCTGGAACAAGATGACGTTTTCAGTGGTACCATTTTTGTTTATATTCATCTTTTTGATCGCGTTTAATTCCAATCTTTGTTTGGCAGTATGATGATAAAGCATCGTTTTTTGCTTTGTTTTTTATTTTAATTTTTTACCGTGTTCACTAAAGGAGTTAACTTCTGAGACAGTTTTATAGGTCAGGTCGTTCCGGACGTGGCGATACCAAATATGTGTACTTTTATTGTTTTGTTTGTTTTTTTTCATTATAATATTTATTGATGGGTACATTATATTTTTATTTTTGGTGAATTTTTTTTTTTTTTACATTTTTTTACCACTTTTTTTTACTTTTATACTTTGTCCCACTATGGGACTTTCACTTTTTATACTCTGATCGCCTGTATAACATAGGGATGGAGCACCATCCCTGTGCTATACAGGCTGTCAGCGCTGTAGATGCAGAAGATACTTTGGTCATGCACTGTGCATGATCAAAGTATCTTTCTGCTGTCTGGTGACCCGGATGTTGTCATGATGACATCTGGGTTACCATGACAACCACGGAAGCCAGCCTCAGACAGCGCGCGACAGCGGGGAAGAGGTGAGTATGCAGTACTTACCTCCGCAATGCTGTGATCGACTTCGATCGCAGCATTGCGGGGGTTAATGTGCTGGGAGCCGTGCATGACCGCTCCCAGCACATAGCAAAAATCAGCTCACACCCGGCGGCGATCGCGCCCGCACAGCCTGTGTGTGGCCGAAATCAACAGGGCGTACTAATACGTACCTGGCTCTTAAAGCCCAGGGCGCAGGTACAGTACGTATTAGTAAGCCCTTGGCTGTAAAGGGGTTAAGACCCATAGTGGTGGGGATTGGTTCCAATGGTGAAAAATTAAGTGCCTGGATGGATTTTTACCTACAGCCTCTGGTTCAGGAAACTCCGAGTTACATTAGGGATTCAAAATTCATAGTGACCATTTTTGATAAATTTGAATGGCCAAAAAACTTTGGATGATTGTCCTGTGATGTGGTGGCATTATACCCCCTCAATTCCACCCCATATTGCTTTAGCATTTTTAACCTACCACCTTGACACATACAGTTCGTACACTATAGAAATAAAAGAATTTCTGGTCATAGCAGTACAGTTCCTCTTAGAGCGTAATTATTTTAGCTTTGATAAAAGTTTTTTTTTTACAGAAAAGAGGAGTCAGCATGGGCAGTAAATTTTCTCCTTCGCTAGTGAACATAGTGATGTGTAGGTGGAAGGAGCTTTTCATTTATCATAATGATAACACATATAGTGGACACATTGTGTGGTACGGTAGGTTTATTGATGACCTCCTCCTGGTGTGGGGGGCACACAGGAGGAGGTGGTACAATTTGCACAGTACATCAACTGCAATAATTTTAATCTTAAATTCACTTAGTTCTACCATTCATCCAAAATTACTTTGTTGGATCTCGAACTTGAGGCTACCAAGGAGAAAGAATTGGTCAAAATTAATCCCCACAGAAAATCTACAGCCTCAAATTCTATTCTATCAGCTAAATGTTGTCATCCGCCACATATTAAGAGAAATATCCCTTACGGTGAGCTAATACGAACAATACGAAATTGTTCAGATAACATCACTTTTCAGAAGGAATCAGAAAAAAATTGTAACAGACTATCCAATAGGTGCTATCCCGAGTGGTCTTTAAGAAAAGCGAGTAGAATTGTCTCCAATATAAATCGGAAAGATATACTCCGAAATATACAGAAAAATAACATTAATACATTGGATACTAGGGTAACGTTTTCTACCACCTATAGTCCTCAGTATAAGAAAATTACATCTAGAATTAAAAAGTATAACCCTATTATATATCAGAGCAAGAAACTAAAAAACCTACTTTCTAATGCCATCCGCTTTGTAGCCAGGAAAGCGCCCGCTCTGGGAACCATCCTTTCTCCTAGCTTATACACCAGTGAGACTAATACTGTACAACCAAATTGGCTCAGCACAAAAGGTTTCTTCAGATGTGGAGCCAATCGGTGCAAAGCGTGTCTACACGCGGTTAAAACAGATAGTTTTATGTCCTTAAGTAATGATAGAGAATATAAAATTCATGATTTCCTCAATTGTAATTCATCAGGGGTTATATACCTTATAGAATGCACCTTGTGTAAGGTCCACTATGTGGGTTGTACCACAGGTGCGCTGAAAGTCCGTATCAGAAGACATCTTTCTGATGCGATTCATTTGGAAGCCATAAATACATCAGCAGTATCGAGGCATTTTGCGAGAGTTCATAAAGGTGACACCTCATTCTTTAAATATATGGAGATAGAGAAGGTATATAGATCCACACGAGGGGGGGATCATAAGTGCAAACTTCTGAACCGGGAGTCCCTGTGGATTTTCACATTGGATACCACAGGGGTTAAATTCAAGACAGGATCTGATACTGCAGTATTAAGAAATATAATTCTGCATTTATTTCCATGCATGTACACTGGGTACGGAAAGTATTCAGACCCCTTTAAATTTTTCACTCTTTGTTTCATTGCAGCCATTTGGTAAATTCTAAAAAGTTCATTTTTTTCTCATTAAAGTCCACTCTGCACCCCATCTTGTCTGAAAGAAAACAGAAATGTAGAAATTTTTGCAAATTTAATAAAAAAGAAAAACTGAAATATCACATTGGCATAAGTATTCAGACCCTTTGCTCAGAATTGAGTAGAAGCACCCTTTTGGGCTAGTACAGCCATGAGTCTTCTTGGAAATGATGCAACAAGTTTTTCACACCTGCATTTTGGGATCCTCTGCCATTCTTCCTTGCAGATCCTCTCCAGTTCCGTCAGGATGAATGGTAAACGTTGGTGGACAGCCATTTTCAGGTCTCTCCAAAGATGCTCAATTGGGTTTAGGTCAGGGCTCTGGCTGGGCCAGTCAAGAATGGTCACATAGTTGTTCTGAAGCCACTCCTTTGTTATTTTAGCTGTGTGCTTAGGGTCATTGTCTTGTTGGAAGGTGAACCTTTGGCCAAGTCTGAGGTGCAGAGCACTCTGGAAGAGGTTTTCATCCAGGATATCTCTGTACTTGGCCGCATTCATGTTTCCTTCAATTGCAACCAGTCGTCCTGTCCCTGCAGCTGAAAAACACACCCATAGCATGATACTGCTGTTATGATCTGCTACAAGAACTAAGGAAAGAGAGGAAATCTGTCCATACAATAGGACTAAGCTGATTCCCTACGATGCAGCGGACAGCCTGTTCCTTGTGAACAGACCCACCTTCGTCCGCGGCTAGTCTGAACGCAGACCTATAGATTAAAGGGAGGGGTCCCTAAAAGAACTAAGGACTGGGACAAAATTGGACAGCTCCTGGCAGAAGTAGTAGCAGAAGAAGACAAACAGACAAAAGTACTTAGTGGTCCAAGGACCAAACAAACTAGAGAGATACAGTAGGTACAAAGCACCTGGCTAGATTAAGAATCAAAGTAACACTAAAGTCCAGCAAAGCCTGAAGGGTGGAGCTGGAATAAATAGGCAGAAGGTCACGTGACCACAAAATAGAAAAAACTAACAGGAGCGTTCTAACAACTGCCACCACCATGTTTCACTGTTGGGATTGTATTAGGCAGGTGATGAGCAGTGCCTGGTTTTCTCCACACATACCACTTAGAATTATCACCAAAAAGTTCTATCTTCGTCTCATCAGACCAGAGAATCTTATTTCTCATAGTCTGGGAGTCCTTCATGTGTTTTTGAGCAAACTCTATGCGGGCTTTCATATGAGGAGAGGCTTCCGTCTGGCCACTCTGCCATAAAGGCCCAACTGGGGGAGGGCTGCAGTTGACTTTGTGGAACTTTCTCCCATCTCCCTACTGCATCTCTGGAGCTCAGCCACAGTGATCTTGGGGTTCTTCTTTACCTCTCTCACCAAGGCTCTTCTCCCACGATTGCTCAGTTTGGCTGGACGGCCAGGTCTAGGAAGACTTCTGGTGGCCCCAAACTTCTTCCATTTAAGGTTTATGGAGGCCACTGTGCTCTTATGAACCTTGAGTAATGCAGAAATTCTTTTATAGCCTTGGCTAGATCTGTGCTTTGCCAGAATTCGGTCTCTGAGCTCCTTGGGCAGTTCCTTTGAGCTCATGATTCTCATTTGGTCTGACATGCTCTGTGAGCTGTGGGGTCTTATATAGACAGGTGTGTGCCTTTCCAAATCAAGTCCTATCAGTTTAATTAAACACATTTGGACTCCATTTAAGGAGTAGAACCATCTCAAGGAGGATCACAAGGAAATGGACAGCATGTGACTTAAATATGAGTGTCTGAGCAAAGGATCTGAATACTTATAACCATGTGATATTTCAGTTTTTCTTTTTTAATAAATTTGCAAAAAAATTCTACATTGCTGTTTTTTTTCAGTCAAGATGGGGTGCAGAGTGTACTTTAATGAGAAAAAAATGAACTTTTTAGAATTTATCAAATGGCTGCAATGAAACAAAGAGTGAAAAATTTAAAGGAGTCTGAATACTTTCCGTACTCACTGTATGTATCTATATACACTGCTCCAAAAATAAAGGGAACACTTAAAACAACAGAATATAACTCCAAGTAAATAAACTTCTGTGAAATCAAACTGTCCACTTAGGAAGCAACACTGATTGACAATCAATTTCACATGCTGATGTGCAAATGGAATAGACGATATATGGAAATTATTGGCAATTATCAAGACACCCTCAATAAAGGAGTGATTCTGCAGGTGGGGACCACAGACCACATCTCAGTACCAATGCTTTCTGGCTGATGTTTTGGTCACTTTGTAATGTTGGTTGTGCTTTCACACTCGTGGTAGCATGAGACAGACTCTACAACCCACAGAAGTTGCTCAGATAGTGCAGCTCATCCAGGATGGCACATCAATGCGAGCTGTGGCAAGAAGGTTGGCTGTGTCCAGAGGCTGGAGGCGCTAGCAGGAGACAGGCCAGTACACCAGGAGATGTGGAGGGGGCCGTAGGAGGACAACAACCCAGCAGCAGAACCGCTACCTCTGCCTTTGTGCAAGGAGGAACAGGAGGAGCACTGCCAGAGCCCTGCAAAATGACCTCCAGCAGGCCACAAATGTGCATGTGTCTGCACAAACGGTTAGATACCTACTCCATGAGGGTGGTATGAGGACCCGACGTCCACAGATAGGGGTTGTGCTCACAGCCCAACACCATGCAGGACGCTTGGCATTTGCCACAGAACACCAGGATTGGCAAAGTCGCCACTCGCGCCCTGTGCTCTTCACAGATGAAAGCAGGTTCACACTGAGCACATGTGACAGACGTGACAGAGTCTGGAGTCGCCGTGGAGAGCGACATCCTTCAGCATGACCGGTTTGGCAGTGGGTGAGTAATGGTGTGGGGTGGCATTTCTTTGGAGGGCCACACAGCCCTCCATGTGCTCGCCAGAGGTAGCCTGACTTCCATTAGGTACCGAGATGAGATCCTCAGACCCCTTGTGAGACCATATGCTGGTGGGGTTGGCCCTGGGTTCCTCCTAATGCAGGACAATGCCAGACCTCATGTGGCTGGAGTGTGTCAGCAGTTCCTGCAAGATGAAGGCATTGAAGCTATGGACTGGCCCGCCCGTTCCCCAGACCTGAATCCGATTGAGCACATCTGGGACATCATGTCTCGCTCCATCCCCCAACGTCACGTTGCACCACAGACTGTCCAGGTGTTGGCGGATGCTTTAATCCAGGTCTGGGAGGAGATCCCACAGGAGACCATCCGCAACCTCATCAGGAGCATGCCCAGGCATTGTAGGGAGGTCATACAGGCACGTGGATATATATATATATACTGTACCTTTTTGTCATTCTAGTAATAGGGCCATAATTAAGACATGATTTGTTGAAACGCGTAGGTCTGTAAGCTATGATAGTTGCACATTTGCTGTATTCTTTGTGGAGCAGTGTTTTATATGGCTAATAAAAGCTACGTTTTAATATTTTTTCTACTAAACAAACCTTTAAGCTGGATCATTTGCACTTTTCCCTTGTCTGACTACACTTACGTTTCACCCTGGTACCACTTATCTGCATCTCCAGAAGTTTCCCATTTCTCTATTATACTCTTCAAATTACATTTTGAGACTTTCTCCTCCTGTTGTTGCACATATTTTTTTCCCTTCATCTGCACAGGTATCATTAATCTAATCAATCAACTATAATGGCCGTACCAGGTCCTGCAGGTCCTGTATCCCGTACACATGACGTGGGCAGTGCACGGCATGCCGCTAGTTTTTATTCTGAGTGCTCTTATATACGGTGGTAGTTTTACACAATGTTGAGCCTGTGATTTGCAGAGTGAAATGTCTGACTGCTAGAACAGAAGTATACGGCAGATTCTACAGCATGGATACATAAAGGACGTCCTGGGGGAATATACCTCCCTCCAACACTCGTCCAGTCCCTGCCTCACACTAGAGACATTTACAATAACTCCAGGACTATGGAGCTGGTCATTTTCTCATAATCTGTGGCCATTATTAGTGATCTCGCATTGTACGGTAATATCACCCTGGAGGTTGTGATGTATTTAGTGTAATAGCGCCATCTAGAATATACAGTATATATCAGGCGATACCATGCTTTCTATAGTTAGTCGTCTTATGTGCCCTCTATAGCTATATATTATAATTTATATTTCTTTATAATAATTTATAATAAATTACTCGATAGTTTTTCAGCTTTATGATGTTTATTAATCTGCTGTAATTATAAAAGAAAGTCCAACCTTACAGTGGACACAGGTGGAAGTGTCCTCCATGATGGTGTAGGCTGAGGTGGAGCAAGTATATAGTCAGTGGGGGATCAAGATGACCAGTATTCCTCAGGGTTCCTTGTTATCAGGGAGGGACCCGGTGTATGCAATCAAAAGATCTTATCCTCTGACCGGCTGTGTGCCATCAACAGGTAATGATCCTCTGTCCGGCTGTGTGCCATCAACAGGTAATGACCATCCGGCAGTGCGACATCAACTGGTCATCACCCTCCAGCTGTGTGCCATCAACAGGTAATGACCATCCGGCAGTGCGCCATCAACAGGTAATGACCCTCTGGCTATGGCCATCAATAGGTCATCACCCTCCGGCTGTGTGCCATCAACCGGTAATGACCATCCGGCACTGTGCCATGAACAGGTACTGACCATCCGGCTGTGTGCCATCAACAGGTAATGATCCTCTGTCCGGCTGTGTGCCATCAACAGGTAATGACCCTCTGGCTATGGCCATCAATAGGTCCTCACCCTCCATCCGTGTGCCATCAAGAGGTAATGACCATCCGGCAGTGCGCCATGAACAGGTAATGACCATCCGGCTGTGTGCCATCAACAGGTAATGATCCTCTGTCCGGCTGTGTGCCATCAACAGGTAATGACCCTCTGGCTATGGCCATCAATAGGTCATCACCCTCCGGCTGTGTGCCATCAACCGGTAATGACCATCCGGCACTGTGCCATGAACAGGTAATGACCATCCGGCTGTGTGCCATCAACAGGTAATGATCCTCTGTCCGGCTGTGTGCCATCAACAGGTAATGACCCTCTGGCTATGGCCATCAATAGGTCCTCACCCTCCATCCGTGTGCCATCAAGAGGTAATGACCATCCAGCAGTGCGCCATGAACAGGTAATGACCATCCGGCTGTGTGCCATCAACAGGTAATGATCCTCTGTCCGGCTGTGTGCCATCAACAGGTAATGACCCTCTGGCTATGGCCATCAATAGGTCTTCACCCTCCGGCTGTGTGCCATCAAATGTTTTTATCTTCTGTCCAGTTTTGTGTCATCAAGAGGTAATGACCCTCCAGCTGTGGGCCATCAACAGGTCATCACCCTTCGGCATTTAGGCTTCTTGTCTTCTGTAAGATGCGATTCTTGAGTCTCCTGATGATAAAAAATATTTAAAAAATCACCGATTAAACTAATAATCTATCTAGTACATAAGCATCACAATTTATAATCTATCTAGTGCATAAGTATGACAATTTAGCTCACAGAACATACACTATGCTAAAACATTAGACCCTACAAGCAGAAATTTGCTAAACTAACATATATATAACTGACAAATCAGTAGAAAAATCGCTACCAATGGCACAGCTCTCTTCCCATCAACCGGTAACCATAGTAGATAAGAAATAGAGGACAATGCTCATAGTCAGTTATCAACAATTCGGCATGGGACATCCCACCAGAGACATTATAATATCTAGTAGATTATAGATGGCAATAGAATTTACCAACAAGCACATAGTACGCCAAACTCAAGTACATAGTATGCCAAACCTCGACACGTTTTCCTAAAATACTTAGCAAAGCGTTCATAGATATATGCGCCATATGATAAGGTGCTAAAGTGCAAGTGTGTGACAAAATATCCATTTGATTTCAGGTGCAATGCTGCCTTGTATGTAGTAAGATGGTGCCCATCAGACAGCATGTATAGGACTAACCTGTGATGAAAACACGAGCAATGGGAAAGTTCAAGCAGTTGCCTTCTCAATCTTCCTCGCCTCTAAGACATCTAAGGAAACATCTTCTCCTTGATTTTGGGTTGAGGTGTTGTAGGCATTTCTGGCTCTGGCATTCTAGGTTCTGACATACTAGGTTCTGACATGCTAGGTTCTGGTGTTCTAGGTTCTGGTGCTCTTGGCTCTGGAATTCTGGATTGTTGGTTTCTCTGAAAAATCAGTAACGTCTCTTTATGCTCCGTGGAACTTCGAGCTCTTCTTCCTATATTGTTGTGAGGGATCGTTCTGACCCAGACAATATCACTGAACGCCACTTTATAGTTGCAACTAGGAACCTTTTTCGCATCCTGCGGTGCAGGAGCCATGGATGGAGTAGAACATTTGCCATTGGGCAGGACAGGTGTTCTCCTGGAGTCTTGCTCCTGAAGCTGAGGGATGCAAATCGGCTCCTTACAAGCACTTTGTTCCTTCAGAATGGTTTTGTTCTCAGGAGTTTTCTGATTGTTTCACCAGGTTCAGACATTGCCCACTTGCTCCTGGACAAGACTTAAGGCCAAATACTCTAGTATTGTCAGTAGTGTCATCACCGCAACAAAAACTGCGCCACGGAAGAGCCAAAGAGGAAGATTGATGGAAGCTTGATAGGTGCTTCTCCTGAGATCCACGGGTAGTGGGTCATCCTATAATAAAGAAAAAAAACATAATAAAGTCCTGTATATTTATACCCAATCCAGTCAAACAGAGAGCCCTTGTTATTATACAGTGATGGATACATTATCAAGCAACTTTCAGAAATATCCCATTGAGAAGATCAGGAAGAAGTTTGGGATTCACCTCCAGGGTCCATGGAATATTATTTACAGTTGGACTTTCATATGACGGACGGTCACGTGTCCAGTATGAGAAGTCCTGCAAGAGGCGATATTCTCATTAGCTGATCCTTGTGACCTCCATATTGATGAGAACATACTTGCCCTCAGTGTACTGTAATGTGGGGGGTAGAGCAACGTAAAGCACAGAAATGATAGGGTGATACTCATCATCTCCAGAGGTCTCTCAGCACCAAGGTATGGTCAATGAGATACAAGCTGCAGATGGGCCGAGGCTTCTAATATACCCAGGAGTGACATCACAAAGCCCTCTGTGACATCATTGCACAGTTCTATCCATCATGTCACTGATACTTTGGACCTAACTAAATGTCTAAAAGAGAACCCTTCCACATGATTTCCAATCACGGAGCAGCTTCAGTTTTTCAAGAAAAGTTTAAAAAATATAATCTGTGCTGTGATTGGTCACAATGGCACATGAAGCAGAACGTCTTTAGATCTTTTAAAGGGAAAGTGTCAGCAATTTTTTTACAATTGTAAAATTGTAAAGTATTTATATTTATATATAAATACACATATATATTTAAAAAGGTTTTAATGGTATAAAATCTGAAAAAAATATTTTAACTGTTTTGATGTTTTCATCTTGTAAACACTAGGGGGAGCAGCTGCTGACATTTCCATGAAAACAGAATACAGCTAGCTCGCATTACGACTGCAGTAAAAGTGGGCGGGATCTGCTCACATGGGTGTGATGTCACTCCTCCCCTTCTGGGCGTTTGCAAAAAGGTAAATGAGACTGTAGTTTAGGATCACAGTGCGGAGCGATCACTGGTGACTGCAAAGTGATATATAAGGGACAACACCAAAGTCATTAATCACTACAAGGACAAAGCAGGAATGTGGGAGTCAGAGGGGTCACCCCACACTTATATCCCCTCTGACTGTCACTTCGTAAGCTCCTTTCCCTGCCATAACCTCTTATTCCTGCAGGTAAATTCTTACAGGACCCCCCTCCCCATCCCCTTCCCCTGCCGCAGCTGATTCTAAACGTCCTCCATATGTAATAATAGACAGGTACTCACCGGCAGCCTATGGTAATTCACAGGGTAGAACAGGGTACAGCACAGAAACAATATGGCGATCCTCATTGTCTCCAGGGGGTATCTCAGCACCAAGATATGGCCAATGAGATATGAGCTCCAGGTGGATGGAGACCCCTTATATACCCCAAGGGTGACATCACAACGCCCTCTGTGACATCATCAGCCACAACATTCCGTCACATGACATCACCCAGCACCAGCATCATGTGACCCAGCATAAATAGAAACGGTCCTTGTTGCCTATAGCAACTATTCAAAACTAAGTTTAAACTTTTCCAACAGCTAAAGGCGGCTCTGTGATGGCAGTTTCTTCTTGTGGACGGTTGTGATAAATCTGCAGAACATCTACATAACGCGACATGTAGAAAATCCTGTCTTTTCCCCTCTGTTCTTCCTCTGGTGCTACAGAGACGGATAGAAGGAGCTTTTCCAGACCTTACAGTGCACAATATGGGACCTAATCACTGATATCCCAGATCTCCTCAGTACAAGCATACCGCCAACCTATGAGGACTAGAAAGAGGGCGGAACCATGCGGCACGCGTAGTCTGACCACGCCCCTATCCACACCCCAAGCTATGCCCATTTACCATGTCTTTCTCCCCCGGCAGGAAGAGTTATCAGAGGGGCGGTGGCAGTGAGAGACATTCAGCTGAAACTCGGGACTGCAGGGCATAGACCTAAATCCGGGACTGTCTGCTGTATCCAGGACGGCTGGGACTAGAGATGAGAGGATCGACTCATGGGACTCAGGTCCAGCATCCAGGTCAGTGGTAATTGGTGGCTGGACGGGAGGCCCTGTCGCGGCTTTAGATTAGTCCGGGCTGCTGCAATATCATCTGTGCGTCCTGCTCTTCTCTAGTTGGGACCTGTGGATTATTTTTTGTTCCCTCATTCACAGTCGGACCCTTCAGAACTTTCTCATCTCTGTGTAGTTTCACTATATGACATCTGGCTTTTTTGTGTCTGTAAGGCCGTGTTCACACGTAGCATAAATACTGTGCACCAATCTACACAATAACAATCTCCTCTGGTTATTGCATCTTTGGTGCACTATTTTAGGCTTTTTCCCCCTTATTTGATGCATTTTGGTGCAGATGTGAAACCGCGTTTTTAATTGTTTTTACAGTACAGAAAAGCTTTGATTCTGCACTTAAAAAAGTATCTGCAGTTTCTTACAGACATTTTTTTATGCTCCACATAGAAGTCTATAGAGGAAAAAAATCACCAAAACCGCACAGGGTGGGGGCAGGGTGAGGGACACTGAGGGCAGAATGGAGGCATGGGGGGGGTCGAATGGGAAACATGGAGGCAGAATGGGAGACATTGGGGGCAGAATGGAGTCACATTGGGGGAGAATGGAGTCATATTGGAGGCAGAATGGAGACGGGGCAGAATGGAGACAGGGGAGAAGAATGGAGACAGGGGGGCAGAATGGAGACAGGGGAGAAGAATGGAGACAGGGGGGCAGAGTGGAGACGGGGCAGAATAGAGACCGGGGGGCAGAATGGAGATAGGGGGCAGAATGGAGACAGGGGCAGAATGGAGACAGGGGGGCAGAATGGAGACGGGGCAGAATAGAGACCGGGGGGCAGAATGGAGATAGGGGGCAGAATGGAGGCATGGGGGGGTCGAATGGGAAACATGGAGGCAGAATGGGAGACATTGGGGGCAGAATGGAGTCACATTGGGGGAGAATGGAGTCATATTGGAGGCAGAATGGAAACACATTGAGGGCAGAATGGAGACATGGGGGGCAGAATGGAGACGGGGCAGAATGGAGACAGGGGGCAGAATGGAGACGGGGGCAGAATGGAGACAGGGGAGAAGAATGGAGACAGGGGGCAGAATGGAGACGGGGCATAATAGAGACCGGGGGGCAGAATGAAGACGGGGCAGAATGGAGACAGGGGGTAGAATGGAGACAGGGGGGCAGAATGGAGATGGGGCAGAATGGAGACATCGGGACCGTATGGAGACATTGGGGGCAGAATAGAAACCAAAGGGCAGTATGGATGGAGACAAGTGTGGCAGAATAGAAACATGGGGGAAGGATGGAAACAGGGGGGCAGAATGGAGACGGGGCAGGATAAAGACCGGGGGGCAAAATGGAGATAGGGGGCAGAATGGAGACAGGGGGCAGAATGGAGATAGGGGGCAGAATGGAGACGGGGCAGAATAGAGACCGGGGGGCAGAATGGAGATAGGGGGCAGAATGGAGACATGGGGACTCTATGGAGACATTGGGGGCAGAATAGAAACCAGAGGGCAGTATGGATGGAGACAAGGGTGGCAGAATAGAAACATGAGGGCAGAATGGAGACAAGGGGGACAGAATGGAGACATGGAGGGAAGAATAGAAACATGGGGGGCAGAATGGAGATGGGGCAGAATGGAGACATTGGGGGCAGAATAGAAACCAGGGGGTAGTATGGAGACAAGGGGGGCAGAATGGAGACAGGGGGGCAGAATGGAGTCACACTGGGGGAGAATGGAGTCATATTGGAGGCAGAATGGAAACACATTGAGGGCAGAATGGAGACATGGGGGGCAGAATGGAGACGGGGCAGAATGGAGACAGGGGAGAAGAATGGAGACAGGGGGGCAGAATGGAGACGGGGCAGAATAGAGACCGGGGGGCAGAATGGAGATAGGGGGCAGAATGGAGACAGGGGGCAGAATGGAAACCAGAGGGCAGTATGGATGGAGACAAGGGTGGCAGAATAGAAACATGGGGGCAGAATGGAAACAGGGGAGAAGAATGGAGACAGGGGGGCAGAATGGAGACAGGGGGGCAGAATGGAAACCAGAGGGCAGTATGGATGGAGACAAGGGTGGCAGAATAGAAACATGGGGGCAGAATGGAAACAGGGGAGAAGAATGGAGACAGGGGGGCAGAATGGAGACAGGGGGGCAGAATGGAGATAGGGGGCAGAATGGAGACAGGGGGCAGAATGGAGACAGGGGGGCAGAATGGAGACAGGGGGCAGAATGGAGACAGGGGGGCAGAATGGAGATGGAGCAGAATAGAGACCAGGGGGCAGAATGGAGATAGGGGGCAGAATGGAGACAGGGGGGCAGAATGGAGACGGGGCAGAATAGAGACCGGGGGGCAGAATGGAGATAGGGGGCAGAATGGAGACATGGGGACAGTATGGAGACATTGGGGGCAGAATAGAAACCAGAGGGCAGTATGGATGGAGACAAGGGTGGCAGAATAGAAACATGAGGGCAGAATGGAGACAAGGGGGACAGAATGGAGACATGGAGGGAAGAATTGAAACATGGGGGGCAGAATGGAGATGGGGCAGAATGGAGACATTGGGGGCAGAATAGAAACCAGGGGGTAGTATGGAGACAAGGGGGGCAGAATGGAGACAGGGGGGCAGAATGGAGTCACATTGGGGGAGAATGGAGTCATATTGGAGGCAGAATGGAAACACATTGAGGGCAGAATGGAGACATGGGGGGCAGAATGGAGACGGGGCAGAATGGAGACAGGGGAGAAGAATGGAGACAGGGGGGCAGAATGGAGACGGGGCAGAATAGAGACCGGGGGGCAGAATGGAGATAGGGGGCAGAATGGAGACAGGGGGCAGAATGGAGACAGGGGGGCAGAATGGAAACCAGAGGGCAGTATGGATGGAGACAAGGGTGGCAGAATAGAAACATGGGGGCAGAATGGAAACAGGGGAGAAGAATGGAGACAGGGGGGCAGAATGGAGACAGGGGGGCAGAATGGAGATAGGGGGCAGAATGGAGACAGGGGGCAGAATGGAGACAGGGGGGCAGAATGGAGACAGGGGGCAGAATGGAGACAGGGGGGCAGAATGGAGATGGAGCAGAATAGAGACCGGGGGGCAGAATGGAGATAGGGGGCAGAATGGAGACAGGGGGGCAGAATGGAGACGGGGCAGAATAGAGACTGGGGGGCAGAATGGAGATAGGGGGCAGAATGGAGACATGGGGACAGTATGGAGACATTGGGGGCAGAATAGAAACCAAAGGGCTGTATGGATGGAGACAAGGGTGGCAGAATAGAAACATGGGGGAAGAATGGAGACAGGGGGGCAGAATGGAGACGGGGTAGAATAGAGACCGGGTGGCAGAATGGAGATAGGGGGCAGAATGGAGATAGGGGGCAGAATGGAGACGGGGCAGAATAGAGACCGGGGGGCAGAATGGAGATAGGAGGCAGAATGTAGACATGGGGACAGTATGGAGACATTGGGGGCAGAATAGAAACCAGAGGGCAGTATGGATGGAGACAAGGGTGGCAGAATGGAAACATGGGGGCAGAATGGAGACAAGGGGGACAGAATGGAGACATGGAGGGAAGAATAGAAACATGGGGGGCAGAATGGAGACATTGGGGGCAGAATGGAGACATTGGGGGCAGAATAGAAACCAGGGGGTAGTATGGAGACAAGTGGGGGCAGAATGGAGACAGGGGGGCAGAATGGAGACAGGGAGGGCAGAATGGAGACAAGGGGGGCAGAATGTAGACATTGGGGCAGAATAGAAACATTGGGGCAAAATGGAGGCAAGGGGGTCAGAATGGAGAAAGGGGAGCAGAATTGAGACATTGGGTGCATAATAGAAACATGGAGGCAGAATAGAAACATGGTGGCAGAATGGAGACGGGGCAGAATGGAGACATCGGAGGCAGAATGGAGAGACATTGGGGGCAGAATGGAGACGGGGCAGAATTGAGACGGGGCAGAATGGAGACATTGGAGGCAGAATGGAGAGACATTGGGGGCAGAATGGAGACATGGGACAAAATAGACACATGGAGGCAGAATGGAGACGTGGGCAGAATGGAGAGACATTGGCAGAATGGAAAGAAATGGGGGCAGAATGGAGAGACATTGGGGCAGAATGCAAAGACATTGGGGCAGAATGGAGAGACATTGGGGGCAGGATGGAGAGACATTGGGGGCAGAATGGAGAGACATTGGGGGCAGAATGGAGACATGGGGCAAAATAGACACATGGAGGCAGAATGGAGACGTGGGCAGAATGGAGAGACATTGGCAGAATGGAAAGAAATGGGGGCAGAATGGAGAGTCATTGGGGCAGAATGGAAAGACATTGGGGCAGAATGGAGAGACATTGGGGGCAGGATGGAGAGACATTGGGGGCAGGATGGAGAGACATTGGGGGCAGGATGGAGACAAATGGAAACATGGGGGCAGGATGGAGACATTGGGGGCAGGATGGAGACAATGGGGGCAGGATGAAGACAATGGGAGTAGGATGTGGGACATTATTACTGTAGGAACTAATTAATGGATATTATTACTGCTGTAATGTATTTTATTTTTGAGGATACTGTTTTCTGTGGGGGGTTCATGTTACTGTGCAGGGTGGCACTATATCACTTTTTTTCTTCATCTGGTGTAGTGTAGAAGTTGGGGAAATATTGGGGAATGTGCTCTGTAAGCTGCTCTAGATAACTGTGTTATTTTATGCAGAGACGAGTCCTGGCGAGAAGAAGTGATGGCGGTCTGCGATGGATGAAGAGGAAAAGTGGAGATGAAGGACTTCAACTAGAGACATCACCAGTGAGTCAGTGTGTTATCTGTACACTGACACTATACACTGTATACTATACACAGAGCTCCTGTGAATAATGGCACTATTAGTAATGGTAATATTAGTATTTTGTTTTTGTATTAATGCTCAGTATGGTAGTATTCGGTCACTATGTGGTGGTAATATGTGATCTGGTCATGGTGTGGCGGTATTTGTCCCTTGTCCACTACAGGATATTGGCCCCTCATGCCGTCCACATGGAGTTTGTTTCCGTCCTCTTGAGACTGTGCTGCGAGATATAGCAAACCTTCTTGTGACGGCACGTATGGATGCCGTCCTGGCAGAGTCAGACCACCTGTACAACCTGAATGGGCCGCCTCATGTTACCCACAATTACCAAGACACAACAGAAATGGAAAACTAGAGAAGTCAGGGAGGAGGAAGAGGGAGGAATTGTCTGTAACAATGTCATGCTCCAGGAATTGTTCCCAGTTTGTGTTCTGTGGTCGGCTTCTCTTTCTGCCGAGCCACAGGACACACACCTTTTCACTGGGTGTTTGGGTTCTGCTTTTCTGGCTGCAGCCTGCTTAGCTTTACACATTTGTATTTTTATTTGGATGCCTATCACATTTTGGGTGCAGCTTTATAGTCTGCGTTTCCTGCTGGTGATAGATTCATTTGGATATTCTGACATTCTGTTGATATTTGGAGCTAGGGTTTTTCGCTTTGCTGTTTATTTGCTATACTTTGCACTTTTCTTCTTTTTATCATTTGAAAATAGGCAGTATATTTGTTAACAGTACTTGCTGTATTCTTTGTTTGGTATTTTGTTTCTTACTTTACTTGCTTTGGGATTATTCCTTTGTTCAGCACACTTCTCTTCTTTTAGATAATTCACACTCTGCTCTGCCCTCTGGTTCTTTAGGAGGAACGTGAAGCAACTTGTCTGCCTTTTAGGCAGTTTAGGCCATAGTTGCCATCTCCTAGTCTGTGGTTAGGTCTATCTCTTCACCCGCAGGTACCGCTGGGGACTGTGTAGTCAAGGTATCTAGTCTGTACAGGAGCAAGCAGGGTCAGTTGTAGTTTTTAGTGTTTAACCTATTTTCCCAAGTAAGTTGCTACACAAGCATAGATAAACTAGGAGTTGTTAGGAGCATTCAGGGTGAGCCACTATTGATAGGGGGCGCCATTGCGTTATCTTAGGGTGCCAACCTCCACCATCATGTAGGGACTGACCAGGGTCAGAGTAGTGCTTCTACCAGTCTGAATTGGGATCTGCCAGGTTCAGGTATTTGTTCCCCTTGTTTGTACGCTACTGTAGCACCCTGAGGATTCGGCTGCTACAGGAGTATTGCACCTCAACCCAGAGGTGTGATATTCCACTCCCGGGTAAGGAAGGAGTGTGGAACTGAGCTCAGATAGACTGCATGCACTACATACATCCCATTCCAGAGGAGCAGGCCGACGGCACTCCCACTTAGAAATGTGCAGGTGCGACCGAGCCTGTTCCTGGCTGGAGTGGGAGGGGGGAGGAACATCCCATGTAGTGTAGGGGCAGATAGGGGGAGCAGTCTGGGTAGTGATAGGAGCTCATTGGGTGCTGGTCACCTGAGCTCACACATAGAGGGTGTATATAAGGTGGGCACCATCAAAGATCAGGGTCAGACGCAGAGGACAAGTCAGATGCAGAGAGTCAGAAGGAGAGAACAAGTCTTCTGCAGAGGAAGTCAGCCTGCAGCAAGGGAGCAGAGCAGACCTGAGCCTGAAGAGTGAGAGAGTGGAGTACAGAAAGACCCAGAGGGGGACAAAGAAGGGACCCAAGAACCCAAATAAGAACACCGGGTGAGGAGTCAGCAGAAGGGTACCGGAACCCAAGCTGGTGGGGGCAAAGACATTCCCCAGCCAGAGACCGGAGACCGTGGGCAGTGTCTGTCACGGTCACCCACTACATTCACCCTGAAGGCACACCACATGGAGGGTCAGGGAACCTTAGGCCAAAGGTTGCCCAACAGAAGGCCCGAGGGAGCTGGATTTAGGTGAATCACTGGTGGGGACGGCTGAAGAAAGGACAGAGGGAGAGCTCAGGGCCACGCTCCGGACTTGTTTGGGGGCTGGCTGGATCCAGGACCTGGTGGACGCAGCACGGCTCGGGAGGTCACTTGGAGCTAGAGTGACCAGGAACATCTGCAGTAAGTAAAGACCCTTAACTGCACAACCCGAGTCTGTCATCATTACCGGCTGCACCGCACCACCACAACCCCCATCCTCTGCGCCTGTCCCCTCTAAGGCTATACCCCTCCCGTTGGGGGTTATCCCACCAAGCTGCGCACCCACCATCAGCCTCAGCGGACCCTGCAGCAGCGGCGGCCACAGTGACCGCATCACAACGGGTGGCGTAGTCGACACAACGAACTTTAATAACATCAGTAAGGACTGCCACATAACACTGAGCTTGACGCCCTGGGCACGGGACCGGGTCACAGCCGCTCGGAGACTACAACCCCCCCCATCTGATCCGGTGCCGGGTATTCCCCTCAAAAAGGAATATGTCCCAGGGGGCGCGTCAACTTTGGCGTAGTCGGCAGGATTACGTGCCCGCAACACCCGGGTACTGCGTGCCTGAAGAAAAGTGCAAGTTTACCTCAGAAAGAAGTCTCCCGCCAGTTCCGGAGGGTCCACGCCATCGGACTCCATCACCAGTCGTTTCCCGCCGATTGTCCGCCATTTCCAGCTTGTTCCCGCCATCTGCAGAGTTTCCCGCCACTGGGAAGCGATTCCCGCCAAAACCGCAGATTTCCCGCCTTGGAAGAGCAGCGGACGCCATTATGGGCGTGCCAAAGGAGGGCGAGAGGCCACCTCCCATCGTGGGCCGGGACAGAAAATGGCGCCAAAAGTGGAAACCGCCCCCACCAACAGAGACTGTGATGCTGGAGGTGTCTGTCAGCGTGAAAGAACTACCCCTGGAGCTGACAGTCACCGAGTTGCCCCGGGACCGCCCTCGAAGTGGGAGGAGACGAAAGAAAAGAGCAAAGATGGGTGTCGCTTGGAGCAGTCTAGAACGAGCGCACCCGGAGGCAAGGTGTCTAGAGCGAGAGCACCCGGAGATGGAGAGAAAGCAGAACAGCACCGGCCCGCTGGCCAGGAGTCTGCTAGAGACCGAGGAAGGAGGGCAGAGCAGCACCGGCCCGCTGGCCAGGAGCCTGCCGGAAGCCGAGCAGAGCAGCACCGACCCGATGGTCAGGAGCCTGCTAGAGTCCACAACCCCGCTAGGTCTAGCGGAGATCCTAGCGCAGCTCCCCCGAGACCGGGAGTGTGCACAAACTGCCCTGGAGGGCCTCGCAAGGAGGATGGCCCGGGTACAGCGCGAGATACTGGCGGAGTGGAGCCGGGAGATGACCCAGCAAGCAGAGACCAGTCAACGGAGCACGCTACCCTGGAAGAGGAAGCAGACCGCCTCTGAGGATGGCGCAGGAGGACCCAAGGCCGGAGACGGCGCCGAGGAGGGAGCCGAACGCATGGAGGCAGGTAAAGGGGACGCCTATACCCCAAGCCGTGACACCGCTTACCTGCCCCAGCTCCCCGTCGCAGAGCCCGAAAGTCCCCCTGCTGTGCCCGTAGCCGCCAGGTCACCGCCATGGACTAGGCCCCGACCGGAAGCCGCCGCCGCGACCCCTGTGACGTCACGCGCCTCGACCCGGAGCGTGACCAAGCAGGAAGTACCACCAGCCTGGTCGCAAGGCCTAGTACCCCCGGGCGCCGCAATACCAACAGCGCCCCCTACCTCCGCGGAGCCTCCGGCCTGGCCGCAAGGCCAGGTAGCCCAGGGCGCCGCCGTCCTAACGGTGCCCTTCACCTTCCAGGTGCCCCAGGCCTGGCCGCAAGGCCTGGGCAACCCGGGCGCCACCACCACCGAGCCCGCGCCCGTAAAACCAAGGGTGCCGCGTCTGGGAGGAGGAGCAAGAGGACCCGGACGGGTCTGAAGAAACCACCAGCCGTAAGATAAGAGCAGGAGGCAGACGCCGTTGAGTGCGGCAGAGCAGGAGACTGTATATAGTTGCCTGTCGGGGCACAGTGAATCGGAACTGAAACTGAAACTGGAACTGTTGTTGCTGCTAAAATAGTCCCCGTTGGGACCAGCGAACTGTTACCTGTAACCCTTTCCATACCAGGCTGAGGACTGTGAGCAGCCATCCCTTTCCCTTTACCTGGCCGGGGACTGAGAACGGCCAAAATTGCCCTGTACATAGTTGCGCTTGCTAAAGCGTCCCCTACCGGTTTTATTTGGGAAACTGTTTTACAAAAGACTGTCGCACTCTACCTGGTCACGAGTTGCACGGTGACCAGAGGAACAGAAGAGAGAAAGAGACGACGAGAATGTTGTTTACCTGAAAAAGTTTATATATATATTTATATAGTATTTCGTATAATATTTAATATGTTTTACATGTTTATAAAAATGTTGTATGTTTTGGTGTTTTTTGTCTTTGCAGCCCGAGGACGTGCTGTGATTTACCAGGGGGGAATGTAGCACCCTGAGGATTCGGCTGCTACAGGAGTATTGCACCTCAACCCAGAGGTGTGATATTCCACTCCCGGGTAAGGAAGGAGTGTGGAACTGAGCTCAGATAGACTGCATGCACTACATACATCCCATTCCAGAGGAGCAGGCCGACGGCACTCCCACTTAGAAATGTGCAGGTGCGACCGAGCCTGTTCCTGGCTGGAGTGGGAGGGGGGAGGAACATCCCATGTAGTGTAGGGGCAGATAGGGGGAGCAGTCTGGGTAGTGATAGGAGCTCATTGGGTGCTGGTCACCTGAGCTCACACATAGAGGGTGTATATAAGGTGGGCACCATCAAAGATCAGGGTCAGACGCAGAGGACAAGTCAGATGCAGAGAGTCAGAAGGAGAGAACAAGTCTTCTGCAGAGGAAGTCAGCCTGCAGCAAGGGAGCAGAGCAGACCTGAGCCTGAAGAGTGAGAGAGTGGAGTACAGAAAGACCCAGAGGGGGACAAAGAAGGGACCCAAGAACCCAAATAAGAACACCGGGTGAGGAGTCAGCAGAAGGGTACCGGAACCCAAGCTGGTGGGGGCAAAGACATTCCCCAGCCAGAGACCGGAGACCGTGGGCAGTGTCTGTCACGGTCACCCACTACATTCACCCTGAAGGCACACCACATGGAGGGTCAGGGAACCTTAGGCCAAAGGTTGCCCAACAGAAGGCCCGAGGGAGCTGGATTTAGGTGAATCACTGGTGGGGACGGCTGAAGAAAGGACAGAGGGAGAGCTCAGGGCCACGCTCCGGACTTGTTTGGGGGTTGGCTGGATCCAGGACCTGGTGGACGCAGCACGGCTCGGGAGGTCACTTGGAGCTAGAGTGACCAGGAACATCTGCAGTAAGTAAAGACCCTTAACTGCACAACCCGAGTCTGTCATCATTACCGGCTGCACCGCACCACCACAACCCCCATCCTCTGCGCCTGTCCCCTCTGAGGCTATACCCCTCCCGTTGGGGGTTATCCCACCAAGCTGCGCACCCACCATCAGCCTCAGCGGACCCTGCAGCAGCGGCGGCCACAGTGACCGCATCACAACGGGTGGCGTAGTCGACACAACGAACTTTAATAACATCAGTAAGGACTGCCACATAACACTGAGCTTGACGCCCTGGGCACGGGACCGGGTCACAGCCGCTCGGAGACTACAACCCCCCCCATCTGATCCGGTGCCGGGTATTCCCCTCAAAAAGGAATATGTCCCAGGGGGCGCGTCACTACCAATGTACATGGGCTTGTGCAGTCATAATAGGCCACTATCTGCACCATTCCCTCTTTCGGGGTGTCTCGCTGTTCCTCTCCTGGGCTCCTGTTGTCACTTTCATCTGCACCAGAAGAGGTGACATTGATTCACAATCACTTCTGCCCCTAACTAGACAGATCGATGTCCCTGACATTTAAGTGACTTGTGGTTATACAGTAAAAGTGTGTGAAGATGTTGGACACCGTCCTAGAAGACTTTTACAGTTTGTGTCATTATAACATGTATAATGGTTGAGCAATGTTTAATGCTGAATTTAATGTAATATCTCCCATCAGAGCTGTAGTAGATTGGACAACTGGGTAAGGAAGACTTAACAGTCAGCTGGCCCTACAGATGGGAGGAGTGTTTGGAAGTAAGTAGAGAGTTTCTTCCTGCTTAGAGAAGTCAGCACTGGAATGAGTAGTGAGGTGACGCCAAATACAGAGAGTGTGACAGATGAGGCCGCATAGTGAGGAGTGTGAGACTGGAAGGAAGCAGAACAGAGATAGCAAGATTCTGTAACTGGATCCAGTGGCAGAGTAATATGGCCAGAGCAGCCTGTACCCTGTGTGGTGAAGTGGACTATAGACAGAAAGAGGTCAGCTGCCCTGGATACGACCAGGAGCTTAAGGAGGTAGAGCTGTGGGTTAGCGGGTAACCCTGAGACAGCACAGGCAAAGTAACATAGTAACATAGTTTTTAAGGTTGAAGGAAGACTAAGTCCATCTAGTTCAACCCATAGCCTAACATGTTGATCCAGAGGAAGGCAAAAAAAAACCATGTGGCAAACACTAAGCTCCACATTGGGGAAAAAAATTCCTTCCCGACTCCATACGACAATCAGACTAGTTCCCTGGATCAATGCCCTATCAAGGAATCTAGTATATATAACCTGTAATATTATACTTATCAAGAAAGGAATCCATGCCCTTCTTAAATTTTATTAGTGAATCACTCATTACAACATCATGCGGCAGAGAGCTCCATAGTCTCACTGCTCTTACAGTAAAGAATCCCTGTCTGTGATTATGATTAAACCTTCTTTCCTCCAGACGTAGAAGATGCCCCCTTGTCCCCGTCTCTGGCCTCAGAGTTAAAAGATCAATAGACAGGTCTTTGTACTGTCCCCTCATATACTTGTACATAGTAATAAGATTACCCCTAAGCCTTCGTTTTTCCACAGTAAATAACCCCAAGTGTAATAACCTGTCTTGGTATTGCAGACCCCCCAGTCCTCTAATAAGCTTTGTCGCTCTTCTCTGCACCCTCTCTAGTTCAGCTATGTCTTTCTTATACGCCGGAGACCAGAACTGAACACAGTATTCTAAGTGTGGTCGCACTAGTGACTTGTATAGAGGTAAAATTATGTTCTCCTCATGAGCATCTATGCTTCTTTTAATGCATCCCATTATTTTATTTGCCTTTGCAGCAGCTGCCTGACACTGGCCACTAAACGTGAGCTTGTCGTCCACCAATACACCCAGGTCTTTTTCAGTTACAGTTTTGCCCAGTGTTTTACAATTAAGCATATAATTATACATTTTATTTCCTCTGCCCAAGTGCATTACCTTACATTTATCCCCATTAAAGTTCATTTGCCATTTATCAGCCCAAGCTTCTAGTTTACATAAATCCTCCTGTAATATAAAATTGTCCTCCTCTGTATTGATTACCTTGCAGAGTTTAGTGTCATCTGCAAATATTGAAATATTACTCTGTATGCCCCCTACAAGGTCATTAATAAATATGTTAAAAAGAAGGGGGCCCAATACTGACCCCTGTGGTACCCCACTGTTAACTGAGACCCAGTCTGAGTGTTTTCCATTAATAACCATCCTATGATTCCTATCACTGAGCCAATTCTTAACCCACATACATATATTTTCCCCTATCCCCATTGTTCTCATTTTATGTATCAACCTTTTCTGTGGAACCGTATCAAAAGCTTTTGAAAAGTCCATATACACAACATCCACTGCATTTCCTTGGTCCAGTCTGGAACTTGCCTCCTCATAAAAGCTGATCAGATTAGTTTGACAGAAACCCATGTTGATATTGGGTCATGAGGTTATTCTTCTTCAGATACTCTAGTATAGCATCTCTTAGGAAACCCTCCAGGATTTTACCCACAGTAAAATTTCCAAGTTCAGTTTTTGTCACCTTTTTGAATATTGGCACCACATTTGCTATACGCCAGTCCTGTGGTACAGACCCTGTTATTATGGAATCTTTAAAGATTAAAAATAATGGACTATCTATGACGTTACTTAATTCCTGCAGTACTCGTGGGTGTATCCCATTGGGGCCCGGGGATTTGTCAACTTTAGTGATTTTTAGACGCCGCCGTACTTCCTGCTGGGTTAAGCAAGTGACATTTAATGGAGAATTTTTGTTATCACTGATCATGTTTTCTGTCATGCGATTTTCTTGTGTAAATACGGTTGAAAAAAAATCATTTAGCATATTGGCTTTTTCCTCATCCTCATCCACCATTTCCCCCAGACTATTTTTAAGGGGGCCAACACTATCATTTTTTAGTTTTTTACTATTTATGTAGCTAAAGATTATTTTGGGGTTATTTTTACTTTCTCTGGCAATGATTTTCTCTGCCTCAATCTTTGCTGCCTTGATTTGTTTTTTACAGAATTTATTTAATTTTCTATATTTATTTAATGCCTCATCACTACCTACTTGCTTTAGTTCTCTAAATGCTTTCTTTTTGTCACATATTGCGCCCCTTACAGCTCTATTTAGCCATAGTGGTTTCCTGCTATTTCTAGAATGTTTATTCCCATAGGGTATATATTGTGCACAGGTCCTATTCAGGATGCTAATAAATGTCTCCCATTTGCTTTGTGTAGCTTTATGTCTCAGGATATCGTCCCAGTTTATTGCACTAAGATCATCTCTCAACCGTTGGAAATTTGCCTTCCTGAAGTTTAGTGTCCTTGAAACCTCTGTACTACACATCTTATTAAAGGTTACATGAAAATGTATTATTTTGTGATCACTATTACACAAGTGACCCCCAACTCGTATATTTGATATGCGGTCTGGCCTGTTGGTTAATATTAGGTCTTGCAGTGCCCCCCTTCTTGTTGGGTCCTGAACCAGTTGTGAAAGGTAATTGTCTCTCATAGTTGTCAAAAACCTATTACCTTTGCTTGAACTACAGATTTCTGTCTCCCAATGTATTTCAGGGTAGTTGAAGTCCCCCATAATAATGACTTCTCCTTGAGTCGCTGCTTCATCTATTTGCTTTACGAGGATATTCTCCGCTGCTTCCATTATTTTTGGAGACTTATAACAAACCCCTATCAGTAATTTATTATTTTTTCCCCCTCCCCTTCTCTCCACCCACAGGGACTCTACATTTCCATTAGATTCATATATATCCTCCCGCAAGATGGGTTTTAAGGATGATTTTACATATAAACACCACCCCCCGTCGATTGTTTGTACGGTTATTTCTGAACAGAATATAGCCCTGTAAATTTACTGCCCAGTCATGGTTCTTGTCCAGCCACGTCTCAGATATCCCCACCATGTCATAATTATTTTCCAACAAAATTAATTCTAATTCCTCCATTTTGTTGGTGAGGCTTCTGCCATTAGTGTAGATGCATTTTATGTATCTCTCTGTACCTCTATTCCTTCTTACTTTATTGACTGTTCTAACCCCACCCCCAATTTCTTTATTTGTGCCCAGGTTACTATCTGCACTATCTTCCCCACCTATAAAATGAATACCCTCCCCCCAATCCCTAGTTTAAACACTCCTCCAACCTTCTAGCCATTTTCTCCCCCAGCACCCATTGAGGTGCAGCCGGTCCCTAGCGTAGAGTCTGTAGCCAACTGAGAAGTCAGCCCAGTTCTCCAGGAACCCAAATCCCTTCTTCCTACACCAGTTCTTGAGCCACTTATTTATCTTCCTAATCTCCGGTTGCCTCTCTGGCGTGGCACGTGGTACCGGTAGTATTTCAGAGAATACCACCTTGGAGGTCCTTGCTTTCAGCTTGCAGCCTAATTCCCTGAAATCATCTTCAAGGACCTTCCATCTACCTCTAACTTTGTCATTTGTTCCAATGTGCACCATGACCGCTGGGTCCTCACCAGCCCCTCCCAGTAATCTGTCAACCCGATCAGCGATGTGCCGGACTCGAGCGCCAGGTAGGCAGCACACTGTTCGACGATCCCTGTCTTTGTGACAGATTGCCCTATCTGTTTCCCTAATAATTGAGTCCCCCACTACCAGCCCCTGCCTGGCCTGCCCTGCTCTCCCATTTCCCTCCTTACTGGAGCTGACACTCCTCTGGCTTTCAGGGAACATGTCTTGCTGCAGCAGTGCTACCCCTGTACCGTCACCCCCCTCATATGCCAACTTTGCAAACTTATTGGGGTGTGCCAGATCAGGACTAGCCTCCCTGGTACTCTTCCCTCTACCCCCCCTCACTGTCCTGCAGCTCCCTACTACCACCCTCCCCCACATCTACCCCAGTGAGCAGCTGCTCAGTGAGCAGCAGACTCCTTTCCATATTGTCAATGTACAGTACGACTGAAGAGAAGGTAACGTGTAGGCTACAAATGGGAGTCATAGTGAGTAAATACTGGACTTTCCAGGCTGGGGCAAGGGAATTACTGGAAGAGCAGTGGTCAGTGAAGGGCAGAAAAAAAGGAATGGAGTTTGCAGGCCCAGCAACTGTACTTTACAAGTGAAGCACCACCACCAGGATATAAAATGATTCTGCCTCTATGTAAAACAGATGAAGATGTGAGTAATAAGTGTTGTGGCTGCTATCTCTTGTACAGGCGTTACACCAGTTTCATCAGTGTGAGGAGCTGGCCACGGACTAAAGACTATTGGACCAATGGACGTAGAGCAGAGTGCACGTCTCTAAGGGATACAGACTTTTTCCAGCACGGAGCACTGGTTATGTCGGTCTTATTGTTGTGTTTTATTGGAGATTTGCTTGCTCATGAGATTGAGGTGCACGGGTCTCTCCTGGAGAGCGTTCAGCATCGGGAATCACTGTTTCCATTCAGTAATAGTAAGCAGAGAAAGACATGCAAGCTGGATCTTATGTATCCATAAGGCCAGACACAAAATTGGTAATCAGGTAAATCAATCATTCCATTACTCTTGTTAGTCTCTCTGAGGCCTCAATTAAGTCATTGTTTCATATGAGACTGTACGTTCACTCTTGTGGTGTGTTCATTTGTAAATGCCTGCTGAGTATATATTGCATCAGCCCACTGCAGTTTACTAATTACACAATTTAGGACAAATATGCTGGTTAGTTGAACAGTGAAGTATCACCTCCCCCCAACTTCTCCAATCCTGTGGAGGAATGTCCTGAATGGGAACTGTGGGTATAAAGTCTCTGACTCCCACTCCAGAGGGTCTCTTTAGTAACAGTCCAAAACACCATGGCTCCATCTGGTGGAATACAGGTCTGCTCCTCTGCCCAACACTGAACCCACAAATAAGTTTGGAGAACCCCAGTTGAGACTGTACTATATGTTGCTGGAGTTAGATAGATGTTCTACGGTCATGGTATCCATCGTCTGTATGTGATGAACTATGTATGTGAGGACTGTAGTTGCTGACTGGATACATGTGCGATGGACGTGATATCTGTTGTCTGGACTAGCATGAACTGTAACCAGGGCCGGACTGGAGCAATGGGACTATAGGCGGATTATAATGAGGGCAATCCGGGCAACCGCCCGGGGCCCCGAGCCTTCAGGGGGCCCGATGCTCCGGACGGGGAGTCTATGGCCGGATTGCCCTCATTATATGTGCGGGCCGCTGCGGCACATACCGGCAGCAGTGGTGGGAGGGGGGGCCCGGACCGCTCCCCCAGCAGCGAGCGGCGCACGGCCGCTACTTCTTCATCGGCCGGGCCAGCACTGCAGCAGTTAATTTCCCTGTGCTGGCCCGGCCGCGTCACTGCTAAGAGACATGGCCCTGTGCGCGGCTGTGTCTCCTAGCTGTGACGTCACGCGGTGCATGCCCAGCCTGCACTGCTGCCCCGGAGATGTCAGAGCAGGCAGGAGGAATGGAGCCGGGGGATGGTGAGTCTGTCTGTCTGTCTGTCTGTGTGTGTGCGTGCGTGCGTGCGTGCCTGCGTGCATGTATGTATGTATGTATGTGTGTGTGTGTGTGTGCAGGCAGATATCATTGTGTGATGTCTGTTTATATGTATTTTTGTGCTTCAAATGTGTTTATGCGTGTATGTATATCTGTATATGTTTGTGTGTGTGTGCGTGACTGCGTGCATGACTGCGTGCGGCCTCCTGCTGAGTATAGATGGCGCCGTGCGGCCTCCTGCTATCTCTGGGGGGGGAGGGGGCGCCGTGCGGCCTCCCACTGTGTATAGATGGTGCCGTGCGGCCCCCTGCTGTGTATAGATGGTGCCGTGCGGCCCCCTGCTGTGTATAGATGGCGCCGTGCGGCCCCCTGCTGTGTATAGATGGCGCCGTGCGGCCCCCTGCTGTGTATAGATGGCGCCGTGCGGCCCCCTGCTGTGTATAGATGGCGCCGTGCGGCCCCCTGCTGTGTATAGTGTAGCGTCGGCGTCCCTGCCCCCTGCTAGGCAGGGACGCCGTTCCCCTCACCTTTCCGCTCCGTGCCCGGCGGCTTCCTCCCGCTCTGCTGGCAGCGCGCGCTGCTTCCCGGCCTCTGTGCTTAGGGCGCGCGCGCGCTCCCCCTCTCTTAAAGGGGCCGCGCGCGCCGTCCTAAGGAGTCCCCGGCCAATGGCCAGAGGATCTCTCCTTATATAAGGCACCTCCTCCAAAATGGAGGTGCCCGAGCAATGTTGTTGCAAAGCCTTCACTCTGCTTCAGCCCTCAGGTCCCGTTACCAGTTACCTGCCAGTCACCTGCCAGATTCCTGCCTGTTACCTACCAGTCACCTGCCAGTTTCCTGCTTGATACCTGCCTGATATCCGCTTACCTGCTTGCAAGCCTGCGGTCCGACGGTCTGCCTTCCGACACCTGTCAATCTGTCTATGGACCAGCCTGCCCGCTCACCTGGGAGCGCTCACCTGTTACCTGCCTGCTAGCCTACCTGGAGGCTCTGCCGTCACTTGCCGTGACCACCTGCCTGTCCAGTGACTCTTGCCCGCTCACCTGGGAGCGCTCACCTGTTACCTGCCTGCTAGCCTACCTGGAGGCTCTGCCGTCACTTGCCGTGACCACCTGCCTGTCCAGAGAGTCTTGCCCGCTCACCTGGGAGCGTTCACCTGCTACCTGCCTGCTAGCCTACCTGGAGGCTCTGCCGTCACTTGCCGTGACCACCTGCCTGTCCAGAGACTCTTTCCCGCTCACCTGGGAGCGTCCACCTGCTACCTGTCTGCTAGTCTACCTGGAGGTTCTGCCGTCACTTGCCGTGACCACCTGCCTGTCCAGAGACTCTCGCCCGCTCACCTGGGAACCCTCACCAGCCACCTGTCTGCTGCCCTTCTACCCAGAGACTGTCCCTGTCACTTGCTGTGACTACCTGCCCTTCTACCCAGAGACTGTCCCTGTCACCTGCCATGACAACCTGCCCCTCTACCCAGAGACTGTCCCTGTCACTTGCCGTGAGTACCTGCCCGTCTTCCCTGGGAGCCACCCGCTTCCTTACATGGACTGCCCCCTTGTATAGTTGCTCAGAGGTTCCACCTCCCAGACCCGTTACAGTTTGCTCGGGCCATGGAACCCGGTGGCACCCAATCTCCCTCGCTCTCGGACCTATGCCATGAACTGTCCCGTCAGAGGTCCCAACAGGAGTCCATCCTGAGCCACCTGCGGAATGTCAACTCTCGCCTGGACACTCTGACTGCTCCACCAGCAACCACCGTTAGTGTCATGACTCGCAACCCGGCAGCGCCGCTGCCACCAATACCATGGCATCCTGCCCCGGTCCCCGGCTTTCTGCACCTCCTCGCTTCGGAGGCGACCCCGCTCAAGCTCGGGACTTCATAAACCAGTGCACCCTGCACTTTGAACTCCTGGCCCACCAGTTTATCTCCGACCAAGCCAAAGTGGCATTCATCATGTCCCATCTCACTGGGGAGGTACTGGCATGACTTAACCCTCTGTGGGAGAGAGGGGATCCCCTGGTGTCCGACCTGTCATCTTTCCTCACTGCTTTCCGAGGGGTCTTCGATGAACCGGGACGAAAGACCTCATCTGCCTCCTCTTTGCTAAGGGAGTCTCACCGTGAGTCAATATGCCATACGGTTCCGCACCATCGCTTCTGAGCTTGCCTGGGATAATGAGGCCCTGGTGTCCATCTTCTGGGAGGGCCTTTCCGGTCGGATTAAAGATGAGCTCGCCGGTCGGGACATTCCTACCACCCTGAATGACCTGGTGTCTCTGGCCACCCGGATTGACATCCGGTTTCAAGAACGTACCAAAGAGACCACCCGTGAGAGAAGGTTTCCCTGCCTAGCTCCTACTTTCCAGAAACCTGTCTCCTCTTCTGTCACTCCCCGGGCGCACTCACCCGAGTCCATGCAGATCGACCAGACCAAGTTGGTCAAATCTTGCCAAGAGTCACGCCGAGCCGAGGGGAGCTGCTTCTATTGTGGCAGTAAGGAGCACCTGATTCGTTCCTGCCCGGAGAGGCCGGGAAACTCCAGTGTCTAGGTCCACTTGGAGAGGTCGCCCTAGACAAAAATAAGTCCTCTCCAACCCTGACTTTGTCTGTATCTATCTCCTGGGGAGAGAACCGTCACTTTGAACTCGCCCACCTGGATTCTGGATCCGCTGGAAACCTCATCTCTCAGTCCCTGGTTGAGAAATACCGTATTCCCACCAAGTCTCTGGCTGAACCTTTGTCAGTCGCCTCCGTGGATGGAAGACTCCTTCCGGTGACCATCCTGCTCGTCACGGAACCCATAACCCTGCAGGTGGGAATGCTGCACTCTGAGGTAATCTTCTTCCATGTGTTGTCCGGACTCTCCCACTCCCTATTGCTAGGTCTACCTTGGCTCCAGACACATGAACCCGTGTTAAACTGGCATTCCGGTGAAGTACTCCGGTGGGGGCCAGCCTGCCACAAGACCTGCCTGGTTCCGGTTCGTCCGGTTCGTCCTCCACCTATCCCAGCTAATTTACCCGGTCTTCCGGCTCCTTACTGGCCCTATGCTGACGTCTTCGGTAAGAAGGAAGCAGAGACATTGCCTCCTCATAGGCCATATGATTGCCCGATCGACCTGGTACCTGGTGCCACTCCACCCCGTGGGCGTATTTATCCGTTGTCTGCAGCAGAAACCCGGGCCATGTCTGAGTACATAGAGGAGAATCTGGCCAGGGGATTCATCCGGAAGTCTACTTCCCCGGCTGGAGCCGGATTCTTCTTTGTCAAAAAAAAAAATGGCTCGCTTCGCCCCTGTATTGACTATAGAGGACTCAATCCGATCACGGTTAAAAATAAATACCCCCTTCCGCTCATCTCTGAGTTATTTGATCGTCTTAAAGGCGCCAGGATCTTCTCCAAGCTGGATCTACGCGGAGCATATAACCTGGTCCGTATCCGTCAGGGAGACGAGTGGAAAACAGCATTTAATACCCGGGACAAACACTATGAGTACCGTGTGATGCCCTTCGGTCTCTGCAATGCTCCCGCCGTCTTCCAAGAACTGGTCAACGACATCTTCCATGACCTTCTTTACTCCTGCGTGGTGGTATACCTGGACGACATCTTGGTCTTCTCTCCGGATCTTCCCACACACCGGAGGGATGTTCGTCAGGTCCTGCTTAGGCTCAGGCAGAACCACCTCTATGCCAAATACGAGAAGTGCCTTTTTGAGCAGACCTCTCTTCCTTTCCTGGGCTATGTTATCTCCCAGACAGGCTTGCGAATGGATCCCGAGAAGCTCGCTGCTGTCCTAAAGTGGCCCCGTCCAGAGGGCTTGAAGGCGATACAGCGATTCCTGTGCTTCGCTAATTACTATCGTCTCTTCATTCCTCACTTCTCGTCACGGACTGCGCCCATATCTGCGCTCACCCGTAAGGGAGCAAATCCCAAGGTATGGTCATCCGAAGCTGAGGAGGCCTTCCTTTCCCTGAAACAAGCCTTCTCCTCTGCCCCTGTGCTGCACCGTCCGGACTGCAACAAACAGTTCTACCTGGAGGTTGATGCCTCCTCCTCTGGAGCTGGAGCGGTGCTCACCCAGAAGTCTTCCTCCGGGAGAATGGTAACCTGCGGCTTTTTCTCTAAAATCTTCTCCTCCTCTGAGCGCAATTACTCCATAGGAGACCGAGAACTGCTTGCCGTTAAATTGGCGCTGGAGGAATGGCATTACCTGCTTGAAGGGGCTCTATACCCGGTGATCATCTATACGGATCACAAGAACCTGGCATATCTCCAAAATGCCCAGAGACTTAATCCACGTCAGGCCCGGTGGTCTTTGTTCTTTGCCCGCTTCGATTTCATCCTTCATTTCCGCCCGGCGGACAAAAATGTCAAAGCTGATGCCTTGTCCCGATCCTTCCTGTCCTCCGACCAAGAGGAGGAGCCTATGCACATTATCGACCCCTCCAAGGTGATGAATGTGGCCCCCTTGGATTTGACTCGTCTTCCACCCGGCAAGACGTTCGTGGCGCCTCCAGACCGTGAGAGGGTTCTTCGCTGGGGTCATTCTTCTAAACTAGCTGGCCATGCCGGCCAAAAGAAGACCTTCCTACTCATTTCCCGGCATTACTGGTGGTCTACCCTGCGTAAGGATGTGGTAGACTTCGTCTCTGCCTGTTCATCTTGTGGCCGAAACAAAGTTCCCAGACACTTACCAGCCGGTCATCTCCTGCCGCTTCCCATACCTGTTGCCCCGTGGCAACACATCGCTATGGACTTCATTACCGATCTTCCTGTCTCTGCCAGGTGTACTGTCATTTGGGTGGTCGCGGACCGCTTCTCTAAAATGGCCCACTTCATTCCCCTGCCTGGTCTTCCGTCTGCACCTGAGCTGGCTAAGGACTTTATTCGCCATATCTTCCGTCTCCATGGCCTACCCCTCCACATCGTGTCGGATCGAGGGGTTCAGTTTACCTCACGCTTCTGGAGAGCCACATGTGGCAGGACGTCACCCTGGACTTCTCCTCCGCTTACCACCCTCAGTCCAATGGTAAAGTGGAGCGGATCAATCAGATCCTTACCAGCTATCTCCGGCACTTTGTTAATGCTCACCATTCTGATTGGGTAGACCTCCTTCCTTGGGCCGAGTTCTCTTATAATAACCACGAGAGCGAATCCTCTACCAAGTCCCCGTTCTTTATTGTCTATGGCCAGCACCTCCGGATTCCGCTTCCCGTCTCCGCCTCTGTGGACAACCCTGCCGCGCAGTCTCTTGTCAGCGAGTTTTCTACCATTTGGGAGAGTACCAGGTCTGCACTTCTTCAGTCCTCCGAGCGGATGAAGCGATATGCTGATAAGAGACGTCTGGATCCGCCTCAATTCCGTCCGGGAGACAAGGTTTGGCTCTCTTCCAAACATGTACGGCTCAAGATACCCTCCTACAAGTTAGGTCCTCGCTTCATCGGTCCTTTCGAAATCCTCAGGCAAATTAATCCAGTGGCCTACAAATTAAAACTCCCGGCCACCTTAGGGATTCCCAACTCCTTCCACGTATCTCTCCTCAAACCCGTTGTCTTTAACTCTTTTTCCAACAATCCAGGTAATCCTCCTGCTCCGGTTTCCGCTGAAGACATCTTTGAGGTAGAGCGTATTCTGGCCACTAAGAGGGCAAGAGGAAAGACCTTTTTTTTGGTAGATTGGAAAGGGTTTGGTCCTGAGGAGAGAACATGGGAGCCCCGGGAGAACATCCATGCCCCACTCATCCTTGCTAAATTTCTCTCTGGCCTAAAAAAGGGGGGGCCTAAAGGGGGGGGTACTGTAGCGTCGGCGTCCCTGCCCCCTGCTAGGCAGGGACGCCGTTCCCCTCACCTCTCCACTCCGTGGCCGGCGGCTTCCTCCCGCTCTGCTGGCAGCGCGCGCTGCTTCCTGGCCTATGTGCTTAGGGCGCGCGCGCGCGCTCCCCCTCTCTTAAAGGGGCCACGCGCGCCGTCCTAAGGAGTCCCCGGCCAATGGCCGGAGAATCTCTCCTTATATAAGGCACCTCCTCCAAAATGGAGGTGCCCGAGCAATGTTGTTGCAAAGCCTTCACTCTGCTTCAGCCCTCAGGTCCCGTTACCAGTTACCTGCCAGTCACCTGCCAGATTCCTGCCTGTTACCTGCCAGTCACCTGCCAGTTTCCTGCTTGATATCTGCCTGATATCCGCTTACCTGCTTGCAAGCCTGAGGTCCGACGGTCTGCCTTCCGACACCTGTCAGTCTGTCTATGGACCAGCCTGCCCGCTCACCTGGGAGCGCTCACCTGTTACCTGCCTGCTAGCCTACCTGGAGGCTCTGCCGTCACTTGCTGTGACCACCTGCCTGTCCAGAGACTCTTGCCCGCTCACCTGGGAGCGTCCACCTGCTACCTGTCTGCTAGTCTACCTGGAGGTTCTGCCGTCACTTGCCGTGACCACCTGCCTGTCCAGAGACTCTCGCCCGCTCACCTGGGAGCGCTCACCAGCCACCTGTCTGCTGCCCTTCTACCCAGAGACTGTCCCTGTCACTTGCCGTGAATACCTGCCCTTCTACCCAGAGACTGTCCCTGTCACCTGCCATGACTACCTGCCCCTCTACCCAGAGACTGTCCCTGTCACTTGCCGTGAGTACCTGCCCGTCTTCCCTGGGAGCCACCCGCTTCCTTACATGGACTGCCCCCTTGTATGGTTGCTCAGAGGTTCCACCTCCCAGACCCGTTACATATAGATGGCGCCGTGCGGCCCCCTGCTGTGTATAGATGGCGCCGTGCGGCCCCCTGCTGTGTATAGATGGCGCCGTGCGGCACCCTGCTGTGTATAGATGGCGCCGTGCGGCCCCATGCTGTGTATAGATGGCCCAATATAAGTTTCTCAATTGGTGCATATTAGAGATAATATGTATATTGCTCAATGGCTAGCACCTACTGGTGGAAATCTAGGTTAAGTCGTTCGACATAGATAAATACTTGAAGAGAGAAAAAATACGACCATATCAACCCAAGGCAAATATAAAAATTAACTTTTATTCATAAATAGTATAAAAAGTTACTTCATAATCAATATAAGGCACAGTACAGAAATGCAGAGAAACACATATCATGTAGGATGACCATCTCACTGAAGGGACGATCCGGTCCACAAGTGAAAGGGGGCCGAGACACCACAGCAAAAAAGCATATATGTAGTCATTCATATGACATACCAATAAAGAGGACTATCAAATGGCCACAGTACAATACCCATGGTAATGTTCATATAGTAGTGCATACCACAAGTAGTATCAAATACTTGGAAATACCTCATAGGAGACTCATAATCTATACTGTCAGGATGCCATATACCAGCAGCTAAGATATACATTCATCATACCAAATGCCACATAAGGGACACTAGTAATAGCCACTATGGTACAATTATAGTCAAAGTATGACGGCTAGGAAAATTCAATTAAATAGATTTATGTTGACAGAGTCTATACCAAACAAGTATAAAGGTAGTTAAGTACAGGTAAGTAAGAAGCAAGTGCTGCATTATATAAGGGAGAATTACCTGGGCCACAAGCTGTGATGTCAGGGTACCCTCACGTGGACCGCTCGCCCACCCCAACGCACGTTTCGGCGTTTGCCTTCTTCAGGGGGCGTGTGTGTATAGATGGCGTCGTGCGGCCCCATGCTGTGTATAGATGGCGCCGTGTGGCCTCCTGCTGTGTATAGATGGCTACGTGCGGCCTCCTGCTGTCTCTGGGGGAGGCGCCGTGCGGCCTCCCGCTGGGTATAGATGGCTACGTTCGGCCTCCTGCTGTGTATAGATGGCTACGTGCGGCCTCCTGCTGTCTCTGGGGGGGGCTACGTGCTGCCTCCTGCTGTGTATAGATGGCTACGTGCGGCCTCCTGCTGTCTCCGGGGGGGGCACCGTGCGGCCTCCTGCTGTGTATAGATGGCTACGTGCGGCCTCCTGCTGTGTATAGATGGCTACGTGCGGCCTCCTGCTGTCTCTGGGGGGGGGCTACGTGCGGCCTCCTGCTGTGTATAGATGGCTACGTGCGGCCTCCTGCTGTCTCTGGGGGGGGCTACGTGCGGCCTCCTGCTGTGCATAGATGGCTACGTGCGGCCTCCTGCTGTCTCTGGGGGGGCGCCGTGCGGCCTCCCGCTGGGTATAGATGGCTATGTGCGGCCTCCCGCTGTGTATAGATGGCACCGTGCTGCCTCCCGCTGTGTATAGATGGCACCGTGCTGCCTCCCGCTGTGTATAGATGGCACCGTGCTGCCTCCCGCTGTGTATAGATGGCACCGTGCTGCCTCCCGCTGTGTATAGATGGCACCGTGCTGCCTCCCGCTGTGTATAGATGGCTACGTGTGCTCAATATTGAGTCATACAATTAATGTAAGGCTATGTGCCCACGATACAGAAATGTTCTGGATTTTTTTTGAGCGTTTCTGCATCTCCCTGGCAGAAGAAACGCATGCGGATTGTACACGCGGATTTTACATGCGGATTGTACATTCGTTTTTCCTGCCAGGGACAAGCGGATGTGAAGCGTTCTTCACATGCATTTCCGCGTGCGGGTTGACAAGCGCTTTCAAAGCGATTTTAGCATCACTTGGAAAGTGCTTGACAACTTGGTCACACTATATAAATCCATGCAACCGGCATGGATTTATATAGTGTGCCCGTAAAAGAATGGTAAAAAATAAAAAATTATATACTTACCTTCTGATGGCCTGCCGACATCAGCGGTCGCGTGACCCGTCACATGACTAAATGACGTCACGGCAGGTCCTTTTCAGACCATCGCGAGCTGCCGGCAAGCCAGGACGCATTGGATAAAGACACCGGGGGCCATCAGAAGGTAAGTATAATATTTATTTTTTATTTTATTCTTTTTTTACAGGTTCTACGGTACCCGGGTCCGGAGGAGAGTCTCCTCTCCTCCACACCCGGGTACCATCCGCACATTGAAACGCATGGAATCCGCATGTACAGATGCAGTGATGCGGATTCCATGCGTTCTAATGCAAGTCAATGGCGGCGAAAACGCAGCGCTTCCACAAAATAATTGGTAATGCTGCAGATTTTTCCGCAAAGATAATCCGCAGCGGAAATTTCCGCAGCATGTACACAGCACATGCGGATTATCATTGGGGAACATGGCAGACCTTCTACCAAGAGTTTTTTAAGCGTCTCTGCAGCGGAATTGCCGCTGCGGAAACGCTTAAAAAACGCATAGTGGGCACACAGCCCAAAAAAAAAAATATTATAATTAATATTGTGCCAAATTAATTTCACGTGAACTATCACATGATCTATCACAGGAGATCATGTGACATGTCACGTGATAAATCAGGTGGGGGGGGGGGCGCGCCTTCTAAACTGCCCGGGGCCCTTGCTACTCTTAATCCACCCCTGAATGGGACATCGGACAACTCTTCGGTGGGCCCAGATCTTTGGCGTGTCCCCGAGCAGGACATAGAGTGGGCCCACTGGTTTCAACTGAATGTACATCCGAGGACACACATTCAATTGAAATGTATTGGTGTTCCATGGGGGAAACAAAAGGGAGGTCCTGTTACTGTGCAGGGCTGCACTACATCGCCTTTTTTCTTCATCTGGCATAGTGTATAAGTCAGGGAATAAGTAGAGACCGTGCCACCTGACGAAGGCTGGTTCGAAATGCGCGTCAGGGGCGGACGCACTAATAGTTAGAGCTCCTGCATCATTGGTGTCCAAAGTATTTCATAATGCTTCTTGTTTGGTGCATTAGCATAGTTCTAGTGGGATAATTTGTCACATATACCTTGATAACGCTATTTATTGGTATACCGGCAGGATTTCTTTTTTATGACATAGTATTCCTTTATATCTGTTATGATAGTACATATGATAATGTATATGATATTTGATATATACTATTATTAATGTTCCTATATTGCGTGCCCCTTTTTTCCACAGTTTGTCTTCACACGTGGATGTGTGTCCTATTCCCCCCTGCCCTGTTCATGTATATTTTTATCCATCAATAAATTTTCTACTTTTGAACATTGAAACAAAAGAGGAAAAAAAAGTCATCTCAACTTACTCAGACATCAGGTGCATGGAACAGCCGGCAGTGCCCCGGGAGATTAGCAGGAAAAAACAAGGAGTGATCCGGCATCCAAAAGTCTTCTTTAAAATCAATAATCCTATATTGGAAAACTATTTTAAAAATCATATGCAGAGAAGTCACAACCCCCACAGGAGGAGGTGATGTACAGAGGAGTTTCAGACCTTATGGTCCTTAATCATTGTATGATGTGACTTTTCTGCATATGATTTTTAAAATAGTTTTCCAATATAGGATTATTGATTTTAAAGAAGACTTTTGGATGCTGGATCACTCCTTGTTTTTTCCTACTTTTGTACATTACCCTGGACTATTGCTCGTCATTTTTTGTCTCCGTATATATGTATTTCATGACGAGTTGTCCACCTGAGTCCTTCAATACCTGCATGTGTATTATGCCATTACAGTGGTGGCCAAAAGTATTGGCACCCCTGCAATTCTGTCAGATAATACTCTGTTTCTTCCTGAAAATGATTGCAATCACAAATTCTTTGCTATTTTTATCTTCATTTAATTTGCTTGCAAGGAAAAAACACAAAAGAGAATGAAGCAAAAATCAAATCCTTGATCATTTCACACAAAACTCCAAAAATGGGCCAGACAAAAGTATTGGCACCCTCAGCCTAATACTTGGTTGCACAACCTTTAGCCAAAATAACTGTGAACAACCGCTTCCATTAACAATCAATGAGTTTCTTACAATGCTCTGCTGGAATTGTAGACCATTCTTCTTTGGCAAACTGCTCCAGGTCCCTGATATTTGAAGGGTGCCTTCTCCAAACTGCCATTTTGAGATCTCTCCACAGGTGTTCTATGGGATTCAGGTATGGACTCATTGCTGGCCACCTTAGAAGTCTCCATTGCTTTCTCTCAAACCATTTTATAGTGCTTTTGGAAGTGTGTTTTGGGTCATTGTCCTGCTGGAAGACCCATGACCTCTGAGGGAGACCCAGCTTTCTCACACTGGGCCCTACATTATGCTGCAAAATTTGTTGGTAGTCTTCAGACTTCATAATGCCATGCACAAGGTCAAGCAGTCCAGTGCCAGAGGCAGCAAAGCAACCCCAAAACATCAGGGAACCTCCGCCATGTTTGACTGTAGGGACCATGTTCTTTTCTTTGAATGCCTATTTTTTTTTTTCCTGTACACTCTATGTTGATGCTTTTTCCCAAAAAGCTCGACTTTTGTCTCATCTGACCAGAGAACATTCTTCCAAAACGTTTTAGGCTTTCTCAGGTAAGTTTTGGCAAACTCCAGCCTGGCTTTTTTATGTCTCGGGGTAAGAAGTGGGGTCTTCCTGGGTATCCTACTGTGGGGGTCGTGATGACATTCCACTCGTCCTCCAGTCACTCCAAATTCAAACTATGAGCATGGGTCAACCATTCAAAGAATGAGTCAGACAACAAGCTGGTTCAAACTCAGAGCATGCTCAGAAGACTACTACAGTCAACGTCCTCAGCATTGTTCTGCCTTTATTTTTACATGCACAAATCTAAATACACTACATAATGGGAGGGAAAAGGGGTTGTCCGGGGCGGGGTAAGCCATGAAAGTCCAATGTCTGGCCACTCCTGATTGGTCCACATCTCCTTATCTCAGTCTCTGGGCAGATATTGCAGCCGTCAGCTTATAATCTTGTTTCGTTTCTCTGAAATAAGTCTTGGCAACGCTGGAAATGTCTTAGTTTAAGTTTCGATTTGAGTATTACATAGCAAGGAAAGCTTATTGTTATATGATACAAAATGGTGGTTAGTACATTAGCAAAAAAGCGTATAAAAGTTACAAAAGTATAAAAGTTACAAATATATATATTCTCTTTTACCCTGACATTCCCCCCTAAACACTAAGCTTTCCTTTGCTTCGGGGCCTTTGAGACTGTCCATGTGTGGGGAGAGGGGAGGTGGATTTCTTCACCCAATCATCTTAGAAGCTGCCCCCTTATGGGACGCCCCCAGACAATCGAGCCCTATCCTGGGTGACACATGGAGTTCTCCCAACTGATCCTAAACTAGATCTTTCAATTGGACTCTATCATGGGGGGTCTGGTCAGGCTTGTTCAAAGGAGTGTATTTCTCCATATCTTCCTTACTGGTATCATCATGTAACAGAGATGTGGTTTCTTGATTCAGAAAGGTCCCGGAGGTTGGGACAGCATTGGTTATATTTTTCCTGTATAAGGGGACTATGCAGCACAGGACCACCAGGCCCAATACTAGTAGGCCTCCCATTACTAGACAAACTTGTTGGAGGAATCCCTTGAGCCCTCCCAACCAACTTGAGAAGAAGGAGGTATCTACCCCTGTGTGGTAGCTGTCCACCCTGGGACAGACAGTAAGCATATGGAAAGGATATAGAAGAAGGTAGTCATCTTTTATAGGCTCGTTCTGTCTCTCTTGCAGTGGGAGGCGTGAATCCAGGTGCTCTTGCCCTCAAGCTTCAGAGCCGTCGGGGTGGTGAGAAGCACAGTGTACGGTCCCTCGAACCGCGGCTGGAGGCAGTCTTTCCGGACAAACTTCTTCACATACACTAGATCGCCTGGGGTGAAATCATGTACTGCATCACCTGTAGATTCTGGGAGAGAAGCAGATACTGGAGAGCGGGTGTTAGTCAATTCTCTAGACAAAACAATCACAAATTTTACCACTCTATCATGTGTTTCAGACAACTCTTGGGGCCTAATCTCTCCTATCTTGGGTGGGGGTCCCAAACAAAATTTTATAGGGAGTCAGCCCATGTTTGGCCTGAGGAGTGTGTGTGATATGATACAATACTATGGGGAGTAGGTCGGGCCAGGGGAGGGGATGATCTTAGGTCATTTTCAAGAGCTGGGTCTTGAGTGTGGAATTCATCCTTTCCACTTTGCCTGAACTGGCAGGATGGTATGGAGTGTGGAGGCCCAAATCTGTTCCCAACATGTTCCAGAGTTCTTCGTAGATATTTGTTGTGAAAGCTGGTCCTTGATCCGATTCTATGACTTGGGGAACTCCAAATCTGCAGACAATTTCGGTGATCAGTTTCTTGGCTGTGACTTTAGCAGTCATGTTGACAACCGGGTAGGCCTCGGGCCAGGCTGAGAACATATCCACGGCTACCAAAACGTACTCCTATTTTCTTGCTTTAGACATTTGGATATGGTCGACTTGTATTCTCTGCCAAGGGTAGTCTGGTTTAGCCAGGTGTTGGAGAGGGACCCGTGCCGTACACGTTGGGTTGCAGGTAGCGCAGACAGAGCAGGATTTTGAGTACGCAGTCACAGTGGAAGAGATTCCGGGTGCAAAGTACAGTTTCTTGATACATGCCAAGGCTTGATTCTTTCCTCTGTGTGTAGGCCCGTGAGCCCATGCTGCCACAGCTGAGTACACGCGTCTAGGCAAGCAAGGCTTCCCATCCACTTGGTAGAGAGTCGAGTTGACCTTTGAATCTTTGCGACCTGCCAGCACGGCTCCTGCCGCTTTCCATTGCTTGACTTCTTCAGTGGGGGGTCTTCCTTTGTTCCTCACACAATTTTTCTTCAGGCATCCTGACCCCCCTGGATTCCATTCGTGTCTCCGCTGGACTTGTATGGTCTTCCGCCAGCTGTTCTTTGGCTCTTGCTCTAGTGAGCGCCACAGCTACGGTTTGCAGGGTTTCTTCTATCTCTTCTTCCTTTTCCTGCCACTTTGATGACACATTCTCCACTGCTGCAGTCTTGGCTGCTTGGTCAGCTAGGTGGTTGCCCCTGGCTTCTCTGGATTCTAGTCTTCCATGAGCCTTGACCTTCATAACAGCAACCTGAATGGGTAGTTCCAGGGCCTTCATTAGGGCCTTAATCCATGAGGCATGTTTCACTGGTGTACCTGCAGCTGTGATGAATCCTCTAGACTTCCACAAAAGTCCAAAATCGTTGCAAATTCCATGTCCATACCTGGAATCGGTATATATATATATATATTCGCCTTTGTTCCTGCTGCCAGGTGGCAGGCCTCTGTGAGAGCCACAAGTTCAGCTTCTTGTGCAGACATGTATGGTGGTAGAGCTTCAGCCTTGAGGACTGTTAGGTCTGTTGTGACAGCATATCCCGTGTGGAACTTCCCTTGAGGGTCTGCGAGCGGATGTGCCACCATATTCTCTGGAGCAGAAGTCTCTTCCTGCAAAATTTTTATACAATCATGAGGTTCCACCAATGGACCTTCACCCTCTTCACCTTCCCCCCTAGAAGGTGGAAGCAAAGTGGCAGGATTGATAGTCAGACATCTGGTAAATGTTATATTGGAGGGCAACAATAGGGAACACTGCAGACGCAGGTGTCTTTGGTTGGTGAGATGTTTCGGAAATGTTTGTTGCAGAACAGCTGAGAGATCATGACCGGCCTGTATAACTAGATCATGTCCAAGGACGATATCAGCTGACTTGTCAAGGAGGATGTGAGCAGCGTGGACCGCCTTAAGGCACATGGGGGCAGTTCGGGCGACAGGGTCCAGGCGGGCTGAGTAGTAGCCTAAAGGCCGATACTTATGATCATAGCGTTGTGCTAGAACTCCAGAGGCATGACCTTCCGATTCCGAGGCAAAAAGATGAAATGGCTGAGTATAGTCTAGTAAGCCCAAGGCCGGGGCAGAGACAACAGCCTGTTTAAGGCGGTCAAAACATAGTCTGTGTTGATGAGAAACACGTGGATCTTCAGCATGAAGCCAAACTGAGCCTTCATTCTTGAGACAGTCGTACAGAGGTTGCATGAGCTTTGAGGCATCAGGGATCCATTGCCTGCAGTAAGTGATGAGGCCAAGGAAAGTCTGCATAGCGGAATAGGTGGTTGGGAAGGTGATATCCATGATGGCTTGCTTTCTTTCTTCAGTCAGATGTCTAGCACCTTGTGATATACAATGTCCGAGGAAAATGACCTTGGGCAGACACCATTGGACTTCGCCTTTCGAGACTTTACAGTTAGCTGAGTGAAGAAACCAGAGAAGGGATTCTGACATCTCTGGCAAATTTTCTTCAGTGCCACAGAGTAAAAGATCATCCACATACTGTAGAAGGGTGACCTGAGGGTTCTCTTGAACCCATGGCTCCAGAATAGACTTCATAGAATGAGTGAATTGGTTAGGAGAGTTCTGGGCTCTTTGCGGAGTCCTGGTCCATATAAGCTGTGCTCCTTGAAAGGTGAAGGCAGAAAGAAACCACGAATCTTCATGTAAAGGTATACTGAAGAAGGCGTTGGCCAGATCTAACACCGTAAACAAGGTGGCCGTTGGAGGCACCTGAGACAAAAGGGTGTTTGGGTTGGGTACCACTGGAGTTTCTAAAATGGTAGCTGCATTGACGGCTCTGAGATCCTGAACCAACCGGTATCTTGGAGACTCTCCCGGAGCGGTTTTCTTTTTTTACAGGAAAGAGGGGTGTATTGCATGGAGATACACATCTGACAAGGACTCCTGATTCCAGGAGGGAAGCGATTTGGGTACCCAAGCTTTGTTCTTGTGCAGCCTTGAGGGGGTATTGTGGCAACCGTGGGTACCTGTGTCCAGGCTTGAGGTGTACTCGGACCGGGGGAACCTGCAGGAGGCCAACGTCCTCTGGCCCACTGGACCACAGAGAGTGAGGGAACTGTGAGGTTGTATGGTCATCATCATGAGAGGGAAGGCTTTAAGAACACCGCGGTCTTCAGTCCCTTGTTCGGAATGAGGGTCCCGCAAAAGAAGCTCCATACCATGGTTTCCGAAGGTAATTGTTGCCTTCATTCGCTCTAAGAGATCGGCTCCCAACAGATTGACAGGGCAAGTTTCAGAGACCAAGAATCTTGTGAGTACTCCGGTGAACGGTCCTGCAGACACAGGGACTGTGAGTGGAGAGGAAATATGTTGGCCTTCCACCCCAACACAGGTGAGGGTATCCGGTGATAGGGATACAGAAGGAGGGAGCTGTGCAGAGGAAATGACAGATGTGGCCGCCCCAGTGTCCACCAGGAACTCCAGTGGTTGATGGTCCACCTGTAAAGTGACAGTCTCTGAGGATGTGGTCAAGGCTACCACACTCCCAACACAACATTCGTCCTTCAGAATCACGAGATTGTCTCCTGTTTCTAGATGATCCCTTGTCATCTCTTCTGTCTTGTCTTCTATATGTGGGAGGAGTATCATCACCTGTGCCTTTAACCATTACCCACTTGATTCCATGTTGGTTGCCAGAGGGTGGATAGTTTTCTTGAGCTTGATATACCATGGCAGGTGCGGCTTTCTTCTTTGGCTTAGTATCCTTTTCCATTTTTAGCATTGATTTTTGGAAAGCTTTAACGATGTCCACCGCGTCGTTGAAAAAAGAAGAACGAATCTCGGGCCGTACTCTCAGGACTTCATCTCTGAGAGCGTCTTGTAGGCCATCTACTAGGGCCTGAACCAACAGGGCGGCCTGCGTCTTGACGTGAGGACTGTATCCGAGATCCTCAAAATGCATGCTGAGTCTTGCAGCATATCTTTCCACTGATTCATCAGGGTCTTGTTGAACATCTTGTACAGATCCAGCTTGATCTGACAAGCGATCCTGAGCCCAGGCTTTTAACTGTTTCATGTATTCTAGGCCGGATTCATATGTATTAAGGGATCCTGCTTTTGTGGAAACCATGGCCTTTTGAAAGCTCTCCGTTTTCGGCTAAGTGAGCCTGGCATTCTGCAGCCAGAGTAGAACCAACAGCAAGGGAAATTTTGCGAGCCAATCCTCCAACATGGCTCATAGGGTGTTTGCAGGGTTGACTATGGCCCCCACCCGATGTGTAAGGATGTCACCATAGCCTATTGACAGAGTGACAGGGTGTCCTGATGGGTCTACTAGGTTCCGGGAGCGGCAGGGGTCCCAGACTTCTGAGGGGCTGGGGGGTGGTGTTCTGTCAGCAGTTGCTTGGAGCAAGGGCCGGAATATGGGTAATGAATGTGGGGTGGAGGATGCCATAGGAGACGTATGGGGTAAAAAGGGGGGGGGGGCTGGAGTATCTTGAGCCCATCCCTCATCTGGCTCCGTATCGTCTTGAGTAACAGTATGTTGGCGGAGGGAGAGCAGTCTGGCCTGAAATTCTGGGGAGTTGAGGAGGATATCCCCAGGGTTGTGGGTGACTCCCATAGGAAACAGGGGAAGCGTCTCAGCATCGTGAACTGGAGCAGAGGGTGTCACATTAGTTTCAGATGGGTACTCTGGGACTACGGGCTTTTCCACCTGTGCTGGTGGCTGGTAATATGCACTGGACGGATCTAGTAGTGGATATAGGCTGGATTGGGGCTTTACGGGCCTCCCACAACAAGTAAGAGGTGTAGCAAGATGGCCGTTGGAGGGAGGAGGTGGGAGTGGGGGTGGGATTATTCTTGGAGGCAGGAAAAGGTGTAGTAAGATGGCCGTTGGAGGGAGGAGGGGGGAGTGGGGGTGGAATTGTTCTTGGGGGCAGGCTGGGCATCGTGCCATGGGTGCCCCCCCCCCCCACAGACACAGCAGAACTTCGGATTCTGCTGTCAGCACATACGACACGTCCATCCTTCCGATGATTTAGCGTCGGCGCCATTATAGGGTGGTGGCTGAGGGCTCGGTGTAGTGACAGGCATCAAAGGTGTTACGGCCAATTTAGGGTCACATAACAAATCACATTCTGTAGCTTTCATGTATCCGAACAAAGGCTCGGCATTCTCTGTCCCCCCCCTGCACCATCTACTCTAAGATGTGCTTGCAGAAATCCTCACCCAACTTTCCCAACTTCTGTGTAACACATTCATAAGCTTATCATATTCTACAAATTCCTAACATTCTTCTTGCCTTCTTGCCTTCCCGTAACTCCACTAATTGGCTTAACTCCTACAGCAGCATTCCGCAACTTACGAAATCTTTCAAATTTGAATATACACAACATTTTCTTATAGAATGCAATGATCTGTCGCGACTCAGATCACTGGTGCAGCCGACAGGTCGCCACTCCTCAGTGTAGAGACACCTCGATACACTGTTGAGATAGAGAGACACCTCAATCTAACTCCTTTCCTAGCCTTGAATGGCGACTTTACAGTGCGACTCACCACGGCACCCTGACTACAGGTCACCACCCGTCAGTGTAGAGACACCTCGATACACTGATGAGATAGAGAGACACCTCGATCTATCTCCTTTCCTACCACGGTACCACCCGACAGTGTAGAGACACCTCAATACACTGTTTAGATAGAGAGACACCTCAATCTATCTGCTTTCCTACCACAGCACCACCCGACAGTGTAGAGACACCTCAATACACTGTTTCCTAACCTTGACTTAACAGCAGTCTCTGTATTAGACGAAGAGTACTCCTCAATTCGTCACAGATTCTTTCTCCCTTACACTACAATTCAGGAATGCTTTGTAACCTTGACTATCAGTCACGGGAGGCAGCTATCTAAGAAAAGTACAGTGACCGGGGGAGGAGGAGGTGGTGTGCACACGAGCACGCGCAGGCATGCGACGTCACTCGTTTTAACACTTGCTGGTTCAGGACGTGGTGCGGGACGCCCAAGGTCCCACCACTCGACCGGTCACCCACCCAGATCCAACCTGACAATCCCACAGGAACCGCTGCGGCTGACACACAGGCAAGTGAAACATATATATATATATCTCAACTTACCGTGTTCGATGGAGGTTGATCAGGCCTCAAATTCAGCCACCGCGGTCACCACCAGGGAAATCAGCGATATGGGTCCGGGAGGGCAGCGTACCGCTAACCACGCCGCACGTTGAGCGCCATTTGTGGGGGTCGTGATGACATTCCACTCGTCCTCCAGTCACTCCAAATTCAAACTATGAGCATGGGTCAACCATTCAAAGAATGAGTCAGACAACAAGCTGGTTCAAACTCAGAGCATGCTCAGAAGACTACTACAGTCAACGTCCTCAGCATTGTTCTGCCTTTATTTTTACATGCACAAATCTAAATACACTACATAATGGGAGGGAAAAGGGGTTGTCCGGGGCGGGGTAAGCCATGAAAGTCCAATGTCTGGCCACTCCTGATTGGTCCACATCTCCTTATCTCAGTCTCTGGGCAGATATTGCAGCCGTCAGCTTATAATCTTGTTTCGTTTCTCTGAAATAAGTCTTGGCAACGCTGGAAATGTCTTAGTTTAAGTTTCGATTTGAGTATTACGTAGCAAGGAAAGCTTATTGTTATATGATACAAAATGGTGGTTAGTACATTAGCAAAAAAGCGTATAAAAGTTACAAAAGTATAAAAGTTACAAATATATATATTCTCTTTTACCCTGACACTACCATACAGTCCCTTTTCATTCAGACGCCGACGGATAGTACGGGTTGACACTGTTGTACCCTCGGATTGCAGGGCAGCTTGAACTTGTTTGGATGTTAGTCGAGGTTCTTTATCCACCATCCGCACAATCTTGCGTTGAAATCTCTCATCAATTTTTCTTTTCCGTCCACATCTAGGGAGGTTAGCCACAGTGCCATGGGCTTTAAACTTCTTGATGACACTGCGCACGGAAGACACAGGAACATTCAGGTCTTTGGAGATGGACTTGTAGCCTTGAGATTGCTCATGCTTCCTCACAATTTGGTTTCTCAAGTCCTCAAACAGTTCTTTGGTCTTCTTTCTTTTCTCCATGCTCAATGTAGTACACACAAGGACACAGGACAGAGGTTGAGTCAACTTTAATCCATGTTAACTGGCTGCAAGTGTGATTTAGTTATTGCTAACACCTGTTAGGTGCCACAGGTAAGTTACAGGTGCTGTTAATTACACGAATTAGAGAAGCATCACATGATTTTTCAAACAGTGCCAATACTTTTGTACACCCCCTTTTTTAGGTTTGGTGTGGAATTATATCCAATTTCGCTTTAGGACAATTCTTTTTGTGTTTTTTCATTGAAGACAAATTAAATGAAGATAATAATACCAAAGAATTTGTGATTGCAATCATTTTCAGGAAGAAACAGAGTATTATCTGACAGAATTGCAGGGGTGCCAATACTTTTGGCCACCACTGTATATAACCTTTGATTTTTTTATACTGGGTTTAACATGCTACTATTTCCTATGAGTTATTACTAAGAACTAACAGGCAGGTAATTGCTAACTACCTGCCTGTTTTAGCCGGTGGCGACTCAGATCGCTCCTGAACTGCTCCTAACAGCAATTCTGGTGTTTCACTTCAACAGGACAGCTCTTCCTTTTCCTATCTGCTCTGTCATGGAGGCATGACTGCCAACTTCATGCTGATTGGCAGCCGGCTCCCTGCTGTTAGGCAGCGGGGAGCCAGCTGTCAGTCAGCATGACACCAGCAGTCATGCCCCATCAACAGAGCAGAGCGGGAGCTGGAGAATCACCAGCAGGAGCGGGCTGTGACCACTGTTAGCAGGCAAAGATCGGCCTGTAAGTTCTTAGGTCCACGGTAAAAAAAAAAAAAAGTCCCGGACAACCCCTTTAAATATTAAGGAGCAGGAATTCTCCAAATGATTCTATAATCAAAAGAACATAAAATTCTCTCCTACCCAATCAGTCTGCCCGGTCTGTTACACCATGATTACCAAAACTTCGACTCATTTCCCTGCCCATTTATTATTACCACATACCCGGCTCGGCTTGACCCGTTTCCAGGTCATTGTGTTGTCTGACTACACTTACGTTTCTCCCTGGTACCACATATCTGCATCTCATACTCTTCAAATTACATTTTGAGACTTTCTCCTCCTGTTGTTGCACATATTTTTTTCCCTTCATCTGCACAGGTATCATTAATCTATCAACTATAATGGCCGTACCAGGTCCTGCAGGTCCTGTATCCCGTACACATGACGTGGGCAGTGCACGGCATGCCGCTAGTTTTTATTCTGAGTGCTCTTATATACGGTGGTAGTTTTACACAATGTTGAGCCTGTGATCTGCAGAGTGAAATGTCTGACTGCTAGAACAGAAGTATACGGCAGATTCTACAGCATGGATACATAAAGGACGTCCTGGGGGAATATACCTCCCTCCAACACTCGTCCAGTCCCTGCCTCACACTAGAGACATTTATAATAACTCCAGGACTATGGAGCTGGTCATTTTCTCATAATCTGTGGCCATTATTAGTGATCTCGCATTGTACGGTAATATCACCCTGGAGGTTGTGATGTATTTAGTGTAATAGCGCCATCTAGAATATACAGTATATATCAGGCGATACTATGCTTTCTATACTTAGTCATCTTATGTGCCCTCTATAGATATATATTATACTTTATATTTATTATTAATAAAATTACTTGACACTTTTTCAGCTTTATGATGTTTATTAATCTGCTGTAATTATAAAAGAAAGTCCAACCTTACAGTGGACACGATTGGAAGTGTCCTCCATGATGGTGTAGGCTGAGGTGGAGCAAGTATATAGTCAGTGGGGGTTCAGAATGATCAGTATTCACTAGGGTCTCTTGTAATCAGGGAGGAACCTGGATGTGTCCCATCAAAAGTTATTGACCCACTGTCCAGCTGTGTACCATCAACAGGTAATGAACCTCTGGCTGTGGGCCATCAATAGGTCATCACCCTCCAGCATTTAGCCACCCAGAAATCTGAACTTCAAGTTTATCGTCATCTGTAGGATGTGAACCACAGATGGTTACGATGCTGATGACATCAGGAGGTATCCCTCAAATCTGTGATGGATCGGGAATAGGTGAGATGCAAGCGATGGAAACTACAGGCAGATGTTTTCTCAATCTTTTTTGCCTCTTAGACATCTACAGAAAAATCTTCTCCTCTCGATTCTGTGTTGCAGTATTGTGGGCTTTCTAGACTCCAGCATTCAAGGTTCTGAATCTCTAGGCTCTGGTATTCTTGGTACTGGTGTGCTCAACTCTGGCGTTCTCGGCTCTGAAATTCTAGGTTTTTGGTTATTGGTTTCATTCAAAGATCAGAAACCTCTTTTTGCTCTGTAGAACTTCGAGCTCTTCTTCTGCTGTAATATGGTACAGTATGGACCCAGACAATATCACTGAAGCCCTCTTTATAGTTGTGTCTAGGAACTTTATTCGCATGGTGCAGGAGCCATGGATGGACCAGAACATTTGCCATTTGGCAGAACAGTTATTCTCCTGGAAACTTGCTCCTGAATCTGAGGGATGCAAATTGGTTCCTTACAAGTACTTTGTTCTTCCAGAATGTTTTTGTTCTTAGGAGTGGGTTTTATAGTTGTTTCACCAGGTGTAGACTTTGCCTTCTTGCTCAGGACAAGCCTTAAAGCGCACATGTGAGCAGGACTGTGCTTAGTAAACTACATACACTGACCGGTGGGCGCCATTACACTGAGTAAAATGATACCTTTGCTGATGAAATCCGTCCAGAGGTTCTTTTGTAATCTTTATTTTCAGTTCTGCCATAATGATATGCTCTTGCTCTGGGGTGGGACTTTAGGGAGGGGCTGTAAGTGGTGCTCTCATTATGTATTCCTATCTCTGGCCTCTGACAGGTCACTGTGCTTCTGCTTCTATTTTAAATATTGCCTTTGTAATTTCTCTGTCAATTTGAAATTTACATCCCCCAAAATGGCCGCCGGGGCCTGCGCCTGCGCAGTAGCATCTTTCGGTTGCTGGGTGCCATATTGCTGCAGGCAAGTTTCTTTTTCCTTTAGCAAAATGGCGACCGCGCGTGTGCAGTAGCATCTTTCGGCAACCGAAAGATGCTACTGCGCATGCGCGGGCCTTTGCGGCCATTTTGGGGATGTAAATTTCAAATTGGCAGAGAAATTACAAAGGCAATATTTAAAATATTAGGCCGGTGACTGAAAGCACAGTGACCTGTCAGAGATAGGCATACATAATGAGAGCACCAGCTACAGCACCTCCCTAAAGTCCCGCCCCAGAGCACGAGTATCTCATTATGGCAAAACTGAAACTAAAGATTATAAAAGAACCTCTGGACGGATTTCATCAACAAAGGTATCATTTTACTCAGTGTAATGGCGCCCACCGGTCAGTGTATGTGGTTTACTAAGCACAATCCTGCTGACAGGTGCGCTTTAAAGCCAAGTTCTCCAGTATTGTCACAAGTGTCATCAGCGCAACAAAAACGGTGGCACGGAAGATCCAAAGAGGAAGCTTGATGGAATCTTCAGAGGAATTTTTCCAGGGAACCACACGTAGTGGGTCATCCTGTAATAAAAAAAAACATTTAGAAATTCTCTTATACATAATCTCATGAACCAGAGAGCTCTTGTTATTATACAGTCATGGATAAAATATAAAGCAGCTTCATGAATATCCCATAGAGAAGATCAGGGAGAAGTTTGGGATTTACCTTGAGGGTCCATGGAATATTGTTTATGGTTGGACTTTCATATGATGGACGGTGATGTATCCAGTATGAAAAGCCCTGCAAAAGGCGATAACATTAGCTGAACCTTTGTGACCCCATATGGATGAGACCATACTCAACGTCAGTGTACTGTGAAGAAGGGAGTAAAGCAACGTAAAGCTCAGAAATGGATAGTATAATACTCATCATCTTCAGAGGTCTCGCAGCAACAATTGAAAAAATGTAAAGCACTAAAGTTTTAATTTAAAAAAAAAATCTTTTAATGGTAAAAAAATATAAAAATTGTAAAAGTTTGATATTTTCAATTTTTAAACACTAGGGGGAGCAGCTGCAGACATTTCCCATGAATCTAGTGTAGTGTTAGATTGCATTAAGACTGCAGTAAAAGTGGGCGGGATGTGCTCACATGGTGTGATGTCTCCTCCCCTCTTTTTCTGGTCCTTTGCAGAAAGATAAGTGAGAATGTAGTTTAGGGTCACAGTGCGGAGACATTCTGTTGGCTGCTGCAAAGTGATACCAAGAGGTAAACAGTGTCACCAAGGACGGATAGCAGCGGGGGCGTTGTTAGGGTCTTAAAAGATCAGGTCCCAAACACCAAGGCATGTCCACCCTCTCCTCAGTATAGATAGATACAGGAGAATACAGCCGCCCCTGTAAGTGCTGCAAACATTGAATATATGACATTTGAACCGCATTACTGCTATATAGAATTTACTTATAAAAATTACAGTATTTAGCACATAAATTGGCAAATTCAGGAGAGCCCACTAGCCGTGACAAGGTGACCTATCTTTGATGGGATCCTAATCCTAATATTTATCAGTCATGCCTCTCCCGGGCTATAAGCGTAAAAATGTAAAGGGCAGGTAGGATCCAGCATTAATTAAAAGCCTTAGGCACCTTCATAAATTCATATAAAACCGTTACCGGAAAAACACCATCTATAATATAACACTGCAAGCGTGTCTCTGTCTGAAGCCTCGATAGACTGCGCATGCGCGACGCGCAGTCTGGCTCCAGACAGAATCACCCATCCAGCCGTTACAGGTAAGAGGAGTGTATGGCGCCGGAGATCGCGGTATGCGTAGGCACTGAACGCATACCACGATCTCCGACGCCATAATTACATACTTACCTGACCAGGGGGAGCGTTGCTGCAGCGCCTCTCTTCGCTGGAGACAGGGGCAGGAGTGGGGTGCCGGATCGGCGCATGCACATAGCGCTATCTTGCGCCATTTTACTGAAGACACATTTGCAGTGTGTCTTCAGCAAAATGGTGCCAGACAGCGCGGTGCTCCATCGCCAAACTCCTCCCCCAGCCTCCGGCAGAACAGGACGCAGCAGCGCTGGAGCACAGAGAAGAAAGGTGAGTATAACTGTTTATTTTTTTGTATGTGTGTACAGTGTGAAAGGGATGAGGGGGCCACACATACCAGAATTATGGGGTGAGGGGACCATGCATACCAGGATTGTGGGGTGAGGGGATCAAGCATACCAGGATGAGGGGTACCACGCATACCAGGATTGGGGGGTGAGGGGACCATGCATACCAGGATTGGGGGGTGAGGGGTACCACACATTACAGGATTGGGGGGTGAGGGGTACAACACATGCCAGGATTGGGGGGTGAGGGGACCATGCATACCAGGATTGGGGGGTGAGGGGACCATGCATACCAGGATGAGGGGTACCACACATACCATTATTGGGGGGTGAGGGGACCACGCATACCAGGATTGGGGGTTGAGGGGACCATGTATACCTGGATTGGGGGGATGAGGAGACAATGCATACCAGGACTGGGGGTGAGGGGACCATGCATACCAGGATTGGGGGGTGAGGGGACCATACATACAAGGGTTAAGGGGTGAGGGGACCATGCATACTAGGATTGGGGGTGAGCCGACCGTGCATGCCAGGATTGGGGGGTGAGGGGACCATGCATACCAGGATTGGGGGCGAGGGGACCATGAATACCAGGATTGGGGGGTGAGGGGACCATACATACCAGGATTGGGGGGTGAGGGGACCATGCATACCAGGATTGGGGTGTGAGAGGTGCCATGTATAACAGAATAGGGATGTGAGGGGTGCCATGCATACCAGAATAGGGATGAGGGGTACCATACATACCAGGATAGGAATGCGGGGTACCATGCATACCAGGATGAGGGGTACCATACATACCATGATAGGGATGAGGGGTACCATGTATGCCAGGATTGGGGATGAGGGGTGCTATGTATACCAGGATTGGGGATGAGGGGCCCATGCATACCAGGATAGGGATGAGGAGTGCCATGCATACCAGGATGGGGATGAGGGGTGCCATGCATACCAGGATGAGGGTGAGCGGCCCATGCATACCAGGATCTGGGATACCATACATACCAGGATAGGGATGAGGGATGGGGTACCACACATACCAGTAATGGGGGTGAGGGGTGCCATGCATACCAAGATTGGGGGTGAGGGGTGCCATGCATACCAGGATTGGGGGTGAGGGGTGCCATGCATACCAGGATTGGGGGTGAGGGGTGCCTTGCATACCAGGATTGGGGGTGATAGGTGCCATGCATACCAGGATGGGATGGTGGGGACAGGATGGGGGAAGCACAAATACCAGGAGGGGGGCAGCACATACCAGCATGGGAGACCATATACCAATAAAAATGCTTGCCACCTGGGCATAGAACTGGTTGAATAGCTAGTAGGTTATAATGGGCACGTGTGGTATCCATGAAAAAAACGGATGCCACACGTAACGCAGACACGTACATGTGAAGGGGGCCTTAGGCTGATCAGAGGAGTGCACAGTCAGAAAAGGAGGCTGTCACAACCTCCAAAAGTAAACTATAAAAAAAAACTTGACCAGCATCTCCGAACAGAATAAAGCAAGTGTGAACAGGTGCAAGCTGCCTTAAGCTACAAGACTGCAGTCACTTTATGTGACTGCAGACTTGTGAATCCTCACATTGCATGCCCTGCTCGCTGTGAGGATTTTCAGGTGTCGGGTGTGTGACCACAAGCATGTGATACGCATACTTCTACTTCTGGCCACATTCTGACTAGACTGTGTTCGGCTGCACTCAATTCACATCGGGCACCGACACCTGAGAATCCTCACAGCGCGCACAGAGAAATTGCAGGCTTGTAGCCTAAAGCTGGACAACCCCTTTAAGGTTGTTTTTCTTTTTCTTAAAACAAACCCTGTCCCCTGTAAAATTTTCAAGAAGGTTGGAAATTCTCTTTAAAGGAATTTTCCTTTAAATGTATCTTATTTACATACTTGCAGTCATGTGCGGACGAGACTCATCTTGCTCCACTCAATATAAGAGAATTGAAAGAATCTGGATGAGACTAGTCGGCATGTGACTGCAAGTATGTAAATTGCATACATGAGGTCAAGTGACCGCCCTCCCGCATTAAAATACAGGAAAATCGAGACAGTGTGCGCAAATCGTGACAGTGTGATAATTCAGCTGTCTGCAGTCAGAGTAACTGCAGACTTTTCTCTTGTGACCAGAAAACAACTATAAGAGAGTAAAGGATATTTCCGGGCATATGGGATTGATGACCTCTCTACATATGCAGGATAGGTCATGAAAAGCAGATAGGTGGGGTCTGACAGCTGGTGCCCCCATCGGTCAGCTGTTACAAGCTCCGGAGCAAGCGCAGCTCTATCCAGAGTGTAGTGGCCTCTGCCAGTCGCTGCTGGTACTGTAGTCACTACTATTCAAATGAACAGGAGCTGAGCTGCAGAACCAGCAGCAGCCGCTCAGTAATGCCGCCTGAGCAACCTGCTGCTCTTGGGGGCACCAGGTGTCGGACCCCCACTGATCTGCTATTGATGACCTATCCTGTAGATGTAGATAGGTCATCAATACTGTATGCCCGGACATCCCTTTATATCTTATAGGGTTTTCTGCTTGCAAAAGAAAAGTCTGCAGTCTCTCTCTGTGACAGCTGAATTATGACTCAGTGCGATATGGCAATACTGTATGCCCAGACATCCCTTTATATGTTGTCAAACTCAAATACCCGGAGGGCCAAAATGAAAAGCTTGGACAAAGTTGCAAGACAACCGTGATATTTATTTAAAAAATGTCTACAATTGAGGACGTTTTCCCTTATCAAATATAACATTGAATAGTCCTCCATACAGTATAATGGCCCCGCATAGTCCTTCATACAGTATAATGGCCCCGCATAGTCCTCCATGCAGAATAATGGCCCACATAGTCCTCCATACAGTATAATGGCCCCACATAGTCCTCCATACAGTATAATGTGTCCCACATAGACCTCCATGCAGAATAATGGCCGCACATAGTACTCCATACAGTATAATGGGTCCCACATAGTCCTCCATGCAAAATAATGGCCCCACATAGTCCTCCATGCATAATAATGGCCCCACATAGTCCTCCATGCACAATAATGGCCCCACATAGTCCTCCATACAATATAATGGGTCCAACATAGTCCTCCATGCAGAATAATGGCCCCACATAGCCCTCCATGCAGAATAATGGCCCCACATAGTCCTCCATACAGTATAATGGCCCCACATAGTCCTCCATACAGAATAATGGCCCCACATAGTCCTCCATACTGAATAATGGGCCCCACATAGCCCTCCATATCAGAATAATGGGTCCCACATAGTCCTCCATACTGAATAATGGGCCCCACATAGCCCTCCATATCAGTATAATGGGCCCCACATAGTGTTCCACACAATATAGTGGGCCCCACATAGTGCTCCATACAGTATAATGGGCCCCACATAGTACTCCATACAGTATACTGGCCCCACATAGTGCTCCTTCAGTATAATGGCCCCACATAATCCTCCATACAGTATAATGGGCCCCACACAGTGCTCCACACAGTATAATTGGCCCCACACAGTGCACCATACAGTATAATGTGGCGCCCCTGAGGGTTCAGTCGCCACAGGGGTACTGCACCTCAGACCGAGGTGTGGTATCTCCTCTCCAAGGTAAGGATGGAGTACTACACAGGACCCCTGCCACGCACACTACACCACTCCAGTTCAGGACGGGGATCTAAAGCACCATAGTGCAGCCCTGGGTCTGAATGGAGGAGTTGGGGGGAACCAAAGTAAGGGGGAACCAAGTAGTGAGTGAGGGTGGAGGAAGTACTTTATAACACACCTTAATAGAATTATATATAAACAGAGGCCATCTTTAGTACCGGGTCTTTGGTCGCAGTTCCCTGGAGTGGTTAGTCAGTACAAGCTGCAGCTGTTCTAGGATTCTGTGATTCCCGGTCTCAGGCCTCGAGACTGGGGATTGGGGCAGAGTTGAGTTATAACCAGCTCTGTTCCTGGTCTTAGTCCACACAAGAAGGCAAAAGAGGGGAGCAGAGGAGATAGGCTCCACAGGCGAAAGGATCTCAGGGGGTGCGGACGGAGTGGAGTAGCCACCTGCATGCCTCATTCTGGCTTAGTCAGAGAGACCCTGCCGCAAGAGGGGTACCGGTCCCCGATTATCTGACCTTGCACTTCACGTCTCTGTCAGAAAAGTCCGGAGGCTTATGTGGATCCTAGGGGGATACGGACGGAGCGGAGTCGCCACCTGTATCCTCTAATCTGCGTTTATCCAGAGGGACCCGGCCTTACACCAAGTTCTCACCACCAGTCACCAATAAGGGCACCCAGTCGGTCCGGGGGCTACACGCCACCCATAAAGGGCATCGCAGTACCCGTACGGGACTCAGTGGGGAACACAAGGAGGGAGAAGGAGAATTAAGAGAAGAGGGGAACACACTAGAGCTTGGGGTCCTGTCAAGTGCACCTGAAGTACTTGGAGTGTGCTGAACCCTGTGGCACCCAGGGGATGGGGACTACTCGGCGCCCGGGCCTTAATGCCTGTTCTTGGGGGATGTCGCGGTGGTCGGCTCCTGGGCCCGTACACTGATGTCTCTCTTAAAAAGGGGAAAATGAAATGTCAAAGTTCGTGACGCCACCTATAGTGTCTGGTGAGGATCACCAGCACTGCGACCGTCCACTGAGGCTGGTGTTGTGGCAGCTTAGATGGAATCACTTCCCACAGGCGGATCGGGGCTTCAGGGCAGCGTAGGAGTTGGGAATGCAGGACAAAGGGGACCCAGCCAGGTCAGAGCAAGAAGGGGAAGCACACACAAAAGTCACTTCTGTACCTTTACTGGAAATAGTTCAGGAACACTCCGGAGCGCTGTAGGGTGAGGGGTGCACGTTGGATTCTCCCCAGTGAGCGGGTGTACGGCCTCCAGTTTCTTGCCTCTCTGTAGTAAGTTTCTGACCTGCCTGGAGCTAGGCCTAACTTATTTTCTGTCCTGCATCGGCTGATCCTGTGGTAGGGCCTTCTGTTAGAGTACATACCCCCTGGTATATGGGGCCTCGGTAACTCCTGACCCTGCTATAGCAGTCAGCGTTTGGTATTCCTGAGATATGTAGTTCACCAGGGGTTCTGGTTGTCCTCTGCTGGGTGTAAAGAATCCCTGGAGACTCGGACCCGTTGTCCGGTATATGGTTTCTGGGGTGAGCTGGTAAAGCCCCTCTGCCCCCAATGCTACTCGCTCCTCTAGCCTTCGGCCTACTCGGGCCCTCACTAGGCTATACACACTGGCAGTTAGCTGGCTGCCTCTTCTACTGCTCTCTGAGTGTCAGCAACGCTCCTAGCTCACTTAACTCGAGATGCTTGAGTCTGACTGAGCTCCACTGCAGACTGACCTGTTTCTCTGTGTCTCACTCTGCAGGAACTGGCTGTGGACTCCAGACTGTTCTGTCTCCACTCACTTCCTGAGGAGAACTAACTCACAGACCGCCTCTGCCTAGCTCCACCCCCCGTATTTATATCCCTATCTGGACTCCCTCTGGTGGACTGAGGTAGGGTGGAGGTGTGTGTTTGCTCCGAGGGCCTCTTGTGGAGAAATCCTTTAATACACCCCTCCAGGATCTGTGGCTCCATGCACAGCAGGGCGTCACATTCCAGCACTCCTGGGCTGAAGCACATTTTGTAACAACAACAATAACAAGCTTCCCTTTATGGGAGGTTAGGACACTTGAACGTTGCATAACCAGAACATGGATAAATATACATACATAGTTCAATAAACAGTAGGCAATGAGCAACCAGAAAGTCCAAGTCACTTCCGGAGAGGTTGCGCAAAGGGGCACTCAGGGAGTGCAAATATGTACAAATAAAGTCTTTGAGCTGCACATAGTCCTCAGCCACAGAGTTCTTAGATACCCAAGCGGGCAATGGGAAGCAAATAAGTAAAGTGTCTGTTTCACTTGGATTGTCCATTAGAGGGGCAAAATATAAGTTAAAGGCATGTAAAAGGCAATAAATACATAGCAATACATACACAGGATAATGCAATAATATACAGTATTATACAATACAATACCATACCCCAGGGATAACTATCTACATCTGTCGGGGTTTAACTATTTTACTTAGTGTACCTGACAGGGAGTTGACCTTTCATGCTACGTGTAGATCTGCATAGTGCGGTGGTCTGTGTAGTGTCAGTGTTTCTCTCAGCTACCCTGTTTGTTCTACTAGTGATGGTATTGAAAAACTGCCTTAACCTCGCTAATGGGCTGGCAAGTTCACCATTGGCTTTGCCTTCTTGCTCTGCTTCTGCCGGGGATCCTTCTTCCGGGGATTCTTCCTGAGCAGGCTTTTCTGCGGCACTAGGCTCTTCTGCAGCACTTACAGGTTCAACTTGCTGTGGAGGGTCTTCTGGCTGTTGGAAGAATTGGAGTACTGGAATTATGACTGCTCCTCCGATTTGAGGCCAATCTGCCGGGAAGTCTCCTAAATCAGTATGCATTACTGCTTCATCAGGTTCCTCCGGGAAAATGAGAGGCACTTCTTGGGGTTTTAGCAGATCTGGACACCACTTCAGGTGGTCCCTAGATACTGTTGCAGTTGTTCTTCCTCCATCTTTGCTGATCAGACATGTCTTCCTGTTGTCAAACCTTGAATTCAACACAGTGTAGGGTTCTCTCTCCCACTGGTCATCAAGCTTGTTGTTCCTCTGCTTCCTTTTCAATACCACTTCTCCTGGTGTGAATGGTTCTGCTGGTGCACTTCTGTTGTATTGTGCTTCTTGTTTATCCCTCACCCGAGTGAGACTGTCTTCGACACATGCTTGTACTCTTCTGTACTGCTCCTCTCTGGTCGTGTCCCAGTCTTCAGTGGTCACATCTGCTTCGGGTTCTACAACACCAAGTTCCAGGTCCATGGGCAGCTTTCCTGGTCTTGCCCGCATGAGATATGCCGGAGTGCAATTGGCGGAACTTACTGGTATGTGATTATACAGATCCACTAAGTCAGGTAGTAGGTCTGGCCACTGGTTTCTCTCTTCTAGTGGTATAGTCTTCAGTAGATCAATGATGATGTTATTCATCTTTTCAAAGAGACCGTTAGTTTGGGGGTGGTATGGTGTAGTCCTGATCTTTTTACACCCGTACAGATGGCAGAACTCTTTGAACAATTCAGCCACAAAGGCCGGGCCTTGGTCAATTAGTACCTGCTCAGGGTATCCATGGGGTCTGCAGAAGTACGCTAGGAACGTCTTCGCTGCTGTCTCTGCTGTCAGGTCTTTGACAGGGGCGACCACCAGGAACCTGGAGTAGTGATACACCATGGTCAGGGCATAGGCATATCCTGACCGGCTGGGTGACAACTTGACATGGTCCAGGGCCACGATCTCCAGGGGTCGAGTCATCTTGATGGGCTGCAGGGGTGCCTTCTGGCTGCTGTAGTCTTTTCTTCTGAGGCTACAGGGTCCACAGTCTCTGCACCACCTCTCAATGGAGCTGCGCATTCCCACCCAGTAGAATCGACACTTCTACAGGGTCTCTAGCTTTTTCCAGCCAAAGTGCCCCGCCTGATCGTGGTAGGCCTCCAACACCATCTGGATGTCCGTCTTGGGGACCACTATCTGCCATACCATCTCATGGGTTTTTGGATTGACGTACCTCCGGCACAGCTTCTCACGGTAGATAAACAGCCGGCTTCTCTCATTCCACAGCTGTTTTGCTTGGAGAGACGCATCCTTCTCCAGGGAGGAACCTTCTTGGGTTATCAGCTCTTTGATACGGCTGACAACCGGGTCACTGTCCTGGGTCTCTTTCCAGCTGTGGTGAGGCAAAGGGTTTAACGTCTTACCACGCTGCCTCCTGGAGGCTCGTTGCTGGTGGATCATCCTATTCCGATGAAAGGCAGGTAGCTCAATCTCTTCCAGGTCATCCACTTCTTCTTCTGTGTCTGACTGGTGAGGCATCCTGGACAAGGCAACGGCATTGGCGTTCTTGCAGCCCGCCCAGTACTTTATTGTGAATTGGTAGTTTGACAGCCGAGCCATTCATCGTTGTTCCATGGCTCCCAGCTTGGCTGTTTCAAGATGAGTTAAGGGGTTATTGTCAGTGTAGGCAGTGAACTTACTGGAGGCTAAGTAGTGCTTGAACCTTTCTGTGATGGCCCAGACCAAGGCCAGGAACTCTAACTTAAAGCTGCTATAGTTCTCTGGGTTCCTCTCAGTCGAGCGGTGCTTCCTGCTTGCATATGCGATGACTTTCTCCTGGCCATTCTGCTTCTGACTTAGGACAGCTCCCAATCCTTCATTGCTGGCATCAGTATACAGTAGGAACGGTTGGCTGTAGTCAGGGTAGGCTAGGATCTCATCACCTGTCAGGATCTCCTTCATTTCTTGAAATGATTCAGCCTGTTCTTTACTCCAGTGGAATGGGGGATTTCTGCCCTTGGGGGACTGTCCTACCAGGAGGTCTTGCAGAGGTGCTGTTTTCTTAGTGTAGTCTTGTACAAACCTCCGGTAGTATCCTATCAGTCCCAAGAACTGACGCACCTCTTTGAGGTTCTTCGGCTCCGGCCATTTCTGTATGGCAGTGACCTTCTCCGGGTCTGGTGCTACCCCTTCTGGGCTGACAATGTGCCCCAGTTATTGTACCTTTCTCTTGAGCAGGTGGCGCTTTGAGGGTTTCAACTTCATGCCATACTGGGACAGTGACTCAAATACCTCTGCCAGGTGCTTCAAGTGGTCCTCATACGTCTTGGAGTACACTATCACGTCATCCAGGTATAGCAACACAGTCTCAAAGTTGCGGTGTCCTAGGCAGCTCTCCATCAATATCTGGAACGTTCCAGGGGCGTTGCAGAGTCCAAACGGCATACTGTTGAACTAGCAGAGTCCCATTGGGGTGGTGAAGGCCATCTTCTCCCGATCCTCCTCAGCCACAGCTACTTGCCAGTACCCACTAGTAAGGTCAAGGGTGGAAAAGTAATTTGCAGACTTTAAGGCAGCCAGGGATTCCTCAATACGGGGTAAAGGGTATGCATCTTTATGTGTAATGCGATTTACTTGTCTGTAATCTACACACATTCTCATGCTTCCATCCTTCTTCCTGACTAGAACTAGGGGAGCTGCCCAGGGACTACAACTATTCCTTACTACCCCTGCCTTCTTCATGTCATGCAACATCTCCTTGGCTTTCTGGTAGTGTGCTGGAGGTATAGGCCTGTACCGTTCCTTGATGGGGGGATGGTTGCCTGTGGGGATGTGATGTTGTACCCCCTTAATCCTCCCAAAGTCAAGTGGGTGTTTGCTGAATACCTGCGCGTATTCCTGACCCACCCGGTGTACTCCCTGTTTCTGGTGGGCAGGAGTGGTGTCTGTCCCAACGTGGAGCTGTTAACACCAATCCTCCACCTGTGTTGTAGGATCATTATCCTCCACTTGGTCTGGGGAGGTTAAGGACTCCGCCGTGTGAATAGAGTTATTATTTACAGTGTAAAGTTTGGCAACAGTGGCATAACGTGGTAATCTGACCTCGTCTTCCCCATAGTTGAGAAGACGGACGGGCACCCTCCCATTGCGTACATCTACTACCCCCCTGGCAGTTAAGAGTATAGGTCTGTGTTCTGAGCTAAGGGGTTCTACTACTGCCTGGTAGCTATGTCCTTTAAGACCTATTGCTGCTCTACACCAGATAAGCATTTCACTCATTGGGGGAATCACAATGGGTACGGGGTCTGTTACCCGCACCACCGTTTAGCTTTACTTGCTGCTGGTACATCAGGGCTCGAATCTCCCTCTGGAGTGCTCTCCGCTGCCCCGGTCTGGCAGTGTCAGCAAGCTGTTGGAGTAAAAACACAACCTCCTCCAAACAGTTACCCACAATGTTAGTGCCTAGTACTACATTCAGTCCATTTTCCTCATTGACAGTCTTCACTACAATGAGCCCCTGGTCCTTTAACTCCACTCTCCCCACTTTTACTGCTACATTCCTAACCCCAAGTAGGTCAAGAGGGAGGCCGTTAGAGGCATATACTGACAAGTCTGGGTTTGGGCGTTGGAGACTGTCCATGGACCAGTATTTGCTATAGAGGATATCAGGTATGATTGTTACCTGGGAACCGGTGTCCAGCAGGGCAGGTATCGCAATGCCATCCAGTATGATGGATAGGAAAGGTCTTCCTCCCACGAACCTGTGGTGCCAGTCTGAGGGGCCTGCTGAGTCTATTCCTGGGTGTTGGCCCTCGGACCCAGGGTTTGCTTGTTTAAAGCACACTGGTGCACTGTGTGACCTGCCTTCTGGCAGCAGTGGCAGACGAACTCTTGGTGAGGATGGCGCTGGTTGTTGGTCCTTCCTGGGGGCGGCGTTGTCCTCCTCCGGGTTGGCGATGTCCTCCTCCGGGGTGGCGACGTTCTCCTTCTCCTCCGGTTCATCCAGGGGACATCCTCAGGGCAGTCGGCTAGCAGGATATTTCCCTCCGTCTCTGGCTCCGTCCGTAGTTGCAGGGCACTCATTACAGTGGCCAGGTTTTTGGTCAGCTGGCACACTTCTGAGCGCAGACAGTCCAGCTCAGTAGGGGGCGCTGCCTGCACTTTGGCTTCAGCAGCCAGCGGGGAAAAGGTGGGTGCTGCTGGCGTTGGAGTGGCCCCACCCTGGTAACTTTGGATTGCAGTATCTGCCGTCTCCAGGGGTTGCAGTCCCTTTATAGCCATATCCTTAAGGGTGTCAAAGGTAGCATCTGGATGATCCAAGGACCACCAACGCACAGTCCTGCTCTCCGCTTGGGACCTCAGCCCCCGACAAATTGTTCTTTTAGCATTTTACTCTCATTTGTTATGCTAATTGGACTAACCTGTTTAAGAGCTCGCAGGGCCCCTTGTAAATGGCAGGTATAGTCCCGAACGCTGTCCTCCGGTTTCTGAGAGCATTGGTACAACCTCATCTGGAGGTCTGCTTCAGTGCGGTCCTCAAAGGCAGTCTGTAATTTTTTGAAAATTGCGGACACTGACTCCTGGTCTGCGGCCGACCAGGTCTCTACTTCTCTCTCCGCAGCACCAGTCAATTGTCCCACAACAACTGCAGCTCTTTGTTTGCCCGTCATAGAATACATGTCCAGGATGCTGCATATTTTGTGCTTGAATCCAGACAGGGTGTCTGGCTTGCCGCTGTACTGGGGGAGCCACTTTGCTCCAGGCATGTATGGTAAAGTCAATGGTACGATAGGGGCTACAGGCCCTGGTGATGGAGCGTCTGCTACGTCTTGCGCGGCGGCGGCCGCGGGTGCATCATCGGGGCTGTCAGCCTGGGCCGCGACGTCGGGTTGTTGCTGCAACATCTTGGCACCCCCCTAGTGAACCGTGGCCTACCTTCCTTCTGTAGGCCGAAGCTCCGCAGGTGACGGTCTTCTGGTAGGACCTTGCGTCGCTTGCGTCCGACATAAGGGCGTCCTCTGGCTCCTTCCAGGACCTGACGCTTCCTGATTCGACGTCAGGGGCGAGGCTTGTCCTCGACTTCGCGCGCTTCCAGCGGTTACGCCCTTCTTCTTCTCGCGCGGCGACCGGAAAGATGGCGGCCAGTGGCGGGAAAAGCTTCACCACTGTGAGTTTTACAGTTTCTTAAGGCACACAGTACCTGGTGGCAACGGGCACGCAATCCTGTTTGTGACGCCAGTTAGAGAGATGTGGCGCCCAGGGGATGGGGACTACTCGGCGCCCGGGCCTTAATGCCTGTTCTTGGGGGATGTTGCGGTGGTCGGCTCCCGGGCCCGTACCCTGGGGTCTCTCTTAGAATGGGGAAAATGAAATGTCAAAGTTCGTGACGCTACCTGTGGTGTCTGGTGAGGATCACCAGCGCTGCGGCCAACCACTGAGACCGGTGTTGTGGCAGCTTAGATGGAATCGCTCCCCACAGGCGGAGCGGGGCCTCAGGGCAGCGTAGGAGTTGGGGATGCAGGACAGAGGGGACCCAGCCAGGTCAGAGCAAGAACGGGAAGCACACGCAAAAGTCACTTCTGTACCTTTACTGGAAATAGTTCAGGAACACCCCGGAGCGCTGTAGGGTGAGGGGTGCACGTCTGGATTCTCCCCAGTGAGCGGGTGTACGGCCTCCTGTCTCTTGCCTCTCTGTAGTAAGTTTCTGACCTGCATGGAGCTAGGCCTAACTTGGTTTCTGTACACACCCCCTGGTATATGGGGCCTCGGTAACTCCTGACCCTGGTATAACAGTCAGCGTTTGGTATTCCTGGGACATGTAGTTCGCCAGGGGTTCCGGTTGTCCTCTGCTGGGTGTAAAGAATCCCTGCAGACTCGGACCCGTTGTCCGGTATATGGTTTCTGGGGTGAGCTGGTAAAGTACCTCTGCCCCCAATGCTACTCGCTCCTCTAGCTTCGGCCTACTCGGGCTCTCACTAGGCTATACACACTGTTAGTTAGCTGCTGCCTCTTCTGCTGCTCTCTGAGCATCAGCAACGCTCCTAGCTCACTTAACTCGAGCTGCTTGAGTCTGACTGAGCTCCACTGCAGACTGACCTGTTTTTCTGTGTCTCACTCTGCAGGAACTGGCTGTGGACTCCAGACTGTTCTGTCTCCACTCACTTCCTGAGGAGAACAAACTCACAGACCGCCTCTGCCTAGCTCCACCCTCCGTATTTATGTCCCTATCCGGGCTCCCTCTGGTGGACTGAGGTAGGGTGGAGGTGTGTGTATGCTGCGAGGGCATCTTGTGGAGAAATCCTTTAATACACCCCTCCAGGATCTGTGGCTCCATGCACAGCAGGGCGCCACAAACCCCATCCTGGTGGCCGCAACACGCCGAGCGACACCTGAGAGAAGCTCTGAGCTGAACCACTACACCTGTGAGTAAAGACTTGGATGACTTTAAGCTTTGTCTCTGTCTGTTCCTTACTCCGCGGCTCTGCACTCGCCAACGCTCTATTCTACGCTCTCTCTCTCTCTATGCTTCCCTGAGGCCTTGCTCCACCTGTGGGTAGCCGTACCATCTGAGCTGTCTGAACACCGGCCTCAGAGGACTGCCACAGCGCTGGTGACCCTCACCAGAAACCGCAGGTGGCGTAGTCAAACAACCACTCATCCAGAAGCCCATAATTTTTTATGTGACAGCCCTGGGCACGGACCAGGCCAAGGCCACGACGACATCCCCCACAACTACAGGCCCGCCGTCCGAGTTCACCCTCCCAGGGAGGGCTAGAGCGTCACAACTTGGCATAGTCAGCAGGATTTCGTGCCCGTGGCAACGGCAGAAGTCTATACCCATTGCCAACGGGTACTGTGCGCCTTTCTAAAGACTGTATTTCCACATTCCATGTGGCGCCCGCCCAAGAAGAACGGACGCCACTATGTGCACGGAAAACAACAACCTCTTAAGACCTCCCATCGTGGGCAAGGTTCTCAAATGGCGCCAAAAATACAGACCGCCCCTTGCTACAGAGACTGTCCGCATGGATGTGTCCGTCAAAACAGATGGGACGTCCCAGGGAATGCCCGTCTGCAAGCAGCCATTGAGCCGCCCCTGAAAGAGAAGGAGAGAGAGAGGGAGACAAGGCGTAGTTCGAGCAAGTCTAGACAGACCACACCTGGAGGCCGCAATGGAAGGAGACCAGGAATCACCCTCCGCCGCTGGCCCACCGCCAACCACCTTCCTCACCCTGGAGGGATACAGCATTCGATTAGCACCGGAGGAGGCCGAGTTCCTCCGCGGCGAGACGCAGAACTTGACCCGGAGAGTGGAAGAGGCCCAGCGGAGAGCAGTCGAGGAATGGAGGAAGGAGATGTGGGAGAAGCTTGCAGCCCGACACCCGGAGGTTCCGCGCCCTGTCAGCGATACTCCAGCCCCGGCGGAAATGGAACAAGACCAGGAGGCCGCATCCAGCCCAGGAGCGGGTAAGGAAACAACCCCTGTCCCGGGCTCCAAGTGCGTCAACCTCCTCCTAGACTTCCTGCCGCCACCTCCATCCCCGGGCGCTACCGTTTGGGAGCAGCTACTAACCCCGGACCCTGAAGCCCAAGCTGTCGCAGCCTCCGGAAGCCTGCTGCCCCTCACACTCCCGGAGCCGTCACCACCTGCCCTCGCCTGGGTGTACTCACACACCAACCCGGACTGGTCCGCCAAGATGGAGGACCAACAGCGGCCCCCGCTAACACCGTTACCAGCACCCCCGGTTACAAGCCCAAAGGGAGAGGGGTTTAGATGGGACAACCGGGGGGGGATCTAATGAGGTTTCCCCGGGAGACCCAAGCTGAGGCTCAACAGCGGGAGGAGTATTGCCGGCATGAGCTCCTCCAGCTAGAGCGAGAATGGCATGCACAGAGGGTCCGCTGCGAGCAGCTGGAGGTGTGGTCAAAAGCCGCTAAGGCCCAAGCCCGCCAGGCGCAGGCCTCCCGCTTCAGCCCCCGGGAGGAAGGACTCATAGTCAGATTCCACCAGGAGGCGGGATGGGACTTTATCCGCAGCCCCCAGTTCGCTCAAGACGTGTTTGTAAATAGGCGGGACGTGGAGCCCCATCTGGAGGAAGGAGACCATGACCGCAACCTATACCCAGGAGACTTGGTCTCCTACACCCGCCACCACGGGGTGCGCGGGTGGTACGCCCTGGAGGTACGCCGGGTGTTTAAGGAAGACCCCTCTCCGCGCGTTCCCACAAGTGACCGGTCAGGATCAGTGGGAAAGCATGAGCTATACCCCGGGTGGGGATACCACCTGTAATGCGGCCCCGGCGGCTGAATTTCCTTGTTTTTGTTTTTTCTTTTGTTCTCCTTGTTGCCGTTCATTTTGAAAAGACGTTATGCCAGCGGACGGTGAGCAGTCAACAGACTGGATTGTAAATAGTTTGCACCTATTCAGGTGCTCCCTATTGGTTTTATATGTGCAACAACAGACCTCAGAACAAAAACCTGTCTGGGTGGCACCATTGGAGGTCCAACTGAGGATCGCCATGCCCTGCGGGTACTCCAGGCCCTACATGGAGGGTTTTCGACAGGTCCCTCATGCTGCTGAGCCTGCACTTGCACAAGAATTTCTACTGTTTTTCTATATTTATATAATGTCTTAATATATATTTAATCTGCAACGTTTAAGAAAAATGCCTCCCATAATGGGAAGATTGTTTCTGTTGTTTACAAAAGCATTTAAAAATTTTTGAAGTCTGAAATATACCATGTATTTACTCTATTGCAGCCCGCGGACATGCTGTGTTTCACCGGGGGGGAATTTGGCGCCCCTCAGGGTTCAGTCGCCACAGGGGTACTGCACCTCAGACCGAGGTGTGGTATCTCCTCTCCAAGGTAAGGATGGAGTACTACACAGGACCCCTGCCACGCACACAACACTACACCACTCCAGTTCAGGACGGGGATCTAAAGCACCATAGTGCAACCCTGGGAATGAATGGAGGAGTTGGGGGGAACCAAAGTAAGGGTGAACCAAGTAGTGAGTGAGGGTGGAGGAAGCACTTTATAACACACCTTAATAGAATCATATATAAACAGATGCCATCTTTAATACCGGGTCTTTGGTCGCAGTTCCCTGGAGTGGTTAGTCAGTACAAGCGGCAGCTGTTCTAGGATTCTGTGATTCCCGGTCTCAGGCTTCGAGACTGGGGATTGGGGCAGAGTTGAGTTATAGCCAGCTCTGTTCCCAGTCTTAGTCCACACAAGAAGGCCCCGGAGGGGAACAGAGGAGATAGGCTCCACAGGCGAAAGGATCTCAGGGGGTGCGGACAGAGCGGAGTTGCCACCTGCATGCCTCATTCTGGCCTAGTCAGAGAGACCCTGCCGCAAGAGGGTTACCGGTCCCCGATTATCTGACCTTGCACTTCACGTCTCTGTCAGAAAAGTCCGGAGGTTTATGTGGATCCCAGGGGGATACGGATGGAGCGGAGTGGCCACCTGTATCCTCTAATCTGTGTTTTTCCAAAGGGACCTGGCCTTACACCAAGTTCTCACCACCAGTCACCAATAAGGGCACCCAGTCGGTCCGGGGGCTACACGAAACCCGTAAAGGACATCGCAGTACCTGTACGGAACTCAGTGGGGAACACAAGGAGGGAGAAGGAGAAGTAAGAGAAGAGATGAACACACTAGAGCTTGGGGTCCTGTCAAGTGCACCTGAAGTACTGGGAGTGTGCTGAACCCCATCCTGGTGGCCGCAACACGCCGTGTGACAGCAGAGAGAAGCTCTGAGCTGAACCACTACACCTGTGAGTAAAGACTTGGATGACTTCAACCTTTGTCTCTGTCTGTTCCTTACTCCGCAGCTCTGAACCCGCCAACGCTCTATTCCATGCTCTCTCTCTCTCTATGCTGCCCTGAGGCCTTGCTCCACCTGTGGGTAGCCGTACCATTCGAGCTGTCTGAACACCGGCCTCAGAAGACTGCTGCAGCGCTGGTGACCCTCACCAAAAACCGCAGGTGGCATAGTCAAACAACCACTCATCCAGAAGCCCATAATTCTTTATGTGACAGCCCTGGGCACGGACCGGGCCAAGGCCACGATGACATCCCCCACAACTACAGGCCCGCCGTCCGAGTTCACCTTCCCAGGGAGGGCTAGAGCGTCACAATAACAGGGCCCTACATTGCTTATTATATACAGTATAATGGCCACACAGTGCTCCATACAGAATAATGAGCCCCACATAGTGCTCCATACAGTAAAATGGGCCCCACATAATCCTCCATGCAGTATAATGGCCCCACATAATCCTCCATACAGTATAATGGGTCCCACATAATCCTCCATACAGTATAATGGCCCCACATAGTCCTCCATGCAGAATAATGGCCCCACATAGTCCTCCATACAGTATAATGGCCCCGCATAGTCCTCCATACAGTATAATGGCCCCACATAGTCCTCCATGCAGTAAATGGCCCCACATAGTCCTCCATACAGTATAATGGCCCCACATAGTCCTACATACAGTATAATGGCCCCATATAATCCTCCATACAGTGTAATGGTCTCACATAGCCCTCCATACAGAATAATGGGCCCCACATAGTACTCCATACAGAATAATGGCCTCGCATAGTCCTCCATACAGTATAATGGCCCCACACAGTGCTCCATAGAGTATAACAGGGCCCTACATTGCTTTCCATACAGTATAATGGCCCCACATAGTGCTCCATACAGTATAATGGCCCCACACAGTGCTCCATACAGTATAATGGGCCCCACACAGTGTTCCATACAGTATAATGGGCCCCACATAGTCCTCCATACAGTATAATGAGCCCCACATAGTGCTCCATACAGTATAATGGGCCCCACATAGTGCTCCATACAGTATAATGGGCCCCACATAGTGCTCTCTACAGTATAATGGGCCCCACATAGTGCTCCATACAGTATACTGGCCCCACATATTGCTCCATACAGTATAATGGCCCCACACAGTGCTCCATACAGTATAATGGGCCCCACACAGTGCTCCATACAGTATAATGGGCCCCACACAGTGGTCCATACAGTATAATGGGCCCCACACAGTGCTCCATACAGTATAATGGGCCCCACACAGTGCTCCATACAGTATAATGGGCCCCACACAGTGCTCCATACAGTATAACAGGGCCCTACATTGCTTTCCATACAGTATAATGGCCACACAGTGCTCCATACAGAATAATGAGCCCCACATAGTTCTCCATATAGTATAATGGGCCCAACATAATCCTCCATACAGTATAACAGGGCCCTACGTTGCTTTTGTGGCGCCCCTGAGGGTTCAGTCGCCACAGGGGTACTGCACCTCAGAATGAGGTGTGGTATCTCCTCTCTTAGGTAAGGATGGAGTACTGCACAGGACCCCAACCACACACTTAACACTACACCACTCCAGTTCTGAAGGGGGAACCAAGTAGTGAGTGAGGGTGGAGGAAGCATTAATCTACAGCACTTAACTAGAATCATATATAATCAGAAGCCATTTTAGCAACAAGGTCTTTGGTCGTGGGTCTTTCACTCCACAGGCAAAAGGATCTCAGGGGGGGATCCTTTTCGCTCCACAGGCGAAAGGATCTCAGGGGGTGCGGACAGAGCGGAGTCGCCACCTGCATACCTCATTCTGGCCCAGCCAGAGAGACCCTGCCGCAAGAGGGGGTACCGGTCCCCGATTATCTGACTTTGCACTTCACATCTCTGTAGGAAAAGTCTGGAGGCTTATGTGGATCCCAGGGGGATACGGACGGAGTCGCCACCTGTATTCCCTAATCTGAGTTTATGCAGAGGGACCCGGCCTTACACCACGTTCTCACCACAAGTCACCAAGAAGGGCACCCAGTCGGTCCGGGAGCTTCAAGTTACCCAAAAAGGACAATGCAGTACCCATATGGGACTCAGTGGGGAGGAGGAGAGAGAAGGTGAAGTAGGAGAAGAGAGGGACACACTAGAGCGGGGGTCCTGTCAAGTGCTCCTGAACTACCTGGAGTGTGCTGAGCCCCACCCTGGCGGCCGCAGCTCGCCGTGTGACAGCAGAGAGAAGCTCTGAGCTGAACGATCAAATCTGTGAGTAAAGACTTGGATGACTGCAACTACTGTCTCTGTCTGCTCTTTCCTCCGCGGCCCTGCACGCTTTACTTCACTCTCTCTTCTCTACGCTGCCCTGAGGCCCTGCTCCACCTGTGGGGAGCCGCACCAGCTAAGCTGCCTTAACACCGGCCTCAGAGGACTGCCGGAGCGCTGGTGATCCTCACCAGAAACTACAGGTGGCGTCACGAATATTCCCCTTTTTCCCACACAAACCCGCCCCCCCTTCTTTTTCCCTTTTTAAAGAGTGACCCCAGAGTACGGGCACAGGAGCCCACCACCGCGACATCCCCTCCCCAAGGTCAGGCAAACAACAACTAAGGCCCGGGCGCCGAGTCGTCCCTCCCCCAATCCCCTGGACGCGTCATCTCCCATACAGTATAATGGCCCCACATAGTCCTCCATACAATATAATGGCCCCACATAGTCCTCCATACAGTTTAATGGGCCCCGCATAGTCCTCCATACAGTATAATGGCCTCGCATAGTCCTCCATACAGTATAATGGCCTCGCATAGTCCTCCATACAGTATAATGGACCACACATAGTCCTCCATACAGTATAATGGTCTCACATAGTGCTCCATACTGTATAATGGGCCTCACATAATCCTCCATACAGTATAATGGGCTCCGCATAGTCCTCCATACAGTATAATGGCCCCACATAGTCCTCCATACAGTATAATGGCCCCATATAGTCCTCCATACAGTATAATGGTCTCACATAGTGCTCCATACTGTATAATGGGCCTGACATAGTCCTCCATAGAGTATAATGGGCCCCGCATAGTCCTCCATACAGTATAATGGCCCCACATAATCCTCCATACAGTATAATGGCCCCAGATAGTCCTCCTACAGTGTAATGGCCCCACATAGTCCTCCATACAGTATAATGGGCACCGCATAGTCCTCCATACAGTATAATGGCCTTGCATAGTCTTCCATACAGTATAATGGCCTCGCATAGTGCTCCATACTGTATAATGAACCACACATAGTGCTCCATACAGAATAATGGTCTCACATAGTCCTCCATACAGTATAATGGGCCCCACATAGTCCTCCATACAGTATAATGGCCCCACATAGTCCTCCATACAGTATAATGGGCCTCAGATAGTCCTCCATACAGTATAATGGCCTCGCATAGTGCTCCATACTGTATAATGGACCACACATAGTGCTCCATACAGAATAATGGTCTCGCATAGTGCTCCATACTGTATAATGGGCCTCACATAGTGCTCCATACTGTATAATGGCACAACTCAGTGCTCCATTACGGACCTCCCTTGAAATCCTGGCTATAGCCGTGCTTCAAAGGAGACCGTGATTTTTACTAACTGCAGCAATACTGTGGCATCGCTGTATATAGCACAAGCTATAAGTTATAAGCTATTTTAAAAAGTTTTAAAAGATATTTTAAAAAAAACAACATAAAAGTTCCAATCGCCCCCATTTTCCTGCATTAAAAATAAAGATATTAAAAAATTTTAAAAATACACATATGCGATATCACTGCATTCAGAAAAGTTTGATCTATCAAAATAAAACCACAAGCAACACGATTCATAAACACCATAAAACAGAAAAATATTCAAAAACGCCAAAATGACATTATTTTCTGCAATACCCCTAAAAATGCTGTAACAAGTGATCAAAATGTCATATCCATTCCAAAATGGTATCAATAAAAATATAGAAACGTTACGGGTCTCGGAAAATGGCGACAACCCAAAAATGGTTTTATTTCAAACTTCTGATTTATTTTCACAGGTAAAATAATGAAAGAACTGGACTTGTTTGGTATCGCTGTAATCGTAGCGATGAGCAGAATCACACTGCAAGGTCATTTTTACCACAAAATGTACACTGTAAAAATAATTTCCAAGAAACTATGTCAGATTGCGTGTATTTCTCAATTTCACCGAACTTGGAATTTTTGTTTCCTGTTTTCCAGTACAAAGTGGTAAAATCAATGGTGTCAATCAAAATTACAATTCATCCCCCAAAAAACAAGCCCTCATATGTCTATGTGGACAGAAAAGTAAAAAAGTTATGGCTGTGGGAAGAAGGGGAGGAAAAAACTAAAGTTCAAAAACAGAAATTGGCCCTGTCAGGAAGGGGTTAACTGCTTCTGCACTCTGGAGCCCGAGAGATTAGAGCTTTGGGTTTGGGCATATTTAAGTATTTGTTGGAGCATTTCCTCGTACCAACAAAGTGAATGAGATTCCTGAGGCCTCGTGCACACGCTGCTTCTTTTTTCCTTGCAGATTAGAAGCAGTTTTATATTTGCAGCCTGTCAATCCATTCAGCGATTTTCATCAGATGCATGGGGGGGAAATGCAAGTAAAAAATACGGTAAAAGTGTGCGTATTTATGTTATGTTGTGTTTTTCCTGCCACAAGACGTTTTTGGTGCAGAAATGTCTGCAGAAAGTACTTAACGTGTGCACATACAGTACAGACCAAAAGTTTGGACACACTATGAAAATTGTACATTCACACTGAAGGCATCAAAACTATGAATTAACACATGTGGAATTATATACTTAACAAAAAAGTGTGAAACAACTGAAAATATGTGAAATCGAAGAAGGAAAATGATATTATCCAAAAGATAATAGTCCTCTTAATATAGATCAGCCTGAACAATGTACGGCCATAGTCAAATTAGACGTCCTTACAAAGAGTTTTACTCTAAACATGGGAGATGTCTCAGGTAAGGGTCATGAATGTGAATGTTTATGGTGTTATCAAAAGAATGGACCCCTGGAAGGCGATGTGAAGTATATCCATAAAATACACCCAGAATGTGCAAAGTATGGGGACAGATGGTAGAAAAGGTTTGGATTTGATGATAAACTTAGTTTGATGAAATGTGAAAATTTGGTGGAAGAAATAGGAAAGTGCAGTGAGAAATTAAAAAAGTATGGACTTACAAGTGCAAATATATGGTTGTGTGAAGCCTGAAAGAGAGAAAATGGCCGACATGCAGAAAAATATTATAAAGACAAAAAGAAGGATAAAAAGGGACTGGTGTTAGTAATACAGGATGGGTGTGATATTGTCCTCACACAGAAAGACTTGAATGAAGAACAGGGTTACAGAGGTAGGGGAGAGGTAGAGGAAGAGGTAGGGGAGTGGGCGACAAAACATCTTGTTGGCATTGCAGGAAGATTGGGCATTTTCTTTGAGAATGCCCTGACAGACAAAAAATAACCCAGATGGCACAAATGCCACAGAATATGCAGTAGTAACTCAGGATAAAGTCCTGATGGCCAAAGCACTCCGAAACACCTATCAGCACAAGCAGCCACCGCAACATACTGACATTACATGAGACTAGTCTTATTGACCTACAAATCCTCAAAGAGATGCAACAAGCATCCCCAAAATCTGAACAAACTACATGGGTAATAAAAGGTGCTATCTTCAAAGATGGCATATATGTATCTGCAGAAAACAAATATATATTGCCCAGTAACCTCTTTAGATATGCTGCAGTATTGAGCCATAGCACAGGAGAGATGGTAAAGATCATAAAGTATTTACAGCATGCGACTTTACTAACTACTCAAAGTTTTGTCTCACCTGCTTTCTTGTCCATTATTGGAAACATTGTCTGTCGTAAGTGTTGAAGTAGAATACACCTGAGTGTTATTGTCACCTGGCATGTTATATCTTATACCAAATCTCTTAAGATGCCTGATTGACTCATTTCACAAGTTATTATATAATATTGGCTAAGTGTCTGTATATCAGCGTTCATGATAGATATTAATTTTTATAGTTGTTGGCTATATGCGTGATAGGCACCGGAGCGCAGGGCCTAGACCCTCCAGTATGCCGGGCATGGGTCGGATACTCTCTGCGGTCCGATGGTCGCAAGGATGGTGGTGGCTGTGCCCGACGCCTGGAGCTGCGGAGTCACATTTGTAGGGAGACATGGCTGCGGGGGTTAAACGTCGCTCTCCTGTGCCTTCACAGTGGTGTACGATGTGGTTTACATTCCCTATGGTGTTTTGGTGATGGAGGGAGACAGGGTTGAGGGAGAGAAGTAGGCGAGAGGTATTGAAGCCAGGAGACTTTGGCAACGGTAAAACAGATGGTAACTTTACTCGTTCACAGCCCGAGGGGTTAAACAGCCAAAGAAGAGTATAGTACAGGCAAGCACGTGCTGGTGGTAAAACAGTTCTTTATTACAGATAAACATCCGGCAATGGAGACAGAGCAATGGGAAAACAAATGAGTAGCTTACAAGTAAGTCCCTCTATGTGTCTAATGTCTGGTGTCCAGTACTGACACTATAGAGGTTCCCTGCCGATTCTCTATCCATATTAGGCCTCACTGTCCCATCCCCACTATCCATCATATTACATGAAGTGCAAATACAGAATGACGATATCCCCACAGTCCTCTGTGTGTAACCACCAAAAGCCAAATGTAGCTCCTGCGTCCTGGGCACACCTGCAATAGCAGTAGACAAATGTGTGCTCTAGAGGACCAGGCAATCACTCACCCCGATTGGCAGACGTTTTGCTCCCTCATGTTTGGTCCTCAAGTTAGCTGCTCCGTTTGAAGGTTGATAGGAACAAGGGAAAGAATCCCCTACATGCTTGGCTGTGTAGTGATGCTCGCTGAGCTTCTCTTAACTCCCATTATAGACTCTGTCTTCCCCCTCTCCTCCTCTGTAGTCTACATCTTCTTCTCTCAGACCACCACTGTTCACTTGGCAACCTGCCTTGGTGAAGAGGATATTAACTGTTTCTGTACAAACTAGTATTAAAAGTGCTAAATCCCTATGACATTAATATACATTTAACGTATACAGAGTTTTCTAGGAATAATAATAATAATAATTTTTATTTATATAGCGCCAACATATTCTGCAGCACTTTACAATTAAGCGGGGACATGTACAGACAATAACTTCAATACAAGGTGAGACAGTTTAAACAGTTACTTTAGGAGTGAGGTCCCTGCTCGCAAGCTTACATTCTACAAGGAAATGGGGGGGACACAACAGGTGGAAAGTGCTTGTTATTTCAGGTCTGGCAATTATAATAAGTCGGGATTGTCATATAAAGCTGTATGATCCGGTCATCAGCCTGTATGTTCAAGTGCAATACACAATTACCGAGTGCAGTTATCGTGTGCATGGAGGGTGTGGAGACAGATGAAGAGAAGGGAACAGATTCTGAATAGTATTTAGGAGGGAACAGGGGAAAGTTAGTTTACTGAGTATTTGAGGTGGTAGGCTTGTTTAAAGAGATGGGTTTTTAAGGCGCACTTGAAGACATCAGGGCTAGGCATCAATCGGATCGTCTGGGGTAGAGCATTCCAGAGAACTGGCGCAGCACGAGAGAAGTCTTGGAGACGGAGGTGCGAGGTTCGGATTATGGGGGATGTTAGTCTTAGGTCATCTGTGGAACGGAGAGCACGTGTAGGACGATAGACTGAGATGAGAGAGTTGATATAAGGTGGTGCAGAACTGTGGAGAGCTTTGTGAGTGAGAGCAATGAGTTTATAGTGGACCCTGTAGCGAATGGGTAACCAGTGTAATGACTGGCACAAGGTGGAGGCATCAGTGAAGCGACTGGACCGAAATACGAACCTGGCTGCCGCATTCAGGACAGATTGGAGAGGGGAAATTTTGGTAAGAGGGAGACCGATCAGAAGAGAGTTGCAGTAGTCCAGACGAGAGTGAATAAGAGCGACAGTAAGAGTTTTCACAGTTTCAAAAGTAAGAAAAGATCGGATTCTGGAGATGTTTTTAAGATGCAGGTGACAAGAGCGAGTGAGTGTAAAGGAGTAAAGGAGAGGTTAGTGTCGAATATGACCCCAAGGCAGCGGGCGTGCTGCTTGAGAGTTATGGTTGAACCCTCCAAGGTAATTTCGATGTTAGGTAGAGTTAGGTTAGTAGAGGGGGAAAACACCAGAAGTTCAGTTTTGGAGACATTCAGTTTAAGATAGAGGGAGGACATTATGTTAGACACAGCAGACAAACAATCCTTGGTATTTTGTATTAGGGTAGGGGTGATGTCAGGGGAAGAAGTGTATAATTGGGTGTCGTCAGCATAGAGATGATACTGGAACCCAAATCACCTAACTCTGGGTTAAGTTGTCTCTCTGGTTCCGGATAAATAGACCCCATGTCATGATACACTCAGGTGGGACAATGTTGACTGTACTGAAGGTTTTGCTCCGATCCTACACCTATTCCAACACATTTGGTTACCTTACTTTCTGTTACCTCAGCGAAAACCCTTCAAGAGAATAGATGTGGAATCAGACTGTACATTAGCAGAATAATTGGCTAAGATAACAACACTCAAATAAGTCTCTACCCCTAATTTTTTCTCAGGAGAATTGCTACCGAAACCTGAGGTTGTGAAACGTGCTGACTGGGTCCTTGTGAAGGTGATAAAGAAGAAACACTGGCACCAGCCTAAGTGGGAAGGTCCTTACCAAGTCCTATTGACCACTCCCACTGCTGTCAAAATTGCTGAACGTACATCACGGATACATCTGTCCCACTATTAAAAGGGTTGACGGAAGTCTAGGGAAAGTTAGGCAGGGAACAAACCCAGTCTCCTGAAGCATAAACCCGGCTACAAAGGGGGGTTCTCCAAAAGGGAGAATTCATCTCAAACCGGTGAAGACACCCACTTCCCTTTTCCCGGTGGACGGAGACAGGGTAGGCAGTAGAAGAAAAAAAAGATGTACTAGGGACAGTTATTTTGGGAATCCTACACATAGTTATGGGAAATTGGAAGGTAATAGATCCAGCAGGGTGGGAAAGTCCAGAGGGTTGGAGAGGTTTTGGATTTAATAATTTAAATCTCACTTTTGAAGTAGGTCAGACGTTCACCTTTTTGATGGACTTCTGCCTGTTATATAAAGGACGTGAAGATGGAGAACAAGCTGCCAAACTAACTGGGTCAGAAAAATATGTTTGTATTATAAACCAAGATAACAGGGGAGTCCGAATGTTTACTAGTTGGTCCCTTGCTGGATGGACAACCAAGACTATGAGTATAAAATTTATGGCCACACAGATTTGAAATCCAGGTTCCTCATTAGGAAAAAATAAACTTCCCGTTGCATAAAAAAGGATGATTGTAGCAAAATTAGTATTAATCTTAAAAAAAACCTAAGATGAAAGACCAAAGGTTATATGGTATTGGATCTGATGCATCAGGAACAGACCCAATAGGACATTTCTACATAGAAGTTCAGAATAATACCAAGACACGCCCCAAGGAAAGTATGTCAGAAAGAACCATAATGGAGTCCATGGGTCCCACAGTTGGGTTCACTAACTTAATCTATGAAGATAAACTAGCTCTAGAGACAATCTATGAGGAGAAAAATGAATGGTTAGAATTGCTTAGATATACTGCAAAAAGCCTTAACAAACTAAACTGTGTAGCTTGAGCAACAGCCAGACCACAGCTAGGTACTGTCCCTTTTCCCCTACATGATCAGGAGGACCCAGAAGGGTTACAGTACATAATTAAACTATATGGAAAACTTCCTGTCCCCTCAGATAAGGAAAGAAAATGCAAAACATTATCACTTTTATTTCCCCCACTTAAAAAAAACAGATATCCAACAACAGGTGATTGCTTATCCTGGTAACTATACTTGTTTCAGTCTTCCTGGGAACGGACATGACGAACTCCAGGACGACTTTTGTAGAGAACTAATCAATGTTTCCCACAACACCAACTACTCAGTCATATGGTCAAAACGGACCACCCTGAGAGAAGACATATGGTGGTCATGTGGTGACAAAAGAATACCAGCCAGATTGCCGTATGGTTCTAAAAGGGATTGTGCGGTTATCCAGCTAGTCATGCCCTTCCACCTATTGTCAACAGGAACATGGTCAAAGGTATGTGGTGGGAGTAGACAGAAGCGTGACACCCCCCGAGAATCCTTAGATTTTAGTGTATACATAGATGACATTGGAGTTCCCAGAGGAGTGCCCAACGAATACAAGGCTAGGAACCAGGTAGCAGCTGGGTGGGAGTCCATCATATGGTGGGTGACCATAAATAAAAATGTAGACTGGATAAACTACATATACTACAACCAACAGAGATTTGTTAATTACACTCGAGATGCAGCTAAAGGGATAGCTGAGCAGCTAGGACCAACTTCCCTCATGGCTTGGCAGAACAGAATGGCATTAGGCATCCTCTTAGCAGAAAGAGAAGATGTATGTAGTATGTTGGAGGATTTTGTTGCAATTTCATCCCTAATAATACTACAGCTCCTGATGGTAGCATCACCAATGCCCTTGATGGACTGACTGCTCTATCTAATAAACTGGCTGAGAACTCTGGATATGTTGACAATTTTTCTTCCTGGATTGAAGGATGGTTTGGGAAATGGTCTGGCCAGGTCACTTCCGCGCTGATATCTCTGGCCATTGTGGCCAGTGTACTCCCTGTTTGTGGCTGTTGTGCTATACTGTGCATTAGAGGACTCGCACAAAGACTTATAGAAGGGGGCTGGAAGCAAGTGTAACTAGATGGAAGCCCCACATGACCGGGATGGGCCACGAGGGTGTAATTTTAATCCCAATATCGGGATTGGTTATAAGCCTGGAGGGGCGGGCATTGGGAAAGGGGGGGGGGGATATAATAAGGAAAAGTGCGGGAAAACGGTCAGTCCAGGAAGGAAGTCAGCGGGGAAAGTTGCTGAACTTAAAAAAAAAAAAAAAAAACTGCCACTTTCCCATTGTTTGGTACACTTACCAGGACTATGGAGACCGTTGATTCCCTGATCACCAAGCTGAGGGAGGCTGCTAGATCCAGGCGTGGAGGGTGGCTCGAGTCCCAGCTGTCGGGATTGCTGGGGAACGCTGGGGCAGAAGAACCCCCGTCGGGATCTGGAAGAAGCGGCAGGAGGACGCGGCCCCCCGAGAGGCTCTCCCCGGAGATGGTTAGCACGGGCAGCAGGCGCAGGCTGCGGAGCCCCTCAGGGGACCCTGCGTCCGGTGAGCGGGCCAGCGGAAACCCCCGCTGGCGCGCCTGCCGCGGCAGGAATCCGCCCAGCCGGCCTGCGGGCTCCTCCAGCATTGGGTCGCGGTCCGCGACCAAGGCGCCCCGCTCGGCTGTAGTGCGGCCTGCTACGGCGGCGCGCCGCAATACTAGAGCCCGGGCTGCGCCGGAAGCAAGGCCCGCGCTGCAGCCGCGTCACCTTCCGGTGGGCGGGGTTTTACCGGAAGTGCGTCAAACGTCACTTCCGGAACCGGAGTCATGTGACAGGGGTGCTCAGGAAGCGAGCGGAGGGCGCCTGGACACGCCCCCCGCTGCAGGAGCCGGCGTTGATGCACGGCACCGCTTGCCCACCAGGAATCGGAGCCCCAGAGCGGATGAGCGAACCAGAGGGACCACCAGCACGGCTGGCACACCTGGCGATGTACCAGTCGGGGTGCCTGCTAGGGACATCAGCAGAAGGAGACAGCAGCCCAGGTGCACGGGCAGGCAGCAGCAATTCAGGGTCCTGCTGCCTGGCTCGAGTCAGCAAATTCATGCCAGTGGAGCGGCGGGCAGCAGCACAGGGCTACTTGGCGGTCACCCATGGACCACCACGGATCGGGCTAGGGAGTCCAGGTCTGGAATTCGAGGAGTGCCACGGATGGCGGGGAGGACCGGAGCCGGGACCGGCGGGAGACGATTGACGGGGACATCGGCACATGCTCAGGTCCCCTCTGGTGACGAGGAGGCCAGGGGCGCGGGCCTTGAGCAGCAGCAGGAGTCTGGCGAATCAGAGTGTGGCAAGGATCAAAGCGAATCCAGGATTCATCAGGACTCGGGACGTTCGGCTGGCAGGGACACAGCACCTGCGCAGCTTGGTGAGTATGCGTCCATGTATTGTTTGTCGCCTGCTGGGTCATTAGTGGATGGGGGAGGTGATAGGCAGTTGGCTGGGCCCAGCGGGGAAAATACTAGGGGAGGTCGTGGGTCAGATGTAGTGGGTCTTAGGGACATTTTGTTTAGCATGTCGCAAATTTTGGCTAGAATAGACGGTGGTGGAGTTAATCAAGGGGGTTTGTTACCTGTGGCGGCGTGGGTACCTAGTCAACCGGTGTTGTCGCAGGTGGGGAGCGAGTCGGCCAGGTCGGCGGTGAATGCAGCCGGGACACCTTCTGGGGCATCGGTTTGCGTACAGGCGGAGAAGGACAAAGCGGATACCGTAAAGCTGGATGATAGGGCAAAAGGGGAGATATATGTGTGCTTTGAGGGGCCGTTGGGGGCACACTTAAAAAAAAAAAAAAAAAAAGAGGAAGAAGAAAGGAAAAAGTTTGGCGGGATGACTATGTTGAAATTTTTTCCCTTCTTCCGCTGGAAAAGTTTAATCTGGATAAGGGTAAAAAGGACGATAGTAAAAAAGAGGAAGAAGAGAAGCGTAGGTGGAGGTTGATTCCTCAGACGTTTGTTAATTGGTTACAGGCTTTTGCAATATTGGCTAGCGTTATTGGGGAAAAAGCTCCGGATAATTGCTCAGGTTTATTTTGCTATCTTGATTCTATTGGGGAGGCTCATCGTACTTATGTGGGTCAGGCGTGGTTACGATATGACGAGCAATTTAGGCAGAGGAAAGCTGTCCACCCAGAGATCAGATGGGATCAAAAGGACATTGGGTTGTGGTTGAAGGTTATGGCCCCACTGAGGTATGGGCAGTCCTTTCATGGGAGCAACAGTAGCGGGAATCAGTCAGCAGGACACGGGGGAAGTAGTCAAGGGGCACACAGCACAAAAAAAAAAAAAAGGAAGCGGGAACTTGCTGGCAATTTAATGACGGCCAATGCAAGTTCGGGACCTCCTGTAAATTTAAACATGTGTGCTCCCATTGTAACGGAAGTTTGCACGGAGCATCAAAATGCTTTAAGAAGGGTAAGGGAAAGCCGACAGTGGGTACCGGTTAAAGGGGTGACTCCGGTGAGGGTTCACGCGATGGCCCCCCTTTCTAAGTAGGTATCCGGATCAATTGAAGGCTAAGGTCATTGCAGATGGTTTTTTGGAAGGGTTTAGAATCCCTCCTCCTGATCATGAGGCCCCCCTTTTTAGTTAAAAATTTGACGTCGGCTTCCCTTCATCCGGAAGTGGTTAGTGTGAAGTTGGCTAAGGAGGTGGAATTGGGCAGGATGGCTGGACTGTTTCAGGAATTGCCTAGTAGAAAGGTGATTATCTCGCCTTTGGGGGTTGTGCCCAAGAAAGAGCTGAATAAGTTTAGTTTAATTCAGCATTTGTCGTACCCGAAGGGGCTTTCGGTTAATGATGGTATTGCGCAGGAGTTGTGTTCGGTTGAATATACATCATTCGATGCGGCAGTGCATTGGGTACGGAGATACGGGCCAGGCTCGTTGCTAGCTAAGACTGATATCGAGTCAGCCTTTAGGTTGTTGCCAGTTCACCCGGATAGCATCCCGTTGTTAGTTTGTTTTTGGGAAGGGGAGTACTATGTGGATAGGTGTTTGCCAATGGGTTGTGCAATTTCGTGTTCTTTGTTTGAAACGTTTAGCTCCTTTTTGGAATGGGTAGTGAAGGACCTGGCTTCTGTTAAGTCGGTCATTCATTATTTGGATGACTTCTTGTTTATAGGCCCCCCGCAATCGTTGTTGTGTAGGAATTTGTTAGGTACTATGGTGTGGCTAGCAGAGCATTTTGGTGTGCCGTTAGCAGAAGAACAAACGGAAGGACCTGGCACCATTTTAAGTTTTTTGGGCATTGTAATTGATACCGAAAGAATGGAGTGTCGGTTACCGGATGATAAATTGAGTTTGCTTAAACAGGAGGTCGATAGGATCAGGAAGTTGCGCAAGGTGACCCTGAGGGAGCTACTGTCGCTGTTAGGGCATTTGAATTTTTGCCTGCTGGATTATGCCAATGGGCAGAATATTTTGTCGCAGGTTGTCAGGAGCGACAGCAGGAGTGCGCGCGCCGCATCATTTCATTCGCCTTAATAAGGACCACAAGGAGGATCTAAAAGTTTGGAAATTGTTTTTGGAAAGTTATAACTGCAGGTCAGTAATCCCCCAGGAGTTCTTGAGCAGTTTTGATTGTGAGATATTTACGGATGCGGCAGGAGGTGTCGGTTACGGGGGCCTACTGGAAAGGGCGGTGGAGCATTGGCGAGTGGCCGAAGGTGTGGAAAGAGTGGGGTCTTATGAGGAACTTGGCATTTTTGGAATTGTTTCCTATTGTTGTTGCGGTTACCATTTGGGAGAGTGTTTCGCCAACAGGAGAATTCGGTTTCACTGCGATAACATGGGAGTGGTGTCTGTCATCAACAGTTTGTCAGCCTCGTCTCCGCCTGTGATTAGGCTACTGAGGGAACTAGTACTTTGTTGTCTTAAGCTGAACGCTTGGATTTCAGTGGTACATGTTCCACGTGTACAAAATTCCATAGCAGATGCCTTGTCTCGTTTTCAGTGGGATCGTTTTCGGACGCTAGCTCCAGAGGCAGAGGACGTGGGACAGGAATGCCCTTCGCGCTTGTGGCAGCTGGTTATGGAAGAGCGGGATGGTTAATAACGGGAGTCCATCACGAGACAGACCTGGGCATTATACGAGGCATCGTGGCGAGTATGGCAAAGTTGGATTATGCAGTGGGGTGTGATGGAGAGTGATGGAGATAGAGAGATGGCGGTGTTGTTTCTCGTGGGAAGGGCAGCGGAGAGCGGATGGTCGGTTTCAAAAGTTGGCAAGTTTGTTGCAGGTTTAGCGTTTGGTTTTAAATTGCAGGGGATAAAGGATGTTACGAAGTCCTTTTTAGTGAAGCAAGCTCTCAAGGGCTTTAGGAGAAGAGGTAAAGAGTTGGATAAAAGGAGGCCGGTTACCTTTAGTATTTTGGAACGTTTGGGTTTTGTATTGGATAAGATTTGTTGTTCAGTTTTTGAAGCCACACTGTTTAGGTTGGCTTTTTCATTGGCGTTTTTTGGCGCGCTAAGAGTAGGTGAATTGGTGGCACCAAGCAGGAATAAGGTTGGGGGTTTGTTTGCTGAGGATATGAGTGGTCGAGATGGGGGTATTGAATTTTGGATTAGGTGGGGGAAGACGGATCAATTGGGCAAAGGTAAACGAGTAATATTGGGTGAGGTTATGGGATCTTTTCTTTGTCCTAAGAGATGTTTATTGGCTTATTGGCAGGTTTGGCCAGGGCGGAAGGGCCCATTATTGTGTCATGAAAATGGAGACTTTTTGTCACGTTTTCAATTCATAACGGTGTTTAAAAAGGGGATTGCTGAGCTGGGCCTTAGCCCTGAGGTATACGGGTCACATTCATTCAGAATTGGTGTGGCATCAGAAGCGGATGGCTTGGGGTTAGGCAAGGATGTGATAAAACGTATTGGGAGGTGGAGTTCTGATCGTTACCTGTCTTATGTAAGGCATTAGGTATGCGGTCTTAGGTAATTTGCCTTTTGAGATTCGAATACCTTTTGGTTGTCTTGTTGCTGGTGGCGTCCCGTTGTTAGTTTGGATGCTAGGACACTCTTTCGTCAATTGGGTGGCGCTGAGGGCGGACGTGAGGCCGGACGGTAGGCAAATGGGTTTTAGCAGGGAGCAAGCGGTGGTTCGGTGGTTGGGTTTTTCGAGGGATGGTTTGGAGAAGGGTGGTGCCAGAATTCCATAAAGCAGCTCGTTTGGATCGGGCTCCGGATATTTTGGTGGTGCATATGGGGGGAAATGATTTGGACGGCTCGGCCGGTTAGGGAATTGATGAGGGACATTCGAATCGGTCTGTTAAGGTTATGGACATCTTTTCCTGAGGTGTTGACAGTGTGGTCTGACATTGTGCCCAGAGGAAAATGGAGGGAGGCCAGATCATTGAAGGGAATTAATAGGGCACTTATAAAGTTGAACAGAGCTATATCAGCTTTTGTTGCCAGGAACGGGGGAGTAAGCGTGCGGCATCTTGATCTGGAAGTGGGAGTTGGGGATTTTTGGAAAAAGGACGGCGTACATTTGAATGATATTGGCATTGATTTATGGGCATTGGTCATACAGGAGGGGATCGAAAGGGCTTTTGTTGTGTTGGGGCGCTCACGAGCCTGAGGTGGTCAGGGCTGTTCGTTGGTGGCGGGGGGTGGGGATCTTGGAGTTGGCACAGAAGTGCCGGTGGAAAGAATATTGGATAATCACAGGCAGTGCCTTGATTAACCGGGGTGATCTGGCATTTGGTTTTGGGCTCTGGACGGGGTTTTACCCTGGGAGCTTTTGGTGCCCTTGAGCTGGTGATGGACGGCTGAGGGTAATATGGTGGTTCGAGTTCGGTTTAATTTATGCCAGATCTAATTTTAACTCCAAGAACCCTCCCTTCTTATTTATTTTATAACACTGTTAATATGTTAATGTTGTTTGTTAATAAAATGGCCGCTGTGGCCAAATTTATCCAAAGAAATACAGGTGCAGTGTTTTTATTTGGTGGGGGAAAGGTGAGTGCTGGAAGATGGGGGCATGTTGAACCATGGAACCCGTGTTGGCAGTACACGGTCAAGAAGGGGGCTGGAAGCAAGTGTAACTAGATGGAAGCCCCACATGACCGGGATGGGCCACGAGGGTGTAATTTTAATCCCAATATCGGGATTGGTTATAAGCCTGGAGGGGCGGGCATTGGGAAAGGGGGGGGGGGATATAATAAGGAAAAGTGCGGGAAAACGGTCAGTCCAGGAAGGAAGTCAGCGGGGAAAGTTCCCACCCACCCACCCCTTCTTTTTGTTGGTATTCTGTGAAGTTAATGGTGAAAGGGTGGTTTTACTGAGGAGGAGATAAAGGAGTTATTGATATTGTGTATTATCGATGGGTTATATTAAAAAAGGACATGTAAAGTTTTATGAGGGTTTGTCGCAGTGGCTTGGCGGGGGGTGGGGATCTTGGAGTTGGCACAGAAGTGCCGGTGGAAAGAATATTGGATAATCACAGGCAGTGCCTTGATTAACCGGGGTGATCTGGCATTTGGTTTTGGGCTCTGGACGGGGTTTTACCCTGGGAGCTTTTGGTGCCCTTGAGCTGGTGATGGACGGCTGAGGGTAATATGGTGGTTCGAGTTCGGTTTAATTTATGCCAGATCTAATTTTAACTCCAAGAACCCTCCCTTCTTATTTATTTTATAACACTGTTAATATGTTAATGTTGTTTGTTAATAAAATGGCCGCTGTGGCCAAATTTATCCAAAGAAATACAGGTGCAGTGTTTTTATTTGGTGGGGGAAAGGTGAGTGCTGGAAGATGGGGGCATGTTGAACCATGGAACCCGTGTTGGCAGTACACGGTCATGACTCTGCCATAACAAAGACTATGTATGGAGGAATGGAGACTATGGAACCTGATGATAATGATTCTGAACATTATACCTTCCCCGAAAATAAACAAGACTCTGAAATCCGATGGGTCCTGTGAAAACCGTAATAAGAGAACAAAAGCCCTGATGGGTACAGAGATGTGATATTGAAATTTACAAAAGGGGGGAATGTTATAATCATTTGTGTAATAACTATATAATGTGTGTATATATATATGTGTGTGTATATATATATTCAGTATATATACAGTATATATAGTTTTACTGAAAGGTCCTAGAATGAGTGGAAAGTAGACAGATGTTCTCTTTGCGGTCAGAAACAACTGACTCTGAGATGTGTAGAGACACTAATCATTTCTTTGGAGAAACAGGATGCTTAGAATATAATCTATAGTCGGCTGCAAGAATTCATTTCCGTTGACTCTTATCTGATTTTGCATTATATATATACTAGAAATAGGCCGGATGCTATTGACGCGCCCCTGGGCCTGTGTCGCGCTGCGTTGCGCACGCGGGAGCTTACCCGGAGCCGGATCTCTTGAGGGTTGTAGTCTCGTGGCGGTGACCCGGTCCGTGCCCAGGGAGTCAAACTGAGCGGCGATGTAACAGCGGTAGATGTAGGACGACTACGCCACCCGTTGAATGCAGCTATGGAGCTGCCGCTGCAGGACAGTCCGCGGAGGCCGGTGGATGGATGGTGCAGCGTAGATGGTATAACCCCCAACGGGAGGGGTATGGCCTCAGGGCAGCAGATGGATGATGGGGGTAGCAGGAACCACTCAGAGACGGTGCGGTGTAATTCAGGGTCTTTACTGGTAACAACGATAGACCCTCCCGGAGTACTTGCTAGTGAACGGGGCCTGGTCAGTCCTTGAGCAGATGGGATCTCCCCTGGCCAGGCGGAGTTGTAGGCCTCCCAAACTGACTGCACTCTTCTGGCTACCTTGCTAGAAGCGGATATAAGTAGCCCACGTCCCTGAGTGTACCGTGTGGTGCTCACCCGTATGGCCGGTGACTCGGGGCCTTCTAATGGCTTCCGCTCCACGATGGCGGTGCTGGTCCCACGCGTGTGACCGTGCCTTCGGGTTTCTGGGCCTGAGGACCTGAAATCCCCTGCCGGTCGGCTTCTGCTGCTGGGTAAGAGTTAGTCCCCACAGCCTCGGACGCCGGGTCCGGTAAGAAAGCTTCTCAGTCAGGGCGAGCTCTGCAGCTGCCAGCCCCTGACTTGTAGTAGTATTGCTCCCACTGAGCTTCTGCTGTTTCTTCCTGTGACTGTTTCTTGTCTCTACTCTCCTTGACTACTAACCCTGCTTCAGCCCCGGGTTTATATAGGGGAAGTTCTTCCCCTCCCAAGACTGGGCAGGAGGTGTGGCATGCACAGGATCCCTGACCAAAGGACCTCCCACCTGCTCTCAGACATAATATCTCTATCACTGTGGCAACCAGACCCCTGGGGTGTCACATTCCCCCCTAGTGAAATTTAGTACTCCGGGACTAAACATATTTTAGAAAAACATAACAAGATATAACAATAACAATACAATAAGAAACACATAAAGGTGGTCACGGCATGTCCGTAACCGGGTGCAGTCTTTGAAGAAAGCAAGGTGTCCATTTCACCAAAACAGGGAGACGTAACCAGGTAGGGGTCTGTCATACCCCGAGTCCTTAACAGTCTCTAGTCCATCCTGGGTTACGCTCCAACTATGTACAAGGATTCCCGGTAAATCCACCAAGGATTCCTAAAAATAACTGGAAACACAAAATTATACACAAGCAACAATACACAGATAAACATAAATAAAACAATTTATACACTTCAAATCCTCCAGCGTGCGGGTAACTGGCCTCTAGTGGCCCTAGTGGACCTACGGAGCTGACTGTCTGGCCCTGAACTACAGGGTGTAGGAGCTGTCAAGGGTAAACTGGGCAGCTGTCTACCGGCTCTTTGTCTCACTAGGGGTACGGCAGGCTCACTATAAGCAGAGGGTTGATCCTCCTGTTCTGCTTGTGTGGAGTCTTCTGCCTCCTGGACCGGCTGTTCTTCCAGCTCTACCTGTTGCTCCGTAGGTGCTTGGGATGCTGGTTGGAGGAAGGTGAGTACGGGTACCACAACTGCACCATTGACTTGAGTCCAAGACCGAGGGAAGTCCCCGAGCACAGTACTAACCATATCTTCCCTTTCCTCTACGGGTCGATGGTCTTCTTGTTCCTCTTCAGGGTTCCTCAGTTGTTCGGGACACTTCTTCAGGTGGTCCCGGGATACAATGGCGGTGGTTTCCCCTCCGTCTTTACTGATGGTACAAACCTTCGGGTTCTCGTGGCTTGAGGGCAGTACGGTGTACGGGTCCTTCTCCCACTGGTCATCCAACTTGTGGAGCCGTCTCTTCCTCTTCAAGACCTGCTCTCCGGGTACCAGGGGAACAGCGGGAGCATACTGGTTGTAAGTTTTCTCTTGTCTTTCCCTAGCCTGACAGAGACTTCGCTCCACGCTCTCCTGTACTCTCCGGTACTGCTGCTGCCTCTCTGTGTCCCAGTCTGTTTCTGGTGAAGTGTCCTCGGGTGTCAGGACTCCCATTTCCAGGTCAACAGGTAACTTACCAGGTCTTGCCCTCATTAGGTAAGCCGGGGTACAGTTGGTGGAACCTACCGGGATGTGGTTGTATAGGTCCACCAGATCGGGCAACTTCTCAGGCCACAGACTGCGTTCTTCCAGGGGCAACGTTTTTAGAAGATCCATTACCACCTGGTTCATTTTCTCACAAAGTCCATTAGTTTGCGGATGGTAGGGTGTCGTCCTTATCTTCCGGCAGCCATACAGATTGCAGAATTCCTGGAAGACCTCCGCTTCAAAGGCAGGTCCCTGGTCCGTCAGCACTTGGTCCGGGTACCCGTGTGGACGGCAAAAGTGCTGCTGGAAGGCTCTAGCTGCTGTTTGAGCCGTTAAGTCCTTGACGGGGACGACAACCAGAAACCGGGAGTAATGATCCACGATGGTTAACGCGTAGACGTAGCCACTTCTGCTTGGGGTCAGTTTTACATGATCCAAGGCTACCAGTTCCAACGGTTGCCGGGTGACGATGGACTGCAGGGGAGTCTTCTGGCTGGCACGGTCCTTCCTTCTCAGGTTGCACGGGCCACAGTCTCTGCACCACTTCTCAATGGTTCCCCTCATGCCTACCCAGTGGAACCGCTCGCGCAGCAGGAACTCCAGCTTCTTCCACCCGAAGTGCCCAGCTCCGTCGTGGTATGCCTCCATCACCATGGCTGCGTCCCTTCGTGGCACCACTACTTGCCAGAGTAATTCATGCGTCCGGGAGTTAACCATTCTGCGGCACAACTTCCCTTTGTAAAGGAACAGTCGACTCTTCTCTGCCCATAGTTGTTTGGCTTCCTCCGGAGCGTCTGGTTCAAGGCGAGCCTCCGGCCGAGTCAGCATCTCCTTCACCAGTCGGACGGCAGGGTCGCTGTCTTGCGTTTCCGCCCAGTTGTAGTGGGGTAAGGGGTTCAACGTAGCAGTCTGCTTACTCCTTACCTGGTGGGAATACTGAATAGTCCCATGACGGTGGAACGCAGGGAGTTCAACTTCTTTCAGTCCCTCCGGATCTTCTCCTCCGTCCGGCAGGTTGGGCATCCTGGACAGGGCGTCCGCGTTGGTATTGGAGCGTCCTGCCCGGTATTTGATTGTGAACTCGTAGTTGGACAGACGGGCCATCCACCTCTGCTCCAGGGCACCGAGTCTTGCCGTGTCCAGGTGTGTCAACGGGTTGTTATCCGTGTACACGGTGAACCGGGAAGAAGCGAGGTAATGCTTAAAGCGCTCGGTGACTGCCCATACTACGGCCAGGAACTCCAGCTTAAATGAGCTGTAATTCTCGGGGTTCCTTTCGGTGGGTCGCAGTTTTCGGCTGGCGTAGGCGATTACTCGTTCCTTCCCCTGCTGGATCTGGGACAGTACGGCTCCTAGCCCGATGTTACTGGCGTCGGTGTAGAGGATAAAGGGCTGGCTATAATCCGGGTACGCCAGGATTTCGTCCCCCGTGAGGGCCATCTTCAGCTGGCGGAAGGACTCTTCTTCCAGCTCCTCCCATTTGAAGGGCGGCTTCTGGTTCTTGGCCTTCCGGGACTGGCCTATCAGGAGGTCCTGCATAGGTGCTGCCTTCTTGGTGAAACCGGGAATAAACCTTCGGTAGTAGCCTACCAACCCGAGGAACTGCCGCACTTCTTTTACGCTGGAGGGGCTTGGCCATTCCTTAATTGCGGTGATCTTATCAGGGTCGGGAGCCACTCCGTCAGCGCTCACCACGTGTCCCAGGTACTGCACCTTTGGTTTCAGGAGGTGACACTTGGAGGGTTTCACCTTTAGGCCGTAACTCGCCAGAGCTTCGAACACTTCCGCCAGGTGTTTCAGGTGGTCCTCATACGTCTTGGAATATACGATGACATCGTCCAGGTACAACAGGACCGTCTCGAAGTTTCTGTGGCCCAGACAACACTCCATTAGTCGTTGGAAGGTTCCTGGTGCGTTGCAGAGTCCGAACGGCATGCAGGTGAACTCGCTAAGTCCCATCGGGGTGGTGAATGCGGTCTTCTCCCGGTCCGCCTCTGCTACAGGAACCTGCCAGTACCCGCTAGTGAGATCCAAGGTAGAGAAGAAGTTAGCAGATCTTAAAGCAGCCAATGACTCCTCTATCCTTGGTAAGGGGTACGCATCCTTGTGTGTGATACGGTTGATTTTCCGGTAATCTACACACATCCTCATGGTGTTGTCTTTCTTTCGGACTAAGACTAGTGGAGCTGCCCAGGGGCTACAGCTATCCCTGATCACCCCAGCCTCCTTCATGTCTCTAAGCATCCCCTTGGCGTGTTGGTAGTGTGCAGGGGGTACGGGTCGATACCTCTCTTTTATGGGAGGATGGTCTCCCGTGGGGATGTGGTGTTCTACCCCCTTGACTCGCCCGAAGTCTAACGGGTGTTTACTAAACACTCTCTCGTACTCTTGAACCACCCGATAGACTCCCTGTTTCTGATGTGAGGGAGTGGAGTCAGTACCCAAATGTAGTTGCTGACACCAGTCCTCCTTTGTTTTCTTAGAGCCGTTACCTTCCTCCGGGTGAGATGGAGGCAAGGGTTCCACAGATTGTATAGCATTTTGGTTAATGGTATATAATTTGGCTAGCGTGGCATACCGGGGCAGGTACACTTCCCTCTCCCCGATATTGATTATGCGAACGGGCACCCTCCCATGGCATACATTGACCACCCCCCGTGCTGTCAAAATGGTGGGCCTACTGTCTGAGTAAACTGGTTCTACCATTGCCTGGTAATCTCTACCTCTCAGACCAATAGCTGCCCGGCACCAAATCATCATTTCACTTTTTGGGGGCATGGCAATAGGAAAAGGGTCACACATTCTCACGCTTCCAATCTCACCACCGGAGAGTTCTATCTGTTGCCGTCGCATCAGTGCCCGGATCTCTTTCTGGAGCACTCGCTGCTGGCCGGAGCTGGCGTTCTTGGCAACCTGCTGTAAAAGGAAAATCACCTCTGCAAGACAATTTTCAATTACATTAGTTCCTAGAGTTATTTTTGGGTGACTCTCATGTTTGTCAATATCTACAATGATCAGTCCCTGTGCTGCCAGTTCGACTCTACCGATTTTGATGGTCACCTCTTTAAATCCGATCTGTGGCACGGGCTGGCCATTGCTGGCGATGATACTCAAGTCGTCGTCAGGGTAGCGGGTAATATCCGAGTCATTCCAGTACTGCTTAAAGAGCACGTACGGGATGGTGGTGACCTGTGACCCGGTGTCCAGTAGGGCACTCATGGGAATGCCATCCAGTACCACAGGCAAGACTGGACGTCCTCCCACATATCTGTCGCGCCAGTTCGATGGGCCTGGTGATCTTTTTCCTGGGGGTTGGCCCTCTACCCCAGGTTGTGCCCGTTTAAAGAACAGTACCTTGCCATATGTCCAGGTTGATTGCAGCGGCGGCAGATGGGTCGTCCGTCCTCGCTGTATCGGTCACTGGGTCTTCCTCTGGCCGGTGGGGTCCTCCTTGGTCGACGCCACGGGATGTCCTCCGGTCCGGATGCCAGCTGGATCTTCCCTGGGGTGGAAGCCTGTAAAGACTGCACAGTTCGGGTTAGCGCAGCAACGCTCTTAGCTAGCTCTTGGACCTGATGGTGTAGGTCTGGAGCCGGGTCATTGTCCAAAGCCTGCGCATCAGCTCCCACAGGCCCTGCCGACAAGGGCGCCGCCTCCTGGTGGTAAGTGATAGCAGGGCGCTTGTGGGTCACAACGCCACCCGGTGCCGGTTCTCGGAGCACCCGGATGGCTCTGTCCTTGAACTGTGCAAAGCCCAGATGGGGATCCTGTAAGGCCATTGCCCGCAACTGGGTTCGGTGGGTATTACAATACAGTCCCTCTATAAACTGTTCGGTCAACAGCCTGTCCTCGTTTCCCACTCCATCAGGGTCGGTCTGCTTAATGGCCCTCAGGGCCTCTTGTAGGTTTAGTGCATAGTCCCTTACACTCTCATGCGCTCGCTGCTTGCACCCGTAGAATCTAAGCTTAATCTCGGCTGAGGTGCGGGTATCAAAGGTGTCCTTCAGCCGGGTTAGTATCCCTGCGACAGTCTTCCTCCCAGGTGGCCAGGATTTTACTTCCCTTTTGGCTGCCCCGGTTAGTTGGGCCACCAGGATGCTCACTTTTTGCTCTTCTGTGAGGGGGTACACCTGGAAGAGGCTATCCAGCTTTTCTCTAAAGTCATGCAGGGTATGTGACTCCCCTGAGTACTGGGGTAGCCAAGCTGCTCCCGGGATATAGGGCATGGTGAAGGGCATAACTGCAGCAGCGGTAGCGCTGGCGGGGGTTGAGGCAGTGAAGCTCTCCTCCGTATCCGACATCTTCCTCCCCCCTAGTGGACCGTGGCCTACCTTGCGATGATCCTCTTCCGTAGGCCGCGGCTCCGCAGTGGATCGTCAGGGTTGAGGACCTTCCGTCGCGCTCCTGTGACGTCGGCGTCTGCTGGGCTCCTTCCAGGACCTTACGCAACGTCCGGACGTGAGGCGGGGCTTCAGTTCTCGCGCGCTTTCGGAGTCCACGCCCCTCTTCTTCCCGCGCGGCGTCCTCAAGATGGTGTCCAATGGCGGGAAAACTCCACGGATGGCGGGAAGAAGGCAGAAGATGGCGCCGGATGGTGGGAAACTTCACCGATGGCGGGAAGAAGGCTGAAGATGGCGCCGGATGGCGGGAATCTTCACCACAGGTAAGTTTGAAAAGTCTCTTTTTCAGGCACGCAGTACCCGGTGGTTGCGGGCACGAAATCCTGCCGACTACGCCAAAGTTGACGCGCCCCTGGGCCTGTGTCGCGCTGCGTTGCGCACGCGGGAGCTTACCCGGAGCCGGATCTCTTGAGGGTTGTAGTCTCGTGGCGGTGACCCGGTCCGTGCCCAGGGAGTCAAACTGAGCGGCGATGTAACAGCGGTAGATGTAGGACGACTACGCCACCCGTTGAATGCAGCTATGGAGCTGCCGCTGCAGGACAGTCCGCGGAGGCCGGTGGATGGATGGTGCAGCGTAGATGGTATAACCCCCAACGGGAGGGGTATGGCCTCAGGGCAGCAGATGGATGATGGGGGTAGCAGGAACCACTCAGAGACGGTGCGGTGTAATTCAGGGTCTTTACTGGTAACAACGATAGACCCTCCCGGAGTACTTGCTAGTGAACGGGGCCTGGTCAGTCCTTGAGCAGATGGGATCTCCCCTGGCCAGGCGGAGTTGTAGGCCTCCCAAACTGACTGCACTCTTCTGGCTACCTTGCTAGAAGCGGATATAAGTAGCCCACGTCCCTGAGTGTACCGTGTGGTGCTCACCCGTATGGCCGGTGACTCGGGGCCTTCTAATGGCTTCCGCTCCACGATGGCGGTGCTGGTCCCACGCGTGTGACCGTGCCTTCGGGTTTCTGGGCCTGAGGACCTGAAATCCCCTGCCGGTCGGCTTCTGCTGCTGGGTAAGAGTTAGTCCCCACAGCCTCGGACGCCGGGTCCGGTAAGAAAGCTTCTCAGTCAGGGCGAGCTCTGCAGCTGCCAGCCCCTGACTTGTAGTAGTATTGCTCCCACTGAGCTTCTGCTGTTTCTTCCTGTGACTGTTTCTTGTCTCTACTCTCCTTGACTACTAACCCTGCTTCAGCCCCGGGTTTATATAGGGGAAGTTCTTCCCCTCCCAAGACTGGGCAGGAGGTGTGGCATGCACAGGATCCCTGACCAAAGGACCTCCCACCTGCTCTCAGACATAATATCTCTATCACTGTGGCAACCAGACCCCTGGGGTGTCACACTATTGCATGGGGAGTGCGGTGAAATGAACCTCTGTGGACCCTTAGTGGTGCTAACAGGAGCAGTGGCCATGTGTCACACCATTTGCGCTTTCCACCATCCCTGTTCTATATCATCCTTCCGCATTTGTGTCTTGTATTTGTTGCATCATTTGACGTCGTTCACACCTGTGCACTGTCTCTTCCTTGTGTGCTGTATTTTGGGATCTGGTGTTGTGTTTCTTGAGTGATGGTCACTATGTGGTGTCTCCCTGTGTGCGGGTTTACACTATATGGTCTCTTGGAAGCTGTTGTGACTATAGTTGGATGTGGTCCATTGTTTTGTGTAGTTTGATGTGTGTGTGATTGTCCGTTTCCAAGGTGGAGCAAAAAAACAGAAAGGAAGTGAAAGGATCCAATTTATTACCATGTCACAAATAATGGCAAAGCTTCATACTTTACATAATAGGAACAGAAAGACAATCCATAGAAATGTTATTAGATTCTATTTTTATGTATTAGATAGATAGATGGAACTATGAAACTTGAAAGACATACTGATAGGATGTTTAGATTGTGAGCCCCAATGGGGACAGTGCTGCAAATGTATGTAAAGCACTATGGAATTAATAGTGCTATATAAATGAATCAATATTATTATATGATATAAATATATTATTTATGTATATATGGTGAAACTATGTAAGTATGTATCTATAATGTCTCCTCAATCTATATATATATATATATGATATGTCTAAGGGGTAGCGTTTCTCCTTATGGAGAGTGACACACCGGCTCTGGCACGTCAAGGTAAGGAGGCTTATTCGCCATGCAATGCTTCTCTGGGAAATTGAATATGCAAATTGCCTCTTCAGAGAAAAAGACCTCAGTCCAGAGCCTCTCACCAGCCAAATCACTTCTCATACTTTGCACTGACGAGGGCCAACAGCCCGAAACGCCGTGTCTGCAAATTGAGATTCTGATTTGGCTTTTATCCTAAGTCATATTGCACGACTCGTTAAAGGGTTGATTGTGACTTGTATGATTGCTGCTTCCAATAGGTGGCGCTATAGAGTACAAGTCCTCTTTTTCTCTGAAGAGGCAATTTGCATATATATATATAAAAACATTAACAAACATATATATGTATGTGTTTAGCTATGATGTATGTACTGTATGTACTAAAAATATAGAATTATTTAAAGTATATCATATCTATCATATATCTATGTATAATATATGTCTAAAATCTACATTTTTTTATGATATAAATAGAGATATATATGAATATATATCTATGTAGCGATGTCTCTATCCACATGAATTAGAGCCAGAGGAGGAGATATGGTGAACAGCCGTCCCACCCATCTCTTCAGCTGTTCACAAAAAACCCAGCCCAGTGAAAAGACAAATAAGTCTCTCAGCATCTTTGACACTGTAGTTACAAATATGGGTTTCCATCACCAACTGTTTAAAAGTTGATGATACATATCTCCTCTGTGATGACCTTAAATACTTCTATATATATGTATTTACAACAAAATTAATGGTGCAAAATATATGTTATCTATATACAGTACAGACCAAAAGTTTGGACACACCTTCTCATTTAAAGATTTTTCTGTATTTTCATGACTTTGAAAATTGTCCATTCACACTGAAGGCATCAAAACTATGAATTAACACATGTGGAATTATATACTTAACAAAAAAGTGTGAAACAACTGAAAATATGTCTTATATTCTAGGTTCTTCAAAGTAGCCACCTTTTTCTTTGATGACTGCTTTGCACACTCTTTGCATTCTCTTGATGAGCTTCAAGAGGCAGTCATCGGAAATGGTTTTCACTTCACAGGTGTGCCCTGTCAGGTTTAATAAGTGGGATTTCTTGCCTTATAAATGTGGTTGAGACCATCAGTTGTGTTGTGCAGAAGTCTGGTGGATACACAGCTGATAGTCCTCCTGAATAGACTGTTAGAATTTGTATTATGGCAAGAAAAATGCAGCTAAGTAAAGAAAAACGAGAGGCCATCATTACTTTAAGAAATGAAGGTCAGTCAATGCGAAAAATTGGAAAAACTTTGAAAGTGTTCCCAAGTGCAGTTGTAAAAACCATAAATCGCTACAAAGAAACTGGCTCACATGAGGACCGCCCCAGGAAAGGAAGAACAAGAGTCACCTCTGCTTCTGAGGATAAGATTATCCGAGTCACCAGCCTCAGAAATCACAGGTTAAGCGCAGCTCAGATTAGAGACCAGGTCAATGTCACACAGAGTTCTAGCAGCAGACACATCTCTACAACAACTGTTAAGAGGAGACTTTGTGCAGAAGGCCTTCATGGTAAAATAGCTTCTAGGAAACCACTGCTAAGGACAGGCAACAAGCAGAAGAGACTTGTTTGGGCTAAAGAACACAAGGAATGGACATTAGACCAGTGGAAATCTGTGCTTTGGTCTGATGAGTCCAAATTTGAGATCTTTGGTTTCAACCACCATGTCTTTGTGCGACGCAGAAAAGGTGAACGGATGGACTCTACATGCCTGGTTTCCACCGTGAAGCATGGAGGAGCAGGTGTGATGGTGTGGGGGTGCTTTGCTGGCGACACTGTTGGGAATTTATTCAAAATTGAAGGCATACTGAACCAGCATGGCTACCACAGCATCTTGCAACCGCATGCTATTCCATCCGGTTTGCATTTAGTTGGACCATCATTTATTTTTCAACAGGACAATGACCCCAAACACACCTCCAGGCTGTGTAAGGGCTATTTGACCAAGAAAGAGAGTGATGGGGGTGCTACGCCAAATTACCTGGCCTCCACAGTCACCAGACCTGAACCCAATTGAGATAGTTTGGGGTGAGCTGGACCTCAGAGTGAAGGCAAAAGGGCCAACAAGTGCTAAGCATCTCTGGGAACTCCTTCAAGATTGTTGGAAGACCATTTCCGGTGACTACCTCTTGAAGCTCATCAAGAGAATGCCAAGAGTGTGCAAAGCAGTCATCAAAGCAAAAGGTGGCTACTTTGAAGAACCTAGATTATAAGACATATTTTCAGTTGTTTCACATTTTTTTGTTAAGTATATAATTCCACATGTGTTAAGTCATAGTTTTGCTGCCTTCAGTGTGAATGTACAATTTTCATAGTCATGAAAATACAGAAAAATCTTTCAATGAGAAGGTGTGTCCAAATTTTTGGTCTGTACTGTACGTATTAGTACGCCCTGGGCTGTAAAGGGGTTAAGACCCATAGTGGTGGGGATTGGTTCCCATGGTGAAAAATTAAGTGCCTGGATGGATTTTTACCTACAGCCTCTGGTTCAGGAAACTCCGAGTTACATTAGGGATTCAAAATTCATAGTGACCATTTTTGATAAATGTGAATGGCCAAAAAACTTTGGATGATTGTCCTGTGATGTGGTGGCATTATACCCCCTCAATTCCACACCATATTGCTTTAGCATGTTTAACCTACCACCTTGACACATACAGTTCGTACACTATAGAAATAAAAGAATTTCTGGTCATAGCAGTACAGTTCCTCTTAGAGCATAATTATTTTAGCTTTGATAAAAGTTTTTTTTTTACAGAAAAGAGGAGTCAGCATGGGCAGTAAATTTTCTCCTTCGCTAGTGAACATAGTGATGTGTAGGTGGAAGGAGCTTTTCATTTACCATAATGATAACACATATAGTGGACACATTGTGTGGTACGGTAGATTTATTGATGACCTCCTCCTGGTGTGGGGGGCACACAGGAGGAGGTGGTACAATTTGTACAGTTCATCAACCGCAATAATTTTAATCTTAAATTCACTTAGTTCTACCATTCATCCAAAATTACTTTTTTGGATCTCGAACTTGAGGCTACCAAGGAGAAAGAATTGGTCAAAATTAATCCCCACAGAAAATCTACAGCCTCAAATTCTATTCTATCAGCTAAATGTTGTCATCCGCCACATATTAAGAGAAATATCCCTTACGGTGAGCTAATACGAACAATACGAAATTGTTCAGATAACATCACTTTTCAGAAGGAATCAGAAAAAATGTGGAACAGACTATCCAATAGGTGCTATCCCGAGTGGTCTTTAAGAAAAGCGAGTAGAATTGTCTCCAATATAAATCGGAAAGATATACTCCGAAATAAACAGAAAAATAACATTAACACATTGGATACTAGGGTAACGTTTTCTACCACCTATAGTCCTCAGTATAATAAAATTACATCTAGAATTAAAAAGTATAACCCTATTATATATCAGAACAAGAAACTAAAAAAACCTACTTTCTAATGACATCCGCTTTGTAGCCAGGAAAGCGCCCGCTCTGGGAACCATCCTTTCTCCTAGCTTATACACCAGTGAGACTAATACTGTACAACCAAATTGGCTCAGCACAAAAGGTTTCTTCAGATGTGGAGCCAATCGCTGCAAAGCGTGTCTACACGCGGTTAAAACAGATAGTTTTATGTCCTTAAGTAATGATAGAGAATATAAAATTCATGATTTCCTCAATTGTAATTCATCAGGGGTTATATACCTTATAGAATGTGACGCGCCCCCTGGGACATATTCCTTTTTGAGGGGAATACCCGGCACCGGATCAGATGGGGGGTTGTAGTCTCCGAGCGGCTGTGACCCGGCCCCGTGCCCAGGGCGTCAAGCTCAGTGTTATGTGGCAGTCCTACAGATGTTATTAAGAGTTCTTTTGTGTCGACTACGCCACCCGTTGTGATGCGGTCACTGTGGCCGCCGCTGCAGCAGGGTCCGCTGAGGCTGATGGTGGGTGCGCAGCTTGGTGGGATAACCCCCAACGGGAGGGGTATAGCCTCAGAGGGGACAGGCGCAGAGGATGGGGGTTGTGGTGGTGTAGTGCAGACGGCAGTGAAGACAGAGTCGGGTTGTGCAGTTAAGGATGTTTACTTACTGCAGATGTTGTACTGGTCACTCCAGCTGCTAGTGACCACCCGAGCCGTGCTGCGTCCACCAGGTCCTGGATCCAGCCAACCCCCAAACAAGTCCGGAGCGTGGCCCTGAGCTCTCTTTCTGTCCTTTCTCTGGCCGTCCCCACCAGTAATCCACCTAGGTCCAGCTCCCTCGGGCCTTCTGTTGGGACACCCTTGGCCCTGGGTTCCCTGACCCTTCATGTGGTGTGCCTTCGGGGTGGATGTGATGGGTGACCGTGGCAGACGCTGCCCACGGTCTCCGGTCTCTGGCTGGGGAATGTTTTTACCCCCACCAGCTTGGGTTCCGGTACCCTGATGCCGACTCTTCACCCGGTGCTTTTAGTTGGGATCTCAGAGTCCTTCTCTTCTGTGCTCTGGGTCTCTCTCTTTTCTCCTCTCTCTCTCTGGGTCTTGGTCTTTCTTCTCTCCTCTCCTGACTTGTTCTCTGCAGCTGATCCACTCTGCATCTGATCCTCTGCATCTGACCCTGTTCTTAGTTGGTGCCCACCTTATATACACCCTCTATGTGTGAGCTCAGGTGACCAGCACCCAATGAGCTCCTAACTTTACCCAGGCTGCTCCCCCTATCTGCCCCTACACTACTTGGGATGTACCACCCCCCTCCCACTCCAGCCAGGAACAGACTCGGTCGTACCTGCACATTTCTAAGTGGGAGTACCGTCGGTCTGCTCCTCGGAAATGGGATGTGTGTAGTGCATGCAGCCTACCGAGCTCAGTTCCACACTCCATCCTTGCCCGGGAGTGGAATATCACACCTCTGGGTTGAGGTGCAATACTCCTGTAGCAGCCGAATCCTCAGGGTGCTACATTCCCCCCTGGTAAATCACAGCACGTCCTCGGGCTGTAAAGACAAAAACACCAAAACATACAAAAATTTTTTTTTTTCATATAAACATAATAAAACATATAAAACATTATATATATAAAACTTTTCATATAAACATTCTCGTCGTCTCTTGTTTCAGGTTCCTCCTCCGGACACTGTGCAACGTGTGTCCGGGAAAAGTGCGACAGTCTCTTTGAAAAACTGGTTTTCCTATAAAACCGGTAGGGGGCGCTTTAGGACGCGCAACTATATACAGGGGAAGTTGGCCGCTCTCAGTCCTCGGCCAGGTAGAGGGAAGGGAATGGCTGCTCACAGTCCTCAGCCTGTGGGATTAAGGGGTTAACGGGTGAACAGTTCACTCAGCTGGTCCCAACGGGGACTATATATATGTAGCAACAACAGTTTCAGTTTCTTTATACCCCGATCGGGTAACTATTTACAGCACCTGCTCTGCCGCACTCAACGGCGTCTTCCTCCTGCTCTTTGCTTGTAGCTGTTGGTAACTTCAGACCCGTCCGGCCATGTGAGCTGGCTGAACAAGTCCTCTCCCAGACGTGGCACCCTTGGTTTTACGGGTGCGGGCGCGGTGGTGGTGGCGCCCGGGTTGCCCTGGCCTTGCGTCCAGGCCTGGGGCACCTGGAAGGTGAAGGGCACCGTTAATACGGCGGCGCCCTGGGCTACCTGGCCTTGCGACCAGGCCGGAGGCTCCGCGGAGGTAGGGGGCGCTGTTGGTGTTGCGGCGCCCGGGAATTCTAGGCCCTGCGACCAGGCTGGTGGTACTTCCTGCTTGGTCACGCTCGGGGTCGAGGCGTGTGACGTCACAGGGGTCGCGGCGGTGGCTTCCGGTTGGGGCCTAGTCTGCGTCGGTGACATGGCGTTTTCGGGCACAGCAGGGGGACTTTCGGGCTCTGCGACGGGGAGCTGGGGCAGGTAAGCGGTGTCACGGCTTGGGGTATAGGCGTCCCCTTTACCTGCCTCCATGCGTTCGGCTCCCTCCTCGGCGCCGTCTCCGGCCTTGGGTCCTCCCGCGCCATCCTCAGAGGCGGTCTCCTTCCTCATCTCGGCTGGCGTGCTCCGGGTCTTGGTTTCAGCTTGCGTCTTGGTTTCAGCTTGCTGGGCCATCTCCCGGCTCCATTCCGCCAATATCTCGCGCTGTACCCGGGCCATCCTCCGTGCGAGGCCCTCCAGGGCAGTCTGCGCACACTCCCGGTCTCGGGGGAGCTGTGCAAGGACCTCCACTAGGCCTAGTGGGGTCGTGGTGTCCAGCAGGCTCCTGACCAACGGGTCGGTGCTGCTCAGCTCTTCTTCCAGCAGGCTCCTGACCAGCGGGCCGGTGCTGCTCTGCTCTCTGGACATCTCCGGGTGAGCTTCTCTGCTACTCTTCTCCAGGCTTCTTGCCTCCGGGTGCGCTCGCTCCAGACTGCTCCAGGCGGCACCCATCTTCGTTCTTTTCTTTCGTCTCCTCCCCCTTCGAGGGCGGTCCCGGGGCCACTGGGTGACCGTCAGCTCCAGGGGCGGTTCTTTCACGCTGACAGACACCTCCAGCATCACAGTCTCTGTCGGTGGGGGCGGCTTCCACCCTTGGCGCCATTTTCTGTCCTGGCCCACGATGGGAGGTGGCCCCCTGCCCTCCTTTGGCACGCCCATAATGGCGTCCGCTGCTCTTCCAAGGCGGGAAATCTGCGGTTTTGGCGGGAAGCGTCGCCCAGTGGCGGGAAACTCTGCAGATGGCGGGAACAAGTTAGAAATGGCGGACAATCGGCGGGAAACGACTGGTGATGGAGTCCGATGGCGGGGACCCTCCGGAACCGGCAGGAGACTTCTTTTTGAGGTAAATGCGATCTTTTCTTCAGGCACGCAGTACCCGGGTGTTGCGGGCACGTAATCCTGCCGACTACGCCAAAGTTGACGCGCCCCCTGGGACATATTCCTTTTTGAGGGGAATACCCGGCACCGGATCAGATGGGGGGTTGTAGTCTCCGAGCGGCTGTGACCCGGCCCCGTGCCCAGGGCGTCAAGCTCAGTGTTATGTGGCAGTCCTACAGATGTTATTAAGAGTTCTTTTGTGTCGACTACGCCACCCGTTGTGATGCGGTCACTGTGGCCGCCGCTGCAGCAGGGTCCGCTGAGGCTGATGGTGGGTGCGCAGCTTGGTGGGATAACCCCCAACGGGAGGGGTATAGCCTCAGAGGGGACAGGCGCAGAGGATGGGGGTTGTGGTGGTGTAGTGCAGACGGCAGTGAAGACAGAGTCGGGTTGTGCAGTTAAGGATGTTTACTTACTGCAGATGTTGTACTGGTCACTCCAGCTGCTAGTGACCACCCGAGCCGTGCTGCGTCCACCAGGTCCTGGATCCAGCCAACCCCCAAACAAGTCCGGAGCGTGGCCCTGAGCTCTCTTTCTGTCCTTTCTCTGGCCGTCCCCACCAGTAATCCACCTAGGTCCAGCTCCCTCGGGCCTTCTGTTGGGACACCCTTGGCCCTGGGTTCCCTGACCCTTCATGTGGTGTGCCTTCGGGGTGGATGTGATGGGTGACCGTGGCAGACGCTGCCCACGGTCTCCGGTCTCTGGCTGGGGAATGTTTTTACCCCCACCAGCTTGGGTTCCGGTACCCTGATGCCGACTCTTCACCCGGTGCTTTTAGTTGGGATCTCAGAGTCCTTCTCTTCTGTGCTCTGGGTCTCTCTCTTTTCTCCTCTCTCTCTCTGGGTCTTGGTCTTTCTTCTCTCCTCTCCTGACTTGTTCTCTGCAGCTGATCCACTCTGCATCTGATCCTCTGCATCTGACCCTGTTCTTAGTTGGTGCCCACCTTATATACACCCTCTATGTGTGAGCTCAGGTGACCAGCACCCAATGAGCTCCTAACTTTACCCAGGCTGCTCCCCCTATCTGCCCCTACACTACTTGGGATGTACCACCCCCCTCCCACTCCAGCCAGGAACAGACTCGGTCGTACCTGCACATTTCTAAGTGGGAGTACCGTCGGTCTGCTCCTCGGAAATGGGATGTGTGTAGTGCATGCAGCCTACCGAGCTCAGTTCCACACTCCATCCTTGCCCGGGAGTGGAATATCACACCTCTGGGTTGAGGTGCAATACTCCTGTAGCAGCCGAATCCTCAGGGTGCTACAAATGCACCTTGTGTAAGGTCCACTATATGGGTTGTACCACAGGTGCGCTGAAAGTCCGTATCAGAAGACATCTTTCTGATGCGATTAATTTGGAAGCCATAAATACATCAGCAGTATCGAGGCATTTTGCGAGAGTTCATAAAGGTGACACCTCATTCCTTAAATATATGGAGATAGAGAAGGTATATAGATCCACACGAGGGGGGGATCATAAGTGCAAACTTCTGAACCGGGAGTCCCTGTGGATTTTCACATTGGATACCACAGGGGTTAAATTCAAGACAGGATCTGATACTGCAGTATTAAGAAATATAATTCTGCATTTATTTCCATGCATGTACACTGGGTACGGAAAGTATTCAGACCCCTTTACATTTTTCACTCTTTGTTTCATTGCAGCCATTTGGTAAATTCTAAAAAGTTCATTTTTTTCTCATTAAAGTCCACTCTGCACCCCATCTTGACTGAAAAAAAACAGAAATGTAGAAATTTTTGCAAATTTAATAAAAAAGAAAAACTGAAATATCACACGGGCATAAGTATTCAGACCCTTTGCTCAGTATTGAGTAGAAGCATCCTTTTGGGCTAGTACAGCCATGAGTCTTCTTGGAAATGATGCAACAAGTTTTTCACACCTGCATTTTGGGATCCTCTGCCATTCTTCCTTGCAGATCCTCTCCAGTTCCGTCAGGATGAATGGTAAACGTTGGTGGACAGCCATTTTCAGTTCTCTCCAAAGATGCTCAATTGGGTTTAGGTCAGGGCTCTGGCTGGGCCAGTCAAGAATGGTCACATAGTTGTTCTGAAGCCACTCCTTTGTTATTTTAGCTGTGTGCTTAGGGTCATTGTCTTGTTGGAAGGTGAACCTTTGGCCAAGTCTGAGGTGCAGAGCACTCTGGAAGAGGTTTTCATCCAGAATATCTCTGTACTTGACCGCATTCATGTTTCCTTCAATTGCAACCAGTCGTCCTGTCCCTGCAGCTGAAAAAAACACCCATAGCATGATACTGCTGTTATGATCTGCTACAAGAACTAAGGAAAGAGAGGAAATCTGTCCATACAATAGGACTAAGCCGATTCCCTACGATGCAGTGGGCAACCTGTTCCTTGTGAACAGACCCGCCTTCGTCCGCGGCTAGTCTGAACGCAGACCTATAGATTAAAGGGAGGGGTCCCTAAAAGAACTAAGGACTGGGACAAAATTGGACACCTCCTGGCAGAAGTAGTAGCCGAAGACGACAAACAGACAAAAGTACTTAGTGGTCCAAGGACCAAACAAACTAGAGAGATACAGTAGGTACAAAGCACCTGGCTAGATTAAGAGTCAAAGTAACACTGAAGTCCAGCAAAGCCTGAAGGGCGGAGCTGGAATAAATAGGCAGAAGTTCACGTGACCACAAAATAGAAAAAACTAACAGGAGGGTTCTAACAACTGCCACCACCATGTTTCACTGTTGGGATTGTATTAGGCGTGTAATGAGCAGTGCCTGGTTTTCTCCACACATACCACTTAGAATTATCACCAAAAACTTCTATCTTCGTCTCATCAGACCAGAGAATCTTATTTCTCATAGTCTGGGAGTCCTTCATGTGTTTTTGAGCAAACTCTATGCGGGCTTTCATATGAGGAGAGGCTTCCGTCTGGCCATTCTGCCATAAAGGCCCAACTGGGGGAGGGCTGCAGTGATAGTTTACTTTGTGGAACTTTCTCCCATCTCCCTACTGCATCTCTGGAGCTCAGCCACAGTGATCTTGGGGTTCTTCTTTACCTTTCTCACCAAGGCTCTTCTCCCACGATTGCTCAGTTTGGCTGGACGGCCAGATCTAGGAAGACTTCTGGTGGTCCCAAACTTCTTCCATTTAAGGATTATGGAGGCCACTGTGCTGTTATGAACCTTGAGTAATGCAGAAATTCTTTTATATCCTTGGCTAGATGTGTGCCTTGCCACAATTCGGTCTCTGAGCTCCTTGGGCAGTTCCTTTGAGCTCATGATTCTCATTTGGTCTGACAAGCACTGTGAGCTGTGGGGTCTTATATAGACAGGTGTGTGCCTTTCCAAATCAAGTCCTATCAGTTTAATTAAACACATTTGGACTCCATTGAAGGAGTAGAACCATCTCAAGGAGGATCACAAGGAAATAGACAGCATGTGACTTAAATATGAGTGTCTGAGCAAAGGATCTGAATACTTATGACCATGTGATATTTCAGTTTTTCTTTTTTAACAAATTTGCAAAAAAATTCTGCATTGCTGTTTTTTTCAGTCAAGATGGGGTGCAGAGTGTACTTTAATGAGAAAAAAAATGAACTTTTTAGAATTTATCAAATGGCTGCAATGAAACAAAGAGTGAAAAATTTAAAGGAGTCTGAATACTTTCCGTACTCACTGTATGTATCTATATACACTGCTCCAAAAATAAAGGGAACACTTAAAACAACAGAATATAACTCCAAGTAAATCAAACTTCTGTGAAATCAAACTGTCCACTTAGGAAGCAACACTGATTGACAATCAATTTCACATGCTGATGTGAAAATGGAATAGACGATAGATGGAAATTATTGGCAATTATCAAGACACCTTCAATAAAGGAGTGGTTCTGCAGGTGGGGACCACAGACCACATCTCAGTACCAATGCGTTCTGGCTGATGTTTTGGTCACTTTTGAATGTTGGTTGTGCTTTCACACTCGTGGTAGCATGAGACAGACTCTACAACCCACAGAAGTTGCTCAGATAGTGCAGCTCATTCAGGATGGCACATCAATGCGAGCTGTGGCAAGAAGGTTGGCTGTGTCCAGAGGCTGGAGGCGCTACCAGGAGACAGGCCAGTACACCAGGAGATGTGGAGGGGGCCGTAGGAGGGCAACAACCCAGCAGCAGGACCGCTACCTCCGCCTTTGTGCAAGGAGGAACAGGAGGAGCTCTGCCAGAGACCTGCAAAATGACCTCCAGCAGGCCACAAATGTGCATGTGTCTGCACAAACGGTTAGATACCGACTCCATGAGGGTGGTATGAGGGCCCGACGTCCACAGATAGGGGTTGTGCTCACAGCCCAAAACCATGCAGGACGCTTGGCATTTGCCACAGAACACCCGGATTGGCAAAGTCGCCACTCGCGCCCTGTGCTCTTCACAGATGAAAGCAGGTTCACACTGAGCACATGTGACAGACGTGACAGAGTCTGGAGACGCCGTCGAGAGCGACATCCTTCAGCATGACCGGTTTGGCAGTGGGTGAGTAATGGTGTGGGGTGGCATTTCTTTGGAGGGCCGCACAGCCCTCCATGTGCTCGCCAGAGGTAGCCTGACTTCCATTAGGTACCGAGATGAGATCCTCAGACCCCTTGTGAGACCATATGCTGGTGCGGTTGGCCCTGGGTTCCTCCTAATGCAGGACAATGCCAGACCTCATGTGGCTGGAGTGTGTCAGCAGTTCCTGCAAGATAAAGGCATTGAAGCTATGGACTGGCCCGCTTATTCCCCAGACCTGAATCCGATTGAGCACATCTGGGACATCATGTCTTGCTCCATCCGCCAACGTCACGTTGCACCACAGACCGTCCAGGAGTTGGCGGATGCTTTAGTCCAGGTCTGGGAGGAGATCCCACATGAGACCATCCGCAACCTCATCAGGAGCATGCCCAGGCGTTGTAGGGAGGTCATACAGGCACGTGGATATATATATATATATATGCCTTTTTGTCATTCTAGTAGTAGGGCCATAATTAAGACATGATTTGTTGAAACGCGTAGGTCTGTAAGCTATGATAGTTGCACATTTGCTGTATTCTTTGTGGAGCAGTGTTTTATATGGCTAATAAAAGCTAAGTTTTAATATTTTTTCTACTAAACAAACCTTTACGCTGCGTCATTTGCACTTTTCCCTTGTCTGGCTACACTTACGTTTCGCCCTGGTACCACTTATCTGCATCTCCAGAAGTTTCCCATTTCTCTATTATACTCTTCAAATTACATTTTGAGACTTTCTCCTCCTGTTGTTGCACATATTTTTTTCCCTTCATCTGCACAGGTATCATTAATCTATCAACTATAATGGCCGTACCAGGTCCTGCAGGTCCTGTATCCCGTACACATGACGTGGGCAGTGCACGGCATGCCGCTAGTTTTTATTCTGAGTGCTCTTATATACGGTGTTAGTTTTACACAATGTTGAGCCTGTGATTTGCAGAGTGAAATGTCTGACTGCTAGAACAGAAGTATACGGCAGATTCTACAGCATGGATACATAAAGGACGTCCTGGGGGAATATACCTCCCTCCAACACTCGTCCAGTCCCTGCCTCACACTAGAGACATTTACAATAACTCCAGGACTATGGAGCTGGTCATTTTCTCATAATCTGTGGCCATTATTAGTGATCTCGCATTGTACGGTAATATCACCCTGGAGGTTGTGATGTATTTAGTGTAATAGCGCCATCTAGAATATACAGTATATATCAGGCGATACCATGCTTTCTATAGTTAGTCGTCTTATGTGCCCTCTATAGCTATATATTATAATTTATATTTCTTTATAATAATTTATAATAAATTACTCGATAGTTTTTCAGCTTTATGATGTTTATTAATCTGCTGTAATTATAAAAGAAAGTCCAACCTTACAGTGGACACAGGTGGAAGTGTCCTCCATGATGGTGTAGGCTGAGGTGGAGCAAGTATATAGTCAGTGGGGGATCAAGATGACCAGTATTCCTCAGGGTTCCTTGTTATCAGGGAGGGACCCGGTGTATGCAATCAAAAGATCTTATCCTCTGACCGGCTGTGTGCCATCAACAGGTAATGATCCTCTGTCCGGCTGTGTGCCATCAACAGGTAATGACCATCCGGCAGTGCGACATCAACTGGTCATCACCCTCCAGCTGTGTGCCATCAACAGGTAATGACCATCCGGCAGTGCGCCATCAACAGGTAATGACCCTCTGGCTATGGCCATCAATAGGTCATCACCCTCCGGCTGTGTGCCATCAACCGGTAATGACCATCCGGCAGTGTGCCATGAACAGGTACTGACCATCCGGCTGTGTGCCATCAACAGGTAATGATCCTCTGTCCGGCTGTGTGCCATCAACAGGTAATGACCATCCGGCAGTGCGACATCAACTGGTCATCACCCTCCAGCTGTGTGCCATCAACAGGTAATGACCCTCTGGCTATGGCCATCAATAGGTCATCACCCTCCGGCTGTGTGCCATGAACAGGTAATGACCATCCGGCAGTGCGCCATGAACAGGTAATGACCATCCGGTAGTGCGCCATGAACAGGTAATGACCATCCGGCTGTGTGCCATCAACAGGTAATGATCCTCCATCTGGCTGTGTGCCATCAACAGGTAATGACCCTCTGGCTATGGCCATCAATAGGTCATCACCCTCCGGCTGGGTGCCATCAAATGTTTTTATCTTCTGTCCAGTTTTCTGCCATCAAGAGGTAATGACCCTCCAGCTGTGGGCCATCAACAGGTCATCACCCTTCGGCATTTAGGCTTCTTGTCTTCTGTAAGATGCGATTCTTGAGTCTCCTGATGTTAAAAAATATTTAAAAAATCACAGATTAAACTAATAATCTATCTAGTACATAAGCATCACAATTTATAATCTATCTAGTGCATAAGTATGACAATTTAGCTCACAGAACATACACTATGCTAAAACATTAGACCCTACAAGCAGAAATTTGCTAAACTAACATAAATATAACTGACAAATCAGTAGAAAAATCGCTACCAATGGCACAGCTCTCTTCACATCAACCTGTAACCATAGTAGATAAGAAATAGAGGACAATGCTCATAGTCAGTTATCAACAATTCGGCATGGGGCATCCCACCAGAGACATTATAATATCTAGTAGATTATAGATGGCAATAGAATTTACCAACAAGCACATAGCACGCCAAACTCAAGTACATAGTATGCCAAACCTCGACACGTTTTCCTAAAATAGGTTCATCAGAAGCACATACTAGACAGTGATACTTAGCAAAGCGTTCATAGATATATGCGCCATATGATAAGGTGCTAAAGTGCAAGTGTGTGACAAAATATCCATTCGATTTCAGGTGCAATGCTGCATTGTATGTAATAAGATGGTGCCCATCAGACAGCATGTATAGGACTAACCTGTGATGAAGACACGAGCAATGGGAAAGTTCAAGCAGTTGCCTTCTCAATCTTCCTCGCCTCTAAGACATCTAAGGAAACATCTTCTCCTCTTGATTTTGGGTGGAGGTGTTGTAGGCATTTCAGGTTCTGACATACTAGGTTCTGACATGGTAGGTTCTGGTGTTCTAGGTTCTGGTGCTCTTGGCTCTGGAATTCTGGGTTGTTGGCTTCTCTGAAAAATCAGTAACCTCTCTTTATGCTCCTTGGAACTTCGAGCTCTTCTTCCTATATTGTTGTGAGGGATCGTTCTGACCCAGACAATATCACTGAACGCCACTTTATAGTTGCAACTAGGAACCTTTTTCGCATCCTGCGGTGCAGGAGCCATGGATTTAGTAGAACATTTGCCATTGGGCAGGACAGGTGTTCTCCTGGAGTCTTGCTCCTGAATCTGAGGGATGCAAATCAGCTCCTTACAAGCACTTTGTTCCTTCAGAATGGTTTTGTTCTCAGGAGTTTTCTGATTGTTTCACCAGGTTCAGATATTGCCCACTTGCTCAGGACAAGACTTAAGGCCAAATACTCTAGTATTGTCAGTAGTGTCATCACCGCAACAAAAACTGCGTCACGGAAGAGCCAAAGAGGAAGATTGATGGAAGCTTGATAGGTGCTTCTCCTGAGATCCACGGGTAGTGGGTCATCCTATAATAAAGAAAAAAAACATAATAAAGTCCTGTATATTTATACCCAATCCAGACAAACAGAGAGCCTTTGTTATTATACAGTGATGGATACATTATCAAGCACCTTTCAGAAATATCCCTTTGAGAAGATCAGGAAGAAGTTTGGGATTCAACTCCAGGGTCCATGGAATATTATTTACAGTTGGACTTTCATATGACGGACGGTCACGTGTCCAGTATGAGAAGTCCTACAAGAGGCGATATTCTCATTAGCTGATCCTTGTGACCTCCATATTGATGAGAACATACTCGCCCTCAGTGTACTGTAATGTGGGGGGTAGAGCAATGTAAAGCACAGAAATGATAGGATGATACTCATCATCTCCAGAGGTCTCTCAGCACCAAGGTATGGTCAATGAGATACAAGCTGCAGATGGGCCGAGGCTTCTAATATACCCAGGGGTGACATCACAAAGCCCTCTGTGACATCATTGCACAGTTCTATCCATCATGTCACTGATACTTTGGACCTAACTAAATGTCTAAAAGAGAACCCTTCCACATGATTTCCAATCACGGAGCAGCTTCAGTTTTTCAAGAAAAGTTTAAAAAATATAATCTGTGCTGTGATTGGTCACAATGGCACATGAAGTAGAACGTCTTTAGATCTTTTAAAGGGAAAGTGTCAGCAATTTTTTTACAATTGTAAAATTGTAAAGTATTTATATTTATATATAAATACACATATATATTTAAAAAGGTTTTAATGGTATAAAATCTGAAAAAAATATTTTAACTCTTTTGATGTTTTCATCTTGTAAACACTAGGGGGAGCAGCTGCTGACATTTCCATGAAAACAGAATGCAGCTAGCTCGCATTACGACTGCAGTAAAAGTGGGCGGGATCTGCTCACATGGGTGTGATGTCACTCCTCCCCTTCTGGGCGTTTGCTAAAAGGTAAATGAGACTGTAGTTTAGGATCACAGTGCGGAGCGATCACTGGTGACTGCAAAGTGATATATAAGGGACAACACCAAAGTCATTAATCACTACAAGGACAAAGCAGGAATGTGGGAGTCAGAGGGGTCACCCCACACTTATATCCCCCCTGACTGTCACTTCCTAAGCTCCTTTCCCTGCCATAACCTCTTATTCCCGCAGGTAAATTCTTACAGGACCCCCCTCCCCATCCCCTTCCCCTGCCGCAGCTGATTCTAAACGTCCTCCATATGTAATAATAGACAGGTACTCACCGGCAGCCTATGGTAATTCACAGGGTAGAACAGGGTACAGCACAGAAACAATATGGCGATCCTCATTGTCTCCAGGGGGTATCTCAGCACCAAGATATGGCCAATGAGATATGAGCTCCAGGTGGATGGAGCCCCCTTATATACCCCAAGGGTGACATCACAACGCCCTCTGTGACATCATCACCCACAACATTCCGTCACATGACATCACCCAGCACCAGCATCATGTGACCCAGCGTAAATAGAAAGTCCTTGTTGCCTATAGCAACTATTCAAAACTAAGTTTAAACTTTTCCAACAGCTAAAGGCGGCTCTGTGATGGCAGTTTCTTCTTGTGGACGGTTGTGATAAATCTGCAGAACATCTACATAACGCGACATGTAGAAAATCCTGTCTTTTCCCCTCTGTTCTTCCTCTGGTGCTACAGAGACGGATAGAAGGAGCTTTTCCAGACCTTACAGTGCACAATATGGGACCTAATCACTGATATCCCAGATCTGCTCAGTACAAGCATACCGCCAACCTATGAGGACTAGAAAGAGGGCGAAACCATGCGGCACGCGTAGTCTGACCACGCCCCTATCCACACCCCAAGCCACGCCCTTTTTATACCTTGGCAGGAGGAGATGTCTGTACAAAGCGCAAGTTATCAAAAGGCTGAAGGAACACTTTATCAACATGAATGAAGGTTTTGAAGGGCATCCACTGTCCCGGCACTACCGGAAGTTCCACAACCAATCTTATAAGGACACTAAGTTTTGTGGGATCCGATTAGTCCCCAGAAAATGGAGGGGAGGTGATTACCTGAGATTAATGTCGCGGATGGAATCCAAATGGTTCTTCACATTAAATAGCTTGGCTCTGAAGGGCCTTAATCACGAGAGTCAGCTGTATGCCTTCAACTCGCAGCGGTATATACTGTATGTATTTTTTATCCCAGTACCAATTGAACATTTACATTGCACTTTTATGAACCTCCTTATATTTTATCAATATAATGTCTTTTGGATATATTCCTTTGAATCCACCTATTTTATATATGTATTTGTTTCTATACATTGATACTCCTATTGGAGATACAATATAATGTTTTTATTTTTCTCCTTCATTTTTTCCTTTTTATCTCTTGATGGTACTAAGTGCCGAATTTATATTATCCTGGTAATATACACTGATTAATAGACTGTGTTTTATAGCCATCAGAAATATAAGTATATAATTTTTATTCATTTTTAACTAATTGTGAAAGTTTGAGCAAAGTCTTTTTATTATTATTTTTTTCACACACAGTCTATTCTTATTGGAATTCTATCTTAGTTCTATTGCACCTCCATATGTCCTTTTGCACCGTCTTGATAGTATTGGATCTTCCTCCATTTCTTTGGTTGTATTATCTTTGTGGGGGGCGTTTGGACTTTATTAGGTTACCAGTTTGACTACCAGCAAGAAGCTGACGAAGAGGAACTGTGAGTCCTCGAAACGCGTAGTTTTTTTTGGCCTATACAGGACATCGAAGGAGAAGGAGAGAGTCAATGCACAGGGATAAGCCCTCCTGATATCCAGAAGATATATATAACCATATCATATTATTGATACAAAATATAAATGCACAGAGTCAATAAAATCACTTAAAAACACCAAACCCCATCCTTACTTTGCAGGATACCTATTCCAAAGGTGTATCTAGGTTTTCTGGCACCCGGTGCAGCAGGGGCTGGCTGGCACATTTTAGCCTGGGGGGCAAGCACACAGCAGTGGCCCATGAGTAGCGGCCCATCCTTAACATGTTTATTACCAGATGCATCATAAGCCTATATTCACACAACCGTATTGTCTAAGTGTTGCCTGTGAAAAAAGCTGACAGCACTTGGACCAGTTCAGATGAGTGTTTGTAGTGGTCAGACACAGTACATATTATTCTTATGTATTACTATTTTTAAAGCAGATATACCTTTTTGGAGATGTAGTACCAGGGGCGGACCTACCGCCCGTGCAGCCGGTTCATTCAACGGGGACCCCCGAGGGAGAGGGGGCCCCTCCAGCCTCCAGCAGGGCCCCATCATGGCATGACTGCCCTGACTCCAGCATGGGGCCCGGCTGGTTGGGGCCCCCTCGGAGCCCCCCTCTTGTGCGTCTCCTCATGGGGCCCCCCCTGCAGGACCCCCCCGCCATCACATGACCAGAGATGTGCCTGCGCTCAGCATGGGCCCCATGCTGAGCGCAGGGACATCTCCCGTCATGTGACGGCGCCGGCACAATACTTACCCCTCCCCGTGCCTCCGCTGCGCCTGCCGCGTCCTCTGACTGTGACGTCTCAGGTCAGAGGGCACGGTGACGTCTTTACACCGCGCGCTCTCTCCTGAGCTGTCACCTCACAGAACGGGAAGACGCGCGCAGCAGGTAAGAAGTGAGGTGAGTATTTGATTTTTTTTTTTTTTTATGTATGGGGGCATGGGGCATTTAATGGTGGGGGGAGAGTGGGTGTGACATCCTGCATGGGGCATTATATGGGGGAGGTGGTGTGACATCCTGCATGGGGCATTATATGGGGGGGGGATTGACATCCTGAATGGGGCATTATATGGGGGAGGGGGGAATTGACATCCTGCATCGGGGCATTATATGGGGGTAGGGGGGGAGGGATGTGACATCCTGCATGGGGCATTATAAGAGGGGAAGGGGAAAGTGACATCCTGCATGGGGCATTATAAGAGGGGAAGGTGGGAAGTGACATCCTGCATGGGGCATTATAAGAGGGGAAGGGGGGAAGTGACATCCTGCATGGGGCATTATAAGAGGGGAAGGGGGGAAGTGACATCCTGCATGGGGCATTATAAGAGGGGAAGGGGGGAAGTGACATCCTGCATGGGGCATTATAAGTGAGGGGGGCGTGACATTCTGCATGGGGCATTATAAGGGAGGCGGTGTGACATCCTGCATGGGGCATTATAAGAGGGGGAGGGGGGAATTGACATCCTGCATGGGGCATTATATAGAAGGTGGGTGTCTTCCTGCATGGGGCATTATAAGGGAGGGGATGTCTGACATGCTGCATGGGGCATTGAAAAGGGGGGAAGTGACATCCTGCAAGGGGCATTAAATGGGGGGAAGAGGTGACATCCTGCATGGGGCATTTTATGGGGGGTAGATGTGACATCCTGCATAGCGCATTAAAAGACGGGTGTCATCCTGCATGGGGCATTATATGGGGGGAACAGCCTGCATGGAGCGTTACATGGGGGCCAATATTCTGTATGGAGAGTTATATGGGGACCAGTATCCTGTATGGATGCTGTATGGAGCATTATATGGGGACCAGTATCCTGTATGAAGCATTATAAGGGGGTCAGTATCCTGTATGGAGCATTATATGGTGCCCATATTACTGTATGGAGGACTATTGTAGCATACCTGGCGGCGTTCTTGCATGGTGTTCCATCTCTCATCATGCAAGATCGCAAACTTCATCTCCCGCCCAGCTCAAAGTGGTAGTTACTCCCGAGTCTCTACACCCCTCTGACCAGGCAGAGGACCTCCAGTTGTCTCCAGAACCCTTCGGGGTGCTACCTGGTAGCGAAAGGACAGAGACTCTCCTATTCTCTGTACCTGATACCTCGCCCACTTCTTCCAGTGAGTCCGACCTAGTGTACTCCGAAGCAGAGGTTACCCCCGAGTCTCTACACCCCTCCGACCAGGCGGAGGACCTCCAGTCGTCTCCTGAACCCTTCGGGGTGCTACCTGATAGCGAATGGACTGAGACTCTCCTTTACTCTGTACCTGATACCTCGCCCGCTTCTTCCAGTGAGTCCGACCTAGTGTACTCCGAAGCAGAGGTTACCCCCGAGTTTCTACACCCCTCCGACCAGGCGGAGGACCTCCAGTCGTCTCCTGAACCCTCCGGGATGCTACCTGATAGCGAATGGACAGAGACTCTCCTTTACTCGGTACCTGATACCTCGCCCGCTTCTTCCAGTGAGTCTGACCTTGTGTACTCCGAAGCAGAGGTTACCCTCGAGTCTCGGTATCCCTCCAACCTGGCGGAGGACCCCCAGTTGTTTCCTGAATCCTCCGGGGTACCACCACATAACAAAGAGGCAGTGTCTTCTCTACACCTTGTACCTGATACTTTGCCCATTTCATCCTGTGAGCTTGACAAGATGTACCCCGAAGCAGAGGCTACCCCCGAGTCTCTGCACCCCTCCAACCCGGCAGAGGACCTCCAGTTGTCTCCTGAACTTTTTGGGGTGCTGCCTAAAAATAAATGTAGAGAGACTTTTTTGTGTGCTGTTTCTGGTACTCCACCCGTTTCATCTGTTGCTGAAGATGGCTGGATGGGAAGTCGCATCCTAGCCATCCAGATTATAAGACCAGTTTTGTCTCCTCCTGTGGACAATAGAAGTATTCTCCTTGAAGAGAGGGATTGGCCCCCAAATTCCCTGCGGAAGATCCTTGCAGGCCTGAAGAAGAGGGGGCGTAAGGTGGGGGGGTACTGTAGCATACCTGGCGGCGTTCTTGCATGGTGTTCCATCTCTCATCATGCAAGATCGCAAACTTCATCTCCCGCCCAGCTTCCTGGTCTGGCTTCTTTCCTTGTGCTCTGCTCTGCTCCACTTTGGCTGCATAGGGCGACGCCCGCTGAACTTCCTGTTTCTTGTACCTGCTGCGGACACGCCCCTGTTGCACCTTCAGCCTATTGCTGTCCATCTTTGGGTATTTATACCACCTTCTTCCTCAAGATGGCGCCTGAGCATTGTTTCTTGTCAGTTGGCTTTTTGTCTCTGACATGCCAGGTCCTATCCTGTTTTCCTGCCTGTTTTCCAGTTCTGTGTCTGAACTGTGGTCTGTTCTTGTGAACACGCCTCTTGCCTGTTCTTTCGCCTTCTAGGGGCCGTATTCCTAGATCTGCCTGTCTGTGCCTTGCGGTATCTGTTCCCGTCTGAACAGAGTCCTGTTTGTGTCCCTGCCTTGCGGTATCTGTTCCCGTCTGAACAGAGTCCTGTTTGTGTTCCTGCCTTGCGGTATCTGTTCCCGTCTGAACAGAGTCCTGTTTGTGTTCCTGCCTTGCTGTCTCTGTTCCCGTTCCTCTGTTCCCTGTTGTCTGTGCCTCGTTTCTACTTTAACCTTGTCTCCCTTTTCCCTCTATGTCTGTTTTCTGCGTCTTTCTGCAGAGTCTGAACCCGCTCCTAAATTCCTTCTCGTCGTCTCTGTACCTCTGTTGTGAATTTAGTGTACGCTCGCTACTTCTATGTAAGTACTGTGCGTGCTTCTGGTTCTGCCTTTCCTTCTCCGTCTGTTCTTTGTGAACAGAGTCCTATCCCCTTGCCTTGTTTACCGCTCTGCGGTGTCCGCTCTGCTCCTGCTTAGCTTGCCGCTCTTGCGGTTTCTGCTCTGCTCCTGCCTTGTTTACCGCTCTGCGGTGTCCGCTCTGCTCCTGCTTAGCTTGCCGCTCTTGCGGTTTCTGCTCTGCTCCTGCCTTGTTTACCGCTCTGCGGTGTCCGCTCTGCTCCTGCTTAGCTTGCCGCTCTTGCGGTTTCTGCTCTGCTCCTGCCTTGTTTACCGCTCTGCGGTGTCCGCTCTGCTCCTGCTTAGCTTGCCGCTCTTGCGGTTTCTGCTCTGCTCCTGCCTTGTTTACCGCTCTGCGGTGTCCGCTCTGCTCCTGCTTAGCTTGCCGCTCTTGCGGTTTCTGATCTGCTCCTGCCTTGTTTACCGCTCTGCGGTGTCCGCTCTGCTCCTGCTTAGCTTGCCGCTCTTGCGGTTTGTACTCTGCTCCTGCCTTGTTTACCGCTCTGCGGTGTCCGCTCTGCTCCTGTTTAGCTTGCCGCTCTTGCGGTTTCTGCTCTGCTCCTGCCTTGTTTACCGCTCTGCGGTGTCCGCTCTGCTCCTGCTTAGCTTGCCGCTCTTGCGGTTTTCACTCTGCTCTTGCCTTGCTTGCCGCTCCTGCGGTTTCTGCTCTGCTCTTATCTTGCTTACTGCTTCTGCGGTTTCCGCCTTGCCCTGCTTCTGCCCGCTGCTCCGGCAGTCCTGTCCTGCCCTGCTTGTGCTCGCTGCTCCTGCAGCCCCGTCCTGCTCTGTTCTTGCCCACCGCTTCGGGCGTTCCCTCTCTGCTGTGGTTGTCTACCGCATCTGCGGTTCTGTGACCCAGTCTGTACTGGGTCTTAACCTCTCTGTGCTCCAGCCCGTCCTTTCGGCCAGTACCTCCCTGCCTGCATACTCGCCTGTATCCACCCATCTGCATACCTGCCGTGTTTGCTTACATCCACCAGTCTGTGCCAGCCTAACCTGCCTGTTCCAGTAATCCTAGTGTGGGTCAACCCCCGTGTCCGGAGTTTGACCTGGAGTAGCACCTGGTCCCTCTGCCCGGTTTCTCCCTGGTGCACTGGCGTCGTATGCCGTCGTGCCACCTTGGTCGGATCGGCCAGATACTTAGTCACGCCCCTCCAGGCACTCTCCGGTCCATGTTCCAGTGGAACCACAACACCCGCACACGCCAGTCAGTCCGGGCGTGTGCATAACAACTATACTGTCCGGTCTGCACTGTGCGCTGTGAGGATTCGCCGGTTTCTGAGCTATTGTAGAATTTACAATAGATATCGCTTGTGTAATGGGGCATTATAAGGGGGGAACAGCCTGCATGGAGCGTTATATGGGGGCCAATATTCTGTATGGAGAGTTATATGGGGACCAGTATCCTGTATGGAGCATTATATGGGGACCAGTATCCTGTATGGAACATTATGAGGGGGTCAGTATCCTGTATGGAGCATTATATGGTGCCCATATTACTGTATGGATGACTATACTGTCCGGTCTGCACTGTGCGCTGTGAGGATTCGCCGGTTTCTGAGCTATTGTAGAATTTACAATAGATATCGCTTGTGTAATGGGGCATTATAAGGGGGGAACAGCCTGCATGGAGCGTTATATGGGGGCCAATATTCTGTATGGAGCGTTATATGGGGGTCAGTATTCTGTATGGAGCGATATATGGGGGACAGTATTCGGTAGGGAGCGTTATATGGGGGCCAGTATTCTGTATGCAGTGTTATATGGGGACCAGTATCCTCTATGGAGCTTTATATGGGGACCAGTATCCTGTATGGAGCATTATATGGGGACCAGTATCCTGTATGGAGCATTATAAGGGGGTCAGTATCCTGTATGGAGTATGATATGGTGCCCATAATACTGTATGGAGGACTATACTGTCCGGTCTGCACTGTGCGTTGTGAGGATTCGCCGGTTTCTGAGCTATTGTAGAATTTACAATAGATATCGCTCATGTAATGTAGTAAGTGAAATCCTTGACCTTGTACTATATATATATATTTCTCTGCGGTATCTGTGCATCATGAATCATGAAACTCTGTCGCCCAGGGCCCACAAAAACCTGGAGCTGGCCCTGGGGGTAAGTATAACAAGTTGTATTTTTTTTACATACAATTAATTAACTAATTAACTTGGAGTGGGGGGAATCAGAGATGCACGGGGGGATGAGAGATGCACGGGGGGGGGGGGGCCTTCATGCCCCCTATGAAGGGCGGGGGAGGCCCCCCAAAAATTCTTGCACAGGGGCCTACTACAGTCTGTGTCCGCCCCTGTGTAGTACGCTGTGTTTTTCTACACTCCTAAAATAACATATCAGCAGAGTAAAGGTGGTCACACATAAGCCCAGGTCTGCTAGATAGATACCTATGAAATATTATTTTGTATATGTTTTCAAACATACTTGATCAATGAAATCATCATTGTAAACTTCAACTCCACATAATAGTATATGATGTAGCAGTCACTAATTATCTTGAGTGCTTCATCTGATGTCCGTGCACATAGTATACATAGTATACCACATACAGTACAATATATATAGGAGAATATACAGTATGACTGGTATATAGAGACGAGCAATTTGTAGAACCGTGGTCCAGTGGTCAGATGAATATTCTGTGGCTGCTGAACAGGAGCCACCACATAGTCTCCTTTTTACAGCCCCACATAGCCTTCCATATACTGTACAGTGTGAGCCCCACATAGCCTCCTATATACAATGTGAGCCCTCACACAACCTCCTATATGAGTATGAGCCCTCACATAGCCTCCTATATACAGTATCAGTCCCCACACAGCCTCCTGCATATAGTGTGAGGACCCACACAGCCTCCTGCATATAGTGTGAGGACCCACACAGCCTCCTGCATACAGTGTGAGGACCCACACAGCCTCCTGCATACAGTGTGAGGACCCACTGTGTGAGTACAGTGTGAGGACTGGTCGTCGGATATGTTGCACGCTTATTGAGATGTGTTATTGACAGCTCTATCATTTTTCTTGCCACTGTCTTGTTAAATATACAGGTTGGATACATTTGGTGTTCATGCCATATAAATTCCTGTTTATAACGAGTACATATTTATGATAGGTAGCTTTGTTTCACTACCATTGGCAGGCATTAACTGGATTTTAGGTCCTAGTGACGTTTTATATCTTTTTTACCTACGTATTCATTAAAGGTTATGTTTTAACCTCTTTCACTACTTTAATTGCTTCATATTACCTTTATTGAGTGGTGACCTGTATGATAGTGTGTGAGCACCAGCTCCAGGCGTCCCTGAAGAGGGGCAGGGAAAAAGTAAAGGGGGCAGTGGGAAGGGGGTTTATCCAAGGAGGGGTGAGGTCAGCAGAGTATGAGAGACAGACTCATCCTAAACCAGGGGTCTCAAACACGCGGGTCGCATGTGGCCCTTCAGACTGGTTCATGCGGCCTGTAGGCACCATAGGCCCCGATCACGGCCCGGTCCAGGAGCTGCCGACAGCTGCACTTTAGTTCAGTGTATTGCTGCGCAGAGACCGGCTCTCTGCATGATACAATACCAATGCCAGCCACCGGCCTATCAGAGGCTAGCAGCGGACATCCGCGTCCCAGCGCAGCGGTGCATGACATCACTAACATGGGTAGATGTCAGCTGCTGGCCTCTGATAGGCCGGTGGCAGGCATTGGTCTCTACGCAGCAATACACTGAACTAAAGCGCAGCTGCCGGAAGCTCCTGGACCAGGCCGCGATCGTCAAGGGGTCTATGGTGCCTGCGCCCGCATATGCAGAAAGGACACCGAGGGAACGGAGGACAGGTGAGAAAAGACTTTTTTTTTTCTTATATATGTATGTGAAGAATGGAACAGCGGACATTCCTACAATATAGGGACCTGAATGGGGACATTCCTACAATATGGGAACCTGGATAGGAACATTCCTACAATGTGGGACCTGGATGGGGACATTCCTACAATGTGGGACCTGAATGGAGACATTCCTACAATATGGGGACCTGGATAGGAACATTCCTACAATGTGGAACCTGGATGGGGACATTCCTACAATGTGGGACCTGAATGGGGACATTCCTATAATATGGGAACCTGGATAGGAACATTCATACAATGTGGGACCTGGATGGGGACATTCCTACTATGTGGGACCTGAATGGAGACATTCCTACAATATGGGGACCTGGATAGGAACATTCCTACAATGTGGGACCTGGATGGGGACATTCCTACTATGTGGGACCTGAATGGGGGCATTCTTACAATATGGGGACCTGGATAGGAACATTCCTACAATGTGGGACCTGGATGGGGACATTCCTACAATGTGGGACTTGAATGGGAACATTCCTAAAATATGGGGACCTGGATAGGAACATTCCTACAATGTGGGACCTGGATGGGGACATTCCTACAATGTGGGACTTGAATGGGTACATTCCTGCAATATGGGGACCTGGATGGGGACATATCTACAATCTGGGGACCTGGATAGGGACATTCCTACAATGTGGGGACCTGGATGGGGACATATCTACAATATGGGGAACTGGATTGGGACATATCTACAATGTGGGGACCTGGATAGCAACATTCCTACAATGTGGGCACCTGGATAGGAACATTTCTACAATGTGCGGACCTGGATGGGGGACATTCCTACAAGATGGGGACATTATAACAAGATGGGGACCTAGATGGGGGACATTACGACAAGATGAGGACCTGGATGGGGTTCATTACGACAAGTTGGGGACCTGAATGGGGAACATTACGACAAGATGGGGACCTGGATGGGGCATTACTACAAGATGAGGACCAGGATGGTGCATTACTACAAGTTGCGGACCAGGATGGGGCATTACTACAAGATGAGGACCAGGATGGTGCATTACTACAAGATGAGGACCAGGATGGTGCATTACTAAAAGATGAGGACCAGGATGAGGCATTACTACAAGATGAGGACCAGGATGAGGCATTAGATGAGGCATTACTACAAGATGAGGACCAGGATGAGTCACTAGCCCCTTTACAACCCAAGGTGGTTTGCACATTAATGACCAGGCCAATTTTTACAATTCTGACCACTGTCACTTTATGAGGTAATTACTCTGGAACGCTTCAACGGATCTCCCTGATTCTGAGACTGTTTTTCGTGACATATTGTACTTCATGATTGTGGTAAAATTTCTTCGATATCACTTGCGTTTATTTGTGAAAAAAATGGAAATTTGGCAAAAATGTTGAAAATTTTGCAATTTTCAAAATTTTAATTTTTATGTCCTTAAATCAGAGAGATATGTCACAGAAAATAGTTAATAAATAACATTTCCCACATGTCTACTTTACATCAGCACAATTTTGGAACCAAATTTTTTTTTACTGGGGAGCTATAAGGGTTAAAAGTTGACCAGCGATTTCTCATTTTTCCAACAAAATGTAGAAAACCATTTTTTAGGGACCACATCATATTTAAAGTCACTTTGAGGGGTCTTTATGACAGAAAATACCCAAAAGTGACACCATTCTAAAAACTGCACCCCTCAAGGTGCTCAAAACCACATTCAAGAACTTTATTAACCCTTCAGGTGCTTCACAGGAATTTTTGGAATGTGGAAGAAAAAAATTAACATTTAACTTTTTTCACAAAAATGTTACTTTAGACCCAATTTTTTTTATTTTCGCAGGGGTAACAGGAAAAAATAGACCCCAAAATTTGTTGATAAATTTCTCCTGAGTAAGCAGATACCCCATATGTGGGGGAAAACCACTGTTTGGGCGCACGGCAGGGTACGGAAGGGAAGGAGCGCCATTTGACTTTTTAAATGTAAAATTTGCTTGAATAATTAGCGGACGCCATATTGCATTTGGGGAGCCCCTGATGTGCCTAAAAAGTGGAAACCCCCCACAAGTGACCCCATTTTGGAAACTAGACCCCTCAGGTAACTTATCTAGATGTGTGGTGAGCACCTTGAACCCCCAGGTGCTTCACAGAAGTTTATAACATTGAGCCGTAAAAATAAAATTTTCACATTTTTCCCACAAAAATGTTTTTCAGCCCCCACTTTTGCATTTTCATAAGGGTAACAGGAGAAATTGCACCATGCAGTTTGTTGCTCAATTTCTTCGGAGCAAGCAGATACCACATATGTGGGGGAAAACCACTGTTTGGGCGCACAGCAGGGTTCGGAAGGGAAGGAGCGCCATTTGACTTTTTAAATGTAAAATTTGCTTGAATAATTAGCGGACGCCATATTGCATTTGGGGAGCCCCTGATGTGCCTAAACAGTGGAAACCCCCCACATGTGACCCCATTTTGGAAACTATACCCCTCAGGGAACTTATCTAGATGTGTGGTGAGCACCTTGAACCCCCAGGTGCTTCACAGAAGTTTATAACATTAAGCCGTAAAAATAAAATTTTCACATTTTTCCCACAAAAATGTTTTTCAGCCCCCACTTTTTCATTTTCATAAGGGTAACAGAAGAAATTGCACTATGCACTTTGTTGTTCAATTTCTCCTGAGTTAGCTGATGCCCCATATGTGGGGGAAAACCACTGTTTGGGAGCGCGGCAGGGTTCGGAAGGGAAGGAGCGCCATTTGACTTTTTGATTGTAAAATTTGCTTGAATAATTAGCGGATGTGCTCCTGATGTGCCTAAACAGTAGAAACCCCCCACAAGTGACACCATTTTGGAAACTAGACCCCTCGGGGAACTTATCTAGATGTGTGGTGAGCACCTTGAACCACCAGGTGCTTCACAGAAGTTTATAACATTAAGCCGTAAAAATAAAATTTTCACATTTTTCCCACAAAAAATGTTTTTCAGCCCCCACTTTTGCATTTTCATAAGGGTAACAGAAGAAATTGCACTATGCAGTTTGTTGTTCAATTTCTCATGAGTTAGCAGATACCCCATATGTGGGGGCAAACCACTTGAATAATTAGCGGATGTGCCCCTGATGTGCCTAAACAGTAGAAACCCCCCACAAGTGACACCATTTTGGAAACTAGACCCCTCAGGGAACTTATCTAGATGTGTGGTGAGCACCTTGAACCTCCAAGTCCTTTATAGAAGTTTATAACATGGAGCCGTGAATATAAAAAAATCAAACTTTTTCCACAACAATGATGTTTTAGCCCCAATTTTTTTATTTTCACAAGGGTAAGAGGAGAAAATGGACCCCATAAACTTTTGTGCAATTTCTCCTGAGTACGCCAATACCCCATATGTCGGGAAAATACAGTGTTTGGGCGCACGGCAGAGTTCAGAAGGGAAGGAGCACTGTGTGACTTTTTGAACGCAAAATTGTCTGGAATCGATAGCGCACGCCATGTCGCGTTTGAAGAGCCCCTGATGTGCCTAAATAGTTGAAAACCCCCACAAGTGGCCCCATTTTGGAAACTACACCCCTCAAGGATTTTATCAAGGGGTATAGTGAACATTTTGAACCCAGAGGTACGACACAAAATTTGATGACATTAGGTCATCATATTGAATAAGTTGTCATTAGTCTTGAGCGCAAGTGCTCGCTACTTGAGTTTGCATCGGGTACTCAGGTATGCACCATGTATCACAGGTGCTCAAGTGAAATGCTCGAGTCCCCTCCTGCATGTTTCACGGTTATTAGACACCCCCAAAAAACATGCGGGGATCGCTCGAGCATGGCAGGCAATCCCCGCATGGTTATTTTGGCCGCAAGCATATGGAGACTCGAGCACCCGCGATACTCAATGCATACCCAAGTACCCGATGCAAACTCAAGTAGCGAGCACTTGTGTTCAACACTAGTTGCCATATCGTCATCTTTTTTTTATTTTTTTTTTTTTTTGTATAAAAAAAAACAACCCTTACCCCCAACCCTAACCCTACCCTAGCCCAACCCTGACCCGAACCCTAACATTAGCACAACCCTAACCCCAACCCCAGCCCTAGTGTTTATTTTTTACGCTGTTCCTCGTGCGGTATAAGTGATTAGACGACCTTATTCTTCGGGTCGGTGCGACTACAGAGATACCAGAATGATATCGGGTTTTTATGATTGACAGCTGTCACACACTAAAAGACACATATTTTGTAAAATCTAGCTTTTGCATCGCCATATTTTGAGAGCTATAATTTTTCCATATTTTGGCCGACAGAGTCATGTGATGGATTTTTTTTTGCGGGACAAGTTGACGTTTTAATTGGTGCCATTTTCAGGCACGTGACATATTTTGATCGCTTTCTATTCCAGCTTTTGGGAGGCATAATAAACAAAAACCTACAATTAAGGAATTGTTTTGTTATTTTTGTTCTACTCCGCATGTGGCAAAATTGATAAGGTAGCTTTATTCTTCGGGTCAGTACGTTTACAGCGGTACCACATTTATATCGTTTTTCTATGTTTTGGCGCTTTTACACTATAAAAGACATTTTATAGAAAAAAATATTTTTTTGCATCGCTTTATTCTGAGAGCTATAACTTTTTGAATTTTCGGATTATGGAGCTGTATGGCGGCTTGTTTTTTGCGGGATAAGATTATGTTTTCAGCAGTGCCATTTCTATTTATATTCATCTTTTTCATCGCGTGTTATTCAATTTTTTGTTTGGCGGTATGATGATAAAGCATTGTTTTTTGCTTCGTTTTTTTTTTTTTTTAACCGTGTTCAATGAAGGGGTTAACTAGTGGAACAATTTTATAGGTCAGGTCGTTCCGGACGCGGTGATACCAAATATGTGTACTTTTATTGTTTTTTTTTTTTTCATAATAATATTTATTGATGGGTACATTATATTTTCATTTTTGGTGGATTATTATTTTTTTTTTTTTTTTCACTTTCTGAGAGGTTTTTACACTTTTTTACTTTGTCCCACTCTGGGACTTTCACTTTTTTTATTCTGATCGCCTGCATAGCATAGGGATGGAGCACCATCCCTGAGCCATGCAGGCAGTCAGCGCTGCACAGTGAGAAGATTGTTCGGTCATGCACTGCGCATGACCAAACAATCTTCCTGCTGTCTGGTGACCTGGATGTTGTCATGATGACATCGGGTCATCATGGCAACACCCAGGAAGCCGCGGCAGACAGCGCTGGAGGCCGGAAGAGGAGGTGAGTATTGCGATCACCTCCCCTTGCCACCGCAATGCTGCGATCGACTTCGATCGCAGCATTGCGGGGGTTAATGTGCCGGGAGCGGTGCGGGACCGCTCCCTGCACATAGTACCGGGTGTCAGCTGTGACAATCAGCTGACACCCGGCTGCAATCGCGCCCGCACAGTCTGTGTGCGCGCACGATCACCATGACGTACTAATACGGGTCAGGCTCTTAAAGCCCAGGGCACAGACGCGTATTAGTACGTCATGGGCTGTAAAGGGGTTAATACAAGATGAGGACAAATTCAAAAGGTGTATAGAAAAAAAAATGATATCACTAAAAATGTCATTTTGTCATGCAAAGAATGTGGACCATCTACCCAGCTGAGTTTGAGACCCTTGCTTTATAAAGTATCTTTGCTTAACAAACAGTTGTTTCTGAGAAGCTAATGATAGCAAATGATCAGGCAATATTTTCTGTGCATTTTCCCATTTCATTCTACTTGTGCCTCCTTTTCGCAAACATTCTGTTGCAATTTTTGGGTTAACTCCTTTATTTTGGATTTTATCTTATTGATCTCCCCTATGCATATTCCCCGTACATATGCTTTCATAGCATCCCATATAAATCTCGTAGATAACGACCCATCATTAAAACGAAAATATTCTAAGATTCTAGAGCTAAGAGTAGGACCAATTAGTTGCAGCCAAAAAGGATTGATGTGCCATGTATAGTCCCCCGGAGACCTCACAGCACCCATCTGCAGTTGTACCTATATAGGCGAGTGGTTAGAGACACTCCTTGGCAGATACCTCACCGATTTAATATAGGGTATGATTGATTCAAAGCCAATAGCTTGGTCTATTCTTGACAAAGAATGATGGGAGGCGAAGTAACAGGAATATTGTCTGACATCAGGGTGCCGTATTCTCCATAGGTCCACTATGCCTACCTCCTCTAGCAGATAATGTAGAGATGTATATTGTGCATTTTGAAAAATATTTCCAGTATGGAATTTATCCCAGAAAGGGTGGAGGTAGGTGGTAAAATCCCCTCCCCCTGCGAGGTTGGGATTTAGGAGGATGTTAGTTTTAGATCAGTTGCAGAACGGAAGGCACGGGAGGGGTGATAGACAGATATGAGGGATGAGATATAGGGTGGTGCAGAACTGTGGAGGGCTTTATGGGTGAGAGAGATGAGTTTGTATTGTATTCTGTGGTGAATGGGTAACCAGTGCCATGACTGGCACTGGTTAGAGGCGTTGGTGAATCGGCCTGATAGAAATACGACCCTGGCTGCTGCATTCAGAATGGATTGGAGAGGAGGGAGTTTGTTTAGAGGGAGACCGATTAGAAGAGAGTTGCAGTAGTCCAGACGAGAGTGAATAAGAGCGACAGTAAGAGTTTTTGCAGTATCAAAAGTGAGAAAATGTGGGGTTCTGGAGATGTTTTAAAGGTGCAGGTGACATGAGTGAGTGAGTGATTGTAGCCCAGTCAAGAGAGCTTGTAAAAGAACTTCTACATGATGTTTCAAGGATGGAAAGAGACTGCCATCTACTGGCCAGACGCAGTCAAGCGGAACCAAGATATGCAAGGGAAGTTGCAGGGAGTGCAAGTTCAGACGCTGGACCTGATCAGGTGACTTCCAGGAAGGAGTTCCGGAAAATAAGAGGCCAGCGCGCCAAACCTGAGGGGTCTTTGGCGCCAAGAAGCAGAAAGGAGCAGATGTGTTCCCTGCGTCCTGAGAAACCCCGTGTGACAGACCTAAGCTAGAGGCCTGTGAGGTGCCACAGCCGGGCACCGGTAAAAGAGCTCCGGATATCTCGCGGATGTTACCTGAGTGCTGTGTCTGCTGAGGAGACTAGGAACCTAATTGCGGTGCTGAGTGAGTTCGCGGAACCCGACGTCGCCCGCCGACAGAAGAGGCCTGGACCCCCCTATGCAAGGCTCGAGAGACTGCCTCCAACAGCCAAGCAGAGAGGAGTTGAGAGACGGTTGCCACAGGAAAGTCACGCCAGCGGAAGTGGAGGAGCTGCATACGTGAACAGGGCCGTCACTTCCACTGTTCACCCACAGTACCGGGGACAATAGGGTTTAGATAATCAGGTTGGGAGGGGAAGGGTTGGGACTATAGGAGCACAATGTGATCTAATTGAATTTATGCGGAAGAGACTCACGGCCTAGCGTGAATAATAGAGATGAGCGTTGTTCGACTTGAACTGTTCGCCAATCTCAAATTCGAGCTGTTGGGCGGTGTTCGAGCCGTTCGGCGAACACGAACGATTTGAGAAAAATTCGGCTGTTCGAGGTTATGTTCGATAACTGTTCGTGCACCAAAATCATAACTGGATTTTTTCTCATTAATGATGAAAATTAATATTAATACGCAGTTTGAGTGTACAGCAGGGTGGGGGGAGGGGCAGGGGATGGAACTCTGCAGGAATAATGAAGATCTCCATTTTTTTTTCTCTTTCCCGCATTTACAGTGGGGAGGTGCAATCTGTCAGCCTATCAGCAGCGCACACACGGAGCGAAGTGCTTTTTTTCACACAAGCAAGGGCATGTGTCATTGGCAGTGTATGTCACATGTCCTTGCCCTATAAGACCAAGCCATTTTCCCCGTCGCCACCATTTTCTCACTGCTGCAGCTGCATGTTAGACGGCACCGCTGTTGCTGTGTGCGCTATACCTTGTTAATTTCAAGCCAATTTTCGCACAAATCTACAGATAGCTTGGGAGTAGGGAATAGTTGTGATTGCAGTCCTTTTAAGGACTAGGTTACAGCATTTCCTACGACTTTTATCAGGCAGGTCTGTGCTCTTAAATAGATAGATTGTGGGAGTAAAGACTAATTGTAATTGCAGTCCTTTTCAGGACTAGGTTACATCAGTTCCTATCAGGTTTTGCCAGGCAGGTCTGTGCCAGTGCTGTGCAAGTTTTTTTCACAGCATTTGGCTGAATCTAGCAAAGCTAATCCTTTTTGGCCTATTGCAGAGTGTGTTAGTCAGTGGAGTAGCCTATCTGTGTTGCAAGATATACCACCTGTGTATAGAATACCAATTTTTTTACTGCACCTAGTGAAGTAAAATCTTTTGGGCATAGCATCATTCTATTAGTCCATCTATACTGACCTCCATCAGGTTGCAAATTGAATATAATTTTTTTCTGCATCTAGCTCTGAAAAAATATTTGGGCTTCTAGCAGTGTGTGGGACTTGTTCTATTAGTCCATCTATACTGACCTCCATCAGGTTGCAAACTGAATATAATTTTTTTCTGCATCTAGCTCTGAAAAAATATTTGGCCTTCTAGCAGTGTGTGGGACTTGTTCTATTAGTCCATCTATACTGACCTCCATCACGCTGCAAATTCAAAATAATTTTTATCTGCATCTAGCTCTGAAAAAATATTTGGCCTTCTAGCAGTGTGTGGGACTTTCTCTATTAGTCCATCTATACTGACCTCCATCAGGTTGCAAATTCAAAATAATTTTTTGTCTGCATCTAGCTCTGAAAAAATATTTGGCCTTCTAGCAGTGTGTGGGACTTTCTCTATTAGTCCATCTATACTGACCTCCATCAGGTTGCAAATTAAAAATAATTTTTATCTGCATCTAGCTCTGAAAAAATATTTGGCCTTCTAGCAGTGTGTGGGACTTTCTCTATTAGTCCATCTATACTGACCTCCATCAGGTTGCAAATTCAAAATAATTTTTTGTCTGCATCTAGCTCTGAAAAAATATTTGGCCTTCTAGCAGTGTGTGGGACTTTCTCTATTAGTCCATCTATACTGACCTCCATCAGGTTGCAAATTAAAAATAATTTTTATCTGCATCTAGCTCTGAAAAAATATTTGGCCTTCTAGCAGTGTGTGGGACTTTCTCTATTAGTCCATCTATACTGACCTCCATCAGGTTGCAAATTCAAAATAATTTTTTGTCTGCATCTAGCTCTGAAAAAATATTTGGCCTTCTAGCAGTGTGTGGGACTTTCTCTATTAGTCCATCTATACTGACCTCCATCAGGTTGCAAATTAAAAATAATTTTTATCTGCATCTAGCTCTGAAAAAATATTTGGCCTTCTAGCAGTGTGTGGGACTTTCTCTATTAGTCCATCTATACTGACCTCCATCAGGTTGCAAATTCAAAATAATTTTTTGTCTGCATCTAGCTCTGAAAAAATATTTGGCCTTCTAGCAGTGTGTGGGACTTTCTCTATTAGTCCATCTATACTGACCACCATCAGGCTGCAAATTAAAAATAATTTTTATCTGCATCTACCTCTGAAAAAATATTTGGCCTTCTAGCTGTGTGTGGGACTTGTTCTATTAGTCCATCTATACTGACCTCCATCAGGTTGCAAACTAAATATAATTTTTTTCTGCATCTAGCTCTGAAAAAATATTTGGCCTTCTAGCAGTGTGTGGGACTTTCTCTATTAGTCCATCTATACTGACCTCCATCAGGTTGCAAATTAAAAATATTTTTTTGTCTGCATCTAGCTCTGAAAAAATATTTGGCCTTCTAGCAGTGTGTGGGACTTTCTCTATTAGTCCATCTATACTGACCTCCATCAGGTTGCAAATTCAAAATAATTTTTTGTCTGCATCTAGCTCTGAAAAAATATTTGGCCTTCTAGCAGTGTGTGGGACTTTCTCTATTAGTCCATCTATACTGACCTCCATCAGGCTGCAAATTAAAAATAATTTTTATCTGCATCTACCTCTGAAAAAAATATTTGGCCTTCTAGCTGTGTGTGGGACTTGTTCTATTAGTCCATCTATACTGACCTCCATCAGGTTGCAAATTAAAAATAATTTATATCTGCATCTAGCTCTGAAAAAATATTTGGCCTTCTAGCAGTGTGTGGGACTTTCTCTATTAGTCCATCTATACTGACCTCCATCAGGTTGCAAATTAAAAATAATTTTTTGTCTGCATCTAGCTCTGAAAAAATATTTGGCCTTCTAGCAGTGTGTGGGACTTTCTCTATTAGTCCATCTATACTGACCTCCATCAGGTTGCAAACTGAATATAATTTTTTTCTGCATCTACCTCTGAAAAAATATTTGGGCTTCTAGCTGTGTGTGGGACTTGTTCTATTAGTCCATCTATACTGACCTCCATCAGGTTGCAAACTGAATATAATTTTTTTCTGCATCTAGCTCTGAAAAAATATTTGGCCCTCTAGCAGTCTGTGGGACTTGTTCTATTAGTCAACCTATACTGACCTCCATCAGGTTGCAAATTGAATATAATTTTTTTCTGCATCTAACCCAGCCAATAGTTTTGGCCTAATACCACAGTTTGGCCACTCAGCTCTGCTCGGTTCCCATCCATTGTTTTTTTGTGCAAACAACTCCAGAGTTGTGAATTAGTTAACCACCAAAATGAGTGGAAAAATGACTGCTGCTGGTGGAAAGGGGAATAGGCGTGTTGGGAAGGGGAAAAAAGGTTGTGTCCGTGGGGTAGGTGTTAAAGCAACAGTAACATCTGCAGAAGAAAGACCATCTTCCAGCCAAACTAAAATGTCTACTTCTTTTAGCGGACAATGTGATAAGATCCCTTTCTTACGGCCACGCCAATCGCTACAAATTCCAGATGAGGCACAAAAACAGCAGGTGCTTCAACGGATATCAAGTGCTCCTTTAAGTGGGCTCTCCTCCACATCAACTTCAACATCACAAATACTCCAGTCCTCAAAGGTGTCACCCCAATCGCACTTGCTTCCTCACAGCTCCCAAATCTCCAGCTGCCCGTCTGAGTATGAGGTAGAACAGATGGTTGAGTCTGCAGAGCTGTTTACTCATACTATAGCCTGGGAATCAGAGGTCGACTCCAGCGCTTCTGTGAATCCAGACGAGGAAATGATCTGCACTGATGCCCAGAATCTTTATGAGTCGGATCCAGGACCAGACGCAGAAGGTTCTGACCATAATGTAGACCCTCATTCCCAAACTGTAACTCCTGTTGGTGGAGACAATGAGGAAGACGATGATGAGACTCAAATACCTGATTGGAGCGACAACTTTAGTTTTTTGTCAGGGCAGGAACAGGTTGGCTCTGAGGACGACGGGTGTGATAACGCACAGGGTGATGATGATGAGGTTGGAGATCCCACTTACTGTCAACCCACAGTCAGCCAAGAGATGAGGTCAGCAGAGGAGGTGGAGGAAGATGCTAGTGACGACGAGGTCAGGTTGCGCCTTCCTGGACAGAGACGTAGTACTGGAAGCACGTCAACAACTGCATCCTCAAACACAACTCTGCCTCTCACCACAAGTCGTGGTGGCTCTTCAGGTCGCATGGGTGCTAAGCCTTGCATAGCCTGGGCATTTTTTCAGATCGATAAAGATGACCCAACTCGTGTTATCTGTAACATTTGTCAGCAAAAGCTAAGTAGAGGCCAAAAAATACATAGTTTGAGTACTTCATGCATGAACCGGCACATGTGTGGCACCCCAGGGGTCTGGTTTTCCACAGTAATGTAATGTTATGTCTGAGAGCAGGTGGGAGGTCCTTTGGTCAGGGATCCTGTGCATGCCACACCTCCTGCCCAGTCTTGGGAGGGGAAGAACTTCCCCTGTATAAACCCGGGGCTGAGGCAGGGTGAGTCAGACAAGGAGAGTGGAGAAGAGAAGCAGCATAGGAAACAGCAGAGTTACAAGGAGTCAGGGGCTGGCAGCTACAGAGCTCGCCCTGACTAAGAAGATTCTTTACCGGACCCGGAGTCCGAGGCTGTGGGGACTAATTCCTGCCCAGCAGCAGAATCCGTCAGGCAGGGGATTTCAGGTCCTCTGGCCCAGAAGCCCGAAGGCACGGTCACACGCGTGGGACCAGCACCGCCATCGTGGAGCGGAAGCCATTAGAAGGCCCCGAGTCACCGGCCATACGGGTGAGCACCACACGGTACACTCAGGGACGTGGGCTACTTACATCAGCTCCTAGCAAGGTAGCCAGAAGAGTACAGTCAGTTTGGGAGGCCTACAACTACGCCTGGCCAGGGGAGATCCCATCTGCTCAAGGACTGACCAGGCCCCATCCGCTAGCAAGTACTCCGGGAGGGTCTTTTGTTGTTACCAGTAAAGACCCTGAACTACACCGTACCGTCTCTGAGTGGTTCCTGCTACCCCCATCATCCACGTCGGCTGCCCTGAGGCCATACCCCTCCCGTTGGGGGTTATACTATCACGCTGCACAATCCCACCATCGGCCTCAGCGGTCTGCCCTGCAGCAGCAGCCCCCCTGGCTGCACTCAACGGGTGGCGTAGTCATCAACCATTTACTACTAATGGACTGCCGTCTAGTTTGACTCCCTGGGCACGGACCGGGTCACCGCCACGAGACTACAACCCTCCACAGATCCGGCTCCGGGTAAGCTCCCGCATGCGCAGCGCAGCGCGACACAGGCCCAGGGGCGCGTCAACTTTGGCGTAGTCGGCAGGATCTCGTGCCCGCAACCACCGGGTACTGCGTGCCTGAAAAGCAAAGACTGTTCAAACTTACCAGTGGTGAAGATTCCCGCTATCCGTGGAGTTTTCCCGCCATCCGGCGCCATCTTCGACCTTCTTCCCGCCATCCGTGGAGTTTTCCCGCCATTGGACGCCATCTTGAGGACGCCGCGCGGGAAGAAGAGGGGCGTGGACTCCGAAAGCGCGCGAGAACTGAAGCCCCGCCTCACGTCCGGACGTTGCGTAAGGTCCTGGAAGGAGCCCAGCAGACGCCGACGTCACAGGAGCGCGACGGAAGGTCCTCAACCCTGACGATCCACTGCGGAGCCGCGGCCTACGGAAGAGGATCATCGCAAGGTAGGCCACGGTCCACTAGGGGGGAGGAAGATGTCGGATACGGAGGAGAGCTTCACTGCCTCAACCCCCGCCAGCGCTACCGCTGCTGCAGTTATGCCCTTCACCATGCCCTATATCCCGGGAGCAGCTTGGCTACCCCAGTACTCAGGGGAGTCACATACCCTGCATGACTTTAGAGAAAAGCTGGATAGCCTCTTCCAGGTGTACCCCCTCACAGAAGAGCAAAAAGTGAGCATCCTGGTGGCCCAACTAACCGGGGCAGCCAAAAGAGAAGTAAAATCTTGGCCACCTGGGAGGAGGACTGTCGCAGAGATACTAACCCGGCTGAGGGACACCTTCGATACCCGCACCTCAGCCGAGATCAAGCTTAGATTCTACGGGTGCAAGCAGCGAGCGCATGAGAGTATAAGGGACTATGCACTAAACCTACAAGAGGCCCTGAGGGCCATAAAGCAGACCGACCCTGATGGGGTGGGAAACGAGGACAGGCTGTTGACTGAACAATTTATAGAGGGTTTATATTGCAATGCCCACCGAACCCAGTTGCGGGCAATGGCCTTACAGGATCCCCATCTGGACTTTGCACAGTTCAAGGATAGAGCTATCCGGGTGCTCCGAGAACCAGCACCGGGTGGCGTTGTGACCCACAGGCGCCCAGCTATCACTTACCACCAGGAGGCGGCGCCCTTGTCGACAGGGCCTGTGGGAGCTCATGCGCAGGCTTTGGACAATGACCCGGCTCCAGACCTACACCATCAGGTCCAAGAGCTAGTTAAGAGCGTTGCTGCGCTAACCCGAACTGTGCAGTCTTTACAGGTTTCCACCCCAGGGAAGATCCAGCTGGCATCCGGACCGGAGGACATCCCGTGGCGTCGACCAAGGAGGACCCCACCGGCCAGAGGAAGACCCAGTGACCGATACAGCGAGGACGGACGACCCATCTGCCGCCGCTGCAATCAACCCGGACATATGGAAAGGTACTGTTCTTTAAACGGGCACAACCTGGGGTAGAGGGCCAACCCCCAGGAAAAAGATCACCAGGCCCATCGAACTGGCGCGACAGATATGTGGGAGGACGTCCAGTCTTGCCTGTGGTACTGGATGGCATTCCCATGAGTGCCCTACTGGATACCGGGTCACAGGTCACCACCATCCCGTACGTGCTCTTCAAGCAGTACTGGAATGACTCGGATATTACCCGCTACCCTGACGACGACTTGAGTATCATCGCCAGCAATGGCCAGCCCGTGCCACAGATCGGATTTAAAGAGGTGACCCTCAAAATCGGTAGAGTCGAACTGGCCGCACAGGGACTGATCATTGTAGATATTGATAAACATGAGAGTCACCCAAAAATAACTCTAGGAACTAACGTAATTGAAAATTGTCTTGCAGAGGTGATTTTCCTTTTACAGCAGGTTGCCAAGAACGCCAGCTCCGGCGAGCAGCGGGTGCTCCAGAAAGAGATCCGGGCACTGATGCAACGGCAACAAGTGAAACTCTCCGGCGGTGAGATTGGTAGCGTAAGAATGTGTGACCCTTTTCCTATTGCCATGCCCCCAAAAAGTGAAATGATGATTTGGTGCCGGGCAGCTATTGGTCTGAGAGGTAGAGATTACCAGGCAATGGTAGAACCAGTTTACTCAGACAGTAGGCCCACCATTTTGACAGCACGGGGGGTGGTCAATGTACGCCATGGGAGGGTGCCCGTTCGCATAATAAATATCGGGGAGAGGGAAGTGTACCTGCCCCGGTATGCCACGCTAGCCAAATTATATACCACTAATCAAAATTCTATACAATCTGTGGAACCCTTGCCTCCATCTCACCCGGAGGAAGGTAACGGCTCTAAGAAAGACATGGAGGACTGGTGTCAGCAACTACATCTGGGTACTGACTCCACTCCCTCACATCAGAAACAAGGAGTCTATCGGGTGGTTCAAGAGTATGAGAGAGTGTTTAGTAAACACTCGTTAGACTTCGGGCGAGTCAAGGGGGTAGAACACCGCATCCCCACGGGAGATCATCCTCCCATAAAAGAGAGGTATCGACCCGTACCCCCTGCACATTACCAACACGCCAAGGGGATGCTTAGAGACATGAAGGAGGCTGGGGTAATCCGGGATAGCTGTAGCCCCTGGGCAGCCCCACTAGTTTTAGTCAAAAAGAAAGACAACACCATGAGGATGTGTGTAGATTACCGGAAAATCAACCGTATCACACACAAGGATGCGTACCCCTTACCAAGGATAGAGGAGTCATTGGCTGCTTTAAGATCTGCTAACTTTTTCTCTACCTTGGATCTCACTAGCGGGTACTGGCAGGTTCCTGTAGCAGAGGCGGACCGGGAGAAGACCGCATTCACCACCCCGATGGGACTTAGCGAGTTCACCTGCATGCCGTTCGGACTCTGCAACGCCCCAGGAACCTTCCAACGATTAATGGAGTGCTGTCTGGGCCACAGAAACTTCGAGACGGTCCTGTTGTACCTGGACGATGTCATCGTATACTCCAAAACTTATGAGGACCACCTGAAACACCTGGCGGAGGTGTTCGAAGCTCTGGCGAGTTACGGCCTAAAGGTGAAACCCTCCAAGTGTCACCTCCTGAAACCAAAGGTGCAATACCTGGGACACGTGGTGAGCGCTGACGGAGTGGCTCCCGACCCCGATAAGATCACCGCAATTAAGGGATGGCCAAGCCCCTCCAGCGTAAAAGAAGTGCGGCAGTTCCTAGGGTTGGTAGGCTACTACCGAAGGTTTATTCCCGGTTTCACCAAAAAGGCAGCACCTATGCAGGACCTCCTGATAGGCCAGTCCCGGAAGGCCAAGAACCAGAAGCCGCCCTTCAAATGGGAAAAGCTAGAAGAAGAGTCCTTCCGCCAGCTGAAGATGGCCCTCACGGGGGACGAAATCTTGGCGTACCCGGACTATAGCCAGCCCTTCATCCTCTACACCGACGCCAGTAACATCGGGCTAGGAGCCGTACTGTCCCAGATTCAGAAGGGGAGAGAACGAGTAATCTCCTATGCCAGCCGAAAACTGCGACCCACCGAAAGGAACCCCGAAAATTACAGCTCATTTAAGCTAGAGTTCCTGGCCGTGGTATGGGCAGTCACCGAGCGCTTTAGGCATTACCTCGCTTCTTCCCGGTTCACCGTATACACGGATAACAACCCGTTGACATACCTGGACACGGCAAGACTCGGTGCCCTGGAGCAGAGGTGGATGGCCCGTCTGTCCAACTACGAGTTCACAATCAAATACCGGGCAGGACGCTCCAATACTAACGCGGACGCCCTGTCCAGGATGCCCAACCTGCCGGACGAAGGAGAAGATCCGGAGGGACTGGAAGAAGTTGAACTCCCTGCGTTCCACCGTCATGGGACTATCCAGTATTCCCACCGGGTAAGGGGTAAGCAGGCTGCTACGTTGAACCCCTTACCCCACTACAACTGGGCGGAAACGCAAGACAGCGACCCTGCCGTCCGACTGGTGAAGGAGATGCTGACTCGGCCGGAGGCTCGCCTTGAACCAGACGCTCCGGAGGAAGCCAAACAACTATGGGCGGAGAAGAGTCGACTATTCCTTTACAAGGGGAAGTTGTGCCGCAGAATGGTCAACTCCCGGACGCATGAACTACTCTGGCAAGTAGTGGTGCCCCGAAGAGACGCAGCCATGGTGATGGAGGCATACCACGACGAAGCTGGACACTTCGGGTGGAAAAAGCTGGAGTTCCTGCTGCGCGAGCGGTTCCACTGGGTAGGCATGAGGGGAACCATCGAGAAGTGGTGCAGAGACTGTGGCCCGTGCAATCTGAGAAGGAAGGACCGGGCCAGCCAGAAGACTCCCCTGCAGTCCATCGTCACCCGGCAACCGTTGGAACTGGTAGCCTTGGATCATGTAAAACTGACCCCAAGCAGAAGTGGCTACGTCTACGCGTTAACCATCGTGGATCATTACTCCCGGTTCTTGGTTGTCGTCCCCGTCAAGGACTTAACGGCTCAAACAGCAGCTAGGGCCTTCCAGCAGCACTTCTGCCGTCCACACGGGTACCCGGACCAAGTGCTGACGGACCAGGGACCTGCCTTTGAAGCGGAGGTCTTCCAGGAATTCTGCAATCTGTATGGCTGCCGGAAGATAAGGACGACACCCTACCATCCGCAAACTAATGGACTTTGTGAAAAAATGAACCAGGTGGTAATGGATCTTCTAAAAACATTGCCCCTGGAAGAACGCAGTCTGTGGCCTGAGAAGTTGCCCGATCTGGTGGACCTATACAACCACATCCCGGTAGGTTCCACCAACTGTACCCCGGCTTACCTAATGAGGGCGAGACCTGGTAAGTTACCTGTTGACCTGGAAATGGGAGTCCTGACACCTGAGGACACTTCACCAGAAACAGACTGGGACACAGAGAGGCAGCAGCAGTACCGGAGAGTACAGGAGAGCGTGGAGCGAAGTCTCTGTCAGGCTAGGGAAAGACAAGAGAAGACTTACAACCAGTATGCTCCCGCTGTTCCCCTGGTACCCGGAGAGCAGGTCTTGAAGAGGAAAAGACGGCTCCACAAGTTGGATGACCAGTGGGAGAAGGACCCGTACACCGTACTGCCCTCAAGCCACGAGAACCCGAAGGTCTGTACCATCAGTAAAGACGGAGGGGAAACCACAGCCATTGTATCCCGGGACCACCTGAAGAAGTGTCCCGAACAACTGAGGAACCCTGAAGAGGAACAAGAAGACCATCGACCCGTGGGAGAAAGGGAAGATATGGTTAGTACCGTGCTCGGGGACTTCCCTCGGTCTTGGACTCAAGTCAATGGTGCAGTTGTGGTACCCGTACTCACCTTCCTCCAACCATCATCCCAAGAACCTACGGAGCAACGGGTAGAGCTGGAAGAACAGCCGGTCCAGGAGGCAGAAGACTCCACACAAGCAGAACAGGAGAATCAACCCTCTGCTTATAGTGAGCCTGCCGTACCCCTAGTGAGACAAAGAGCCGGTAGACAGCTGCCCAGTTTACCCTTGACAGCTCCTACACCCTGTAGTTCAGGGCCAGACAGTCAGCTCCGTAGGTCCACTCGGGCCACTAGAGGCCAGTTACCCGCACGCTGGAGAATTTAAAGTGTATAAATTGTTTTATTTATGTTTTTCTGTGTATTGTTGCTTGTGAATAATTTTGTGTTTCCAGTTGTTTTTAGGAAACCTTGGTGGATTTACCGGGAATCCTTGTATATAGTTGGAGCGTAACCCAGGATGGACTAGAGACTGTTAAGGACTCGGGGTAGGACAGACCCCTACCTGGTTACGTCTCCCTGTGTTGGTGAAATGGACACCTTTGCTTTTCTTCAAAGACTGCACCCGGTTGCGGACACGCCGCAACCATCTTATGTGTTTTTCTTATAGTATTGTTATTGTTATACTTTGTTATGTTTTTCTAAATGTGTTTAGTCCCGGAGTACTAAATTTCACTAGGGGGGAATGTGGCACCCCAGGGGTCTGGTTTTCCACAGTAATGTAATGTTATGTCTGAGAGCAGGTGGGAGGTCCTTTGGTCAGGGATCCTGTGCATGCCACACCTCCTGCCCAGTCTTGGGAGGGGAAGAACTTCCCCTGTATAAACCCGGGGCTGAGGCAGGGTGAGTCAGACAAGGAGAGTGGAGAAGAGAAGCAGCATAGGAAACAGCAGAGTTACAAGGAGTCAGGGGCTGGCAGCTACAGAGCTCGCCCTGACTAAGAAGATTCTTTACCGGACCCGGAGTCCGAGGCTGTGGGGACTAATTCCTGCCCAGCAGCAGAATCCGTCAGGCAGGGGATTTCAGGTCCTCTGGCCCAGAAGCCCGAAGGCACGGTCACACGCGTGGGACCAGCACCGCCATCGTGGAGCGGAAGCCATTAGAAGGCCCCGAGTCACCGGCCATACGGGTGAGCACCACACGGTACACTCAGGGACGTGGGCTACTTACATCAGCTCCTAGCAAGGTAGCCAGAAGAGTACAGTCAGTTTGGGAGGCCTACAACTACGCCTGGCCAGGGGAGATCCCATCTGCTCAAGGACTGACCAGGCCCCATCCGCTAGCAAGTACTCCGGGAGGGTCTTTTGTTGTTACCAGTAAAGACCCTGAACTACACCGTACCGTCTCTGAGTGGTTCCTGCTACCCCCATCATCCACGTCGGCTGCCCTGAGGCCATACCCCTCCCGTTGGGGGTTATACTATCACGCTGCACAATCCCACCATCGGCCTCAGCGGTCTGCCCTGCAGCAGCAGCCCCCCTGGCTGCACTCAACGGGTGGCGTAGTCATCAACCATTTACTACTAATGGACTGCCGTCTAGTTTGACTCCCTGGGCACGGACCGAGTCACCGCCACGAGACTACAACCCTCCACAGATCCGGCTCCGGGTAAGCTCCCGCATGCGCAGCGCAGCGCGACACAGGCCCAGGGGCGCGTCACATGGACATGAAGCATAAGTTGCAGTGGGAAGCTCAGTGTGCTACAATGCGGCCTAGCCGGCCGGGCCAACCACCGTCTGCCATATCTTGTGCATCCGCGGCCTCTTCATCCTCTGTGACTGGGGGGACAGCAGTCACACCTGTTTTGGGGCGCAGACCTGCCACCTCTTTACCCGCAACAGCCAGCGTGATTGGCAGGTCATCATTTTCTTTGGAGGTGGTAACACCAGCTGGTGTTGAGCGCTGTCCGACATCGATAGCACCACCTTTGGATCAAGGCAACCTAACATGTCCGCCTGCATCTTCCTCACAGACCGGCAGTTTGCCGGGGACACCCTTATCAACCCCGTCTAAGCACAATAGCCAGCCCTCGGTCCCTCAGATGTGGACAAGTAAAAGACCATTTCCTCCTAGCCATGAGAAAGCTAAGAGGTTGAATTTCACCATCTGCAAGCTCTTGGCTACAGAAATGCTGCCTTTCCGCCTGGTGGACACAGAGGATTTTCGAGACCTTATGTCCATCGCAGTGCCCCAGTACCAGATGCCCAGTCGGCACTACTTCTCAAAGAAAGGTGTGCCTGCGCTCCACCAGCATGTCGCACACAACATCGCCGCTTCTTTGAGAAACTCTGTGTGTGACAGGGTGCATTTCACCACAGACACTTGGACGAGTAGGCATGGACAGGGGCGTTACATGTCGCTGACTGGGCACTGGGTAACTATGGTGATAGCAGGACAAGGGGCTGCTGTCCAAGTCTTGCCGTCCCCACGAGTTGTGCGTCAATCCTCTTTATGTCAAAGTTCCTCCACTGCTTCTGCCTCCTCAACCTCCTCTCGGTCTTCCACCTGCACCCAAAGCCTGTCTGGTCATGCCACAAGCTTTCTAACTGCGCAGAAGGGATCCTGCACACCTCCTTACTATGCTGGCAGTAGGGCTCAACGTCATCAGGCGGTTTTTACTTTGAAATGTCTGGGAAATGTGAGTCACACAGCTGAGGAGTTGTGGTCAGCTCTGGAGAACCAATTTCATGAATGGTTGTCTCCACTGGACCTGAAACCAGGGAAGGCCGTGTGCGACAATGCTGCAAACCTGGGTGCGGCCCTTCGCCGGGGCAATGTCACACACGTGCCTTGTATGGCTCACGTGTTGAACCTGGTTGTCCAGCAATTTTTAGCCCACTATCCCAGACTAGATGGCCTTCTGCAGAGGGCATGGTCGCTGTGTGCTCACTTCCGCCGTTCGCATCCCGCAGCTCAGCGACTTACATCTCTACAGAAGTCGTTGGGCCTGCCACTTCACCGGCTAAAATGCGATGTGCCTACCCGGTGGAATTCAACTCTGCACATGTTGCAGCGACTGTGGCAGCACCGACAAGCCCTGGTGCTATACGTTCTGACGTATAGCCTGGGCCAACGAGATCCAGAGGTGGGGCAAATCACGCTGGAGGAGTGGTCTCAGATCAGGGACCTATGCACCCTTCTGCACAGTTTTGAAATGGCGACGAAGATGTTTAGTGCTGACGATGCCATTATCAGCATGACTATTCCGGTGATTTACATGCTGGAGCACATGTTAAACAGAATTCGGAGTCAGGTGGTGGCACAAGAGGAGGTGGAGGAAGTAGAGGAGGAGGAGTTGTATGCGGAAGGGCTAACATCTGCAAGGTCCAGACGGTCGGCAGTACCAAGGCGGCAGGCATGTGAGGGTGGGGGAGATGGTTTTACCAGGGCGCATGGTAGCAGCCAAACTAGTGAGGAAGGTGCAGGAGCCCAGGAAGAAGTGGAGGACGAACTGATGGAAGACTCATCAGATGAGGGAGACCTTGATCACATTTCTGTTGTGCGAGGTTGGGGGGAGAGGACAGAGGAAGGAAGCATGATTGTTACCTCGCCACCAACACAACAGGGACTTGGTGCTCCTGGATGCGCAACACACATGAGTGCCTTCTTGCTGCACTACCTGCAACATGACCCTCGAATTGTGAGAATTAGAAATAATCCTGACTACTGGGTTGCCACACTGTTAGATCCCCGGTACAAAAGTAAATTTGCAGAAATTATTCCTGCCATAGAAAGGGATGCACGCATGCAGGAGTATCAGCAGAGACTGTTGCAGAATCTTACATGTGCTTTTCCACAAAACACCAGTGGTGCACGTAGTGAATCTCACAGTTCCAACTTGCCAACCGTGGGACCGTCAAGTGTTCAGCACTCAAACCGTAACAGAACCACAGTATCTGCTGGTAACATCAATTTTGCGGAATCATTTCACCACTTTTTTAGCCCATCCTTTGCAAGGCCACAGGAGACAAGAAGTCTGACACATAGTCAGCGCCTAGAGACGATGGTTCAGGAGTATCTCCAAGTAAACATTGAAGCCATGACTGTGTCACTGGACCCTTGCTCTTTTTGGGCTTCCAATCTGGATAAATGGCCGGAGCTAGCCACTTACGCCTTGGAGATCTTGTCATGCCCCGCAGCCAGCGTTCTGTCTGAACGTGTGTTCAGCGCTGCTGGTGGTGTGCTGACAGATAAGCGCACGCGGCTCTCCACTGATAATGTAGACAGACTCACGTTCATAAAGATGAACAAATCATGGATCCGAAACGACTTTTCTACTCCTGTGTCATCCTGGGGAGAGTAAAAGCTTGATGATTGGTTAAAATCACCCTACCAACCGTTTTAAGCTTTCAAATTACTAATCATGTTTATCTGTATCTTGGCTGGAAAATAATTTGGGCTTTGTAGCAGTGTGCAGCACTGATTCTATTAGGCCATCTATAATAAGCTCCACCAGATTTAAAATTACTAATCATGTTTATCTGTATCTTGACTGGAAAATAATTTGGGCTTTGTAGCAGTGTGCAGCACTGATCCTATTAGGCCATCTATACTAAGCTCCACCAGATTTAAAATTAATAATAATTTTTAGCTGCATCTAGCCCGGAAAATAATTTTGGGGCTCCGAGATGCGCAAGACACATAAGTGCCTTCTTGCTGCACTACCTGCAACATGACCCTCATATTGTCAGAATTCGAAGTAATCATGACTACTGGGTTGCCACACTCTTAGATCCCCCAAACTTTTCGATCAACCTTTTCATTTTAATAAAGACCAAAAAAATGGTCATTTTTGAAATTATAAGCATTAGCAGGTTATTAGAAACTGAAATCAAACAGTTTTCAACTCAAAACTTTATTCTAGGTGATGTTACATTTTCACATAGGACCCCTTGTTCGAAAGGAGCTTCTGAACTCTCTCGTCCATTGAATTTGTCAGGTTTTGGATGGTTTCTGCTTCAATTGTTTTGCATGAGGACAGAATACACTCCCAGAGCTGTTGCTTAGATGTGAACTGCCTCCCGCCATCATAGACACTCCTTTTGATGATGCTCCAGAGGTTCTGAATGGGGTAGAGGTCAGGGGAGCATGGGGGTCACACCATAAGTTTGTCCCCTTTTATGCCCATATCAGCCAGAGATGCAGATGTTTTATGTGCAGCATGAGATGGTGCATTATCATGCAAAAAAATGATCTTGCTGTGAAATACACGGTTCTTCTTCTTGAACCATGGCAGGAAGTGCTGTTTGAGAAAATCCACATACATTATGGAGTTCATCTTTAGCGCCTTCAGGGATCCTAAAGGGGCCGACAATCTCTCTCCCCATGATTCCAGCCCAAAACATTACTCCACCTCCTCCTTGTTGGCGCTGTAGCCGTGTTTGCGTGGGGTGTCCATCAACCAGCCATCCTCCACTCCATCCATCTGGACCATCGAGCGCTGCACGGCACTCATCCGTGAACAAAACAGTTTTGAAATCAGTCTTCATGTAATGTTTGGCCCACTGGAGCCGTTTCTGCTTGTGTGAAGTGGATAGAGGAGGTCGACAGGATGGCGTATGCACAGCTGCAAACCTCTGAAGGACCCTGCATCTTGTTGTTCGGGGGACGTTGGAGGCACCAGCAGCTTCAAAAACTTGTCTGCTGCTATGACAAGGCTTTTTTGCCGCTGCTCTTTTAACCTGACGTAATTGCCTGTAGGAAAGAGTGCTCAATTTGCCCTTATCAGCACGCACACGTGTGTACTGTGAATCAGCTACATACTTCTTGATTGCCAAGACACTTCATCCTGATCATCACACAATGTTGATTGTAGTCATGCCTTGACCTAAACACTCCACAATTTGTTGCTTCTCAGCAGCCGACACATCCTTTTTCTTTCCCATTTTGGCAGAAAATGTAGGCTGCTTAATAATGTGAGACAGCCTTCTTAAGTAGTCTTGCCTTTCATTGGACACACCTGCCAAACTAATTAGCACAGGTGTCTGCAATTGCTTACAGTGATATAAAGAGCCCTGACACACATCACCATCAATGAGTTTAACTGACAAACAAACAAATTCTTCCCTTATCACTCCTAAACACTTTTTGCATAATAATTTGGAACACAGTGTACATGTGCTTTTCCACAAAACACCAGTGGTTCACGTAGTGAATCTTACAGTTCTAACTTGCCAACCGTGGTCTGTATGGAGTTGTTCAATAAAGGGCCCAAAATTAAGATAACATAGATGGGAGAGGTCTCTATGAATAGGAATTCCTAAGTATTTGATACCCTGTGAGGGCCAGGCAAAGGGAAAGTTGGACTGGATGGAATCCTATATGGATTTGGGGAGGGAGACATCGAGGGCCTCAGACTTCGCTGCATTGATTTTAAAATTTGACCATGTAACAAAGTGATCTATTTCAGCCATAACAGCATGGATGGATATATGTGATTGAGTGATATATACTAGGACATCATCAGCAAATAGAGAGCACTTGTACTCGGTGCCTCCCACCTCAATCCACCTAATATTGGGGTTATGGCGAATTGATGAGAGCAGGTGCTCCGTCACTAGGATGTATAAGAGAGGGGACAGAGGACATCCCTGCCTTGTCCCATTGGTGATTGTGAAAGGTGATGAAAATGTTCTGATGCACCCCCTGGGCCTTGGGACACCCGGAGCCGGACCCTTTTTGGTGGATGCTGGTGGTTGTAGTCTTCGTGGCGGCGACCCGGTTCCGTGGCTCAGGGTGGTCAAGCCAGTGGCGGAACTATTTATGTGGTTTTGATGTTTAAATGTCCGACTACGCCACCCGTGGATTGCGGTCAGAGTGAGCCGCCGCTGCAGGGCAGACCGCTGAGGCTGGTGTTGTGGGTGCAGCAGAGCGTAGCATAACTCCCCACGGGAGGAGTATAGCCTCAGGGCAGTGTATGCGGAGGATGGGGGTGATGGTGCAGGGCAGCAGCAGTAACGACACGGAGTCAGTGATGCAGTCCAGGGCCTTTACTCACAGTTCTTATTATCCAGACCACGTCTGCAGGTAACGGCTGCCCACGTCGTACTGTGCTCACCAAGTGAGGGGCTCAGACAACTCCCAGATAACTTTGGAGCGCTTCACAGGACCCCCTTTGTGTGTCCTTTGTCTGGCCTTTCTTACCAACCCTTCTGTCCGGCTGCCTCGGGCCTCCTCTTGGTAAACTTGGCGCCAGTTTCCCTGACCCTATGTGGTGCCTTCCTAGCGGGTGTAGCGAGGGGCTGCGCCACATAAAATGTCACAGCCTCCGGTTTCTAGCTGAGGGTCGTTTCCTGCCTCCACTAGTTTCGGGGACCGATCTCCCCCTTTGGCCTGACCCCTCCACGCAGGTGGATTCGGGCGTGCGGTGGCGACTCGCCCGTCCGCACCACTGGGATCCCTTCATTCCTCGTTCCTGGAGCCTTCTCCGCTCCTCTTCCTTCCTTCTCCCTCTTCCAGGCCTGGGCCTCTGTTACTAGGCCCGCCTCCGGAGCAGAGCTCATGAAGAGCCCCTGCTCCCTGCCACTTCTGCTCAGACTTCTCTGCACTGAACTAAGATGGTGCCCACCTTTTATACTCCCTTCTCAATGCACCCAGGAACTGCTTCCTCCCTGCACCTGCACTACAGGGTTCCCCTTCCTCAGTGTTCCCTCCCCCCACTCCAGCCAGGGACAGGGACTGTTGTGCCCATCTCAGAGGCATATTGGTCGCCCTGCCCCACGGCAATGTGGTGTAATGCATGCAGGTGTCGGGTCCTGATCCACACTCCATCCTTACCTGAGAGTGAGATATCACACCTCTGGGTGAGGTGCAATATCTCTGTAGCAACCGAGCCCTCAGGGTGCTACAGTTCCATTTATCTTCAGCCTAGGTGACGTATTGTGATACAGGGCCGTGATTTTGGCTATAAAAGGGTCCCCTAGACCCGTACCCCAAGCTTTTTAAGAGAATCATATATGGCGTGCCAGGAGACTCTATGGAATGCTTTCTCAGCATCCAACGAGAGTATCTAATTACAAATTTTTAACTGCATCTAGCCCAGGAAATACTTTGTGCCTAGTAGCAGTGTCTGCTAGTCAGCGGATTATCCCGGCTGTTAAGCAAGCTACACCACCTGTAGTTTGGACACTTAATTTTTTCAAAGGAAATGCTTCGGGACCATGGGATACTCAGTGAAGAGCATCAGGAGGCACCCCAAGGCATAGGGGCTGGGACTGGCAGTAGGATGCCTTGCGGTGGACAGCCGAGCTCGATCCTTATAAAAGCTTTTTAACTGCAGCAGCTTTAGTGGACGCTACTGGAGCTGGAATTACGCGGCTGCTGGCATGAGACTTGCCCTCCAATAGATCCTTGCAAATGGATTTAAAGTGTATTCATTCAAATTAGAGAGACAATTTAAATTAAAAAGCTTAGAGCTGCCTCCACCACAGGGGGGCTCGCTCGACCCACCAGTGGACAGGCACCAGTATTGGGAGAGGGGGGCTGGCCGTCAGGGTTCACCGCGGCTCTGGCACAAACCCGGCGACACGGAGGTGGCACGGGCAGGAGCGGACTGAACGTGTCGGCTTCTCACTTTTTGGATTTTAGAAGGGCATGACATGCCTATATCTGTGTCTCCCCCTCCTTTTACTCCTCCACCTCTTTTCTTTTCGCATGACTATATGTACTTGTCACTTTTCCATGTGTTAGTTGTGTCTTCTGAGCAGTTTGTCAGCTTTTGGACACCTTTGAAGGTGTTTTCTATGTGTTTCTATGTGTTTTTGTTTGCCTGCCATTGGTTTTAACGGTGTTCGAAGGTGTTCGACGAACAGTTCGACGAACTTCGGCGAACACACGGGTGTTCGACGAACCGAACCGAACTCGAACACTACGGGGGTGGCTCAACACTAGTGAATAACCGATGACCCCCGCTAGGGCCAAATGTACAGTTAAAGAACTTACGTGGTGTCTCCCATGACTGAGGGCATCACCCTACTTAAGAGACTTCGCCTTACTTAAGAGACTTCACCTTACTTAAGAGACTTCACCCTACTAAAGAGACTGCACCTTACGTAAGAGACTTCACCTTACTTTGAGAGGCTTCACCTTACTTTGAGAGACTGCATCTTATTTTGAGAGTTTGCCTTTTGATGATATATTGAATTACTGTTCATTACCCTTGTTACTAATCCCTTGTTCAGAATTCCTGTTGCATAAAATTGTTTATTTTCATCTCAGACTGTTCTCGCCTTGTGTCTCTGTGCGTTGCATTCCCGCACCTGCATTACATTTGGCGTAGATGGGGGATCAGTCTGTGGCTGGGTCCGGTCGGACCGATATACCCCTGGGGGCTATGCTCAGCCATCTTCCCAAGTTTTCAGGGGATGGCATGTCACTGTGGGACTGGGTAGAAAGACTGAGAAGTATGCTACGGATGTACCCCCTTGATCCCCTAGCTCAGGCGGAGCTGGTCCTCCTAACCCTTGATGGAGAGGCCGGACAGACTGTGATGTACCGCCCACCTGGAGACCATGACACCGTGGATAAAGTGATAAAAATTTTAGACGACATGCACGGTGACACTACAGATTTGGGACACTTGCGCTTACGGTTGTTCCAGCGGGTCCAAGGGGAAAATGAGACAGTAAATCAGTATGTTAATGCGTTGCAGGAAGTGACGGTCGATATCACTAAGAAAGCTCGAGATGGAAACCGAGGACTGGGACCATTGGCTTGAAAGACCCTTGCCTGAGGCAGATCCTGAAGGAGCGGCTGCGATTGAGCCCTGATATGGGCTTCCTGGAGGTAGGGGCTGAAGCTAGAGTGCTGGAGAGAGAAGTTCCTGTTCTCAAACCCACAGTTAGAAGTCAAGAGGCAATTGCTCCTGGATTCACCAACCAAGAGCCTGATTGGGTACGGGAAATACGTCAGGAAATTCGAGACATTCGGGGTGAGCTGAATGCTATTAGAAAGCCCCCTACTGCCCCCTTGCCGACGGACCGTACTGCTCAATGTGGACGGAGACCAGAACGAGAGAGACGTTCCTACCGGGCCCCAGCACGGCATGTACCAGACCTATCGGCAGAAAGAGGACCGGAGTGCTGGACTTGCGAAGGTAGGGGGCATATCTCCAAAGACTGTGCCAAACGAGAAAGGAGGAGGAGGGGACAGCCGTTAAACTAAAATGCCCCACGGTTGTGGAGCATACCGTGGGGTCTCGTGCTTCAGAGAGTAGAAGAGGGAGCTCTGAAGACATTGTCTCCGAGAGGCCCATCATCTGGGCTGAATTCAATGGGCAGCGGATCCGCTGTTTGATGGACACCGGGTCTCAAGTGACCACTATGCCTGAGACGTATTTCCAAAGTCACTTTCCTGAAGTTACTCGTTCCTGCCGGGAACCCACTGTCAAATTGGTGGCGGCCAACCAACTACCTATCCCAGTAGCGGGAGTAGTATGGATGTCCATGCGGGCATGTGGAAAGGACCTCGGACGAAAAGGGATCGTACTAACCACAGGGCCCGGAGGTGATGGGCCCATTGTTACCCTGGGCATGAATGTGCTGAAAGAAGTCGGACAGTTCCTGGCTGATGGCTGTAGCAAAAACAACTGGACCCGCGCCATTCGAGACCCAGCTAGCAAGAGAGTGTTCCAACACCTCGTGCGGGTCAGCCAGATCAACTGCAATAATTTTAATCTTAAATTCACTTAGTTCTACCATTCATCAAAAATTACTTTTTTGGATCTCGAACTTGAGGCTAATGTGGCACCCCAGGGGTCTGGTTCCCACAGTAATGTAATGTTATGTCTGAGAGCAGGTGGGAGGTCCTTTGGTCAGGGATCCTGTGCATGCCACACCTCCTGCCCAGTCTTGGGAGGGGAAGAACTTCCCCTATATAAACCCGGGGCTGAAGCAGGGTTAGAGAGTCAAGGAGAGTAGAGACAAGAAACAGGAGAAGCAATACTAGTACGAGTCAGGGGCTGGCAGCTGCAGAGCTCGCCCTGACTGAGAAGATTTCTTACCGGACCCGGAGTCCGAGGCTGTGGGGACTAACTCCTACCCAGCAGCAGAATCCGTCAGGCAGGGGATTTCAGGTCCTCTGGCCAAGAAGCCCGAAGGCACGGTCACACGCGTGGGACCAGCACCGCCATCGTGGAGCGGAAGCCACTAGAAGGCCCCGAGTCACCGGCCATACGGGTGAGCACCACACGGCACACTCAGGGACGTGGGCTACTTATATCTGCTTCTAGCAAGGTAGCCAGAAGAGTACAGTCAGTTTGGGAGGCCTACAACTCCGCCTGGCCAGGGGAGATCCCATCTGCTCAAGGACTGACCAGGCCCCGTTCACTAGCAAGTACTCCGGGAGGGTCTATCGTTGTTACCAGTAAAGACCCTGAATTACACCGCACCGTCTCTGAGTGGTTCCTGCTACCCCCATCATCCACATCTGCTGCCCTGAGGCCATACCCCTCCCGTTGGGGATTATACCATCTACGCTGCACCATCCATCCACCGGCCTCAGCGGACTGTCCTGCAGCGGCAGCTCCATAGCTGCATTCAACGGGTGGCGTAGTCGTCCTACATCTACCGCTGTTACATCGCCGCTCAGTTTGACTCCCTGGGCACGGACCGGGTCACCGCCACGAGACTACAACCCTCAAGAGATCCGGCTCCGGGTAAGCTCCCGCGTGCGCAACGCAGCGCGACACAGGCCCAGGGGCGCGTCAACTTTGGCGTAGTCGGCAGGATTTCGTGCCCGCAACCACCGGGTACTGCGTGCCTGAAAAAGAGACTTTTCAAACTTACCTGTGGTGAAGATTCCCGCCATCCGGCGCCATCTTCAGCCTTCTTCCCGCCATCGGTGAAGTTTCCCGCCATCCGGCGCCATCTTCTGCCTTCTTCCCGCCATCCGTGGAGTTTTCCCGCCATTGGACGCCATCTTGAGGACGCCGCGCGGGAAGAAGAGGGGCGTGGACTCCGAAAGCGCGCGAGAACTGAAGCCCCGCCTCACGTCCGGACGTTGCGTAAGGTCCTGGAAGGAGCCCAGCAGACGCCGACGTCACAGGAGCGCGACGGAAGGTCCTCAACCCTGACGATCCACTGCGGAGCCGCGGCCTACGGAAGAGGATCATTGCAAGGTAGGCCACGGTCCACTAGGGGGGAGGAAGATGTCGGATACGGAGGAGAGTTTCACTGCCTCAACCCCCGCCAGCGCTACCGCTGCTGCAGTTATGCCCTTCACCATGCCCTATATCCCGGGAGCAGCTTGGCTACCCCAGTACTCAGGGGAGTCACATACCCTGCATGACTTTAGAGAAAAGCTGGATAGCCTCTTCCAGGTGTACCCCCTCACAGAAGTGCAAAAAGTGAGCATCCTGGTGGCCCAACTAACCGGGGCAGCCAAAAGGGAAGTAAAATCCTGGCCACCTGGGAGGAAGACTGTCGCAGGGATACTAACCCGGCTGAAGGACACCTTTGATACCCGCACCTCAGCCGAGATTAAGCTTAGATTCTACGGGTGCAAGCAGCGAGCGCATGAGAGTATAAGGGACTATGCACTAAACCTACAAGAGGGCCTGAGGGCCATTAAGCAGACCGACCCTGATGGAGTGGGAAACGAGGACAGGCTGTTGACCGAACAGTTTATAGAGGGACTGTATTGTAATACCCACCGAACCCAGTTGCGGGCAATGGCCTTACAGGATCCCCATCTGGGCTTTGCACAGTTCAAGGACAGAGCCATCCGGGTGCTCCGAGAACCGGCACCGGGTGGCGTCGTGACCCACAAGCGCCCTGCTATCACTTACCACCAGGAGGCGGCGCCCTTGTCGGCAGGGCCTGTGGGAGCTGATGCGCAGGCTTTGGACAATGACCCGGCTCCGGACCTACACCATCAGGTCCAAGAGCTAGCTAAGAGCGTTGCTGCGCTAACCCGAACTGTGCAGTCTTTACAGGCTTCCACCCCAGGGAAGATCCAGCTGGCATCCGGACCGGAGGACATCCCGTGGCGTCGACCAAGGAGGACCCCACCGGCCAGAGGAAGACCCAGTGACCGACACAGCGAGGACGGACGACCCATCTGCCGCCGCTGCAATCAACCTGGACATATGGCAAGGTACTGTTCTTTAAACGGGCACAACCTGGGGTAGAGGGCCAACCCCCAGGAAAAAGATCACCAGGCCCATCGAACTGGCGCGACAGATATGTGGGAGGACGTCCAGTCTTGCCTGTGGTACTGGATGGCATTCCCATGAGTGCCCTACTGGACACCGGGTCACAGGTCACCACCATCCCGTACGTGCTCTTTAAGCAGTACTGGAATGACTCGGATATTACCCGCTACCCTGACGACGACTTGAGTATCATCGCCAGCAATGGCCAGCCCGTGCCACAGATCGGATTTAAAGAGGTGACCATCAAAATCGGTAGAGTCGAACTGGCAGCACAGGGACTGATCATTGTAGATATTGACAAACATGAGAGTCACCCAAAAATAACTCTAGGAACTAATGTAATTGAAAATTGTCTTGCAGAGGTGATTTTCCTTTTACAGCAGGTTGCCAAGAACGCCAGCTCCGGCGAGCAGCGGGTGCTCCAGAAAGAGATCCGGGCACTGATGCGACGGCAACAGGTGGAACTCTCCGGCGGTGAGATTGGTAGCGTAAGAATGTGTGACCCTTTTCCTATTGCCATGCCCCCAAAAAGTGAAATGATGATTTGGTGCCGGGCAGCTATTGGTCTGAGAGGTAGGGATTACCAGGCAATGGTAGAACCAGTTTACTCGGACAGTAGGCCCACCATTTTGACAGCACGGGGGGTGGTTGATGTACGCCATGGGAGGGTGCCCGTTCGCATAATAAATATCGGGGAGAGGGAAGTGTACCTGCCCCGGTATGCCACGCTAGCCAAATTATATACCATTAACCAAAATTCTATACAATCTGTGGAACCCTTGCCTCCATCTCACCCGGAGGAAGGTAACGGCCCTAAGAAAAACATGGAGGACTGGTGTCAGCAACTACATCTGGGTACTGACTCCACTCCCGCACACCAGAAACAAGGAGTCTATCGGGTGGTTCAGGAGTACGAGAGAGTGTTCAGTAAACACCCGTTAGACTTCGGGCGAGTCAAGGGGGTAGAACACCACATCCCCACGGGAGACCATCCTCCTATAAAAGAGAGGTATCGACCCGTACCCCCTGCCCACTACCAACACGCCAAGTGGATGCTTAGAGACATGAAGGAGGCTGGGGTGATCAGGGATAGCTGTAGCCCCTGGGCAGCTCCACTAGTCTTAGTCCGAAAGAAAGACAACACCATGAGGATGTGTGTAGATTACCGGAAAATCAATCGTATCACACACAAGGATGCGTACCCCTTACCAAGGATAGAGGAGTTATTGGCTGCTTTAAGATCTGCTAACTTCTTCTCTACCTTGGATCTCACTAGCGGGTACTGGCAGGTTCCTGTAGCAGAGGCGGACCGGGAGAAGACCGCATTCACCACCCCGATGGGACTTAGCGAGTTCACCTGCATGCCGTTCGGACTCTGCAACGCACCGGGAACCTTCCAACGACTAATGGAGTGTTGTCTGGGCCACAGAAACTTCGAGACGGTCCTGTTGTACCTGGACGATGTCATCGTATATTCCAAGACGTATGAGGACCACCTGAAACACCTGGCGGAAGTGTTCGAAGCTCTGGCGAGTTACGGCCTAAAGGTGAAACCCTCCAAGTGTCACCTCCTGAAACCAAAGGTGCAGTACCTGGGACACGTGGTGAGCGCTGACGGAGTGGCTCCCGACCCTGATAAGATCACCGCAATTAAGGAATGGCCAAGCCCCTCCAGCGTAAAAGAAGTGCGGCAGTTCCTCGGGTTGGTAGGCTACTACCGAAGGTTTATTCCCGGTTTCACCAAAAAGGCAGCACCTATGCAGGACCTCCTGATAGGCCAGTCCCGGAAGGCCAAGAACCAGAAGCCGCCCTTCAAATGGGAGGAGCTGGAAGAAGAGTCCTTCCGCCAGCTGAAGATGGCCCTCACGGGGGACGAAATCCTGGCGTACCCGGATTATAGCCAGCCCTTTATCCTCTACACCGACGCCAGTAACATCGGGCTAGAAGCCGTACTGTCCCAGATCCAGCAGGGGAAGGAACGAGTAATCGCCTACGCCAGCCGAAAACTGCGACCCACCGAAAGGAACCCCGAGAATTACAGCTCATTTAAGCTAGAGTTCCTGGCCGTAGTATGGGCAGTCACCGAGCGCTTTAAGCATTACCTTGCTTCTTCCCGGTTCACCGTGTACACGGATAACAACCCGTTGACACACCTGGACACGGCAAGACTCGGTGCCCTGGAGCAGAGGTGGATGGCCCGTCTGTCCAACTACGAGTTCACAATCAAATACCGGGCAGGACGCTCCAATACCAACGCGGACGCCCTGTCCAGGATGCCCAACCTGCCGGACGGAGGAGAAGATCCGGAGGGACTGGAAGAAGTTGAACTCCCTGCGTTCCACCGTCATGGGACTATCCAGTATTCCCACCGGGTAAGGAGTAAGCAGGCTGCTACGTTGAACCCCTTACCCCACTACAACTGGGCGGAAACGCAAGACAGCGACCCTGCCGTCCGACTGGTGAAGGAGATGCTGACTCGGCCGGAGGCTCGCCTTGAACCAGACGCTCCGGAGGAAGCCAAACAACTATGGGCAGAGAAGAGTCGACTGTTCCTTTACAAGGGGAAGTTGTGCCGCGGAATGGTTAACTCCCGGACGCATGAATTACTCTGGCAAGTAGTGGTGCCACGAAGAGACGCAGCCATGGTAATGGAGGCATACCACGACGGAGCTGGACACTTCGGGTGGAAGAAGCTGGAGTTCCTGCTGCGCGAGCGGTTCCACTGGGTAGGCATGAGGGGAACCATCGAGAAGTGGTGCAGAGACTGTGGCCCGTGCAACCTGAGAAGGAAGGACCGTGCCAGCCAGAAGACTCCCCTGCAGTCCATCGTCACCCGGCAACCGTTGGAACTGGTAGCCTTGGATCATGTAAAACTGACCCCAAGCAGAAGTGGCTACGTCTACGCGTTAACCATCGTGGATCATTACTCCCGGTTCTTGGTTGTCGTCCCCGTCAAGGACTTAACGGCTCAAACAGCAGCTAGAGCCTTCCAGCAGCACTTCTGCCGTCCACACGGGTACCCGGACCAAGTGCTGACGGACCAGGGACCTGCCTTTGAAGCGGAGGTCTTCCAGGAATTTTGCAATCTGTATGGCTGCCGGAAGATAAGGACGACACCCTACCATCCGCAAACTAATGGACTTTGTGAAAAAATGAACCAGGTGGTAATGGATCTTCTAAAAACGTTGCCCCTGGAAGAACGCAGTCTGTGGCCTGAGAAGTTGCCCGATCTGGTGGACCTATACAACCACATCCCGGTAGGTTCCACCAACTGTACCCCGGCTTACCTAATGAGGGCAAGACCTGGTAAGTTACCTGTTGACCTGGAAATGGGAGTCCTGACACCCGAGGACACTTCACCAGATACAGACTGGGACACAGAGAGGCAGCAGCAGTACCGGAGAGTACAGGAGAGCGTGGAGCGAAGTCTCTGTCAGGCTAGGGAAAGACAAGAGAAAACTTACAACCAGTATGCTCCCGCTGTTCCCCTGGTACCCGGAGAGCAGGTCTTGAAGAGGAAGAGACGGCTCCACAAGTTGGACGACCAGTGGGAGAAGGACCCGTACACCGTACTGCCCTCAAGCCACGAAAACCCGAAGGTTTGTACCATCAGTAAAGACGGAGGGGAAACCACAACCATTGTATCCCGGGACCACCTGAAGAAGTGTCCCGAACAACTGAGGAACCCTGAAGAGGAACAAGAAGACCATCGACCCGTAGAGGAAAGGGAAGATATGGTTAGTACTGTGCTCGGGGACTTCCCTCGGTCTTGGACTCAAGTCAATGGTGCAGTTGTGGTACCCGTACTCACCTTCCTCCAACCAGCATCCCAAGCAACTACGGAGCAACAGGTAGAGCTGGAAGAACAGCCGGTCCAGGAGGCAGAAGACTCCACACAAGCAGAACAGGAGGATCAACCCTCTGCTTATAGTGAGCCTGCCGTACCCCTAGTGAGACAAAGAGCCGGTAGACAGCTGCCCAGTTTACCCTTGACAGCTCCTACACCCTGTAGTTCAGGGCCAGACAGTCAGCTCCGTAGGTCCACTAGGGCCACTAGAGGCCAGTTACCCGCACGCTGGAGGATTTGAAGTGTATAAATTGTTTTATTTATGTTTATCTGTGTATTGTTGCTTGTGTATAATTTTGTGTTTCCAGTTATTTTTAGGAATCCTTGGTGGATTTACCGGGAATCCTTGTACATAGTTGGAGCGTAACCCAGGATGGACTAGAGACTGTTAAGGACTCGGGGTAGGACAGACCCCTACCTGGTTACGTCTCCCTGTTTTGGTGAAATGGACACCTTGCTTTCTTCAAAGACTGCACCCGGTTGCGGACACGCCGTAACCATCTTTATGTGTTTTCTTATTGTATTATTATTGTTTATATCTTGTTATGTTTTTCTAAAAACTGTTTAGTCCCGGAGTACTAAATTTTACTAGGGGGGAATGTGGCAGTAATGTAATGTTATGTCTGAGAGCAGGTGGGAGGTCCTTTGGTCAGGGATCCTGTGCATGCCACTCCTCCTGCCCAGTCTTGGGAGGGGAAGAACTTCCCCTATATAAACCCGGGGCTGAAGCAGGGTTAGAGAGTCAAGGAGAGTAGAGACAAGAAACAGGAGAAGCAATACTAGTACGAGTCAGGGGCTGGCAGCTGCAGAGCTCGCCCTGACTGAGAAGATTTCTTACCGGACCCGGAGTCCGAGGCTGTGGGGACTAACTCCTACCCAGCAGCAGAATCCGTCAGGCAGGGGATTTCAGGTCCTCTGGCCAAGAAGCCCGAAGGCACGGTCACACGCGTGGGACCAGCACCGCCATCGTGGAGCGGAAGCCACTAGAAGGCCCCGAGTCACCGGCCATACGGGTGAGCACCACACGGCACACTCAGGGACGTGGGCTACTTATATCTGCTTCTAGCAAGGTAGCCAGAAGAGTACAGTCAGTTTGGGAGGCCTACAACTCCGCCTGGCCAGGGGAGATCCCATCTGCTCAAGGACTGACCAGGCCCCGTTCACTAGCAAGTACTCCGGGAGGGTCTATCGTTGTTACCAGTAAAGACCCTGAATTACACCGCACCGTCTCTGAGTGGTTCCTGCTACCCCCATCATCCACATCTGCTGCCCTGAGGCCATACCCCTCCCGTTGGGGATTATACCATCTACGCTGCACCATCCATCCACCGGCCTCAGCTGTCCTGCAGCGGCAGCTCCATAGCTGCATTCAACGGGTGGCGTAGTCGTCCTACATCTACCGCTGTTACATCGCCGCTCAGTTTGACTCCCTGGGCACGGACCGGGTCACCGCCACGAGACTACAACCCTCAAGAGATCCGGCTCCGGGTAAGCTCCCGCGTGCGCAACGCAGCGCGACACAGGCCCAGGGGCGCGTCACTACCAAGGAGAAAGAATTGGTCAAAATTAATCCCCACAGAAAATCTACAGCCTCAAATTCTATTCTATCAGCTAAATGTTGTCATCCGCCACATATTAAGAGAAATATCCCTTACGGTGAGCTAATACGAACAATACGAAATTGTTCAGATAGCATCACTTTTCAGAAGGAATCAGAAAAAATTTGTAACAGACTATCCAATAGGTGCTATCCCGAGTGGTCTTTAAGAAAAGCGAGTAGAATTGTCTCCAATATAAATCGGAAAGATATACTCCGAAATTAACAGAAAAATAACATTAACACATTGGATACTAGGGTAACGTTTTCTACCACCTATAGTCCTCAGTATAATAAAATTACATCTAGAATTAAAAAGTATAACGCTATTATATATCAGAACAAGAAACTAAAAAACCTACTTTCTAATGACATCCGCTTTGTAGCCAGGAAAGTGCCCGCTGTGGGAACCATCCTTTCTCCTAGCTTATACACCAGTGAGACTAATACTGTACAACCAAATTGGCTCAGCACAAAAGGTTTCTTCAGATGTGGAGCCAATCGGTGCAAAGCGTGTCTACATGCGGTTAAAACAGATAGAGAATATAAAATTCATGATTTCCTCAACTGTAATTCATCAGGGGTTATATACCTTATAGAATGCACCTTGTGTAAGGTCCACTATGTGGGTTGTACCACAGGTGCGCTGAAAGTCCGTATCAGAAGACATCTTTCTGATGCGATTAATTTGGAAGCCATAAATACATCAGCAGTATCGAGGCATTTTGCGAGAGTTTATAAAGGTGACACCTCATTCTTTAAATATATGGAGATAGAGAAGGTATATAGATCCACGCGAGGGGGGGATCATAAGTGCAAACTTCTGAACCGGGAGTCCCGGTGGATTTTCACATTGGATACCACAGGGGTTAAATTCAAGACAGGATCTGATACTGCAGTATTAAGAAATATAATTCTGCATTTATTTCCATGCATGTACACTGGGTACGGAAAGTATTCAGACCCCTTTACATTTTTCACTCTTTGTTTCATTGCAGCCATTTGGTAAATTCTAAAAAGTTCATTTTTTTCTCATTAAAGTCCACTCTGCACCCCATCTTGACTGAAAAAAAACAGAAATGTAGAAATTTTTGCAAATTTAATAAAAAAGAAAAACTGAAATATCACACGGGCATAAGTATTCAGACCCTTTGCTCAGTATTGAGTAGAAGCTCCCTTATGGGCTAGTACAGCCATGAGTTTTCTTGGAAATGATGCAACAAGTTTTTCACACCTGCATTTTGGGATCCTCTGCCATTCTTCCTTGCAGATCCTCTCCAGTTCCGTCAGGATGAATGGTAAACGTTGGTGGACAGCCATTTTCAGGTCTCTCCAAAGATGCTCAATTGGGTTTAGGTCAGGGCTCTGGCTGGGCCAGTCAAAAATGGTCACATAGTTGTTCTGAAGCCACTCCTTTGTTATTTTAGCTGTGTGCTTAGGGTCATTGTCTTGTTGGAAGGTGAACCTTTGGCCAAGTCTGAGGCGCAGAGCACTCTGGAAGATGTTTTCATCCAGGATATCTCTGTACTTGGCCGCATTCATGTTTCCTTCAATTGCAACCAGTCGTCCTGTCCCTGCAGCTGAAAAACACACCCATAGCATGATACTGCTGTTATGATCTGTTACAAGAACTAAGGAAAGAGAGGAAATCTGTCCATACAATAGGACTAAGCTGATTCCCTACGATGCAGCGGGCAACGTGTTCCTTGTGAACAGACCCGCCTTCGTCCGCGGCTAGTCTGAACGCAGACCTATTGATTTAACTGAGGGGTCACTAAAAGAACTAAGGACTGGGACAAAATTGGACACCTCCTGGCAGAAGTAGTAGTAGAAGACGACAAACAGACAAAAGTACTTAGTGGTCCAAGGACCAAACAAACTAGAGAGATACAGTATGTATAAAGCACCTGGCTAGATTAAGAGTCAAAGTAACACTGAAGTCCAGCAAAGCCTGAAGGGCGGAGCTGGAATAAATAGGCAGAAGGTCACGTGACCACAAAATAGAAAAAAACTAACAGGAGGGTTCTAATAACTGCCACCACCATGTTTCACTGTTGGGATTGTATTAGGCAGGTGATGAGCAGTGCCTGGTTTTCTCCACACATACCACTTAGAATTATCACCAAAAAGTTCTATCTTTGTCTCATCAGACCAGAGAATCTTATTTCTCATAGTCTGGGAGTCCTTCATGTGTTTTTGAGCAAACTCTATGCGGGCTTTCATATGTCTTGCACTGAGGAGAGGCTTCCGTCTGGCCACTCTGCCATAAAGTCCCAACTGGTGGTTGATAGTTGACTTTGAGGAACTTTCTCCCATCTCCCTACTGCATCTCTGGAGCTCAGCCACAGTGATCTTGGGGTTCTTCTTTACCTCTCTCACCAAGGCTCTTCTCCCATGATTGCTCAGTTTGGCTGGACGGCCAGGTCTAGGAAGACTTCTGGTGGTCCCAAACTTCTTCTATTTAAGGATTATGGAGGCCACTGTGCTGTTATGAACCTTGAGTAATGCAGAAATTCTTTTATAACCTTGGCTAGATGTGTGCCTTGCCACAATTCTGTCTCTGAGCTCCTTGGGCAGTTCCTTTGAGCTCATGATTCTCATTTGGTCTGACATGCACTGTGAGCTGTGGGGTCTTATATAGACAGGTGTGTGCCTTTCCAAATCAAGTCCTATCAGTTTAATTAAACACATTTGGACTCCATTGAAGGAGTAGAACCATCTCAAGGAGGATCACTAGGAAATGGACAGCATGTAACTTAAATATGAGTGTCTGAGCAAAGGATCTGAATACTTATGACCATGTGATATTTCAGTTTTTCTTTTTTAATAAATTTGCAAAAAAATTCTACATTGCTGTTTTTTTCAGTCAAGATGGGGTGCAGAGTGTACTTTAATGAGAAAAAAAATGAACTTTTTAGAATTTATCAAATAGCTGCAATGAAACAAAGAGTGAAAAATTTAAAGGAGTCTGAATACTTTCCGTACTCACTGTATGTATCTATATACACTGCTCCAAAAATAAAGGGAACACTTAAAACAACAGAATATAACTCCAAGTAAATCAAACTTCTGTGAAATCAAACTGTCCACTTAGGAAGCAACACTGATTGACAATCAATTTCACATGCTGATGTGCAAATGGAATAGACGATAGATGGAAATTATTGGCAATTATCAAGACACCCTCAATAAAGGAGTGGTTCTGCAGGTGGGGACCACAGACCACATCTCAGTACCAATGCATTCTGGCTGATGTTTTGGTCACTTTTGAATGTTGGTTGTGCTTTCACACTCGTGGTAGCATGAGACAGACTCTACAACCCACAGAAGTTGCTCAGATAGTGCAGCTCATCCAGGATGGCACATCAATGCGAGCTGTGGCAAGAAGGTTGGCTGTGTCCAGAGGCTGGAGGCGCTACCAGGAGACAGGCCAGTACACCAGGAGATGTGGAGGGGGCCGTAGGAGGGCAACAACCCAGCAGCAGGACCGCTACCTCCGCCTTTGTGCAAGGAGAAACGGGAGGAGCACTGCCAGAGCCCTGCAAAATGACCTCCAGCAGGCCACAAATGTGCATGTGTCTGCACAAACGGTTAGATACCGACTCCATGAGGGTGGTATGAGGGCCCGACGTCCACAGATAGGGGTTGTGCTCACAGCCCAACACCATGCAGGACTCTTGGCATTTGCCACAGAACACCAGGATTGACAAAGTCGCCACTCGCGCCCTGTGCTCTTCACAGATGAAAGCAGGTTCACACTGAGCACATGTGACAGATGTGACAGAGTCTGGAGACGCCGTGGAGAGCGACATCCTTCAGCATGACCGGTTTGGCAGTGGGTGAGTAATGGTGTGGGGTGGCATTTCTTTGGAGGGCCGCACAGCCCTCCATGTGCTCACCAGAGGTAGCCTGACTTCCATTAGGTACCGAGATGAGATCCTCAGACCCCTTGTGAGACCATATGCTGGTGCGGTTGGCCCTGGGTTCCTCCTAATGCAGGACAATGCCAGACCTCATGTGGCTGGAGTCAGCAGTTCCTGCAAGATGAAGGCATTGAAGCTATGGACTGTCCCGCCCGTTCCCCAGACCTGAATCCGATTGAGCACATCTGGGACATCATGTCTCGCTCCATCCGCCAATGTCATGTTGCACCACAGACTGTCCAGGAGTTGGCGGATGCTTTAGTCCAGGTCTGGGAGGAGATCCCACAGGAGACCATCCGCAACCTCATCAGGAGCATGCCCAGGCATTGCAGGGAGGTCATACAGGCACGTGGATATATATATATGCCTTTTTGTCATTCTAGTAGTAGGGCCATAATTAAGACATGATTTGTTGAAACGCGTAGGTCTGTAAGCTATGATAGTTGCACATTTGCTGTATTCTTTGTGGAGCAGTGTTTTATATGGCTAATAAAAGCTAAGTTTTAATATTTTTTCTATTAAACAAACCTTTACGCTGGATCATTTGCACTTTTCCCTTGTCTGACTACACTTACGTCTCGCCCTGGTACCACTTATCTGCATCTCCAGAAGTTTCCCATTTCTCTATTATACTCTTCTAATTACATTTTGAGACTTTCTCCTCCTGTTGTTGCACATATTTTTTTCCCCTTCATCTGCACAGGTATCATTAATCTATCAACTATAATGGCCGTACCAGGTCCTGCAGGTCCTGTATCCCGTACACATGACGTGGGCAGTGCACGGCATGCCGCTAGTTTTTATTCTGAGTGCTCTTATATACGGTGGTAGTTTTACACAATGTTGAGCCTGTGATCTGCAGAGTGAAATGTCTGACTGCTAGAACAGAAGTATACGGCAGATTCTACAGCATGGATACATAAAGGACGTCCTGGGGGAATATACCTCCCTCCAACACTCGTCCAGTCCCTGCCTCACACTAGAGACATTTCTAATAACTCCAGGACTATGGAGCTGGTCATTTTCTCATAATCTGTGGCCATTATTAGTGATCTCGCATTGTACGGTAATATCACCCTGGAGGTTGTGATGTATTTAGTGTAATAGCGCCATCTAGAATATACAGTATATATCAGGCGATACCATGCTTTTTATAGTTAGTCGTCTTCTGTGACCTCTATAGCTATCTATTATACTTTATATTTCTTTATAATAATTTATAATAAATTACTCGATAGTTTTTCAGCTTTATGATGTTTATTAATCTGCTGTAATTATAAAAGAAAGTCCAACCTTACAGTGGACACAGGTGGAAGTGTCCTCCATGATGGTGTAGGTTGAGGTAGAGCAAGTATATAGTCAGTGGGGGATCAAGATGACCAGTATTCCCCAGGGTTCCTTGTTATCAGGGAGGGACCCGGTGAATGCAATGAAAAGATCTTATCCTCTGACCGGCTGTGTGCCATCAACAGGTAATGATCCTCTTTCCGGCTGTGTGCCATCAACAGGTAATGACCATCCGGCAGTGCGCCATCAACAGGTAATGACCCTCTGGCTATGGCCATCAATAGGTCATCACCCTCCGGCTGTGTGCCATCAACAGGTCATGACCATCCGGCAGTGCGCCATGAACAGGTAATGACCATCCGGCTGTGTGCCATCAACAGGTAATGATCCTCTGTCCGGCTGTGTGCCATCAACAGGTAATGACCCTCTGGCTATGGCCATCAATAGGTCATCACCCTCCGGCTGTGTGCCATCAACAGGTAATGACCATCCGGCAGTGCGCCATGAACAGGTAATGACCATCCGGCTGTGTGCCATCAACAGGTAATGACCCTCTGGCTATGGCCATCAATAGGTCATCACCCTCCGGCTGTGTGCCATCAACAGGTAATGACCATCCGGCAGTGCGCCATGAACAGGTAATGACCATCCGGCAGTGCGCCATGAACAGGTAATGACCATCCGGCTGTATACCATCAACAGGTAATGATCCTCTATCTGGCTGTGTGCCATCAACAGGTAATGACCCTCTGGCTATGGCCATCAATAGATCATCACCCTCCGGCTGTGTGCCATCAAATGTTTTTATCTTCTGTCCAGTTTTGTGCCATCAAGAGGTAATGACCCTCCAGCTGTGGGCCATCAACAGGTCATCACCCTTCGGCATTTAGGCTTCTTGTCTTCTGTAAGATGCGATTCTTGAGTCTCCTGATGTTAAAAAATATTTAAAAAATCACCGATTAAACTAATAATCTATCTAGTACATAAGCATCACAATTTATAATCTATCTAGTGCATAAGTATGACAATTTAGCTCACAGAACATACACTATGCTAAAACATTAGACCCTACAAGCAGAAATTTGCTAAACTAACATAAATATAACTGACAAATCAGTAGAAAAATCGCTACCAATGGCACAGCTCTCTTCACATCAACCTGTAACCATAGTAGATAAGAAATAGAGGACAATGCTCATAGTCAGTTATCAACAATTCGGCATGGGGCATCCCACCAGAGACATTATAATATCTAGTAGATTGTAGATGGCAATAGAATTTACCAACAAGCACATAGTACGCCAAACTCAAGTACATAGTATGCCAAACCTCGACACGTTTTCCTAAAATAGGTTCATCAGAAGCACATACTAGACAGTGATACTTAGCAAAGCGTTCATAGATATATGCGCCATATGATAAGGCAGGGGCGGACACAGACTGCAGTGGGCCCCTGTGCAAGAAATTTTTGGGGGCCCCCCCCTGCGCTTCATAAGGCAACAAAGTTATGTAAACATAACCCCCCCATGTGCACCTCTCATCCCCATGTGCAGCTCACCCCCCCGATGCATCTCTCATCCCCCCCCGTGCATCTCTCATCCCCCCCCGTGCATCTCTCACCCCCCCATGTGCATCTCTCACCTCCCCCATGTGCATCTCTCATCCCCCCCATGTGCATCTCTCACCCCCCCATGTGCATCTCTCATCCCCCCATGTGCATCTCTCATCCCCCCCATGTGCATCTCTCATCCCCCCCCATGTGCATCTCTCATCCCCCCCCATGTGCATCTCTCATCCCCCCCCATGTGCATCTCTCATCCCCCCCATGTGCATCTCTCATCCCCCCCATGTGCATCTCTCATCCCCCCATGTGCATCTCTCATCCCCCCATGTGCATCTCTCATCCCCCCCCATGTGCATCTCTCATCCCCCCCATGTGCATCTCTCATCCCCCCCATGTGCATCTCTTATCCCCCCCATGTGCATCTCTTATCTCCCCCCCATGTGCATCTCTTATCCCCCTCCCCCATGTGCATCTCTTATCTCCCCCCCATGTGCATCTCTTATCCCCCCCTCCCCCATGTGCATCTCTTATCCCCCCCTCCCCATGTGCATCTCTTATCCCCCCCTCCCCCATGTGCATCTCTTATCCCCCTCCCCCATGTGCATCTCTTATCCCCCTCCCCCATGTGCATCTCTTATCCCCCTCCCCCATGTGCATCTCTTATCTCCCCCCATGTGCATCTCTTATCTCCCCCCCATGTGCATCTCTTATCCCCCCCCACATGTGCACCTCTCTCATCCCCCCCACCCCATGTGCATCTTTTATCATCCCCCCATGTGCATCTCTTATCTCACACACACACACACATGTGCATCTCCCATTCCCCCCACTCCTAGTAAATTGTATTTTGAAAAAAACAAAACTTGTTATACTTACCCCCATGCGATCCCTGCAGAATCCTGGCGCTCGTCCAAATCGCTGACACCAGGTTCTCCTGACTTCCGGCCATGTGACGGCACCGTCACATGACCGGAAGTCAGGGGAATCATGAAGGCGCTGCCGCAGGAGCGCAGCGCAGCGCTGAGATGTAGTGACCCGGCGCTTAGCATGGGGCCGGGGCCCCATGAGGAGAGAGACTCACAAGAGGGGGCCCCCAACGGGGCTCCAAGGGGGCCCCTACCGGCTGGGCCCCACACTGGAGTCAGGGCAGACATGCCCTGATGGCGGCCCTGCTGGAGGCTGGAGGGGCCCCCTCTCCCTCGGGGCCCCCGTTCAATGAACCGGCTGCACGGGCGGTAGTTCCGCCCCTGTGATAAGGTGCTAAAGTGCAAGTGTGTGACAAAATATCCATTCGCTTTCAGGTGCAATGCTGCATTGTATGTAGTAAGATGGTGCCCATCAGACAGCATGTATAGGACTAACCTGTGATGAAAACACGAGCAATGGGAAAGTTCAAGCAGTTGCCTTCTCAATCTTCCTCGCCTCTAAGACATCTAAGGAAACATCTTCCCCTCATGATTTTGGGTGGAGGTGTTGTGGGCATTTCAGGCTCTGGCATTCTAGGTTCTGACATACTAGGTTCTGACATGGTAGGTTCTGGTGTTCTAGGTTCTGGTGCTCTTGGCTCTGGAATTCTGGGTTGTTGGCTTCTCTGAAAAATCAGTAACCTCTCTTTATGCTCCGTGGAACTTCGAGCTCTTCTTCCTATATTGTTGTGAGGGATCGTTCTGACCCAGACAATATCACTGAACGCCACTTTATAGTTGCAACTAGGAACCTTTTTCGCATCCTGCGGTGCAGGAGCCATGGATGGAGTAGAACATTTGCCATTGGGCAGGACAGGTGTTCTCCTGGAGTCTTGCTCCTGAATCTTAGGGATGCAAATCGGCTCCTTACAAGCACTTTGTTCCTTCAGAATGGTTTTGTTCTCATGAGTTTTCTGATTGTTTCACCAGGTTCAGACATTGCCCACTTGCTCAGGACAAGACTTAAGGCCAAATACTCTAGTATTGTCAGTAGTGTCATCACCGCAACAAAAACTGCGTCACGGAAGAGCCAAAGAGGAAGATTGATGGAAGCTTGATAGGTGCTTCTCCTGAGATCCACGGGTAGTGGGTCATCCTATAATAAAGAAAAAAAACATAATAAAGTCCTGTATATTTATACCCAATCCAGTCAAACAGAGAGCCCTTGTTATTATACAGTGATGGATACATTATCAAGCAACTTTCAGAAATATCCCATTGAGAAGATCAGGAAGAAGTTTGGGATTCACCTCCAGGGTCCATGGAATATTATTTACAGCTGGACTTTCATATGACGGACGGTCACGTGTCCAGTATGAGAAGTCCTGCAAGAGGCGATATTCTCATTAGCTGATCCTTGTGACCTCCATATTGATGAGAACATACTCGCCCTCAGTGTACTGTAATGTGGGGGGTAGAGCAACGTAAAGCACAGAAATGATAGGATGATACTCATCATCTCCAGAGGTCTCTCAGCACCAAGGTATGGTCAATGAGATACAAGCTGCAGATGGGCCGAGGCTTCTAATATACCCAGGGGTGACATCACAAAGCCCTCTGTGACATCATTGCACAGTTCTATCCATCATGTCACTGATACTTTGGACCTAACTAAATGTCTAAAAGAGAACCCTTCCACATGATTTCCAATCACGGAGCAGCTTCAGTTTTTCAAGAAAAGTTTAAAAAATATAATCTGTGCTGTGATTGGTCACAATGGCACATGAAGCAGAACGTCTTTAGATCTTTTAAAGGGAAAGTGTCAGCAATTTTTTTACAATTGTAAAATTGTAAAGTATTTATATTTATATATAAATACACATATATATTTTAAAAGGTTTTAATGGTATAAAATCTGAAAAAATATTTTAACTGTTTTGATGTTTTCATCTTGTAAACACTAGGGGGAGCAGCTGCTGACATTTCCATGAAAATAGAATACAGCTAGCTCGCATTACGACTGCAGTAAAAGTGGGCGGGATCTGCTCACATGGGTGTGATGTCACTCCTCCCCTTCTGGGCGTTTGCAAAAAGGTAAATGAGACTGTAGTTTAGGATCACAGTGCGGAGCGATCACTGGTGACTGCAAAGTGATATATAAGGGACAACACCAAAGTCATTAATCACTACAAGGACAAGGCAGGAATGTGGGAGTCAGAGGGGTCACCCCACACTTATATCCCCTCTGACTGTCACTTCCTAAGCTCCTTTCCCTGCCATAACCTCTTATTCCCGCAGGTAAATTCTTACAGGACCCCCCTCCCCATCCCCTTCCCCTGCCGCAGCTGATTCTAAATGTCCTCCATATGTAATAATAGACAGGTACTCACCGGCAGCCTATGGTAATTCACAGGGTAGAACAGGGTACAGCACAGAAACAATATGGCGATCCTCATTGTCTCCAGGGGGTATCTCAGCACCAAGATATGGCCAATGAGATATGAGCTCCAGGTGGATGGAGCCCCCTTATATACCCCAAGGGTGACATCACAACGCCCTCTGTGACATCATCACCCACAACATTCCGTCACATGACATCACCCAGCACCAGCATCATGTGACCCAGCATAAATAGAAAGTCCTTGTTGCCTATAGCAACCATTCAAAACTAAGTTTAAACTTTTCCAACAGCTAAAGGCGGCTCTGTGATGGCAGTTTCTTCTTGTGGACGGTTGTGATAAATCTGCAGAACATCTACATAACGCGACATGTAGAAAATCCTGTCTTTTCCCCTCTGTTCTTCCTCTGGTGCTACAGAGACGGATAGAAGGAGCTTTTCCAGACCTTACAGTGCACAATATGGGACCTAATCACTGATATCCCAGATCTCCTCAGTACAAGCATACCGCCAACCTATGAGGACTAGAAAGAGGGCGAAACCATGCGGCACGCGTAGTCTGACCATGCCCCTATCCACACCCCAAGCCACGCCCTTTTTATACCTTGGCAGGAGGAGATGTCTGTACAAAGTGCAAGTTATCAAAAGGCTGAAGGAACACTTTATCAACATGAATGAAGGTTTTGAAGGGCATCCACTGTCCCGGCACTACTGGAAGTTCCACAACCAATCTTATAAGGACACTAAGTTTTGTGGGATCCGATTAGTCCCCAGAAAATGGAGGGGAGGTGATTACCTGAGATTAATGTCGCGGATGGAATCCAAATGGATCTTCACATTAAATAGCTTGGCTCTGAAGGGCCTTAATCACGAGAGTCAGCTGTATGCCGTCAACTCGCAGCGGTAGATACTGTATGTATTTTTTATCCCAGTACCAATTGAACATTTACATTGCACTTTTATGAACCTCCTTATATTTTATCAATATAATATGTCTTTTGGATATATTCCTTTGAATCCACCTATTTTATATATGTATTTGTTTCTATATATTGATACCCCTATTGGAGATACAATATAATGTTTTTATTTTTCTCCTTCATTTTTTCCTTTTTATCTCTTGATGGTACTAAGTGCCGAATTTATACTATCCTGGTAATATACACTGATTAACAGACTGTTTTTTATAGCCATCAGAAATATAAGTATATAATTTTTATTCATTTTTAACTAATTGTGAAAGTTTGAACAAAGTCTTTTTATTATTATTTTTTTATCACAGTCTATTCTTATTGGAATTCTATCTTAGTTCTATTGCACCTCCATATGTCCTTTTGCACCGTCTTGATAGTATTGGATCTTCCTCCATTTCTTTGGTTGTATTATCTTTGTGGGGGGCTTTTGGACTTCATTAGGTTACCAGTTTGACTACCAGCGAGAAGCTGACGAAGAGGAACTGTGAGTCCTCGAAACGCGTAGTTTTTTTTGGCCTATACAGGACATCGAAGGAGAAGGAGAGAGTCAATGCACAGGGATAAGCCCTCCTGATATCCAGAAGATATATATAACCATATCATATTATTGATACAAAATATAAATGCACAGAGTCAATAAAATCACTTAAAAACACCAAACCCCATCCTTACTTTGCAAGATACCTATTCCAAAGGTGTATCTAGGTTTTCTGGCACCCGGTGCAGCAGGGGCTGGCTGGCACATTTTAGCCTGGGGGGCAAGCACACAGCAGTGGCCCATGAGTAGCGCTAGTGTTGAGCATTCCGATACTGAAATATCGGGTATCGGCCAATATTCGCGGTATCGGAATTCCGATACTTAATTCCGATACTTTTGTAATATCGTATACCGGAATCGGAAGTTCCCATAATGCAATGAGCCATTTTCATTTTATTCAGCCAATGAGGATCCTAAGAAGTATGGGCACATCCTGTTAGGCATGTAGGCATCTTAACTAATGGCATGGCTGTGATTGGCTGCTGAAATGATGTCATGATGCACTATAAAAGCCGCCGCCGCCATTTTCAGCTCACTCTGCTGTGAATTCAGTTAGGGATAGGACGCTGTTGTTCTGAGGGACAGTTTTAGCTACCTATTTGCTCTATACTGCTTTACCCAAGCTACTTTCTAAATCACTGTGCCTTGCAGTGCTAGTGCACAGTTCTCTGTGCTGTTCACCGCTGTCTGCAAGGTCTGGTGTGTGAGTGCAACTCACCCTGTAGTGTGTGCTTCAACCACGTCTGGTTGTAGTGCACTCAGTGTGTGTCACTGCCTCATACATTGTCCTTTTTTGCCAATTCATAATTTTTCCTGATATCTCCTATTAGTGTGGTGGTTCCATCTGTATTCAGCTAAATTGGTTCCAAACACACTATATAGGAGTAGATAGAGAATTTTTTTTCCGTCTTGCAGCACTAGTGCACAGTGCTCTGCATCTGTACTGTTCACCGCTGTCTGCAAGGTCTGGTGTGTGAGTGCAGCTCACCCTGTAGTGTGTGCTTCAACCACGTCTGGTTGTAGTGCACTCAGTGTGTGTCACTGCCTCATACATTGTCCTTTATTGCCAATTCATAATTTTTCCTGATATCTCCTATTAGTGTGGTGGTTCCATCCGTATTCAGCTAAATTGGTTCCAAACACACTATATAGGAGTAGATAGAGGAGCCTTTCTGCAGCATTGGGCCCTGCAGCCCCAGCCAAATTAGTATTAGCCTATTTTTTGCAGCCTCATCTACTGCATTGTAGGTTACCTTCCTACATTGTAATAGCTACAAAAAGTTTGTGATACTATCGTTATTACATCTTTAGGCACATCCAGTGTCTTTTTGTGACAAAAAAAAACCTAAATAAAGTTCACCAAACACTCCACTTTACAGTTGTGTAGGCCACATTAGCTCATATTAAAGTCTAGTCCACACTTTATAAAATTAGTGTTTCTTATACCTGTTAGCAGCTGTTCAGGAATAAGCACACTAAGCCCTTAGTACTTTTCTGCCTATCTTTATCAGTCTACCAAGATGAAGAAGGCAGGGAGTAAGGCATGTGGTCGTGGGCGTGGGCGTGGGCGTGGAGTTTCTGCAGGGAGAGGACGTGAGGACTCTGTGCCTGCAGGGAGAGGACGTGGGGATTCTGTGCCTGCTGCGGGCACCAGTGACTCAGCATCCCCCAGTTTTACCAGGGAACAGTCCTTTATGCGCAGCTTTGTAGGAGCTAGCCGTACCCCACTGCTGCGCGAGGACCAAATTGAAGCCGTTGTCGGATGGATGGCAGCTAACGCATCGACTTCAATTAGTTCCAGATCCTCTCAGGTCCTGAGCACTGAAGAGCACCCATCTGTCTCTTCACCACCTGCCAAATTGCCCAGGCAGTCAGAGAGCCCTGGACAGGAGCCATCTCTACTTCTGTTCTCTGAATCTCTTGGCTTGGAAAGAGGGGGCCAGCCAAGCAGAATTCTAGAATTTGAAGAAGAAGTAGTATGCAGTGATGAGCAACCGTTTTGTCTCTCTGAATCTGAAGAGGCGGGTGGGCCAGTGCCTATGGTCAGCAGCACACCTCAGTACGCATCTGATGATGAGACTCAGGTGCCACTTTCTGGTGCGTACTGTGCTGTCGAGACTACCCAGGAGAAGCAGTTGTTTGAAGAGGGTGGTGTAGATGATGAGGTCCTTGACCCATCATAGCGTGAGGGACAGGAAGGTGGTGGGAGCAGCTCTGAGGAAGAGATTCCCCGAACGGCCCAAAAAGGAGGGAGAGGGAGGGGGCAGACTTGGTTGCCTGTAGCCTCCACTTCGGCACCCATTAGGAGCATGGCTCTTCCAAAATCCAAAGCGGGCGCTCCCAAGACTTGCAGTGCCTGGTCCTTTTTTGACACAGTTGCAGATGACATTTGCTTTGTCAAATGCAAGCTGTGTAATCAGAAGGTGAAAAGAGGGAAAAGTGTCAGCAACCTCAATACCACAAATATGTGGAAACATGTGCGGACCAAGCACGTGGTGGAGTTACAAAAACACACTGAAGACCTAGGCCAACCTACAGCGCCACCTACCACCTCTTCAGCTCGTGTTGTAGCCTCTTCCTCCAGCTCACACACAGCTGGTTCGGCTTCCTCACAGGATCGCCATGGAAGAATCTCTGGCACTGTTGTACAGAGACACAGTGTAATTCCACCCACAGCACCACTTTCCCAGTCATCCTCACACTCCCAGGCCAGTCTACAGCCATCGTTAGCACAGGCATGGGAGAAAAGGCGCCCATACTCGGCAAACCACCCCCGAGCACAGGCTCTGAATGCTGGCATTGCTAAACTACTGGCCCTTGAAATGCTATCATTCAGGCTGGTGGAGACTGACACATTCCGTAACTTTATGGCATTGGCAGTCCCACAATACAACGTGCCCAGCCGCTTTTATTTCAGCAGGCAAGCCGTCCCTGCCCTGCAACATCATGTGGAGGGAAAAATTAAACATGCGCTACAAAACGCCGTCAGTAGCAAGGTCCACCTGACCACCGATGCGTGGACCAGTAAGCATGGACAGGGACGATACCTTTCCCTCACTGCCCATTGGGTAAATGTTGTGGAGCCGGGTACAAATCTTGAGAGTGGCGCTGTACGTGTTCTGCCAACTCCAAGGATTGCAGGAATCCAGTCTGTACACATTGACTCCTCCTCATGCTCCAGTTCCTCTGAATCAGCGCTGCAGGAGCCGTCACGGTCTACCTCCACATCGACCCGTGAACGGTTACCTGTTATGATGACCGATATGAGCACAGCCGTGGCCAAACGTCAACAGGCCGTATTAAAATTAATTTCTTTGGGGAATCGAAGCCACACAGCGCAGGAGCTCTGGAATGCCATCAAGCAGCAGAGCGACGTGTGGTTTGTGCCAGCGAATCTCCAGCCAGGCATGGTAGTGTGTGACAATGGCCGAAATCTGGTGGCAGCTCTGGGCCTAGGCAACCTCACTCACATCCCATGTCTGGCACATGTGCTCAACTTGGTCGTGCAGAGTTTTTTGAGCGACTATCCGGATCTTGATGCACTGCTTCACAAGGTCCGCATAGAGTGCGCTCACTTGCGGCGTTCCAGCAATGCAAGATCACGGATTGCAGCTCTGCAGCGCCGATTACGTCTTCCGGAACATCGCATCATATGTGACCTACCCACCAGGTGGAATTCAACGTTACATATGTTGGAGAGGTTGTGTGAGCAGCAGGCAGCAGTAATGGAGTACCAGCTGCAGCAGGCGCAAACAAGTCGCAGTGCACGCCGTTCACACTTCACCACCACTGAGTGGGCCTCTATGAAGGACATTTGCCACGTTTTGCGTGCCTTCGATTATTCCACGCGGATGGTGAGTACAGATGATGCACTAGTCAGCATGACTATCCCCCTTATCTGCCTGCTTGAAAAAACACTGCAAGCACTAAGGGACGAGGTTTTGGAAGAGGTGGAGGATGAGGAGTCACAAATGCCATCTGCTTCTCTACAGTCTGTGCAACGTGGTTCCTCACAAAGGCCTAGGCAGGGGACACTTTGTGAGGAGGATGAGGAGGAGTCAATGGATGAGGAAGACATCTGTCCAGAGGAGGGAGGTACACAATGCTCTAGTAGTCAGTATCTAGAGCGAGGGTGGGGTGATGCAGAGCAGGCAGAGATCACGCCTCAAGCAGGGGACAGCATTTCTTGGCCAGTTGGCAGTCTGCAGCACATGGTTGATTTCATGCTGCAGTGCCTGAGAAACGACCGCCGCATCGCCCACATTCTCAACACGGCTGATTATTGGGTGTCCACCCTCCTAGATCCTCGCTACCGGGACAACTTACAAAGCCTCATAACACCGTTGAACCGGGAGCGTAAAATGCGGGAGTACCAAGACGCACTGGTGCATTCCATCATGTTCTCCATTCCAACCGAGAGCAGTGCTGCTAGTGCTTTACAAAGCAGCTCAGTGCGTCGAGGCAGTGGAGGAAGCTCTGCACAAAGAGGGAGCAGAAGCAGCGCCTCAGCACAAGGCAAGACCAGTATGGCCGAAATGTGGCAAAGTTTTGTGTCCCCGCCGCCACAAATGTCTACACCATCACAGACGGCTCCAGTCAGCAGGAGGCAACGTTTCCGTCAGATGGTGACATACTACATGTCTTGCCCTCTTAGTGTACTCCCAGACGGCTCTTCTCCCTTCAAGTTTTGGGTCTGTAAGCTGGATACATGGCCAGAGCTTAGTCAGTATGCATTGGAGGTGCTAGCTTGCCCTGCTGCTAGTGTATTATCGGAACACGTCTTTAGTGCCGCAGGTGGTGTACTAACAGACCGTCGCATGTGACTATCCTCCGATAACGTTGACCGGCTTACTTTTCTCAAAATGAACAAGGCCTGGATCTCTCATGAATTTGCCAGCCCTCTTCCAGAATAAATAATTGGTTGGCAACAGTATCCAGGTCTCCTGTTCTGTTCATGTTTCTACCACCTGAACTGTAATCCCTGAGCTCCAACACCGCCAGTTGGCGCTCGGAAGTGCCGTCTGCACAGTCAACACTTGCTGCCGTGTTATTGGGGTTCAGTAACGTCAGCTGTTCCCCTGCTGTGCGGACGGCAATTTCTCCTGCTCTGTCCACATTCTCACTACTACAGATTTGAAAGTTTCTCCAATTACACCTCTGGCTCCTCTGTTTTCAGTATTATCCCTAAGCTCCAACACCGCCAGTTGGCGCTCGGAAGTGCCGTCTGCACAGTCAACACTTGCTGCCGTGTTATTGGGGTTCAGTAACGTCAGCTGTTCCCCTGCTGTGTTCACGGCAATTTCTCCTGCTTTGTCCACATCCACTGTACTACACATTTTAAAGTTGCTCCAATTACACCTGTGGCTCCTCTGTTTTTATTCTTATCCCTGGGCTCCAGCGCTGCCAGTTGGCGCTCAGAAGTGCCGTCTGCACAGTCAACACTTGCTGCGGTGTTATTGGGGTTCAGTAACGTCAGCTGTTCCCCTGCTGTGTTCACGGCAATTTCTCCTGCTTTGTCCACATCCACTGTACTACACATTTTAAAGTTGCTCCAATTACACCTCTGGCTCCTCTGTTTTTATTCTTATCCCTGGGCTCCAGCACCGCCAGTTGGCGCTCAGAAGTGCCGTCTGCACAGTCAACACTTGCTGCGGTGTTATTGGGGTTCAGTAACGTCAGCTGTTCCCCTGCTGTGTTCACGGCAATTTCTCCTGCTCTGTCCACATTCACTGTGCTACTTATTTAAAACTTGCTCCAATTAGGCCTCTGACTCCACTCTGTTTTTATTATTTACCCTGGGTTCCAGCACAGCCAGCTGGTTCTCGGCAGTGTCTTTGGCACGGGTACTCCCTCCTGCCCAGCCTGGTTCCAGCACGCCAGCTGTTTCTGGGTAGTGTCAACGTCACTTTGCCTCCAATGCGTTGTCCTGTCGTGTTGCGGTCGGGTTAGCCGACTCTATGGTGCCTGCAGTTTAGGTGACTCCTATGTGGGCTGCGGGATCTGGCAATGAAGGCTGGTTCCATAGTGCCAATAGGACAAGCACCCCCTGTAGGACTGTGGGTTTTGGTACCTGCGGCCGGCTCGCGGACTTGAACTTTTTTTTACATGGGTACCTTCTGCTACCCATCCGGGTTCCAGTACCGTCAGCTGGTTCTCGGCAGTGCCTTTGGATTAGGTGCCTCCTTCTCGGTATCCAAGTTCCACCAACGTCTGCTGGTCCTTGGTAGTGCTTTCTGGCACAGGTACCTCCTGCTTAGTAACCGAGTTCCAGTAACATCAGCTGGTCCTCGGTAGTTCCATTGGCTCTTGTACCTTCTGCTACCCATCCGGGTTCCAGTACCGTCAGCTGGTCCTCGGTAGTTCCTCAGCCTTCTTGTACTTTCTGCTACATTTCCAAGTTCAAGCTTTTTGAAATGGTTCTTGGTAATCACTCTGGATCTCCCTGACGAGGACCCTGAAGACGAGGACCCTGAAGACCAACCCGAAGAAGACGAGGACCCCGAAGATGACGACCCTGAAGACGAGGACCCTGAAGACCACCCCGAAGAAGACGAGAACCCTGAAGACGAGGACCCTGAAGACCACTCCGAAGAAGACGAGGACCCTGAAGACCACCCCGAAGAAGACGAGGACCCTGAAGACCACCCCGTAGAAGACGAGGACCCCGAAGACGAGGACCCAGAAGACCAACCCGAAGAAGACGAGGACCCCGAAGACGAGGACCCAGAAGACGACCACCCTGAAGACCACCCTGAAGAAGACCAAGAAGATGACCCTGAAGAAGTTGACCAAGAGGACAAAGAAGAGAAGACAAGTACCAAGATACAGAAGAACAAGAGACAGAAAACCAAGAAGCAGAAATACAAGAAGCTACAGAACAAAAAGCGGAAGAACATTAAGCATAAGATTAAAATTCAGAGCAAAAGATAATATCTAAATTATAAGCAGAATATGACTAAGCAGTGTATGGGGGTGAGTCCGTTCCTCCTCATGGTGCCCCTGGAAAAGACCTGCTGCTGCAGGCCAAACTGAACGCGGACAAATCCTGTTGTGAATCTTTTGTGACGGGCAGAACGAAAGATGCAATGTCCAACCTTTTATAGATAACAACTACAGGAATGCCTGTCACAAATAAGAATATGATGAAGAAGAAGAATATGAAGAAGATGAAGAAGTAGAATATGAAGGATGTAAAAAAAAGAATAATACGATGAAGGTGAAGAAGAAGAAGGTGAAGAAGACGTGGATGAAAAAGATGCTGAGGATGATGAAGGAGAAAGTGTGGGAGAAGTAAAAAAGAAGGTGAAGAGCATGGAAGTAGTGAAACATAAATATCTGACAAAATATAAAAATCCTTAACATAGTTAATATTTCCGTAACTCAGAACATCTTAAAAAAATAGTAATTCCTGCTATTCCATTTGATTGGGCTAACCCTCTATGCCTTTATTGTCTCCCCCACCTCCCCCAATACATTCTACATTATTCTTAGTTGTTTTCCTTCATGTAGAATTAACCTACAAGGAAAGAAAGGGTTTATTTTAATTCCGATATTTATGTCCCATTGACTTGCATTGGTTTCCGGTATCGGAATCGGCGATATCCGATACTTTTTCGGTATCGGTCCGATCCAATCCGATCCGATATTTCCCGATATCGGAAGGTATCGCTCAACACTAGTAGTGGCCCATCCTTAACATGTTTATTACCAGATGCATCATAAGCCTATATTCACACGATCGTATTGTCTAAGTGTTGCCCGTGAAAAAAGTTGACAGCACTTGGACCAGTTCAGATGAGTGTTTGTAGTGGTCAGACATAGTACATATTATTCTTATGTATTACTATTTTTAAAGCAGATATACCTTTTTAGAGATGTAGTACCAGGGGCGGACCTACTGCCCGTGCAGCCGGTTCATTGAACGGGGACCCCCGAGGGAGAGGGGGCCCCTCCAGCCTCCAGCAGGGCCGCCATCATGGCATGACTGCCCTGACTCCAGCATCGGGCCCGGCCGGTCGGGGCCCCCTCGGAGGCCCCCTCTTGTGCGTCTCCTCATGGGGCCCCCCCCCCACAGGACCCCCCGCCGTCACATGACCAGAGATGTGCCTGCGCTCAGCATGGGCCCCATGCTGAGCGCAGGGACATCTCCGGTCATGTGACGGCGCCGGCACAATACTTACCCCTCCCCGTGCCTCCGCAGCATCTGCCGCGTCCTCTGACTGTGACGTCTCAGGTCAGAGGGCGCGGTGACGTCTTTACACTGCGCGCTCTCTCCTGAGCTGTCACATCACAGAGCGGGAAGACGCGTGCAACGCTGGAGTCCGGATCAGCAGCAGGTAAGAAGTGAGGTGAGCATTTGATTTTTTTTTTTATGTATGGGGGCACGGGGCATTTAATGGTGGGGGGAGAGTGGATGTGACATCCTGCAAGGGGCATTATATGGGGGGGGGACATCCTGCATGGGGCATTATATAGGGGGGGGGATTGGCATCCTGAATGGGGCATTATATGGGGGAGGGGGGAATTGACATCCTGCATGGGGGCATTATATGGGGGTGGGGGGGAGGGATGTGACATCCTGCATGGGGCATTATAAGAGGGGAAGGGGGAAGTGACATCCTGCATGAGGCATTATAAGAGGGGAAGGGGGAAGTGACATCCTGCATGGGGCATTATAAGAGGGGAAGGGGGGAAGTGACATCCTGCATGGGGCATTATAAGAGGGGAAGGGGGGAAGTGACATCCTGCATGGGGCATTATAAGGGAGGGGGGACGTGACATTCTGCATGGGGCATTATAAGGGAGGCGGTGTGACATCCTGCATGGGGCATTATAAGAGGGGGAGGGGGGAATTGACATCTGGCATGGGGCATTATATAGAGGGTGGGTGGGTGACATACTGCATGGGGCATTATAAGGAGGGGGGGTGACCTCCTGCATGGGGCATTATAAAGGAGGGGGTGGTCTGACATGCTGCATGGGGCATTGAAAAGGGGGGAAGTGACATCCTGCAAGGGGCATTATATGGCGGGAAGAGGTGACATCCTGCATGGGGCATTTTATGGGGGGTAGATGTGACATCCTGCATAGCGCATTAAAAGGGGGGTGTCATCCTGCATGGGGCATTATAAGGGGGGAACAGCCTGCATGGAGCGTTACATGGGGGCCAATATTCTGTATGGAGAGTTATATGGGGACCAGTATCCTGTATGGAGCATTATATGGGGACCAGTATCCTGTATGGAACATTATAAGGGGGTCAGTATCCTGTATGGAGCATTATATGGTGCCCATAATACTGTATGAAGGACTATACTGTCCGGTCTGCACTGTGCGCTGTGAGGATTCGCCGGTTTCTGAGCTATTGTAGAATTTACAATAGATATCGCTTGTGTAATGGGGCATTATAAGGGGGGAACAGCCTGCATGGAGCGTTATATGGGGGCCAATATTCTGTATGGAGCGTTATATGGGAGTCAGTATTCTGTATGGAGTATGATATGGTGCCCATAATACTGTATGGAGGACTATACTGTCCGGTCTGCACTGTGCGTTGTGAGGATTCGCCGGTTTCTGAGCTATTGTAGAATTTACAACAGATATCGCTCATGTAATGTAGTAAGTGAAATCCTTGGCCTTGTACTATATATATATATTTCTCTGCGGTATCTGTGCATCATGAATCATGGTATGTGTTAAAGGGGCCACTGAAACTCTGTCGCCCAGGGCCCACAAAAACCTGGAGCCGGCCCTGGGGGTAAGTATAACAAGTTGTATTTTTTTTACATACAATTAATTAACTTGGAGCGGGGGGAATCAGAGATGCACGGGGGGATGAGAGATGCATGGGGGGGGCCTTCATGCCCCCTATGAAGGGCGGGGGGGCCCCCAAAAAATTCTTGCACAGGGGCCCACTACAGTCTGTGTCCGCCCCTGTGTAGTACGCTGTGTTTTTCTACACTCCTAAAATAACATATCAGCAGAGTAAAGGTGGTCACACATAAACCCAGGTCTGCTAGATAGATACCTATGAATTATTATTTTGTATATGTTTTCAAACATACTTAATCAATGAAATCATCATTGTAAACTTCAACTCCACATAATAGTATATGATGTAGCAGTCACTAATTATCTTCAGTGCTTCATCTGATGTCCGTGCACATAGTATACATAGTATACCACACACAGTACAATATATATAGGAGAATATACAGTATGACTGGTATATAGAGACGAGCAATTTGTAGAACCATGGTCCAGTGGTCAGATGAATATTCTGTGGCTGCTGAACAGGAGCCACCACATAGTCTCCTTTTTACAGCCCCACATAGCCTTCCATATACTGTACAGTGTGAGCCCCACATAGCCTCCTATATACAATGTGAGCCCTCACACAACCTGCTATATGAGTATGAGCCCTCACATAGCCTCCTATATACAGTATCAGTCCCCACACAGCCTACTGCATACAGTGTGAGGACCCACACAGCCTCCTGCATACAGTGTGAGGACCCACTGTGTGAGTACAGTGTGAGGACTGGTCGTCGGATATGTTGCACGCTTATTGAGATGTGTTATTGACAGCTCTATCATTTTTCTTGCCACTGTCTTGTTAAATATACAGGTTGGATACATTTGGTGTTCATGCCATATAAATTCCTGTTTATAACGAGTACATATTTATGATAGGTAGCTTTGTTTTACTACCATTGGCAGGCATTAACTGGATTTTAGGTCCTAGTGACGTTTTATATCTTTTTTACCTACGTATTCATTAAAGGTTATGTTTTAACCTCGTTCACTACTTTAATTGCTTCATATTACCTTTATTGAGTGGTGACCTGTATGATAGTGTGTGAGCACCAGCTCCAGGCGTCCCTGAAGAGGGGCAGGGAAAAAGTAAAGGGGGCAGTGGGAAGGGGGTTTATCCAAGGAGGGGTGAGGTCAGCAGAGTATGAGAGACAGACTCATCCTAAACCAGGGGTCTCAAACACGCGGGTCGCATGTGGCCCTTCAGACTGGTTCATGCGGCCTGTGTGCACCATAGACCCCGATCGCGGCCCGGTCCAGGAGCTGCCGACAGCTGCACTTTAGTTCAGTGTATTGCTGCGCAGAGACCGGCTCTCTGCATGATACAATACCAATGCCAGCCACCGGCCTATCAGAGGCCAGCAGCGGACATCCGCGTCCCAGCGCAGCGGTGCATGACATCACTAACATGGGTAGATGTCAGCTGCTGGCCTCTGATAGGCCGGTGGCAGGCATTGGTCTCTGCGCAGCAATACACTGAACTAAAGCGCAGCTGCCGGAAGCTCCTGGACCAGGCCGCGATCGTCAAGGGGTCTATGGTGCCTGCGCCCGCATATGCAGAAAGGACACCGAGGGAACGGAGGACAGGTGAGAAGAGACTTTTTTTTTTCTTATATATGTATGTGAAGAATGGAACAGCGGACATTCCTACAATATAGGGACCTGAATGGGGACATTCCTACAATATGGGAATCTGGATAGGAACATTCCTACAATGTGGGACCTGGATGGGGACATTCCTACAATGTGGGACCTGAATGGAGACATTCCTACAATATGGGGACCTGGATAGGAACATTCCTACAATGTGGGACCTGGATGGGGACATTCCTACAATGTGGGACCTGAATGGGGACATTACTACAATATGGGGACCTGGATAGGAACATTCCTACAATGTGGGACCTGGATGGGGACATTCCTACAATGTGGGACCTGAATGGGGACATTCCTACAATATGTGGACCTGGATGGGTACTTTCCTACAATGTGGGACCTGAATGGGGACATTCCTGCAATATGGGGACCTGGATGGGGACGTATTTACAATGTGGGGACCTGGATAGGGACATTCCTACAATGTGGGGACCTGGGTGGGGACATATCTACAATATGGGGAACTGGATTGGGACATATCTACAATGTGGGGACCTGGATAGGAACATTGCTACAATGTGGGTACCTGGATAGGAACATTTCTACAATGTGAGGACCTGGATGGGGGACATTCCTACAAGATGGGGACATTATAACAAGATGGGGACCTAGATGGGGGACATTACGACAAGATGGGGACCTGGATGGGGTTCATTACGACAAGTTGGGTATCTGAATGGAGGACATCACAACAAGATGGGGACCTGGATGGGGCATTACTACAAGATGAGGACCAGGATGGTGCATTACTACAAGTTGTGGACCAGGATGGGGCATTACTACAAGATAAGGACCAGGATGGTGCATTACTACAAGATGAGGACCAGGATGGGTCATTACTAAAAGATGAGGACCAGGATGAGACATTACTGCAAGATGAGGACCAGGATGAGGCATTAGATGAGGCATTACTACAAGATGAGGACCAGGATGAGTCACTAGCCCCTTTACAACCCAAGGTGGTTTGCACATTAATGACCAGGCCAATTTTTACAATTCTGACCACTGTCACTTTATGAGGTAATTACTCTGGAACGCTTCAACGGATCTCCCTGATTCTGAGACTGTTTTTCGTGACATATTGTACTTCATGATTGTGGTAAAATTTCTTCGATATCACTTGCGTTTATTTGTGAAAAAAATGGAAATTTGGCAAAAATTTTGAAAATTTTGCAATTTTCAAAATTTGAATTTTTATGGCATTAAATCAGAGAGATATGTCACACAAAAGAGTTAATAAATAACATTTCCCACATGTCTACTTTACATCAGCACAATTTTGGAACCAAATTTTTTTTTACTGGGGAGCTATAAGGGTTAAAAGTTGACCAGCGATTTCTCATTTTTCCAACAAAATTTAGAAAAACATTTTTTTAGGGACCACATCATATTTAAAGTCACTTTGAGGGGTCTTTATGACAGAAAATACCCCAAAGTGACACCATTCTAAAAACTGCACCCCTCAAGGTGCTCAAAACCACATTCAAGAACTTTATTAACCCTTCAGGTGCTTCACAGGAATTTTTGGAATGTGGAAGAAAAAAATTAACATTTAACTTTTTTCACAAAAATGTTGCTTTAGACCCAATTTTTTTTATTTTCGCAGGGGTAACAGGAAAAAATAGACCCCAAAATTTGTTGATCAATTTCTCCTGAGTAAGCAGATACCCCATATGTGGGGGAAAACCACTGTTTGGGTGCACGGCAGGGTACGGAAGGGAAGGAGCGCCATTTGACTTTTTAAATGTAAAATTTGCTTGAATAATTAGCGGACGCCATATTGCATTTGGGGAGCCCCTGATGTGCCTAAAAAGTGGAAACCCCCCACATGTGACCCCTTTTAGGAAATGATACCCCTCAGGGAACTTATCTAGATGTGTGGTGAGCACCTTGAACCACCAGGTGCTTCACAGAAGTTTATAACATTAAGCCGTAAAAATAAAATTTTCACATTTTTCCCACAAAAAATGTTTTTCAGCCCCCACTTTTGCATTTTCGTAAGGGTAACAGAAGAAATTGCACTATGCAGTTTGTTGTGCAATTTCTCCTGAGTTAGCAGGTACCCCATATGTGGGGGAAAACCACTGTTTGGGCGTGCGGCAGGGTTCGGAAGGGAAGGAGCACCATTTGACTTTTTGATTGTAAAATTTGCTTGAATAATTAGCGGATGTGCCCCTGATGTGCCTAAACAGTAGAAACCCCCCACAAGTGACACCATTTTGGAAACTAGACCCCTCAAGATGTGTGGTGAGCACCTTGAACCCCGAAGTCCTTTACAGAAGTTTATAACATGGAGCCGTGAATATAAAAATATCAAACTTTTTCCACAACAATGATGTTTTAGCCCCAATTTTTTTATTTTCACAAGGGTAAGAGGAGAAAATGGACCCCAAAAAACTTTTGTGCAATTTCTCCTGAGTACGCCAATACCCCATATGTTGGGAAAATACAATGTTTGGGCGCACGGCAGAGTTCAGAAGGGAAGGAGCACTGTGTGACTTTTTGAACGCAAAATTGGCTGGAATCGATAGCGGACGCCATGTCGCGTTTGAAGAGCCCCTGATGTGCCTAAATAGTTGAAACCCCCCACAAGTGACCCCATTTTGGAAACTACACCCCTCAAGGATTTTATCAAGGGGTATAGTGAACATTTTGAACCCAGAGGTACGACATAAAATTTGATGACAGTAGGTCATCATATTGAATAAGTTGTCATTAGTCTTGAGCGCAAGTGATCGCTACTTGAGTTTGCATCGGGTACTCAGGTATGCACCATGTTTCACAGGTGCTCAAGTGAAATGCTCGAGTCCCCTCCCGCATGTTTCACGGTTATTAGACACCCCCAAAAAAACATGCGGGGATCGCTCGAGCATGGCAGGCAATCCCCGCGAGGTTATTTTGGCCGCGAAGCATATGGGACGGAGACTCGAGCACCCGCGATACTCAATGCATACCCGAGTACCCGATGCAAACTCAAGTAGCGAGCACTTGTGTTCAACACTAGTTGCCATATCGTCATCTTTTTTTTTTTTTTTTATAAAAAAAAAACAACCCTTACCCCCAACCCTAACCCTACCCTAGCCCAACCCTGACCCCAACCCTAACATTAGCACAACCCTAACCCCAACCCCAGCCCTAGCGTTTATTTTTTACGCCGTTCCTCGTGCGGTATAAGTGATTAGACGACCTTATTCTTCGGGTCGGTGCGACTACAGAGATACCAGAATGATATCGGGCTTTTATGATTGACAGTTGTCACACACTAAAAGACACATATTTTGTAAAATCTAGTTTTTGCATCGCCATATTTTGAGAGCTATAATTTTTCCATATTTTGGCCGACAGAGTCATGTGATGGATTTTTTTTTGCGGGACAAGTTGACGTTTTTATTGGTGTCATTTTCAGGCACGTGACATATTTTGATCGCTTTCTATTCCAGCTTTTGGGAGGCAGAATAAACAAAAACCTACAATTCAGGAATTGTTTTTTTTTATTTTTTTTTTTTATTCTACTCCGCGTGTGGTAAAATTGATAAGGTAGCTTTATTCTTCGGGTCAGTACGTTTGCAGCGGTACCACATTTATATAGTTTTTCTATGTTTTGGCGCTTTTACACAATAAAAGACATTTTATATAAAAAATTAGTTTTTTTGCATCGCTTTATTCTGAGAGTTATAACTTTTTGAATTTTCGGATTATGGAGCTGTATGGTGGCTTGTTTTTTGCGTGACAAGATTACGTTTTCAGCGGTACCATTTTTATTTATATTCATCTTTTTGATCGCGTGTTATTCCATTTTTTGTTTGGCGGTATGATGATAAAGCATTGCTTTTTGCTTAGTTTTTTTTTTACCGTGTTCAATGAAGGGGTTAACTAGTGGGACAGTTTTATAGGTCAGGTCGTTCCGGACGCGGTGATACCAAATATGTGTACTTTTATTGTTTTTTTTTTTTTTCATAATAATATTTATTGATGGGTACATTATATTTTTATTTTTGGTGGATTATTTTTTTTATTTTTTTTTAAATATTTTTACAATTTTTTTAAAAAAAATATTTCACTTTCTGAGAGGTTTTACACTTTTTTACTTTGTCCCACTCTGGGACTTTCACTTTTTTTATTCTGATCGCCTGCATAGCATAGGGATGGAGCACCATCCCTGAGCCATGCAGGCAGTCAGCGCTGCACAGTGAGAAGATTGTTCGGTCATGCCCTGCGCATGAGCAAACAATCTTCCTGCTGTCTGGTGACCCGGATGTTGTCATGACGACATCGGGTCATCATGGCAACACGCGGGAAGCCGCGGCAGACAGCGCTGGAGGCCGGAAGAGGAGGTGAGTATTGCGATCACCTCCCCTTGCCACCGCAATGCTGCGATCGACTTCGATCGCAGCATTGCGGGGGTTAATGTGCCAGGAGCGGTGCGGGACCGCTCCCTGCACATAGTACTGGGTGTCAGCTGTGACAATCAGCTGACACCCGGCGGCGATCGCGCCCGCACAGCCTGTGTGCGCGCACGATCGCCATGACGTACTAATAAGGGTCAGGCTCTTAAAGCCCTGGGAACAGACACGTATTAGTACGTCATGGGCTGTAAAGGGGTTAATACAAGATGAGGACAAATTCAAAAGGTGTATAGAAAAAAAAATGATATCACTAAAAATGTCATTTTGTCATGCAAAGAATGTGGCCCATCTACCCAGCCGAGTTTGAGACCCTTGCTTTATAAAGTATCTTTGCTTAACAAACAGTTGTTTCTGAGAAGCTAATGATAGCAAATGATCAGGCAGTATTTTCTGTGCATTTTCCCATTTCATTCTACTTGTGCCTCCTTTTCGCAAACATTCTGTTGCAATTTTTGGGTTAACTCCTTTATTTTGGATTTTATCTTATTGATCTCCCCTATGCATATTCCCCGTACATATGCTTTCATAGCATCCCATATAAATCTCGTAGATGACGACCCATCATTAAAACGAAAATATTCTAAGATTCTAGAGCTAAGAGTAGGACCAATTAGTTGCAGCCAAAAAGGATTGATGTGCCATGTATATTCCCCCGGAGACCTCACAGCACCCATCTGCAGTTGTACCTGTATAGGCGGAGTGGTCAGAGACACTCCTTGGCAGATACCTCACCAATTTAATATAGGGTATGATTGATTCAAAGCCAATAGCTTGGTCTATTCTTGACAAAGAATGATGGGAGGCGAAGTAACAGGAATATTGTCTGACATCAGGGTACCGTATTCTCCATAGGTCCACTATGCCTACCTCCTCTAGCAGATAATGTAGAGATGTATATTGTGCATTTTGAAAAATATTTCCAGTATGGAATTTATCCCAGAAAGGGTGGAGGTAGGTGGTAAAATCCCCTCCCCCTGCGAGGTTGGGATTTAGGAGGATGTTAGTTTTAGATCAGTTGCAGAACGGAGGGCACGGGAGGGGTGATAGACAGAAATGAGGGATGAGATATAGGGTGGTGCAGAACTGTGGAGGGCTTTATGGGTGAGAGAGATGAGTTTGTATTGTATTCTGTGGTGAATGGGTAACCAGTGCAATGACTGGCACTGGTTAGAGGCGTTGGTGAAGCGGGCTGATAGAAATACGACCCTGGCTGCTGCATTCAGAATGGATTGGAGAGGAGAGAGTTTGTTTAGAGGGAGACCGATTAGAAGAGAGTTGCAGTAGTCCAGACGAGAGTGAATAAGAGCGACAGTCAGAGTTTTTGCAGTATCAAAGGTGAGAAAATGTGGGGTTCTGGAGATGTTTTTAAGGTGCAGGTGACATGAGTGAGTGAGTGATTGTAGCCCAGTCAAGAGAGCTTGTAAAAGAACTTCTACATGATGTTTCAAGGATGGAAAGAGACTGCCATCTACTGGCCAGACGCAAGATATGCAAGGGAAGTTGCAGGGAGAGCAAGTTCAGACGCTGGACCTGATCAGGTGACTTCCAGGAAGGAGTTCCGGAAAATAAAAGGCCAGCGCGCCAAACCTGAGGGGTCTTTGGCGCCAAGCAGCAGAAAGGAGCAGATGTGTTCCCTGCGTCCTGAGAAACCCCGCGTGACAGGCCTAAGCCAGAGGCCTGTGAGGTGCCACAGCCGGGCACCGGTAAAAGAGCTCCGGATATCTCGCGGATGTTACTTGAGTGCTGTGCCTGCTGAGGAGACTAGGAACCTAATTGCGGTGCTGAGTGAGTTCGCGGAACCCGACGTCGCCCGCCGACAGACGAGGCCTGGACCCCCCTATCCAAGGCTCGAGAGACTGCCTCCAACAGCCAAGCAGAGAGGAGTTGAGAGACGGTTGCCCCAGGAAAGTCATGAGCTGCATACGTGAACAGGGCCGTCACTTCCACTGTTCACCCACAGTACCGGGGACAATTGGGTTTAGATAATCAGGTTGGGAAGGGAACGGTTGGGACTAAAGGAGCATAATGTGATCTAATTTAATTTATGCGGAAGAGACTCACAGCCTAGCGTGAATAACCGATGACTCCCGCTAGGGCCAAATGTACAGTTGAAGAACTTACGTGGTGTCTCCCATGACTGAGGGCATCACCCTACTTAAGAGACTTCTCCTTACTTAAGAGACTTCACCTTACTTAAGAGACTTCACCCTACTAAAGAGACTGCACCTTACTTAAGAGACTTCACCTTACTTTGAGAGGCTTCACCTTACTTTGAGAGACTGTGTCTTATTTTGAGAGATTTTGCCTTTTGATGATATATTGAATTACTGTTCATTACCCTTGTTACTAATCCCTTGTTCAGAATACCTGTTGCATAAAATTGTTTATTTTCATCTCAGACTATTTTCGCCTTGTGTCTCTGTGCGTTGCATTCCCGCACCTGCATTACATTTGGCGTAGTCGGCAGGATGCAACATTCAGACGCAGAGATGGGGGATCAGTCTGTGGCTGGGTCCGGTCGGATCCATATACCCCTGGGGGCTATGCTCAGCCATCTTCCCAAGTTTTCAGGGGATGGCATGTCACTGTGGGACTGGGTAGAAAGACTGAGAAGTATGCTATGGATGTACCCCCTTGATCCCCTAGCCCAGGCGAAGCTGGCCCTCCTAACCCTTGATGGAGAGGCCCGACAGACTGTGATGTACCGCCCACCTGGGGACCGTGACATCGTGTATAAAGTGATAAAAATTTTAGAGGACATGCACGGTGACACTACAGATTTGGGACACTTGCGCTTACGGTTGTTCCAGCGGGTCCAAGGGGAAAATGAGACAGTAAATCAGTATGTTAATGCGTTGCAGGAGTGACGGCCCATATCACTAAGAAAGCTCGAGATGGGACCCGAGGACTGGGACCATTGGATGAGGTGTTGCGTGACCAACTGATTGCCGGCTTGAAAGACCCTTCCCTGAGGCAGATCCTGAAGGAGCGGCTGCGATTGAGCCCTGATATGGGCTTCCTGGAGGTAGGGGCTGAAGCTAGAGTGCTGGAGAGAGAAGTTCCTGTTCTCAAAGCGACAGTTTGAAGTCAAGAGGCAATTTCTCCTGTATTCACCAACCAAAAGCCTGATTGGGTACGGGAAATACGTCAGGAAATTCGAGACATTCGGGGTGAGCTGAATGCTATTAGAAAGCCCCCTACTGCCCCCTTGCCGACGGACCGTACTGCTCAACGCGGACGGAGACCAGAACGAGAGAGACGTTCCTACCCGGCCCCAGCACAGCATGTACACGACCTATCGGCAGAAAGAGGACCGGAGTGCTGGACTTGCGAAGGTAGCGGGCATATCTCCAAAGACTGTCCCAACCGAGAAAGGAGGAGGAGGGGACAGCCGTTAAACTAAAATGCCCCACGATTGTGGAGCATACCGTGGGGTCTCGTGCTTCAGAGAGTAGAAGAGGGAGCTCTGAAGACATTGTCTCCGAGAGGCCCATCATCTGGGCTGAATTCAATGGGCAGCGGATCTGCTGTTTGATGGATACCGGGTCTCAATTGACCACTATGCCTCAGACGTATTTCCAAAGTCACTTTCCTGAAGTCACTCGTTCCTGCCGGGAACCCACTGTCAAATTGGTTGCGGCCAATCAACTACCTATCCCAGTAGCGGGAGTAGTATGGATGTCCATGCGGGCATGTGGAAAGGACCTCGGTCGAAAAGGGATCGTACTAACCACAGGGCCCGGAGGCGATGGGCCCATTGTAACCCTGGGCATGAATGTGCTGAAAGAAGTCGGACAGTTCCTGGCTGAGGGCTGTAGCAAAAACAACTGGACCCGCGCCACTCGAGACCCAGCTGTAACGGGTCTGGGAGGCAGAACCTCTGAGCAACTATACAAGGGGGCGGTCCTTGTAAGGAAGCGGGTGACTCCCAGGGAAGACGGGCAGGTAGTCACGGCAAGTGACAGGGACAGGCTCTGGGTAGAAGGGCAGGTAGTCACGGCAAGTGACAGGGACAGTCTCTGGGTAGAAGGGCAGGTAGTCACGGCAAGTGACAGGGACAGTCTTTGAGTAGAAGGACGGGTACTCACGGCAAGTGACAGGGACAGTCTCTGGGTAGAAGGACAGCAGGCAGGTGGTTGGTGAGCGCTCCCAGGTGAGCGGGCGAGAGTCTTAGGACAGGCAGGTGGTCACGGCAAGTGACGGCAGAGCCTCCAGGTAGGCTAGCAGGCAGGTAGCAGGTGAGCACTCCCAGGTGAGCAGGCAAGAGTCTCTGGACAGGCAGGTGGTCACGGCAAGTGACGGCAGAGCCTCCAGGTAGGCTAGCAGACAGGTAGCAGGTGAACGCTCCCAGGTGAGCAGGCAAGAGTCTCTGGACAGGCAGGTGGTCACGGCAAGTGACGGCAGAGCCTCCAGGTAGGCTAGCAGACAGGTAGCAGATGAGCGCTCCCAGGTGAGCAGGCAAGAGTCTCTGGACAGGCAGGTGGTCACGGCAAGTGACGGCGGAGCCTCCAGGTAGGCTAGCAGGCAGGTAGCAGATGAGCGCTCCCAGGTGAGCGGGCAGGCTGGTCCATAGACAGACTGACAGGTGTCGGAAGGCAGACCGTCGGACCGCAGGCTTGCAAGCAGGTAAACGGATATCAGGCAGGTATCAAGCAGGAATCTGGCAGGTGACTGGCAGGTAACAGGCAGGAATCTGGCAGGTGACTGGCAGGTAACTGGTAACGGGACCTGAGGGCTGAAGCAGAGTGAAGGCTTTGCAACAACATTGCTCGGGCACCTCCATTTTGGAGGAGTTGCCTTATATAAGGGAGGTCCTCCGGCAATTGGCCGGGGACCCCTTAGGACGGCGCGCGCGGTCCCTTTAAGAGAGGGGGAGCGCGCGCCCTAAGCACACTGCCGGGGAAGGAGCGCGTGCCGGAAGCAGCGGGGAGAGAAGCGCTGGAGGACGCCGCGCCAGGAGCGGCGAGGTGAGAGGGACGGCGTCTCTGCCTAGTACGGGGCAGAGACGCCGATGCTACACCAGCTAGCAAGAGAGTATTCCAACACCTCGTGCGGGTCAGCCAGATTCAAAAATTGCCCGCTACCTCTCAGTACCTTGGCAAGGTATCGATACCGCCCGAAGCCACAATGACACTGCCAGTGGGACAGACTGTACTCACATTGCCGGTGCTGGCACATGTGTCCTTAGAGGGCGTGGACATTCAAACTGAACCGATGGAAGGAGAAGAAGCGCCCTCTGGACTCCTGATTGCTCGAACCCTGGCCACCGTGCGGCACGGCCGAGTACCCGTGCACTGCATCAATTTAGGTGGCACCAGTTTACAGTTGTTGCCCCGACAAGTGGTGGCGCGAGTGTACATAATGCCAGAGGCCCTTACTAGAGCGGACGCTATAGGGCTGGCACCTGTGGAAGGAAAACCATGGACCCTGGAGGTGTCCCTCAACAGCCAGGAGAATGGAAGAGAACCGTTGGCTGGACGCCACCTTCTGGAAGAAATGGAGGCTAATCTGACTGAGTTTTCTGCTGGACAAGTAAGGCAGATCGAACAACTTCTACAGCGATATCAGGGAGTGTTTGCACAGCATGAAGATGATTTCGGGTGCACTCGGGACATTCAGCACGAAATACCCACCGGAAATACTGCTCCCATCCGAGAGAGATATCGGCAGATCCCGCCTCAAATGTACCAGGAGGTGAAAGAGCTGTTGGCCCACAAGTTGCAGAACGGTGTGATCCGTGAAAGTCAGAGCCCCTGGGCGGCTCCGATCATGCTGGTCCAAAAGAAGGATGGTACCCTGAGATTTTGCGTGGACTATCGAAAGCTGAATGCCTGTACAGTCCGGGACTCCTATCCACTCCCCGGAATCGAAGAGTCTCTATCTGCACTAGGAAGCGTCAAATTCTTCTCTTCCCTCGACCTGGCCAGTGGCTATTGGCAGGACCCAGTAGCTGAGAAGGATAGTCCGAAGACTGCTTTTGTTCTCCCTATGGGCCTGTTTGAGTTCAATCGGATGCCGTTCGGACTAACAAATGCGCCAGGGACCTTCCAACGGCTGATGGAGAGATGCTTGGGGGACCTCAACTTTGAAGCCACTTTAATATATCTGGACAATATAATTATCTATTCTGCTACGTTTGAGGATCATCTCCGCCGATTGGAACAAGTGTTAGAACGGCTTCAGAGACACGGCCTGAAAATTAAGCCTCGAAAGTGTCGTCTCTTCAAACGAGAAATTGAGTATCTGGGGCACACTGTGTCCAGTGCAGGAGTACACCCCACTGCAGAGAAAGTAGCTGCCGTGCAGAAGTGGCCCACGCCCGCCAACCTAAGGGAACTGAGGGCGTTCCTGGGGCTTGCTGGATACTACCGCAGATTCATTAAAGACTTCAATAAGATTGCGATCCCGCTCAATGAATTGTTGAGAGGAACAGCTGGGGGAGCCAAGCGACATCCCATCCAGTGGGGCCCACGACAAGAAGAGGCATTCCGAGCATTAAAAATGGCGCTAACAGATGCCCCAATCTTGGCCTACGCCGACTTTTCGCAGCCTTTCGTGTTGTACTCCGATGGAAGCTTGCATGGACTGGGAGCAGTGCTTGCTCAAGTACAAGGAGGAAAAGAGCGAGTGATCGCGTATGCCAGCAGGTCACTCCGAGATACGGAGAAGAATCCGGAGAACTACAGTTCGTTTAAGCTGGAGCTACTAACACTGGTGTGGGCCATGACCGAGAAATTTGCTGAGTACTTGTCAGGGTCAGAAGTGCAAGTGCGGACAGATAACAACCCTTTGGCCCACTTGGAGAACGCCAAACTGGGCGCGTTAGGACCGCGGTGGGTCGCAAGGATGTCCAAATACCACTATAAGATTGCCTATCGGTCCAAGGCCCTGAACACCCATGCCGATGCCCTGTCCCGGGTCACTCAGGCGGGGCCGAAGGAGGACAGAGATGAGGAGCTCGAAGGTGACGAGATTCCGGATTTCAGCCAGTTCGTCGCTGCCTAAGAGACCAGAGAGGAGCCGAAGCCCACTCAGATTCTGGGCCGTTCAAGAGACGAATGGATACATCTGCAGCAATCCGATCCGGAGTTAGCAAAATTGAGGGAATGGGTCGCCCTTAATCAAAGACCCGACCAGGAAACCAGAGCCGCTTCACTTCCAACTACCCTACAAATCCTAGGTCAGTGGGAGAGGCTTCTCCTGAAGGACGGCTTGCTATGCCGAAGAATCCAGCTGCCTCGAGAGTTTGATGTTACCTGGCAGGTGGTAGTTCCAGGAGCGCTAGTAACACAGTTAGCCCAAGAAGCTCAAAGAAGAGGTGCTCACTTCGGACCATCGTTGGGAGGCGATACCATATCGGGTGGTGAAGAAAGTTCACCCAGACAACCCAGTCTACGAGGTTAGGCCCGAAGTGGATGACGCCGCGATACCCAGGGTGTTGCACCATAATATGCTGGGCCCCCAGACGTATTGGCTGAAGTGCCACATGCAGGAACCTTAGGGGATGAAGAAGGATGGGCCACAATGCAGTTGGGCCCGTCAGAACCGTTGATGCCAACCCCGAGTGGAATTCCAAATGAGTCGGGAAATGATTTGCAATCCCCAGTGGTTGATTCCTCGGATCTCCCGGAGTCACCTCCGCAAGAAGAGCTCCGCAGAACTGAGCGGGCTAATGCCAGAATCCCTCCTAACCGGTATGCTCAGGAAGAGTTCATCTGGTCTCAAATCCAACAGAAAATGCAGGAGTGTGCCCAACTCCTGTCTGAGCTTGCACTGCCTGGAAGGAGGCATCAGTTCTGCGAGAAGCCCACTCGCCCAAGGACTGGCGAGCAAAAAGGAGGGAGGAATGTAGCCCAGTTAAGAGAGCTTGTAAAAGAACTTCTACATGATGTTCCAAGGATGGAAAGAGACTGCCATCTACTGGCCAGACGCAGTCAAGCGGAACCAAGATATGCAAGGGAAGTTGCAGGGAGAGCAAGTTCAGACGCTGGACCTGATCAGGTGACTTCAAGGAAGGAGTTCCGGAGAAAATAAGAGGCCAGCGCGCCAAACCTGAGGGGTCTTTGGCGCCAAGCAGCAGAAAGGAGCAGACGTGTTCCCTGCATCCTGAGAAACCCCGCGTGACAGGCCTAAGCCAGAGACCTGTGAGGTGCCACAGCCGGGCACCGGTAAAAGAGCTCCGGATATCTCGCGGATGTTACCTGAGTGCTGTGCCTGCTGAGGAGACTAGGAACCTGATTGCGGTGCTGAGTGAGTTCGCGGAACCCGACATCGCCCGCCGACAGACGAGGCCTGGACCACCCTATCCAAGGCTCGAGAGACTGCCTCCAACAGCCAAGCAGAGAAGAGTTGAGAGACGGTTGCCCCAGGAAAGTCACGCCAGCGGAAGCGGAGGAGCTGCATACGTGAACAGGGCCGTCACTTCCACTGTTCACCCACGGTACCGGGGACAATTGGGTTTAGATACTCAGGTTGGGAGGGGAACGGTTGGGACTAAAGGAGCACAACGTGATCTAATTGAATTTATGTGGAAGAGACTCACGGCCTAGCGGGAATAACCGGTGACCCCCGCTAGGGCCAAATGTACAGTTAAAGAACTTACGTGGTGTCTCCCATGACTGGGGGCATCACCCCACTTAAGAGACTTCACCTTACTTAAGAGACTTCACCTTACTTAAGAGACTTCACCGTACTAAAGAAACTGCACCTTACTTAAGAGACTTCACCTTACTTTGAGAGGCTTCACCTTACTTTGAGAGACTGCGTCTTATTTTGAGAGATTTTGCCTTTTGCTGATATATTGAATTACGATTCATTACCCTTGTTACTAATCCCTTGTTCAGAATACCTGTTGCATAAAATTGTTTATTTTCATCTCAGACTGTTCTCGCCTTGTGTCTCTCTGCGTTGCATTCCCGCACCTGCATTACATGATTGTATATGGGGGATAAAGGAAAGTTGTGTGTCAAATATGACTCCAAGACATCGAGCTTGCTGCTTGGGGGTTATGGTGGCGCAACCCAAGAAAATTGAAAAGTCAGGTATAGGTAGGTTAGTAGAGAGAAAAATCAAGGAGTTCAGTTTTGGAGAGATTCAGTTTCAGATAGAGGGATGACATGATGTTAGAGACAGCAGACAGACAATCACTGGTATTTTGTATTAGAGTGGGGGTGATGTCAGGTGAAGAGGTGTATAGTTGGGTGTCATCAGCATTGAGATGGTACTGGAAATCAAATCTGCTGATGGTTTGTCCAATAGGAGCAGTATACAAGGAGAAGAGGAGGGGACCTAGGACTGATCCTTGTGGAACCCTGATAGTAAGAGGAAGATTAGAGGAAGAAGAGCCGGCAAAAGATACCGTGAAGGATCGGTCAGAGGTAGGAGAAGAACCAGGAGGGAGCGGTGTCCTTGAGGCCTATACAGTGGAGCATAGTGAGGAGGAGCTGATGATCTACAGTGTCAAAAGAGAGATCCAGGAGAAACAGCAGGGAGTAGTGACCATTAGATTTAGCTGTTAGTAGATCATTAGAGACTTTAGTGAGGGCAGTTTCAGTAGAGTGTGAGGAGCAGAAACCGGATTGTAAAGGGTCGAGAAGAGAGTTATCTGAGAGATAGCGGATTAGGCGGGAATGGACCAGGCGTTCCTGGAGTTTAGAGATGAAGGGAAGATTAGAGACCGGTCTGTAGTTAGCAGTGCAGTTCTGGTCCAGGGATGGCTTTTTCAGTAAAAGGGTTATGATGGCATGTTTAAGTGAGGAGGGAAAGATACCTGAAGAAAGAGAGAGGTCAAATATTTTAGTTAGGTGGGTAGTGATGTCAAGGTAAAATATATATATTATAGAAAATCAATTATTTTATTTTAATAGATTACCTAATCAGTGTGAATTAATATAGAGATGATGGAATAATCTATGTGTATGTATGTATGCAAATGTGTATATGCACATTGATTATGTTAATAGTTAATGATATATAACAGTTTCTGTTCTCAGGCTATGTGCCCACGATGCAGAAATGCTCCGGATTTTTCCTGAGCGTTTCTGCATCTCCCTGGCAGAAAAAATGTATGCGGATTGTACATGCGGATTTTACATGCGGATTTTACATGCGGATTGTACATGCGGATTTTACATGTGGATTGTACATGCGGATTTTACATGCGTTTTTCCTGCCAGGGACAAGCGGATGTGAAGCTTTCTTCACATGCATTTCCGCATGCGCATTGAAAAGCGCTTTCCAAGCGAAAGTGCTTGACAACTTGGTCACACTATATAAATCCATGCAAACGGCATGGATTTATATAGTGTGCCCGAAAGAATGTTAAAAAATAAATGTCATACTTACCTTCTGATGGCCCCCGGTGTCTTTATCCGATGCGTCTCAGCTTGCCGGCAGCTCGCAGTACACTGAAGGACCTGCCGTCACATGACTAAATGACGTCAGCGCAGGTCCTTGAGTCCACCGCGATCTGCTGGCAAGCCAAGACAAGCACACCGGGGGCCATCAGAAGGTAAGTATAATATTTATTTATTTTTTTATTCTTTTTTTACAGGTACTATGGTACCTGGGTCCGGAGGAGAGTCTCCTCTTCTCCAGACCCGGGTACCATCCGCACATTGAAACGCATGGAATGCACATGTACAGATCCAGTGATGCGGATTCCATGCGTTCCAATGCAAGTCAATGGCGGCGAAAACGCAGCGCTTCCGCAAAATAATTGATCGTGCTGCGTTTTTTTCCGCAATGATAAGACGCAGCGGAAATTTCTGCAGCATGTGCACAGCACACGCGGATTATCATTGGGGAACATGGCAGGCCTTCTACCAAGCGTTTTTTAAGTGTTTCTTCAGCGGAATTGCCGCTGCAGAAACGCTTAAAAAACGCATCGTGGGCACACAGCCTTATTGTAGACATGAACATCTAAATGATTTCCTGGGAATGATGTATGTATGTGCATGGCTGATAACAGAGAGATTCATGTCGAGTTGGCAAAGATGACGCTGAGAGACGACTTCACCCCTCCCATCAGAATTCCTAAGGTGTTACTGAGGCCAGGAGATACATGGATGAGCAAATTGCAGAGTGCCAAGTTATCAGAAGGCGCAATGAATTTTACTAATCCCACCTAGAAGTAGAATACTATATAACCCCATGTCTACATAGTAAAGTATGTCATTTTGCGTGGTTTAGTCTCTGAGTGAAGTTTTTCAACCATATTAGCAAATTTGGTTGATTTGCATTCACTCGGACATCTTTAATTAGGAGGAGAGCAGTTACCTAGTGTATCTTAAATTGGTGAAACCTCCACAGTGACAGCTGGGGAAAGGAACTGAATGAGCTGTGAGGGAATAGGGTCACTGTTGCAGGTTGTAGGGCGGGAAGAAGTGAGGAGTCTGGTCACTTCTTCTTCTGTGACCAGCTCGAAGATGGAAGGTGAACTTGAGGTGCGGGAGGGAAGGGAATCCAGACTCTGAGGGGATTGTGTAAAAATGTCTTGACAGATATGATTGATTTTTTGTAGGAAATAAGTGGCCAGATCGTCAGCGCTTAGGTTGGTGACGGGGTCTGTATTTTAGAGCTCAGGAGGGAGTGGAAGGTTTCAAAGAGTCGTTTAGGATTGTTGGCTAGAGATGTGATGAGAGTGGTAAAGTAGACTTGTTTAGCCGGATGGAGAGCAGAATTATACGTTTTGAGCATGAACTTATAGTGGATGAAGAGAAACCAAAAACAAGAAAAATACACAAATAATTAAAAGTAAAAGTATAGTGGATGAAATTTTCTGTCAAAAGAGATTTTCTCCACAGATGCTCCACTCACAAAATAAGAATACTTTGTATGTACAATAAGGCAGGTACATAACTCATCATAGCTCAACATTTCCCGCTCATAATAGAATAACAGAATAGATTCAGGGATAGGCATTTTTTCATAATGGTATATGAAAAGTGCTTGGAGAAAACCGCCTCAAGGAGAAGTCTCTCATCCAGCTCCATTTCGCAGAGATCTCTTATTGGCATCCATTCATGATAAAGCATCTGGAAGGGAGTCAAACATATGAACTCCACCCTGAGCCGAGCAGGGTAGATTATAGAATAGGAAATTTGCTTTTCACAGAGCCTCCTTTTTCTATCCCAGAACTTGACCCTCTTCTTCTAAACTTATGTTGAAAAGTCAGGATAAATAGATATTTTCCTTCCATCAAGGGTAAGTGGAGAGTGGTCCCTGGCCTTTCGTAGGATAAGGTCTCTCTCTTTAAAATTTTGTAATTTGATGAGTACAGGTCTTGGTGGAGCACCCGGTGGCAAAGGACGTGTAGGAACTCTGTGAGCTCTTTCAATTGCAAAAAATTGAGAGAGAGTGTCTTTGCCGACCATTGTAGTCAGCCAGGATTAAAAAAAAATCAACTGAATTACGACCCTCCGCTTTTTCATGAACCCTGACTAAACGTATGTTATTTCGCCGATGCCTATTCTCTAGGTCATCAACCTTCTTGAGAAGGGCATTGATATTCTGAAGACCTCTCCTGAGATATTTATGTATAGTAGGCATTTGGTCCGCAACAGAACTCACTCTTTCCTCCAACTCATTGACTCGGCTGTTTATTTTCTTCATGTTTTGTCTGATGAGATTAATGTCCTCTCTAAGCCCTCCCATGTGTTTGTTGAGAATTTCTAATGAGAAGCTACAGGATTTTCCAGCAGAGAAAACATCTTGTGTGTAGGCTCTTGCCCAGAATCATTGACTTCTCCATAGGTGTTGTTAGTGCTCTGCATTTCCTGCACTTCTCTGTTTAACTGTTGCTGTGAGAGTGGTGCCACATTGCCTCCCCTGCACAGTCTCTGTATCTCTCTTCCTCTGTGAGCATACCTGATCAGGTTGTAAATCATCTGAAGGGTCAGAATCTAAGGTCAGTCTGGCAAATCTCCCCAGCTTTGCTGCAGCAGCCTCAGCATCTCTCACTCTGGCTGGTGTGGGGGAGGAGGCGCCATGTTGGAAGGCCCACTATCTGGACTCTGCTCCTTCTGATGCTTGCTTCTGGTCATGTCTGAGTGCACTTTAAAGCTTCTCTGTGTACTTTCCTCCAGCCTTTGGTGTGAAGGAATCAATATTTCACTGCTAATAGGTGGAAATGAAAGGATGCAGAGCAGGAGCAAAGCACAGAGCTTCCATGTGAAGAGGCTGTCAGCAAAAGGTCCTTTTTAAATGGGAATCTGTAACACTCCCATCATCTGCTCCTGAGCTCACATCAAAGACAGTCTGTATTATATGTATTTTATATGAGCACTGCACTTGGCTTTTTCTGGCAAAGAAGATGACACACCCGATCTGCCGCTCCATTTTACAATAGGAATAAAAGTGCCCTGTCAGGGATAAAAATTCCCCATTCTTCCAATCGGTACAGTCCCAAATGGTCAGACCAATCAATCACTGACCAATAAGATATCACCTCTCCTGTGGATCCTATGGAGTTATCACCTCTCCTGTGGATCCTATGGAGTTATCACCTCTCCTGTGGATCCTATGGTCATAACTTGTTTTCATCAACAAAGTCCTTTACTGCAAATTACCGTAATTGTACATCCCAGTTATGGTATCGCACAGTAAGAGGTGCAGGAGCCTCCTGTATTTTACAGCCGACGCTCCACTATAATCGAGATAATGGCTAACAGGTTTTCATATACAGCTGTAGTGTGGGCCCCTATAATCAATTCCTATTGGGGCCCCAGACACCCCAGTTTGATTCTGGTTGGGGGTGGGGGGGGGTAATTTTGCACCCTGTCGTAAAAAAAAATTGTAAAATCCAAAAAGACATCTCTGGAGAGGGGACATATCACCCTCACATTGAACATATAGGATTATAACTAGAAAAGTGAGAAAGAGCTGACACTTCAACCTCTATTGACGTAGGGCCTCCTGCCGTGGTCAGGTAAATTCAACAAAGAATCTGATGAGAACCAGCCAACAAGTCTAGAATTTGCATACTCAGAGGTGGATAAGTACATTTCAGAAGCAAGGGCTTCCTCTTTTCAAAGGACTTGTCTCAGACACTCTGAAGACTGTGGTCAGTGATGAATATTGGGGTTTGCATCGATCCAATATTCATGGGAGATGTATTTTCGACATCGTAGCAAAGGGACGATCCTAACGCATTCACTCACATCATTGTAAGGCCAGCCGAACACCCCCAACTTAATATCGCTTAGATGGATAATGCTATCCATGCCATGTTTCATCTCTATAGAAAGGTAAAATCATGATAGAAAACATGACCATGATATTTCCCGCCCGAGACCTCCATGGGCGAAGATATCCTGAAAGTTGGGGATCTCATAAACTTCTAAAAGATCTAGCACACCTATGACAAGTCCTCATATGAGCTCACCAATAGAAGGTATGTGGGTGTAACCGTGATCTTATTAAATCAGAGCTTGGATTTTGGTCATTGGTCAGTCCTGGAAGGTACAGCTTGCTGTAGTTGTATCTGTTTTACTAAGGAGTTCTTCTAAGGAGTGCTTCCTTGCGCTAAGCTCTGAGCTATTTCTCTGACACAGGTTTAGCACTTTTGTTTCATTATCTTTTTGATTTTATGTTAATGTATATATCATATTGTTTGTATCATCTTTGTGTATTTTTTATACACACTGCCTACTTTTCAAGATTAGATCACTTGTTTTTATTCTGTTATTCCCACACCCTATCATTTCTTTACTTAGAAAATTGGGCGTGAGGAACGATCAACACGCCCATATGATGGCGCGGTCGAGCATGTAAATTGTAACTCCCTACATGTATTTCTATAGCAGGACGAAGAACGTTTGGAGTTTGAAACGTGTAGGTTTGACAGAGGTCTCCACCTTTATTTATTTTATTTTTGCAATGTGTATATCTTTTTAATGGATTAACAATAAAATCATAATTTTATCTGCAATTGGATCGGGAAGCTGGCGCATCACAATGTCGGTGGATATGCACCTTCTCTTTTTGGTTGAGGAGAAGGTGACTCCTACAGGGTGAGATAGAAAAATGCAATGGGCCTAAGAACTATCAGGCAGGTAATTGCTTATTACGTGCTTGTTCTACCCTGTGGCTAAGATTGCTCCTGGACCGCTCCTAACAGCGATTCTGCTGCTTCACGTCAACAGAACAGCTCTTCCTCTTCCCGACTGCTCTGTCAAAGAGGCGTGACTGCCAACTTTATGCTGATTGACAGACGGCTCCCTGCAGTTAGGCAGCAGGGAGCCAGCTGTCAATCAGCATGACACCGGCAGTCACACCCCATCAACAGATCAGAGCGGGAGCTGAAAAATCACTGTCAGGAGCGCTCCGTGACCACTCTGAACCAACAAATATCGGCGCCTGGCACAACAGGCACATAGTTAGCAAATACTTGCCTGTTAGTTCTTAGGTCCATGGTAAAAAAAAAAAAAAGTCCCGGACAACCCCTTTTAATATTAAGGAGCAGGAATTCTCCGCATGATGCTATAATCAAGAAAACATGAAATTCTCTCCTGCCCAGTCAGTCTGCCCGATCTGTTACACCATGATTACCAAAACCTCGACTCATTCCACTGCCCACTTGTATTACCACATACCCGGCTCTGCTTGGCCCCTGTTACCAGGCCATTGGCTTGTCTGACTGCAAGTGCACACTTCTGAACCGGGAGTCCCTGTGGATTTTCACATCCCCTCAATTTGACATAATGAATTTCAGTGACACAGAGGATTGTTCGGCTAGACTGAACAAACTAGCATCTATTTTTGATAATAAACCATCAGTGATGACAACAGAACCGGATGAATTTAATGATCTCATGTTCCAGATGGAAAACAAAATGAGCAGAGAACTTAAAGTTTGGTGGGATCTCACAACCTTGGACACATATATAAAAAAGGAAATGATCCCTAGAGGTCTGCGTTTAAAAAAAAGTCGCCACCACTATATACAATGACGGTTTTCAAGAAGATCAGAATGCGATTCTTAGTCAATGTTCACTGAATCTTATGCACCTCATAATCAAACATGAGGAACTGGAACTGACTTAAATTAAATTGGATATTAAAAATATACAATCGTCTTTGGGGAAATATGTGCAACTAAAAGAATTTAATATTTGTAATGACAAACTGAAATCTAATTTGGCCAAGTTGGAGAACACCATTATGGATATAAAAAGATCCAAGTTCAAAAGGGACAGTGAGGACTATGCGCAGAACAAGATTTATAGTTGGAATAAACAATTACCATCCATCTTAAAAAAAAACTCCATCAAACGTTTTCAGAGATCTGGAAGAGGGAGTTTTAAGGAGCATGATGATATTACGGATAATTCTTTTGCTGCCACCTCTGATGATTACTCAGATTCATCTATGAGTTCAATGGGAGAAATGCAACAATTGTATTTTATCAAAAATAAATTATCTAGTTCTGGTGGAACGATTACAAAAAATGGAGGAAGAAGGTGTGGCGCCCCTGAGGGTTCGGTCGCCACAGGGGGGTACTGCATCTTGTGAAAGAGGTGTGGTATCTCCTCTCCCAGGTTAGGATGGAGCACCTGTCAGGACCCCACCTCATCACTCAACACTACACACTCCTGTCCTATGGGGGGCTAGTATACACTAGGGTGCTGCCCCAGCAGGATAATGGAGATGGGGGAACCAAAGATAGGGGGAACCATGTAGTGGGTGAGGGTAGAGGACGCACTTTTAGGTTACACTTGTAGATACATATTTAATAGCCAGCCATCTTAAGTTCAAGGTTGTTTTATTGTGGTCTTCACAGCTGGCAGTGGCCTTGTGTAGGAGCCTGCAGCGTGCTGGAGATGCACGGTCCTCGTGCTCTGGCCTTGAGACGAGGAGCAGGATAGAGTTAACGGAGGTCTCTACCTGGTCAAGGTCCCTGCTTAAGAAGGCCTGGAGGGGAGCTGAGGAGTAGAGCTCCGCAGGCAAAAGCATCCCAGGGAATACGCACGGATCGGCATATGCCACCTGTACTCTCCATTCTGGCCTAGTCAGAGGGACTCCTGCTGCAAGAGGGGTACCGGCCCCCGATATCTGACTTTGTTACTTCACGTCTCAGTCGGAAAAGCCCGGAAGCTAACTGGTTCCCACCGGGTAACGGACGGAGTGGAGTCGCCACCCGTGCCCTTGTTCTGTCTATAGCCAGAGGTAGACCCAGCCTTGCAACACGCACTGCACACGGACAGGAGAGGCCCAAGGGGGAGATTTCTAGGAACACACTGGTGCTGGGGGTCCTGATAGACACACCTGAACTACCGGGGTGTGCCTAACCCCCTTCTCTGGTGGCCGTAGCACGCCGTGAGGAGCAAGGAGAAGCCTTGCAGCTGACCTCTAACAACGTGAGTAAAGCTTGGAAGACTACATCCATTGCCTCCGGTCCATTATTGCAGCGGGACATGACACCGCACCACTGCATCCTCCTGTTTCCTCTGCCTTGAGGCCCTGCTCCTCATGTGGGGAGAAGTACTACCATCGGCTGCCACAACATCCCGCCTCAGAGGACTGCAGCAGCGCTGGTGGCGCATCACCAGACACCACAGGTGGTGTAGTCGTTTATCCACTCATAATTGCCACTCATCAACTAGCCCCTATTTTTAACGTGTGCGCCCTGGGCACGGACCGGGCCGAGGCCGCGACTGCATCCCCATTCTACCAACTGGGCCCGCCGTCCGAGTACACCCCTTTCCAAGGGAGGGCTAGCCGCTACTGAAACAGCTAGTGGCGGGTCACACAAGGGCGGGACGTAAGCGCAAATGCAAACAAGTAACCAACACAGAGCAAAAAACGCCATTATTAGAGTCACCTGTTTGGAATCTCTCTAGCTACATCTTATCTGAGAGTCAAATTTCTCTCCTGGCTAAAGGCCTGAGCTTTTCACCTTCTAACGAATTCGACATTTTCAGAACAATTCTGGATGTTAACAAACTAGCACGTAACCTCACCATCCGATGTCATTTTATGGACATGAAAAATCCACAGAATACAGCTTCAGAAGAAGTTTCTCCTAGGACAAGCCAGGATTCCATGTTATTATTCACAGAACAACAGTCTTTATTACAAATGAAACAATTCGAGACGGAATCTTTAATTCCAAATGTAAATTTAAATGACGACTTTCAGGCTGGTAATCCTTTCTTTTACCCACTTCAGTCCAGACCATTGGTTCTGGATCAGTTCCAGGACTTAATTGAAAAATAACTAGTGGAATTAAAGAATGAATTATCTTCTACTAATCATTTGGACTCTAATCTGACATATAGAGAAAAAGACGCTCTGAAAAAATGAAAGGATAATTCAGACATACTAGTCCGCTCAGCGGATAAAGGTGGCACTATAGTACTGAATGCAGGATTGTATAAAAAATTGAATTTGATGGATTTAGAAAATAGGGATGTTTATTTGAAGTTAGCTAGAGATCCTACTGTTGAGTTTAATGCTGCTATGTATAATCTATTAAACGAAGGTTTGCACTGAGGGGCCCTAAAAAAAAATTAATGGAATATTTATACGTAGATCACCCAATTGTTCCAGTTTACCATTCGCTGCCAAAAATACATAAAAATATTTTCCCACCACCTTTAACCCCTTTACTACCCAAGGTGGTTTGCACATTAATGACCAGGCCAATTTTTACAATTCTGACCACTGTCACTTTATGAGGTAATTACTCTGGAACACTTCAACGGATCCCCCTGATTCTGAGACTGTTTTTTCGTGACATATTGTACTTCATGATTGTGGTAAAATTTCTCCGATATCACTTGCATTTATTTGTGAAAAAAACTGAAATTTGGCGAAAATTTTTGAAAATTTAGCAATTTTCAAAATTTGAATTTTTATGCCCTTAAATCAGAGAGATATGTCACACAAAATAGTTAATAAATAACATTTACCACATATCTTCTTTACATCAGCACAATTTTGGAACCAAAATTTTTTTTTTATTAGAGAGCTATAAGGGTTAAAAGTTGACCAGAAATTTCTAATTTTTCCAACAAAATTTACAAAACCATTTTTTTAGGGACCACATCACATTTGAAGTCACTTTGAGGGGTCTTTATGACAGAAAATACCCAAAAGTAAGACCACTCTAAAATCTGCACCCCCAAGGTGCTCAAAACCACATTCAAGAAATTTATTAACCCTTCAAGTGCTTCACAGAAATTTTTGGAATGTGGAAGAAAAAAATAAACATTTAACTTTTTTCACAAAAATTTTACTTTAGACCCAATTTTTTTTTATTTTCACAGGGTTAACAAGAAAAAATGGACCCCAAAATTTGTTGTGCAATTTCCCCTGACCACGCAGATACCCCATATGTGGGGAAAAACCACTGTTTAGGCGCACGGCAGGGTTCGGAAGGGAAGGAGCGCCATTTGACTTTTTGAAAGTAAAATTTGCTTGAATAATTAGCGGACTCCATGTTGTGTTTGGGGAGCCCCTGATGTGCCTAAACAGTGGAAACCCCCCACAAGTGACACGATTTTGGAAACTAGACCCCTCAGAGAACCTTTACAGAAGTTTATAATATGGAGCCATGAAAATAAAAAATTATGCTTTAGCCCCAATTTTTTTATTTTCACAAGGGTAAGAGTAGAAGATAGACCCCAAAAACTTTTTGCAATTTCTCCTGAGTACGCCAATACCCTATATGTGGGGAAAATACAGTGTTTGGGTGCACGGCAGAGTTCAGAAGGGAAGGAGCACTGTGTGACTTTTTGAACGCAAAATTGGCTGGAATTGAGGGCAGACGCCATGTCACGTTTGAAGAGCCCCTGATGTGCCTAAATAGTTGAAACCCCCCACAAGTGACCCCATTTTGGAAACTACAACCCTCAAGGATTTTATCAAGGGGTATAATGAACATTTTGAACCCGGTACGACACATAATTTGATAACATTAGGTCATCATATTGAATAAGTTGTCATTAGTCTTGAGCACAAGTGCTCGCCACTTGAGTTTGCATCGTGTACTCGGGTGTGCACCATGTATCGCACGTGCTCGAGTGACATGCTCGAGTCCTGCCCACATGTTTCACGGTTATTAGACACCCAAAACAAACATGCAGGGATTGCTGGTGCATGGCAGGCAATCCCTGCACGTTCTTTTTGACTGTGAAGCACATGGGGCAGAGACTCGTGCACCCGTGATACTCAATGCATACCCGAGCACCCGATGCAAACTCAAGTAGCGAGCACTTGTGCTCAACACTAGTCGCCATATCGTCATCTTTTTTTTGCTTTTGAAAAAAATCCCAACCCTAGCACAACCCTAACCCTAGAGTTTATTTTTTACACCGTTCCTTGTGCAGTATAAGTGATTAGACGACTTTATTCTTTGGGTCGGTGCGATTACAGCGAAGCTCATCAAGAGAATGCCAAGAGTGTGCAAAGCAGTCATCAAAGCAAGAGGTGGCTACTTTGAAGAACCTAGATTATAAGACATATTTTCAGTTGTTTCACATTTTTTTGTTAACTATATAATTCCACATGTGTTAATTCATAGTTTTGATGCCTTCAGTGTGAATGTACAATTTTCATAGTCATGAAAATACAGAAAAATCTTTAAATGAGAAGGTGTGTCCAAACTTTTGGTCTGTACTGTACGTATTAGTACACCCTGGGCTGTAAAGGGGTTAAGACCCATAGTGGTGGGGATTGGTTCCCATGGTGAAAAATTAAGTGCCTGGATGGATTTTTACCTACAGCCTCTGGTTCAGGAAACTCCGAGTTACATTAGGGATTCAAAATTCATAGTGACCATTTTTGATAGATTTGAATGGCCAAAAACCTTTGGATGATTGTCCTGTGATGTGGTGGCATTATACCCCCTCAATTCCACACCATATTGCTTTAGCATGTTTAACCTACCACCTTGACACATACAGTTCGTACACTATAGAAATAAAAGAATTTCTGGTCATAGCAGTACAGTTCCTCTTAGAGCCTAATTATTTTAGCTTTGATAAAAGTTTTTTTTTTACAGAAAAGAGGAGTCAGCATGGGCAGTAAATTTTCTCCTTCGCTAGTGAACATAGTGATGTGTAGGTGGCAGGAGCTTTTCATTTACCATAATGATAACACATATAGTGGACACATTGTGTGGTACGGTAGATTTATTGATGACCTCCTCCTGGTGTGGGGGGGCACACAGGAGGAGGTGGTACAATTTGTACAGTACATCAACTGCAATAATTTTAATCTTAAATTCACTTAGTTCTACCATTCATCCAAAATTACTTTTTTGGATCTCGAACTTGAGGCTACCAAGGAGAAAGAATTGGTCAAAATTAATCCCCACAGAAAATCTACAGCCTCAAATTCTATTCTATCAGCTAAATGTTGTCATCCGCCACATATTAAGAGAAATATCCCTTACGGTGAGCTAATACGAACAATACGAAATTGTTCAGATAACATCACTTTTCAGAAGGAATCAGAAAAAATGTGTAACAGACTATCCAATAGGTGCTATCCCGAGTGGTCTTTAAGAAAAGCGAGTAGAATTGTCTCCAATATAAATCGGAAAGATATACTCCGAAATAAACAGAAAAATAACATTAACACATTGGATACTAGGGTAACGTTTTCTACCACCTATAGTCCTCAGTATAATAAAATTACATCTAGAATTAAAAAGTATAACCCTATTATATATCAGAACAAGAAACTAAAAAACCTACTTTCTAATGACATCCGCTTTGTAGCCAGGAAAGCGCCCGCTCTGGGAACCATCCTTTCTCCTGGCTAATACACCAGTGAGACTAATACTGTACAACCAAATTGGCTCAGCACAAAAGGTTTCTTCAGATGTGGAGCCAATCGGTGCAAAGCGTGTCTACACGCGGTTAAAACAGATAGTTTTATGTCCTTAAGTAATGATAGAGAATATAAAATTCATGATTTCCTCAATTGTAATTCATCAGGGGTTATATACCTTATAGAATGCACCTTGTGTAATGTCCACTATGTGGGTTGTACCACAGGTGCGCTGAAAGTCCGTATCAGAAGACATCTTTCTGATGCGATTCATTTGGAAGCCATAAATACATCAGCAGTATCGAGGCATTTTGCGAGAGTTCATAAAGGTGACACCTCATTCTTTAAATATATGGAGATAGAGAAGGTATATAGATCCACACGAGGGGGGGATCATAAGTGCAAACTTCTGAACCGGGAGTCCCTGTGGATTTTCATATTGGATACCACAGGGGTTAAATTCAAGACAGGATCTGATACTGCAGTATTAAGAAATATAATTCTGCATTTATTTCCATGCATGTACAGTGGGTACGGAAAGTATTCAGACCCCTTTACATTTTTCACTCTTTGCTTCATTGCAGCCATTTGGTAAATTCTAAAAAAGCTCATTTTTTTCTCACTAAAGTCCACTCTGCACCCCATCTTGACTGAAAAAAACAGAAATGTAGAAATTTTTGCAAATTTAATAAAAAAGAAAAACTGAAATATCACACGGGCAAAAGTATTCAGACCCTTTGCTCAGTATTGAGTAGAAGCACCCTTTTGGGCTAGTACAGCCATGAGTCTTCTTGGAAATGATGCAACAAGTTTTTCACACCTGCATTTTGGGATCCTCTGCCATTCTTCCTTGCAGATCCTCTCCAGTTCCGTCAAGATGAATGGTAAACGTTGGTGGACAGCCATTTTCAGGTCTCTCCAAAGATGCTCAATTGGGTTTAGGTCAGGGCTCTGGCTGGGCCAGTCAAGAATGTTAACATAGTTGTTCTGAAGCCACTCCTTTGTTATTTTAGCTGTGTGCTTAGGGTCATTGTCTTGTTGGAAGGTGAACCTTTGGCCAAGTCTGAGGTGCAGAGCACTCTGGAAGAGGTTTTCATCCAGGATATCTCTGTACTTGGCCGCATTCATGTTTCCTTCAATTGCAACCAGTCGTCCTGTCCCTGCAGCTGAAAAACACACCCATAGCATGATACTGCTGTTATGATCTGCTACAAGAACTAAGGAAAGAGAGGAAATCTGTCCATACAATAGGACTAAGCTGATTCCCTACGATGCAGCGGGCAACCTGTTCCTTGTGAACAGACCCGCCTTCGTCCGCGGCTAGTCTGAACGCAGACCTATAGATTAAAGGGAGGGGTCCCTAAAAGAACTAAGGACTGGGACAAAATTGGACACCTCCTGGCAGAAATAGTAGCAGAAGAAGACAAACAGACAAAAGTACTTAGTGGTCCAAGGACCAAACAAATTAGAGAGATACAGTAGGTACAAAGCACCTGGCTAGATTAAGAGTCAAAGTAACACCGAAGTCCAGCAAAGCCTGAAGGACAGAGATGGAATAAATAGGCAGAAGGTCACGTGACCACAAAATAAAAAAAACTAACAGGAGGGTTCTAACAACTGCCACCACCATGTTTCACTGTTGGGATTGTATTAGGCAGGTGATGAGCAGTGTCTGGTTTTCTCCACACATACCACTTAGAATTATCACCAAAAAGTTCTATCTTTGTCTCATCAGACCAGAGAATCTTATTTCTCATAGTCTGGAAGTCCTTCATGTGTTTTTGAGCAAACTCTATGCGGGCTTTCATATGTCTTGCACTGAGGAGAGGCTTCCGTCTGGCCACTCTGCCATAAAGGCCCAACTGGTGGAGGGCTGCAGTGATAGTTGACTTTGTGGAACTTTCTCCCATCTCCCTACTGCATCTCTGGAGCTCAGCCACAGTGATCTTGGGGTTCTTCTTTACCTCTCTCACCAAGGCTCTTCTCTCACGATTGCTCAGTTTGGCTGGACGGCCAGGTCTAGGAAGACTTCTGGTGGTCCCAAACTTCTTCCATTTAAGGATTATGGAGGCCACTGTGCTCTTATGAACCTTGAGTAATGCAGAAATTCTTTTATAACCTTGGCTAGATCTGTGCCTTGCCAAAATTCTGTCTCTGAGCTCCTTGGGCAGTTCCTTTGAGCTCATGATTCTCATTTGGTCTGACATGCACTGTGAGCTGTGGGGTCTTATATAGACAGGTGTGTGCCTTTCCAGATCAAGTCTTATCAGTTTAATTAAACACATTTGGACTCCATTGAAGGAGTAGAACCATCTCAAGGAGGATCACAAGGAAATGGACAGCATGTGACTTAAATATGAGTGTCTGAGCAAAGGATCTGAATACTTATGACCATGTGATATTTCAGTTTTTCTTTTTTAATAAATTTGCAAAAAAATTCTACATTGCTATTTTTTTCAGTCAAGATGAGGTGCAGAGTGTACTTTAATGAGAAAAAAAATGAACTTTTTAGAATTTATCAAATGGCTGCAATGAAACAAAGAGTGAAAAATTTAAAGGAGTCTGAATACTTTCCGTGCTCACTGTATGTATCTATATACACTGCTCCAAAAATAAAGGGAACACTTAAAACAACAGAATATAACTCCAAGTAAATCAAACTTCTGTGAAATCAAACTGTCCACTTAGGAAGCAACACTGATTGACAATCAATTTCACATGCTGATGAGCAAATGGAATAGACGATAGATGGAAATTATTGGCAATTGTCAAGACACCCTCAATAAAGGAGTGGTTCTGCAGGTGGGGACCAGAGACCACATCTCAGTACCAATGCTTTCTGGCTGATGTTTTGGTCACTTTTGAATGTTGGTTGTGCTTTCACACTCGTGGTAGCATGAGACAGACTCTGCAACCCACAGAAGTTACTCAGATAGTGAAGCTCATCCATGATGGCACATCAATGTGAGCTGTGGCAAGAAGGTTGGCTGTGTCCAGAGGCTGGAGGCGCTACCAGGAGACAGGCCAGTACACCGGGAGATGTGGAGGGGGCCGTAGGAGGGCAACAACCCAGCAGCAGGACCGCTACCTCCGCCTTTGTGCAAGAAGGAACAGGAGGAGCACTGCCAGAGCCCTGCAAAATGACCTCCAGCAGGCCACAAATGTGCATGTCTCTGCACAAACGGTTAGATACCGACTCCATGAGGGTGGTATGAGGGCCCGATGTCCACAGATACGCGTTGTGCTCACAGCCCAACTCCATGCAGGACGCTTGGCATTTGCCACAGAACACCAGGATTGGCAAAGTCGCCACACGCGGCCTGTGCTCTTCACAGATGAAAGCAGGTTCACACTGAGCACATGTGACAGACGTGACAGAGTCTGGAGACGCCGTGGAGAGCGACATCCTTCAGCATGACCGGTTTGGCAGTGGGTGAGTAATGGTGTGGGGTGGCATTTCTTTGGAGGGCCGCACAGCCCTCCATGTGCTCGCCAGAGGTAGCCTGACTTCCATTAGGTACCGAGATGAGATCCTCAGACCCCTTGTGAGACCATATGCTGGTGCGGTTGGCCCTGGGTTCCTCCTAATGCAGGACAATGCCAGACATCATGTGGCTGGAGTGTGTCAGCAGTTCCTGCAAGATGAAGGCATTGAAGCTAAGGACTGGCCCGCCCATTCCCCAGACCTGAATCCGATTGAGCACATCTGGGACATCATGTCTCGCTCCATCCGCCAACGTCACGTTGCACCACAGACTGTCCAGGAGTTGGCGGATGCTTTAGTCCAGGTCTGGGAGGAGATCCCACAGGAGACCATCCGCAACCTCATCAGGAACATGCCCAGGCGTTGTAGGGAGGTCATACAGGCACGTGGATATATATATATATATATATATATATATATATACAGTACAGACCAAAAGTTTGGACACACCTTCTCATTTAAAGATATTTCCGTAATTTCTTGACTATGGAAATTGTACATTCACACTGAAGGCATCAAAACTATGAATTAACACATGTGGAATAATATACTTAACAAAAAACTGTGAAACAACCGAAAATATGACTTATAGTCTAGGTTCTTCAAAGTAGCCACCTTTTGCTTTGATGACTGCTTTGCACACTCTTGGCATTCTCTTGATGAGCTTCAAGTGGTAGTCACCGGAAATGGTTTTCACTTCACATGTGTGCCCTGTCAGGTTTAATAAGTGGTATTTCTTGCCTTATAAATGGGGTTGGGACCATCAGTTGTGTTGTGCAGAAGTCTGGTGGATACACAGCTGATAGTCCAACTGAATAGACTGTTAGAATTTGTATTATGGCAAGAAAAAAGCAGCTAAGTAAAGAAAACGAGTGGCCATCATTACTTTAAGAAATGAAGGTCAGTCAGTCCGAAAAATTGGGCAAACTTTGAATGTGTCCCCAAGTACAGTTGCAAAAACCATCAAGCGCTACAAAGAAACTGGCTCATATGAGGACTGCCCCAGGAAAGGAAGACCAAGAGTCACCTCTGCTTCTGAGGATAAGTTTATCCGAGTCACCAGCCTCAGAAATTGCAGGTTAACAGCAGCTCAGATTAGAGACCAGGTCAATGCCACACAGAGTTCTAGCAGCAGACACATCTCTACAACAACTGTTAAGAGGAGACTTTGTGCAGCAGGCCTTCATGGTAAAATAGCTGCTAGGAAACCACTGCTAAGGACAGGCAACAAGCAGAAGAGACTCGTTTGGGCTAAAGAACACAAGGAATGGACATTAGACCAGTGGAAATCTGTGCTTTGGTCTGATGAGTCCAAATTTGTGATCTTTGGTTCCAACCACCGTGTCTTTGTGCGATGCAGAAAAGGTGAACGAATGGACTCTACATGCCTGGTTCCCACCGTGAAGCATGGAGGAGGAGGTGTGATGGTGTGGGGGTGCTTTGCTGGTGACACTGTTGGGGATTTATTCAAAATTGAAGGCATACTGAACCAGCATGGCTACCACAGCATCTTGCAGCGGCATGCTATTCCATCCGGTTTGCATTTAGTTGGACCATCATTTACTTTTCAACAGGACAATGACCCCAAACACACCTCCAGGCTGCGTAAGGGCTATTTGACCAAGAGGGAGAGTGATGGGGTGCTACGCCAGATGACCTGGCCTCCACAGTCACCAGACCTGAACCCAATCGAGATGGTTTGGGGTGAGGTGGACCGTAGAGTGAAGGCAAAAGGGCCAATAAGTGCTAAGCATCTCTGTGAACTCCTTCAAGATTGTTGGAAGACCATTTCCAGTGACTACCTCTTGAAGCTCATCAAGAAAATGCCAAGAGTGTGCAAAGCAGTCATCAAAGCAAAAGGTGGCTACTTTGAAGAACCTAGAATATAAGACATATTTTTAGTTGTTTCACACTTTTTTGTTAAGTATATAATTCCACATGTGTTAATTCATAGTTTTGATGCCTTCAGTGTGAATGTACAATTTTCAAACTCATGAAAATACAGAAAAATCTTTAAATGGGAAGGTGTGTCCAAACTTTTGGTCTGTACTGTATATATATATATATATATATATATATATATATATATATATATATATATGCCTTTTTGTCATTCTAGTAGTAGGGCCATAATTAAGACATGATTTGTTGAAACTCGTAGGTCTGTAAGCTATGATAGTTGCACATTTGCTGTATTCTTTGTGGAGCAGTGTTTTATATGGCTAATAAAAGCTAAGTTTTAATATTTTTTGTACTAAACAAACCTTTACGCTGGATCATTTGCACTTTTCCCTTGTCTGACTACAATTACGTTTCGCCCTGGTATCACTTATCTGCATCTCCAGAAGTTTCCCATTTCTCTATTATACTCTTCAAATTACATTTTGAGACTTTCTCCTCCTGTTGTTGCACATATTTTTTTTCCCTTCATCTGCACAGGTATCATTAATCTATCAACTATAATGGCCGTACCAGGTCCTGCAGGTCCTGTATCCCGTACACATGACGTGGGCAGTGCACGGCATGCCGCTAGTTTTTATTCTGAGTGCTCTTATATACGGTGTTAGTTTTACACAATGTTGAGCCTGTGATCTGCAGAGTGAAATGTCTGACTGCTAGAACAGAAGTATACGGCAGATTCTACAGCATGGATACATAAAGGACGTCCTGGGGGAATATACCTCCCTCCAACACTCGTCCAGTCCCTGCCTCACACTAGAGACATTTATAATAACTCCAGGACTATGGAGCTGGTCATTTTCTCATAATCTGTGGCCATTATTAGTGATCTCGCATTGTACGGTAATATCACCCTGGAGGTTGTGATGTATTTAGTGTAATAGCGCCATCTAGAATATACAGTATATATCAGGCGATACCATGCTTTCTATAGTTAGTCGTCTTATGTGCCCTCTATAGATATATATTATACTTTATATTTCTTTATAATAATTTATAATAAATTACTCGATAGTTTTACAGCTTTATGATGTTTATTAATCTGCTGTAATTATAAAAGAAAGTCCAACCTTACAGTGGACACAGGTGGAAGTGTCCTCCATGATGGTGTAGGCTGAGGTGGAGCAAGTATATAGTCAGTGGGGGATCAAGATGACCAGTATTCCCCAGGGTTCCTTGCTATCAGGGAGGGACCCGGTGTATGCAATCAAAAGATCTTATCCTCTGACCGGCTGTGTGCCATCAACAGGTAATGATCCTCTGTCCGGCTGTGTGCCATCAACAGGTAATGACCATCCGGCAGTGCGACATCAACTGGTCATCACCCTCCAGCTGTGTGCCATCAACAGGTAATGACCATCCGGCAGTGCGCCATCAACTGGTCATCACCCTCCAGCTGTGTGCCATCAACAGGTAATGACCATCCGGCAGTGCGACATCAACTGGTCATCACCCTCCAGCTGTGTGCCATCAACAGGTAATGACCATCCGGCAGTGCGCCATCAACAGTTAATGACCCTCTGGCTATGGCCATCAATAGGTCTTTACCCTCCGGCTGTGTGCCATCAACAGGTAATGACCATCCGGCAGTGCGCCATGAACAGGTAATGATCATCCGGCTGTGTGCCATCAACAGGTAATGATCCTCTGTCCAGCTGTGTGCCATCAACAGGTAATGACCCTCTGGCTATGGCCATCAATAGGTCATCACCCTCCGGCTGTGTGCCATCAACAGGTAATGATCCTCTGTCCGGCTGTGTGCCATCAACAGGTAATGACCCTCTGGCTATGGCCATCAATAGGTCATCACCCTCCGGCTGTGTGCCATCAAATGTTTTTATCTTCTGTCCAGTTTTGTGCCATCAAGAGGTAATGACCCTCCAGCTGTGGGCCATCAACAGGTCATCACCCTTCGGCATTTAGGCTTCTTGTCTTCTGTAAGATGCGATTCTTGAGTCTCCTGATGTTAAAAAATATTTAAAAAATCACCGATTAAACTAATAATCTATCTAGTACATAAGCATCACAATTTATAATCTATCTAGTACATAAGCATCACAATTTATAATCTATCTAGTGCATAAGTATGACAATTTAGCTCACAGAACATACACTATGCTAAAACATTAGACCCTACAAGCAGAAATTTGCTAAACTAACATAAATATAACTGACAAATCAGTAGAAAAATCGCTACCAATGGCACAGCTCTCTTCACATCAACCTGTAACCATAGTAGATAAGAAATAGAGGACAATGCTCATAGTCAGTTATCAACAATTCGGCATGGGGCATCCCACCAGAGACATTATAATATCTAGTAGATTATAGATGGCAATAGAATTTACCAACAAGCATATAGTACGCCAAACTCAAGTACATAGTATGCCAAACCTCGACACGTTTTCCTAAAATAGGTTCATCAGAAGCACATACTAGACAGTGATACTTAGCAAAGCGTTCATAGATATATGCGCCATATGATAAGGTGCTAAAGTGCAAGTGTGTGACGAAATATCCATTCGATTTCAGGTGCAATGCTGCCTTGTATGTAGTAAGATGGTGCCCATCAGACAGCATGTATAGGACTAACCTGTGATGAAGACACGAGCAATGGGGAAGTTCAAGCAGTTGCCTTCTCAATCTTCCTCGCCTCTAAGACATCTAAGGAAACATCTTCTCTTGATTTTGGGTGGAGGTGTTGTAGGCATTTCAGGCTCTGGCATTCTAGGTTCTGACATACTAGGTTCTGACATGGTAGGTTCTGGTGTTCTAGGTTCTGGTGCTCTTGGCTCTGGCATTCTGGGTTGTTGGCTTCTCTGAAAAATCAGTAACCTCTCTTTATACTCCGTGGAAATTCGAGCTCTTCTTCCTATATTGTTGTGAGGGATCGTTCTGACCCAGACAATATCACTGAACGCCACTTTATAGTTGCAACTAGGAACCTTTTTCGCATCCTGCGGTGCAGGAGCCATGGATGGAGTAGAACATTTGCCATTGGGCAGGACAGGTGTTCTCCTGGAGTCTTGCTCCTGAATCTGAGGGATGCAAATTGGCTCCTTACAAGCACTTTGTTCCTTCAGAATGGTTTTGTTCTCATGAGTTTTCTGATTGTTTCACCAGGTTCAGACATTGCCCACTTGCTCAGGACAAGACTTAAGGCCAAATACTCTAGTATTGTCAGTAGTGTCATCACCGCAACAAAAACTGCGTCACGGAAGAGCCAAAGAGGAAGATTGATGGAAGCTTGATAGGTGCTTCTCCTGAGATCCACGGGTAGTGGGTCATCCTATAATAAAGAAAAAAAACATAATAAAGTCCTGTATATTTATACCCAATCCAGTCAAACAGAGAGCCCTTGTTATTATACAGTGATGGATACATTATCAAGCAACTTTCAGAAATATCCCATTGAAAAGATCAGGAAGACATTTGGGATTCACCTCCAGGGTCCATGGAATATTATTTACAGTTGGACTTTCATATGACGGACGGTCACGTGTCCAGCATGAGAAGTCCTGCAAGAGGCGATATTCTCATTAGCTGATCCTTGTGACCTCCATATTGATGAGAACATACTCGCCCTCAGTGTACTGTAATGTGGGGGGTAGAGCAACGTAAAGCACAGAAATGATAGGATGATACTCATCATCTCCAGAGGTCTCTCAGCACCAAGGTATGGTCAATGAGATACAAGCTGCAGATGGGCCGAAGCTTCTAATATACCCAGGGGTGACATCACAAAGCCCTCTGTGACATCATTGCACAGTTCTATCCATCATGTCACTGATACTTTGGACCTAACTAAATGTCTAAAAGAGAACCCTTCCACATGATTTCCAATCACGGAGCAGCTTCAGTTTTTCAAGAAAAGTTTAAAAAATATAATCTGTGCTGTGATTGGTCACAATGGCACATGAAGCAGAACGTCTTTAGATCTTTTAAAGGGAAAGTGTCAGCAATTTTTTTACAATTGTAAAATTGTAAAGTATTTATATTTATATATAAATACACATATATATTTAAAAAGGTTTCAATGGTATAAAATCTGAAAAAATATTTTAACTGTTTTGATGTTTTCATCTTGTAAACACTAGGGGGAGCAGCTGCTGACATTTCCATGAAAACAGAATACAGCTAGCTCGCATTACGACTGCAGTAAAAGTGGGCGGGATCTGCTCACATGGGTGTGATGTCACTCCTCCCCTTCTGGGCGTTTGCAAAAAGGTAAATGAGACTATAGTTTAGGATCACAGTGCGGAGCGATCACTGGTGACTGCAAAGTGATATATAAGGGACAACACCAAAGTCATTAATCACTACAAGGACAAAGCAGGAATGTGGGAGTCAGAGGGGTCACCCCACACTTATATCCCCTCTGACTGTCACTTCCTAAGCTCCTTTCCCTGCCATAACCTCTTATTCCCGCAGGTAAATTCTTACAGGACCCCCCTCCCCATCCCCTTCCCCTGCCGCAGCTGTTTCTAAACGTCCTCCATATGTAATAATAGACAGGTACTCACCGGCAGCCTATGGTAATTCACAGGGTAGAACAGGGTACAGCACAGAAACAATATGGCGATCCTCATTGTCTCCAGGGGGTATCTCAGCACCAAGATATGGTCAATGAGATATGAGCTCCAGGTGGATGGAGCCCCCTTATATACCCCAAGGGTGACATCACAACGCCCTCTGTGACATCATCACCCACAACATTCCGTCACATGACATCACCCAGCACCAGCATCATGTGACCCAGCATAAATAGAAAGTCCTTGTTGCCTATAGCAACTATTCAAAACTAAGTTTAAACTTTTCCAACAGCTAAAGGCAGCTCTGTGATGTTTCTTCTTGTGGACGGTTGTGATAAATCTGCAGAACATCTACATAACGCGACATGTAGAAAATCCTGTCTTTTCCCCTCTGTTCTTCCTCTGGTGCTACAGAGACGGATAGAAGGAGCTTTTCCAGACCTTACAGTGCACAATATGGGACCTAATCACTGATATCCCAGATCTCCTCAGTACAAGCATACCGCCAACCTATGAGGACTAGAAAGAGGGCGAAACCATGCGGCACGCGTAGTCTGACCACGCCCCTATCCACACCCCAAGCCACGCCCTTTTTATACCTTGGCAGGAGGAGATGTCTGTACAAAGCGCAAGTTATCAAAAGGCTGAAGGAACACTTTATCAACATGAATGAAGGTTTTGAAGGGCATCCACTGTCCCGGCACTACCGGAAGTTCCACAACCAATCTTATAAGGACACTAAGTTTTGTGGGATCCGATTAGTCCCCAGAAAATGGAGGGGAGGTGATTACCTGAGATTAATGTCGCGGATGGAATCCAAATGGATCTTCACATTAAATAGCTTGGCTCTGAAGGGCCTTAATCACGAGAGTCAGCTGTATGCCTTCAACTCGCAGCGGTATATACTGTATGTATTTTTTATCCCAATACCAATTGAACATTTACATTGCACTTTTATGAACCTCCTTATATTTTATCAATATAATATGTAATTTGGATATATTCCTTTGAATCCACCTATTTTATATATGTATTTGTTTCTATACATTGATACCCCTATTGGAGATACAATATAATGTTTTTATTTTTTTCCTTAATTTTTTCCTTTTTATCTCTGGATGGTACTAAGTGCCAAATTTATACTATCCTGGTAATATACACTGATTAACAGACTGTTTTTTATAGCCATCAGAAATATAAGTATATAATTTTTATTCATTTTTAACTAATTGTGAAAGTTTGAGCAAAGTCTTTTTTATTATTATTTTTTTCACACACAGTCTATTCTTATTGGAATTCTATCTTAGTTCTATTGCACCTCCATATGTCCTTTTGCACCGTCTTGATAGTATTGGATCTTCCTCCATTTCTTTGGTTGTATTATCTTTGTGGGGGGCGTTTGGACTTTATTAGGTTACCAGTTTGACTACCAGCGAGAAGCTGACGAAGAGGAACTGTGAAGAGGAACTGTGAGTCCTCGAAACGCGTAGTTTTTTTTGGCCTATACAGGACATCGAAGGAGAAGGAGAGAGTCAATGCACAGGGATAAGCCCTCCTGATATCCAGAAGATATATATAACCATATCATATTATTGATACAAAATATAAATGCACAGAGTCAATAAAATCACTTAAAAACACCAAACCCCATCCTTACTTTGCAAGATACCTATTCCAAAGGTGTATCTAGGTTTTCTGGCACCCGGTGCAGCAGGGGCTGGCTGGCACATTTTAGCCTGGGGGGCAAGCACACACCAGTGGTCCATGAGTAGCGGCCCATCCTTAACATGTTTATTACCAGATGCATCATAAGCCTATATTCACACGACCGTATTGTCTAAGTGTTGCCCGTGAAAAAAGCTGACAGCACTTGGACCAGTTCAGATGAGTGTTTGTAGTGGTCAGACATAGTACATATTATTCTTATGTATTACTATTTTTAAAGCAGATATACCTTTTTAGAGATGTAGTACCAGGGGCGGACCTACCGCCCGTGCAGCCGGTTCATTGAATGTGGGCCCCCGAGGGAGAGGGGGCCCCTCCAGCCTTCAGCAGGCATGACTGCACTGACTCCAGCATGGGGCCCGGCCGGTCGGGGCCCCCTCGGAGCCCCCCTCTTGTGCGTCTCCTCATGGGGCCCCCCCCGCAGGACCCCCTCGCCGTCACATGACCGGAGATGTGCCTGCGCTCAGCATGGGCCCCATGCTGAGCGCAGGGACATCTCCGGTCATGTGACGGCGCCGGCACAATACTTACCCCTCCCCGTGCCTCCGCAGCGTCTGCCGCGTCCTCTGACTGTGACGTCTCAGGTCAGAGGGCGCGGTGACGTATTTACACCGCGCTCTCTCTCCTGAGCTGTCACATCACAGAGCGGGAAGATGCGCGCAACGCTGGAGTCCGGATCAGCAGCAGGTAAGAAGTGAGGTGAGTATTTGATTTTTTTTTTTTTATGTATGGGGGCATGGGGCATTTAATGGTGGGGGGAGAGTGGGTGTGACATCCTGCATGGGGCATAATATGAGGGGGTGGTGTGACATCCTGCATGGGGCATTATATAGGGGGGGGATTGGCATCCTGAATGGGGCATTATATGGGGGAGGGGGGAATTGACATCCTGCATGGGGGCATTATATGGGGGTGGGGGGGAGGGATGTGACATCCTGCATGGGGCATTATAAGAGGGGAAGGAGGAAGTGACATCGTGCATGGGGCATTATAAGAGGGGAAGGGGGGTAGTGACATCCTGCATGGGGCATTATAAGAGGGGAAGGGGGGAAGTGACATCCTGCATGGGGCATTATAAGAGGGGAAGGGGGGAAGTGACATCCTGCATGGGGCATTATAAGAGGGGAAGGGGGGAAGTGAGATCCTGCATGGGGCATTATAAGGGGGGGGGCGTGACATTCTGCATGGGGCATTATAAGGGAGGTGGTGTGACATCCTGCATGGGGCATTATAAGAGGGGGAGGGGGGAATTGATATCCTGCATGGGTCATTATATAGAGGGTGGGTGTGTGACATACTGCATGGGGCATTATAAGGAGGGGGGGTTACCTCCTGCATGGGGCATTATAAGGGAGGGGGTGGTCTGACATGCTGCATGGGGCATTGAAAAGGGGGGAAGTGACATCCTGCAAGGGGCATTATATGGGGGGAAGAGGTGACATCCTGCATGGGGCATTTTATGGGGGGTAGATGTGACATCCTGCATAGCGCATTAAAAGGGTGGTGTCATCCTGCATGGGGCATTATAAGGGGGGAACAGCCTGCATGGAGCGTTACATGGGGGCCAATATTCTGTATGGAGAGTTATATGGGGACCAGTATCCTGTATGGAGCATTATATGGGGACCAGTATCCTGTATGGAACATTATAAGGGGGTCAGTATCCTGTATGGAGCATTATATGGTGCCCATATTACTGTATGGAGGACTATACTGTCCGGTCTGCACTGTGCGTTGTGAGGATTCGCCGGTTTCTGAGCTATTGTGGAATTTACAGTAGATATCGCTCATGTAATGTAGTAAGTGAAATCCTTGGCCTTGTACTATATATATATATTTCTCTGCGGTATCTGTGGATCATGAATCATGGTATGTGTTAAAGGGGCCCACTGAAACTCTGTCGCCCAGGGCCCACAAAAACCTGGAGCCGGCCCTGGGGGTAAGTATAACAAGTTGTATTTTTTTTACATACAATTAATTAACTTGGAGTGGGGGGAATCAGAGATGCACGGGGGGATGAGAGATGCACGGGGGGTGGGCCCTTCATGCACCCTATGAAGGGCGGGGGGGGCCCCAAAAAATTCTTGCACAGGGGCCCACTACAGTCTGTGTCCGCCTCTGTGTAGTACACTGTGTTTTTCTACACCCCTAAAATAACATATCAGCAGAGTAAAGGTGGTCACACATAAGCCCAGGTCTGCTAGATAGATACCTATGAATTATTATTTTGTATATGTTTTCAAACATACTTGATCAATGAAATCATCATTGTAAACTTCAACTCCACATAATAGTATATGATGTAGCAGTCACTAATTATCTTGAGTGCTTCATCTGATGTCCGTGCACATAGTATACATAGTATACCACATACAGTACAATATATATAGGAGAATATACAGTATGACTGGTATATAGAGACGAGCAATTTGTAGAACCGTGGTCCAGTGGTCAGATGAATATTCTGTGGCTGCTGAACAGGAGCCACCACATAGTCTCCTTTTTACAGCCCCACATAGCCTTCCATATACTGTACAGTGTGAGCCCCACATAGCCTCCTATATACAATGTGAGCCCTCACGCAACCTCCTATATGAGTATGAGCCCTCACATAGCCTCCTATATACAGTATCAGTCCCCACACAGCCTCCTGCATATAGTGTGAGGACCCACACAGCCTCCTGCATACAGTGTGAGGACCCACTGTGTGAGTACAGTGTGAGGACTGGTTGTCGGATATGTTGCACTCTTATTGAGATGTGTTATTGACAGCTCTATCATTTTTCTTGCCACTGTCTTGTTAAATATACAGGTTGGATACATTTGGTGTTCATGCCATATAAATTCCTGTTTATAACGAGTACATATTTATGATAGGTAGCTTTGTTTTACTACCATTGGCAGGCATTAACTGGATTTTAGGTCCTAGTAACTTTTTATATCTTTTTTACTTACGTATTCATTAAAGGTTATGTTTTAACCTCTTTCACTACTTTAATTGCTTCATATTACCTTTATTGAGTGGTGACCTGTATGATAGTGTGTGAGCACCAGCTCCAGGCGTCCCTGAAGAGGGGCAGGGAAAAAGTAAAGGGGGCAGTGGGAAGGGGGTTTATCCAAGGAGGGGTGAGGTCAGCAGAGTATGAGAGACAGACTCATCCTAAACCAGGGGTCTCAAACACGCGGGTCACATGTGGCCCTTCAGACTGGTTCATGCGGCCTGTGTGCACCATAGAACCCGATCGCGGCCTGGTCCAGGAGCTGCTGACAGCTGCACTTTAGTTCAGTGTATTGCTGCGCAGAGACCGGCTCTCTGCATGTTACAATACCAATGCCAGCCACCGGCCTATCAGAGGCCAGCAGCGGACATCCGCGTCCCAGCGCAGCGGTGCATGACTTCACTAACATGGGTAGATGTCAGCTGCTGGCCTCTGATAGGCCGGTGGCAGGCATCGGTCTCTGCGCAGCAATACACTGAACTAAATCGCAGCTGCCGGAAGCTCCTGGACCAGGCCGCGATCGTCAAGGGGTCTATGGTGCCTGCGCCCGCATATGCAGAAAGGACACCGAGGACAGGTGAGAAGAGACTTTTTTTTTCTTATATATGTATGTGAAGAATGGAACAGCGGACATTCCTACAATATAGGGACCTGAATGGGGACATTCCTACAATATGGGAACCTGGATAGGAACATTCCTACGATGTGGGACCTGGATGGGGACATTCCTACAATGTGGGACCTGAATGGGGACATTCCTGCAATATGGGGACCTGGATGGGGACATATCTACAATGTGGGACCTGGATGGGGACATTCTTACAATGTGGGACCTGAATGGGGACATTCCTGCAATATGGGGACCTGGATGGGGACATATCTACAATATGGGGACCTGATGGGGACATTCCTACAATGTGGGACCTGAATGGAGACAATCTGTTAGCAGAGGATTAATCCGCGTGACATCCAGAGTTTAGAACACAGAATGTAGGTTTATTCATATCCAGCATAGGCACAGCATGGAGTCTGGTGTTACTGCAGCATGAGGAAATCAAAAACATATATAACAACAACACAGGAAGAGAAGGAGGGGGCATCCTGTCTGTGGGAGTTTTTTTTTTTTTACTAAACTTTGTTAACAACCTCACAATATGCACAACATATGAAACAGCACAGTAGTTGTTGCAATACACATACAGATTAATATGTATTATTCCAACACCCCCACTCAACAACTACTTATCCTGTTAGTCCCATTGTGGTTCTCAATTCTTGGAACCTAGCTCGTGGCAATGGCTTTGTCATAATGTCAGCTACCATCTTATCAGTTTCACAATAGACAAACTGAATTATCCCACGATCTATCAAATCACGTAGATGATGATGTCTGACGTCAATGTGCTTGGTTCTAGCACTGATCTTTTCACTGCATGCAAGTTTAATACATCCTTGGTTGTCCTCATAAATTACCGTCGGCTGAGTAGTCGGTTTGCCAAGATCGTCCATCAATTGTCTTAGCCAAACAACCTCCTGGCTTGCATAGGCTGCGGACACATACTCCGCTTCTGTAGATGACAAGGCAACAGATACTTGTTTCCTACTAGACCAGGAGATTGAACTTTCTCCAACTTTAAACAAGTATCCACTTGTGGATTTACGATCACGCGAATCACCAGCCCAATCCGCATCTACATAGCCGGTAAGTTCTAGATCTCCTGCTGCAGATAGTTTTAAATTTACATCTTGGGTTTCTTTCAAATATCGGAGAAGTCACTTAACAGCATTCCAGTCTCTTTGGCGCGGTTTTTCCACATATCTGCAAAGGATTCCAACTGTTGTTGTGATATCCGGTCGAGTCATAGTTGATATGTATAGAAGTGCCCCCACTGCCTGACGATATTTCTCATTGTTAGGCAACAGGTCATCTTCTCCTTCCAGCTTCAGGTAGGATGGTTCCATTGGGGTTGATATACCTTTGGCCTCTGACATTTTAAACTGATTCAGAATCAAATTAATTTTTGCACTTTGGTTTAGAAGAAAACTTCCATCTTCCTCTCTCTGGATTTGGATTCCTAGATAATATGTCACAATTCCAAGGTCTTTTGTTTCAAAGTGCTGATTCAGAATTTCAGTCATTTTTCCAATTTCTGCGTCGTCTTGATGAACAACAATCACGTCGTCCACATATAAGAGAATATACATCCACTTTCCATCTGTATATTTTGTGTATAAGCACGGATCTGCTTGACCTCTTTTAAATCCTTCTTCCAACAAGACTTTATTCATCTTGGTGTTCCATTCTCTTGCTGATTGCTTAAGACCATAGAGAGATTTTTGTAGTTTGCAAACAAGATTCTCTTCACCTCTTTTTACATAACCTTCAGGTTGAGTCATGTATAAGTCCTCCTCAATGTCACCATTTAAAAAGGCAGTTTTTATATCCAAATGTCTGACATACATCTTTTGTACAGCAGCTACAGCTAACAAAGCTCTGAACGTGGTCTGTTTAGCGACTGGAGCAAATGTAGCATCGTAATCTTCGCCATACTTTTGAGAATATCCTTTTGCGACCAACCTTGCTTTGAATCTGTGGACTTTACCTTCAGAGTCATATTTGGTTTTGAAGACCCACTTGCACTTGATTGCCTTTTTGCCCTGTGGTAGCTTGGTGAGTTTCCAAGTTTGGAGTTGATGAAGCGATTTGATTTCCTCATTAGCGGCATCGATCCACTTTGTTCTTTCATGGACAGGTAGTGCTTGCATTTCATCCCATGACTGCGGCTCTGATTCAGGTAGTGTCTTGACAATGTAGGATAGACGTTTAGCTGGTATACCTTTGTTTGATCTTGACGATCTCCTGATTTCAGATTCACCTGATTTTTCTGTTGTTCCTTCATTAGTTGAAGAATCCAGCCAGACCTCTACATCCTCCTTGTTGCTGTCTTGTAATTGTGACTTCAGCTGGACTACTGGCGTGATGTCACAAAACTTGGGTGATACAAAGTTCTCATCAATCACTACATCTCTACTTATTGTGATCTTGTTTGTTTCTGGGTGTAGAATCCTATAACCTTTCTGGGTTTCGCTGTAGCCTACCAGGATACCTTCCTTAGCGTGAGATTCCCACTTAGTTCGCTTTTCTTTGGGAACATGTACAAATGCTTTACTTCCGAATATTCTTATGTGATGTAGTTTTGGCTTTCTTCTATTCCATTGCTCAAATGGAGTTTTCTCTGTAGCTTTACCTGGTATTCTGTTCTGAAGATAGCAAGCTGTCATGATTGCTTCACCCCAATATGCTGTGGGCAGATTTGCATCAAATAACATGCTTCTTCCACTTTCACATAGTGTTCTGTTCCTTCTTTCCGTGACACCATTTTGCTCTGGGTTGTACGGTACAGTGGTCTGAAATAGGATTCCATTTTTCTTTAAAATGCTCTGTGTCTCATTACTTGTATATTCAGTCCCATTATCTGCACGTAGAATCTTTGGCATTCTTCCAAATTTATTATATACTTCAGCTAGGTATATTTCAAGTTTCTCTGGAACTTCCTTCTTGCTGTGAAGCAGGTGGACAACTGTATATCTTGAATGATCATCAATAAATGTGAGAAAATATCTCTTCTTCCCTGGAGTCAGAGTGCTCATTGGACCACAGACATCTGTGTGTATTAAATCTAGTGGCTGTGCTGTTGTTGTACTAATTCTCTTAGGAAAAGCTTTCCTAGACATTTTCCCTTTGATGCAGCTAGTACACTTCATTGTCTGGTTACATAGATCAATTGTAATATCCTCAGTTAGTTGCTTTTGGACTAACTTTCTTATTGCTTCTGGGTCTCTGTGTGCCAGACGCCTATGCCACACATGAATACAGTTTTTATGCTCTTCTTGTTGCGCTGTATACACACACTCTTTGCATTTCAGCTGATAAAGTTCATCTGTGATGTTTCCCTCTGCTAGTGTGTGACCTTCCTTTGAGATGATGCAGCTATCATGCTTAAATGTAACTTCATTTCCTTGTTTTGTGAGTTTCTTCACAGATAGTAGATTACTTTCAAGACTAGGCACATACAGCACATCCTTTACTGGGATCTTCCTGCTTTGTGTTGGTGAGATTTGACAATCAATATAACCATCTCCTATGCCTTCTGAAGTCATGTACTGACCATTAGCCATAATCACTTTCTCTGATTTACTTTGGTCAAGCTTAGAAAAGAAGTCTCTGTTATTAGTCATGTGACTAGTTGCTCCAGAGTCTATACACCATGCATGCTTTGATGTATTTGCACTGACAGTAAATGCAGTTTCAGTATTCACAGAATCATTTTCTCCAGATACAGCACTTTTAACCCTTTGATGACTGCTTTGCTTTTTCAGCTGATTCATTCTAGCTTTCCAGACTCTGCAGTCAGCTTTCAAATGTCCTGATTTCTTGCAAACAAAACATTCACGTGTTTCTTTTATGTGCTTCCTGTTATCAGTTAGGTTTTGTGTCTGTAAAGCAGATTCTGTGTTGCATTTCCTACTGTTTACACCTTCTGCCTTTCGCTTATATTCATCTATGAGCTTCCCCCTGACATACTCCAGTGTAAGCTCATCATCTGGACGCGCATCTAGTGTGGTTACAAGCGTATCATAGCTCTCTGGAAGGCCACTAAGCAGTAATGCGGCCACATGAAAGTCCTTTAAATCTTCCCCAATGCCTCTCAGGCATTCTACAACTTCCAGAACACTTCTTATGTAATCCTGCATATCCTGGCCTTTCTGTAGCTTAGACTGGTACAGCTTTCTCATGAGATAGAGCTTATTGCTTAAATTTATCCTCTCATGTACCTTTTGCAACTGCTCCCACATTTCCTTTGCAGTATTACATTTACACACATGCACAATCTGGTCATCATCTATACTGAGTGATATGGTACTTTGTGCTTTCTGATCCATCTCTGTCCACTCCTGTGGCACTGGGTCAGGTTTAGGCTCCTGTGTGTATTTCCACGTACCTTCTCTTATCAGCAGCATTTTCACTTTGAATTTCCAGGATTGATAATTCTGGTTAGTGAGACTTGGCACTGTAAATTTCATGGAGCTGCTGGTGGTGGCCATCTTTGCTTCTTCTCAGTTTGCTGTCTTTCTTTCTTTTCTTTCCTCTGTGTTCTGGGGATCTGTGACTCTGGGACTCTGGTACATCTGGGCCCATAACCTGTTAGCAGAGGATTAATCCGCGTGACATCCAGAGTTTAGAACACAGAATGTAGGTTTATTCATATCCAGCATAGGCACAGCATGGAGTCTGGTGTTACTGCAGCATGAGGAGATCAAAGACATATAACAACAATACAGGAAGAGAAGGAGGGGGCATCCTGTCTGTGTGAGTTTTTTTTTTTTTTTTAAACAACTTTGTTAACAACCTCACAATATGCACAACATATGAAACAGCACAGTAGTTGTTGCAATACACATACAGATTAATATGTATTATTCCAACACAACCACTAGGGGCAGCACTGATCAGTAGCGTAGTCAGGGAAGCCAGGAATTTGATACACAGGAAAGCAGCATTATCTTGAAGGGTTTAGCAGGTAGTGTAGTCAGGAAAGCCAGGAATTTGGTACTCAGGAAACAGTATTGTCTTTGTAGGATTTAGCAGGAGAAGGAAGAGCTTGACTAGAGGCTAAGAGCTCAATAATCTCGCAAGGAGGAAGGTGCCAGGCCAGATTTAAGTAGGGTGTTCAATCAGGATGAAGCCAATCAGGTACAACATAGGGTGGAGCTACTCAGGAACAATACAGGTACTAGAATCTAGATTAGCCAGGAACTGTCCAGCGTGCTGGATAGCTCAGTGGGAAGAGCTGGCGCCTGATGCACAAGAGGTGCTGGATTTGAGTCATGAGAGTAGTCAACTGTTCTCCAGAACACCAACATGAGGGAAGTTTCCAGTCGAACTGTTAGGTCTTCCCAAGTTTGGCACTTTTTTAACGACAGTCCAGTTAACCCAAAAAGGCCATTTGCAACATCTGCCATATCAGCATCAGCAGGGGCAGCAAAACTACCAGACTGATCCCCACCAGCATGCTCAAGCACATGACAGCAAAGCACCAGACTAGTTGGGCGGAACACCAGGGTCTAGATATGTAGCGCCCTGAGGGTTCGGCCGCTACAGGGGTATTGCACCTCAGCCAGAGGTGTGATATTCCACTCCCGGGTAAGGATGGAGTATGGACCGGGGCTCAGGTAGCTGCATGCATCACACACACCCCGTTTCCGGGGGACAGCTCTACAGTGCTCCCATTTATATATTTATGCAGGCACATCTGACTATGTCCCTGGCTGGAGTGGGGAGGGGGGAGGAAAACCCAGTGGTGTAGGAGCAGATAGGGGTTGGGTTCTGAGCATAGGAAGGAGCTCATTGGGTGCAGGTCACCTGAGCTCAGCACAGGGAAGCAGATAAAAGGGAGGAGCCATCTTAGATCAGGGCTCAGAGTGAGAGGAGAAGACAGGGAGCAGAGGCTCTGTAGGAGCTCTGCTCAGAAGGCAGGCCTAGAGAAAAGGCCGGGGCCAGAGAGGAGGAAGGAAGGAGAAGTAGTCCTAGAGAAGAGGCCGAGGAAGGGGGAGAAGAAGGAACAGGAAAGAAGGAGAAAAGACAGAGGAGTAGAAAGGCTCAGAAACAAGAAGAAAGAAGGGACCCTAAGAACCCACGAGATAACGGGTGAAGGGTCAGGCAGAATAAGGGTAGCGGATTCCCAAGTTGGTGGAGGTAAATTATCCCTCAGCCAAAGACCAGAGGTCGTGATCATCTATTGGTGCGACCCTCCGCTAAACCTGCTAGGAAGGCACCATAAAGGATAGCGGGAAACGGGGCCCACGTTTACCCGCATAGATCCGCGGCAGCTGGACAGAAGTTTGGTCACTGGTGGGGCACGAGCCAGAGAGAGGATAGAAGGGAGTCCCGTGCCATACTCCTGAATTGCCTGGGGGTTGACCGAGCCCCTCACCTGGTGGACGCAGCACGGCTTGGGTAGTCATTACCGGCGGAAGTGACTTGGATATTAACTGTGAGTAAAAGACCCTGGACTGCAACACGTTGTCTTTGCGTTTCTTATCGCGCCAGCACTAATGGTACTGGGACGCCCTGCACCACAACCCCCACCATCTACGCTCACTGCCCTGAGGCTACACTCCTCCCGTGGGGAGTTGTACTATTCTCTGCTGCACCCACAACACCAGCCTCAGTGGTCTGCTCTGCAGCGGCGGTTCACTCTGACCGCAATCCACGGGTGGCGTAGTCGGACATTGCAAAACATATAGAAGACTGCCACTGGTCTGACCACCCTGAGCTACGGGATCGGGTTGCTACTACTACCCCCCATCACCGCGCAGAAGCCCGGTTCCGAGTGCCCCACGGCCCAAGGGGCGAGTCAGCTTTGGCGTAGTCGGCAGGATTGTGACCAACCCGCCATAAACGGGTATTGCGTGCCTGAAAAGAGACTGTTTCACTGTACTAAAGATGGCGCCCGCCCCAGAAGAACGGATGCCATAATGTGCACGCCAAAAGACAACAGGAAGCCACCTCCCATCGTGGGCCAGGTCCCAGAATGGCGCCAAAGAAGGAGCCCACCCCCAACAGCCATGAGTGCGGCTGTAGAGATGTCCGTCAAGGTGGGGGGGCTGCCTCTGAGAGTGATTGTCAGCAGATTGCCCCAAGACCACCCCCAATGGGGGCAGAAAGAGAAGAAAACTGCGGGGCAGGGTGTGGTTTGGATCAGTCTCACCAGGCCACACCCGGAGATGGAGACAGGAACCAGCTCCAGCACCCTGGCGCGTGGCCTGCTGCCGGCCGAGCCCCCATGCAGTCTCATGAAACTGATAGCACAGCTCCCCAAAGAGGACCCGGAGTTCATGCGGACTGCGCTGGAGGAGCTGGACCGGAGGATGGTCCGAGCGCAGCGGGACGTCATCGCCGGGTGGAAGGAGGAGATGGCCTGGCGGGCCGTGACCCAGCCGCAAGGGACGCCGCAACCACCCAGCAGCACGCCTGCCTCCGAGGGCGGTGAGAACAGATCGGAGGCCGAGGACGACGACGCGGAGGAGGCCGCAGCAGCGGAGGCAAGTAACGGAGGTTTCCTTACCTCGAGTCCTGGGACCGCTGACCTGCCCCTGCATCCTGTTGCGGAGCCCGAAGCCCCGGGAACCGTCACTGTCAACGCGCCTCCACCGCTACCAACCGGTCCCCAGGCCGCCGACACCGCCGGCGAGCCCCGCCCCGCGCCGCGCCCTCTGACCCCGGGCGCGATCAGAAGACTTCCACGGCAGGCCTGGTCGCAAGGCCGAGTACCTCCGGGCGTCGCTATCCCGCCCGCGCCCCTGACCTCTCCGATACCAACTCTGGGCACGGACCTGTTTGCCCAACATACGGGTCCAGATAGAGAACCCTTTATCTGGCCGCCCGGGTGGGTTAATTCTCGGCGGAGGAGAGGCCCGTACGCGGAGGCCGGAGTCCCACCTGAGCCCCTCATACTTGCTCCGGAGCCTCTGGAAGTCTCCTGGCCCCCGATGGAGGACGCCCAGTACCAGTGGGACCCGACCGGAGAAGATCTGATGGGGTTTACATAGGAAACGCGGGCGGCTGCAGCCCGCCGACGGGAATCTAGCCGCCAGCAGTTGGCGATGTTCGAAAGGGAGCAACGGGAGCGGCGCGTAAAGCAGGAGAAGTTACAAGTTCAAAGTGCGGAGCAGAAGATGAGAACCCGGCGAGACCCCCGAGCTGCCCGCGGTCCCCGAGCCACCGGGACTGTTGTAAAATTTCAAATGGAGCACGGCTGGGGTTTCATCAGGGACCCGGACACGATCAGTGATGTGTTCATGACCCGAAGGGATGTGGAAAGCCACCTGCCGGAAGGTCATCGTGGGCGGGATCTGTACCCAGGAGACGTAGTGACTTACACCAAACACCAAGGCATAAAGGGGTGGTACGCCCGCCACGTCCACAGAGTAATAGAGGAAGAGCAGCGCTACTCAGTACCTGATGATCAAGAGGACCCGGACGGGTCTGAAGACTACCACTATGAGGAACAAGGCGCGGATGGGGGGTATCGATACCAGTGAAAAGTAGCATACCATTGTGTATAGTTACCCGACAGAGTACGTGGGACTGTTTCAAATTTTAGTGTAGTCCCCTTTGGGACTGTTATGGGACTGTTAACTGTGCAAAGTTATCCCCTTCCCAAACTGGCTGAGGACTGACAGCAGCCATCCCTCTTCCATACCTGGCTGAGGACTGAGAGCAGCCATCCCCTTCACAAACTGGCCGAGGACTGAGAACAGCCGCCCCTGTAAATAGTTGCGCTTCTTAAAGCGCCCCCTACTGGTTTTATAAAAGAACTGCAACATCTACCTCTGGACGAAGTGTCCCGCAAGTTTGAAGTTTTGCACCTAATAGGAAGATGGACACCTGGTCGCAAGTTGCACAGTGGCCAGTGAAGAAGAGAATTTACTAAAATGTTTTATATGAAAAGTTTTATATGCTGCTAAAAGAGTTACATAGTATTGAAAACGTTTTATATGATATATGACAAAAGAGTTCCGGTAGTGTTCAAAATATTTTATAAAGTCTAGTAAAAGAGAAGTGTTGAACAAGAGAAAAATGTTTCCCATAAAGGGAATTGATTAATGTCGGTCGTTTTCTAAATGTAAAAAGTTATTGAAAAAGTTTTGCATGTCTTGTAAATCAAATGTCTTTACTCTTTTCCAGCCCGAGGACATGCTGTGGTTTACCAGGGGGGAATGTAGCGCCCCGAGGGTTCGGCCGCTACAGGGGTATTGCACCTCAGCCAGAGGTGTGATATTCCACTCCTGGGTAAGGATGGAGTATGGACCGGGGCTCAGGTAGCTGCATGCATCACACACACCCCATTTCCGGGGGACAGCTCTACAGTGCTCCCATTTATATATTTATGCAGGCACATCTGACTATGTCCCTGGCTGGAGTGGGGAGGGGGGAGGAAAACCCAGTGGTGTAGGAGCAGATAGGGGTTGGGTTCTGAGCATAGGAAGGAGCCCATTGGGTGCAGGTCACCTGAGCTCAGCACAGGGACGCAGATAAAAGGGAGGAGCCATCTTAGATCAGGGCTCAGAGTGAGAGGAGAAGACAGGGAGCAGAGGCTCTGTAGGAGCTCTGCTCAGAAGCCAGGCCTAGAGTAAAGGCCGGGGCCAGAGAGGAGGAAGGAAGGAGAAGTAGGCCTAGAGAAGAGGCCGAGGAAGGGGGAGAAGAAAGAACAGGAAAGAAGGAGAAAAGACAGAGGAGTAGAAAGGCTCAGAAACAAGAAGGAAGAAGGGACCCTAAGAACCCACGAGATAACGGGTGAAGGGTCAGGCAGAATAAGGGTACCGGATTCCCAAGTTGGTGGAGGTAAATTATCCCTCAGCCAAAGACCAGAGGTCGTGATCATCTATTGGTGCGACCCTCCGCCAAACCTGCTAGGAAGGCACCATAAAGGATAGCGGGAAACGGGGCCCACATTTACCCGCATAGATCCGCGGCAGCTGGACAGAAGTTTGGTCACTGGTGGGGCACGAGCCAGAGAAAGGATAGAAGGGAGCCCCGTGCCATACTCCTGAATTGCCTGGGGGTTGACCGAGCCCCTCACCTGGTGGACGCAGCACGGCTTGGGCAGTCATTACCGGCAGAAGTGACTTGGATATTAACTGTGAGTAAAAGACACTGGACTGCAACACATTGTCTTTGCGTTTCTTATCGCGCCAGCACTAATGGTACTGGGACGCCCTGCACCACAACCCCCACCATCTACGCTCACTGCCCTGAGGCTACACTCCTCCCGTGGGGAGTTGTACTATTCTCTGCTGCACCCACAACACCAGCCTCAGTGGTCTGCTCTGCAGCGGCGGTTCACTCTGACCGCAATCCACGGGTGGCGTAGTTGGACATTGCAAAATATATAGAAGACTGCCACTGGTCTGACCGCCCTGAGCCACGGGATCAGGTTGCCACTACTACCCCCCATCACCGCGCAGAAGCCCGGTTCCGAGTGCCCCACGGCCCAGGGGGCGAGTCAGCTTCAGTGTCTGCGGGTGACACCACTGCCTCTTCCACTGTTGTATGTGCATGCCAATCCTCTGTCCATGACGCAGGCGAAGATGCCTCCCACCCTGCAGCTGTGGCTGCACACTTGCAACCACCATCAGCAACCACATCCACGTCCTTCTCCCAGCGCAGCATTCAGTTATCCCTACCCCAGTCCTTTAAACACAAGAACAAATACGCAGCCACCCACCCACAGGCCAAAATACTAAACTGCAACATTTCCAGACTTCTTGCACTGGAAATGTTGCCTTTTAGGTTTTGGACATGGAAGCTTTCCGCAACCTCATGGCGGCGGCCATCCCTCGGTACTCGGTCCCCATCCACCACTATTTCTCTCGGTGTGCTGTCCCCACCTTACACAACCATGTGTCCCATAACATTAGTAAAGAATCCAGCACCAAAAGGTTACACTCCAACAAACTTTAGTTCAAAATCTTCATTAAAAGCATAGATAACTGACAGTATAAAAAATGGCAGAGATAGCAAAGGTCCCAGACACCGGTTTACGCGTTTCAGGGCCAAATATGCACCTTAGTCATAACCTAGTGTTATACCAGTGTTATACCAGAGAGTCAGGGTTCTATATTGACCAACAAGGACTCAAAAACCCCACCCCCGTCACATGATTCAGATTTTTCCACACCCACAACCAATAAAAATCTTTTGCCAGTACAAAATATACAAATTTGATACATACCAACAATATAATGCTGACATTATACACAGTTAGAAGGTAAGTGAACAGTATTAATAAAACAAGATTACACCTGTATGCTTATTTAAACCGGTGGGATGGGCGGTCTCCATCATCAGGATCCAGTGGGTTTCTCGGCTAAGAAGTTTCTGTCGCCAGGCTCTGCCCCTTCTGGGCTTACTGATCCTTTCCATTCTGAAAAACTGAAAACTGCTCAAATCACCACCGTGCATTTGGTAAAAATGTTTAGATTAGAAGGATTAGGTGCATCTCTGTTCACTGAATCCCTTGATGTTCACTGATGTGCTGCCAGAGTTTTCATGTTGTGCAGTCTATATAGGAGAGATCACAAATATTGCAGGTAACCATATATATGACATATGAACTATTGCAATTTATAAAGTCATGGATAACGATTGTTTCAGACCTCACTTTCTTTACAAATTGTTTAGTGTTAACTGCATATCTGCATGCTCCACATCTGCCACCCCCACAACTAAAGAAACCTCTAGTAGATAACCAGGACGTTTTAACAGGATTATCCATTACCATACTGGGTGTTAGGAGATTGGAAAGAGTAGGAGCTTTCCTTGTGGAAAATAAACACCCTTCCTGGAGAATACTTTCTAAGGCTATGTGCCCACGATGCAGAAATGTTCTGGATTTTTCCTGAACGTTTCTGCATCTCCCTGGCAGAAAAAACGCATGCGGATTGTACATGCGGATTGTACATGCGGATTGTACATGCATTTTTTACAGCCAGGGACAAGCGTTTGTCACGCATTTTGCACATCCAGTTTCGCGTGCGGTTTGTCAAGCGCTTTACAAGCTATTTTAGCATCACTTGGAAAAGTGCTTGACAACTTGGTCACACTATATAAATCCATGCAACCGGCATGGATTTTATATAGTGTAACCAAGTTAGAGTAGTTAAAAAAAGAATAAAAATGGTAAAAAAAAAACCAAAACATTATACTCCCCTTTGGATGGCCCCCGGTCTCCTTCTCCGGTCTCCCCAGTGGCCCACGGTGGTGTAAAAGGACCTTCCATGACGTCATTTAGTCATGTGACAGGTCACGCAACCGCCGACGTCAGCGAGCTGCCGGGGAGCCAGGATGCATCACTAAGGAGACCGCGGGTCATCAGAAAGTGGGTATAATGTTTATTTTTTTTTTATTCTTTTTTTTACAGGTACTATGGTACCCGTGTCTGGATGAGAGTCTTCTCTTCTCCAGACCCGGGTACCATCCGCACATTGAATCACTAAATATCCGCATGTGCATATGTAGTCATGCGGATATTAAGTGATTCAATGCAAGTCAATGGCGGCAAAAATGCAGCGCTTATGCAGAATAATTGGTAGTGCTGCAGATTTTTCCACAATGATAATCCGCAGTGGAAATGTCCGCAGCATGTGCACAGCACATGCGGATTATCATTGCGGAACATGGCAGGCCTTCTACCAAGCGTTTTTTAAGCATTTCTGCAGCGGAACTGCCGCTGCGGAAAAGCTTAAAAAACGCATAGTGGGAACACAGCCTAAAGCAGAATCACTTTTAAGCATTGGTAAGTATTTATTGATAATCATCTTTATCTGGTTGTATTCTTAGCTATAGGTGGTGACAAAAATGGTTTTTTGATTCTCCCATTTCTTTTGACTTTTTTTTATGGAATTTTACCATGTCTGTTCTGGGGATTTTTTCCACAGCTTTTTTTTGCTTTTTCCAAAGACCAACTCTGATAACCTCTTTCCCTTAAACGTGCACAGATTTCTCCTCTCTCTTTAATATAGGATTCATGGTCACTGCAGTTTCTTTTAGATCTGTATAATTCTCCCCTTGTAATATTAACCCTCACATGTCTGGGATTACAGGAATCCGCTCTCAAAATAGTGTTACCTATAGTTTCCTTGCGGAAAGTTGTAGTATTTACCTTATTCCTGTCATCCACAGAGATCAGTAAGTCCAAAAAAACTGATGTTGGTTTTCTTATAGGTGTGAGTAAAAAAAAGGTTACAATTATTATTATTCAGGTAACTCACAAATTTAGAAATATCAGAAACGTCAGCAGACCAAATAATAATCAAATCATCCATATATCTAGCATAGCTGAATATACTAGACTGGAATGGGTTGTTATCAGAGAAAATGTTTGCATCTTCCAACCAAGACACAAATAAATTAGCGAAAGATGGAGAGAATTTCGCTCTCATGGACACGCCTTTGCATTGCAAAAAAAAATGTTGTTGTACAGAAAATAATTGTCTGAGTAGGAAGTCAAGGGCAATGCAAACAGAAGAAATCAAATCAGGGCTGTAGGTAGAATACTTGGTCAGTATTTCGAAGAGAGCTAATATATCCATATCGTGTGGGATACACGAGTAGAAAGATTCTACACTCTACACTGTGTTCCAAATTATTATGCAAATAATATTCTCAGATTTTCCCAAATTACCAATATGAATTGCAGTCATTGTAATTTTCCAGTCAAATAACTATTAGAGTACAATTGAAAGGTTTCTGTACAAACTGCCTATGATAACAGTCAGGGGTGGATTAAGAGTAGCAAGGGCCCCGGGCAGTTTAGAAGGCGCGGGTCCCCTCCCCCCACCTGATTTATCACGTGACACGTCACATGATCCCCTGTGATAGATTATGTGATAGATCATGTGATAGTTCACGGGAAATTAATTTGGCTCAATATTAATTGTGCTGCCTCATCTGAGAGCAGCACAATATAGGGGCAGATACCCTGATTCCAGCGATGTGTCACTTTTTCAGCTGCTTGTTGTCATTTTGAGAAAATCACAATTTTATCTGCTGCAGATCTAGCAGCTCTCTGAATGCTGCGCTCTGTATAGCCCCACCCACACCACTGATTGGCAGCTTTCTGCCCATGCTCAGTGTACACAGAAATCTACTGATCAGTGATGGGGGTGGGGTCCTACAGAACTTACTAGTCATCTAGTGATAATTACCTTCTGACAAATCAATGATTTTATCAAAACAACACTAAGCAGCCCAGTAAGTGACACATTACTGGAATCAGTGCCTGTAACCCTACATTATGCTGCTCTCAGATTAGGTGGCAAAAACCTGATGACAGATTCCCTTTAAAAGAGCTGTAAAGACAAAAAAGTTTGTATTAAAAAAAATACAAGCCATTTGTTAAATTAACTTTTTTTCATTGCTAATTCACATTAGACTGTATCTTCAACACTTTTGTCAGCAGGTCTTATTACAGACTCTGAATAGGGCAGCTCTCTCCCTCTCCCTCAGCAGAAAGTCACAGCATGGTTAAAAAACGGGATCTTTTATGATTTTCCCATAATAAATAAAAAAGGACATGCAAGTCCTCCAAACTATTTTCCGTTTCTCTATATGGGAGGTCCTAAATCTTTCTTGTTCTTTAGTTGATCACATGTCAAAAAGGCAAAGCATTTACTATGAACTCGCCTAAAAAAATATACACTTGGAGAGTAATATCATCATCTGCATGTAAATATTCCTTGACTCTAAGGGCTCGCTCACACTGTCGTATAACACGGCCGAATGCTATGTGATGTTTTACCAGATAGGACTCGGCCCTATGTTATACTATGGGACAGTGCAGATCTGCGATTATTGGCATGAGAAAATAATCTCATTCGATATTCGGACCATGTGCACCCATACAAGTCTATGGGTGCACGTAAAACATTGGACTGCACTTGGATGTCATCCAAGTGCAGTCCGATGAACACTCACAGAGACTATGGAGAAGATGGAGAAATTAAGTTCTCCATCTTCTCCATATCTGTGCTGCGAGAGAATCAGATCACACTCAGTTGAAGCTCTGACAGAGTTTGAGCCGAGTGTCATTAGCATAATTGGCCCTATTCTCTTGCATGAGAGAATATATGGCTTAGTGAGTGGACCCTAAAACTGAATAGTAGTGACGGACAGGCACCTCACAAGCGGGATCCATGTAGCTCTCAGATGTCATGTAGGTAGGGCTTCATTCCATGGGGTAGGGCTTAATTTCAAGGTATATAAAATAATGGACTTCAAATAAAAATTAAATGAACACAAAAAGCACTAATTGAATTATTTTTTTCGTATTTATGTTTGCAGCCCCTTTAAAAACCCTTTGAGGACCAAGGCACATATATGTCCCATAGTTTTAAACTGGAAAAAAATTTGATTGAATAAAATTTAAGGTCCTCAAAAGTTTAAGTAGGTCATAAATTCATATGAATACTTGCTCATACAATTGCACATGCCAAAAGATGAAGAAGAACAGAATCAAAAATATGACATTAAGTGGAGCACTTACAGGTATTCAAGGTGAAAGAGACCAGCAAAGGCATCGTCTCGAATGACAGTAAATGAGTTAGAATTCAGCAAGCTGAAAATGAAGACAGCAGGTTAGAAGTGAACCAGACTTTATGGTGCTCAGAATTAGTCAAGCAGAATTTATTGACTGCTCTTGCAAAGCACTGAGACTCCCGCTGTGTATAGATGGCGCCGTGCGGCCTCCCGCTGTGTATAGATGGCGCCGTGCGGCCTCCTGCTGAGTATACATGTATAGATGGCTACGTGCGGCCTCCTGCTGAGTATAGATGCCGCACGGCGCTCCCCCCAGAGACAGCAGGAGGCCGCACAGCGCCATCTATATTCAGCGGGAGGCCGCACGTAGCCATCTATACTCAGCAGGAGGCCGCATGCAGTCATGCACCCACACAAACATATACAGACACGCATAAACACATTTGAAACACAAAAATACATGCAAACAGACATCACACAATGACATCTGTCCACACACACACACAAACAGACAGACATCACACACACACACCTGCCCACACACACACACCTGCCCCCACACACACACACCTGCCCACACACACACGCCCACACACACATGCCCACACACACATCTGTGTGTGTATGTATAGTGTGTGTGTGTATAATATGTGTGTATGTATGTATAGTGTGTGTGTGTATAATGTGTCTGTATGTATGTATAGTGTGTGTGTGTGTATATATATAATGTGTGTGTATGTATAGTGTGTGTGTGTGTGCTTTTTTTTTAAGTTAAAAACAAGTAAAATGCATGTGGCATCAATATCAAGACTCCAGATATAAGGGCCTATTCACACTTTATTTTGCAATGCATTCATCTCCTCTTTCCAGGCTTCTATCTAAATCCCTGAAAAATGGCATTCAGATGGGCCTTGACATAGCCATTGATTTGAACAAAGGCAAACCGAGGCTAAAGTCTGAATCTTTAGGCTCCATTTGCTCGGCTTTCAGATGTCTCATTTCAGACAGCACAATCCTGAATTTCAGGGATTCAGTTGTAAGCCTTGTGTAAAGACATGAATGCAGCGCTGAATGTAGTGTGAATAGGTCCTTACATCCTACACCACCTCAGGGGATTGTTGTTATGGAGTATTGCCCCTGGGTGGCCGCAGTTATGACCACCACCAGGGCTCCCGGTCACCCACCCTAGCTTTGGTATTCTGGGGAGCTGGTATAATGAATATCTGAGAAGAGCCCTAGAGAAGCAAGAACATTGGACAACCAAGAGGTGGTGGCCTCAAGTCAGGTGTAGTGTTCAACAGGGCAAGACATTCTAACCTGCCCACACACACACACACACACACACACACCTGCCCACACACACACACACACACACACCTGCCCACACACACACACACACATCTGCCCACACACACACACACACCTGCCCACACACACACACCTGCCCACACACACACACACCTGCCCACACACACACACCTGCCCACACACACACACCTGCCCACACACACACACCTGCCCACACAGACACACACACACACCTGCCCACACAGACACACACACCTGCCCACATACACCTGCCCACACACACACACCTGCCCCCACACACCTGCCCACATACACACACACCTGCCCACACACACACACACACACACCTGCCCACACAGACACACACACCTGCCCACACAGACACACACACCTGTCCACACAGACACACACACACCTGCCCACACAGACACCTGCCCACACACACCTGCCCACACAGACACACACACCTGCCCACACAGACACACACACCTGCCCACACAGACACACACACCTGCCCACACAGACACACACACCTGCCCACACAGACACACACACCTGCCCACACAGACACACACACCTGTCCACACAGACACACACACACCTGCCCACACAGACACCTGCCCACACACACCTGCCCACACAGACACACACACCAGCCCACACAGACACACACACACATCCGCCCACACACACACACACCTGCCCACACAGACACACACACACCTGCCCACACACACACACACCTGCCCACACACACACACACACCTGCCCACACACACACACACACTCACCATCCCCCGGCTCAATTCCTCCTGCCTGCTCTCTCTCTTCTTCATTGCAGCAGTGCAGGCCGGGGCGCACTGCGTGACGTCAGAGCTAGGAGACACAGCCGCGCACAGGGCCGTGTCTCCTAGCAGTGACGCGGTCGGGCCAGCACAGGGAAGTTAACTGTAGAGATGAGCGTTGTTCTACTCGAACTGTTCGCCAATCTCAAATTCGAGCTGTTTTGGGCGGTGTTCGAGCCGGTCGGCGAACACGAACAATTTGAGAAAAATTCGGCTGTTCGAGGTTATGTTCGATAACTGTTCGTGCACCAAAATCATAACTGGATTTTTTCTCAGTAATGATGAAAATTAATGTTAATACGCAGTTTGAGTGTACAGCGGGGTGGGGGGAGGGGCAGGGGATGGATCTCTGCAGGAACAATGAAGATCTCCATTTTTTTTTCTCTTTCCCGCATTTGCAGTGGGGAGGTGCAATCTGTCAGCCTATCAGCAGCGCACACACGGAGCGAAGTGCTTTTTTTCACACAAGCAAGGGCATGTGTGATTGGCAGTGTATGTCACATGTCCTTGCCCTATAAGACCAAGCCATTTTCCCCGTCGCCACCATTTTCTCACTGCTGCAGCTGCGTGTTAGACGGCACCGCTGTTGCTGTGTGCGCTATACCTTGTTAATTTCAAGCCAATTTTCGCACAAATATACAGATAGCTTGGGAGTAGGGAATAGTTGTGATTGCAGTCCTTTTAAGGACTAGGTTACAGCATTTCCTACGACTTTTATCAAGCAGGTCTGTGCTCTTAAATAGATAGATTGTGGGAGTAAAGACTAATTGTAATTGGAGTCCTTTTCAGGACTAGGTTACATCAGTTCCTATCAGTTTTTGCCAGGCAGGTCTGTGCCAGTGCTGTGCAAGTTTTTTTCACAGCATTTGGCTGAATCTAGCAAAGCTAATCCTTTTTGGCCTATTGCAGAGTGTGTTAGTCAGTGGAGTAGCCTATCTGTGTTGCAAGATATACCACCTGTGTATAGAATACCAATTTTTTTACTGCACCTAGTGAAGTAAAATCTTTTGGGCATAGCATCATTCTATTAGTCCATCTATACTGACCTCCATCAGGTTGCAAATTAAAAATAATTTTTTTCTGCATCTAGCTCTGAAAAAATATTTGGGCTTCTAGCAGTGTGTGAGACTTGGTCTATTAGTCCATCTATACTGACCTCCATCAGGTTGCAAATTAAAAATAATTTTTTTCTTCATTTATCTCTGAAAAAATATTTGGGCTTCTAGCAGCGTGTGGGACTTGTTCTATTAGTCCATCTATACTGACCTCCATCAGGTTGCAAATTAAAAATAATTTTTTTCTGCATCTAGCTCTGAAAAAATATTTGGGCTTCTAGCAGTGTGTGGGACTTGGTCTATTAGTCCATCTATACTGACCTCCATCAGGTTGCAAATTAAAAATAATTTTTTTCGGCATCTAGCTCTGAAAAAATATTTGGGCTTCTAGCAGTGTGTGGGACTTGGTCTATTAGTCCATCTATACTGACCTCCATCAGGTTGCAAATTGAATAAAAAAATTTTCTGCATCTAGCTCTGAAAAAATATTTGGGCTTCTAGCGGTGTGTGGGACTTGGTCTATTAGTCCATCTATACTGACCTCCATCAGGTTGCAAATTAAAAATAATTTTTTTCTTCATTTAGCTCTGAAAAAATATTTGGGCTTCTAGCAGTGTGTGGGACTTGTTCTATTAGTCCTTCTATACTGACCTCCAGCAGGTTGCAAATTGAATATAATTTTTTTCTGCATCTAGCTCTGAAAAAATATTTGGGCTTCTAGCGGTGTGTGGGACTTGGTCTATTAGTCCATCTATACTGACCTCCATCAGGTTGCAAATTAAAAATAATTTTTTTCTGCATCTAGCTCTGAAAAAATATTTGGGCTTCTAGCAGTGTGTGGGACTTGGTCTATTAGTCCATCTATACTGACCTCCATCAGGTTGCAAATTAAAAATAATTTTTTTCTTCATTTATCTCTGAAAAAATATTTGGGCTTCTAGCAGCGTGTGGGACTTGTTCTATTAGTCCATCTATACTGACCTCCATCAGGTTGCAAATTAAAAATATTTTTTTTCTGCATCTAGCTCTGAAAAAATATTTGGGCTTCTAGCAGTGTGTGGGACTTGGTCTATTAGTCCATCTATACTGACCTCCATCAGGTTGCAAATGAAAAATAATTTTTTTCTTCATTTATCTCTGAAAAAATATTTGGGCTTCTAGCAGCGTGTGGGACTTGTTCTATTAGTCCATCTATACTGACCTCCATCAGGTTGCAAATTAAAAATAATTTTTTTCTGCATCTAGCTCTGAAAAAATATTTGGGCTTCTAGCAGTGTGTGGGACTTGGTCTATTAGTCCATCTATACTGACCGCCATCAGGTTGCAAATTAAAAATAATTTTTTTCTTCATTTAGCTCTGAAAAAATATTTGGGCTTCTAGCAGTGTGTGGGACTTGTTCTATTAGTCCTTCTATACTGACCTCCAGCAGGTTGCAAATTGAATATAATTTTTTTCTGCATCTAGCTCTGAAAAAATATTTGGGCTTCTAGCGGTGTGTGGGACTTGGTCTATTAGTCCATCTATACTGACCTCCATCAGGTTGCAAATTAAAAATAATTTTTTTCTGCATCTAGCTCTGAAAAAATATTTGGGCTTCTAGCAGTGTGTGGGACTTGGTCTATTAGTCCATCTATACTGACCTCCATCAGGTTGCAAATTGAATAAAAAAATTTTCTGCATCTAGCTCTGAAAAAATATTTGGGCTTCTAGCGGTGTGTGGGACTTGGTCTATTAGTCCATCTATACTGACCTCCATCAGGTTGAAAATTAAAAATAATTTTTTTCTGCATCTAACCCAGCCAATAGTTTTGGCCTAATACCACAGTTTGGCCACTCAGCTCTGCTCGGTTACCATCCATTGTTTTTTTGTGCAAACAACTCCAGAGTTGTGAATTAGTTAACCACCAAAATGAGTGGAAAAAGGCCTGCTGCTGGTGGAAAGGGGAATAGGCGTGTTGGGAAGGGGAAAAAAGGTTGTGTCCGTGGGGTAGGTGCAGAAGAAAGACCATCTTCCAGCCAAACTAAAATGTCTACTTCTTTTAGCGGACAATGTGATAAGATCCCTTTCTTACGGCCACGCCAATCGCTACAAATTCCAGATGAGGCACAAAAACAGCAGGTGCTTCAACGGATATCAAGTGCTCCTTTAAGTGGGCTCTCCTCCACATCAACTTCAACATCACAAATACTCCAGTCCTCAAAGGTGTCACCCAAATCGCACTTGCTTCCTCACAGCTCCCAAATCTCCAGCTGCCCATCTGAGTATGAGGTAGAACAGATGGTTGAGTCTGCAGAGCTGTTTACTCATACTATAGCCTGGGAATCAGAGGTCGACTCCAGCGCTTCTGTGAATCCAGACGAGGAAATGATCTGCACTGATGCCCAGAATCTTTATGAGTCGGATCCAGGACCAGACGCAGAAGGTTCTGACCATAATGTAGACCCTCATTCCCAAACTGTAACTCCTGTTGGTGGAGACAATGAGGAAGACGATGATAAGACTGAAATACCTGATTGGAGCGACAACTTTAGTTTTTTGTCAGGGCAGGAACAGGTTGGCTCTGAGGACGACGGGTGTGATAACGCACAGGGTGATGATGATGAGGTCGGAGATCCCACTTACTGTCAACCCACAGTCAGCCAAGAGATGAGGTCAGCAGAGGAGGTGGAGGAAGATGCTAGTGACGACGAGGTCAGGTTGCGCCTTCCTGGACAGAGACGTAGTACTGGAAGCACGTCAACAACTGCATCCTCAAACACAACTCTGCCTCTCACCACAAGTCGTGGTGGCTCTTCAGGTCGCATGGGTGCTAAGCCTTGCATAGCCTGGGCATTTTTTCAGATCGATAAAGATGACCCAACTCGTGTTATCTGTAACATTTGTCAGCAAAAGCTAAGTAGAGGCCAAAAAATACATAGTTTGAGTACTTCATGCATGAACCGGCACATGGACATGAAGCATAAGTTGCAGTGGGAAGCTCAGTGTGCTACAATGCGGCCTAGCCGGCCGGGCCAACCACCGTCTGCCATATCTTGTGCATCCGCGGCCTCTTCATCCTCTGTGACTGGGGGGACAGCAGTCACACCTGTTTTGGGGCGCAGACCTGCCACCTCTTTACCCGCAACAGCCAGCGTGATTGGCAGGTCATCATTTTCTTTGGAGGTGGTAACACCAGCTGGTCTTGAGCGCTGTCCGACATCGATAGCACCACCTTTGGATCAGGGCAACCTAACATGTCCGCCTGCATCTTCCTCACAGACCGGCAGTTTGCCGGGGACACCCTTATCAACCCCGTCTAAGCACAATAGCCAGCCCTCGGTCCCTCAGATGTGGACAAGTAAAAGACCATTTCCTCCTAGCCATGAGAAAGCTAAGAGGTTGAATTTCACCATCTGCAAGCTCTTGGCTACAGAAATGCTGCCTTTCCGCCTGGTGGACACAGAGGATTTTCGAGACCTTATGTCCGTCGCAGTGCCCCAGTACCAGATGCCCAGTCGGCACTACTTCTCAAAGAAAGGTGTGCCTGCGCTCCACCAGCATGTCGCACACAACATCACCGCTTCTTTGAGAAACTCTGTGTGTGACAGGGTGCATTTCACCACAGACACTTGGACGAGTAGGCATGGACAGGGGCGTTACATGTCGCTGACTGGGCACTGGGTAACTATGGTGACAGCAGGACAAAGGGCTGCTGTCCAAGTCTTGCCGTCCCCACGAGTTGTGCGTCAATCCTCTTTATGTCAAAGTTCCTCCACTGCTTCTGCCTCCTCAACCTCCTCTCGGTCTTCCACCTGCACCCAAAGCCTGTCTGGTCATGCCACAAGCTTTCTAACTGCGCAGAAGGGATCCTGCACACCTCCTTACTATGCTGGCAGTAGGGCTCAACGTCATCAGGCGGTTTTTACTTTGAAATGTCTGGGAAATGTGAGTCACACAGCTGAGGAGTTGTGGTCAGCTCTGGAGAACCAATTTCATGAATGGTTGTCTCCACTGGACCTGAAACCAGGGAAGGCCGTGTGCGACAATGCTGCAAACCTGGGTGCGGCCCTTCGCCAGGGCAATGTCACACACGTGCCTTGTATGGCTCACGTGTTGAACCTGGTTGTCCAGCAATTTTTAGCCCACTATCCCAGACTAGATGGCCTTCTGCAGAGGGCACGGTCGCTGTGTGCTCACTTCCGCCGTTCGCATCCCGCAGCTCAGCGACTTACATCTCTACAGAAGTCGTTGGGCCTGCCACTTCACCGGCTAAAATGCGATGTGCCTACCCGGTGGAATTCAACTCTGCACATGTTGCAGCGACTGTGGCAGCACCGACAAGCCCTGGTGCAATACGTTCTGACGTATAGCCTGGGCCAACGAGATTCAGAGGTGGGGCAAATCACGCTGGAGGAGTGGTCTCAGATCAGGGACCTATGCACCCTTCTGCACAGTTTTGAAATGGCGACGAAGATGTTTAGTGCTGACGATGCCATTATCAGCATGACTATTCCGGTGATTTACATGCTGGAGCACATGTTAAACAGAATTCGGAGTCAGGTGGTGGCACAAGAGGAGGTGGAGGAAGTAGAGGAGGAGGAGTTGTATGCGGAAGGGCTAACATCTGCAAGGTCCAGACGGTCGGCAGCACCAAGGCGGCAGGCATGTGAGGGTGGGGGAGATGATTTTACCAGGGCGCATGGTAGCAGCCAAACTAGTGAGGAAGGTGCAGGAGCCCAGGAAGAAGTGGAGGACGAACTGATGGAAGACTCATCAGATGAGGGAGACCTTGATCACATTTCTGTTGTGCGAGGTTGGGGGGAGAGGACAGAGGAAGGAAGCATGATTGTTACCTCGCCACCAACACAACTGGGACTTGGTGCTCCTGGATGCGCAACACACATGAGTGCCTTCTTGCTGCACTACCTGCAACATGACCCTCGAATTGTGAGAATTAGAAATAATCCTGACTACTGGGTTGCCACACTGTTAGATCCCCGGTACAAAAGTAAATTTGCAGAAATTATTCCTGCCATAGAAAGGGATGCACGCATGCAGGAGTATCAGCAGAGACTGTTGCAGAATCTTACATGTGCTTTTCCACAAAATACCAGTGGTGCACGTAGTGAATCTCACAGTTCCAACTTGCCAACCGTGGGACCGTCAAGTGTTCAGCACTCAAACCGTAACAGAACCACAGTATCTGCTGGTAACATCAATTTTGCGGAATCATTTCACCACTTTTTTAGCCCATCCTTTGCAAGGCCACAGGAGACAAGAAGTCTGACACATAGTCAACGCCTAGAGACGATGGTACAGGAGTATCTCCAAGTAAACATTGAAGCCACGACTGTGTCACTGGACCCTTGCTCTTTTTGGGCTTCCAATCTGGATAAATGGCCGGAGCTAGCCACTTACGCCTTGGAGATCTTGTCATGCCCCGCAGCCAGCGTTCTGTCTGAACGTGTGTTCAGCGCTGCTGGTGGTGTGCTGACAGATAAGCGCACGCGGCTCTCCACTGATAATGTAGACAGACTCACGTTCATAAAGATGAACAAATCATGGATCCGAAACGACTTTTCTACCCCTGTGTCATCCTGGGGAGAGTAAAAGCTTGATGATTGGTTAAAATCACCCTACCAACCGTTTTAAGCTTTCAAATTACTAATCATGTTTATCTGTATCTTGACTGGAAAATAATTTGGGCTTTGTAGCAGTGTGCAGCACTGATCCTATTAGGCCATCTATAATAAGCTTCACCAGATTTAAAATTAAAAATAATTTTTAGCTGCATCTAGCCCGGAAAATAATTTTGGGGCTCCGAGATGCGCAAGACACATAAGTGCCTTCTTGCTGCACTACCTGCAGCATGACCCTCATATTGTCAGAATTCGAAGTAATCATGACTACTGGGTTGCCACACTCTTAGATCCCCCAAACTTTTCGATCAACCTTTTCATTTTAATAAAGACCAAAAAAATGGTCATTTTTGAAATTATAAGCATTAGCAGGTTGTTAGAAACTGAAATCAAACAGTTTTCAACTCAAAACTTTATTCTAGGTGATGTTACATTTTCACATAGGACCCCTTGTTCGAAAGGAGCTTCTGAACTCTCTCGTCCATTGAATTTGTCAGGTTTTGGATGGTTTCTGCTTCAATTGTTTTGCATGAGGACAGAATACCCTCCCAGAGCTGTTGCTTAGATGTGAACTGCCTCCCGCCATCATAGACACTCCTTTTAATGATGCTCCAAAGGTTCTGAATGGGGTAGAGGTCAGGGGAGCATGGGGGTCACACCATAAGTTTGTCCCCTTTTATGCCCATATCAGCCAGAGATGCAGATGTTTTATGTGCAGCATGAGATGGTGCATTATCATGCAGAAAAATGATCTTGCTGTGAAATACACGGTTCTTCTTCTTGAACCATGGCAGGAAGTGCTGTTTGAGAAAATCCACATACATTATGGAGTTCATCTTTAGCGCCTTCAGGGATCCTAAAGGGGCCGACAATCTCTCTCCCCATGATTCCAGCCCAAAACATTACTCCACCTCCTCCTTGTTGGCGCTGTAGCCGTGTTTGCGTGGGGTGTCCATCAACCAGCCATCCTCCACTCCATTCATCTGGACCATCGAGCGCTGCACGGCACTCATCCGTGAACAAAACAGTTTTGAAATCAGTCTTCATGTAATGTTTGGCCCACTGGAGCCGTTTCTGCTTGTGTGAAGTGGATAGAGGAGGTCGACAGGATGGCGTATGCACAGCTGCAAACCTCTGAAGGACCCTGCATCTTGTTGTTCGGGGGACGTTGGAGGCACAAGCAGCTTCAAAAACTTGTCTGCTGCTATGACAAGGCTTTTTTGCCGCTGCTCTTTCAACCTGACGTAATTGCCTGTAGGAAAGAGTCCTCAATTTGCCCTTATCAGCACGCACACGTGTGTACTGTGAATCAGCTACATACTTCTTGATTGCCAAGACACTTCATCCTGATCATCGCACAATGTTGATTGTAGTCATGCCTTGACCTAAACACTCCACAATTTGTTGCTTCTCAGCAGCCGACACATCCTTTTTCTTTCCCATTTTGGCAGAAAATGTAGGCTGCTTAATAATGTGAGAGAGCCTTCTTAAGTAGTCTTGCCTTTCATTGGACACACCTGCCAAACTAATTAGCACAGGTGTCTGCAATTGCTTACAGTGATATAAAGAGCCCTGACACACATCACCATCAATGAGTTTAACTGACAAACAAACAAATTCTTCCCTTATCACTCCTAAACACTTTTTGCATAATAATTTGGAACGCGGTGTACATGTGCTTTTCCACAAAACACCAGTGGTTCACGTAGTGAATCTTACAGTTCTAACTTGCCAACCGTGGTCTGTATGGAATTGTTCAATAAAGGGCCCAAAATTAAGATAACATAGATGGGAGAGGTCTCTATGAATAGGAATTCCTAAGTATTTGATACCCTGTGAGGGCCAGGCAAAGGGAAAGTTGGACTGGATGGAATCCTATATGGATTTGGGGAGGGAGACATCGAGGGCCTCAGACTTCGCTGCATTGATTTTAAAATTTTACCATGTAACAAAGTGATCTATTTCAGCCATAACAGCAGGGATGGATATATGTGATTGAGTGATATATACTAGGACATCATCAGCAAATAGAGAGCACTTGTACTCGGTGCCTCCCACCTCAATCCACCTAATATTGGGGTTATGGCGAATTGATGAGAGCAGGTGCTCCATCACTAGGATGTATAAGAGAGGGGACAGAGGACATCCCTGCCTTGTCCCATTGGTGATTGTGAAAGGTGATGAAAATGTTCTGACGCACCCCCTGGGCCTTGGGACACCCGGAGCCGGACCCTTTTTGGTGGATGCTGGTGGTTGTAGTCTTCGTGGCGGCGATCCGGTTCCGTGGCTCAGGGCGGTCAAACCAGTGGCGGAACTATTTATGTGGTTTTGATGTTTAAATGTCCGACTACGCCACCCGTGGATTGCGGTCAGAGTGAACCGCCGCTACAGGGCAGACCGCTAAGGCTGGTGTTGTGGGTGCAGCAGAGCGTAGCATAACTCCCCACGGGAGGAGTATAGCCTCAGGGCAGTGTATGCGGAGGATGGGGGTGATGGTGCAGGGCAGCAGCAGTAACGACACGGAGTCAGTGATGCAGTTCAGGGCCTTTACTCACAGTTCTTATTATCCAGACCACGTCTGCAGGTAACGGCTGCCCACGTCGTACTGTGCTCACCAGGTGAGGGGCTCAGACAACTCCCAGATAACTTTGGAGCGCTTCACAGGACCCCCTTTGTGTGTCCTTTGTCTGGCCTTTCTTACCAACACTTCTGTCCGGCTGCCTCGGGCCTCCTCTTGGTAAACTTGGCGCCAGTTTCCCTGACCCTATGTGGTGCCTTCCTAGCGGGTGGAGCAAGGGGCTGCGCCACATAAAATGTCAGAGCCTCCGGTTTCTAGCTGAGGGTCGTTTCCTGCCTCCACTAGTTCGGGGACCGGTCTCCCCCTTTGGCCTGACCCCTCCACGCAGGTGGATTCGGGCGTGCGGTGGCGACTCGCCCGTCCGCACCCCTGGGATCCCTTCATTCCTCGTTCCTGGAGCCTTCTCCGCTCCTCTTCCTTCCTTCTCCCTCTTGCAGGCCTGGGCCTCTGTTACTAGGCCCGCCTCCGGAGCAGAGCTCATGCAGAGCCCCTGCTCCCTGCCACTTCTGCTCAGACTTCTCTGCACTGAACTAAGATGGTGCCCACCTTTTATACTCCCTTCTCAATGCACCCAGGAACTGCTTCCTCCCTGCTCCTGCACTGCAGGGTTCCCCTTCCTCAGTGTTCCCTCCCCCCACTCCAGCCAGGGACAGGGACTGTCGTGCCCATCTCAGGGGCATATTGGTCGCCCTGCCCCACGGCAATGTGGTGTAATGCATGCAGGTGTCGGGTCCTGATCCACACTCCATCCTTATCTGAGAGTGAGATATCACACCTCTGGGTGAGGTGCAATACGTCTGTAGCAACCGAGCCCTCGGTGCTACAGTTCCATTTATCTTCAGCCTAGGTGACGTATTGTGATACAGGGCCGTGATTTTGGCTATAAAAGGGTCCCCTAGACCCCTACCCCAAGCTTTTTAAGAGAATCATATATGGCGTGCCAGGAGACTCTATGGAATGCTTTCTCAGCATCCAACGAGAGTATCTACTTACAAATTTTTAACTGCATCTAGCCCAGGAAATACTTTGTGCCTAGTAGCAGTGTCTGCTAGTCAGCGGATTATCCCGGCTGTTAAGCAAGCTACACCACCTGTAGTTTGGACACTTAATTTTTTCAAAGGAAATGCTTCGGGACCACGGGATACTCAGTGAAGAGCATCAGGAGGCACCCCAAGGCATAGGGGCTGGGACTGGCACTAGGATGCCTTGCGGTGGACAGCCGAGCTCGATCCTTATAAAAGCTTTTTAACTTCAGCAGCTTTAGTGGACGCTACTGGAGCTGGAATTACGCGGCTGCTGGCATGAGACTTGCCCTCCAATAGATCCTTGTAAATGGATTTAAAGTGTATTCATTCAAATTAGAGGGACAATTTAAATTAAAAGCTTAGAGCTGCCTCCACCACAGGGGGGCTCTCTCGACCCACCAGCGGACAGGCACCAGTATTGGGAGAGGGGGGCTGGCCGTCAGGGTTCACCGCGGCTCTGGCACAAACCCGGCGACACGGAGGTGGCACGGGCAGGAGCGGACTGGCCGTCTCGGCTTCTCACTTTTTGGATTTTAGAAGGGCATGACATGCCTATATCTGTGTCTCCCCCTCCTTTTACTCCTCCACCTCTTTTCTTTTCGCATGACTATATGTACTTGTCACTTTTCCATGTGTTAGTTGTGTCTTCTGAGCAGTTTGTCAGCTTTTGAACACCTTTGAAGGTGTTTTCTATGTGTTTCTATGTGTTTTTGTTTGCCTGCCATTGGTTTTAACGGTGTTCGACAAACAGTTCGACGAACAGTTCGGCGAACACACGGGTGTTCGACGAACCGAACCGAACTCGAACACTACGGGGGTGGCTCAACACTAGTTAACTGCTGCAGTGCTGGCCCAACCGATGAAGAAGTAGCGGCGGCCGCTGCTGGGGGAGCGGTCCGGGCCCCCCCTCCCGCCACTGCTACCGGTATGTGCCGCGGTGGCCCGCACATATAATGAGGGCAATCCGGCATTAGACACCCCGCCTGGAGCCGCGGGCCCCCTGCAGGCTCGGGGCCCCGGGCGGTCGCGCGGATTGCTCTCATTATAATCCGCCTATGCTTTTGTCCACCCCCTTTTTTAGGTTTGGTGTGGAATTGTATCCAATTTGGCTTTAGGACAATTCTTTTTGTGTTTTTTCATTGAAGACAAATTAAATGAAGATAATAATACCAAATAATTTGTGATTGCAATCATTTTCAGGAAGAAACTGAGTATTATCTGACAGAATTGCAGGGGTGCCAATACTTTTGGCCACCACTGTATAGGTTTTATTAGTAGATGTAAAGCAGAAAACTAAATACTGTAAAATAATAAATCTCCTCATATGTTTCCTTTTATTATCTCCAGTAATTGTATTATTACACAGGATTTTTATGATGTTACATCGGCTCATCATCTTCTCATTCAGGTCTCTACAATATCAGATCCTCTCAGTGAAGATCTTTTATAGAAGAGAATTTTCCTGATTTTACCCATCAAGGATGGATATGGACAAACACAAGATGGCGGAGAGAATATTACACCTCACCCTAGAGATCCTCTTCCGTCTTACTGGAGAGGTGAGAGATTCTGATGACATCACTTTTAGTGATGAGCGAGTATGTTCGGTTAACCCTTTCGGCGAGTATACTCAAGCAAGTAACGAGTATCTTCAGCGTACTCGGTGATATGTTTGAATCACTCCCATGTGCGTGATTTGCGACTGTTTGACAGCTTTATTACATGTGAGGAATGCGAAAGAAACAAGCATTCGGAAGTGATTCAAACATATCACCGAGTACGCTGAAGATACTCGTTACTTGCTTGAGTATACTCACCGAAAGGGTTAACTGAACATAATCGTTCATCACTAGTCACATTACATCATTCTTATCTATGGGAGATGAAGTGACCGCGGGCAAGGCCGCGCATTGGTATCTATGATCTGGCCCAGCAAGATCCCCACACACAGACTCTATCTTGATAACCGTATCTTTACTCGTATACATTTTTAACACAGCAAAAAAACAATAAATGACAACCGTAAATATGCACAGTAATAACGTGTACTGATAAGCTGACCCTCACTGTCCCTACTCACACGTTACCAGTCCTTTACTCCAGAAGGATGTGTCCCCCGTCGCAGGCCTGTCTGTCTTTGCAGGAGGGCGTCCCAGCCGGAGAAAAATAAAACAGGAACAACAAATTTAGCTGAAAGGAGGGAATACTTCGGCCTCTCGCCAGAGGACCCGCTTACAGTCTCTCTGATCCGGATAGCAGCTTTGGTGGATCCCTTATGTAGTCCACACTCCAGTAGCAGGGAGTGTAATAGCTGTATCCCTCAGCAGTGCAGAAGCTGGGGAAGGCTCCGAGGATATAGTGTCAGGTAAAAGAAATCACGTTGAGAGCCTCCTCTGCGTCACACACGAGGGCCTGCACACCGTCCTGGCTCTCTTCACAGCCCACAGCAGACTCTTTGCGCGCTTTTTTCTGCTTCCCACTTTGGTCACGTGACTCTCTAGGGCCGGACACAGGAGGCTCAGTCTTTTTCTCTGTCATCACACCCTGCGCAGGTGCAACCTCTGGCCACAAGGTGGCAACATCATCCTGTGTAATCACTTCTGTAACAGGCTCTATATCAATAATCACAGAACAGCCAGAGCCGGCCAGCTCACTACACGCCCCCCCACTCAAAGGTTGGCAGTCCCTGTCAACGACCGGCTCCAGGGCGGCGATGGCTGTGGATGTGACAGGGGGCGGCTGGGAAGAGGGCCACACATATTGGTCTCTGTAGGACTGTCCTGGAGGTACCCCTGCAGTGGTCCTCGTTGTCCGCCTAACGGGTTGGATCCCCTCTCTCCTATCAGTCACCCCACTCTCTTTCCCAGTCAACATGTCAGTAGAGGAGGTAATTGGTTCAAGTGCGTCAGTCGGACGGACAGGGGTAGGCATGCATTCAGTCTCTACATCCCTGGGGTCAGTGTCTCCGACAGTATTAGTGATATCCATCTCTCTAGGTATCACAGTAGGGGAGTCAGGCTGGGAACGGCAGGGGCGCAACATATTACGGTGCAAAGTTCGGATGCTGCCGCTGTCTTCGCCCTGCACTCGATAGACGGGGCCACCGGGGTACGGCTGTCCAATTACTCGATAGACTTCGGTCTCCCACTTGGGCCGGAGTTTCCCTTGCGGCTTCTTTATTCGGACTAGGACCAGTTGACCTACATTCAGTGGGTCTTCTTGTACCGGAAGTGGGTCAGCATGCACTTGATCCTGAATTTGTCGGCCTACTAGCCGGTAGACAGTCTCCATTCTCTGGCGGTGTGTTTGTAGCCAGGAAGGATAGGTACCACAGGTATCTTCTTCGGAGCTAGACAGTTGCAACTCATGGATGTCTTTGCCTGGACGGCCAAAGAGAAGGGTGTATGGGGTGTATCCGGTGACGGAATGGACCTGATTATTATAGGCCCACAGCAGTTCCGGGAGGAATCGAGGCCAGTCGGGCTTTTTTGTCTTCAGCCAAAGTCCGGATCAGTTGTAAGAGGGTCCGGTTAAAACGTTCACACGCGCCATTCCCTTGTGGATGGTAAGGGGTGGTCCTGGACTTTTTGATTCCATACATCCGTTGGAGTTCTTCAATGACTCGCCCTTCGAAACAAGCCCCCTGATCAGAGTGTAGCCGCTCCGGACACCCGTAGACCCGAACGAATTGCTGACAGATGGCCTGTGCAGCTGATTCAGCAGTCTGATCCTTGGTAGCAACAGCGACAGCGAATTTCGTGAAGTGGTCCACCATCACCAGACAGTACTGGTAGCCACTATTCGCCATTCCGATCAACAGATAGTCCACCATCAACAGCTCGAGGGGCCTCGACGTCTTAATAGTCTGGACGGGGGCACGCTGCTCCGCGGACTTGTGGAATTCACAGGTACGGCATGCTTGACAGACGTTTTCAACCAACTTACGGAGCCCCGGACAAAAAATGAACTGCTGGGTCCACCGGAGGGTCTTGTCTATGCCGAAGTGGCCGTTCCTCCTGTGAGCTTCGCCCACCATCTCATGGGCCAACTGCACCGGGACGACAATCTGCAAACACTCCTCCAGCATATGGGATAAAAGGGCCCTGCGACACAGGACTCCATCTTTCACGATCAGCCGATCCCACTGGGCAAGCAGAGCCAAGGCTCCGGTCGATAGTCGAGCTCTCACTTCGGAGGGTGGTTTCTCTTGTTTATTCACATACTGTTTCAGTAAGACGTGCTCGGGATCTCGATCTTGAAGCTTCGCCCATTCTTGCTGGGACAGGGGAGATCCCACTACGGCTTCAATCCCTCCTACAGCATACTGGCGGCTATCTTCTATTTGCTTTGCGAGCCGGGCAAAGTCAGGCATCTCATCTTCCTCCAACTCTTCATCCCGGTCCCCCACTGGCGGGGATGATGTCACTCTAGACAGGCTGTCAGCATTCTGATTCTCGTTCCCCGCTCTGTATTTAATTTTGTACTGGAATCTAGAGAGCCTGGCCATCCAGTGCTGTTCCATTGCCCCTAGTTTGGCATTCTCTAGGTGGGCAAGAGGATTGTTGTCCGTCATGACCAGCACCTCCGCTCCTGTCAGATAGCCGGCAAATTTCTCCGTCATAGCCCAAGTCAGAGCCAAGAGTTCCAAGCGGAAGGAGCTGTAGTTGACGGGATTCTTTTCGGTGTCACGGAGAGACCTACTGGCATAGGCTATCACGCGTTCTTTATTATCTTGAACTTGAGAGAGGACCGCCCCTAGGCCTTGGAGGCTGGCGTCGGTGTGCAACTGAAACGGTAATGTGTAATCTGCATACGCCAGAACAGGGGGTGATGTTAGAGCAGCCTTAAGTGCCTGAAAGGATTTTTCTCGGTCAGGCCCCCAACTGATGCGTCGTCCTCTGGGGCTGTTTGCGGTCCCTCGGAGAACCTCATGCAGTGGTTCAGCAAGCCGAGCAAAGTCCTTGACAAACCGACGGTAGTAGCCTGCTAGCCACAGAAAAGCCCGGACTTCTTTGACGGTAGTTGGCTGCGGCCACTCTTGAACGGCTGCTATCTTCTCCGGAGAGGGCTGGACGCCTTCGGCCGAGATCCGGTGACCCAAGTAGTCGATTTCCTGCTGGAACAGACGGCACTTGCTGGGCTTCAACTTCAAGCCGTGTCGCCTCAAGCGCTGGAACACTTGGCCAAGCTTGTGAAGATGATCTTCAAAGGTGGCGGAGTATACCACGATGTCGTCAAGGTATATCAGCGTAAACTCAAAGTTGAAGTTCCCCAGACAGCGTTCCATTAGTCTCTGAAAGGTCCCCGGTGCGTTATTCAAGCCGAACGGCATCCGGTCGAACTCATACAGGCCCATGGGAATGATGAAGGCGGTCTTTTCCCTGTCCTTCTCACTCATTGGAACCTGCCAATATCCACTGGCCAGGTCTAGGGACGAAAAATATTTGGCCTTCTTCAGGGCGGTCAGTGACTCTTCGATCCGAGGAAGTGGATATGAGTCCCGGATAGTGCAAGCGTTCAGCCTACGGTAGTCCACGCAAAACCTTAGGGAACCATCTTTCTTTTTGACTATCACCACGGGTGCAGCCCACGGGCTCTGACTTTCACGTACCACTCCGGCGTGTAGCATAGATTCTAACAGGCTTTTCACCTCCTGGTATTGCTGAGGTGGTATCTGCCGGTACCTCTCGCGGATAGGGGGGGTATCGCCTGTGGGTATCTCGTGCTGGATACTGGTGGTACACCCAAAGTCTGTGTCATGCTTCGCAAAGGAGTCTTGGTGTTCCCGCAGGAGTTCCTCCACTTGAGACACTTCTTGTTTGGTGTACTGAGACGTGTCTAGCTGCACTTTTTCCCGTAGTTTTCGCCCAATGTCTTCATCGTCTACTTGAGCCTTTATGGCTGAGACGGTTACCGTCCAGTCGCCTTCTGTAGACGGGGTGAATTCTAGGGGCCCAATGGGATTCACTTCCGTGGGTAGAGCATATACCCGGGCAAGTTGAGTGCCGGCTTCAAGGGCTAGGCCTACGTCTGCGGTGTTATTTAGCCTGACAGGGACTCTCCCGTTCCTCACGACGGCTAGAGTGCGAGCAACTAGTGGGTTTAGCTTACCCCCACTTGGGGTCCTCGGCTCGATCAACACTTCAACCCCCTCAAGTTGTCGGTGGGTGTTAAGGGGTAAGGAAATGACTGTCTCTTTTTCAGCGGGCAAAGTAATCCGGGTACGGCGTGGCACCGTAATGGCGGCTAGGGGTAGTTGTTCCTCTGCCATGTGTTGAAGTCCAACGGTCCGGATTACGCGCTGGAACGCCAGACGAGTCGGCTTATGTTTGGTGACTTTCTGCCAGTATTTGGGTCCTTTTCTTGTCAACAGCATAAGATCCAGGTCTTTCAAGATGTTCATTCCAACTATCACTGGGATCTCGGAGCCGAAACCTTCCTTGACGATGACGATCCCTCGTTTCCCTAAGTCCTGTCCGCAGGCCTTTGTGTCCATCCAAGCAACTCTGGTCACTGGAATGGGTAGATTATTAGCCGCAATAATCTTAATGGCGGTGTCTGGGTCACGAGCAGTTCTTGGTTTGAGGTAATTTTCGTAAAACTGTTCAGAGATCGTGGTCACTTGTGACCCGGTGTCCATCAGTCCCTGTACGGCAATTCCTTCCAGGACAACTTCAAGTGTCGGGCTATTCGCGGCAAGAGTACTCCGCCATCGGCTCTGTTTTTCCACACCCCTCTCCTTGGCCTCCCCTGCTGCGCGAGCCTCAGCTGCAGGGGTGTCTAGTTTAACGGCGGCCATTGTGGTGAGGCCCGGCGTGATAGCTCTGCTTGTGGATATGGCTGGGGTTCCATTCGCTGGTCTGATCGAAATTCCCTTCGCTGGGGTGATTGAGGGTTTGTTCGTTGGTGCGACGGAGGTTGTTGCGGAGGGAAGTGTTGAGGACAATGATTTGCCCTATGGCGAGGATCACCGCATGACCAACACTGTCCCACGGGACGACTAGGCTGTCTTCGCTGGTCTCCCTGTCGGTCTAATGTTAACTGTAATATCTGTCTCTGTAAGTCTGCTACCATCTGTTTCAGGTCTTCCGTGTCACTGTTCGGATTTTTAATGTCAGATATGGATCTGCACGCAGCACCTTGAATCCCCACATCCATGACGGGTCCCCTTGAACGTTCTATGGCTTCCTGTTTGACTTCAGCAAAAGTAAGAGCCGGCATCATCCGGATCAAGTCCTGTAACGTGCGGTTAAGATACTGGTCTCTCAGTCCTATTACAAATTGGTCTCTCAGTACCAGGTCACGAGAAGCCATACCAGCTAGTTGCTCCCCTTTTCCACAGGTTTGTTCAAGGAGTACCTGAAGGGCGTTCGCATATTGGGGAATATCCTCCCATTCAAGCTGCATCCGTCTAAAGAACATGTGTCGCAGTGTTCCCTGGTATGTGGTCGGCCCATAGGTGTTCTCCAGCACCCGCACCAAATCATCTACTGTACGCTGGCCCCTGACCGTCTCCAGTCTGACTGTCGTCCATGCCTCCCCCTCTAGCATCAGTACCGCCATTTCTGCCAAGGTCTTAGGGTCAATATTATACATTTCCCCCAGTATCCGGACTTGTTCCGCCCACTCTGGTACAGGGTAGTTTCGTCCGCCAAGTTTCCTGACCTGATTCACAATAGACACCGGCGGGGGTTTCTGACTGTACACGTGGCCTGGGTGGGAATCCTGTTGGTCACAGATCCTGCCGACTACGCCAGATGAAGTGACCGCGGGCAAGGCCGCGCATTGGTATCTATGATCTGGCCCAGCAAGATCCCCACACACAGACTCTATCTTGATAACCGTATCTTTACTCGTATACATTTTTAACACAGCAAAAAAACAATAAATGACAACCGTAAATATGCACAGTAATAACGTGTACTGATAAGCTGACCCTCACTGTCCCTACTCACACGTTACCAGTCCTTTACTCCAGAAGGATGTGTCCCCCGTCGCAGGCCTGTCTGTCTTTGCAGGAGGGCGTCCCAGCCGGAGAAAAATAAAACAGGAACAACAAATTTAGCTGAAAGGAGGGAATACTTCGGCCTCTCGCCAGAGGACCCGCTTACAGTCTCTCTGATCCGGATAGCAGCTTTGGTGGATCCCTTATGTAGTCCACACTCCAGTAGCAGGGAGTGTAATAGCTGTATCCCTCAGCAGTGCAGAAGCTGGGGAAGGCTCCCAGGATATAGTGTCAGGTAAAAGAAATCACGTTGAGAGCCTCCTCTGCGTCACACACGAGGGCCTGCACACCGTCCTGGCTCTCTTCACAGCCCACAGCAGACTCTTTGCGCGCTTTTTTCTGCTTCCCACTTTGGTCACGTGACTCTCTAGGGCCGGACACAGGAGGCTCAGTCTTTTTCTCTGTCATCACACCCTGCGCAGGTGCAACCTCTGGCCACAAGGTGGCAACATCATTCTGTGTAATCACTTCTGTAACAGGCTCTATATCAATAATCACAGAACAGCCAGAGCCGGCCAGCTCACTACAGAATAACAGATGGACAGAACTGGAGAGGTGAGGACTCTGGAAATGTCTGGAGTGAGATTTATTAACGTGTCTCTCCATAACCAGGATTACACAGTAGTGAAGAAGACCTCTAGTGAGCGCTGTCAGGCCCCTGTGTCTGAGGGATGGGGAAGACCCCTGAGCCTAATCACGGGGCCTCCACCTCACCCCCTGATACATGAAGACATCAATGACCAGAAGATCCTAGAACTCACCTACAAGATGATTGAGCTGCTGACTGGAGAGGTGACACTGCTGGGAATGCTGGGACATTATACAGTAACGCTATGAAGGGATCGGGGGATGACGGTATCATTGTATGTGTCAGGTTCCTATAAGGTGTCAGGATGTCACTGTCTATTTCTCCATGGAGGAGTGGGAGTATTTAGAAGGACACAAAGATCTGTACAAGGACGTCATGATGGAGGTTCCCCAGCCCCTCACATCACCAAGTAATAGACAGGACTAAAAGCATTTGACAAAGTATCTCACACCATCCTTATTGAAAAAATGACCAAGTATGCAATGGACCAGGCAACTGTTAGGTGGATTCATAACTGGCTTAGTGATCGGACTCAAAGGGTGGTTGTAAATGGCTTCACATCCAGCTGGATGAATGTCTCAAGTGGGGTACCACAGGGCTCCGTCCTGGGACCTGTATTGTTCAACATCTTTATCAATGATTTAGATGAAGGAATTGAGGGTAAACTGATTAAATTTGCTGATGACACAAAGCTAGGAGGGATAGCTAATACTAGAGAAGAGAGAGAGAGAGGATTCAAAAAGACCTAAATAAACTGGAGCAGTGGGCAGCAACCAACAGAATGGTTTTTAACAGGGAAAAATGCAAAGTACTACATCTGGGCAATAAAAATGAAAAAAGCATATACAGAATGGGAGGAATAGAGCTAAGCAACAGTACATGTGAAAAAGACTTAGGTATACTAATAGATCATAGACTGAACATGAGTCAACAGTGTGATGCAGCAGCAAAAAAGGCAAATACAATTCTGGGATGTATTAACAGAAGCATACAGTCTAGATCACGTGAAGTCATTATCGGTCTTTACTCCTCTTTGGTCAGACCTCATCTGGAATACTGTGTACAGTTTTGGGCACCACATTTTAAAAAAGACATAGACAAACTGGAGCAAGTTCAGAGAAGAGCGACCAGAATGTTGACTGGTCTGCAAACCATGTCCTATGAGGAACGGTTGCAGGATTTGGGAATGTTTAGCTTGCAAAAAAGAAGACTGAGAGGAGACTTAATAGCTGTCTACAAATATGTCAAGGGCTGTCACATTGTAGAAGGATCATCTTTATTCTCATTTGCACAAGGAAAGACTAGAAGCAATGGGATGAAACTAAATGGGAGGAGACACAGATTAGATATTAGAAAAAACTTTTTGACAGTTAGGGTGATTAATGAGTGGAACAGGCTGCCACGAGAGGTGGTGAGTTCCCCTTCAATGGACGTCTTCAAACAGAGGCTGGACAGACATCTGTCTGAGATGATCTAGTGAATCCTGCTTTGAGCAGGGGGTTGAACCAGATGACCCAGGAGGTCCCTTCCAACTCTACCATTCTATGATTCTATGATTCTATGAAATACACACGGCCTATAATTATCTGTATGTAAAGAATGAATTCAGTCCCTGTATGTGTTTCCTCCAGATCTATCCAGTAAGAGGACCACACCAGAGAGATGTCCCCGTCCTCTTCTTCCACAGGACTGTAAGCAAGAAGATCCCAATGTTCCTCAGGATCATCAGGTAGATGGAGAGAAGGTGTCATGAGATCTCCCCTATGATGTGTAGACGGCTGTGAAGGTCTTGTGTTCAGTCTTGTTTTATCCACCAGTATTATATGTTTTATACTTGTGTAATGAGAATGGTGGAGATGGCAGGATTAGAGCTGATCATAGATCGGACTTCTTCCTCTGTCTGTGACTTTTATAATATTTGTTTCAGGGTGAAGATCAGACCCATATTAATACTACAGAGACATATGTGAGGGGTGGTGAGCGGTGTAAAGAGGAGATTCCTACATATGACTACACAGGTGAGTAGTAACCACTAAATGCAGAGAAGTCACAGAATCTTCTCAGTCACCGGCTGTGGCTGCTTTATCGGTGGTGTAGTCCGGATGTATCACAATCGTGTGATCACCATTTTGCCGCTAGAGCACAACATTCGCCTCCATCTGAAAATGTTCAAATGACTTTGTGAATTGGGAAAACCCTTTTCTATAGAACTTACAACCTGGAAGATCCACCTACCCCCTGGGATTAGGAGACGCTGACCAAAAGACCTGCCTAGGTCTGTAAACTACAAAGCCAAATGGCAGCGTACGTAGAATGTGCGGACAAGTTAGAAAATCACTTGAACAAAAATATTCTGATGGGACTGTAAGAGAAAGCGGAGGGTAATGATGCTGTTGGCTTCCTAGATCCCTGATATCTTATTGGATGAATCTACCTTCTCTCCCTTCTGTGCTGCTGAATGTGCTCATATGGTCCCTACAAGACCAGGTCCAGTCTTTCTGGCCAAACTTCACTTTTATGATCGACAACATTAAATGTGCAGTGAGGGACAAGTGTGAATTTCTGTACAATAACAGCAGAGTTTCCCTTTATCCTGACTTTTCTATTTCTTTTAAAACCAACTAACTTCAAACAGGATTGTGATAAACTATACAAAATACATTACACCTGTGCCATGATATATCTCTAAGCTGTGCGTGGCTGATGGCTGTAAAATAAATTTTTTCACATCTATCAAACAGGAGAAATAAAGGAGTATCTCTATTTTTTTATTTCTTTTAAAAATACACGTTTTTATTGAAAAAGTTGATTTAAAAACCACATAGAAATAAACATGATGGACTGAATGGTGATACAATAGACATTCCGGGTACAAGCTTAAATGACCAGAATTTTGCTCATCAGATAACCAGCAAAAATAAGATAGGGAGCAAAATGACACAAGTAAACATTTGTGTAATAGATATTAAAAAAAAAAAATCTGCCATTCATTGTCCACACATTATATACAACCTATTTCTGGTGGGGGAGTCACATTGACCTGAGTGTCTCTAAATGACTCATTTCCCACAGTGTGGATGTTCCTAAGTGTATCTACTACTGTAATAGATATTAGTAGTTTTTCTTTTATCTGGTTATGAAAAATGCGCCCCAAATAATCCTGAGATGCTCATAAGCGAATGAACTTACCCATTAGTCAGGGGTAGTCAAGGGGAAGATGCGCCCCAAATAATCCTGAGATGCTCATAAGTGTTGCGCACACACTTTTTAGCCTTTTGCTCTCCGGGCCGGGCTAGACTTCTTCTGACTAATGGGTAAGGTCATTCACTTATGAGCATCTCAGGATTATTTGGGGTGCATTTTTCATAACTACTACCTCTTGAAGCTCATCAAGAGAATGCCAAGAGTGTGCAAAGCAGTCATCAAAGCAAAAGGTGGCTACTTTGAAGAACCTAGAATATAAGACATATTTTCAGTTGTTTCACACTTTTTTGTTAAGTATATAATTCCACATGTGTTAATTCATAGCTTTGATGCCTTTAGTGTGAATGTACAATTTTCATAGTCATGAAAATACAGAAAAATCTTTAAATGAGAAGGTGTGTCCAAACTTTTGGTCTGTACTGTATATGCTCAAGTTTAAAAATCAATTTTATTAGACAAATCTAAAAAATAGAGGAATATTTAAAATCCTCTATTGTTTAGATTTGTGTCTAATAAAATTGATTTTTGAACTTGAGCATATATCTCTTTATTTCCCTGGATTAGCAGGTAGCCCAGGGATGTGTTTGTTCAGACATTTTAAGTAGAAATGTTAAAAAATAATTTCAAGGATATTTTATTCAAAATTAATTGTGTTTTTTTCTTGGCAGATGACTGTACCAGAAGATCAGATGGACTGAAGATTTTTTAATCGGATGATCTTGAGATCCCACAGGATACAATTGAAGTGAATGCCATTACTCCAGATATACCATCATCCCTTCACAGCAAAGATCTATCATCTAATTCTATGAAACAGGTCCTGTCTTCTGATTCATTACTGACTACTAAGGAAAATCAAAATAAAATAAGCATTACAAAACAAACTGCTCCTAAAGCAAAGAAGTCATTTTCACATTCAGAAAATGGAAACAATTTTACCATCAAAAAGCATATTCTTAAACATCAAAAAATACACACAATGGAGAATAGATTTGTTTATTCCAAATGTGGAAAATGTTTTAACCAGAAATCAGTTTTTGTTAATCGGCAGAGAATCCACACAGTGGAGAATTCATTTTCATGTTCAGAATGTGGGAAATGTTGTAACCAGAAATCAGATCTTGTTCATCACCAGAGAACTCACACAGGGGAGAAGCCTTTTTCATGTTCAGAATGTGGGAAATGTTTTAACCAGAAAGTACATCTTAATAAACACAATGTTTTAATCGTAAAATGATTCTTGATAGCCACAAGAGAACTCACACAGGGGAGAAGCCTTTTTCTTGTTCAGAATGTGGGAAATGTTTTAACCAAAAATCAGTTTTGATTAGGCATCAGAGAACTCACACAGGGGAGAAGCCTTTTTCATGTTCAGAATGTGGGAAATGTTTTAACCTTAAACCAGCTTTGGTTAAATACCAGAGAAGTCACACAGGGGAGAAGCCTTTTTTATGTTCAGAATGTGGGAAATGTTTTAACGATAAATCAGCTTTGGTTAAGCACCAGAGAACTCACACAGGGGAGAAGCCTTTTTCATGTTCAGAAAGTGGGAAATGTTTTAACCAGAAATCATATCTTGTTAATCACCAAAGAACTCACACAGGGGAGAAGCCTTTTTCATGTTTAGAATGTGAGAAATGTTTTAATCGTAAAATGATTCTTGATAGTCACAAGAGAACCCACACAGGGGAGAAGCCTTTTTCGTGATCTTTTTTTTTTTAATCCAATACACTTTTGAGATTTTTTTCACTAGTTTTTTTTTGGACAAAACAAGAAATAAGTTCATACAATAATAAAATAAAATAACATACCATAGGGATGACATACATGCATCTCTCCTGTATATCCTTTCAGCTTGCCCATTACCGTCTGATAATTTGCAGTTACTATATCTTACAATTAACATTTCACATTCTTGAAATCTGTTATATAACCATAATAATGTAATAAACATTATAATCCTATACACATATACAGTACAGACCAAAAGTTTGGACACACCTTCTCATTTAAAGATTTTTCTGTATTTTCATGACTATGAAAATTGTACATTCACACTGAAGGCATCAAAACTATGAATTAACACATGTTGAATTATATACTTAACAAAAAAGTGTGAAGCAACTGAAAATATGTCTTATATTCTAGGTTCTTCAAAGTAGCCACCTTTTGCTTTGATGACTGCTTTGCACACTCTTGGCATTCTCTTGATGAGCTTCAAGAGGTAGTCACCGGAAATGGTCTTCACTTCACAGCTGTGCCCTGTCAGGTTTAATAAGTGGGATTTCTTGCCTTATAAATGGGGTTGGGACCATCAGTTGTGCTGTACAGACGTCAGGTGGATACACAGCTGATAGTCCTACTGAATAGACTGTTAGAATTTGTATTATGGCAAGAAAAAAGCAGCTAAGTAAAGAAAAATGAGTGGCCATCATTACTTTAAGAAATGAAGGTCAGTCAGTCCGAAAAATTGGGCAGACTTTGAAAGTGTCCCCAAGTGCAGTTGCAAAAACCATCAAGCACTACAAAGAAACTGGCTCACATGAGGACCGCCTCAGGAAAGGAATACCAAGAGTCACCTCTGCTTCTGAGGATAAGTTTATCCGAGTCACCAGTCTCAGAAATCGCAGGTTAACAGCAGCTCAGATTAGAGACCAGGTCAATGCCACACAGAGTTCTAGCAGCAGACACATCTCTTCAACAACTGTTAAGAGGAGACTTTGTGCAGCAGGCCTTCATGGTAAAATAGCTGCTAGGAAACCACTGCTAAGGACAGGCAACAAGCAGAAGAGATTTGTTTGGGCTAAAGAACACACGGAATGGACATTAGACCAGTGCAAATCTGTGCTTTGGTCTGATGAGTCCAAATTTGAGATCTTTGGTTCCAACCACCGAGTCTTTGTGCGACTCAGAAAAGTTGAACGGATGGACTCTACATACCTGGTTCCCACCGTGAAGCATGGAGGAGGAGATGTGATGGTGTGGGGGTGCTTTGCTGGTGACACTGTTGGGGATTTATTCAAAATTGAAGGCATACTGAACCAGCATGGCTGCCACAGCATCTTGCAGCGGCATGCTATTTCATCCGGTTTGCGTTTAGTTGAACCATCATTTATTTTTCAACAGGACAATGACCCCAAACACACCTCCAGGCTGTGTAAGGGCTATTTGACCAAGAAGGAGAGTGATGGGGTGCTACGCCAGATGACCTGGCCTCCACAGTCACCAGACCTGAACCCAATCGAGATGGTTTGGGATGAGCTGGACCGCAGAGTGAAGGCAAAAGGTCCAACAAGTGCTAAGCATCTCTGGGAACTCCTTCAAGATTGTTGGAAGACCATTTCCGGTGACTACCTCTTGAAGCTCATCAAGAGAATGCCAAGAGTGTGCAAAGCAGTCATCAAAGCAAAAGGTGGCTACTTTGAAGAACCTAGAATATAAGACATATTTTCAGTTGTTTCACACTTTTTTGTTAAGTATATAATTCCAATTTTCAGTTGGGAAGCCCTTTTTTTCTTAATTATTTAATGAAATACTTAAAAAAAAAACGTGGGGCTTCGCCCTATTTTTGTGTCCAGCCAGGTACAACTAGGCAGCTGGGGGCTGGAATCTGCAGCGCAGGGAGACCCAAGCTTTCTGGGCCCCACCCGCTGCAAATTGCAGTCCGCAGCCACCCCGGAAAATGGCTCGTTCATAGAAGCGCCATCTTCTGGTGCTGTACCCAACTCATCCAGGGCCCTGGTGCGGTGGCTCACTGGGTAATAAAGGGGTTAGGGCCAGCTTAGCATTATCAGCTGGCCCTAAACCCGAAATTCATGGGGTCACGCCAATATTAGACATGACCACCATGAATTTCTAGTAAAGTGATGGGGTGCTACGCCAGATGACCTGGCCTCCACAGTCACCAGACCTGAACCCAATCGAGATGGTTTGGGATGAGCTGGACCGCAAAGTGAAGGCAAAAGGGCCAACAAGTGCTAAGCATCTCTGGGAACTCCTTCAAGATTGTTGAGAGACAATTTCCGGTGACTACCTCTTGAAGCTCATCAAGAGAATGCCAAGAGTGTGCAAAGCAGTCATCAAAGCAAAAGGTGGCTACTTTGAAGAACCTAGAATATAAGACATATTTTCAGTTGTTTCACACTTTTTTGTTAAGTATATAATTCCACATGTGTTAATTCATAGTTTTGCTGCCTTCAGTGTGAATGTACAATTTTCATAGTCATGAAAATACAGAAAAATCTTTAAATGAGAAGGTGTGTCCAAACTTTTGGTCTCTACTGTATGTCACACAAAATAATTAATAAATAACATTTCCCACATGTCTACTTTACATCAGCACAATTTTGGAACCAAATTTTTTTTTTATTGGGGAGCTAAAAGGTTTAAAAGTTGACCAGCGATTTCTCATTTTTCCAACAAAATTTACAAAACCATTTTTTTTAGGGACCACATCATATTTAATGTCACTTTGAGAGGTCTTTATGACAGAAAATACCCAGAAGCGACAACATTCTAAAAACTTCACCCCTCAAGGTGCTCAAAACCACATTCAAGAACTTTATTAACCCTTCAGGTGCTTCACAGGAATTTTTGGAATGTGGAAGAAAAAAATTAATATTTAACTTTTTTCACAAAAATGTTACTTTAGACCCAATTTTTTTATTTTCACAGGGATAACAGGAAAAAATGGAATACACAATTTGTAATGCAATTTCTCTTGAGCACGCTGATACCCCATATGTGAGGGAAAACCACTGTTTGGGTACACTGCAGGGTTCGGAAGGGAAGGAGCGCCATTTGACTTTTTGAATGTAAAATTTGTTTGAATAATTATTGGACGCCATGTCGCATCTGGGGAGCCCCTAATGTGCCTAAACAGTGGAAACCCCCCACAAGTGACACCATTTTGGAAACTAGACCCCTTGGGGAACTTATCTAGGTGTGTGGTGAGCACCTTGAACCCCAAGGTGCTTCACAGAAGTTTATAATAATGAGCTGTAAAAATAAAATTTTCACATTTTTCCCACAAAAACGTTTTTCATCCCCTAATTTTTCATTATCATAAGGATAACACGAGAAATTGCACCATGAAATTTGTTGTGCAATTTCTCCTGAGTACGCCGACACCCCATATGTGGGGGAAAACCACTGCTTTGGTGTACAGCAGGGTTCGGAAGAGAAAGGAGTGCTATGTTGGCTGGGATAAGTTGCAGACACCATGTCACATTTGAAGAGTCGCTGACATGCCGAAACAACAGAAACCCCCACAAGTGACCCCATTTTGTAAACTACACCTCTCAAGGAATTCATCTAGGGAAGTAGTGAGTATTTTTTAATTTTTAAATTTATACCATTGGGCAGTGAAGAAAACATAATTATATTTTTACCACAAAAAAATGTTTTACCCTCAGATTTTACATTTTCACACAGGGCAATGGGTAAAAATGGTGCCGAAATGTGTCACTCAATTTCTTCTAAAAGTGGCAATACCCCATATGTGGCTGTACCGTACCGCTTAGCCATACGGTGAGATCTGGGAGGGAGGAGCGCTATTTGACAATTGGAGAACAAATTATTATAGAATAGGCATTTGGCTTTGGGAGCACAAAACTTTCTGAATTTTTTTTTGGGGGGCAAGGGTCATTTTGCTTTTCCAGAGCCTTTCTGCTACCAGTAACTTGGAAGTCTCATATTTTTAACAGATAACGGACCTGAGTGGGAACTAGCTTTTTTTGAGGACTGAGTTGAAGCTTTTATTGGGAACATTTTGCGTAACATTTATCCGGCGCTCAAGGCTGAGCACTTACATCGGGTTTCCATCTAAATTTACAAGTGATGTAATTCAGATGAAACCCCTGCGGGATCCATTCATTGTAATGAGGCAGCAGAGTTACTCTGGACTCCATCTGGCCTCTGTTTAGTGGTGTCCTTTTTTTCAGAAGTGCACAAATCTGTGGCCAACCGCACTTTTATGCACGCCTAAAACAAATGACACTGTGGGATCCCAGGCTAGACGGCGTCCACAGTGGCCTATATCTGCCTCATTACAGGGAATCTTCCGTCATGGGTTCTGGCTGAATCACATATTTCAGAGATTTACACGGAAACTCTGGTGTAAGTGCTCAGCACAGAGCACAGGATAAATGTGAGCAGAGCCTTACTGTGATCTTTGGGAGACATAATAAACAAATCAGTAGCAGGTGAAGAATTGGTTTTATTTATTTTTTACGCCGTTCCCCGTGTAGTATAAGTGATGAGATTACTTTATTCTTCGGGTCGGTGCGATTACAGAGATACCAGATTTATATCGGGTTTTTATGACTGACAACTGTCACACACTAAGAGTCGTTTTTTTTTTAGCAAAATCTAGTTTTTGCATCGCCATATTTTGAGAGCTATAATTTTTCCATATTTCGGCCAACAGAGTCATGCGAGGGCTTGTTTTTTGCGGGACGAGTTGACATTTTTATTGGTACCATTTTTGGGTACGTGACATTTTTTGATCGCTTTCTATTCCGTTTTTTGGGAGGTAAAATTAACAAAAACCAACAATTCAGGAATTGTTTTTTGAGGGTTTTTTTATGCCGTTCTGCGTGTGGTAAAAGTGATAAGGCAGCGTTATTCTTCGGGTCAGTACGTTTACAGCGATACTACACTTACCGTATATTTTTTTTTTATGTTTTGGCGCTTTTACACAATAAAACAATTTTATAGAAAAAATAATTTTTTACATCGTTTTATTCTGAGAGCTATAACTTTTTTATGTTTTGACTGATGGAGCTGTATGGCGGCTTTTTTTTTGCGGAACAAGATGACGTTTTCAGCGGTACCATTTTTATTTCCATTTTGCTTTTTGATCGCATTTTATTCCACTTTTTGTTTGGCGATATGATGAAAAAGCATAGTTTTTTGCTCCATTTTTTATTTATTTTTATTACGGTATGCACAGAAGGAGTTAATTAGTGTGACAGTTTTATAGATCGGGTTGTTTCGGACACGGCGATACCAAATATGTGTACTTTTTTTGTATAAATATACGGATTTATTGGTTTAATATTTTATTTATTTATTTTTATTTATGTTGTAATTTTTTTTAACAGTTTGAAAACATTTTTTAGACTTTTTTTTTACATTTTTACTTAGTCCCTGTATGGGACATTAATTTTTATTTTTCTAATCACTGTTCTCATGCAATGCAATAGACATGTATTGCTTTGCATGAGAGCTTTGCTGACAGTTTCACACTGTCTGTGTCTCCTCGTAGACTTCAGCTGCAGGCTGAGTCTAGCAGGACACTGTACATGGCAGACCCGGAGGCGGTCATGTGACCTCCGGCTGCCATGAAAACGGCAGGTCCTCTCAGACATCAGGGGGCCGTCGAAGAGGTAAGTGGACGACCCCCTCTCCTCTCACTATCTTCTAAATGCCGCGATCGCTATAGATTGCGGCATCTAGAAGTTAGCAAAGGGTTAACATCATTGGGACCTGATCCAATCAGAGTTGGAAGGTGAGATCCGTAAAGTCAAGTCTTTGGCTCCTTTCACCAATCCTCGGGTCCAAATTATTTGTAGTTATGTACCTAAGATTGCGTCTGTTGCGGGAGTTTCATGATTCCATCTTGAGTCGTCATCCTGAGGTCACAGATATGCGGAAAGCTATCACTAGGCTTTTTTGGTGGCCATCTATGAATAATTATATTAAAGAATTTGTATCCGCTTGTGAAGTTTGTACATGCACTAAAGTCTGTCATAACTGGCCGGCCAGGGAATATGCTCCATTGCCAATTCCAGAAAGACAGTGGGCACATCAGTCCATGGATTTCATCACAGATTTGCCTTTGTCTGGTGGGAAGACTGTTATTTGGGTGGTGGTTGGCTGATTCAGTAAATAGGCTCATCACAAAGTTAATTTATATCAGTTTTTCAATACAAAATGTGAAACTCATATATAGAGTCATTACAGAGTAATCTATTTCAAGTATTTATTTCTGGTAATGTTGATGATTATGGCTTACAGCCAATGAAAACACAAAAGTCATTATCTCAGTAAATTAGAATACTTTATAACACCAGCTTGAAAAATTATTTTAAAATCCGAAATATTGGCCTACTGAAATGTATGTTCAGTAAATGCCCTCAATACTTGGTTGGGGCTCCTTTTGCATCAATTACTGCATCAATGTGACATGGCATGGAGACGATCAGCCTGTGGCACTGCTGAGGTGTCATGGAAGCCCAGGTTGCTATGATAGCAGCCTTCAGCTCGTCTGCATTGTTGGGTCTGGTGTCTCTCATCTTCCTCTTGACAATACCCCATAGATTCTCTATGGGGTTAAGGTCATGTGAGTTTGCTGGCCAATCAAGCACAGTCATACTGTTGTTTTTAAACCTGGTATTGGTACTTTTGGCAGTGTGGACAGGTGCCAAGTCCTGCTGGAGAATGAAATTTCCATCTCCAAAAAGCTTGTCGGCAGAGGGAAACATGAAGTGCTCTAAAATTTTCTGGTAGACGGCTGCGCTGACTTTGGTCTTGATAAAACACAGTGGACCTACACCAGCAGATGACATGGCCCCCAAACCATCACTGATTGTGGAAACTTCACACTAGACCTCAAGCAGCTTGGATTGTGGCCTCTCCACTCTTCCTCCAGACTCTGGGACCTTGATTTCCAAATGAAATGCAAAATTTACTTTCATCTGAAAACAACACCTTGGACCACTGAGTAACAGTCCAGGTGTTTTTCTCCTTGGCCCACGTAAGACGCTTCTGGCGTTGTCTATTGGTCATGAGTGGCTTGATACAAGGAATGCAACACTTGTAGGCCATGTCCTGGATACGTCTGTGTGTGGTGGTTCTTGAAGCAATGACTAGTGTTGAGCCACCCCCGTAGTGTTCGAGTTCGGTTCGGTTCGTCGAACACCCGTGTGTTCGCCGAACTGTTCGTCGAACTGTTCGTCGAACACCTTCGAACACCGTTAAAACCAATGGCAGGCAAACAAAAACACATAGAAAACACCTTCAAAGGTGTCCAAAAGCTGACAAACTGCTCAGAAGACATAACTAACACATGGAAAAGTGACAAGTACATATAGTCATGCGAAAATAAAAGAGGTGGAGGAGTAAAAGGAGGGGGAGACACAGATATAGGCATGTCATGCCCTTCTAAAATCCAAAAAGTGAGGAGCCGACACGGCCAGTCCGCTCCTGCCCGTGCCACCTCCGTGTCGCCGGGTTTGTGCCAGAGCCGCGGTGAACCCTGACGGCCAGCCCCCCTCTCCCAATACTGGTGCCTGTCCGCTGGTGGGTCGAGCGTGCCCCCCTGTGGTGGAGGCAGCTCTAAGCTTTTTAATTTAAATTGTCTCTCTAATTTGAATGAATACACTTTAAATCCATTTACAAGGATCTATTGGAGGGCAAGTCTCATGCCAGCAGCCGCGGTAATTCCAGCTCCAGTAGCGTCCACTAAAGCTGCTGCAGTTAAAAAGCTTTTATAAGGATCGAGCTCGGCTGTCCACCGCAAGGCATCCTACTGCCAGTCCCAGCCCCTATGCCTTGGGGTGCCTCCTGATGCTCTTCACTAAGTATCCCATGGTCCCGAAGCATTTCCTTTGAAAAAATTAAGTGTCTAAACTACAGGTGGTGTAGCTTGCTTAACAGCCGGGATAATCCGCTGACTAGCAGACACTGCTACTAGGCACAAAGTATTTCCTGGGCTAGACGCAGTTAAAAATTTGTAATTAGATACTCTCGTTGGATGCTGAGAAAGCATTCCATAGAGTCTCCTGGCACGCCATATATGATTCTCTTAAAAAGCTTGGGGTAGGGGTCTAGGGGACCCTTTTATAGCCAAAATCACGGCCCTGTATCGCAATACGTCACCTAGGCTGAAGATAAATGGAACTGTAGCACCCTGATGGCTCGGTTGCTACAGACGTATTGCACCTCACCCAGAGGTGTGATATCTCACTCTCAGGTAAGGATGGAGTGTGGATCAGGACCCGACACCTGCATGCATTACACCACATTGCCGTGGGGCAGGGCGGCCAATATGCCCCTGAGATGGGCACGACAGTCCCTGTCCCTGGCTGGAGTGGGGGGAGGGAACACTGAGGAAGGGGAACCCTGTAGTGCAGGAGCAGGGAGGAAGCAGTTCCTGGGTGCATTGAGAAGGGAGTATAAAAGGTGGGCACCATCTTAGTTCAGTGCAGAGAAGTCTGAGCAGAAGTGGCAGGGAGCAGGGGCTCTGCATGAGCTCTGCTCCGGAGGCGGGCCTAGTAACAGAGGCCCAGGCCTGGAAGAGGGAGAAGGAAGGAAGAGGAGCGGAGAAGGCTCCAGGAACGAGGAATGAAGGGATCCCAGGGGTGCGGACGGGCGAGTCGCCACCGCACGCCCGAATCCACCTGCGTGGAGGGGTCAGGCCAAAGGGGGAGACCGGTCTCCGAACTAGTGGAGGCAGGAAACGACCCTCAGCTAGAAACCGGAGGCTCTGACATTTTATGTGGCGCAGCCCCTCGCTACACCCACTAGGAAGGCACCACATAGGGTCAGGGAAACTGGCGCCAAGTTTACCAAGAGGAGGCCCGAGGCAGCCGGACAGAAGTGTTGGTAAGAAAGGCCAGACAAAGGACACACAAAGGGGGTCCTGTGAAGTGCTCCAAAGTTATCTGGGAGTTGTCTGAGCCCCTCACCTGGTGAGCACAGTACGACGTGGGCAGCCGTTACCTGCAGACGTGGTCTGGATAATAAGAACTGTGAGTAAAGGCCCTGGACTGCATCACTGACTCCGTGTCGTTACTGCTGCTGCCCTGCACCATCACCCCCATCCTCCGCATACACTGCCCTGAGGCTATACTCCTCCCGTGGGGAGTTATGCTACGCTCTGCTGCACCCACAACACCAGCCTCAGCGGTCTGCCCTGTAGCGGCGGTTCACTCTGACCGCAATCCACGGGTGGCGTAGTCGGACATTTAAACATCAAAACCACATAAATAGTTCCGCCACTGGTTTGACCGCCCTGAGCCACGGAACCGGGTCACCGCCACGAAGACTACAACCACCAGCATCCACCAAAAAGGGTCCGGCTCCGGGTGTCCCAAGGCCCAGGGGGTGCGTCAGAACATTTTCATCACCTTTCACAATCACCAATGGGACAAGGCAGGGATGTCCTCTGTCCCCTCTCTTATACATCCTAGTGACGGAGCACCTGTTCTCATAAATTCGCCATAACCCCAATATTAGGTGGATTGAGGTGGGAGGCACCGAGTACAAGTGCTCTCTATTTGCTGATGATGTCCTAGTATATATCACTCAATCACATATATCCATCCATGCTGTTATGGCTGAAATAGATCACTTTGTTACATGGTAAAATTTTAAAATCAATGCAGCGAAGTCTGAGGCCCTCGATGTCTCCCTCCCCAAATCCATATAGGATTCCATCCAGTCCAACTTTCCCTTTGCCTGGCCCTCACAGGGTATCAAATACTTAGGAATTCCTATTCATAGAGACCTCTCCCATCTATGTTATCTTAATTTTGGGCCCTTTATTGAACAATTCCATACAGACCACGGTTGGCAAGTTAGAACTGTAAGATTCACTACGTGAACCACTGGTGTTTTGTGGAAAAGCACATGTACACTGCGTTCCAAATTATTATGCAAAAAGTGTTTAGGAGTGATAAGGGAAGAATTTGTTTGTTTGTCAGTTAAACTCATTGATGGTGATGTGTGTCAGGGCTCTTTATATCACTGTAAGCAATTGCAGACACCTGTGCTAATTAGTTTGGCAGGTGTGTCCAATGAAAGGCAAGACTACTTAAGAAGGCTCTCTCACATTATTAAGCAGCTTACATTTTCTGCCAAAATGGGAAAGAAAAAGGATGTGTCGGCTGCTGAGAAGCAACAAATTGTGGAGTGTTTAGGTCAAGGCATGACTACAATCAACATTGTGCGATGATCAGGATGAAGTGTCTTGGCAATCAAGAAGTATGTAGCTGATTCACAGTACACACGTGTGCGTGCTGATAAGGGCAAATTGAGGACTCTTTCCTACAGGCAATTACGTCAGGTTGAAAGAGCAGCGGCAAAAAAGCCTTGTCATAGCAGCAGACAAGTTTTTGAAGCTGCTTGTGCCTCCAACGTCCCCCGAACAACAAGATGCAGGGTCCTTCAGAGGTTTGCAGCTGTGCATACGCCATCCTGTCGACCTCCTCTATCCACTTCACACAAGCAGAAACGGCTCCAGTGGGCCAAACATTACATGAAGACTGATTTCAAAACTGTTTTGTTCACGGATGAGTGCCGTGCAGTGCTCGATGGTCCAGATGGATGGAGTGGAGGATGGCTGGTTGATGGACACCCCACGCAAACACGGCTACAGCGCCAACAAGGAGGAGGTGGAGTAATGTTTTGGGCTGGAATCATGGGGAGAGAGATTGTCGGCCCCTTTAGGATCCCTGAAGGCGCTAAAGATGAACTCCATAATGTATGTGGATTTTCTCAAACAGCACTTCCTGCCATGGTTCAAGAAGAAGAACCGTGTATTTCACAGCAAGATCATTTTTCTGCATGATAATGCACCATCTCATGCTGCACATAAAACATCTGCATCTCTGGCTGATATGGGCATAAAAGGGGACAAACTTATGGTGTGACCCCCATGCTCCCCTGACCTCTACCCCATTCAGAACCTTTGGAGCACCATTAAAAGGAGTGTCTATGATGGCGGGAGGCAGTTCACATCTAAGCAACAGCTCTGGGAGGGTATTCTGTCCTCATGCAAAACAATTGAAGCAGAAACCATCCAAAACCTGACAAATTCAATGGACGAGAGAGTTCAGAAGCTCCTTTCGAACAAGGGGTCCTATGTGAAAATGTAACATCACCTAGAATAAAGTTTTGAGTTGAAAACTGTTTGATTTCAGTTTCTAACAACCTGCTAATGCTTATAATTTCAAAAATGACCATTTTTTTGGTCTTTATTAAAATGAAAAGGTTGATCGAAAAGTTTGGGGGATCTAAGAGTGTGGCAACCCAGTAGTCATGATTACTTCGAATTCTGACAATATGAGGGTCATGCTGCAGGTAGTGCAGCAAGAAGGCACTTATGTGTCTTGCGCATCTCGGAGCCCCAAAATTATTTTCCGGGCTAGATGCAGCTAAAAATTATTTTTAATTTTAAATCTGGTGGAGCTTATTATAGATGGCCTAATAGGATCAGTGCTGCACACTGCTACAAAGCCCAAATTATTTTCCAGTCAAGATACAGATAAACATGATTAGTAATTTGAAAGCTTAAAACGGTTGGTAGGGTGATTTTAACCAATCATCAAGCTTTTACTCTCCCCAGGATGACACAGGGGTAGAAAAGTCGTTTCGGATCCATGATTTGTTCATCTTTATGAACGTGAGTCTGTCTACATTATCAGTGGAGAGCCGCGTGCGCTTATCTGTCAGCACACCACCAGCAGCGCTGAACACACGTTCAGACAGAACGCTGGCTGCGGGGCATGACAAGATCTCCAAGGCGTAAGTGGCTAGCTCCGGCCATTTATCCAGATTGGAAGCCCAAAAAGAGCAAGGGTCCAGTGACACAGTCGTGGCTTCAATGTTTACTTGGAGATACTCCTGTACCATCGTCTCTAGGCGTTGACTATGTGTCAGACTTCTTGTCTCCTGTGGCCTTGCAAAGGATGGGCTAAAAAAGTGGTGAAATGATTCCGCAAAATTGATGTTACCAGCAGATACTGTGGTTCTGTTACGGTTTGAGTGCTGAACACTTGACGGTCCCACGGTTGGCAAGTTGGAACTGTGAGATTCACTACGTGCACCACTGGTGTTTTGTGGAAAAGCACATGTAAGATTCTGCAACAGTCTCTGCTGATACTCCTGCATGCGTGCATCCCTTTCTATGGCAGGAATAATTTCGGCAAATTTACTTTTGTACCGGGGATCTAACAGTGTGGCAACCCAGTAGTCAGGATTATTTCTAATTCTCACAATTCGAGGGTCATGTTGCAGGTAGTGCAGCAAGAAGGCACTCATGTGTGTTGCGCATCCAGGAGCACCAAGTCCCTGTTGTGTTGGTGGCGAGGTAACAATCATGCTTCCTTCCTCTGTCCTCTCCCCCCAACCTCGCACAACAGAAATGTGATCAAGGTCTCCCACATCTGATGAGTCTTCCATCAGTTCGTCCTCCACTTCTTCCTGGGCTCCTGCACCTTCCTCACTAGTTTGGCTGCTACCATGCGCCCTGGTAAAACCATCTCCCCCACCCTCACATGCCTGCCGCCTTGGTGCTGCCGACCGTCTGGACCTTGCAGATGTTAGCCCTTCCGCATACAACTCCTCCTCCTCTACTTCCTCCACCTCCTCTTGTGCCACCACCTGACTCCGAATTCTGTTTAACATGTGCTCCAGCATGTAAATCACCGGAATAGTCATGCTGATAATGGCATCATCAGCACTAAACATCTTCGTCGCCATTTCAAAACTGTGCAGAAGGGTGCATAGGTCCCTGATCTGAGACCACTCCTCCAGCGTGATTTGCCCCACCTCTGGATCTCGTTGGCCCAGGCTATACGTCAGAACGTATTGCACCAGGGCTTGTCGGTGCTGCCACAGTCGCTGCAACATGTGCAGAGTTGAATTCCACCGGGTAGGCACATCGCATTTTAGCCGGTGAAGTGGCAGGACCAACGACTTCTGTAGAGATGTAAGTCGCTGAGCTGCGGGATGCGAACGGCGGAAGTGAGCACACAGCGACCGTGCCCTCTGCAGAAGGCCATCTAGTCTGGGATAGTGGGCTAAAAATTGCTGGACAACCAGGTTCAACACGTGAGCCATACAAGGCACGTGTGTGACATTGCCCCGGCGAAGGGCCGCACCCAGGTTTGCAGCATTGTCGCACACGGCCTTCCCTGGTTTCAGGTCCAGTGGAGACAGCCATTCATGAAATTGGTTCTCCAGAGCTGACCACAACTCCTCAGCTGTGTGACTCACATTTCCCAGACATTTCAAAGTAAAAACCGCCTGATGACGTTGAGCCCTACTGCCAGCATAGTAAGGAGGTGTGCAGGATCCCTTCTGCGCAGTTAGAAAGCTTGTGGCATGACCAGACAGGCTTTGGGTGCAGGTGGAAGACCGAGAGGAGGTTGAGGAGGCAGAAGCAGTGGAGGAACTTTGACATAAAGAGGATTGACGCACAACTCGTGGGGACGGCAAGACTTGGACAGCAGTCCCTTGTCCTGCTGTCACCATAGTTACCCAGTGCCCAGTCAGCGACATGTAACGCCCCTGTCCATGCCTACTCGTCCAAGTGTCTGTGGTGAAATGCACCCTGTCACACACAGAGTTTCTCAAAGAAGCGGTGATGTTGTGTGCGACATGCTGGTGGAGTGCAGGCACACCTTTCTTTGAGAAGTAGTGCCGACTGGGCATCTGGTACTGGGGCACTGCGACGGACATAAGGTCTCGAAAATCCTCTGTGTCCACCAGGCGGAAAGGCAGCATTTCTGTAGCCAAGAGCTTGCAGATGGTGAAATTCAACCTCTTAGCTTTCTCATGGCTAGGAGGAAATGGTCTTTTACTTGTCCACATCTGAGGGACCGAGGGCTGGCTATTGTGCTTAGACGGGGTTGATAAGGGTGTCCCCGGCAAACTGCCGGTCTGTGAGGAAGATGCAGGCGGACATGTTAGGTTGCCTTGATCCAAAGGTGGTGCTATCGATGTCGGACAGCGCTCAACACCAGCTGGTGTTACCACCTCCAAAGAAAATGATGACCTGCCAATCACGCTGGCTGTTGCGGGTAAAGAGGTGGCAGGTCTGCGCCCCAAAACAGGTGTGACTGCTGTCCCCCCAGTCACAGAGGATGAAGAGGCCGCGGATGCACAAGATATGGCAGACGGTGGTTGGCCCGGCCGGCTAGGCCGCATTGTAGCACACTGAGCTTCCCACTGCAACTTATGCTTCATGTCCATGTGCCGGTTCATGCATGAAGTACTCAAACTATGTATTTTTTGGCCTCTACTTAGCTTTTGCTGACAAATGTTACAGATAACACGAGTTGGGTCATCTTTATCGATCTGAAAAAATGCCCAGGCTATGCAAGGCTTAGCACCCATGCGACCTGAAGAGCCACCACGACTTGTGGTGAGAGGCAGAGTTGTGTTTGAGGATGCAGTTGTTGACGTGCTTCCAGTACTACGTCTCTGTCCAGGAAGGCGCAACCTGACCTCGTCGTCACTAGCATCTTCCTCCACCTCCTCTGCTGACCTCATCTCTTGGCTGACTGTGGGTTGACAGTAAGTGGGATCTCCAACCTCATCATCATCACCCTGTGTGTTATCACACCCGTCGTCCTCAGAGCCAACCTGTTCCTGCCCTGACAAAAAACTAAAGTTGTCGCTCCAATCAGGTATTTGAGTCTTATCATCGTCTTCCTCATTGTCTCCACCAACAGGAGTTACAGTTTGGGAATGAGGGTCTACATTATGGTCAGAACCTTCTGCGTCTGGTCCTGGATCCGACTCATAAAGATTCTGGGCATCAGTGCAGATCATTTCCTCGTCTGGATTCACAGAAGCGCTGGAGTCGACCTCTGATTCCCAGGCTATAGTATGAGTAAACAGCTCTGCAGACTCAACCATCTGTTCTACCTCATACTCAGACGTGCAGCTGGAGATTTGGGAGCTGTGAGGAAGCAAGTGCGATTTGGGTGACACCTTTGAGGACTGGAGTATTTGTGATGTTGAAGTTGATGTGGAGGAGAGCCCACTTAAAGGAGCACTTGATATCCGTTGAAGCACCTGCTGTTTTTGTGCCTCATCTGGAATTTGTAGCGATTGGCGTGGCCGTAAGAAAGGGATCTTATCACATTGTCCGCTAAAAGAAGTAGACATTTTAGTTTGGCTGGAAGATGGTCTTTCTTCTGCAGATGTTACTGTTGCTTTAACACCTACCCCACGGACACAACCTTTTTTCCCCTTCCCAACACGCCTATTCCCCTTTCCACCAGCAGCAGGCCTTTTTCCACTCATTTTGGTGGTTAACTAATTCACAACTCTGGAGTTGTTTGCACAAAAAAACAATGGATGGTAACCGAGCAGAGCTGAGTGGCCAAACTGTGGTATTAGGCCAAAACTATTGGCTGGGTTAGATGCAGAAAAAAATTATATTCAGTTTGCAACCTGATGGAGGTCAGTATAGATGGACTAATACAACAAGTCCCACACACAGCTAGAAGCCCAATATTTTTTCAGAGCTAGATGCAGAAAAAAATATATTCAGTTTGCAACCTGATGGAGGTCTGTATAGATGGATTAATAGAACAAGTCCCACACACAGCTAGAAGCCCAATATTTTTTCAGAGGTAGATGCAGAAAAAAATATATTCAGTTTGCAACCTGATGGAGGTCAGTATAGATGGACTAATACAACAAGTCCCACACACAGCTAGAAGCCCAATATTTTTTCAGAGGTAGATGCAGAAAAAAATTATATTCAGTTTGCAACCTGATGGAGGTCTGTATAGATGGATTAATAGAATAAGACCCACACACAGCTAGAAGCCCAATATTTTTTCAGAGGTAGATGCAGAAAAAAATATATTCAGTTTGCAACCTGATGGAGGTCAGTATAGATGGACTAATACAACAAGTCCCACACACAGCTAGAAGCCCAAATATTTTTTCAGAGGTACTGTAGATGCAGATAAAAATTATTTTTAATTTGCAACCTGATGGAGGTCAGTATAGATGGACTAATAGAGAAAGTCCGACACACTGCTAGAAGGCCAAATATTTTTTCAGAGCTAGATGCAGAAAAAAATTAGATTCAGTTTGCAACCTGATGGAGGTCAGTATAGATGGACTAATAGAACAAGTCCCACACACTGCTAGAAGGCCAAATATTTTTTCAGAGCTAGATGCATACAAAAAATTATTTTGAATTTGCAACCTGATGGAGGTCAGTATAGGTGGACTAATAGAACAAGTCCCACACACTGCTAGAATGCCAAATATTTTTTCAGAGCTAGATGCAGAAAAAAATTATATTCAGTTTGCAACCTGATGGAGGTCTGTATAGATGGATTAATAGAACAAGACCCACACACAGCTAGAAGCCCAATATTTTTTCAGAGGTAGATGCAGAAAAAAATATATTCAGTTTGCAACCTGATGGAGGTCAGTATAGATGGACTAATACAACAAGTCCCACACACAGCTAGAAGCCCAATATTTTTTCAGAGGTAGATGCAGAAAAAAATATATTCAGTTTGCAACCTGATGGAGGTCAGTATAGATGGACTAATACAACAAGTCCCACACACAGCTAGAAGCCCAAATATTTTTTCAGAGGTACTGTAGATGCAGATAAAAATTATTTTTAATTTGCAACCTGATGGAGGTCAGTATAGATGGACTAATAGAGAAAGTCCGACACACTACTAGAAGGCCAAATATTTTTTCAGAGCTAGATGCAGAAAAAAATTATATTCAGTTTGCAACCTGATGGAGGTCAGTATAAATGGATTAATAGAGCAAGACCCACACACAGCTAGAAGCCCAATATTTTTTCAGAGGTAGATGCAGAAAAAAATATATTCAGTTTGCAACCTGATGGAGGTCAGTATAGATGGACTAACAGAGAAAGTCCCACACACTACTAGAAGGCCAAATATTTTTTCAGAGCTAGATGCAGAAAAAAATTATATTCAGTTTGCAACCTGATGGAGGTCTGTATAGATGGATTAATAGAACAAGACCCAAACACAGCTAGAAGCCCAATATTTTTTCAGAGGTAGATGCAGAAAAAAATATATTCAGTTTGCAACCTGATGGAGGTCAGTATAGGTGGACTAATAGAACAAGTCCCACACACTGCTAGAAGGCCAAATATTTTTTCAGAGCTAGATGCAGAAAAAAATTAGATTCAGTTTGCAACCTGATGGAGGTCAGTATAGATGGACTAATAGAATGATGCTATGCCCAAAAGATTTTACTTCACTAGGTGCAGTAAAAAAATTGGTATTCTATACACAGGTGGTATATCTTGCAACACAGATAGGCTACTCCACTGACTAACACACTCTGCAATAGGCCAAAAAGGATTAGCTTTGCTAGATTCAGCCAAATGCTGTGAAAAAAACTTGCACAGCACTGGCACAGACCTGCCTGGCAAAAACTGATAGGAACTGATGTAACCTAGTCCTGAAAAGGACTCCAATTACAATTAGTCTTTACTCCCACAACCTATCTATTTAAGAGCACAGACCTGCCTGATAAAAGTCGTAGGAAATGCTGTAACCTAGTCCTTAAAAGGACTGCAATCACAACTATTCCCTACTCCCAAGCTATCTGTAGATTTGTGCGAAAATTGGCTTGAAATTAACAAGGTATAGCGCACACAGCAACAGCGGTGCCGTCTAACACGCAGCTGCAGCAGTGAAAAAATGGTGGCGACGGGGAAAATGGCTTGGTCTTATAGGGCAAGGACATGTGACATACACTGCCAATGACACATGCCCTTGCTTGTGTGAAAAAAAGCACTTTGCTCCGTGTGTGCGCTGCTGATAGGCTGACAGATTGCACCTCCCCACTGCAAATGCGGGAAAGAGAAAAAAAAAATGGAGATCTTCATTGTTCCTGCAGAGATCCATCCCCTGCCCCTCCCCCCACCCCGCTGTACACTCAAACTGCGTATTAACATTAATTTTCATCATTACTGATAAAAAATCCAGTTATGATTTTGGTGCACGAACAGTTATCGAACATAACCTCGAACAGCCGAATTTTTCTCAAATTGTTCGTGTTCGCCGAACGGCTCGAACACCGCCCAAAACAGCTCGAATTTGAGATTGGCGAACAGTTCGAGTAGAACAACGCTCATCTCTAGTAATCACCAAGGACGGAGGAGAAACCACTAGTGTCGTCTCCAGGGACCACCTCAAAAGATGCCCCGAGCAACTCCGTAGTGTAAAAGAGGATCAGAGTGACCTTGAACCCGCAGAGGACAAGGAAGAAATGGTCAGCACCGTTCTCGGAGAGTTCCCTCAGTCCTCGACTCGCATAAATGATGCCATAGTGGTACCCATCCTGCATTTCCTGCAACCGGCACAGCAACAACCAACACCAGAGCCGGAAGGTGAAGAGGAGCAAGCGGTTCCAGAGGCAGAAGAGCCTGTACCAGCAGCCCAGGAGAGTCAACCCTCTGCTGACAGTGAGCCTGCCATGCCTGCGGTAAGCCAAAGGACCCGCAGACAGCTGCCTGCCCTACCTGTACACCCAGCTGGTAGCTGTACCCCTAACGCTAGTGGGGAAAGCCAGGTTGGTCCACCACCAGACAGTGGGTTAAGGAGGTCAACCAGGAGCACAAAGGGGCAGATACCCGCTCGCTGAAGAATATAGAGTGTACTAAAATTGTAAATAACCTTGTTGCCAAATGTTGAAATGTTTGCAAAGTTACATGCATGTTTGGTAATTCTGTGTTTCAGTTTCTTGCAGCTACCGTAAGGACTCAAAGGTTATGGACTTTGTATAACCGGGACCTTGTATGGACTGCGTTCGGAGCCTAACCAAGGAATGAACTAAGACTGTAAAGGACTTGGGGTAGGACAGACCCCCACCTGGTTAAGGCTCTCCGTTGTGTTGGTGATATGGACACCCGGTCACAGACCACACTGTGACCTTAAGAACTCAATCTGTGCGTCGTCTGTCTGTTAATGTTTTATGGTTATGCATATTGTCTTTGTTTACTGTTTAGTCCCGGAGTACTAAATTTCACTAGGGGGGAATGTGTCACCCTGGCCTGGATGCCACAAAATGTAATAAAGCTGTGTCTGAGAGCAGGGGGGAGGTTCTCTGGTCAGGGGAACATTAGCATGCAATGCCTCCTGTCTCAGGCCAGTAGGGGGAGCTGGCTGCCCCTATAAAAGCTGGTACTGGGGGCAGGGTTAGTGAGAACTGGATGGCCTGTCTCAGCACTGAGAGTGGAGCAGGGACAGACAGTTGCACTGCACCTAAGAGGAAGTGTGGCAGGAGGAGAGCCAGGAGGAGAGCCACAAGCCAGAGACAAGAGGCGAAGCAAGCCTGTCTTGGCAGATAAGAGACTGACTTTACCAGACTTTGGTGTCTGAGGCTGGGAGGAATCTACATCCTTCAGCAGAGAACCAGTCCGCAAGGGACTGTATATTCCTTGGCCTAAGAAGCCTGGAGGCCCTGCCACAACCGAAGGGACCAGTAAAGCCGTACAAGGCTGGGAGCAGAAAGGAACCCACGTCGCAGGCCATACAGGCGAGAATACACGGAAAGCTTGGAAACGTGGGCTGTTACCCTATAACGAGGAGATAGCCAGAAGGAGCGCAGAAAACACGGTAGGCCTACACCCTCACCCTGACGAGGGCCAATTTCCCCGTTGCTCTCAGACATCCAGGTCCCCTCCTAGCCGGGACTGTTAATGGGTCAGTTTACCTGTTTTAGTAAAGACCCTGGACTGCAACGTGTTGTCTGTGTGCTCCTTGCTCCTCCAGCACTATCAGCACCGGGACTCTCACTACCATTACTCCCACCATCCACTACACTGCCCTGGGGCCGCACTCTTCCCGAGGGGAGTCACACCATCCCAGCTGCATATATCATCAGCCCCAGCGGTCTTCCCTGCAGCGGCGGTTCTTAATGACCGCAAATCCACGGGTGGCGTAGTCGGACGAAACCAATAGCACAAAACGGACTACCACTGGCCTGACCACCCTGAGCCATGGAACCGGGTTGCCACTACTACTCCCATCGTTCCCCCTATTGCCCGGATCCGAGTGCCCCACGGCCCAGGGGGCGAGTCACATCTGCACCTGTCATTGTCTACCTTCAATTTGCCCTTATTTTATACCTTAAGCAGTTTGACAGATAGGAGACCAGAAGAATAGAAAAAAGACCTACCCCACTTCTTGTAATCTGTCTTGGCATCTCTGCTGCTAGATATGGACTGGACCCTACAACAGGCAGTAGGCAACAAGTTAGACAGAAGGGAAGCACCTAGTTCCCCGCACTTGGCAGTAATTTTTCAGGTGCGGAATATAAATTTTAAAGCGGTTATCAGCTACTTTGCATTTTTTTGGCTATTGATCTAAGGACTACCAGCAGGAACTCCTGCAGACAATTCTGAGACACTAGCGGTAAGTAGAAGTGCGAGAACACCTGCACTTCCTCACTGTCATAGGCATTTGTAACCGGTGACTGGTTTTCCTGTAGCCCACAATAGCAGCAGATCATGGTGCTGTCTTGGGTAAAGAGAAAATAACTGGGTGAGTGCTGGCCGGCTATTTAGGGGACGGAGGAGGCCGGAATTTTTTTTTTTTTAATGCCTATGACAATTTTTACATATACCGGTATTTTATATTCCTCATGTTCATGACACTACTGTCACAAGCTATGGGGAATAAGGTGTGAGTTGGCCGGCTATTAAGGGGTGGAAGGAGGCCGGATTTTTTTTTTTTTTTTTTTTTTTATGCCAATTATTGTATTTTACCTGTAATGGGTTCTCAAGGTCATGACAGTACTGTTATGACCAATGAGAAATAAGATGTGACTTGGCCATCGATTTAGCCATAGATGTGCTTTTATTGAAAACCTACACAAAAGCATGGTCTTACTCCGTGACAACAAGTTAAAACTACTTTTGGCATATCTACCAGTCTAATATCTTACCATTCATTCTTTTTTTGGGTAGGTGGCTCATTTTAATCAGCATGCTGCTAGCACTATATGTGCAGGAACCCCCTTGCTCCCTCACTTCTTAGTGTGCATTGCATCTGTGCCTGCCATTGTCTACCTTCAATTTGCCCTTCTTTTATACCTTAATCAGTTTGACAGATAGGAGACCAGAAGAATAGAAAAAAGACCTACCCCACTTCTTGTAATCTGTCTTGGCATCTCTGCTGCTAGATATGGATTGGACTTGACAACAGGTAGTAGGCAACAAGTTAGACAGAAGGGAAGCACCTAGTTCCCCGCACTTTGCAGTAATTTTTCAGGTGCGGAATATAAATTTTAAAGCGGTTATCAGCTACTTTGCATTTTTTTAGCTATTGATCTAAGGACTACCAGCAGGAACTCCTGCAGACAATTCTGAGACACTAGTGTAGCACCCTGAGGATTCGGCTGCTACAGGGGTATTACACCTCAAGCCAGAGGTGTGGTATTCCACTCCCGGGTAAGGATGGAGTGTGGAACTGAGCTCAGTAGGCTGCATGCACTACACACATCCCATTTCCGGGGGACAGACCAATGGTACTCCCACTAGAGAAATGTGCAGGTACGATAGTGTCTGTCCCTGGCTGGAGTGGGAGGGGGGTGGAACATCCCAGTAGTGTAGGGGCAGATAGGGGGAGCAGTCTGGGTAAAGCTAGGAGCTCATTGGGTGCTGGTCACCTGAGCTCACACATAGAGGGAGTATATAAGGTGGGAACCATCTTAGATCAGGGTCAGTCAGTCTGTCAGAGTTGAGTAAGAGAGCAGAGGAGAAGAGCAGCTCCAAGGCCCAGAGAGAGAGAGAGGAGAAAGAAGGACCCAGAGGGGGAGAAGAGAGAACTCTAAGAACCCAAGATTAGATCAGAGGGTGAAGAGTTGGAACAAGGGTACCGGATCCCAAGCTGGTGGAGGGCACTAATCCTTAGCCAGAGACCGGAGGTCGTGGGCAGGATCTGCCACGACCACCCACTAAATCCACCCGGAAGGCAAACCAAGAATAGGGTCAGGGAACCCAGAGACAAGGGTTTACCAACAAGAGGCCCGAGGGAGCCGGACTTAGGTGGATCCCTGGTGGGGAAGGCCAGAGAGAAGGACAAGTCAGAAAGGGAGCTCAGGATCACGCTCCAGAATTACTTGGGAGTTGGCCGAGTCCAGGACCTGGTGGACGCAGCACGGCTCGGGCGGTCACTCAAGGCCGGAGTGACCAGCATAACAGCAGTAAGTAAAGACCCTGAACTGCACAGCCCGACTCTGAGTCTCATTACCATCCTCCCTGCACCTCCACAACCACCATCCTCTACACCTGACCCCCTGAGGCTATACCCCTCCCGTTGGGGGTTATACTACCTGAGCTGCACACACATCACCAGCCTCAGTGGACCCTGCTGCAGCGGCGGCCGTATTGACCGCAATTCAACGGGTGGCGTAGTCGACATAAAAGAACATCTAGTAACATCTGTAGGACTGCCACACACTGAGCTTGACACCCTGGGCACGGACCGGGTCACCGCCACTCGGAGACTACAACCCCCATCTGATCCGGCTCCGGGTATTCCCCAAACAACACTGGCCCAGGGGGCGCGTCAACTTTGGCGTAGTCGGCAGGATTACGTGCCCGCAACAACCGGGTACTGCGTGCCTGAAGAAAAGTTCACCGTTACCTTAAAAAGAAGTCTCCCGCCGGTTCCGGAGGGTCCCCGCCAACGGACCCCATCACAGGTCGTTTCCCGCCGGTTGTCCGCCATTTGCAGCTTTTTCCCGCCATCCATGGAGTTTCCCGCCACTGGGAGACGATTCCCGCCATTTCCAAAGATTTCCCGCCTTGGAAGAGCGGACGCCATTATGGGCGTGCCAGAGGGTGGCAAGAGGCCACCTCCCATCGTGGGCCAGGTCGAAGAATGGCGCCAAAAGCGGAAACCGCGCCCACCAACAGAGACTGTGATGCTGGAAGTGTCCATCAGCGTGAGAGAACTGCCCCTGGAGCTGACAATCACAAAGTTGCCCCGGGACCACCCTCAATGTGGGTGGAGACAGAACAAGAGAGCAAAGATGGGTGTCACCTGGAGCAGTCTGGAGAGAGCGCACCCGGAGACAAGAGGTCTGGAGAGGAGTCCAGAGAGAGCCTACCCGGAGATGGAGGGAGAGTCAGGCAGCACCGACCCAGTGGTCAGGAGCCTGCTGCAAGCAACAGCCCCACTAGGCTTAGTGGAGGTCCTGGCACAGCTCCCCCGAGACCGGGAGTGTGCACAGACTGCGCTGGAGGGCCTCGCACGGAGGATGGCCCGGGTGCAGCGAGAGACGTTGGCGGAGTGGAGCCGAGAGATGGCCCAGCAGACCGAAACCCGTCAGCGGAGCACGCCACCCGAGACGAGGAGACAGACCGCCTCTGAGGATGGTGCAGGAGGACTGAAGGCCGGAGACGGCGCCGAGAAGGGAGCTGAACGGATGGAGGCAGGTAAAGGGGACGTCTCTACCCCGAGCCGGGAAACCGCGTGCCTGCCCCAGCTCCCCGTCGCAGAGCCCGAAGTTCCCCCTGCCGTGCCCGTCGCGGCATCGTCACCGCCGCCGACTAGGCCTCAACCGGAAACCGCGGCCGCGACCCCTGTGACGTCACACGCCTCGACCTCGAGCGTGGCCAAGCAGGAAATACCACTGGCCTGGTCGCAAGGCCTAGTACACCCGGGCGCCGCAATTCCAACAGCGCCCCCTACCTCCGCGGAGCCACCGGCCTGGTCGCAGGGCCGAATAACCCAGGGCGCCGCCGTTCTTACGGTGCCCTTTGCCTTTAAGGTGCCCCAGGCCTGGTCGCAAGGCCTGGTTAACCCGGGCGCCGCTACCATCAACGCGCCCTCAACATCTAGAGTGCCGCACCTGGGTGAAGATCTATTCGCCCAGCATACGTGCCCGGATGGGCAGCCCTTCATATGGCCCCAGGAGTATATTCAGCTGGAACTCCAGAGAGCAAGGCCCATGTGCGAGCCCCTGATTCCGGCTCCGAAGCCCGTAAAGAGGACCTCGCCCCTGCTAGAGGAGGCACAGTTTGAGTGGGACCCCACCGGAGGAGACCTCATGGGGTTCACTCAGGAGACTCGGGCGGCCGCAGCGGAGCGTGCAGAGTGCTGTCGGCAGCAGCTCGAGGTCTTCGAGAGGGAGCGGAGAGAGAGGCGGGTCCGGGAACAGCAGATGCAGATAAGAAGCGCGGAGCAGAAGAGCCGGACCAGGAGGAACCCCCGTGCAGCTCATGGTCCCCGTACCACCGGGACTGTGATTAAATTCAACCTGCAGCATGGGTGGGGCTTCATTAGAGACCATCATACCCCCGGCGACGTCTTTGTGACCCGCAGAGACGTAGAAAGCCATCTGCCGGAGGGACACAGAGGTCGTGACCTGTATGTAGGGGACGAGGTCACCTTCACCCGGCACAAGTGTGCCAAAGGACCCTACGCCCTCCATGTGCATCGCCTGACGGAGGAGGAGCTGCGGTGTGAGGAGGAGCAAGAGGACCCGGACGGGTCTGAAATTGAAACCAACCAACAAGAAAGAGCAGGAGGACGCCGTCGTTGAAGTACGGTAGAGAGAGACTGTATAAAGTTGCCCGTCGGGGTACCAAGAACTGTTGCTGATTTAAATATGTCCCCGTTGGGACAAGAGTGAACTGTTAACCCGTGTGTCCCTATTCCCATTACCTGGCCGAGGACTGAGAGCGGCCATACCTCCCCTTGTATATAGTTGCGCTTCCTAAGGCGCCCCCTACCGGTTTTATAGGAAGCCATTTTCTTTAACAGACTGTCGCGCTTTTCCCGGTCACAAGTTGCACCGTGGCCGGAGGAGCAAGAGTGTTTACAAGACTGTTATTTATGGAAAGTTTTATATGGAAAAGTTTATGCTGATGATATATATGATGTTTTATATGTTTATATGTTGATGTTTATGAAAAGTAATTGTATGTTTTGGATGTTTTTATCTTTAACAGCCCGGGGACGTGCTGTGATTTACCAGGGGGGAATGTAGCACCCTGAGGATTCGGCTGCTACAGGGGTATTACACCTCAAGCCAGAGGTGTGGTATTCCACTCCCGGGTAAGGATGGAGTGTGGAACTGAGCTCAGTAGGCTGCATGCACTACACACATCCCATTTCCGGGGGACAGACCAATGGTACTCCCACTAGAGAAATGTGCAGGTACGATAGTGTCTGTCCCTGGCTGGAGTGGGAGGGGGGTGGAACATCCCAGTAGTGTAGGGGCAGATAGGGGGAGCAGTCTGGGTAAAGCTAGGAGCTCATTGGGTGCTGGTCACCTGAGCTCACACATAGAGGGAGTATATAAGGTGGGAACCATCTTAGATCAGGGTCAGTCAGTCTGTCAGAGTTGAGTAAGAGAGCAGAGAAGAAGAGCAGCTCCAAGGCCCAGAGAGAGAGAGAGGAGAAAGAAGGACCCAGAGGGGGAGAAGAGAGAACTCTAAGAACCCAAGATTAGATCAGAGGGTGAAGAGTTGGCACAAGGGTACCGGATCCCAAGCTGGTGGAGGGCACTAATCCTTAGCCAGAGACCGGAGGTCGTGGGCAGGATCTGCCACGACCACCCACTAAATCCACCCGGAAGGCAAACCAAGAATAGGGTCAGGGAACCCAGAGACAAGGGTTTACCAACAAGAGGCCCGAGGGAGCCGGACTTAGGTGGATCCCTGGTGGGGAAGGCCAGAGAGAAGGACAAGTCAGAAAGGGAGCTCAGGATCACGCTCCAGAATTACTTGGGAGTTGGCCGAGTCCAGGACCTGGTGGACGCAGCACGGCTCGGGCGGTCACTCAAGGCCGGAGTGACCAGCATAACAGCAGTAAGTAAAGACCCTGAACTGCACAGCCCGACTCTGAGTCTCATTACCATCCTCCCTGCACCTCCACAACCACCATCCTCTACACCTGACCCCCTGAGGCTATACCCCTCCCGTTGGGGGTTATACTACCTGAGCTGCACACACATCACCAGCCTCAGTGGACCCTGCTGCAGCGGCGACCGTATTGACCGCAATTCAACGGGTGGCGTAGTCGACATAAAAGAACATCTAGTAACATCTGTAGGACTGCCACACACTGAGCTTGACACCCTGGGCACGGACCGGGTCACCGCCACTCGGAGACTACAACCCCCATCTGATCCGGCTCCGGGTATTCCCCAAACAACACTGGCCCAGGGGGCGCGTCACTAGCGGTAAGTAGAAGTGCAAAAACACCTGCACTTCCTCACTGTCATAGGCATTTGTAACCGGTGACTGGTTTTCCTGTAGCCCACAATAGCAGCAGATCATGGTGCTCTCTTGGGTTAAGAGAAAATAACTGGGTGAGTGCTGGCCGGATATTTAGGGGATGGAGGAGGTCGTATTTTTTTTTTATGCCTATGACAATTTTTACATATACCGGTATTTGATATTCCTCTTGTTCATGACACTACTGTCACGAGCTATGGGGAATAAGGTGTGAGTTGGCCGGCTATTAAGGGGTGGAAGGAGGCCGGATTTTTTTTTTTTTTTTTTTAATGCCAGTTATTTTATTTTACCTGTAACGGGTTCTCAAGGTCATGACAATATTGCTATGACCAATGAGAAATAAGATGTGAGCTGGCCATTGATTTAGCCATACATGTGCTTTTAGTGAAAACCTACACAAGAGAATGGTCTTGCTCCCTGACAAGTTAAAACTACTTTTGGCATATCTACCAGTCTAATATCTTGCCACTCGCTCTTTTGTGGGTAGGCGGTTCATTTTCGTCAGCATTCTGCTAGCACTATATGTGCAGGAACCTCCTTGCCCCCTCACCTCTTAGTGTGCATTGCATCTGCCATTGGCGACCTTCAATTTGCCCCTCTTTTATACTTTAAGCAGTTTGACAGATAGGAGACCAGAAGAAGAGAAAAAAGACCTACCCCACTTCTTGTAATCCATCTTGACATCTCTGCTGTTAGGTATGGATTAGACTTGACAACAGGCAGTAGGCAACAAGTTAGACAGAAGGGAGACACCTAGTTCCCCACACTTTGCAGTGATCTTTCAGGTGTGGGACATAAATTTTAAAGCGGTTACCAGGTACTTTGCGTTTTTTTGGCTATGGATTTAAGAAATGCCAGCAGGAACTCCCGCAGACAATTCTGAGACACTGGCGGTAAGTAGAAGTGCAAAAACACCTGCACTTCCTCACTGACATAGGCATTTGGTAACCGGTGACTGCTTTTCCTGTAGCCCACAATAGTAGTAGATCATGGTGCAGTCTTGGGTTAAGAGAAAATAGTGGGTGAGTGCTGGCCGGCTGTTTAGGAGATGGAGGAGTCAGGAATTTTTTTTTTAAATGCCTATTATTAATGCCTATAAATTTTTACATTTATTGGTATTTCATATTCCTCATGTTCATGATACTTGTGACGACACAGCTTTTAATCTTAATTGTACAGATGTGTAAATTCAGTATGCCAGGAGCCATACACCTTTATCTTTATGTTGACTTTTGAATTTGTGCTCTTCTTTGGTTGATCAACACAGACTATTGTTTGAATAAGCCTGGATGTTGATCACTTGAGTTGATATTTGTTAATTGATGAATGGCTGTTACATCAGCTCCTACAGCGTATTGTCTGTTAGTTTTGCAAGGCAGCGACAATAATGTTTGCTAATATGCTAATTACATATTTTACTAAGCCAGCTAGTTTGTTGATCTGCAGAGGAGTGGAATACAAAGTATGCAAATTGATTAAATGCTCAAACAAGGAGCCCCAGCCACCTTCCCCCATGACCTGTGAATGATAACCTGAGTCACAGATGTAAATATAAAAAGGGATTTCTATCGTGCTGCAAGTAGAATCAGAGAGACTCTTCAGGACAGCAACCAAGACACATAGCTCCATCATGAGGGATACAGATGTGACTCTACAGGATATCAGCTTAGGGGACCCCAGTCCCAGCTGAAGGGATACAGATCTGCTCCATTGACTATCACAGAACCCATGGATACATTTGCGGAAACCAGGTTGGGACCCTCCAGTCACATAGTTCCATGGAGATGTTTGGGGTAGCCAGGTAGGGACCCTCCGGTCACCTGGAACCCATGGATACGCTCGGCGAAAGCCAGGTTGGGACCATCCATTCACCTTGTTCCATAGATATGTTTGGAGAAGCCAGGGTGGGACCCTCGGGTCTCCTGGTCTCGTACCTCAATGGACTGTCAGCTTCCTAAGCTTGCCACTACCTCCTCTCTGTGGGTGTCCACCCAAAGTGGGGTGCCACTGGTTGAGGTAGTTGGCCCTGGAAGTCCCAAAGTTGCAGCTGCTTTATTCCCGGCGGCCAGCGGGAGGGTGAGACTGTGTAATTTTGCACCATCTTGGCTATTTGCTGGGACTCTTCGATATGTTTATTGTCTGTTTGGTGTTTCAATAAAGCATTGCCACACTGTTTTACCCTTACCCTGTGTTGTCTGAGTAGTATTATGCCCACGGAAGACCCCGTGTCTTCACAACATTACTGTCACATGCTATGGGGAATAAGGTGTGAGTTGGTCGTCCATTAAGGGGTGGAGGAGACCAGTTTTTTTTTTTTTTTTAATGCCATCTATTGTATTTTACCTGTAACGGATTCTCAAGTTCATGACAGTACTGATATGACCAATGAGAAATAAGATGTGAGCTGGCCATCGATTTAGGCATACATGTTTTTTATTGAAAACCTACACAAAAGCAAGCATGGTCTTGCCAGTGCAAGATGTCAGAAGAACAATCCATACACTAGTAGAATTAGGTTTTAAAACTGATTTTTTTTCACCATGGATTCTGTTATAAATCTGCAACTGTGTTACATACACATTTTGTCTAGAATTTTCCTGCAGCAAAAACCACAGTGTGGGTAGGAAAACGCTAAGGTTTTGATACAGCTTTTTCCTTGCATTTTTTCTCATTCATTTTAATGAGTGAAAAACTGCAAAAAAAAAGTTGAAAGTATAGACATACTGCAGATATGTTAAAAAAAAAAAAAAACACTTTGATGTTTCAAATCTCCAAAGAAAAAATAAGCAGCATATGCACGAGATTTCAGAAATCTCATTCACTTTGCTGGTACTGTAAAATGCAGGGTTTTTTTCTGCAGCAAAAACGCAGCTTGTGAACATGCCTTATATTGCAAATGAGTAAAACCATCAGTTTTGAGTAAATTTGCAGCATGCCTATTATGTTGCAGCATGGATAAATGATGTACTGATGTTTGAAAATCCATTTTCATGAACTGCTATTTGTTGCAGACTTTTAATGCTGATGTCTCAATAGAAATCTGTGATAAATCTGACACATCTGAACATAAGCTCAAAAGTCACTAGAAATATTAGATGGAAATTACACATAAATGAAGTTTACATCCTCTCATCAGCGGTACATGTTGGGTGCATCGTCTAATGTATACCTCTGACAGGGGCTGTCACCTCTGAATGGCTGTCTCGGATGCCTATGATGGATGCCATGGTACTTACATTTTTTTTGCATTTCATGAAAGGTAAAAGGGTTAATAAAGGGCCTTGAAGGGGTCGTCCAGGGAAAATAAAACTTTGGCCAGGGGACTGGACATGTAAAACATGACAAACTCATTCATATTCACCTACCGGCACTTATCTGAATCCAGCGCAGGCAGTTCAGTAGTCGGCACAGAAACAGGAAGAGGTGATGTTACCTTTCCACCAGCCATTGGACTGGTGCAGACTGTGATTGACTGCAGCGGTCAGGTAACTTGAGAACTGCATTATTGGATGCATCAGAATGACAGTCTGCTGAAAGTTACCTAACCGCTGCTGCACCACAGACCGCAATGGTCCGGCGGCTGGTGGAGCAAGTATGACAGAGTTTATTATGTTTTACATATCCAGTTTCCCATGGTCAAAGTTTTGCTTTGCCTAGACAACCTCTATAATAAAATTTTTACCCTGGACAGTCATGTCTGAAAGGAGTAGTCCATTACTCGGACAACCCCTTCTCAATCCGCATGTTTCCTCCTTTTAAAATAACACCACTTATACACACTTCCGATACTGGTGCCTTTCCAGCGGTGTCGGCACTGTCTGTCCCAGCGATCGCGTAACAGTGTGACATCAAGTGAACTTTGGCCAACCATGGGCTCCTTCACTCTCCCGCCTTCTGACAAATCACTTACATCCGGAGAAAGTGAGCGCTGTTGCTCTCTCTTTAATTGGACGTATGTGATATGTCTGAGGGTGAGGAGAGTAAAGAGGCCGCTAATTGGCCGCAGGGTTCGCGTGACGTCACACTGTTACGCGATCACCGGAAGAGACAGTGCCGGCTCTGGAGGGGAGTATAAGTGTTGTTATTTTAAAAGGGGGAAACATATGGATTGAGAAGGGGATGTCCAAGTAGTGGAAATAAAATAACAAACAGAGACATACCCACCTACTGTTTCCCCCCGTGGATCCAGAGAAGGCCGCTCTGATGGTCTGCACCAGCACCAGAAGACATAAGGTCACCTTATTTCTTCACTGTATCACCAAGGTCTGTAATTTGCTATATTTGACCTTGAGAGATACCACAAATGGAAAGAAGAACGATGATGGACCGACACGATGGAGGAACAAGTGGATCTAATGGTAACAGGTTAAGCATGTAAATGCAAAAGTGTGAAAACACCTGCACTCCGCCACAGTCATAGGCATTTAGAACCGGTAATTGCCTTTCTTGTAGCCCAAAATAGCAGCAGATTATGGTGCTGTCTTTGGCTAAGAAGAAATAAATAGGTAAGTGTTGGCAGGCTATTTCTGGGTTGAGGAGACCGGATATTTTTTTGTAACGCCTATCACAATTTTTACAAGTACCGGTAATTTTAATTACGCATGTTCATGACACTACTGTGGAATAAGGTGTGAGTTGGCCAGATATTAAGGGGTGGAGGAAGCTGCATTTTTTTAAATCCCTATTATAATTTTATCTATAACTGGATCTCAGGGTCATGATAGTACTGTTATGGCAATGAGAAATAACATGCATTATACTTATTTATATAGTGCCATTAATCCCCAAGAAATTCTCATCACTGTCCCCACTGGGGCTTTCAATCTAAATTCCCTGTCAGTATGTCTATGGAGTGTGGGAGGAAACTACTCGTTTGTCAGTTGATTTGGTCATTCATGCCAACATAAAAATCATAGTTATTGGCAGCACATTTATCACGCAAACTAAAGACAACAAGGGAGACAAACAAAGGGGATAACTTAGCTTGAGCAGACACCAGAGGGGAAACGCCAACTGTCCTCCAAGTGCACCAGAGAAGAAGCTAGCCGACTGCTAGAGCTCCAAGCCAAAGCCAAGGAACATAGAAATATCACCGGCGGTTCCCTGCATAAAACTGAGGGTTTTTAACTCCCTTGAAAGGGTGTGTCAATTGACAGCAGGAGGGAGGTCGCCCCTGGGTCTTAAAGTAAGAAAGATTACGAAGGCGTCTACAATGCCAAACGTAGTGACCTTCTGCAGCCAAAACCAGAGTGACTGTCTATAACACCGGACACACCCGTGACAACATTGCCCTCTGATACAAATACAAATACAAAATACAGGATACAAATCTCCTACTGGAAATGGACCTTTGGCCACATTCAGTATTTGGTCAGTATTTTACGACCCGTATTTGTTAACCAAAACCAGGAGTGGATCAGAGGAAAAGTATAATAGAAACACGTCACCACTTCTGTATTTATCACTCACTCTTGGTTTTGGCTTACAAATACTGATGTAAAATACTGACCAAATACTGAACGTGTATATAGTCGATCAATGTTTGTTATCGGCATAAATCTTACCATACACATGCATCTATAGTTATTATCGGCAATGACACTCAGCTCTACCTTTCTGGCCCACACTTCACCTCTCTGCTGTCCAGAATCCTGGAGTGTCTATCTGCCATATCCTCCTTCTTCTCCGCTCCCTTCCTAAAGCTCAATGAGGACAAATCTGAACTCATTATCTTTCCTTCATCTCACGTATTTTCCCCACCTGATTTATCTATCACAATAAATTACATCATGACCGGAAATCAGCTGCCTCGGAGTAACCCTTGACTTTGCCCTGTACTTTGAACTACACATCAAAGCTCTCACCACCTTCTGCCGCCTCCAGATTAAAAATATTTAAAAATCCGCCCTTCCCTAAACCCTTAAACTACTAAAATGCTTGAGCATGTGACGCGCCCCCTGGGACATATTCCTTTTTGAGGGGAATACCCGGCACCGGATCAGATGGGGGGGGTTGTAGTCTCCGAGCGGCTGTGACCCGGTCCCGTGCCCAGGGCGTCAAGCTCAGTGTGATGTGGCAGTTCTACAGATGTTACTAAAGTTCTTTTGTGTCGACTACGCCACCCGTTGTGATGCGGTCACTGTGGCCGCCGCTGCAGCAGGGTCCGCTGAGGCTGATGGTGGGTGCGCAGCTTGGTGGGATAACCCCCAACGGGAGGGGTATAGCCTCAGAGGGGACAGGCGCAGAGGATGGGGGTTGTGGTGGTGTAGTGCAGACGGCAGTGAAGACAGAGTCGGGTTGTGCAGTTAAGGGTGTTTACTTACTGCAGATGTTGTACTGGTCACTCCAGCTGCTAGTGACCACCCGAGCCGTGCTGCGTCCACCAGGTCCTGGATCCAGCCAACCCCCAAACAAGTCCGGAGCGTGGCCCTGAGCTCTCCTTCTGTCCCGTTCTTCAGCCGTCCCCACCAGTGATCCACCTAGGTCCAGCTCCCTCGGGCCTTCTGTTGGGACACCCTTGGCCCTGGGTTCCCTGACCCTTCATGTGGTGTGCCTTCGGGGTGAATGTGGTGGGTGACCGTGACAGACACTGCCCACGGTCTCCGGTCTCTGGCTGGGGATTGTTTTTACCCCCACCAGCTTGGGTTCCGGTACCCTGATGCTGACTCCTCACCCGGTGCTCTGATTTGGGTTCTTGGGTCCCTTCTCTTCTGTGCTCTGGGTCTTTCTCTTTTCTCCTCTCTCACTCTGGGTCTTGGTCTTTCTTCTCTCCTCTCCCAACTTGTTTTCTGCAGCTGATCCTCTCTGCATCTGACTCTCTGCGTCTGACCCTGATCTTAGTTGGTGCCCACCTTATATACACCCTCTATGTGTGAGCTCAGGTGACCAGCACCCAATGAGCTCCTAACTTTACCCAGGCTGCTCCCCCTATCTGCCCCTACACTACATGGGATGTACCACCCCCCTCCCACTCCAGCCAGGAACAGACTCGGTCGTACCTGCACATTTCTAAGTGGGAGTACCGTCGGCCTGTTCCTCGGAAATGGGATGTGTGTAGTGCATGCAGCCTACCGAGCTCAGTTCCACTCTCCATCCTTACCCGGGAGTGGAATATCACACCTCTGGGTTGAGGTGCAATACCCCTGTAGCAGCCGAATCCTCAGGGTGCTACATTCCCCCCTGGTAAATCACAGCACGTCCTCGGGCTGTAAAGACAAAAACACCAAAACATACAAAATTTTTTTTTTTTTTTCATATAAACATATAAAACATATAAAAAACATTATATAAATAACATATCTTAGCAGATAAAACTTTCTCGTCGTCTCCTGTTTCCGGTTCCTCCTCCGGACACTGTGCACCGTGTGTCCGGGAAAAGTGCGACAGTCTCTTAGAAAATCTGGTTTTCTATAAAACCGGTAGGGGGCGCTTTAGGACGCGCAACTATTTACAGGGGAAGTTGGCCGCTCTCAGTCCTCGGCCAGGTAGAGGGAAGGGAATGGCTGCTCACAGTCCTCAGCCTGTAGGATGAAGGGGTTAACGGGTAAACAGTTCACTGGTCCCAACGGGGACTATTTTAGCAGCAACGGTTCACTGTGCCCCGACGGGCAACTATATACAGTCTCTATTCCCGTCCTCAACGACGGCTCCCTCCTGCTCTTTCTTAGTGATACGGTGTTGCTTCAGACCCGTCCGGGTCCTCTGGCTCCTCCTCCCCGTACCGCAACTCCTCCTCCGTCAAGCGGTGTACGTGAAGGGCGTAAGGTCCTTTGGCACACTTGTGCCGGGTGAAAGTGACCTCATCTCCGACGTAGAGGTCACGGCCTTTGTGACCTTCCGGCAGGTGGGACTCGACGTCTCTGCGGGTCACAAAAACGTCACCGCGGTTGTTACGGTCCCGAATAAAGCCCCACCCATGCTGCGGGTTGAACTTTATCACCGTCCCGATGGTGCGGGGACAGTGCGCTGCACGGGGGTCCCTCCTAGTCCGGCTCTTCTGCTCCGCGCTCCGGATTTGGGCCTGTTGTTCTCTGACCCGCCTCTCCTCCCGTTCTCTCGTAAACTCTGCTAGCTGCTGACGACAACACTCAGTACGCTCAGCGGCGACTGCCCGAGTTTCCTGAGTGAACCCCATTAAATCTTCTCCGGTGGGGTCCCACTCAAACTGTGCTTCCGCTAGCGGGGGCGAGATCCGTGCCACGGGCTTCGGAGCCGGAATCAGGGGTTCATCCAGGGGTCTTAGTCTCTGCTGCCGTTCCAGCTCATGGTATCCTTCGGGCCAGATGAAGGGCCGCCCGTCCGGCCATGTGAGCTGGCTGAACAAGTCCTCCCCCAGGTGTGGCACCCTTGGTATTGCGGGCGCGGGCGCGGTGGTGGTGGCGCCCGGGTTGCCCAGGCCTTGCGGCCAGGCCTGGGGCACCTGGAAGGTGAAGGGCACCGTTAATACGGCGGCGCCCTGGGCTACCTGGCCTTGCGGCCAGGCCGGAGGCTCCGCGGAGGTAGGGGGCGCTGTTGGTGATGCGGCGCCCGGGGGTACTAGGCCTTGCGACCAGGCTGGTGGTATTTCCTGCTTTGTCACGCTCCGGGTCAAGGCGCGTGACGTCACAGGGGTCGCTGCGGCGGCTTCCGGTCGGGGCCTAGTCCATAGCGGTGACATGGCGGCTACGGGCACAGCAGGGGGACTTTCGGGCTCTGCGACGGGGAGCTGGGGCAGGTGAGCGGTGTCACGGCTTGGGGTATAGGCGTCCCCTTTACCTGCCTCCATGCGTTCGGCTCCCTTCTCGGCGCCGTCTCCGGCCTTGGGTCCTCCCGCGCCATCCTCAGAGGCGGTCTGCTTCCTCTTCCAGGGTAGCGTGCTCCGTTGACTGGTCTCAGCTTGCTGGGTCATCTCCCGGCTCCACTCCGCCAGTATCTCGCGCTGCACCCGGGCCATCCTCCTTGCGAGGCCCTCCAAGGCAGTTTGTGCACACTCCCGGTCTCGGGGGAGCTGCGCTAAGATCTCCGCTAGACCTAGCGGGGTTGTGGACTCTAGCAGGCTCCTGACCATCGGGTCGGTGCTGCTCTGCTCTGCCTCCGGCAGGCTCCTGGCCAGCGGGCCGGTGCTGCTCTGCCCTCCTTCCTCGGTCTCTAGCAGACTCCTGGCCAGCGGGCCGGTGCTGTTCTGCTTTCTCTCCATCTCCGGGTGAGCTCCTCCGCTACTCCTCGTTAGACCTCTTGCCTCCGGGTGCGCTCGCTCCAGACTGCTCCAAGCGACACCCATCTTCGCTCTTTTCTTTCGTCTCCTCCCACTTCGAGGGCGGTCCCGGGGCAACTCGGTGACTGTCAGCTCCAGGGGTAGTTCTTTCACGCTGACAGACACCTCCAGCATCACAGTCTCTGTTGGTGGGGGCGGTTTCCACTTTTGGCGCCATTTTCTGTCCCGGCCCACGATGGGAGGTGGCCTCTTTCCCTCCTTTGGCACGCCCATAATGGCGTCCGCTGCTCTTCCAAGGCGGGAAATCTGCGGTTTTGGCGGGAAGCGTCGCCCAGTGGCGGGAAACTCTGCAGATGGCGGGAACAAGTTGGAAATGGCGGACAATCGGCGGGAAACGACTGGTGATGGAGTCCGATGGCGTGGACCCTCCGGAACCGGCGGGAGACTTCTTTCTGAGGTAAACTTGCACTTTTCTTCAGGCACGCAGTACCCGGGTGTTGCGGGCACGTAATCCTGCCGACTACGCCAAAGTTGACGCGCCCCCTGGGACATATTCCTTTTTGAGGGGAATACCCGGCACCGGATCAGATGGGGGGGGTTGTAGTCTCCGAGCGGCTGTGACCCGGTCCCGTGCCCAGGGCGTCAAGCTCAGTGTGATGTGGCAGTTCTACAGATGTTACTAAAGTTCTTTTGTGTCGACTACGCCACCCGTTGTGATGCGGTCACTGTGGCCGCCGCTGCAGCAGGGTCCGCTGAGGCTGATGGTGGGTGCGCAGCTTGGTGGGATAACCCCCAACGGGAGGGGTATAGCCTCAGAGGGGACAGGCGCAGAGGATGGGGGTTGTGGTGGTGTAGTGCAGACGGCAGTGAAGACAGAGTCGGGTTGTGCAGTTAAGGGTGTTTACTTACTGCAGATGTTGTACTGGTCACTCCAGCTGCTAGTGACCACCCGAGCCGTGCTGCGTCCACCAGGTCCTGGATCCAGCCAACCCCCAAACAAGTCCGGAGCGTGGCCCTGAGCTCTCCTTCTGTCCCGTTCTTCAGCCGTCCCCACCAGTGATCCACCTAGGTCCAGCTCCCTCGGGCCTTCTGTTGGGACACCCTTGGCCCTGGGTTCCCTGACCCTTCATGTGGTGTGCCTTCGGGGTGAATGTGGTGGGTGACCGTGACAGACACTGCCCATGGTCTCCGGTCTCTGGCTGGGGATTGTTTTTACCCCCACCAGCTTGGGTTCCGGTACCCTGATGCTGACTCCTCACCCGGTGCTCTGATTTGGGTTCTTGGGTCCCTTCTCTTCTGTGCTCTGGGTCTTTCTCTTTTCTCCTCTCTCACTCTGGGTCTTGGTCTTTCTTCTCTCCTCTCCCAACTTGTTTTCTGCAGCTGATCCTCTCTGCATCTGACTCTCTGCGTCTGACCCTGATCTTAGTTGGTGCCCACCTTATATACACCCTCTATGTGTGAGCTCAGGTGACCAGCACCCAATGAGCTCCTAACTTTACCCAGGCTGCTCCCCCTATCTGCCCCTACACTACATGGGATGTACCACCCCCCTCCCACTCCAGCCAGGAACAGACTCGGTCGTACCTGCACATTTCTAAGTGGGAGTACCGTCGGCCTGTTCCTCGGAAATGGGATGTGTGTAGTGCATGCAGCCTACCGAGCTCAGTTCCACTCTCCATCCTTACCCGGGAGTGGAATATCACACCTCTGGGTTGAGGTGCAATACCCCTGTAGCAGCCGAATCCTCAGGGTGCTACACATGCCCTCATCATCTTCCGCCTCGACCACTGCAACATCCTCCTCTGTGACCTACCTGATGCCTCACTAATTGATTTTTCTCCTCGCTATTCCTTCGCTTCCCACCTTTGCAAATCCTTTCATTGGCTCCCAATTCCCCAGCGTATCCAGTTCAAACTACTAACAGTGACCTACAAAGCCATGCATAATCTGTCTCCTCCGTACATCTCCAAACTAATCTACCGATATCTTTCCTCACGTAATCTCTGGTCCTCACAAGACCTCCTTCTCTCCTCCACACTTATTCCTTCCTCACCCAATTGTCCCCAGGACTTCTTCTGAATGTCCCACATCCTCTGGAATTCTGGCCTCAATACATCCGATTATCCACCACATTCGGATCCTTCAGACGGAACCTGAAAACCCAACTCTTCAAGAAAGTTTACAACCTGCAATGACCACGCTGCCACCTCAACACCACCGGAGCTACTGCAACCCCCCAACCTACTGTCTCCTGTCCCATCATCCTGTAGAATGTAAGCCCGCAAGGGCAGGGTCCTCTTCCCTCTATACCAGTCTATCATTGTTAGTTTGTTTACTGTAAGGCTATGTGCACACTGTTCGTTTTTGATGCGTTTTTTTCCACGCGGAAATGCACCAAAAACGCTAGGTAATCCGTGTGCCAGCTAATGCAATGGCAATCCTGAAGTGCTGTGCACATGATCAGGAATTTTCCTGTCAGGATTGTCATTGCATTTAAATCTGCAGCACGTCAATTCTTTGTGCGTTTCTGCAGCGTTTTTCACCCATAGACTTGAACTGAGTCAGTCAAATCTGCAGCAAAAACGCAGGTATAAATATATTTACAGATTTGCTGCGGATGTTTGCTGCGTGTTTGACTGACTCAATTCCAGTCAATGAGTCAAAAACGCCGCAAAAACGCACAAAGAATGGTACCTGGGGAAGACTACTCCTCCCATCATCTGACAGCCGCTCTCGCTGATAACAGCGGGAGCAGGCGTGGCTGAGGGGAGAAGTAGTCTCCACAGTCAGCGTCTGTGTGGTGTTCAAAAAAAAAAAAGTAAAAATCTATATTAAAATAAATTTTATCACCTGACCGCCCTCCTCCCGATGTTCCACGGCGACCCGATCACCCGGCAGCTGGCAATATATTGACAGGAGAGCGACCTCTCCCGGCAGTGTACATCACTGCGCTGCTGGGACTGAGTTCACTGGAGTTCATCAGCTGAAGATCAGCTGACAAGCTCAAGGACTTCACTTATGGCATTGGGGCAACACTGATGCAGAAAGTGAGGACACTGGAGATTATCAGCTGATCTTCAGATGATGAATTCCGGTGAACTCAGCCCCAGCAGCGAAGCAATGTACACTGAAAGGAGTGATTACACTCCTGTCAGTGCATAGTGCTGTCTTCTACACCAGTCACATCAGTGATTGCTGGTGTGACTGCTGTGGAAGTGACCCAGATCGTCATGGGACACTGGGATTACTTCTTGACAGTGGACAGGTAAGAAATCTGGTTGTTTTTTATTTTAGTTTTTTTCTTACAGGAGACAAGGGCTTCGAGGATTGGGCGCTAAGTGAGTATATGGTGTTTTTTATTTTTGAATAAAAGATTAAAACCGTGTGGAAATTTAATAAACAACATACTTTATTCTGCCCGTATCTTTATTTGAAAAAATGTCAAAAACCTTACTACGTGGTGAGTAATGGGGGCGCCCCTCCATTACTAACCTGGACTTCATGTCAGCCAATACAAGGCTCATATGAACCCCAACCTTATTACCCCACTCGCCACCGCTACACGGCAGTGGGAAGAGCGGAGGTTAACCACCAGATTTGGCGCATCTTATGAATGTGCCATTTCTGGTGCTGCTGAGAGCTGATATTATTAGCCTATTATTAGCCATGGAGGGGGCCAGGATCCATGGTCCCTTTCCAGGTTATTAATATCAGTCCGCAGCTGTCTGTTTAGCCTTTGCTGGTTAGATTTTATAGGGGGACCCTACGTAATTTTTTTCTGTAATCTAGCCAGTAAAGGCTAAGCAAACAGCTGTGGGCTGTTACTAATAGCCAGGGAACATTTATGGCTAATGGCCCCTTCCCCGGCTACTAATATCAGCTCCCAGCGGTTGGCTTACCCTCTACTGGTTATGAAAATGACACGGGACCCCACGCCATTTTTATTTTCAATTTTAGGCAATGTGCCCACAATCCATTCATAGTAGCGCTTTGGACGCAGCATATTTTGGATAAATCAAAAAACGCATAAAAAAAAGCATCAAAATCATGGCAAAACGTGCGTTGTTTCTGCGTTTTTCCGGCCTAGAGATACAGAAACCTTAAGGAATTTTCTGCATTCAAATCTTGAACATGCGTACATAGCCTAAGTGATATCTGTATTTTGTATGTAACCCCTTCTCATGTACAGCACCATGGAATCCATGGTGCTATATAAATAAATAATAATAATAATCCATAAAATAGTACAGTTTGTGTGGGTTACAGACATATATAGCATTTATTAAATGTTATTATGTGGTTGACAGCTATCTCTCCTGAATTGCTAATACACAGTAAGCAAAACCTACAAACGAATGGAAGTCAAAACGCTATCAACTTCTAAAAGATAATACATTCTTTATTAACATCAATAAATTAAAATCACTTAAAAAATGGGGAAATAACTAGTAGACAGAAAAATCCAAACACTGGTTATATCACAGTGCTCCACATAGGGGCGCCATAATGGTATCCCACAAGAGAAGGGATTCAAAATTCTCAATTAGATATATATATATATATATATATACAGTGCCTACAAGTAGTATTCAACCCCCTGCAGATTTAGCTGATTGACACATGCGGAATTAACTTGGCATTGTGACATTTGTACTGTAGATCAGCCTGGAAGTGGGAAATGCACTGCAACAAATTTTTTTTTATTTTTTTATTTTTTTTTTTAAAAAGGAGTCCTGAGGAGATAATTTGCATATTCCCACTGCATTTTGGGGTAAGTGAAGAGTCTCTGCGAGCTCAAAGAACACTGGATTTTGGCTGTTGGAGCTGAAAAGAGGACATCGGTAAACCAGGGGAGGAGTCCTGAGGAGATAATTTGCATATTCCCACTGCATTTTGGGGTAAGTGAAGAGTCTCCGCGAGCTCAAAGAACACTGGATTTTGGCTGTTGGAGCTGAAAAGAGGACATCGGTAAACCAGGGGAGGAGTCCTGAGGAGATAATTTGCATATTCCCACTGCATTTTGGGGTAAGTGAAGAGTCTCCGCGAGCTCAAAGAACACTGGATTTTGGCTGTTGGAGCTGAAAAGAGGACATCGGTAAACAAGGGGAGGAGTCCTGAGGAGATAATTTGCATATTCCCACTGCATTTTGGGGTAAGTGAAGAGTCTCCGCGAGCTCAAAGAACACTGGATTTTGGCTGTTGGAGCTGAAAAGAGGACATCGGTAAACCAGGGGAGGAGTCCTGAGGAGATAATTTGCATATTCCCACTGCATTTTGGGGTAAGTGAAGAGTCTCCGCGAGCTCAAAGAACACTGGATTTTGGCTGTTGGAGCTGAAAAGAGGACATCGGTAAACCGCGCGCCTACCGGCGCGCGCATTTTGAAGCTTTTTTTTTAAGCTTTTTTCACTGTTTTCAGAACATTAACAATAAGAACATGGAAGAGTCCAGGAGCCATTTGGTGAACTGCATATCCTGCTACATGTTCACAGACTTGCCAGTGGAAAAGCCAAACTTCACATGCCAGAAATGCAAGCTTGTGTCCCTGTTGGAGGAAAAGTTGCGAAATCTAGAAGAGAGGTTAACTACCTTGAAAATCATTAAGGAAGGTGAAGAGTTCTTAGACAGAGCAGAATTATCTCTTCATGATTCAGAAAGAGAAGAAATTCGAACTGCACCTGAGGAAACAGAGGAATGGAAGCATGTGACCCACAGAAGCAGGAGGATCGAGAGGCAGTCAGCACCCATACTGCTCAGGAACCAGTACCAGGCTCTCACGCAGGAGAACCATGAAGAAATACAGCAAAATAAGACTTTGCCAGCAATGAATAACCTTGTAAGCCCTCAGAATCCTCCTGGATGGAGAAAGAAGAATGTTGTGAAGAAAAAACGGAGAGTGGTGGTCATGGGGGATTCCCTGTTAAGAGGAACAGAGGCCGCTATCTGCAGACCAGACAAAACCTCAAGAGAAATGTGCTGTCTTCCAGGAGCAAAAATTAAAGATGTGTCTGACAGGATATCAAGACTCTTCAGACCTACAGATCACTACCCATTCCTGCTAATACATGTGGGGACAAATGACACCGCAAGAAAGGACCTGGAAACCATCTGCAGTGACTTTGAAGACTTAGGCAAGAAAGTGAAAGAATTGGGAGCGCAGGTGGTCTTCTCATCCATCCTCCCAGTGGATGGCCATGGAACAATGAGGTGGAATAAGATTCTACAGGTGAACAACTGGCTACGTCGATGGTGCCGTCAACAAGGATTTGGATTTCTGGATCACGGAATGAATTACCTATACGATGGACTACTTGCTAGAGATGGGGTGCACCTTACGAAGACTGGAAAACATGTATTTGGAAGTCGCCTTGCTACACTCATCAGAAGAGCTTTAAACTAGAACAATGTGGGAAGGGAAGCAAAAGGCCAGAAAAAGCCATACAGCTGACAAATACTATTGAGATCTCTGCTACTGGAAGTGGAAAGGAAGAACAAAGACAAAACAATTTAAATAATAAAAATATGGGAGGAAGAGAAACCAATCACAAACTAAAATGTTTTTATACAAATGCACAAAGCATGGGCAACAAACAAGGAGAATTGGAACTACTAATGCAGGAAAAGGAATATGATGTCATTGGAATCACTGAAACTTGGTGGGACGATACACATGATTGGAATAAAAGGCTAAAAGGATACAACTTATTTGCAAGAAACAGACTTGATAAACGAGGAGGAGGTGTTGCATTGTATGTTAGAAAAGCGTATATCTGCACAGAGATTGAAGCTTCAGAGACTGGGAGTTCTGTGGAAACTGTTTGGGTAAGAATACAAGGAGAGAACAACGGAAAGGACACCATTGTAGGCATTTACTACAGGCCACCTGGGCAAGCTGAAGATATGGATGAACTCTTTATGTATCAAATGACCAAGTTCTCCAAAAAATATGACGTAGTGGTCATGGGAGATTTCAACTATCCAGACATTTGTTGGGAATCTCTCTCAAGTAAAACTAACAGGTCAAGCAAATTCTTATCCTTTCTTGCTGACAACTTTATCTTCCAAAAGGTAGGGGAGAAAACAAGGGGATCTGCTACTTTGGATCTAATCCTTATAAACAGGGAGGAAATGGTTGAGGAGGTAAAGGTGGCTGGGACCCTAGGAGGCAGCGATCATGCTATTATAGAATTTTGTATAACTAGAGGAGGAAGACATGTGAAGACTCAAACTTCAAGGTTAGATTTTAGAAAGGCAGATTTTAAGAGACTCAGAAAGAGAATAGGAGGGATCCAATGGCTGGATGTCCTTAAGGACAAAAATGTCCAGGAAGGATGGGAAATTTTTAAAAATGAGATTCTCAAAGCACAATCGTTAACAATCCCGAAAAGTAGGAAGAATGGGAAGCATTTAAGGAAACCAGGATGGATGAACACAGAACTTAAACACATGCTAAAAAGAAAGAAAGAAATGTTTATTAAATGGAAAGAGGGAGGCATATCTAAAGAAGATTATAATGCAGTCTGCAGATCCTGCAGGGCACGTATCAGGTTAGCTAAAGCTGACAATGAATTAAGGCTTGCAAGAGATGTCAAAAGCAATAAAAAAGGATTTTGGGGGTATGTCAAAAGTAAAAGAAAAGTCAAAGATGCTATAGGATTTTTACAGGATGAAAATGGAGAAATGGTAAGAGAGGATGTTGAGAAGGCCGAACTTTTTAATTCCTATTTTGCATCTGTTTTCTCTCAGAAACAAAATGTAACATCAACTGATCTTCACTGTCCTTTTAAAGGAATAGAGGAATCCAAGTTATCTGTAAACAGAAAGATTGTGAGGGAATATTTAGCTAACATAAATGAGTTCAAGTCTCCAGGTCCAGATGAATTACACCCCAGAGTACTGAAGGAGATCGTAGAAGAAATTTTAGAACCACTCTCCATAATCTTTGAAAATTCTTGGAGAACAGGAGAAGTCCCAGAAGACTGGAGAAGAGCAAATGTTGTTCCTATCTTCAAAAAGGGGAAGAAGGTGGACCCAGGGAACTATAGGCCGGTGAGTCTGACTTCTATACCAGGAAAGATCTTTGAACAAATTATTAAACAACATGTATGTAAGTACATGGATAAGAATGAAGTGATTAACCAGAGTCAGCATGGGTTTGTAACTAACAAGTCATGTCAGACTAACCTAATTTCCTTCTATGACAGAATCACTGACTGGGTGGATCAGGGAAATGCTGTAGATATAGTATATCTTGACTTCAGCAAAGCATTTGACAAAGTATCTCACACCATCCTTATTGAAAAAATGACCAAGTATGCAATGGACCAGGCAACTGTTAGGTGGATTCATAACTGGCTTAGTGATCGGACTCAAAGGGTGGTTGTAAATGGCTTCACATCCAGCTGGATGAATGTCTCAAGTGGGGTACCACAGGGCTCCGTCCTGGGACCTGTATTGTTCAACATCTTTATCAATGATTTAGATGAAGGTATTGAGGGTAAACTGATTAAATTTGCTGATGACACAAAGCTAGGAGGGATAGCTAATACTAGAGAAGAGAGAGAGAGGATTCAAAAAGACCTAAATAAACTGGAGCAGTGGGCAGCAACCAACAGAATGGTTTTTAACAGGGAAAAATGCAAAGTACTACATCTGGGCAATAAAAATGAAAAAAGCATATACAGAATGGGAGGAATAGAGCTAAGCAACAGTACATGTGAAAAAGACTTAGGTATACTAATAGATCATAGACTGAACATGAGTCAACAGTGTGATGCAGCAGCAAAAAAGGCAAATACAATTCTGGGATGTATTAACAGAAGCATACAGTCTAGATCACGTGAAGTCATTATCGGTCTTTACTCCTCTTTGGTCAGACCTCATCTGGAATACTGTGTACAGTTTTGGGCACCACATTTTAAAAAAGACATAGACAAACTGGAGCAAGTTCAGAGAAGAGCGACCAGAATGGTGACTGGTCTGCAAACCATGTCCTATGAGGAACGGTTGCAGGATTTGGGAATGTTTAGCTTGCAAAAAAGAAGACTGAGAGGAGACTTAATAGCTGTCTACAAATATGTCAAGGGCTGTCACATTGTAGAAGGATCATCTTTATTCTCATTTGCACAAGGAAAGACTAGAAGCAATGGGATGAAACTAAATGGGAGGAGACACAGATTAGATATTAGAAAAAACTTTTTGACAGTTAGGGTGATTAATGAGTGGAACAGGCTGCCACGAGAGGTGGTGAGTTCCCCTTCAATGGACGTCTTCAAACAGAGGCTGGACAGACATCTGTCTGAGATGATCTAGTGAATCCTGCTTTGAGCAGGGGGTTGGACCAGATGACCCAGGAGGTCCCTTCCAACTCTACCATTCTATGATTCTATGATTCTATGATAATTCAGAGTGTCATTTATTATTCAACCCCTCAAACCACAAGAATTCTGTTTGGTCCCCCTAAAGTATTAAGAAGTAGTTCAGGCACCAAGAATAATGAGCTTCACATGTGTGGATTAAAGATCTCTTTTGCCAGCCTTTTCTGACTATTTAAGGCCCTCCCCAAACTTGTGAACAGCACTCAGACATGGTCAACATGGGAAAGACAAAGGAGCATTCCAAGGCCATCAGAGACAAGATCGTGGAGGGTCACAAGGCTGGCAAGGGGTACAAAACCCTTTCCAAGGAGTTGGGCCTACCTGTCTCCACTGTTGGGAGCATCATCCGTAAGTGGAAGGCTTATGGAACTACTGTTAGCCTTCCACGGCCTGGACAGCCTTTGAAAGTGTCCTCCCGTGCTGAGGCCAGGCTTGTCCGAAGAGTCAAGGCTAACCGAAGGACAACAAGGAAGGAGCTCCGGGAAGATCTCATGGCAGTGGGGACATTGGTTTCAGTCAATACCATAAGTAACGTACTCCACCGCAATGGTCTCCATTCCAGACGAGCCCGTAAGGTACCTTTACTTTCAAAGCGTCATGTCAAGGCTCGTCTACAGTTTGCTCATGATCACTTGGAGGACTCTCAGACAGACTGGTTCAAGGTTCTATGGTCTGATGAGACCAAGATCGAGATCTTTGGTGCCAACCACACACGTGACGTTTGGAGACTGGATGGCACTGCATACGACCCAAAGAATACCATCCCTACAGTCAAGCATGGTGGTGGCAGCATCATGCTGTGGGGCTGTTTCTCAGCCAAGGGGCCTGGCCATCTGGTCCGCATCCATGGGAAGATGGATAGCACGGCCTACCTGGAGATTTTGGCCAAGAACCTCCGCTCCTCCATCAAGGATCTTAAGATGGGTCGTAATTTCATCTTCCAACAAGACAACGACCCAAAGCACACAGCCAAGAAAATCAAGGCCTGGTTCAAGAGGGAAAAAGTCAAGGTGTTGGAGTGGCCTAGTCAGTCTCCTGACCTTAACCCAATTGAAAACTTGTGGAAGGAGCTCAAGAATAAAGTCCACATGAGACACCCAAAGAACCTAGATAACTTGGAGAAGATCTGCATGGAGGAGTGGGCCAAGATAACTCCACAGACCTGTGCCGGCCTGATCAGGTCTTATAAAAGACGATTATTAGCTGTAATTGCAAACAAGGGTTATTCCACAAAATATTAAACATAGGGGTTGTATAATATTTGACCCACACTTTAATGTTTAAAATTTAATAAAATTCAAGTGAGCAACATAACTTTTTGGTTTGTAAGATTTATGCTTCTGTTCATAAAACCTACTCTCGTTTGCAGTTTGAAGGCTCTAACTTATTTGCATCTTATCAAACCAGCTAAATCTGCAGGGGGTTGAATACTACTTGTAGGCACTATATATATATATATATATATATATATATATATATATATATATATATACTGTATACATATATATATCAAAAATTGATCTAGCCTGGTGAAATATGTAAAGTGTTGCTGTGCTGAATGTCAAGGGGAAATATAAACCATGTGGATAAGATGATAAGTATCTATTTTTAACTATTCTAAGGCTGTGTGTCCACGATGCGTTTTTTAAGCGTTTCCGCAGAAGCAAAAATGCTGCAGAAACGCTTAAAAAACGCATGGTAGAAGGCCTGCCATGTTCCCCAGTGATAATCCGCATGTGCTGTGCACATGCTGCGGAAATTTCCGCTGCGGAAATTATCATTGCGGAAAAAAACGCAGCACTACCAATTATTTTGCGGAAGCGCTGCATTTTTGCCACCATTGACTTGCATTAGACCGCATGGTTTACGCATCACTGTATATGTAGATGCGCATTCCATGCGTTCTAATGTGCGGATGGTTCCCGGGTGTGGAGGAGAGGAGACTCTCCTCCGGACCCGGGTACCATAGAACCTGTAAAAACAAAGAATAAAATAAATATATACTTACCTTCTGGTGGCCCACGGTGCGCTCCTCCTTGCTTGCCGGCAGTTCGCGATGGAATGAAGGACCTGCGCTGACGTCAGAGTCATGTGACGGGTCACGCAACGCTGACGTCGGCAGGTCCTTCAGTCTACCGCTGCCGGCAGCCGGGACGGTGAAGCAAGACAGCGCGGGCCATCGGAGGGTAAATATATATTTATTTTTTTATTTTTTGACATTCTCTCAGGTCACACTATATAAATCCATGCTGTTTGCATGGATTTATATAGTGTGACCAAGTTGGCAAGCACTTTCCAAGTGATGCTAAAATCGCTTGGAAAGCGCTTATCAACCCGCATGCGGAAATGCATGTGAAGAACACTTCACATCCGCATGTCCCTGTCAGGAAAACGCATGTACAATCCGCATGTACAATCCGCATGCATTTTTTTTTGCCAGGGAGATGCAGAAACGCTCAGGAAAAAATCCTGAGCATTTCTGCATCATGGGCACATAGCCTAAGTATATTGCACACACCCCTAGGCCTGAAAGAATAAATATATATATATATATATATATATATATAAGGTGCAACAGTGTAGAATTATATCCTGAGAGTCACAGTGGACAAATCAATTTATTGCATTTATTGCACAAACACCTAAGGCCTAGCTAAGAGTAAAGTGCAACTATGCTCATTGGATTCACCAGTGAATACAAATTCCAATTCCAATGGGTGTTATACTCCACTAGGGCACATAGCATCACTTATTGTACTCAGAAACAGTTTTAACAATACGAGGTGGCAAGAAAGCCTAAAACTATATTAAAGAGTACCTAAGTCATGAAGAGTCATGGAATATAAAGATAGAGTAACATAGTATGCACGTGGATAAGGCACACAGCAGATATCATGAATAAATCACCAGAGTTAGATAGAGTATAGATAGGAGCAAAGTGTACGACCTGAGAGCTGGTTTATCCCCGACGTGCGTTTCGCGGTAGCTTCTTCCGGAGGGAGGGGCGTTTTCCGGTCCCCGAAAGAAGCTACCGCGAAACGCGGTAAATAGAAGTTTGTTATTCTTTCAGACCTAGGGGTGTGTGCAATATGCTTACAAAAGATAAAAATAGATACTTTGTGTGACTCACGCGCGCCCTCTGTAAGCCCTTACCCTGGGAGATGGGGGACTCGGAGTCGGGTCCTGCGATGTAGAGATGGGGTGCAGCCGTGGCCCGGACCCGCTCCGTGCCCAGGGTCGTCACATTAAAACAAAGAGATGGTACGGGCTTATCCGGGTTGAGTGACTGATCTCGACTACACCACCTGTGGCACCTGGTGAAGGCCACCAGCGCTGCTGCAGTCCGTCGAGGCATGGTGTTATAGCAGCCGACGTTGTTACTACTCCCCACAGGCAGAGCAGGGCCTCGGGGCAGAAGGACAGGATGAAGGGGGTAGTAGTCTAGGAGGCCTGGTGCTGCGTAGCGCGGTGGGATGCAGAATAAAGAGTCCGGAGGCCATAGGGGTGAACTTCCAAGGCTTTACTCACGAAAGAGATGGCAGTAGGAAGGCGACTCCCTGCTCCTCGCGGAGTTCTGCGGTCACCAGAGACGAGAGTCCGACAACCTCCGAGTAAGTCCTGCGTTCAATCAGGACCCCGCACCAGAGTGTTCCTAGACTTCAGACCGGTTCCTTTCCTGTCTGTCTGTGTGTAGATAGGCCGGGTCTCCCTCTGAACTTCTCTCAGAAAAAGGGTACGGGTGGCAGCTCCGCTCCTTCCGATACCCGGTGGGATCCTCAGGGCCTACCGCGCTTTCCCGACCAGGACGTGGAGTAGCAAGGTCGGGTGTCGGGTGTCGGTACCCCTCTTGCAGCCGGAGTCCCTCTGAATATATCAGGTTGGCGAGGACAGGTGGCGTATACCGCTCCGTCTGCATCCTCCCTGGGATACATTTGCGGTGGAGCTACACTCTTAAGCTCCGGGCCTTCTTGGTCATGGTCCTTGACCGGGCTGAGACATACATTATTTGCAGCCTGCCCCTCGACCCAAGGCCGGGGTATGAGGGCCGTGTCCCCGTCCTCTGCAGGTCCACACAGGATCCACGCTCAGGGAGGAGAGATCACGATGAGGAACAGTCAAAGAACCATAAAAGACATCAAAAGGACCATGAACCAAGATGGCTGTGTATTAAATATCAAATATTAAGTGTCACTAAAATGTGAGTCCTCCACCCTCACCCACTAAATGGTTCCCCCATCTCTTGGTTCCCTAGTCTCCCTGTAACCAGGAGGGCAGCACCTAGTGCATTCTAGCCCCCTCTGGTGGGAGAAGTGTGGTGTTGGATGTGGAGGTGGGGTCCTGACCATCACACTGTTCTTACCTCAGAGGAGGAACACTACACTCCATTAAAGAAGTGCAGCATTCCTGTGGCGGTCGAACCCTCAGGGGCGCCACATACCTATCTCATCCACCTGTTTTATGTTTCCCCTTGACATTCAGCACAGCAACACTTTACTTATTTCACAAGGCTAGATCAATTTTTGCTATATATATATATATATATATATATATATATATATATATATATATATATATATATATATATGTATATATTTAATTGAGGATTTTGAATCCCTTCTCTTCTCTTATGGGATACCATTATAGCGCCGCTATGTGGAGCAATGAAATATAACCAGCATTTGGATTTTTCTGTCTACTAGTTATTTCCCCATTTTTTAAGTGATTTTAATTTATTGATGTTAATATAGAATGTATTGTCTTTTAGATGTTGATGGTGTTTTGACTTCCGTTCGTTTATAGGTTTTGGTTATACATGGAAGTGCCTTACAAATTTTTGACTTTCGATAGGTTGAATAATACACAGTAAGGCCTGGCAGCGCTCCAGTGTTCTCCATAAAAGAGCCGCTGTCAGACTCCTCTGGTGGCGGATTACCTCCCGGACAACAAAAGGATGGCTGACTTTAGTCTGTTTTCCCTCTGCTTTAAGGAGGAGTCACAGCTGATTTTAACATCAAGATGAACATACTTTACATTAATATATTACATAATCATATTGCCCTGAGTCATCAACGTGCAAGGTCATCTTTAGAGCACAACGAACGCTATAAAAACTAAACCCAAAAAACACTGGCAAAATTGCGGTTAATTTCAACATTTCACCTAATTTGGATTTGTTTTACCATTTTTTAGCACATTATATGGAAAAGTAAATAGTATCTATCAAAACTACATCCTGTCCTGCAAAACACAAGCTGTCATATGGCTATGTCAATGGAAAAATATAAAAAAGGAAGGAGAAAAGAAGGAAAGAAAGAAATCATAAAAATTGCCTACGTTTTGATTGTGTCATCATTTTAAAAAGTAACATCAAAACTTACAAATTCACTCCACTCACCAGGTGGCGTAAAAACCAGAAACATCACTAAACATGAGGCTACATTCAGGGCCGTATTAGCCACTAGGCACTGGAGGGGGGTGCCTAGGGAGGCAGGTTAAAGGGACGGCGCCATCTTGAAGGAAACATTTTTTTTTCTTTTTTTAAAGCCCCAAACCCTTGGCTGGATCAAGTAGGAAAACTGGTGTTTTTTTTAAGGGGGAGGGGGAATATGCGAGTGCACAGCCGGGGCAGAGGAGCACTAAACAGTTTCCCGCCTAAACGGAAGAAAATATATCTGAATGGTATAGGACTTGCGATGACGTCACGATCATATGACTCGAGGTGGGGAGCCATAAAGTTTTGCCGGCTGGAAGCTGCAGGAGAAGCTGGAGGAGATGGGAAAACTGAGACGTAATGAGAGAACAGGGTACATGAGGAGTCCAAAGTGTATGTGATAGAGGGGTGCAAACTCTGTTGGCTATGGGGGTGCAGGGAGTGAGAGATAGAGGGGTGCAAGGTGTATGTGATAAGGTGAGAGAAAGGTGCAAGGGGGTGCAGTGTGTGTGAGATAGAGAGCTGCAAGGGTGTGCAGGGTGTGTGAGATAGAGGGTTGCAAGGGGGTGCAGGGTGCTTGAGATAGAGGGTTGCAAGGGTGTGCAGGGTGCTTGAGATAGAGGTGTGCAAGGGGTGGTAGGGTGTGTGAGATAGAGGTGTGCTAGGGGTGGTAGGGTGTGTGAGATAGAGGTGTGCAAGGGTGTGCAGGGTGTGTGAGATAGAGGTGTTCAAGAGGGAGCAGGGTGTGTGAGATAGAGGTGTTCAAGAGGGAGCAGGGTGTGTGAGATAGAGGTGTTCAAGGGGGAGCAGGGTGTGTGAGATAGAGGTGTGCAAGGGGAGCAGCGTGTGTGAGATAGAGAGCTGCAAGGGGGTGCAGTGTGTGTGAGATAGAGAGCTGCAAGGGGGTGCAGTGTGTGTGAGATAGAGAGCTGCAAGGGGTGGTAGGGTGTGTGAGATAGAGGTGTGCAAGGGGTGGTATGGTGTGTGAGATAGAGGTGTGCTAGGGGTGGTAGGGTGTGTGAGATAGAGGTGTGCAAGGGTGTGCAGGGTGTGTGAGATAGAGGTGTTCAAGGGGGAGCAGCGTGTGTGAGATAGAGGTGTGCAAGGGGGAGCAGCGTGTGTGAGATAGAGGGGTGAAGGGGGTGAAGGGTGCGTGATATAGGGGGTGCAGGGTGCGTGAGAGAAGGGTGCAAGGGGGTGCAGGGTGTGTAAGAAAAGGGGGTGATGGGTAAGTGAGATAGAGGCGTGCAAGGGGGTGCAGGGTGTGTGGGATTGGAGGGTGCAGGGGGCATGAGAGAGAGGTGCATGATGCGTGAGAGGGGTGCTGTGAGATAGAGTGGTGCAGGGTGTGTGGGTAATGGGGGTGCAGGGTGTGTGAGATAGAGGGGTGCAGGCTGTGTGTGATAGAGCACCACAAAGGAGGTGAAGACGAGGGAGAAGGTAAGTGCTCCATAGTGTAGCTGAAGATGCGAGGAACTTTTACTGTGGACTGTGTCTGGGGGAATAGCGGAATTCACTCAGTCTACAAAGTGAGGGCACAGTATGAGAGACAGTATACAAAAGTAAGGACAGTTTAAGGACAGAGTATGGGGGGAGCAGTATACGAGGGACACCGTGAGGGCACATTATGGAGGCTGTATGGTGTAAAAAGGGGACCTGAAGATGTGGACAGTGTGGAGGCCATAGTTCATATCACAGGTACAGTACAAACCAAAAGTTTGGACACAACTTCTCATTTAAAGATTTTTCTGTATTTTCATGACTATGAAAATTCTGCATTCACACTGAAGGCATCAAAACTATGAATTAACACATGTAGAATTATATACTTAACAAAAAAGTGTGAAACAACTGAAAATATGTCTTATATTCTAGGTTCTTCAAAGTAGCCACCTTTTGCTTTGATGACTGCTTTTCACACTCTTGGCATTCTCTTGATGAGCTTCAAGAGGTAGTCACGGGAAGTGGTCTTCCAACAATCTTGAAGGAGTTCCCAGAGATGCTTAGCACTTGTTGGCCCTTTTGCCTTCACTCTGCCGTACAGCTCACCCCAAACCATCTCGATTGGGTTCAGGTCTGGTGACTGTGGAGGTCAGGTCATCTGGCGCAGCACCCGATCACTCTCCTTCTTGGTCATATAGCCCTTACACAGCCTGGAGGTGTGTTTGGGGACATTGTCCTGTTGAAAAATAAATGATGGTCCAACTAAATGCAAACCGGATGGAATAGCATGCCGCTGCAAGATGCTGTGGTAGCCATGCTGGTTCAGTATGCCTTCAATTTTGAATAAATCCCCAACAGTGTCACCAGCAAAGCACCCCCACACCATCACACCTCCTCCTCCATGCTTCATGGTGGGAACCAGGCATGTAGAGTCCATCCATTCACCTTTTCTGTGTCGCACAAAGACATGGTGGATGGAACCAAAGATCTCAAATTTGGACTCATCAGACCAAAGCACAGATTTCCACTGGTCTAATGTCCATTCCTTGTGTTCTTTAGCCCAAACAAGTCTCTTCTGCTTGTTGCCTGTCCTTAGCAGTGGTTTCCTAGCATCTATGGGCCTGCTGTACAAAGTCTCCTCTTAACAGTTGTTGAAGAGATGTGTTTGCTGCTAGAACTCTGTGTGGCATTGACCTGGTCTCTAATCTGAGCTGCTGTTAACCTGTGATTTCTGAGGCTGGTGACTCGGATAAACTTATCCTCAGAAGCAGAGGTGACTCTTGGTCTTCCTTTCCTGGGGCGGTCCTCATGTGAGCCAGTTTCTTTGTAGCGCTTGATGGTTTTTGCAACTGCACTTGGGGACACTTTCAAAGTTTTCCCAATTTTTCGGACTGACTGACCTTCATTTCTTAAAGTAATGATGGCCACTCGTTTTTCTTTGCTTAGCTGCTTTTTTCTTGCCATAATACAAATTCTAACAGTCTATTCAGTAGGGCTATCAGCTGTGTATCTACCATACTTATGCACAACACAACTGATGGTCCCAACCCCATTTATAAGGAAAGAAACCCCACTTATTAAACCTGACAGGGCACACCTGTGAAGTGAAAACCATTTCCGGTGACTACCTCTTGAAGCTCATCAAGAAAATGCCAAGAGTGATCAAAGCAGTCATCAAAGCAAAAGGTGGCTACTTTGAAGAACCTAGAATATCAGACATATTTTCAGTTGTTTCACACTTTTTTGTTAAGTATATAATTCCAAATGTGTTAATTCATAGTTTTGATGCCTTCAGTGTGAATGTACAATTTTCATAGTCATGAAAATACAGAAAAATCTTTAAATGAGAAGGTGTGTCCAAACTTTTGGTCTGTACTGTATATTGTGTAGTTTGGAGAGCGTATAAGCCATACTTGTTAAGGGGAGATGGTTTGACGGATATTATTCATAAGGAAAGCCAGTGTAGTGGCCATAGTTAATGTGGGAGGAATGGTGGGTATAGTATATAAGAGGGACAGTGTGGAGGCCATGTATCATAAGGGGGACAGTGTGGGGGTCAGATTTTGGCAGGCAGCACAGTGGGGCAATTATTTATTCAGGTGCACATCATAAGGATTATTTAGTGCACATCATGTGTGGATATTTTTTATTTCGGCGTAATTATGAGACTGTTATTTTTAAGGGCAATGTGTTGGAATGTGCTGTAGAAGACCAGAGAAGAGGGAAGTCTGCAGAGACGATCTGTAGATGTCCAAAGTCACCCTGGGGTCTGGACCAAATGAAGAAGAAAGGGATGAGAACATTTCCAATCAGGACTATCCACTGCCTATTGGATCAGGTACGTATTATTACGCACACTGCGATCGTGACCGCACACAAGCGGTGCGGGGTGACTACCGCCAGGTGTCAGCTGATTCTCAAAGCTGACACCAGTTGCCATGTGCCAGGAGTGGTCAAACACCGCTCCCGGCACATTAACTCCCGCAATGCTGCTATCGAAGTTGATCGCAGCGTTCCGGGAGCAAGGTGAGGTAAGCGCGGCTTACTTACCTCCTCTCCGGGGTCCCGCGCTGTCTGTGCCGGGTCCCGGTAGTTGTCATGGTGTCCCGATGTCGTCATGATGACATCCGGGTCACCAGGCAGCAGGAAGTCACTTTAATCATGCGCAGTGCGCGATCAAAGTAACTTCTGAGTGTGCAGCGCTGACATGCAACATAACATAGAGATGGTGCTGCATCTCTATGCTATGCAAGTGATCAGCGTGCAAAAAATGAAAGTCCCATAGTGGGACACAGTGTAAAAGTAAAAAAAAGTATCAGAAAGTGAAAAAAAAAAAAAAAAAAATTGTAAAAAAATGAAAAAAATAATCAAAAAAAAAAATATATATATACTGTCCCCATAAATATTATTATGAAAAAAAAACAAAACAAACAAATAAAAGTACACATATTTGGTATTGCCGTATCTGGAAAGACCTGACCTATAAAACTGTCCCACTAGTTAACCCCTTTAATGAACACGGTAAAAAACGAAATAAAAAATGAAGCAAAAAACGATGCTTTATCATCATACCACCAAACAAAAAATGGAATAAAACGCAGTTAAAAAGACGAATATAAATAACAATGGTACAGCTAAAAACATCATCTTGTCCCACAAAAAACAAGCTGACATACAGCTCCATCAGCCAAAAAATTTTGGAGGAAAGTGGGGGGTGCGTCTTATAGTCCGATGTACATAAATATTGTGGCTGTGGGTGGTGGGTGAAGCGGCAGCGGCTGAGTAGTGGGGCACAGGAGGCAGCAGCCTACACTGTGCCCGCTACTAAAGAAAATTAATATTCACTGCTCCCCACGCCCATGGGGAGCAGTGAATATTCATTTTCCTTAATAGCCGGCACACTGCCTGCAGCGCGGCTCCTGGTATGTATGGTACCCTTCATCCATGTATGTATGGCTCCCCTCATCCCTCATCCTGGTATGTATGGCACCCTTCATCTCTGTATGTATGGCCCCCCTCATCATGGTATGCTTTGCATCCCGTGATGCCCATCACGCTGCACAGAAAAAAAATAAACACTCATACTCACCTCCTCTCTCCTTCAGCGCTGTGTCTCGCTCTATGTCGGAATAGTCACTGCTCCCCACACCGGGACTGCGTGCGTGGGGAGCAGTGACCATTCATTCTCCCTAATAGTGAGCACTCTGTACCCACAGCACGGCTCCTACTGCGCTCAGCTGTCAGTGTGCCCGCTATTAAAGCCCATGAATATTCACCACTCCCATGGGTGTTGTGAATATTCATGGAGTTTAATAGTGGGCACGCTGACAGCCTAGCGCAGCAGTAGTCGCGCTGCGGCTACAGTGTACGCGCTATTAGGGAGAATGAGTGGTCACTGCTCCCCACGCATGCAGTTCCGGCGTGGGGAGCAGTGACTCTTCTGGAACAGCATTTCGCTGTGTGAGAACCCTGTCGGCAACAGAGCAAGATGCAGCGATGGAGGAGAGAGGAGGTGAGTATGATTGTTTATTTTTTTTCTGTGCAGCGTGATGGGGATCAGGGGGTGCCAAGCATACCAGGATGAGGGATGAGGGGGGTCAAATATATTGGGATGAGGGGGGCCATACATACAGGGATGAATGGGGCCATGCATACAAGGATGAAGGGGGCCATGCATACAGGGATGAGGCATGAAGGGGGCCATACATACCGGGATGAAGGGTGCCATACATCCCAGGAAGAGGGATGAGGGGGGCCATGCATACCAGGATGGGGGATTGGGGTGCCATGCATACCAGGATGGTGGATTGGGGTGCCATGAATATCAGCATGCGGATGAGGGCCACATATAACAGGAAGGAGGGGGCCATATATACCAGGATGGGGAATATTAACAGAATTGGGGGACATTACTCCTATAACAGTGTCAGCAGCAGACCCCCTCCCCCTTAACAAGGCATCATGACCACATATTTAGCTTACATTTTTTTTTGTATTTTCCTCCTCTAAAACCTAGGTGCGTCTTATGGTCCGATGCATCTTATAGTCTGAAAAATACAGTATTTTTTTCTATAAAATAGTTTTTATAGTGTAAAAGCACCAAAACATAAAAAAATATATAAATGTGGTACCGCTGTAAACGTACTGACCCGAAGAATAAAGCTACCTTATCAATTTTACCATGCGAAACGGCATGAAAAAAAACAGAAAAAAAACAATTCCTGAATTGTTGGTTTTTGTTTATTCTGCCTCCCAAAAATTGGAATAGAAAGCAATCAAAAAATGTCAAGCGCATTGGGTGGTCATGCCCAACTATTCTGAGTTTTTGGCTCAAAATATTTGACCTATTTAACAAACTTTCCATATATAGTGCGCGACCTTCTTTGGCGTTTGCCTTACTATCATTAAGTGACATTTCAATGTCAGGTTTCAAAAAAGGCCTACTGAAACATTTCCTCACAGCTGCCAGGAATCGAATTCCTCAATACTGGAAACAAGAAAAAACGCCGTCACGCTCCGAATTTGTATCTGAGCTCAACAACATATTCAGAATTGAACATTTAATAGGCCAGATTACAGGAACCTCAGATAAGATTTACAATACTTGGGCCCCTTGGATCGCGTTCAGAGAAACCCCAGACTTGGATTCCTGGTTAAATTAGATTCATCTTCACTCATCTCAATTTATGATACCCTATAATGAGCACCCTGTTACAGTATCAACTCGCCACGAGAGTTCTCAAGAGTTGTGATACCTTAGGAGAGAGACCTACCCCCTTCCCTATTGCTCTCTTGCCCCACACCCCCCCTCTTTTCTTTCCCTTTTCCCTCTGTCTTGATTCTTTTCCTTCTCCCCTGTCACTATATTCTAATATTTCCTTTTGCCTACATAATTTTTATCATGTTACTGTTATTCATTTATTAATGTGGGTCATATCTAATGCAATTAAACACTAATCAATTATACACAATCCTGTTAAGTAATATGATCGTAAAGTTAAATTGTACCATTTTGACAATTTGTTGCTGTGCAAACACTGTACCATTTATTACTGTTCATATTTGTTATACTTCACATTCAATACATTTCTAATTTACAAAAAAAAATGGCAAGTGACCAAAAATGGTACCAATAGAAACATTAACTTGTCCCGCAAAAAACAAGCCATCACATGACTCTGTCGGCCGAAATATAGAAAAATTATAGCTCTCAAAATATGGCGATGCAAAATCTAGTCTTTGCAAAAAAAGGGCCTTTTAGTGTGTGACAGCTGTCAATCATAAAAACCCGATATCTGGTATCGCTGTAATCGCACTGACCCGAAGAATAAAGTCGTCTAATCACTTATACGGCACGAGGGAAGGAAATAAACTCTAGGGTTAGAGTTGTGCTAGGGTTAGGGTTGTGCTAGGGTTAGGGTTGTGCTGGGTTAGGGTTGTGCTAAGGTAAGGGTTGTGCTAGGGTTAGAGTTGTGCTAGGGTTAGGGTTGTGCTAGGGTTAGGGTTGTGCTAGGGTTAGGGTTAGGTTTGTGCTAGGGTTAGGGTTGTGCTATGGTTGTGCTGGGTTAGGGTTGTGCTAGGGTTAGAGTTGTGTTGGGGTTGGGATTTTTTCAAAAGTAAAGAAAAAAATGATGACGATATGGGGACTAGTGTTGAGCACAAGTGCTTGCTACTTGAGTTTGCATCGGGTGCATGGGTATGCACCGAGTATTGCGTGTGCTTGAGTGACATGCTCGAGTCTCTGCCCCATATGCTTCGCGGCCAAAAAAAACTTGCAGGGATTAACTGCCATGCACGAGTGATCCCCGCATGTTTTTTTTTTGAGTGTCTAACAACCGTGAAACATGCAGGGCGGGGACTCGAGCATGTCACTTGAGCACCCGCGATAAATGGTACATACTCGATTACCCGATGCAAACTCAAGTAGCGAGCACTTGCAATCAAGACTAATGACAACTTATTCAATATGATAACATAATGTTATCAAATTCTGTGTCCAAAATGTTCACTATACCCCTTGATAAAATCCTTGAGGGGTCTAGTTTCCAAAATGGGGTCACTTGTGGAGGCTTCAACTATTTAGGCACATCAGGGGCTCTCCAAACGAGACATGGCATTCGCTCTTGATTCTAGCCAATATTGCGTTCAAAAAGTCACACAGTGCTCCTTCCCTTCTGAACTCTGCAGTGCGCTCAAACAGTGTTTTTTCCACACATATGGGGTATTGGCGTACTCTGGAGAAATTGCACAACAGTTATTTTTATTTTCACGGTTCCATGTTATAAACTTCTGTGAAGAACCTGGGGGTTCAGGGTGCTCACCACACATCTAGATGAGTTCCCTGAGGGGTCTAGTTTCCAAAATGGTGTCATTTGTCGGGGTTTCCACTGTTTAGGCACATCAGGGGCTCTCCAAACGCAACAAGGCGTCCGTTAATTATTGAAGTAAATTTTACATTCAAAAAGTGAAATGGCGCTCCTTCCCTTCCGAGCCCTGCCGTGCTCCCAAACAGTGGTTTTCCCCTACAAATGAGGTATCTGCGTGCTCTGGAGAAATTGCAGAACAAATTTTGTTGTCCATTTTTTCCTGTTACCCTTGCAGAAATAAAAAAATTGGGGTCTAAAGTAACATTTTTGTGAAAAAAGTTAAATGTTCATTTTTTTCTTCCACATTCCAAAAAATCCTGTGAAGCACCTGAAGGGTTAATAAACTTCTTGAATGTGGTTTTGAGCACCTTGAGGGGTGCAGTTTTTAGAATGGTGTCAATTTTGGGTATTTTCTGTCATAAAGGCTCCTCAAAGTCATGAGAAATCGCTGGTCAACTTTTAACCCTTACAACTTCCTAACAAAAAAACATTTTGGTTCCAAAATTGTGCTGATATAAAGTAAAGATGTGTAAAATGTTATTTATTACTATTTTGTGTGACATATCTCTCTGATTTAAGGGCATGAAAAGTCAAAGTTTGAAAATTGTGAAATTTTAAACATTTTCGCCAAATTTCTGATTTTTTTCACAAATAAACGCAAGTCATATCGAAGAAATGTTACCACTATCATGAAGTACAATATGTCACGAAAAAACAGTCTCAGAATCAATGAGATATGTTGAAGCGTTCCAGAGTAATTACCTCATAAAGTGCATGTGGTCAGAATTATAAAAATTGGCCTGGTCATTAACGTGCAAACCACCTTCGGGGGTAAAGGGGTTAAAGAGGTTGTCCATTACTTTAGCACTGATGACCTATCCTTAGGATAGATCATCAGTGTCTGATCAGTGGGGGTGACATCAGCTGTACTCGGTGTCGGCGGCCAGAGCTGCTTAGCTACGGAGCTGCACAGCGCAGGGGGCAGACATGCAGTACCCGGCTGCGGCCACTTTACTGTAGACGGAGCTGTGCAGCTCCATAACTGAGCAGTCCCAGCCATCGCCGTCATCAAGAACAGTTGATCAACGGGGGTGCTGGGTGTTGCACCCCCACCGATCAGACATTGATGACCTATCCTAAGGATAGGTCATGAATATAAAAGTAGTGGCAACCTCTGTAAGCAAGCTTATAACTTATTTCACTCAATGGATGAATATCTTGCTCGTGCATCGGGTGACTGACAGCCTGTTCTGTGTAAATCTGTGTAAATACGCTCAGTGGCTCTGTGGGGGCTTAGATCTGAACCCCCACAAAACAGCATTCAGTGATATGCACTGATGAGACCTTTGACTATAAAGATGCAGACGGAGTCACCATGTGTTCTGTCGTGCAGCATTGTCGGCTGTATACACCTAGTTGAGGCAGGTGGCAAGACGATCAAGGAGGCGTCTGATTGACTCAAATTTATGTTGCAGCAGAACAACGAGCCCAAACATCCAGCCAATACCATTAAAGGGGTCGTCCAGAGTCTGGATTCTCTGTATGTGACTGCTGCAATGTGATGGCTTGTGGTGAGCACGCTATAACGATTCCCTGATGCAAGATAGCGGTCATGTGACCTCATGCCTGCCATTTGAATACTTGCAGTCACATGCCGACTATGTATTCGGCTTCTCTCAATAAAACTGAATTGATTGCATTTGTTGCTTAGTGATGAACTTGTGACCTTCCGACCTTAGTCTAACATGTATGGGGACCTTAACATCTAAAGGGAATAGGGATCATTCACACATCCGTGTTCAAACACGTACGTGTAAAATGGTTCCGGTGTCATCAGTGTATGGTCCGTGTGTCATCAGTGTACGGTCCGTGTGTCATCAGTGTGCGGTCCGTGTGTCATCAGTGTGCGGTCCGTGTGTCATTAGTGTATGGTCCGTGTGTCATCAGTGTACGGTCCGTGTGTCATCAGTGTGCGGTCCGTGTGTCATTAGTGTATGGTCCGTGTGTCATCAGTGTACGGTCCGTGTGTCATCAGTGTGCGGTCCGTGTGTCATTAGTGTGTGGTCCGTGTGTCATTAGTGTGCGGTCCGTGTGTCATTAGTGTATGGTCCGTGTGTCATCAGTGTACGGTCCTTGTGTCATCAGCGTACGGTCCGTGTGTCATCAGTGTACGGTCCGTGTGTCATCAGTGTGCGGTCCGTGTGTCATCAGTGTACGGTCCGTGACTCATTAGTGTACGGTCCGTGTGTCATCAGTGTACGGTCCGTGTGTCATCAGTGTACGGTCCGTGACTCATTAGTGTACGGTCCGTGTGTCATCAGTGTACGGTCCATGTGTTATCAGTGTACGGTCCATGTGTCATTATTGTACAGTCTGTGTGTCATCAGTGTACGGTCCGTGTGTCATCAGTGTACGGTCCATGTGTTATCAGTGTACGGTCCATGTGTCATTATTGTACAGTCTGTGTGTCATCAGTGAACGGTCCGTGTGTCATCAGTGTACGGTCCATGTGTCATTAGTGCACGGTCCATGTGTCATTAGTGTATGGTCCGTGAGTCATTAGTGTACGGTCCGTGTGTCATCAGTGTACGGTCCATGTGTCATCAGTAGAGATGAGCGTTGTTCTACTCGAACTGTTCGCCAATCTCAAATTCGAGCTGTTTTGGGCGGTGTTCGAGCCGGTCGGCGAACACGAACAATTTGAGAAAAATTCGGCTGTTCGAGGTTATGTTCGATAACTGTTCGTGCACCAAAATCATAACTGGATTTTTTCTCAGTAATGATGAAAATTAATGTTAATACGCAGTTTGAGTGTACAGCGGGGAGGGGGGAGGGGCAGGGGATGGATCTCTGCAGGAACAATGAAGATCTCCATTTTTTTTTCTCTTTCCCGCATTTGCAGTGGGGAGGTGCAATCTGTCAGCCTATCAGCAGCGCACACACGGAGCGAAGTGCTTTTTTTCACACAAGCAAGGGCATGTGTGATTGGCAGTGTATGTCACATGTCCTTGCCCTATAAGACCAAGCCATTTTCCCCGTCGCCACCATTTTCTCACTGCTGCAGCTGCGTGTTAGACGGCACCGCTGTTGCTGTGTGCGCTATACCTTGTTAATTTCAAGCCAATTTTCGCACAAATATACAGATAGCTTGGGAGTAGGGAATAGTTGTGATTGCAGTCCTTTTAAGGACTAGGTTACAGCATTTCCTACGACTTTTATCAGGCAGGTCTGTGCTCTTAAATAGATAGATTGTGGGAGTAAAGACTAATTGTAATTGGAGTCCTTTTCAGGACTAGGTTACATCAGTTCCTATCAGTTTTTGCCAGGCAGGTCTGTGCCAGTGCTGTGCAAGTTTTTTTCACAGCATTTGGCTGAATCTAGCAAAGCTAATCCTTTTTGGCCTATTGCAGAGTGTGTTAGTCAGTGGAGTAGCCTATCTGTGTTGCAAGATATACCACCTGTGTATAGAATACCAATTTTTTTACTGCACCTAGTGAAGTAAAATCTTTTGGGCATAGCATCATTCTATTAGTCCATCTATACTGACCTCCATCAGGTTGCAAACTGAATATAATTTTTTTCTGCATCTAGCTCTGAAAAAATATTTGGGCTTCTAGCAGTGTGTGGGACTTGGTCTATTAGTCCATCTATACTGACCTCCATCAGGTTGCAAATTAAAAATAATTTTTTTCTTCATTTAGCTCTGAAAAAATATTTGGGCTTCTAGCAGTGTGTGGGACTTGTTCTATTAGTCCTTCTATACTGACCTCCAGCAGGTTGCAAATTGAATATAATTTTTTTCTGCATCTAGCTCTGAAAAAATATTTGGGCTTCTAGCGGTGTGTGGGACTTGGTCTATTAGTCCATCTATACTGACCTCCATCAGGTTGCAAATTAAAAATAATTTTTTTCTGCATCTAGCTCTGAAAAAATATTTGGGCTTCTAGCAGTGTGTGGGACTTGGTCTATTAGTCCATCTATACTGACCTCCATCAGGTTGCAAATTAAAAATAATTTTTTTCTTCATTTATCTCTGAAAAAATATTTGGGCTTCTAGCAGCGTGTGGGACTTGTTCTATTAGTCCATCTATACTGACCTCCATCAGGTTGCAAATTAAAAATAATTTTTTTCTGCATCTAGCTCTGAAAAAATATTTGGGCTTCTAGCAGTGTGTGGGACTTGGTCTATTAGTCCATCTATACTGACCTCTATCAGGTTGCAAATTAAAAATAATTTTTTTCTGCATCTAGCTCTGAAAAAATATTTGGGCTTCTAGCAGTGTGTGGGACTTGGTCTATTAGTCCATCTATACTGACCTCCATCAGGTTGCAAATTGAATAAAAAAATTTTCTGCATCTAGCTCTGAAAAAATATTTGGGCTTCTAGCGGTGTGTGGGACTTGGTCTATTAGTCCATCTATACTGACCTCCATCAGGTTGCAAATTAAAAATAATTTTTTTCTGCATCTAACCCAGCCAATAGTTTTGGCCTAATACCACAGTTTTGCCACTCAGCTCTGCTCGGTTACCATCCATTGTTTTTTTGTGCAAACAACTCCAGAGTTGTGAATTAGTTAACCACCAAAATGAGTGGAAAAAGGCCTGCTGCTGGTGGAAAGGGGAATAGGCGTGTTGGGAAGGGGAAAAAAGGTTGTATCCGTGGGGTAGGTGCAGAAGAAAGACCATCTTCCAGCCAAACTAAAATGTCTACTTCTTTTAGCGGACAATGTGATAAGATCCCTTTCTTACGGCCACGCCAATCGCTACAAATTCCAGATGAGGCACAAAAACAGCAGGTGCTTCAACGGATATCAAGTGCTCCTTTAAGTGGGCTCTCCTCCACATCAACTTCAACATCACAAATAATCCAGTCCTCAAAGGTGTCACCCAAATCGCACTTGCTTCCTCACAGCTCCCAAATCTCCAGCTGCCCGTCTGAGTATGAGGTAGAACAGATGGTTGAGTCTGCAGAGCTGTTTACTCATACTATAGCCTGGGAATCAGAGGTCGACTCCAGCGCTTCTGTGAATCCAGACGAGGAAATGATCTGCACTGATGCCCAGAATCTTTATGAGTCGGATCCAGGACCAGACGCAGAAGGTTCTGACCATAATGTAGACTAGAGATGAGCGTTGTTCTACTCGAACTGTTCGCCAATCTCAAATTCGAGCTGTTTTGGGCGGTGTTCGAGCTGGTCGGCGAACACGAACAATTTGAGAAAAATTCGGCTGTTCGAGGTTATGTTCGATAACTGTTCGTGCACCAAAATCATAACTGGATTTTTTCTCAGTAATGATGAAAATTAATGTTAATACGCAGTTTGAGTGTACTGCGGGGCGGGGGGAGGGGCAGGGGATGGATCTCTGCAGGAACAATGAAGATCTCCATTTTTTTTTCTCTTTCCCGCATTTGCAGTGGGGAGGTGCAATCTGTCAGCCTATCAGCAGCGCACACACGGAGCGAAGTGCTTTTTTTCACACAAGCAAGGGCATGTGTGATTGACAGTGTATGTCACATGTCCTTGCCCTATAAGACCAAGCCATTTTCCCCGTCGCCACCATTTTCTCACTGCTGCAGCTGCGTGTTAGACGGCACCGCTGTTGCTGTGTGCGCTATACCTTGTTAATTTCAAGCCAATTTTCGCACAAATATACAGATAGCTTGGGAGTAGGGAATAGTTGTGATTGCAGTCCTTTTAAGGACTAGGTTACAGCATTTCCTACGACTTTTATCAGGCAGGTCTGTGCTCTTAAATAGATAGATTGTGGGAGTAAAGACTAATTGTAATTGGAGTCCTTTTCAGGACTAGGTTACATCAGTTCCTATCAGTTTTTGCCAGGCAGGTCTGTGCCAGTGCTGTGCAAGTTTTTTTCACAGCATTTGGCTGAATCTAGCAAAGCTAATCCTTTTTGGCCTATTGCAGAGTGTGTTAGTCAGTGGAGTAGCCTATCTGTGTTGCAAGATATACCACCTGTGTATAGAATACCAATTTTTTTACTGCACCTAGTGAAGTAAAATCTTTTGGGCATAGCATCATTCTATTAGTCCATCTATACTGACCTCCATCAGGTTGCAAACTGAATATAATTTTTTTCTGCATCTAGCTCTGAAAAAATATTTGGGCTTCTAGCGGTGTGTGGGACTTGGTCTATTAGTCCATCTATACTGACCTCCATCAGGTTGCAAATTAAAAATAATTTTTTTCTGCATCTAGCTCTGAAAAAATATTTGGGCTTCTAGCAGTGTGTGGGACTTGGTCTATTAGTCCATCTATACTGACCTCCATCAGGTTGCAAATTAAAAATAATTTTTTTCTGCATCTAGCTCTGAAAAAATATTTGGGCTTCTAGCAGTGTGTGGGACTTGGTCTATTAGTCCATCTATACTGACCTCCATCAGGTTGCAAATTAAAAATATTTTTTTTCTTCATTTATCTCTGAAAAAATATTTGGGCTTCTAGCAGCGTGTGGGACTTGTTCTATTAGTCCATCTATACTGACCTCCATCAGGTTGCAAATTAAAAATAATTTTTTTCTGCATCTAACCCAGCCAATAGTTTTGGCCTAATACCACAGTTTGGCCACTCAGCTCTGCTCGGTTACCATCCATTGTTTTTTTGTGCAAACAACTCCAGAGTTGTGAATTAGTTAACCACCAAAATGAGTGGAAAAAGGCCTGCTGCTGGTGGAAAGGGGAATAGGCGTGTTGGGAAGGGGAAAAAAGGTTGTATCCGTGGGGTAGGTGCAGAAGAAAGACCATCTTCCAGCCAAACTAAAATGTCTACTTCTTTTAGCGGACAATGTGATAAGATCCCTTTCTTACGGCCACGCCAATCGCTACAAATTCCAGATGAGGCACAAAAACAGCAGGTGCTTCAACGGATATCAAGTGCTCCTTTAAGTGGGCTCTCCTCCACATCAACTTCAACATCACAAATACTCCAGTCCTCAAAGGTGTCACCCAAATCGCACTTGCTTCCTCACAGCTCCCAAATCTCCAGCTGCCCGTCTGAGTATGAGGTAGAACAGATGGTTGAGTCTGCAGAGCTGTTTACTCATACTATAGCCTGGGAATCAGAGGTCGACTCCAGCGCTTCTGTGAATCCAGACGAGGAAATGATCTGCACTGATGCCCAGAATCTTTATGAGTCGGATCCAGGACCAGACGCAGAAGGTTCTGACCATAATGTAGACTAGAGATGAGCGTTGTTCTACTCGAACTGTTCGCCAATCTCAAATTCGAGCTGTTTTGGGCGGTGTTCGAGCCGGTCGGCGAACACGAACAATTTGAGAAAAATTCGGCTGTTCGAGGTTATGTTCGATAACTGTTCGTGCACCAAAATCATAACTGGATTTTTTCTCATAATGATGAAAATTAATGTTAATACGCAGTTTGAGTGTACAGCGGGGCGGGGGGAGGGGCAGGGGATGGATCTCTGCAGGAACAATGAAGATCTCCATTTTTTTTTCTCTTTCCCGCATTTGCAGTGGGGAGGTGCAATCTGTCAGCCTATCAGCAGCGCACACACGGAGCGAAGTGCTTTTTTTCACACAAGCAAGGGCATGTGTGATTGGCAGTGTATGTCACATGTCCTTGCCCTATAAGACCAAGCCATTTTCCCCGTCGCCACCATTTTCTCACTGCTGCAGCTGCGTGTTAGACGGCACCGCTGTTGCTGTGTGCGCTATACCTTGTTAATTTCAAGCCAATTTTCGCACAAATATACAGATAGCTTGGGAGTAGGGAATAGTTGTGATTGCAGTCCTTTTAAGGACTAGGTTACAGCATTTCCTACGACTTTTATCAGGCAGGTCTGTGCTCTTAAATAGATAGATTGTGGGAGTAAAGACTAATTGTAATTGGAGTCCTTTTCAGGACTAGGTTACATCAGTTCCTATCAGTTTTTGCCAGGCAGGTCTGTGCCAGTGCTGTGCAAGTTTTTTTCACAGCATTTGGCTGAATCTAGCAAAGCTAATCCTTTTTGGCCTATTGCAGAGTGTGTTAGTCAGTGGAGTAGCCTATCTGTGTTGCAAGATATACCACCTGTGTATAGAATACCAATTTTTTTACTGCACCTAGTGAAGTAAAATCTTTTGGGCATAGCATCATTCTATTAGTCCATCTATACTGACCTCCATCAGGTTGCAAACTGAATATAATTTTTTTCTGCATCTAGCTCTGAAAAAATATTTGGGCTTCTAGCGGTGTGTGGGACTTGGTCTATTAGTCCATCTATACTGACCTCCATTAGGTTGCAAATTAAAAATAATTTTTTTCTGCATCTAGCTCTGAAAAAATATTTGGGCTTCTAGCAGTGTGTGGGACTTGGTCTATTAGTCCATCTATACTGACCTCCATCAGGTTGCAAATTAAAAATAATTTTTTTCTGCATCTAGCTCTGAAAAAATATTTGGGCTTCTAGCAGTGTGTGGGACTTGGTCTATTAGTCCATCTATACTGACCTCCATTAGGTTGCAAATTAAAAATAATTTTTTTCTTCATTTATCTCTGAAAAAATATTTGGGCTTCTAGCAGCGTGTGGGACTTGTTCTATTAGTCCATCTATACTGACCTCCATCAGGTTGCAAATTAAAAATAATTTTTTTCTGCATGTAGCTCTGAAAAAATATTTGGGCTTCTAGCAGTGTGTGGGACTTGGTCTATTAGTCCATCTATACTGACCTCCATCAGGTTGCAAATTAAAAATAATTTTTTTCTGCATCTAGCTCTGAAAAAATATTTGGGCTTCTAGCAGTGTGTGGGACTTGGTCTATTAGTCCATCTATACTGACCTCCATCAGGTTGCAAATTAAAAATAATTTTTTTCTGCATCTAGCTCTGAAAAAATATTTGGGCTTCTAGCAGTGTGTGGGACTTGGTCTATTAGTCCATCTATACTGACCTCCATCAGGTTGCAAATTAAAAATAATTTTTTTCTTCATTTATCTCTGAAAAAATATTTGGGCTTCTAGCAGCGTGTGGGACTTGTTCTATTAGTCCATCTATACTGACCTCCATCAGGTTGCAAATTAAAAATAATTTTTTTCTGCATGTAGCTCTGAAAAAATATTTGGGCTTCTAGCAGTGTGTGGGACTTGGTCTATTAGTCCATCTATACTGACCTCCATCAGGTTGCAAATTAAAAATAATTTTTTTCTGCATCTAGCTCTGAAAAAATATTTGGGCTTCTAGCAGTGTGTGGGACTTGGTCTATTAGTCCATCTATACTGACCTCCATCAGGTTGCAAATTAAAAATATTTTTTTTCTGCATCTAGCTCTGAAAAAATATTTGGGCTTCTAGCAGTGTGTGGGACTTGGTCTATTAGTCCATCTATACTGACCTCCATCAGGTTGCAAATTAAAAATAATTTTTTTCTTCATTTATCTCTGAAAAAATATTTGGGCTTCTAGCAGCGTGTGGGACTTGTTCTATTAGTCCATCTATACTGACCTCCATCAGGTTGCAAATTAAAAATAATTTTTTTCTGCATCTAGCCCAGCCAATAGTTTTGGCCTAATACCACAGTTTGGCCACTCAGCTCTGCTCGGTTACCATCCATTGTATTTTTGTGCAAACAACTCCAGAGTTGTGAATTAGTTAACCACCAAAATGAGTGGAAAAAGGCCTGCTGCTGGTGAAAAGGGGAATAGGCGTGTTGGGAAGGGGAAAAAAGGTTGTGTCCGTGGGGTAGGTGCAGAAGAAAGACCATTTTCCAGCCAAACTAAAATGTCTACTTCTTTTAGCGGACAATGTGATAAGATCCCTTTCTTACGGCCACGCCAATCGCTACAAATTCCAGATGAGGCACAAAAACAGCAGGTGCTTCAACGGATATCAAGTGCTCCTTTAAGTGGGCTCTCCTCCACATCAACTTCAACATCACAAATACTCCAGTCCTCAAAGGTGTCACCCAAATCGCACTTGCTTCCTCACAGCTCCCAAATCTCCAGCTGCCCGTCTGAGTATGAGGTAGAACAGATGGTTGAGTCTGCAGAGCTGTTTACTCATACTATAGCCTGGGAATCAGAGGTCGACTCCAGCGCTTCTGTGAATCCAGACGAGGAAATGATCTGCACTGATGCCCAGAATCTTTATGAGTCGGATCCAGGACCAGACGCAGAAGGTTCTGACCATAATGTAGACCCTCATTCCCAAACTGTAACTCCTGTTGGTGGAGACAATGAGGAAGACGATGATAAGACTCAAATACCTGATTGGAGCGACAACTTTAGTTTTTTGTCAGGGCAGGAACAGGTTGGCTCTGAGGACGACGGGTGTGATAACGCACAGGGTGATGATGATGAGGTCGGAGATCCCACTTACTGTCAACCCACAGTCAGCCAAGAGATGAGGTCAGCAGAGGAGGTGGAGGAAGATGCTAGTGACGACGAGGTCAGGTTGCGCCTTCCTGGACAGAGACGTAGTACTGGAAGCACGTCAACAACTGCATCCTCAAACACAACTCTGCCTCTCACCACAAGTCGTGGTGGCTCTTCAGGTCGCATGGGTGCTAAGCCTTGCATAGCCTGGGCATTTTTTCAGATCGATAAAGATGACCCAACTCGTGTTATCTGTAACATTTGTCAGCAAAAGCTAAGTAGAGGCCAAAAAATACATAGTTTGAGTACTTCATGCATGAACCGGCACATGGACATGAAGCATAAGTTGCAGTGGGAAGCTCAGTGTGCTACAATGCGGTCTAGCCAGCCGGGCCAACCACCGTCTGCCATATCTTGTGCATCCGCGGCCTCTTCATCCTCTGTGACTGGGGGGACAGCAGTCACACCTGTTTTGGGGCGCAGACCTGCCACCTCTTTACCCGCAACAGCCAGCGTGATTGGCAGGTCATCATTTTCTTTGGAGGTGGTAACACCAGCTGGTCTTGAGCGCTGTCCGACATCGATAGCACCACCTTTGGATCAAGGCAACCTAACATGTCCGCCTGCATCTTCCTCACAGACCGGCAGTTTGCCGGGGACACCCTTATCAACCCCGTCTAAGCACAATAGCCAGCCCTCGGTCCCTCAGATGTGGACAAGTAAAAGACCATTTCCTCCTAGCCATGAGAAAGCTAAGAGGTTGAATTTCACCATCTGCAAGCTCTTGGCTACAGAAATGCTGCCTTTCCGCCTGGTGGACACAGAGGATTTTCGAGACCTTATGTCCGTCACAGTGCCCCAGTACCAGATGCCCAGTCGGCACTACTTCTCAAAGAAAGGTGTGCCTGCGCTCCACCAGCATGTCGCACACAACATCACCGCTTCTTTGAGAAACTCTGTGTGTGACAGGGTGCATTTCACCACAGACACTTGGACGAGTAGGCATGGACAGGGACGTTACATGTCGCTGACTGGGCACTGGGTAACTATGGTGACAGCAGGACAAGGGGCTGCTGTCCAAGTCTTGCCGTCCCCACGAGTTGTGCGTCAATCCTCTTTATGTCATTTTTCCTCCACTGCTTCTACCTCCTCAACCTCCTCTCGGTCTTCCACCTGCACCCAAAGCCTGTCTGGTCATGCCACAAGCTTTCTAACTGCGCAGAAGGGATCCTGCACACCTCCTTACTATGCTGGCAGTAGGGCTCAACGTCATCAGGCGGTTTTTACATTGAAATGTCTGGGAAATGTGAGTCACACAGCTGAGGAGTTGTGGTCAGCTCTGGAGAACCAATTTCATGAATGGTTGTCTCCACTGGACCTGAAACCAGGGAAGGCCGTGTGCGACAATGCTGCAAACCTGGGTGCGGCCCTTCGCCGGGGCAATGTCACACACGTGCCTTGTATGGCTCACGTGTTGAACCTGGTTGTCCAGCAATTTTTAGCCCACTATCCCAGACTAGATGGCCTTCTGCAGAGGGCACGGTCGCTGTGTGCTCACTTCCGCCGTTCGCATCCCGCAGCTCAGCGACTTACATCTCTACAGAAGTCGTTGGGCCTGCCACTTCACCGGCTAAAATGCGATGTGCCTACCCGGTGGAATTCAACTCTGCACATGTTGCAGCGACTGTGGCAGCACCGACAAGCCCTGGTGCAATACGTTCTGACGTATAGCCTGGGCCAATGAGATTCAGAGGTGGGGCAAATCACGCTGGAGGAGTGGTCTCAGATCAGGGACCTATGCACCCTTCTGCACAGTTTTGAAATGGCGACGAAGATGTTTAGTGCTGACGATGCCATTATCAGCATGACTATTCCGGTGATTTACATGCTGGAGCACATGTTAAACAGAATTCGGAGTCAGGTGGTGGCACAAGAGGAGGTGGAGGAAGTAGAGGAGGAGGAGTTGTATGCGGAAGGGCTAACATCTGCAAGGTCCAGACGGTCGGCAGCACCAAGGCGGCAGGCATGTGAGGGTGGGGGAGATGATTTTACCAGGGCGCATGGTAGCAGCCAAACTAGTGAGGAAGGTGCAGGAGCCCAGGAAGAAGTGGAGGACGAACTGATGGAAGACTCATCAGATGAGGGAGACCTTGATCACATTTCTGTTGTGCGAGGTTGGGGGGAGAGGACAGAGGAAGGAAGCATGATTGCTACCTCGCCACCAACACAACAGGGACTTGGTGCTCCTGGATGCGCAACACACATGAGTGCCTTCTTGCTGCACTACCTGCAACATGACCCTCGAATTGTGAGAATTAGAAATAATCCTGACTACTGGGTTGCCACACTGTTAGATCCCCGGTACAAAAGTAAATTTGCAGAAATTATTCCTGCCATAGAAAGGGATGCACGCATGCAGGAGTATCAGCAGAGACTGTTGCAGAATCTTACATGTGCTTTTCCACAAAATACCAGTGGTGCACGTAGTGAATCTCACAGTTCCAACTTGCCAACCGTGGAACCGTCAAGTGTTCAGCACTCAAACCGTAACAGAACCACAGTATCTGCTGGTAACATCAATTTTGCGGAATCATTTCACCACTTTTTTAGCCCATCCTTTGCAAGGCCACAGGAGACAAGAAGTCTGACACATAGTCAACGCCTAGAGACGATGGTACAGGAGTATCTCCAAGTAAACATTGAAGCCACGACTGTGTCACTGGACCCTTGCTCTTTTTGGGCTTCCAATCTGGATAAATGGCCGGAGCTAGCCACTTACGCCTTGGAGATCTTGTCATGCCCCGCAGCCAGCGTTCTGTCTGAACGTGTGTTCAGCGCTGCTGGTGGTGTGCTGACAGATAAGCGCACGCGGCTCTCCACTGATAATGTAGACAGACTCACGTTCATAAAGATGAACAAATCATGGATCCGAAACGACTTTTCTACCCCTGTGTCATCCTGGGGAGAGTAAAAGCTTGATGATTGGTTAAAATCACCCTACCAACCGTTTTAAGCTTTCAAATTACTAATCATGTTTATCTGTATCTTGACTGGAAAATAATTTGGGCTTTGTAGCAGTGTGCAGCACTGATCCTATTAGGCCATCTATAATAAGCTTCACCAGATTTAAAATTAAAAATAATTTTTAGCTGCATCTAGCCCGGAAAATAATTTTGGGGCTCCGAGATGCGCAAGACACATAAGTGCCTTCTTGCTGCACTACCTGCAGCATGACCCTCATATTGTCAGAATTCGAAGTAATCATGACTACTGGGTTGCCACACTCTTAGATCCCCCAAACTTTTCGATCAACCTTTTCATTTTAATAAAGACCAAAAAAATGGTCATTTTTGAAATTATAAGCATTAGCAGGTTGTTAGAAACTGAAATCAAACAGTTTTCAACTCAAAACTTTATTCTAGGTGATGTTACATTTTCACATAGGACCCCTTGTTCGAAAGGAGCTTCTGAACTCTCTCGTCCATTGAATTTGTCAGGTTTTGGATGGTTTCTGCTTCAATTGTTTTGCATGAGGACAGAATACCTTCCCAGAGCTGTTGCTTAGATGTGAACTGCCTCCCGCCATCATAGACACTCCTTTTAATGATGCTCCAAAGGTTCTGAATGGGGTAGAGGTCAGGGGAGCATGGGGGTCACACCATAAGTTTGTCCCCTTTTATGCCCATATCAGCCAGAGATGCAGATGTTTTATGTGCAGCATGAGATGGTGCATTATCATGCAGAAAAATGATCTTGCTGTGAAATACACGGTTCTTCTTCTTGAACCATGGCAGGAAGTGCTGTTTGAGAAAATCCACATACATTATGGAGTTCATCTTTACCGCCTTCAGGGATCCTAAAGGGGCCGACAATCTCTCTCCCCATGATTCCAGCCCAAAACATTACTCCACCTCCTCCTTGTTGGCGCTGTAGCCGTGTTTGCGTGGGGTGTCCATCAACCAGCCATCCTCCACTCCATTCATCTGGACCATCGAGCGCTGCACGGCACTCATCCGTGAACAAAACAGTTTTGAAATCAGTCTTCATGTAATGTTTGGCCCACTGGAGCCGTTTCTGCTTGTGTGAAGTGGATAGAGGAGGTCGACAGGATGGCATATGCACAGCTGCAAACCTCTGAAGGACCCTGCATCTTGTTGTTCGGGGGACGTTGGAGGCACAAGCAGCTTCAAAAACTTGTCTGCTGCTATGACAAGGCTTTTTTGCCGCTGCTGTTTCAACCTGATGTAATTGCCTGTAGGAAAGAGTCCTCAATTTGCCCTTATCAGCACGCACACGTGTGTACTGTGAATCAGCTACATACTTCTTGATTGCCAAGACACTTCATCCTGATCATCGCACAATGTTGATTGTAGTCATACCTTGACCTAAACACTCCACAATTTGTTGCTTCTCAGCAGCCGACACATCCTTTTTCTTTCCCATTTTGGCAGAAAATGTAGGCTGCTTAATAATGTGAGAGAGCCTTCTTAAGTAGTCTTGCCTTTCATTGGACACACCTGCCAAACTAATTAGCACAGGTGTCTGCAATTGCTTACAGTGATATAAAGAGCCCTGACACACATCACCATCAATGAGTTTAACTGACAAACAAACAAATTCTTCCCTTATCACTCCTAAACACTTTTTGCATAATAATTTGGAACGCGGTGTACATGTGCTTTTCCACAAAACACCAGTGGTTCACGTAGTGAATCTTACAGTTCTAACTTGCCAACCGTGGTCTGTATGGAATTGTTCAATAAAGGGCCCAAAATTAAGATAACATAGATGGGAGAGGTCTCTATGAATAGGAATTCCTAAGTATTTGATACCCTGTGAGGGCCAGGCAAAGGGAAAGTTGGACTGGATGGAATCCTATATGGATTTAGGGAGGGAGACATCGAGGGCCTCAGACTTCGCTGCATTGATTTTAAAATTTTACCATGTAACAAAGTGATCTATTTCAGCCATAACAGCAGGGATGGATATATGTGATTGAGTGATATATACTAGGACATCATCAGCAAATAGAGAGCACTTGTACTCGGTGCCTCCCACCTCAATCCACCTAATATTGGGGTTATGGCGAATTGATGAGAGCAGGTGCTCCGTCACTAGGATGTATAAGAGAGGGGACAGAGGACATCCCTGCCTTGTCCCATTGGTGATTGTGAAAGGTGATGAAAATGTTCTGACGCACCCCCTGGGCCTTGGGACACCCGGAGCCGGACCCTTTTTGGTGGATGCTGGTGGTTGTAGTCTTCGTGGCGGCGATCCGGTTCCATGGCTCAGGGCGGTCAAACCAGTGGCGGAACTATTTATGTGGTTTTGATGTTTAAATGTCCGACTACGCCACCCGTGGATTGCGGTCAGAGTGAACCGCCGCTACAGGGCAGACCGCTAAGGCTGGTGTTGTGGGTGCAGCAGAGCGTAGCATAACTCCCCACGGGAGGAGTATAGCCTCAGGGCAGTGTATGCGGAGGATGGGGGTGATGGTGCAGGGCAGCAGCAGTAACGACACGGAGTCAGTGATGCAGTTCAGGGCCTTTACTCACAGTTCTTATTATCCAGACCACGTCTGCAGGTAACGGCTGCCCACGTCGTACTGTGCTCACCAGGTGAGGGGCTCAGACAACTCCCAGATAACTTTGGAGCGCTTCACAGGACCCCCTTTGTGTGTCCTTTGTCTGGCCTTTCTTACCAACACTTCTATCCGGCTGCCTCGGGCCTCCTCTTGGTAAACTTGGCGCCAGTTTCCCTGACTCTATGTGGTGCCTTCCTAGCGGGTGGAGCAAGGGGCTGCGCCACATAAAATGTCAGAGCCTCCGGTTTCTAGCTGAGGGTCGTTTCCTGCCTCCACTAGTTCGGGGACCGGTCTCCCCCTTTGGCCTGACCCCTCCACGCAGGTGGATTCGGGCGTGCGGTGGCGACTCGCCCGTCCGCACCCCTGGGATCCCTTCATTCCTCGTTCCTGGAGCCTTCTCCGCTCCTCTTCCTTCCTTCTCCCTCTTGCAGGCCTGGGCCTCTGTTACTAGGCCCGCCTCCGGAGCAGAGCTCATGCAGAGCCCCTGCTCCCTGCCACTTCTGCTCAGACTTCTCTGCACTGAACTAAGATGGTGCCCACCTTTTATACTCCCTTCTCAATGCACCCAGGAACTGCTTCCTCCCTGCTCCTGCACTGCAGGGTTCCCCTTCCTCAGTGTTCCCTCCCCCCACTCCAGCCAGGGACAGGGACTGTCGTGCCCATCTCAGGGGCATATTGGTCGCCCTGCCCCACGGCAATGTGGTGTAATGCATGCAGGTGTCGGGTCCTGATCCACACTCCATCCTTATCTGAGAGTGAGATATCACACCTCTGGGTGAGGTGCAATACGTCTGTAGCAACCGAGCCCTCGGTGCTACAGTTCCATTTATCTTCAGCCTAGGTGACGTATTGTGATACAGGGCCGTGATTTTGGCTATAAAAGGGTCCCCTAGACCCCTACCCCAAGCTTTTTAAGAGAATCATATATGGCGTGCCAGGAGACTCTATGGAATGCTTTCTCAGCATCCAACGAGAGTATCTACTTACAAATTTTTAACTGCATCTAGCCCAGGAAATACTTTGTGCCTAGTAGCAGTGTCTGCTAGTCAGCGGATTATCCCGGCTGTTAAGCAAGCTACACCACCTGTAGTTTGGACACTTAATTTTTTCAAAGGAAATGCTTCGGGACCACGGGATACTTAGTGAAGAGCATCAGGAGGCACCCCAAGGCATAGGGGCTGGGACTGGCACTAGGATGCCTTGCGGTGGACAGCCGAGCTCGATCCTTATAAAAGCTTTTTAACTGCAGCAGCTTTAGTGGACGCTACTGGAGCTGGAATTACGCGGCTGCTGGCATGAGACTTGCCCTCCAATAGATCCTTGTAAATGGATTTAAAGTGTATTCATTCAAATTAGAGGGACAATTTAAATTAAAAAGCTTAGAGCTGCCTCCACCACAGGGGGGCTCGCTCGACCCACCAGCGGACAGGCACCAGTATTGGGAGAGGGGGGCTGGCCGTCAGGGTTCACCGCGGCTCTGGCACAAACCCGGCGACACGGAGGTGGCACGGGCAGGAGCGGACTGAACGTGTCGGCTTCTCACTTTTTGGATTTTAGAAGGGCATGACATGCCTATATCTGTGTCTCCCCCTCCTTTTACTCCTCCACCTCTTTTCTTTTCGCATGACTATATGTACTTGTCACTTTTCCATGTGTTAGTTGTGTCTTCTGAGCAGTTTGTCAGCTTTTGGACACCTTTGAAGGTGTTTTCTATGTGTTTCTATGTGTTTTTGTTTGCCTGCCATTGGTTTTAACGGTGTTCGAAGGTGTTCGACGAACAGTTCGACGAACAGTTCGGCGAACACACGGGTGTTCGACGAACCGAACCGAACTCGAACACTACGGGGGTGGCTCAACACTAATGTAGACCCTCATTCCCAAACTGTAACTCCTGTTGGTGGAGACAATGAGGAAGACGATGATAAGACTCAAATACCTGATTGGAGCGACAACTTTAGTTTTTTGTCAGGGCAGGAACAGGTTGGCTCTGAGGACGACGGGTGTGATAACGCACAGGGTGATGATGATGAGGTCGGAGATCCCACTTACTGTCAACCCACAGTCAGCCAAGAGATGAGGTCAGCAGAGGAGGTGGAGGAAGATGCTAGTGACGACGAGGTCAGGTTGCGCCTTCCTGGACAGAGACGTAGTACTGGAAGCACGTCAACAACTGCATCCTCAAACACAACTCTGCCTCTCACCACAAGTCGTGGTGGCTCTTCAGGTTGCATGGGTGCTAAGCCTTGCATAGCCTGGGCATTTTTTCAGATCGATAAAGATGACCCAACTCGTGTTATCTGTAACATTTGTCAGCAAAAGCTAAGTAGAGGCCAAAAAATACATAGTTTGAGTACTTCATGCATGAACCGGCACATGGACATGAAGCATAAGTTGCAGTGGGAAGCTCAGTGTGCTACAATGCGGTCTAGCCGGCCGGGCCAACCACCGTCTGCCATATCTTGTGCATCCGTGGCCTCTTCATCCTCTGTGACTGGGGGGACAGCAGTCACACCTGTTTTGGGGCGCAGACCTGCCACCTCTTTACCCGCAACAGCCAGCGTGATTGGCAGGTCATCATTTTCTTTGGAGGTGGTAACACCAGCTGGTCTTGAGCGCTGTCCGACATCGATAGCACCACCTTTGGATCAAGGCAACCTAACATGTCCGCCTGCATCTTCCTCACAGACCGGCAGTTTGCCGGGGACACCCTTATCAACCCCGTCTAAGCACAATAGCCAGCCCTCGGTCCCTCAGATGTGGACAAGTAAAAGACCATTTCCTCCTAGCCATGAGAAAGCTAAGAGGTTGAATTTCACCATCTGCAAGCTCTTGGCTACAGAAATGCTGCCTTTCCGCCTGGTGGACACAGAGGATTTTCGAGACCTTATGTCCGTCGCAGTGCCCCAGTACCAGATGCCCAGTCGGCACTACTTCTCAAAGAAAGGTGTGCCTGCGCTCCACCAGCATGTCGCACACAACATCACCGCTTCTTTGAGAAACTCTGTGTGTGACAGGGTGCATTTCACCACAGACACTTGGACGAGTAGGCATGGACAGGGGCGTTACATGTCGCTGACTGGGCACTGGGTAACTATGGTGACAGCAGGACAAGGGGCTGCTGTCCAAGTCTTGCCGTCCCCACGAGTTGTGCGTCAATCCTCTTTATGTCATTTTTCCTCCACTGCTTCTGCCTCCTCAACCTCCTCTCGGTCTTCCACCTGCACCCAAAGCCTGTCTGGTCATGCCACAAGCTTTCTAACTGCGCAGAAGGGATCCTGCACACCTCCTTACTATGCTGGCAGTAGGGCTCAACGTCATCAGGCGGTTTTTACATTGAAATGTCTGGGAAATGTGAGTCACACAGCTGAGGAGTTGTGGTGAGCTCTGGAGAACCAATTTCATGAATGGTTGTCTCCACTGGACCTGAAACCAGGGAAGGCCGTGTGCGACAATGCTGCAAACCTGGGTGCGGCCCTTCGCCGGGGCAATGTCACACACGTGCCTTGTATGGCTCACGTGTTGAACCTGGTTGTCCAGCAATTTTTAGCCCACTATCCCAGACTAGATGGCCTTCTGCAGAGGGCACGGTCGCTGTGTGCTCACTTCCGCCGTTCGCATCCCGCAGCTCAGCGACTTACATCTCTACAGAAGTCGTTGGGCCTGCCACTTCACCGGCTAAAATGCGATGTGCCTACCCGGTGGAATTCAACTCTGCACATGTTGCAGCGACTGTGGCAGCACCGACAAGCCCTGGTGCAATACGTTCTGACGTATAGCCTGGGCCAATGAGATTCAGAGGTGGGGCAAATCACGCTGGAGGAGTGGTCTCAGATCAGGGACCTATGCACCCTTCTGCACAGTTTTGAAATGGCGACGAAGATGTTTAGTGCTGACGATGCCATTATCAGCATGACTATTCCGGTGATTTACATGCTGGAGCACATGTTAAACAGAATTCGGAGTCAGGTGGTGGCACAAGAGGAGGTGGAGGAAGTAGAGGAGGAGGAGTTGTATGCGGAAGGGCTAACATCTGCAAGGTCCAGACGGTCGGCAGCACCAGGGCGGCAGGCATGTGAGGGTGGGGGAGATGATTTTACCAGGGCGCATGGTAGCAGCCAAACTAGTGAGGAAGGTGCAGGAGCCCAGGAAGAAGTGGAGGACGAACTGATGGAAGACTCATCAGATGAGGGAGACCTTGATCACATTTCTGTTGTGCGAGGTTGGGGGGAGAGGACAGAGGAAGGAAGCATGATTGTTACCTCGCCACCAACACAACAGGGACTTGGTGCTCCTGGATGCGCAACACACATGAGTGCCTTCTTGCTGCACTACCTGCAACATGACCCTCGAATTGTGAGAATTAGAAATAATCCTGACTACTGGGTTGCCACACTGTTAGATCCCCGGTACAAAAGTAAATTTGCAGAAATTATTCCTGCCATAGAAAGGGATGCACGCATGCAGGAGTATCAGCAGAGACTGTTGCAGAATCTTACATGTGCTTTTCCACAAAATACCAGTGGTGCACGTAGTGAATCTCACAGTTCCAACTTGCCAACCGTGGGACCGTCAAGTGTTCAGCACTCAAACCGTAACAGAACCACAGTATCTGCTGGTAACATCAATTTTGCGGAATCATTTCACCACTTTTTTAGCCCATCCTTTGCAAGGCCACAGGAGACAAGAAGTCTGACACATAGTCAACGCCTAGAGACGATGGTACAGGAGTATCTCCAAGTAAACATTGAAGCCACGACTGTGTCACTGGACCCTTGCTCTTTTTGGGCTTCCAATCTGGATAAATGGCCGGAGCTAGCCACTTACGCCTTGGAGATCTTGTCATGCCCCGCAGCCAGCGTTCTGTCTGAACGTGTGTTCAGCGCTGCTGGTGGTGTGCTGACAGATAAGCGCACGCGGCTCTCCACTGATAATGTAGACAGACTCACGTTCATAAAGATGAACAAATCATGGATCCGAAACGACTTTTCTACCCCTGTGTCATCCTGGGGAGAGTAAAAGCTTGATGATTGGTTAAAATCACCCTACCAACCGTTTTAAGCTTTCAAATTACTAATCATGTTTATCTGTATCTTGACTGGAAAATAATTTGGGCTTTGTAGCAGTGTGCAGCACTGATCCTATTAGGCCATCTATAATAAGCTTCACCAGATTTAAAATTAAAAATAATTTTTAGCTGCATCTAGCCCGGAAAATAATTTTGGGGCTCCGAGATGCGCAAGACACATAAGTGCCTTCTTGCTGCACTACCTGCAGCATGACCCTCATATTGTCAGAATTCGAAGTAATCATGACTACTGGGTTGCCACACTCTTAGATCCCCCAAACTTTTCGATCAACCTTTTCATTTTAATAAAGACCAAAAAAATGGTCATTTTTGAAATTATAAGCATTAGCAGGTTGTTAGAAACTGAAATCAAACAATTTTCAACTCAAAACTTTATTCTAGGTGATGTTACATTTTCACATAGGACCCCTTGTTCGAAAGGAGCTTCTGAACTCTCTCGTCCATTGAATTTGTCAGGTTTTGGATGGTTTCTGCTTCAATTGTTTTGCATGAGGACAGAATACCCTCCCAGAGCTGTTGCTTAGATGTGAACTGCCTCCCGCCATCATAGACACTCCTTTTAATGATGCTCCAAAGGTTCTGAATGGGGTAGAGGTCAGGGGAGCATGGGGGTCACACCATAAGTTTGTCCCCTTTTATGCCCATATCAGCCAGAGATGCAGATGTTTTATGTGCAGCATGAGATGGTGCATTATCATGCAGAAAAATGATCTTGCTGTGAAATACACGGTTCTTCTTCTTGAACCATGGCAGGAAGTGCTGTTTGAGAAAATCCACATACATTATGGAGTTCATCTTTAGCGCCTTCAGGGATCCTAAAGGGGCCGACAATCTCTCGCCCCATGATTCCAGCCCAAAACATTACTCTACCTCCTCCTAGTTGGCGCTGTAGCCGTGTTTGCGTGGGGTGTCCATCAACCAGCCATCCTCCACTCCATTCATCTGGACCATCGAGCGCTGCACGGCACTCATCCGTGAACAAAACAGTTTTGAAATCAGTCTTCATGTAATGTTTGGCCCACTGGAGCCGTTTCTGCTTGTGTGAAGTGGATAGAGGAGGTCGACAGGATGGCGTATGCACAGCTGCAAACCTCTGAAGGACCCTGCATCTTGTTGTTCGGGGGACGTTGGAGGCACAAGCAGCTTCAAAAACTTGTCTGCTGCTATGACAAGGCTTTTTTGCCGCTGCTGTTTCAACCTGACGTAATTGCCTGTAGGAAAGAGTCCTCAATTTGCCCTTATCAGCACACACACGTGTGTACTGTGAATCAGCTACATACTTCTTGATTGCCAAGACACTTCATCCTGATCATCGCACAATGTTGATTGTAGTCATGCCTTGACCTAAACACTCCACAATTTGTTGCTTCTCAGCAGCCGACACATCCTTTTTCTTTCCCATTTTGGCAGAAAATGTAGGCTGCTTAATAATGTGAGAGAGCCTTCTTAAGTAGTCTTGCCTTTCATTGGACACACCTGCCAAACTAATTAGCACAGGTGTCTGCAATTGCTTACAGTGATATAAAGAGCCCTGACACACATCACCATCAATGAGTTTAACTGACAAACAAACAAATTCTTCCCTTATCACTCCTAAACACTTTTTGCATAATAATTTGGAACGCGGTGTACATGTGCTTTTCCACAAAACACCAGTGGTTCACGTAGTGAATCTTACAGTTCTAACTTGCCAACCGTGGTCTGTATGGAATTTTTCAATAAAGGGCCCAAAATTAAGATAACATAGATGGGAGAGGTCTCTATGAATAGGAATTCCTAAGTATTTAATACCCTGTGAGGGCCAGGCAAAGGGAAAGTTGGACTGGATGGAATCCTATATGGATTTAGGGAGGGAGACATCGAGGGCCTCAAACTTCGCTGCATTGATTTTAAAATTTTACCATGTAACAAAGTGATCTATTTCAGCCATAACAGCAGGGATGGATATATGTGATTGAGTGATATATACTAGGACATCATCAGCAAATAGAGAGCACTTGTACTCGGTGCCTCCCACCTCAATCCACCTAATATTGGGGTTATGGCGAATTGATGAGAGCAGGTGCTCCGTCACTAGGATGTATAAGAGAGGGGACAGAGGACATCCCTGCCTTGTCCCATTGGTGATTGTGAAAGGTGATGAAAATGATCTGACGCACCCCCTGGGCCTTGGGACAACCGGAGCCGGACCCTTTTTGGTGGATGCTGGTGGTTGTAGTCTTCGTGGCGGCGATCCGGTTCCGTGGCTCAGGGCGGTCAAACCAGTGGCGGAACTATTTATGTGGTTTTGATGTTTAAATGTCCGACTACGCCACCCGTGGATTGCGGTCAGAGTGAACCGCCGCAACAGGGCAGACCGCTAAGGCTGGTGTTGTGGGTGCAGCAGAGCGTAGCATAACTCCCCACGGGAGGAGTATAGCCTCAGGGCAGTGTATGCGGAGGATGGGGGTGATGGTGCAGGGCAGCAGCAGTAACGACACGGAGTCAGTGATGCAGTTCAGGGCCTTTACTCACAGTTCTTATTATCCAGACCACGTCTGCAGGTAACGGCTGCCCACGTCGTACTGTGCTCACCAGGTGAGGGGCTCAGACAACTCCCAGATAACTTTGGAGCGCTTCACAGGACCCCCTTTGTGTGTCCTTTGTCTGGCCTTTCTTACCAACACTTCTATCCGGCTGCCTCGGGCCTCCTCTTGGTAAACTTGGCGCCAGTTTCCCTGACTCTATGTGGTGCCTTCCTAGCGGGTGGAGCAAGGGGCTGCGCCACATAAAATGTCAGAGCCTCCGGTTTCTAGCTGAGGGTCGTTTCCTGCCTCCACTAGTTCGGGGACCGGTCTCCCCCTTTGGCCTGACCCCTCCACGCAGGTGGATTCGGGCGTGCGGTGGCGACTCGCCCGTCCGCACCCCTGGGATCCCTTCATTCCTCGTTCCTGGAGCCTTCTCCGCTCCTCTTCCTTCCTTCTCCCTCTTGCAGGCCTGGGCCTCTGTTACTAGGCCCGCCTCCGGAGCAGAGCTCATGCAGAGCCCCTGCTCCCTGCCACTTCTGCTCAGACTTCTCTGCACTGAACTAAGATGGTGCCCACCTTTTATACTCCCTTCTCAATGCACCCAGGAACTGCTTCCTCCCTGCTCCTGCACTGCAGGGTTCCCCTTCCTCAGTGTTCCCTCCCCCCACTCCAGCCAGGGACAGGGACTGTCGTGCCCATCTCAGGGGCATATTGGTCGCCCTGCCCCACGGCAATGTGGTGTAATGCATGCAGGTGTCGGGTCCTGATCCACACTCCATCCTTATCTGAGAGTGAGATATCACACCTCTGGGTGAGGTGCAATACGTCTGTAGCAACCGAGCCCTCGGTGCTACAGTTCCATTTATCTTCAGCCTAGGTGACGTATTGTGATACAGGGCCGTGATTTTGGCTATAAAAGGGTCCCCTAGACCCCTACCCCAAGCTTTTTAAGAGAATCATATATGGCGTGCCAGGAGACTCTATGGAATGCTTTCTCAGCATCCAACGAGAGTATCTACTTACAAATTTTTAACTGCATCTAGCCCAGGAAATACTTTGTGCCTAGTAGCAGTGTCTGCTAGTCAGCGGATTATCCCGGCTGTTAAGCAAGCTACACCACCTGTAGTTTGGACACTTAATTTTTTCAAAGGAAATGCTTCGGGACCACGGGATACTTAGTGAAGAGCATCAGGAGGCACCCCAAGGCATAGGGGCTGGGACTGGCACTAGGATGCCTTGCGGTGGACAGCCGAGCTCGATCCTTATAAAAGCTTTTTAACTGCAGCAGCTTTAGTGGACGCTACTGGAGCTGGAATTACGCGGCTGCTGGCATGAGACTTGCCCTCCAATAGATCCTTGTAAATGGATTTAAAGTGTATTCATTCAAATTAGAGGGACAATTTAAATTAAAAAGCTTAGAGCTGCCTCCACCACAGGGGGGCTCTCTCGACCCACCAGCGGACAGGCACCAGTATTGGGAGAGGGGGGCTGGCCGTCAGGGTTCACCGCGGCTCTGGCACAAACCCGGCGACACGGAGGTGGCACGGGCAGGAGCGGACTGGCCGTCTCGGCTTCTCACTTTTTGGATTTTAGAAGGGCATGACATGCCTATATCTGTGTCTCCCCCTCCTTTTACTCCTCCACCTCTTTTCTTTTCGCATGACTATATGTACTTGTCACTTTTCCATGTGTTAGTTGTGTCTTCTGAGCAGTTTGTCAGCTTTTGGACACCTTTGAAGGTGTTTTCTATGTGTTTCTATGTGTTTTTGTTTGCCTGCCATTGGTTTTAACGGTGTTCGAAGGTGTTCGACGAACAGTTCGACGAACAGTTCGGCGAACACATGGGTGTTCGACGAACCGAACCGAACTCGAACACTACGGGGGTGGCTCAACACTAGTTATCAGTGTACGGTCCATGTGTCATCAGTGTACGGTCCGTGTGTCATCAGTGTACGGTCCGTGTGTCATCAGTGTGCGGTCCGTGTGTCATTAGTGTATGGTCCGTGTGTCATCAGTGTACGGTCCGTGTGTCATCAGTGTGCGGTCCGTGTGTCATTAGTGTATGGTCCGTGTGTCATTAGTGTATGGTCCGTGTGTCATCAGTGTACGGTCCGTGTGTCATCAGTGTACGGTCCGTGTGTCATCAGTATACGGTTCATGTGTCATTATTGTACGGTCCGTGTGTCATTAGTGTACGGTCCGTGTGTCATCAGTGTACGGTCGATGTGTATTCCGAGAACAATGGAAATGTTCTGAAGCATTTTTAAACTTCAGCAGAATTCCGATAACAATGGAAGAGTTCCAAAGTATTTTTAAACTTCAGCGGAATTCCAAGAACAATGGAAGAGTTCCGAAGCATTTTTAAACTTCAGCGGAATTCCGGGAACAATGGAAGAGTTCCAAAGCATTTTTAAACTTCAGCGGAATTGCAAGCACAATGGAAGAGTTCTGAAGGATTTTTAAACTTCAGCAGAATTACTAGAACAATGGAATAGTTAAGCATTTTTAAACTTCAGTGGAATTCCAAGAACAATGGAAATGTTCCGAAGCATTTTTAAACTTCAGTGGAATTCCGAGAACAATGGAAGAGTTCCGAAGTATTTTTAAACTTTAGCGGAATTCCGAGAACAATGGAAGAGTTCCGAAGCATTTTTAAACTTCAGCGGCAATCCGGGAGCAATGGAAGAGTTCCGAAGCATTTCTAAACTTCAGCAGAATTGCGAGAACAATGGAATAGTTCCGGAGCAATTTTAAACTTCAGCAGAATTCCGAGGACAATGGAAGAGCACCGAAGCATTTTTAAACTTCAGCAGAATTCCGAAAACAATGGAAGAGTTCCGAAGCATTTTTAAACGTCAGCGGAATTCCGAGAACAATGGAAGAGTTCAGAAGCATTTTTAAACGTCAGCAGAATTCCGAGAACAATGGAAGAGTTCCGAAGCATTTTTAAACTTCAGCGGAATTCCGAGAACAATGGAAGAGTTCCGAAGCATTTTTAAACTTCAGTGGAATTCCGAGAACAATGGAAGAGTTCTGAAGGATTTTTAAACTTCAGCATAATTACTAGAACAATGGAAGAGTTCCGAAGCATTTTTAAACTTTAGCGGAATTCCGAGAACAATGGAAGAGTTGCAAAGCATTTTTAAACTTCAGCAGAATTCCGAGAACAATGGAAGAGTTCCGAAGCATTTTTAAACTTCAGTGGAATTCCAAGAACAATGGAAGAGTTCTGAAGGATTTTTAAACTTCACCAGAATTACTAGAACAATGGAAGAGTTCGGAAGCATTTTTAAACTTCAGCGGAATTCCGAGAACAATGGAAATGTTCCGAAGTACTTTTAAACTTCAGCAGAATTCCGAGAACAATGGAAGAGTTCCGAAGCATTGTTAAACTTCAGCGGAATTCCGGGAACAATGGAAGTGTTCCGAAGCATTTTTAAACTTCATCGGAATTGCGAGAACAATGGAAGAGTTCCGAAGCATTTTTAAACTTCAGCGGAATTTTCGATAACAATGGAAGAGATCCGAAGCATTATTAAACTTTAGCAGAATTCCGAGAACAATGGAAGAGTTCCGAAGCATTTTTAAATGTCAGCGGAATTCCGATAACAATTGAAGAGTTCCGAAGCATTTTTAAGCTTCAGCGGAATTCCGGGAACAATGGAAGAGTTCCGAAGCATTTTTAAACTTCAGCGGAATTGAAAGAACAATGGAAGAGTTCCGAAGCAATTTTAAACTTCAGTAGAATTCCGAGGACAATGGAAGAGCTCCGAAGCATTTTTAAACTTCAGAAGAATTCCGGAAACAATGGAAGAGTTCCGAAGCATTTTTAAACTTCAGCAGAATTCCAATAACAATCGAAGAGTTCCGAAGCATTTTTAAACTTCAGCGGAATTCCGGGAACAATGGAAGAGTTCCGAAGCATTTTTAAACTTCAGCAGAATTGCGAGAACAATGCAAGAGTTCCAAAGCACTTTTAAACTTCAGCAGAATTCCAAGAACAATGGAAGAGTTCCGAAGCATTTTTAAACTTCAGCAGAATTCCGAAAACAATGGAAGAGTTCCAAAGCATTTTTAAACGTCAGTGGAATTCCAATAACAATGGAAGAGTTCCGAAGCATTTTTAAACTTCAGCAGAATTCCCAGAACAATGGAAGAGTTCCGAAGCATTTTTAAATTTCAGAGGAATTCCAAGAACAATAGAAGAGTTCTGAAGCATTTTTAAACTTCAGCGGAATTTTCGATAACAATGGAAAAGTTCCAAAGTATTTTTAAACTACAGTGGAATTCCGAAAACAATGGAAGAGTTCCAAAGCATTTTTAAACTTCAGCAGCATTCCGAGAACAATGGAAGAGTTCTGAAGGATTTTTAAACTTCAGCAGAATTCCTAGAACAATGGAAGAGTTCCGAAGCAATTTTAAACTTCAGCGGAATTCCGAGAACAATGGAAATGTTCCAAAGCATTTTTAAACTTCAGCGGAATTCCGATAACAATGGAAAAGTTCCAAAGTATTTTTAAACTTCAGTGGAATTCCGAAAACAATGGAAGAGTTCTGAAGCATTTTTAAACTGCAGCGGAATTCCGGGAACAATGGAAGAGTTTCGAAGCATTTTTAAACTTCAGCGGAATTGCGAGAACAATGGAAAAGTTCCAAAGCATTTTTAAACTTCAGCAGAATTCTGAGAACAATGGAAGAGTTCAGAAGCATTTTTAAACATCAGCGGAATTCCGAGAACAATGGAAGAGTTCCGAAGCATTTTTAAACTTCAGTGGAATTCCGAGAACAATGGAAGAGTTCTGAAGGATTTTTAAAATTCAGCAGAATTACTAGAACAATGGAAGAGTTCCGAAGCATTTTTAAACTTTAGCGGAATTCCGAGAACAATGGAAGAGTTCCGAAGCATTTTTAAACTTCAGCAGAATTCCGAGAACAATGGAAGAGTTCCTAAGAATTTTTAAACTTCAGCGGAATTCCGAGAACAATGGAAATGTTCTGAAGTATTTTTAAACTTCAGCAGAATTCCGAGAACAATGGAAGAGTTCCGAAGCATTGTTAAACTTCAGCGGAATTCCGGGAACAATGGAAGTGTTCCGAAGCATTTTTAAACTTCATCGGAATTGCGAGAACAATGGAAGAGTTCCGAAGCATTTTTAAACTTCAGCGGAATTTTCGATAACAATGGAAGAGATCCGAAGCATTATTAAACTTTAGCAGAATTCCGAGAACAATGGAAGAGTTCCGAAGCATTTTTAAATGTCAGCGGAATTCCGATAACAATTGAAGAGTTCCGAAGCATTTTTAAGCTTCAGCGGAATTCCGGGAACAATGGAAGAGTTCCGAAGCATTTTTAAACTTCAGCGGAATTGAAAGAACAATGGAAGAGTTCCGAAGCAATTTTAAACTTCAGTAGAATTCCGAGGACAATGGAAGAGCTCCGAAGCATTTTTAAACTTCAGAAGAATTCCGGAAACAATGGAAGAGTTCCGAAGCATTTTTAAACTTCAGCAGTATTCCAATAACAATGGAAGAGTTCCGAAGCATTTTTAAACTTCAGCGGAATTCCGGGAACAATGGAAGAGTTCCGAAGCATTTTTAAACTTCAGCAGAATTGCGAGAACAATGCAAGAGTTCCAAAGCACTTTTAAACTTCAGCAGAATTCCAAGAACAATGGAAGAGTTCCGAAGCATTTTTAAACTTCAGCAGAATTCCGAAAACAATGGAAGAGTTCCAAAGCATTTTTAAATGTCAGTGGAATTCCAATAACAATGGAAGAGTTCCGAAGCATTTTTAAACTTCAGCAGAATTCCCAGAACAATGGAAGAGTTCCGAAGCATTTTTAAATTTCAGAGGAATTCCAAGAACAATAGAAGAGTTCTGAAGCATTTTTAAACTTCAGCGGAATTTTCGATAACAATGGAAAAGTTCCAAAGTATTTTTAAACTTCAGTGGAATTCCGAAAACAATGGAAGAGTTCCAAAGCATTTTTAAACTTCAGCAGCATTCCGAGAACAATGGAAGAGTTCTGAAGGATTTTTAAACTTCAGCAGAATTCCTAGAACAATGGAAGAGTTCCGAAGCAATTTTAAACTTCAGCGGAATTCCGAGAAAAATGGAAATGTTCCAAAGCATTTTTAAACTTCAGCGGAATTCCGATAACAATGGAAAAGTTCCAAAGTATTTTTAAACTTCAGTGGAATTCCGAAAACAATGGAAGAGTTCCGAAGCATTTTTAAACTGCAGCGGAATTCCGGGAACAATGGAAGAGTTTCGAAGCATTTTTAAACTTCAGCGGAATTGCGAGAACAATGGAAAAGTTCCAAAGCATTTTTAAACTTCAGCAGAATTCTGAGAACAATGGAAGAGTTCAGAAGCATTTTTAAACATCACCGGAATTCCGAGAACAATGGAAGAGTTCCGAAGCATTTTCAAACTTCAGTGGAATTCCGAGAACAATGGAAGAGTTCTGAAGGATTTTTAAACTTCAGCAGAATTACTAGAACAATGGAAGAGTTCCGAAGCATTTTTAAACTTTATCGGAATTCCGAGAACAATGGAAGAGTTCCGAAGCATTTTTAAACTTCAGCAGAATTCCGAGAACAATGGAAGAGTTCCTAAGAATTTTTAAACTTCAGCGGAATTCCGAGAACAATGGAAATGTTCTGAAGTATTTTTAAACTTCAGCAGAATTCCGAGAACAATGGAAGAGTTCCGAAGCATTGTTAAACTTCAGCGGAATTCCGGGAACAATCGAAGAGTTCCGAAGCATTTTTAAACTTCAGTGGAATTCTGAGAACAATGGAAGAGTTCTGATGGATTTTTAAACTTCAGCAGAATTCCTAGAACAATGGAAGAGTTCCGAAGCATTTTTGAACTTCAGCGGAATTACGAGAACAATGGAAATGTTCCGAAGCATTTTTAAACTTCAGCGGAATTCCGAGAACAATGGAAGAGTTCTGAAGCATTTTTAAACATCACCAGAATTCCGGGAACAATGGAAGAGTTCCAAAGCATTTTTAAACTTCAGCAGAATTCCGAGAACAATGGAAGAGTTCAGAAGCATTTTTAAACGTCAGCAGAATTCCGAGAACAATGGAAGAGTTCCGAATAATTTTAAACTTCAGCGGAATTCCGAGAACAATCGAAGAGTTCCGAAGCATTTTTAAACTTCAGTGGAATTCCGAGAACAATGGAAGAGTTCTGAAGGATTTTTAAACTTCAGTAGAATTTCTAGAACAATGGAAGAGTTCCGAAGCATTTTTAAACTTCAGCGGAATTCCGAGAACAATCAAAGAGTTCCGAAGCATTTTTAAACTTCAGTGGAATTCCGAGAACAATGGAAGAGTTCTGAAGGATTTTTAAACTTCAGTAGAATTTCTAGAACAATGGAAGAGTTCCGAAGCATTTTTAAACTTCAGCGGAATTCCGAGAACAATCAAAGAGTTCCGAAGCATTTTTAAACTTCAGTGGAATTCCGAGAACAATGGAAGAGTTCTGAAGGATTTTTAAACTTCAGCAGAATTCCTAGAACAATGGAAGAGTTCTGAAGCATTTCTACCCTTCAGCGGAATTCCGAGAACAATGGAAATGCTCTGAAGAATTTTTAAACTTCAGCAGAATTCCTAGAACAATGGATGAGTTCCGAAGCATTTTTAAACTTCAGCGGAATTCCGAGAACAATGGAAGAGTTCCGAAGCATTTTTAAACTTCAGCAGAATTGCGAGAACAATGGAAGAGTTCCAAAGCACTTTTAAACTTCAGCAGAATTCCATGAACAATGGAAGAGTTCCGAAGCATTTTTAAAATTCAGCAGAATTCCGAAAACAATGGAAGAGTTCCAAAGCATTTTTAAACGTCAGTGGAATTCCAATAACAATGGAAGAGTTCCGAAGCATTTTTAAACTTCATCAGAATTCCCAGAACAATGGAAGAGTTCCGAAGCATTGTTAAACTTCAGCGGAATTTCGGGAACAATGGAAGTGTTCCGAAGCATTTTTAAACTTCATCGGAATTGCGAGAACAATGGAAGAGTTCCGAAGCATTTTTAAACTTCAGCGGAATTTTCGATAACAATGGAAGAGATCCGAAGCATTATTAAACTTTAGCAGAATTCCGAGAACAATGGAAGAGTTCCGAAGCATTTTTAAATGTCAGCGGAATTCCGATAACAATTGAAGAGTTCCGAAGCATTTTTAAGCTTCAGCGGAATTCCGGTAACAATGGAAGAGTTCCGAAGCATTTTTAAACTTCAGCGGAATTGAAAGAACAATGGAAGAGTTCCGAAGCAATTTTAAACTTCAGTAGAATTCCGAGGACAATGGAAGAGCTCCGAAGCATTTTTAAACTTCAGAAGAATTCCGGAAACAATGGAAGAGTTCCGAAGCATTTTTAAACTTCAGCAGAATTCCAATAACAATGGAAGAGTTCCGAAGCATTTTTAAACTTCAGCGGAATTCCGGGAACAATGGAAGAGTTCCGAAGCATTTTTAAACTTCAACAGAATTGCGAGAACAATGCAAGAGTTTCAAAGCACTTTTAAACTTCAGCAGAATTCCAAGAACAATGGAAGAGTTCCGAAGCATTTTTAAACTTCAGCAGAATTCCGAAAACAATGGAAGAGTTCCAAAGCATTTTTAAATGTCAGTGGAATTCCAATAACAATGGAAGAGTTCCGAAGCATTTTTAAACTTCAGCAGAAATCCCAGAACAATGGAAGAGTTCCGAAGCATTTTTAAATTTCAGAGGAATTCCAAGAACAATAGAAGAGTTCTGAAGCATTTTTAAACTTCAGCGGAATTTTCGATAACAATGGAAAAGTTCCAAAGTATTTTTAAACTTCAGTGGAATTCCGAAAACAATGGAAGAGTTCCAAAGCATTTTTAAACTTCAGCAGCATTCCGAGAACAATGGAAGAGTTCTGAAGGATTTTTAAACTTCAGCAGAATTACTAGAACAATGGAAGAGTTCCGAAGCATTTTTAAACTTTAGCGGAATTCCGAGAACAATGGAAGAGTTCCGAAGCATTTTTAAACTTCAGCAGAATTCCGAGAACAATGGAAGAGTTCCTAAGAATTTTTAAACTTCAGCGGAATTCCGAGAACAATGGAAATGTTCTGAAGTATTTTTAAACTTCAGCAGAATTCCGAGAACAATGGAAGAGTTCCGAAGCATTGTTAAACTTCAGCGGAATTCCGGGAACAATCGAAGAGTTCCGAAGCATTTTTAAACTTCAGTGGAATTCTGAGAACAATGGAAGAGTTCTGATGGATTTTTAAACTTCAGCAGAATTCCTAGAACAATGGAAGAGTTCCGAAGCATTTTTGAACTTCAGCGGAATTACGAGAACAATGGAAATGTTCCGAAGCATTTTTAAACTTCAGCGGAATTCCGAGAACAATGGAAGAGTTCTGAAGCATTTTTAAACATCACCAGAATTCCGGGAACAATGGAAGAGTTCCAAAGCATTTTTAAACTTCAGCAGAATTCCGAGAACAATGGAAGAGTTCAGAAGCATTTTTAAACGTCAGCGGAATTCCGAGAACAATGGAAGAGTTCCGAATAATTTTAAACTTCAGCGGAATTCCGAGAACAATCGAAGAGTTCCGAAGCATTTTTAAACTTCAGTGGAATTCCGAGAACAATGGAAGAGTTCTGAAGGATTTTTAAACTTCAGTAGAATTTCTAGAACAATGGAAGAGTTCCGAAGCATTTTTAAACTTCAGCGGAATTCCGAGAACAATCAAAGAGTTCCGAAGCATTTTTAAACTTCAGTGGAATTCCGAGAACAATGGAAGAGTTCTGAAGGATTTTTAAACTTCAGTAGAATTTCTAGAACAATGGAAGAGTTCCGAAGCATTTTTAAACTTCAGCGGAATTCCGAGAACAATCAAAGAGTTCCGAAGCATTTTTAAACTTCAGTGGAATTCCGAGAACAATGGAAGAGTTCTGAAGGATTTTTAAACTTCAGCAGAATTCCTAGAACAATGGAAGAGTTCTGAAGCATTTCTACCCTTCAGCGGAATTCCGAGAACAATGGAAATGCTCTGAAGAATTTTTAAACTTCAGCAGAATTCCAAGAACAATGGATGAGTTCCGAAGCATTTTTAAACTTCAGCAGAATTGCGAGAACAATGGAAGAGTTCCAAAGCACTTTTAAACTTCAGCAGAATTCCATGAACAATGGAAGAGTTCCGAAGCATTTTTAAACTTCAGCAGAATTCCGAAAACAATGGAAGAGTTCCAAAGCATTTTTAAACGTCAGTGGAATTCCAATAACAATGGAAGAGTTCCGAAGCATTTTTAAACTTCAGCAGAATTCCCAGAACAATGGAAGAGTTCCGAAGCATTTTTAAACTTCAGAGGAATTCCAAGAACAATAGAAGAGTTCTGAACCATTTTTAAACTTCAGCGGAATTTTCGATAACAATGGAAGAGTTCCGATGCATTATTAAACTTTAGCAGAATTCCGAGAACAATGGAAGAGTTCCGAAGCATGTTTAAATGTCATCGGAATTCCGAGAACAATGGAAGAGTTCGAAAGCATTTTTAAACTTCAACAGCATTCCGAGAACAATGGAAGAGTTCAGAAGCATTTTTAAACGTCAGCGGAATTCCGAGAACAATGGAAGAGTTCCGAATCATTTTTAAACTTCAGCGGAATTCCGAGAACAATGGAAGAGTTCCGAAGCATTTTTAAACTTCAGTGGAATTCCGAGAACAATGGAAGAGTTCTGAAGGATTTTTAAACTTCAGTGGAATTCCGAGAACAATGGAAATGTTCCAAAGCATTTATAAACTTCAGCGGAATTCCGATAACAATGGAAAAGTTCCAAAGTATTTTTAAACTTCAGTGGAATTCGAAAACAATGGAAGAGTTCCGAAGCATTTTTAAACTTCAGCGGTATTCCGGGAACAATGGAAGAGTTTCGAAGCATTTTTAAACTTCAGCAGAATTCTGAGAACAATGGAAGAGTTCAGAAGCATTTTTAAACGTCAGCCGAATTCCGAGAACAATGGAAGAGTTCCGAAGCATTTTTAAACTTCAGTGGAATTCCGAGAACAATGGAAGAGTTCTGAAGGATTTTTAAACTTCAGCAGAATTACTAGAACAATGGAAGAGTTCCGAAGCATTTTTAAACTTTAGCGGAATTCCGAGAACAATGGAAGAGTTCCGAAGCATTTTTAAACTTCAGCAGAATTCCGAGAACAATGGAAGAGTTTCGAAGCATTTTTAAACTTCAGTGGAATTCCGAGAACAATGGAAGAGTTCTGAAGGATTTTTAAACTTCACCAGAATTACTAGAACAATGGAAGAGTTCCGAAGCATTATTAAACTTCAGCGGAATTCCGAGAACAATGGAAATGTTCCAAAGTATTTTTAAACTTCAGCAGAATTCCGAGAACAATGGAAGAGTTACGAAGCATTGTTAAACTTCAGCGGAATTCCGGGAACAATGGAAGAGTTCCGAAGCATTTTTAAACTTCAGCGGAATTCTGAGAACAATGGAAGAGTTCTGACGGATTTTTAAACTTCAGCAGAATTCCTAGAACAATGGAAGAGTTCCGAAGCATTTTTGAACTTCAGCGGAATTCCGAGAACAATGGAAGAGTTCCGAAGCATTGTTAAACTTCAGCGGAATTCCGAGAACAATCGAAGAGTTCCGAAGCATTTTTAAACTTCAGTGGAATTCTGAGAACAATGGAAGAGTTCTGACGGATTTTTAAACTTCAGCAGAATTCCTAGAACAATGGAAGAGTTCCGAAGCATTTTTGAACTTCAGCGGAATTACGAGAACAATGGAAATGTTCCGAAGCATTTTTTAACTTCAGCGGAATTCCGAGAACAATGGAAGAGTTCCAAAAGTATTTTTAAACTTCAGCGGAATTCCAAGAACAATGGAAGAGTTCTGAAGCATTTTTAAATATCACCAGAATTCCGATAACAATGGAAGAGTTCCAAAGCATTTTTAAACTTCAGCAGAATTCCGAGAACAATGGAAGAGTTCAGAAGCATTTTTAAACGTCAGCGGAATTCCGAGAACAAAGGAAGAGTTCCGAAAATTTTTTAAACTTCAGCGGAATCCCGAGAACAATCGAAGAGTTCCGAAGCATTTTTAAACACCAGTGGAATTCCGAGAACAATGGAAGAGTTCTGAAGGATTTTTAAACTTCAGCAGAATTCCTAGAACAATGGAAGAGTTCTGAAGCATTTCTACCCTTCAGCGGAATTCCAAGAACAATGGAAGAGTTCCGAAGCATTTTTAAACTTCAGCAGAATTCCTAGAACAATGGATGAGTTCCGAAGCATTTTTAAACTTCAGCGGAATTCCGAGAACAATGGAAGAGTTCCGAAGCATTTTTAAACTTCAGCAGAATTGCGAGAACAATGGAAGAGTTCCAAAGCACTTTTAAACTTCAGCAGAATTCCATGAACAATGGAAGAGTTCCGAAGCATTTTTAAACTTCAGCAGAATTCCGAAAACAATGGAAGAGTTCCAAAGCATTTTTAAACGTCAGTGGAATTCCAATAACAATGGAAGAGTTCCGAAGCATTTTTAAACTTCAGCAGAATTCCCAGAACAATGGAAGAGTTCCGAAGCATTTTTAAACTTCAGAGGAATTCCAAGAACAATAGAAGAGTTCTGAACCATTTTTAAACTTCAGCGGAATTTTCGATAACAATGGAAGAGTTCCGATGCATTATTAAACTTTAGCAGAATTCCGAGAACAATGGAAGAGTTCCGAAGCATGTTTAAATGTCATCGGAATTCCGAGAACAATGGAAGAGTTCAAAAGCATTTTTAAACTTCAACAGCATTCCGAGAACAATGGAAGAGTTCAGAAGCATTTTTAAACGTCAGCGGAATTCCGAGAACAATGGAAGAGTTCCGAATCATTTTTAAACTTCAGCGGAATTCCGAGAACAATGGAAGAGTTCCGAAGCATTTTTAAACTTCAGTGGAATTCCGAGAACAATGGAAGAGTTCTGAAGGATTTTTAAACTTCAGCGGAATTCCGAGAACAATGGAAATGTTCCAAAGCATTTATAAACTTCAGCGGAATTCCGATAACAATGGAAAAGTTCCAAAGTATTTTTAAACTTCAGTGGAATTCCGAGAACAATGGAAGAGTTCCGAAGCATTTTTAAACTTCAGCGGTATTCCGGGAACAATGGAAGAGTTTCGAAGCATTTTTAAACTTCAGCAGAATTCTGAGAACAATGGAAGAGTTCAGAAGCATTTTTAAACGTCAGCCGAATTCCGAGAACAATGGAAGAGTTCCGAAGCATTTTTAAACTTCAGTGGAATTCCGAGAACAATGGAAGAGTTCTGAAGGATTTTTAAACTTCAGCAGAATTCCTAGAACAATGGAAGAGTTCCGAAGCAATTTTAAACTTCAGCGGAATTCCGAGAACAATGGAAATGTTCCAAAGCATTTTTAAACTTCAGCGGAATTCCGATAACAATGGAAAAGTTCCAAAGTATTTTTAAACTTCAGTGGAATTCCGAAAACAATGGAAGAGTTCTGAAGCATTTTTAAACTGCAGCGGAATTCCGGGAACAATGGAAGAGTTTCGAAGCATTTTTAAACTTCAGCGGAATTGCGAGAACAATGGAAAAGTTCCAAAGCATTTTTAAACTTCAGCAGAATTCTGAGAACAATGGAAGAGTTCAGAAGCATTTTTAAACATCAGCGGAATTCCGAGAACAATGGAAGAGTTCCGAAGCATTTTTAAACTTCAGTGGAATTCCGAGAACAATGGAAGAGTTCTGAAGGATTTTTAAAATTCAGCAGAATTACTAGAACAATGGAAGAGTTCCGAAGCATTTTTAAACTTTAGCGGAATTCCGAGAACAATGGAAGAGTTCCGAAGCATTTTTAAACTTCAGCAGAATTCCGAGAACAATGGAAGAGTTCCTAAGAATTTTTAAACTTCAGCGGAATTCCGAGAACAATGGAAATGTTCTGAAGTATTTTTAAACTTCAGCAGAATTCCGAGAACAATGGAAGAGTTCCGAAGCATTGTTAAACTTCAGCGGAATTCCGGGAACAATGGAAGTGTTCCGAAGCATTTTTAAACTTCATCGGAATTGCGAGAACAATGGAAGAGTTCCGAAGCATTTTTAAACTTCAGCGGAATTTTCGATAACAATGGAAGAGATCCGAAGCATTATTAAACTTTAGCAGAATTCCGAGAACAATGGAAGAGTTCCGAAGCATTTTTAAATGTCAGCGGAATTCCGATAACAATTGAAGAGTTCCGAAGCATTTTTAAGCTTCAGCGGAATTCCGGGAACAATGGAAGAGTTCCGAAGCATTTTTAAACTTCAGCGGAATTGAAAGAACAATGGAAGAGTTCCGAAGCAATTTTAAACTTCAGTAGAATTCCGAGGACAATGGAAGAGCTCCGAAGCATTTTTAAACTTCAGAAGAATTCCGGAAACAATGGAAGAGTTCCGAAGCATTTTTAAACTTCAGCAGTATTCCAATAACAATGGAAGAGTTCCGAAGCATTTTTAAACTTCAGCGGAATTCCGGGAACAATGGAAGAGTTCCGAAGCATTTTTAAACTTCAGCAGAATTGCGAGAACAATGCAAGAGTTCCAAAGCACTTTTAAACTTCAGCAGAATTCCAAGAACAATGGAAGAGTTCCGAAGCATTTTTAAACTTCAGCAGAATTCCGAAAACAATGGAAGAGTTCCAAAGCATTTTTAAATGTCAGTGGAATTCCAATAACAATGGAAGAGTTCCGAAGCATTTTTAAACTTCAGCAGAATTCCCAGAACAATGGAAGAGTTCCGAAGCATTTTTAAATTTCAGAGGAATTCCAAGAACAATAGAAGAGTTCTGAAGCATTTTTAAACTTCAGCGGAATTTTCGATAACAATGGAAAAGTTCCAAAGTATTTTTAAACTTCAGTGGAATTCCGAAAACAATGGAAGAGTTCCAAAGCATTTTTAAACTTCAGCAGCATTCCGAGAACAATGGAAGAGTTCTGAAGGATTTTTAAACTTCAGCAGAATTCCTAGAACAATGGAAGAGTTCCGAAGCAATTTTAAACTTCAGCGGAATTCCGAGAAAAATGGAAATGTTCCAAAGCATTTTTAAACTTCAGCGGAATTCCGATAACAATGGAAAAGTTCCAAAGTATTTTTAAACTTCAGTGGAATTCCGAAAACAATGGAAGAGTTCCGAAGCATTTTTAAACTGCAGCGGAATTCCGGGAACAATGGAAGAGTTTCGAAGCATTTTTAAACTTCAGCGGAATTGCGAGAACAATGGAAAAGTTCCAAAGCATTTTTAAACTTCAGCAGAATTCTGAGAACAATGGAAGAGTTCAGAAGCATTTTTAAACATCACCGGAATTCCGAGAACAATGGAAGAGTTCCGAAGCATTTTCAAACTTCAGTGGAATTCCGAGAACAATGGAAGAGTTCTGAAGGATTTTTAAACTTCAGCAGAATTACTAGAACAATGGAAGAGTTCCGAAGCATTTTTAAACTTTATCGGAATTCCGAGAACAATGGAAGAGTTCCGAAGCATTTTTAAACTTCAGCAGAATTCCGAGAACAATGGAAGAGTTCCTAAGAATTTTTAAACTTCAGCGGAATTCCGAGAACAATGGAAATGTTCTGAAGTATTTTTAAACTTCAGCAGAATTCCGAGAACAATGGAAGAGTTCCGAAGCATTGTTAAACTTCAGCGGAATTCCGGGAACAATCGAAGAGTTCCGAAGCATTTTTAAACTTCAGTGGAATTCTGAGAACAATGGAAGAGTTCTGATGGATTTTTAAACTTCAGCAGAATTCCTAGAACAATGGAAGAGTTCCGAAGCATTTTTGAACTTCAGCGGAATTACGAGAACAATGGAAATGTTCCGAAGCATTTTTAAACTTCAGCGGAATTCCGAGAACAATGGAAGAGTTCTGAAGCATTTTTAAACATCACCAGAATTCCGGGAACAATGGAAGAGTTCCAAAGCATTTTTAAACTTCAGCAGAATTCCGAGAACAATGGAAGAGTTCAGAAGCATTTTTAAACGTCAGCAGAATTCCGAGAACAATGGAAGAGTTCCGAATAATTTTAAACTTCAGCGGAATTCCGAGAACAATCGAAGAGTTCCGAAGCATTTTTAAACTTCAGTGGAATTCCGAGAACAATGGAAGAGTTCTGAAGGATTTTTAAACTTCAGTAGAATTTCTAGAACAATGGAAGAGTTCCGAAGCATTTTTAAACTTCAGCGGAATTCCGAGAACAATCAAAGAGTTCCGAAGCATTTTTAAACTTCAGTGGAATTCCGAGAACAATGGAAGAGTTCTGAAGGATTTTTAAACTTCAGTAGAATTTCTAGAACAATGGAAGAGTTCCGAAGCATTTTTAAACTTCAGCGGAATTCCGAGAACAATCAAAGAGTTCCGAAGCATTTTTAAACTTCAGTGGAATTCCGAGAACAATGGAAGAGTTCTGAAGGATTTTTAAACTTCAGCAGAATTCCTAGAACAATGGAAGAGTTCTGAAGCATTTCTACCCTTCAGCGGAATTCCGAGAACAATGGAAATGCTCTGAAGAATTTTTAAACTTCAGCAGAATTCCTAGAACAATGGATGAGTTCCGAAGCATTTTTAAACTTCAGCGGAATTCCGAGAACAATGGAAGAGTTCCGAAGCATTTTTAAACTTCAGCAGAATTGCGAGAACAATGGAAGAGTTCCAAAGCACTTTTAAACTTCAGCAGAATTCCATGAACAATGGAAGAGTTCCGAAGCATTTTTAAAATTCAGCAGAATTCCGAAAACAATGGAAGAGTTCCAAAGCATTTTTAAACGTCAGTGGAATTCCAATAACAATGGAAGAGTTCCGAAGCATTTTTAAACTTCATCAGAATTCCCAGAACAATGGAAGAGTTCCGAAGCATTGTTAAACTTCAGCGGAATTTCGGGAACAATGGAAGTGTTCCGAAGCATTTTTAAACTTCATCGGAATTGCGAGAACAATGGAAGAGTTCCGAAGCATTTTTAAACTTCAGCGGAATTTTCGATAACAATGGAAGAGATCCGAAGCATTATTAAACTTTAGCAGAATTCCGAGAACAATGGAAGAGTTCCGAAGCATTTTTAAATGTCAGCGGAATTCCGATAACAATTGAAGAGTTCCGAAGCATTTTTAAGCTTCAGCGGAATTCCGGTAACAATGGAAGAGTTCCGAAGCATTTTTAAACTTCAGCGGAATTGAAAGAACAATGGAAGAGTTCCGAAGCAATTTTAAACTTCAGTAGAATTCCGAGGACAATGGAAGAGCTCCGAAGCATTTTTAAACTTCAGAAGAATTCCGGAAACAATGGAAGAGTTCCGAAGCATTTTTAAACTTCAGCAGAATTCCAATAACAATGGAAGAGTTCCGAAGCATTTTTAAACTTCAGCGGAATTCCGGGAACAATGGAAGAGTTCCGAAGCATTTTTAAACTTCAACAGAATTGCGAGAACAATGCAAGAGTTTCAAAGCACTTTTAAACTTCAGCAGAATTCCAAGAACAATGGAAGAGTTCCGAAGCATTTTTAAACTTCAGCAGAATTCCGAAAACAATGGAAGAGTTCCAAAGCATTTTTAAATGTCAGTGGAATTCCAATAACAATGGAAGAGTTCCGAAGCATTTTTAAACTTCAGCAGAAATCCCAGAACAATGGAAGAGTTCCGAAGCATTTTTAAATTTCAGAGGAATTCCAAGAACAATAGAAGAGTTCTGAAGCATTTTTAAACTTCAGCGGAATTTTCGATAACAATGGAAAAGTTCCAAAGTATTTTTAAACTTCAGTGGAATTCCGAAAACAATGGAAGAGTTCCAAAGCATTTTTAAACTTCAGCAGCATTCCGAGAACAATGGAAGAGTTCTGAAGGATTTTTAAACTTCAGCAGAATTACTAGAACAATGGAAGAGTTCCGAAGCATTTTTAAACTTTAGCGGAATTCCGAGAACAATGGAAGAGTTCCGAAGCATTTTTAAACTTCAGCAGAATTCCGAGAACAATGGAAGAGTTCCTAAGAATTTTTAAACTTCAGCGGAATTCCGAGAACAATGGAAATGTTCTGAAGTATTTTTAAACTTCAGCAGAATTCCGAGAACAATGGAAGAGTTCCGAAGCATTGTTAAACTTCAGCGGAATTCCGGGAACAATCGAAGAGTTCCGAAGCATTTTTAAACTTCAGTGGAATTCTGAGAACAATGGAAGAGTTCTGATGGATTTTTAAACTTCAGCAGAATTCCTAGAACAATGGAAGAGTTCCGAAGCATTTTTGAACTTCAGCGGAATTACGAGAACAATGGAAATGTTCCGAAGCATTTTTAAACTTCAGCGGAATTCCGAGAACAATGGAAGAGTTCTGAAGCATTTTTAAACATCACCAGAATTCCGGGAACAATGGAAGAGTTCCAAAGCATTTTTAAACTTCAGCAGAATTCCGAGAACAATGGAAGAGTTCAGAAGCATTTTTAAACGTCAGCGGAATTCCGAGAACAATGGAAGAGTTCCGAATAATTTTAAACTTCAGCGGAATTCCGAGAACAATCGAAGAGTTCCGAAGCATTTTTAAACTTCAGTGGAATTCCGAGAACAATGGAAGAGTTCTGAAGGATTTTTAAACTTCAGTAGAATTTCTAGAACAATGGAAGAGTTCCGAAGCATTTTTAAACTTCAGCGGAATTCCGAGAACAATCAAAGAGTTCCGAAGCATTTTTAAACTTCAGTGGAATTCCGAGAACAATGGAAGAGTTCTGAAGGATTTTTAAACTTCAGTAGAATTTCTAGAACAATGGAAGAGTTCCGAAGCATTTTTAAACTTCAGCGGAATTCCGAGAACAATCAAAGAGTTCCGAAGCATTTTTAAACTTCAGTGGAATTCCGAGAACAATGGAAGAGTTCTGAAGGATTTTTAAACTTCAGCAGAATTCCTAGAACAATGGAAGAGTTCTGAAGCATTTCTACCCTTCAGCGGAATTCCGAGAACAATGGAAATGCTCTGAAGAATTTTTAAACTTCAGCAGAATTCCAAGAACAATGGATGAGTTCCGAAGCATTTTTAAACTTCAGCAGAATTGCGAGAACAATGGAAGAGTTCCAAAGCACTTTTAAACTTCAGCAGAATTCCATGAACAATGGAAGAGTTCCGAAGCATTTTTAAACTTCAGCAGAATTCCGAAAACAATGGAAGAGTTCCAAAGCATTTTTAAACGTCAGTGGAATTCCAATAACAATGGAAGAGTTCCGAAGCATTTTTAAACTTCAGCAGAATTCCCAGAACAATGGAAGAGTTCCGAAGCATTTTTAAACTTCAGAGGAATTCCAAGAACAATAGAAGAGTTCTGAACCATTTTTAAACTTCAGCGGAATTTTCGATAACAATGGAAGAGTTCCGATGCATTATTAAACTTTAGCAGAATTCCGAGAACAATGGAAGAGTTCCGAAGCATGTTTAAATGTCATCGGAATTCCGAGAACAATGGAAGAGTTCGAAAGCATTTTTAAACTTCAACAGCATTCCGAGAACAATGGAAGAGTTCAGAAGCATTTTTAAACGTCAGCGGAATTCCGAGAACAATGGAAGAGTTCCGAATCATTTTTAAACTTCAGCGGAATTCCGAGAACAATGGAAGAGTTCCGAAGCATTTTTAAACTTCAGTGGAATTCCGAGAACAATGGAAGAGTTCTGAAGGATTTTTAAACTTCAGTGGAATTCCGAGAACAATGGAAATGTTCCAAAGCATTTATAAACTTCAGCGGAATTCCGATAACAATGGAAAAGTTCCAAAGTATTTTTAAACTTCAGTGGAATTCGAAAACAATGGAAGAGTTCCGAAGCATTTTTAAACTTCAGCGGTATTCCGGGAACAATGGAAGAGTTTCGAAGCATTTTTAAACTTCAGCAGAATTCTGAGAACAATGGAAGAGTTCAGAAGCATTTTTAAACGTCAGCCGAATTCCGAGAACAATGGAAGAGTTCCGAAGCATTTTTAAACTTCAGTGGAATTCCGAGAACAATGGAAGAGTTCTGAAGGATTTTTAAACTTCAGCAGAATTACTAGAACAATGGAAGAGTTCCGAAGCATTTTTAAACTTTAGCGGAATTCCGAGAACAATGGAAGAGTTCCGAAGCATTTTTAAACTTCAGCAGAATTCCGAGAACAATGGAAGAGTTTCGAAGCATTTTTAAACTTCAGTGGAATTCCGAGAACAATGGAAGAGTTCTGAAGGATTTTTAAACTTCACCAGAATTACTAGAACAATGGAAGAGTTCCGAAGCATTATTAAACTTCAGCGGAATTCCGAGAACAATGGAAATGTTCCAAAGTATTTTTAAACTTCAGCAGAATTCCGAGAACAATGGAAGAGTTACGAAGCATTGTTAAACTTCAGCGGAATTCCGGGAACAATGGAAGAGTTCCGAAGCATTTTTAAACTTCAGCGGAATTCTGAGAACAATGGAAGAGTTCTGACGGATTTTTAAACTTCAGCAGAATTCCTAGAACAATGGAAGAGTTCCGAAGCATTTTTGAACTTCAGCGGAATTCCGAGAACAATGGAAGAGTTCCGAAGCATTGTTAAACTTCAGCGGAATTCCGAGAACAATCGAAGAGTTCCGAAGCATTTTTAAACTTCAGTGGAATTCTGAGAACAATGGAAGAGTTCTGACGGATTTTTAAACTTCAGCAGAATTCCTAGAACAATGGAAGAGTTCCGAAGCATTTTTGAACTTCAGCGGAATTACGAGAACAATGGAAATGTTCCGAAGCATTTTTTAACTTCAGCGGAATTCCGAGAACAATGGAAGAGTTCCAAAAGTATTTTTAAACTTCAGCGGAATTCCAAGAACAATGGAAGAGTTCTGAAGCATTTTTAAATATCACCAGAATTCCGATAACAATGGAAGAGTTCCAAAGCATTTTTAAACTTCAGCAGAATTCCGAGAACAATGGAAGAGTTCAGAAGCATTTTTAAACGTCAGCGGAATTCCGAGAACAAAGGAAGAGTTCCGAAAATTTTTTAAACTTCAGCGGAATCCCGAGAACAATCGAAGAGTTCCGAAGCATTTTTAAACACCAGTGGAATTCCGAGAACAATGGAAGAGTTCTGAAGGATTTTTAAACTTCAGCAGAATTCCTAGAACAATGGAAGAGTTCTGAAGCATTTCTACCCTTCAGCGGAATTCCAAGAACAATGGAAGAGTTCCGAAGCATTTTTAAACTTCAGCAGAATTCCTAGAACAATGGATGAGTTCCGAAGCATTTTTAAACTTCAGCGGAATTCCGAGAACAATGGAAGAGTTCCGAAGCATTTTTAAACTTCAGCAGAATTGCGAGAACAATGGAAGAGTTCCAAAGCACTTTTAAACTTCAGCAGAATTCCATGAACAATGGAAGAGTTCCGAAGCATTTTTAAACTTCAGCAGAATTCCGAAAACAATGGAAGAGTTCCAAAGCATTTTTAAACGTCAGTGGAATTCCAATAACAATGGAAGAGTTCCGAAGCATTTTTAAACTTCAGCAGAATTCCCAGAACAATGGAAGAGTTCCGAAGCATTTTTAAACTTCAGAGGAATTCCAAGAACAATAGAAGAGTTCTGAACCATTTTTAAACTTCAGCGGAATTTTCGATAACAATGGAAGAGTTCCGATGCATTATTAAACTTTAGCAGAATTCCGAGAACAATGGAAGAGTTCCGAAGCATGTTTAAATGTCATCGGAATTCCGAGAACAATGGAAGAGTTCAAAAGCATTTTTAAACTTCAACAGCATTCCGAGAACAATGGAAGAGTTCAGAAGCATTTTTAAACGTCAGCGGAATTCCGAGAACAATGGAAGAGTTCCGAATCATTTTTAAACTTCAGCGGAATTCCGAGAACAATGGAAGAGTTCCGAAGCATTTTTAAACTTCAGTGGAATTCCGAGAACAATGGAAGAGTTCTGAAGGATTTTTAAACTTCAGCGGAATTCCGAGAACAATGGAAATGTTCCAAAGCATTTATAAACTTCAGCGGAATTCCGATAACAATGGAAAAGTTCCAAAGTATTTTTAAACTTCAGTGGAATTCCGAGAACAATGGAAGAGTTCCGAAGCATTTTTAAACTTCAGCGGTATTCCGGGAACAATGGAAGAGTTTCGAAGCATTTTTAAACTTCAGCAGAATTCTGAGAACAATGGAAGAGTTCAGAAGCATTTTTAAACGTCAGCCGAATTCCGAGAACAATGGAAGAGTTCCGAAGCATTTTTAAACTTCAGTGGAATTCCGAGAACAATGGAAGAGTTCTGAAGGATTTTTAAACTTCAGCAGAATTACTAGAACAATGGAAGAGTTCCGAAGCATTTTTAAACTTTAGCGGAATTCCGAGAAAAATGGAAGAGTTCCGAAGCATTTTTAAACTTCAGCAGAATTCCGAGAACAATGGAAGAGTTCCGAAGCATTTTTAAACTTCAGTGGAATTCCGAGAACAATGGAAGAGTTCTGAAGGATTTTTAAACTTCACCAGAATTACTAGAACAATGGAAGAGTTCCGAAGCATTATTAAACTTCAGCGGAATTCCGAGAACAATGGAAATGTTCCAAAGTATTTTTAAACTTCAGCAGAATTCCGAGAACAATGGAAGAGTTACGAAGCATTGTTAAACTTCAGCGGAATTCCGGGAACAATGGAAGAGTTCCGAAGCATTTTTAAACTTCAGCGGAATTCTGAGAACAATGGAAGAGTTCTGATGGATTTTTAAACTTCAGCAGAATACCTAGAACAATGGAAGAGTTCCGAAGCATTTTTGAACTTCAGCGGAATTCCGAGAACAATGGAAGAGTTCCGAAGCATTGTTAAACTTCAGCGGAATTCCGAGAACAATCGAAGAGTTCCGAAGCATTTTTAAACTTCAGTGGAATTCTGAGAACAATGGAAGAGTTCTGACGGATTTTTAAACTTCAGCAGAATTCCTAGAACAATGGAAGAGTTCCGAAGCATTTTTGAACTTCAGCGGAATTACGAGAACAATGGAAATGTTCCGAAGCATTTTTTAACTTCAGCGGAATTCTGAGAACAATGGAAGAGTTCCAAAAGTATTTTTAAACTTCAGCGGAATTCCAAGAACAAAGGAAGAGTTCTGAAGCATTTTTAAACATCACCAGAATTCCGAGAACAATGGAAGAGTTCCAAAGCATTTTTAAACTTCAGCAGAATTCCGAGAACAATGGAAGAGTTCAGAAGCATTTTTAAACGTCAGCGGAATTCCGAGAACAAAGGAAGAGTTCCGAAAAATTTTTAAACTTCAGCGGTATCCCGAGAACAATCGAAGAGTTCCGAAGCATTTTTAAACACCAGTGGAATTCCGAGAACAATGGAAGAGTTCTGAAGGATTTTTAAACTTCAGCAGAATTCCTAGAACAATGGAAGAGTTCTGAAGCATTTCTACCCTTCAGTGGAATTCCGAGAACAATGGAAGAGTTCCGAAGCATTTTTAAACTTCAGCAGAATTCCCAGAACAATGGAAGAGTTCCGAAGCATTTTTAAACTTCAGAGGAATTCCAAGAACAATAGAAGAGTTCTGAACCATTTTTAAACTTCAGCGGAATTTTCGATAACAATGGAAGAGTTCCGATGCATTATTAAACTTTAGCAGAATTCCGAGAACAATGGAAGAGTTCCGAAGCATGTTTAAATGTCATCGGAATTCCGAGAACAATGGAAGAGTTCGAAAGCATTTTTAAACTTCAACAGCATTCCGAGAACAATGGAAGAGTTCAGAAGCATTTTTAAACGTCAGCGGAATTCCGAGAACAATGGAAGAGTTCCGAATCATTTTTAAACTTCAGCGGAATTCCGAGAACAATGGAAGAGTTCCGAAGCATTTTTAAACTTCAGTGGAATTCCGAGAACAATGGAAGAGTTCTGAAGGATTTTTAAACTTCAGTGGAATTCCGAGAACAATGGAAATGTTCCAAAGCATTTATAAACTTCAGCGGAATTCCGATAACAATGGAAAAGTTCCAAAGTATTTTTAAACTTCAGTGGAATTCGAAAACAATGGAAGAGTTCCGAAGCATTTTTAAACTTCAGCGGTATTCCGGGAACAATGGAAGTGTTTCGAAGCATTTTTAAACTTCAGCAGAATTCTGAGAACAATGGAAGAGTTCAGAAGCATTTTTAAACGTCAGCCGAATTCCGAGAACAATGGAAGAGTTCCGAAGCATTTTTAAACTTCAGTGGAATTCCGAGAACAATGGAAGAGTTCTGAAGGATTTTTAAACTTCAGCAGAATTACTAGAACAATGGAAGAGTTCCGAAGCATTTTTAAACTTTAGCGGAATTCCAAGAAAAATGGAAGAGTTCCGAAGCATTTTTAAACTTCAGCAGAATTCCGAGAACAATGGAACAGTTTCGAAGCATTTTTAAACTTCAGTGGAATTCCGAGAACAATGGAAGAGTTCTGAAGGATTTTTAAACTTCACCAGAATTACTAGAACAATGGAAGAGTTCCGAAGCATTATTAAACTTCAGCGGAATTCCGAGAACAATGGAAATGTTCCAAAGTATTTTTAAACTTCAGCAGAATTCCGAGAACAATGGAAGAGTTACGAAGCATTGTTAAACTTCAGCGGAATTCCGGGAACAATGGAAGAGTTCCGAAGCATTTTTAAACTTCAGCGGAATTCTGAGAACAATGGAAGAGTTCTGACGGATTTTTAAACTTCAGCAGAATTCCTAGAACAATGGAAGAGTTCCGAAGCATTTTTGAACTTCAGCGGAATTACGAGAACAATGGAAATGTTCCGAAGCATTTTTTAACTTCAGCGGAATTCCGAGAACAATGGAAGAGTTCCAAAAGTATTTTTAAACTTCAGCGGAATTCCAAGAACAATGGAAGAGTTCTGAAGCATTTTTAAATATCACCAGAATTCCGAGAACAATGGAAGAGTTCCAAAGCATTTTTAAACTTCAGCAGAATTCCGAGAACAATGGAAGAGTTCAGAAGCATTTTTAAACGTCAGCGGAATTCCGAGAACAAAGGAAGAGTTCCGAAAATTTTTTAAACTTCAGCGGAATCCCGAGAACAATCGAAGAGTTCCGAAGCATTTTTAAACACCAGTGGAATTCCGAGAACAATGGAAGAGTTCTGAAGGATTTTTAAACTTCAGAAGAATTCCTAGAACAATGGAAGAGTTCTGAAGCATTTCTACCCTTCAGCGGAATTCCGAGAACAATGGAAGAGTTCCGAAGCATTTTTAAACTTCAGCAGAATTCCTAGAACAATTGATGAGTTCCGAAGCATTTTTAAACTTCAGCGGAATTCCAAGAACAATGGAAGAGTTCCGAAGCATTTTTAAACTTCAGCAGAATTGCGAGAACAATGGAAGAGTTCCAAAGCACTTTTAAACTTCAGCAGAATTCCATGAACAATGGAAGAGTTCCGAAGCATTTTTAAACTTCAGCAGAATTCCGAAAACAATGGAAGAGTTCCAAAGCATTTTTAAACGTCAGTGGAATTCCAATAACAATGGAAGAGTTCCGAAGCATTTTTAAACTTCAGCAGAATTCCCAGAACAATGGAAGAGTTCCGAAGCATTTTTAAACTTCAGAGGAATTCCAAGAACAATAGAAGAGTTCTGAACCATTTTTAAACTTCAGCGGAATTTTCGATAACAATGGAAGAGTTCCGATGCATTATTAAACTTTAGCAGAATTCCGAGAACAATGGAAGAGTTCCGAAGCATGTTTAAATGTCATCGGAATTCCGAGAACAATGGAAGAGTTCCAAAGCATTTTTAAACTTCAGCAGAATTCCGAGAACAATGGAAGAGTTCAGAAGCATTTTTAAACGTCAGCGGAATTCCGAGAACAAAGGAAGAGTTCCGAAAAATTTTTAAACTTCAGCGGAATCCCGAGAACAATCGAAGAGTTCCGAAGCATTTTTAAACACCAGTGGAATTCCGAGAACAATGGAAGAGTTCTGAAGGATTTTTAAACTTCAGCAGAATTCCTAGAACAATGGAAGAGTTCTGAAGCATTTCTACCCTTCAGCGGAATTCCGAGAACAATGGAAGAGTTCCGAAGCATTTTTAAACTTCAGCAGAATTCCTAGAACAATGGATGAGTTCCGAAGCATTTTTAAACTTCAGCGGAATTCCAAGAACAATGGAAGAGTTCCGAAGCATTTTTAAACTTCAGCAGAATTGCGAGAACAATGGAAGAGTTCCAAAGCACTTTTAAACTTCAGCAGAATTCCATGAACAATGGAAGAGTTCCGAAGCATTTTTAAACTTCAGCAGAATTCCGAAAACAATGGAAGAGTTCCAAAGCATTTTTAAACGTCAGTGGAATTCCAATAACAATGGAAGAGTTCCGAAGCATTTTTAAACTTCAGCAGAATTCCCAGAACAATGGAAGAGTTCCGAAGCATTTTTAAACTTCAGAGGAATTCCAAGAACAATAGAAGAGTTCTGAACCATTTTTAAACTTCAGCGGAATTTTCGATAACAATGGAAGAGTTCCGATGCATTATTAAACTTTAGCAGAATTCCGAGAACAATGGAAGAGTTCCGAAGCATGTTTAAATGTCATCGGAATTCCGAGAACAATGGAAGAGTTCAAAAGCATTTTTAAACTTCAACAGCATTCCGAGAACAATGGAAGAGTTCAGAAGCATTTTTAAACGTCAGCGGAATTCCGAGAACAATGGAAGAGTTCCGAATCATTTTTAAACTTCAGCGGAATTCCGAGAACAATGGAAGAGTTCCGAAGCATTTTTAAACTTCAGTGGAATTCCGAGAACAATGGAAGAGTTCTGAAGGATTTTTAAACTTCAGCGGAATTCCGAGAACAATGGAAATGATCCAAAGCATTTATAAACTTCAGCGGAATTCCGATAACAATGGAAAAGTTCCAAAGTATTTTTAAACTTCAGTGGAATTCGAAAACAATGGAAGAGTTCCGAAGCATTTTTAAACTTCAGCGATATTCCGGGAACAATGGAAGAGTTTCGAAGCATTTTTAAACTTCAGCAGAATTCTGAGAACAATGGAAGAGTTCAGAAGCATTTTTAAACGTCAGCCGAATTCCGAGAACAATGGAAGAGTTCCGAAGCATTTTTAAACTTCAGTGGAATTCCGAGAACAATGGAAGAGTTCTGAAGGATTTTTAAACTTCAGCAGAATTACTAGAACAATGGAAGAGTTCCGAAGCATTTTTAAACTTTAGCGGAATTCCGAGAAAAATGGAAGAGTTCCGAAGCATTTTTAAACTTCAGCAGAATTCCGAGAACAATGGAAGAGTTTCGAAGCATTTTTAAACTTCAGTGGAATTCCGAGAACAATGGAAGAGTTCTGAAGGATTTTTAAACTTCACCAGAATTACTAGAACAATGGAAGAGTTCCGAAGCATTATTAAACTTCAGCGGAATTCCGAGAACAATGGAAATGTTCCAAAGTATTTTTAAACTTCAGCAGAATTCCGAGAACAATGGAAGAGTTACGAAGCATTGTTAAACTTCAGCGGAATTCCGGGAACAATGGAAGAGTTCCGAAGCATTTTTAAACTTCAGCGGAATTCTGAGAACAATGGAAGAGTTCTGATGGATTTTTAAACTTCAGCAGAATTCCTAGAACAATGGAAGAGTTCCGAAGCATTTTTGAACTTCAGCGGAATTCCGAGAACAATGGAAGAGTTCCGAAGCATTGTTAAACTTCAGCGGAATTCCGAGAACAATCGAAGAGTTCCGAAGCATTTTTAAACTTCAGTGGAATTCTGAGAACAATGGAAGAGTTCTGACGGATTTTTAAACTTCAGCAGAATTCCTAGAACAATGGAAGAGTTCCGAAGCATTTTTGAACTTCAGCGGAATTACGAGAACAATGGAAATGTTCCGAAGCATTTTTTAACTTCAGCGGAATTCCGAGAACAATGGAAGAGTTCCAAAAGTATTTTTAAACTTCAGCGGAATTCCAAGAACAATGGAAGAGTTCTGAAGCATTTTTAAACATCACCAGAATTCCGAGAACAATGGAAGAGTTCCAAAGCATTTCTAAACTTCAGCAGAATTCCGAGAACAATGGAAGAGTTCAGAAGCATTTTTAAACGTCAGCGGAATTCCGAGAACAAAGGAAGAGTTCCGAAAAATTTTTAAACTTCAGCGGTATCCCGAGAACAATCGAAGAGTTCCGAAGCATTTTTAAACACCAGTGGAATTCCGAGAACAATGGAAGAGTTCTGAAGGATTTTTAAACTTCAGCAGAATTCCTAGAACAATGGAAGAGTTCTGAAGCATTTCTACCCTTCAGCGGAATTCCGAGAACAATGGAAGAGTTCCGAAGCATTTTTAAACTTCAGCAGAATTCCCAGAACAATGGAAGAGTTCCGAAGCATTTTTAAACTTCAGAGGAATTCCAAGAACAATAGAAGAGTTCTGAAGCATTTTTAAACTTCAGCGGATTTCTCGATAACAATGGAAGAGTTCCGAAGCATTATTAAACTTTAGCAGAATTCCAAGAACAATGGAAGAGTTCCGAAGCATGTTTAAATGTCATCGGAATTCCGAGAACAATGGAAGAGTTCCAAAGCATTTTTAAACTTCAGCAGCATTCCGAGAACAATGGAAGAGTTCAGAAGCATTTTTAAACGTCAGCGGAATTCCGAGAACAATGGAAGAGTTCCGAATCATTTTTAAACTTCAGCGGAATTCCGAGAACAATGGAAGAGTTCCGAAGAATTTTTAAACTTCAGTGGAATTCCGAGAACAATTGAAGAGTTTTGAAGGATTTTTAAACTTCAGTGGAATTCCGAGAACAATGGAAATGTTCCAAAGCATTTATAAACTTCAGCGGAATTCCGATAACAATGGAAAAGTTCCAAAGTATTTTTAAACTTCAGTGGAATTCCGAAAACAATGGAAGAGTTCCGAAGCATTTTTAAACTTCAGCGGAATTCTGGGAACAATGGAAGAGTTTCGAAGCATTTTTAAACTTCAGCGGAATTGCGATAACAATGGAAAAGTTTCAAAGCATTTTTAAACTTCAGCAGAATTCTGAGAACAATGGAAGAGTTCAGAAGCATTTTTAAACGTCAGCGGAATTCCGAGAACAATGGAAGAGTTCCGAAGCATTTTTAAACTTCAGTGGAATTCCGAGAACAATGGAAGAGTTCTGAAGGATTTTTAAACTTCAGCAGAATTACTAGAACAATGGAAGAGTTCCGAAGCATTTTTAAACTTTAGCGGAATTCCGAGAACAATGGAAGAGTTCCGAAGCATTTTTAAACTTCAGCAGAATTCCGAGAACAATGGAAGAGTTCCGAAGCATTTTTAAACTTCAGTGGAATTCCGAGAACAATGGAAGAGTTCTGAAGGATTTTTAAACTTCACCAGAATTACTAGAACAATGGAAGAGTTCCGAAGCATTATTAAACTTCAGCGGAATTCCGAGAACAATGGAAATGTTCAGAAGTATTTTTAAACTTCAGCAGAATTCCGAGAACAATGGAAGAGTTCCGAAGCATTGTTAAACTTCAGCGGAATTCCGGGAACAATGGAAGAGTTCCGAAGCATTTTTAAACTCCAGCGGAATTGAGAGAACAATGGAAGAGTTCCGAAGCAATTTTAAACTTCAGTAGAATTCTGAGGACAATGGAAGAGCTCCGAAGCATTTTTAAACTTCAGCAGAATTCCGGAAACAATGGAAGAATTCCGAAGCATTTTTAAACTTCAGCAGAATTCCAATAACAATGGAAGAGTTCCGAAGCATTTTTAAACTTCAGCGGAATTCCGGGAACAATGGAAGAGTTCCGAAGCATTTTTAAACTTCAGCAGAATTGCGAGAACAATGGAAGAGTTCCAAAGCACTTTTAAACTTCAGCAGAATTCCAAGAACAATGGAAGAGTTCCAAAGCATTTTTAAACTTCAGCAGAATTCCGAAAACAATGGAAGAGTTCAAAAGCATTTTTAAACGTCAGTGGAATTCCAATAACAATGGAAGAGTTCCGAAGCATTTTTAAACTTCAGCAGAATTCCCAGAACAATGGAAGAGTTCCGAAGCATTTTTAAACTTCAGAGAATTCCAAGAACAATAGAAGAGTTCTGAAGCATTTTTAAACTTCAGCGGAATTTTCGATAACAATGGAAGAGTTCCGAAGCATTATTAAACTTTAGCAGAATTCCAAGAACAATGGAAGAGTTCCGAAGCATGTTTAAATGTCATCGGAATTCCGAGAACAATGGAAGAGTTCCAAAGCATTTTTAAACTTCAGCAGCATTCCGAGAACAATGGAAAAGTTCTGAAGGATTTTTAAACTGCAGCAGAATTCCTAGAATAATGGAAGAGTTCAGAAGCATTTTTAAACTTCAGCGGAATTCCGAGAACAATGGAAATGTTCCAAAGCATTTTTAAACTTCAGCGGAATTCCGATAACAATGGAAAAGTTCCAAAGTATTTTAAAACTTCAGTGGAATTCCGAAAACAATGGAAGAGTTCCGAAGCATTTTTAAACTTCAGCGGAATTCCGGGAACAATGGAAGAGTTTCGAAGCATTTTCAAACTACAGCGGAATTGCGAGAACAATGGAAAAGTTCCAAAGCATTTTTAAACTTCAGCAGAATTCTGAGAACAATGGAAGAGTTCAGAAGCATTTTTAAACGTCAGCGGAATTCCGAGAACAATGGAAGAGTTCCGAAGCATTTTTAAACTTCAGTGGAATTCCGAGAACAATGGAAGAGTTCTGAAGGATTTTTAAACTTCAGCTGAATTACTAGAACAATGGAAGAGTTCCGAAGCATTTTTAAACTTTAGCGGAATTCCGAGAACAATGGAAGAGTTCCGAAGCATTTTTAAACTTCAGCAGAATTCCGAGAACAATGGAAGAGTTCCGAAGAACTTTTAAACTTCAGCGGAATTCCGAGAACAATGGAAATGTTCCGAAGTATTTTTAAACTTCAGCAGAATTCCGAGAACAATGGAAGAGTTCCAAAGCATTGTTAAACTTCAGCGGAATTCCGGGAACAATGGAAGAGTTCCGAAGCATTTTTAAACTTCAGCGGAATTCTGAGAAGAATGGAAGAGTTCTGACGGATTTTTAAACTTCAGCAGAATTCCTAGAACAATGGAAGAGTTCCGAAGCATTTTTGAACTTCAGCGGAATTCCAAGAACAATGGTAGAGTTCCGAAGGATTGTTAAACTTCAGCGGAATTCCGAGAACAATCGAAGAGTTCCGAAGCATTTTTAAACTTCATTGGAATTCTGAGAACAATGGAAGAGTTCTGACGGATTTTTAAACTTCAGCAGAATTCCTACAACAATGGAAGAGTTCCGAAGCATTTTTGAACTTCAGCGGAATTACGAGAACAATGGAAATGTTCCGAAGCATTTTTAAACTTCAGTGGAATTCCGATAACAATGGAAGAGTTCCAAAAGTATTTTTAAACTTCAGCGGAATTCCGAGAACAATGGAAGAGTTCTGAAGCATTTTTAAACATCACCAGAATTCCGAGAACAATGGAAGAGTTCCAAAGCATTTTTAAACTTCAGCAGAATTCCGAGAACAATGGAAGAGTTCAGAAGCATTTTTAAACGTCAGTGGAATTCCGAGAACAATGGAAGAGTTCCGAATAATTTTTAAACTTCAGCGGAATTCCGAGAACAATCGAAGAGTTCCGAAGCATTTTTAAACTTCAGTGGAATTCCGAGAACAATGGAAGAGTTCTGAAGGATTTTTAAACCTCAGTAGAATTCCTAGAACAATGGAAGAGTTCAGAAGCATTTTTAAACGTCAGCGGAATTCCGAGAACAAAGGAAGAGTTCCGAAAATTTTTTAAACTTCAGCGGTATCCCGAGAACAATCGAAGAGTTCCGAAGCATTTTTAAACACCAGTGGAATTCCGAGAACAATGGAAGAGTTCTGAAGGATTTTTAAACTTCAGCAGAATTCCTAGAACAATGGAAGAGTTCTGAAGCATTTCTACCCTTCAGCGGAATTCCGAGAACAATGGAAGAGTTCCGAAGCATTTTTAAACTTCAGCAGAATTCCCAGAACAATGGAAGAGTTCCGAAGCATTTTTAAACTTCAGAGGAATTCCAAGAACAATAGAAGAGTTCTGAAGCATTTTTAAACTTCAGCGGATTTCTCGATAACAATGGAAGAGTTCCGAAGCATTATTAAACTTTAGCAGAATTCCAAGAACAATGGAAGAGTTCCGAAGCATGTTTAAATGTCATCGGAATTCCGAGAACAATGGAAGAGTTCCAAAGCATTTTTAAACTTCAGCAGCATTCCGAGAACAATGGAAGAGTTCAGAAGCATTTTTAAACGTCAGCGGAATTCCGAGAACAATGGAAGAGTTCCGAATCATTTTTAAACTTCAGCGGAATTCCGAGAACAATGGAAGAGTTCCGAAGAATTTTTAAACTTCAGTGGAATTCCGAGAACAATTGAAGAGTTTTGAAGGATTTTTAAACTTCAGTGGAATTCCGAGAACAATGGAAATGTTCCAAAGCATTTATAAACTTCAGCGGAATTCCGATAACAATGGAAAAGTTCCAAAGTATTTTTAAACTTCAGTGGAATTCCAAAAACAATGGAAGAGTTCCGAAGCATTTTTAAACTTCAGCGGAATTCTGGGAACAATGGAAGAGTTTCGAAGCATTTTTAAACTTCAGCGGAATTGCGATAACAATGGAAAAGTTTCAAAGCATTTTTAAACTTCAGCAGAATTCTGAGAACAATGGAAGAGTTCAGAAGCATTTTTAAACGTCAGCGGAATTCCGAGAACAATGGAAGAGTTCCGAAGCATTTTTAAACTTCAGTGGAATTCCGAGAACAATGGAAGAGTTCTGAAGGATTTTTAAACTTCAGCAGAATTACTAGAACAATGGAAGAGTTCCGAAGCATTTTTAAACTTTAGCGGAATTCCGAGAACAATGGAAGAGTTCCGAAGCATTTTTAAACTTCAGCAGAATTCCGAGAACAATGGAAGAGTTCCGAAGCATTTTTAAACTTCAGTGGAATTCCGAGAACAATGGAAGAGTTCTGAAGGATTTTTAAACTTCACCAGAATTACTAGAACAATGGAAGAGTTCCGAAGCATTATTAAACTTCAGCGGAATTCCGAGAACAATGGAAATGTTCCAAAGTATTTTTAAACTTCAGCAGAATTCCGAGAACAATGGAAGAGTTCCGAAGCATTGTTAAACTTCAGCGGAATTCCGGGAACAATGGAAGAGTTCCGAAGCATTTTTAAACTCCAGCGGAATTGAGAGAACAATGGAAGAGTTCCGAAGCAATTTTAAACTTCAGTAGAATTCTGAGGACAATGGAAGAGCTCCGAAGCATTTTTAAACTTCAGCAGAATTCCGGAAACAATGGAAGAATTCCGAAGCATTTTTAAACTTCAGCAGAATTCCAATAACAATGGAAGAGTTCCGAAGCATTTTTAAACTTCAGCGGAATTCCGGGAACAATGGAAGAGTTCCGAAGCATTTTTAAACTTCAGCAGAATTGCGAGAACAATGGAAGAGTTCCAAAGCACTTTTAAACTTCAGCAGAATACCAAGAACAATGGAAGAGTTCCAAAGCATTTTTAAACTTCAGCAGAATTCCGAAAACAATGGAAGAGTTCAAAAGCATTTTTAAACGTCAGTGGAATTCCAATAACAATGGAAGAGTTCTGAAGCATTTTTAAACTTCAGCAGAATTCCCAGAACAATGGAAGAGTTCCGAAGCATTTTTAAACTTCAGAGAATTCCAAGAACAATAGAAGAGTTCTGAAGCATTTTTAAACTTCAGCGGAATTTTCGATAACAATGGAAGAGTTCCGAAGCATTATTAAACTTTAGCAGAATTCCAAGAACAATGGAAGAGTTCCGAAGCATGTTTAAATGTCATCGGAATTCCGAGAACAATGGAAGAGTTCCAAAGCATTTTTAAACTTCAGCAGCATTCCGAGAACAATGGAAAAGTTCTGAAGGATTTTTAAACTGCAGCAGAATTCCTAGAATAATGGAAGAGTTCAGAAGCATTTTTAAACTTCAGCGGAATTCCGAGAACAATGGAAATGTTCCAAAGCATTTTTAAACTTCAGCGGAATTCCGATAACAATGGAAAAGTTCCAAAGTATTTTAAAACTTCAGTGGAATTCCGAAAACAATGGAAGAGTTCCGAAGCATTTTTAAACTTCAGCGGAATTCCGGGAACAATGGAAGAGTTTCGAAGCATTTTCAAACTACAGCGGAATTGCGAGAACAATGGAAAAGTTCCAAAGCATTTTTAAACTTCAGCAGAATTCTGAGAACAATGGAAGAGTTCAGAAGCATTTTTAAACGTCAGCGGAATTCCGAGAACAATGGAAGAGTTCCGAAGCATTTTTAAACTTCAGTGGAATTCCGAGAACAATGGAAGAGTTCTGAAGGATTTTTAAACTTCAGCTGAATTACTAGAACAATGGAAGAGTTCCGAAGCATTTTTAAACTTTAGCGGAATTCCGAGAACAATGGAAGAGTTCCGAAGCATTTTTAAACTTCAGCAGAATTCCGAGAACAATGGAAGAGTTCCATAGAACTTTTAAACTTCAGCGGAATTCCGAGAACAATGGAAATGTTCCGAAGTATTTTTAAACTTCAGCAGAATTCCGAGAACAATGGAAGAGTTCCAAAGCATTGTTAAACTTCAGCGGAATTCCGGGAACAATGGAAGAGTTCCGAAGCATTTTTAAACTTCAGCGGAATTCTGAGAAGAATGGAAGAGTTCTGACGGATTTTTAAACTTCAGCAGAATTCCTAGAACAATGGAAGAGTTCCGAAGCATTTTTGAACTTCAGCGGAATTCCAAGAACAATGGTAGAGTTCCGAAGGATTGTTAAACTTCAGCGGAATTCCGAGAACAATCGAAGAGTTCCGAAGCATTTTTAAACTTCATTGGAATTCTGAGAACAATGGAAGAGTTCTGACGGATTTTTAAACTTCAGCAGAATTCCTACAACAATGGAAGAGTTCCGAAGCATTTTTGAACTTCAGCGGAATTACGAGAACAATGGAAATGTTCCGAAGCATTTTTAAACTTCAGTGGAATTCCGATAACAATGGAAGAGTTCCAAAAGTATTTTTAAACTTCAGCGGAATTCCGAGAACAATGGAAGAGTTCTGAAGCATTTTTAAACATCACCAGAATTCCGAGAACAATGGAAGAGTTCCAAAGCATTTTTAAACTTCAGCAGAATTCCGAGAACAATGGAAGAGTTCAGAAGCATTTTTAAACGTCAGCGGAATTCCGAGAACAATGGAAGAGTTCCGAATAATTTTTAAACTTCAGCGGAATTCCGAGAACAATCGAAGAGTTCCGAAGCATTTTTAAACTTCAGTGGAATTCCGAGAACAATGGAAGAGTTCTGAAGGATTTTTAAACCTCAGTAGAATTCCTAGAACAATGGAAGAGTTCCGAAGCATTTTTAAACTTCAGCAGAATTCCGAGAACAATCAAAGAGTTCCGAAGCATTTTTAAACTTCAGTGGAATTCCGAGAACAATGGAAGAGTTCTGAAGGATTTTTAAACTTCAGCAGAATTCCTAGAACAGTGGAAGAGTTCTGAAGCATTTCTACCCTTCAGCGGAATTCCGAGAACAATGGAAATGTTCTGAAGGATTTTTAAACTTCAGCAGAATTCCTAGAACAATGGATGAGTTCCGAAGCATTTTTAAACTTCCGCAGAATTCCGAGAACAATGGAAGAGTTCCGAAGCATTTTTAAACTTCAGCAGAATTGCGAGAACAATGGAAGAGTTCCAAAGCACTTTCAAACTTCAGCAGAATTCCAAGAACAATGGAAGAGTTCCGAAGCATTTTTAAACTTCAGCAGAATTCCGAAAACACTGGAAGAGTTCCAAAGCATTTTTAAACGTCAGTGGAATTCCAATAACAATGGAAGAGTTCCGAAGCATTTTTAAACTTCAGCAGAATTCCGAGAACAATGGAAGAGTTCCGAAGCATTTTTAAACTTCAGAGGAATTCCAAGAACAATAGAAGAGTTCTGAAGCATTTTTAAACTTCAGCGGAATTTTCGATAACAATGGAAGAGTTCCGAAGCATTATTAAACTTTAGCAGAATTCCAAGAACAATGGAAGAGTTCCGAAGCATGTTTAAATGTCATCGGAATTCCGAGAACAATGGAAGAGTTCGAAAGCATTTTTAAACTTCAACAGCATTCCGAGAACAATGGAAGAGTTCCGAAGCATTTTTAAACTTCAGCAGAATTCCCAGAACAATGGAAGAGTTCCGAAGCATTTTTAAACTTCAGAGGAATTCCAAGAACAATAGAAGAGTTCTGAAGCATTTTTAAACTTCAGCGGAATTTTCTATAACAATGGAAGAGTTCCGAAACATTATTAAACTTTAGCAGAATTCCAAGAACAATGGAAGAGTTCCGAAGCATGTTTAAATGTCATCGGAATTCCGAGAACAATGGAAGAGTTCAGAAGCATTTTTAAACGTCAGCAGCATTCCGAGAACAATGGAAGATTTCAGAAGCATTTTTAAACGTCAGCGGAATTCCGAGAAAAATGGAAGAGTTCCGAATCATTTTTAAACTTCAGCGGAATTCCGAGAACAATGGAAGAGTTCCGAAGAATTTTTAAACTTCAGTGGAATTCCGAGAACAATGGAAGAGTTTTGAAGGATTTTTAAACTTCAGTGGAATTCCGAGAACAATGGAAATGTTCCAAAGCATTTATAAACTTCAGCGGAATTCCGATAACAATGGAAAAGTTCCAAAGTATTTTTAAACTTCAGTGGAATTCCGAAAACAATGGAAGAGTTCCGAAGCATTTTTAAACTTCAGCGGAATTCTGGGAACAATGGAAGAGTTTCGAAGCATTTTTAAACTTCAGCGGAATTGCGATAACAATGGAAAAGTTTCAAAGCATTTTTAAACTTCAGCAGAATTCTGAGAACAATGGAAGAGTTCAGAAGCATTTTTAAACGTCAGCGGAATTCCGAGAACAATGGAAGAGTTCCGAAGCATTTTTAAACTTCAGTGGAATTCCGAGAACAATGGAAGAGTTCTGAATTATTTTTAAACTTCAGCAGAATTACTAGAACAATGGAAGAGTTCCGAAGCATTTTTAAACTTTAGCGGAATTCCGAGAACAATGGAAGAGTTCCGAAGCATTTTTAAACTTCAGCAGAATTCCGAGAACAATGGAAGAGTTCCGAAGCATTTTTAAACTTCAGTGGAATTCCGAGAACAATGGAAGAGTTCTGAAGGATTTTTAAACTTCACCAGAATTACTAGAACAATGGAAGAGTTCCGAAGCATTATTAAACTTCAGCGGAATTCCGAGAACAATGGAAATGTTCCAAAGTATTTTTAAACTTCAGCGGAATTCCGGGAACAATGGAAGAGTTCCGAAGCATTTTTAAACTTCAGCGGAATTCTGAGAACAATGGAAGAGTTCTGACGGATTTTTAAACTTCAGCAGAATTCCGAGAACAATGGAAGAGTTCCGAAGCATTTTTGAACTTCAGCGGAATTCCGAGAACAATGGAAGAGTTCCGAAGCATTGTTAAACTTCAGCGGAATTCCGAGAACAATCGAAGAGTTCCGAAGCATTTTTAAACTTCAGTGGAATTCCGAGAACAATGGAAGAGTTCCGAAGCATTTTTAAACTTCAGTGGAATTCCGAGAAATATGGAAGAGTTCTGAATTATTTTTAAACTTCAGCAGAATTACTAGAACAATGGAAGAGTTCCGAAGCATTTTTAAACTTTAGCGGAATTCCGAGAACAATGGAAGAGTTCCGAAGCATTTTTAAACTTCAGCAGAATTCCGAGAACAATGGAAGAGTTCCGAAGCATTTTTAAACTTCAGTGGAATTCCGAGAACAATGGAAGAGTTCTGAAGGATTTTTAAACTTCACCAGAATTACTAGAACAATGGAATAGTTCTGAAGCATTATTAAACTTCAGCGGAATTCCGAGAACAATGGAAATGTTCCAAAGTATTTTTAAACTTCAGCGGAATTCCGGGAACAATGGAAGAGTTCCGAAGCATTTTTAAACTTCAGCAGAATTCTGAGAACAATGGAAGAGTTCTGACGGATTTTTAAACTTCAGCAGAATTATTAGAACAATGGAAGAGTTCCGAAGCATTTTTGAACTTCAGCGGAATTCCGAGAACAATGGAAGAGTTCCGAAGCATTGTTAAACTTCAGCGGAATTCCGAGAACAATCGAAGAGTTCCGAAGCATTTTTAAACTTCAGTGGAATTCTGAGAACAATGGAAGAGTTCTGACGGATTTTTAAACTTCAGCAGAATTCCTAGAACAATGGAAGAGTTCCGAAGCATTTTTGAACTTCAGCGGAATTACGAGAACAATGGAAATGTTCCGAAGCATTTTTAAACTTCAGCGGAATTCCGATAACAATGGAAGAGTTCCAAAAGTATTTTTAAACTTCAGCGGAATTCCGAGAACAATGGAAGAGTTCCGAAGCATTTTTGAACTTCAGCGGAATTACGAGAACAATGGAAATGTTCCGAAGCATTTTTAAACTTCAGCGGAATTCCGATAACAATGGAAGAGTTCCAAAAGTATTTTTAAACTTCAGCGGAATTCCTAGAACAATGGAAGAGTTCTGAAGCATTTTTAAACATCACCAGAATTCCGAGAACAATGGAAGAGTTCCAAAGCATTTTTAAACTTCAGCAGAATTCCGAGAACAATGGAAGAGTTCAGAAGCATTTTTAAACGTCAGCGGAATTCCGAGAACAAAGGAAGAGTTCCGAAAATTTTTTAAACTACAGCGGAATCCCGAGAACAATCGAAGAGTTCCGAAGCATTTTTAAACTTCAGTGGAATTCCGAGAACAATGGAAGAGTTCTGAAGGATTTTTAAACTTCAGCAGAATTCCTAGAACAATGGAAGAGTTCTGAAGCATTTCTACCTTTCAGCGGAATTCCGAGAACAATGGAAATGTTCTGAAGGATTTTTAAACTTCAGCAGAATTCCTAGAACAATGGATGAGTTCCGAAGCAATTTTAGACTTCAGCGGAATTCCGAGAACAATGGAAATGTTCTGAAGCATTTTTAAACTTCAGCAGAATTCCGATAACAATGGAAGGGTTCCAAAGTATTTTTAAACTTCAGCGGAATTCCAAGAACAATGGAAGAGTTCCGAAGCATTTTTAAACTTCAGCGGAATTCCGGGAACAATGGAAGAGTTCCGAAGCATTTTTAAACTTCAGCAGAATTACGAGAACAATAGAAGAGTTCCAAAGCACTTTTAAACTTCAGCAGAATTCCAAGAACAATGGAAGAGTTCCGAAGCATTTTTAAACTTCAGCAGAATTCCGAAAACAATGGAAGAGTTCCAAAACATTTTTAAACGTCAGTGGAATTCCAATAACAATGGAAGAGTTCCGAAGCATTTTTAAACTTCAGCAGAATTCCCAGAACAATGGAAGAGTTCCGAAGCATTTTTAAACTTCAGAGGAATTCCAAGAACAATAGAAGAGTTCTGAAGCATTTTTAAACTTCAGCGGAATTCTCGATAACAATGGAAGAGTTCCGAAGCATTATTAAACTTTAGCAGAATTCCAAGAACAATGGAAGAGTTCCGAAGCATGTTTAAATGTCATCGGAATTCCGAGAACAATGGAAGAGTTCCAATGCATTTTTAAACTTCAGCAGCATTCCGAGAACAATGGAAGAGTTCAGAAGCATTTTTAAACGTCAGCGGAATTCCGAGAACAATGGAAGAGTTCCGAATCATTTTTAAACTTCAGCGGAATTCCGAGAACAATGGAAGAGTTCCGAAGAATTTTTAAACTTCAGTGGAATTCCGAGAACAATGGAAGAGTTTTGAAGGATTTTTAAACTTCAGTGGAATTCCGAGAACAATGGAAATGTTCCAAAGCATTTATAAACTTCAGCGGAATTCCGATAACAATGAAAAAGTTCCAAAGTATTTTTAAACTTCAGTGGAATTCCGAAAACAATGGAAGAGTTCCGAAGCATTTTTAAACTTCAGCGGAATTCTGGGAACAATGGAAGAGTTTCGAAGCATTTTTAAACTTCAGCGGAATTGCGATAACAATGGAAAAGTTTCAAAGCATTTTTAAACTTCAGCAGAATTCTGAGAACAATGGAAGAGTTCAGAAGCATTTTTAAACGTCAGCGGAATTCCGAGAACAATGGAAGAGTTCCGAAGCATTTTTAAACTTCAGTGGAATTCCGAGAACAATGGAAGAGTTCTGAATTATTTTTAAACTTCAGCAGAATTACTAGAACAATGGAAGAGTTCCGAAGCATTTTTAAACTTTAGCGGAATTCCGAGAACAATGGAAGAGTTCCGAAGCATTTTTAAACTTCAGCAGAATTCCGAGAACAATGGAAGAGTTCCGAAGCATTTTAAACTTCAGTGGAATTCCGAGAACAATGGAAGAGTTCTGAAGGATTTTTAAACTTCACCAGAATTACTAGAACAATGGAAGAGTTCCGAAGCATTATTAAACTTCAGCGGAATTCCGAGAACAATGGAAATGTTCCAAAGTATTTTTAAACTTCAGCGGAATTCCGGGAACAATGGAAGAGTTCCGAAGCATTTTTAAACTTCAGCGGAATTCTGAGAACAATGGAAGAGTTCTGACGGATTTTTAAACTTCAGCAGAATTCCGAGAACAATGGAAGAGTTCCGAAGCATTTTTGAACTTCAGCGGAATTCCGAGAACAATGGAAGAGTTCCGAAGCATTGTTAAACTTCAGCGGAATTCCGAGAACAATCGAAGAGTTCCGAAGCATTTTTAAACTTCAGTGGAATTCTGAGAACAATGGAAGAGTTCTGACGGATTTTTAAACTTCAGCAGAATTCCTAGAACAATGGAAGAGTTCCGAAGCATTTTTGAACTTCAGCGGAATTACGAGAACAATGGAAATGTTCCGAAGCATTTTTAAACTTCAGCGGAATTCCCATAACAATGGAAGAGTTCCAAAAGTATTTTTAAACTTCAGCGGAATTCCGAGAACAATGGAAGAGTTCCGAAGCATTTTTGAACTTCAGCGGAATTACGAGAACAATGGAAATGTTCCGAAGCATTTTTAAACTTCAGCGGAATTCCGATAACAATGGAAGAGTTCCAAAAGTATTTTTAAACTTCAGCGGAATTCCGAGAACAATGGAAGAGTTCTGAAGCATTTTTAAACATCACCAGAATTCCGAGAACAATGGAAGAGTTCCAAAGCATTTTTAAACTTCAGCAGAATTCCGAGAACAATGGAAGAGTTCAGAAGCATTTTTAAACGTCAGCGGAATTCCGAGAACAAAGGAAGAGTTCCGAAAATTTTTTAAACTACAGCGGAATCCCGAGAACAATCGAAGAGTTCCGAAGCATTTTTAAACTTTAGTGGAATTCCGAGAACAATGGAAGAGTTCTGAAGGATTTTTAAACTTCAGCAGAATTCCTAGAACAATGGAAGAGTTCTGAAGCATTTCTACCCTTCAGCGGAATTCCGAGAACAATGGAAATGTTCTGAAGGATTTTTAAACTTCAGCAGAATTCCTAGAACAATGGATGAGTTCCGAAGCAATTTTAAACTTCAGCGGAATTCCGGGAACAATGGAAGAGTTCCGAAGCATTTTTTTAACTTCAGCAGAATTACGAGAACAATGGAAGAGTTCCAAAGCACTTTTAAACTTCAGCAGAATTCCAAGAACAATGGAAGAGTTCCGAAGCATTTTTAAACTTCAGCAGAATTCCGAAAACAATGGAAGAGTTCCAAAACATTTTTAAACGTCAGTGGAATTCCAATAACAATGGAAGAGTTCCGAAGCATTTTTAAACTTCAGCAGAATTCCCAGAACAATGGAAGAGTTCCGAAGCATTTTTAAACTTCAGAGGAATTCCAAGAACAATAGAAGAGTTCTGAAGCATTTTTAAACTTCAGCGGAATTCTCGATAACAATGGAAGAGTTCCGAAGCATTATTAAACTTTAGCAGAATTCCAAGAACAATGGAAGAGTTCCGAAGCATGTTTAAATGTCATCGGAATTCCGAGAACAATGGAAGAGTTCCAATGCATTTTTAAACTTCAGCAGCATTCCGAGAACAATGGAAGAGTTCAGAAGCATTTTTAAACGTCAGCGGAATTCCGAGAACAATGGAAGAGTTCCGAATCATTTTTAAACTTCAGCGGAATTCCGAGAACAATGGAAGAGTTCCGAAGAATTTTTAAACTTCAGTGGAATTCCGAGAACAATGGAAGAGTTTTGAAGGATTTTTAAACTTCAGTGGAATTCCGAGAACAATGGAAATGTTCCAAAGCATTTATAAACTTCAGCGGAATTCCGATAACAATGGGAAAGTTCCAAAGTATTTTTAAACTTCAGTGGAATTCCGAAAACAATGGAAGAGTTCCGAAGCATTTTTAAACTTCAGCGGAATTCTGGGAACAATGGAAGAGTTTCGAAGCATTTTTAAACTTCAGCGGAATTGCGATAACAATGGAAAAGTTTCAAAGCATTTTTAAACTTCAGCAGAATTCTGAGAACAATGGAAGAGTTCAGAAGCATTTTTAAACGTCAGCGGAATTCTGAGAACAATGGAAGAGTTCCGAAGCATTTTTAAACTTCAGTGGAATTCCGAGAACAATGGAAGAGTTCTGAAGGATTTTTAAACTTCAGCAGAATTACTAGAACAATGGAAGAGTTCCGAAGCATTTTTAAACTTTAGCGGAATTCCGAGAACAATGGAAGAGTTCCGAAGCATTTTTAAAACTACAGCAGAATTCCGAGAACAATGGAAGAGTTCCGAAGCATTTTTAAACTTCAGTGGAATTCCGAGATCAATGGAAGAGTTCTGAAGGATTTTTAAACTTCACCAGAATTACTAGAACAATGGAAGAGTGCCGAAGCAGTATTAAACTTCAGCGGAATTCCGAGAACAATGGAAATGTTCCGAAGTATTTTTAAACTTCAGCAGAATTCCGAGAACAATGGAAGAGTTCCGAAGCATTGTTAAACTTCAGCGGAATTCCGGGAACAATGGAATAGTTCCGAAGCATTTTTAAACTCCAGCGGAATTGAAAGAACAATGGAAGAGTTCCGAAGCAATTTTAAACTTCAGTAGAATTCCGAGGACAATGGAAGAGTTCCAAAGCATTTTTAAACTTCAGCGGAATTCCGGGAACAATGGAAGAGTTTCGAAGCATTTTTAAACTTCAACGGAATTGCGAGAGCAATGGAAAAGTTCCAAAGCATTTTTAAACTTCAGCAGAATTCTGAGAACAATGGAAGAGTTCAGAAGCATTTTTAAACGTCAGCGGAATTCCGAGAACAATGGAAGAGTTCCGAATCATTTTTAAACTTCAGCGGAATTCCGAGAACAATGGAAGAGTTCCGAAGAATTTTTAAACTTCAGTGGAATTCCGAGAACAATGGAAGAGTTTTGAAGGATTTTTAAACTTCAGTGGAATTCCGAGAACAATGGAAATGTTCCAAAGCATTTATAAACTTCAGCGGAATTCCGATAACAATGGGAAAGTTCCAAAGTATTTTTAAACTTCAGTGGAATTCCGAAAACAATGGAAGAGTTCCGAAGCATTTTTAAACTTCAGCGGAATTCTGGGAACAATGGAAGAGTTTCAAAGCATTTTTAAACTTCAGCGGAATTGCGATAACAATGGAAAAGTTTCAAAGCATTTTTAAACTTCAGCAGAATTCTGAGAACAATGGAAGAGTTCAGAAGCATTTTTAAACGTCAGCGGAATTCTGAGAACAATGGAAGAGTTCCGAAGCATTTTTAAACTTCAGTGGAATTCCGAGAACAATGGAAGAGTTCTGAAGGATTTTTAAACTTCAGCAGAATTACTAGAACAATGGAAGAGTTCCGAAGCATTTTTAAACTTTAGCGGAATTCCGAGAACAATGGAAGAGTTCCGAAGCATTTTTAAAACTACAGCAGAATTCCGAGAACAATGGAAGAGTTCCGAAGCATTTTTAAACTTCAGTGGAATTCCGAGATCAATGGAAGAGTTCTGAAGGATTTTTAAACTTCACCAGAATTACTAGAACAATGGAAGAGTGCCGAAGCAGTATTAAACTTCAGCGGAATTCCGAGAACAATGGAAATGTTCCGAAGTATTTTTAAACTTCAGCAGAATTCCGAGAACAATGGAAGAGTTCCGAAGCATTGTTAAACTTCAGCGGAATTCCGGGAACAATGGAATAGTTCCGAAGCATTTTTAAACTCCAGCGGAATTGAAAGAACAATGGAAGAGTTCCGAAGCAATTTTAAACTTCAGTAGAATTCCGAGGACAATGGAAGAGCTCCGAAGCATTTCTAAACTTCAGCAGAATTCCGGAAACAATGGAAGAGTTCCGAAGCATTTTTAAACTTCAGCAGAATTCCAATAACAATGGAAGAGTTCCGAACTATTTTTAAACTTCAGCGGAATTCCGGGAACAATGGAAGAGTTCCGAAGCATTTTTAAACTTCAGCAGATTTGCGAGAACAATGGAAGAGTTCCAAAGCACTTTTAAACTTCAGCAGAATTCCGAGAACAATGGAAGAGTTCAGAAGCATTTTTAAACGTCAGCGGAATTCCGAGAAAAATGGAAGAGTTCAGAAGCATTTTTGAAGTTCAGCGGAATTACGAGAACAATGGAAATGTTACGAAGCATTTTTAAACTTCAGCGGAATTCCGATAACAATGGAAGAGTTCAAAAAGTATTTTTAAACTTCAGCGGAATTCCGAGAACAATGAAAGAGTTCTGAAGCATTTTTAAACATCACCAGAATTCCGAGAACAATGGAAGAGTTCCAAAGCATTTTTAAACTTCAGCAGAATTCCGAGAACAATGGAAGAGTTCAGAAGCATTTTTAAACGTCAGCGGAATTCCGAGAAAAATGGAAGAGTTCAGAAGCATTTTTAAACGTCAGCGGAATTCCGAGAACAATGGAAGAGTTCCGAAGCATTTTTAAACTTCAGTGGAATTCCGAGAACAATGGAAGAGTTCTGAAGGATTTTTAAACTTCAGCATAATTACTAGAACAATGGAAGAGTTCCGAAGCATTTTTAAACTTTAGCGGAATTCCGAGAACAATGGAAGAGTTCCGAAGCATTTTTAAACTTCAGCAGAATTCCGAGAACAATGAAAGAGTTCCGAAGCATTTTTAAACTTCAGTGGAATTCCGAGAACAATGGAAGAGTTCTGAAGGATTTTTAAACTTCACCAGAATTACTAGAACAATGGAAGAGTTCCGAAGCATTATTAAACTTCAGCGGAATTCCGAGAACAATGGAAATGTTTCGAAGTATTTTTAAACTTCAGCAGAATTCCGAGAACAATGGAAGAGTTCCGAAGCATTGTTAAACTTCAGCGGAATTCCGGGAACAATGGAAGAGTTCCGAAGCATTTTTAAACTTCAGCGGAATTCTGAGAACAATGGAAGAGTTCTGACAGATTTTTAAACTTCAGCAGAATTCCTAGAACAATGGAAGTGTTCCGAAGCATTTTTGAACTTCAGCGGAATTCCGAGAACAATGGAAGAGTTCCGAAGCATTGTTAAACTTCAGCGGAATTCCGAGAACAATCGAAGAGTTCCTAAGCATTTTTAAACTTCAGTGGAATTCTGAGAACAATGGAAGAGTTCTGATGGATTTTTAAACTTCAGCAGAATTCCTAGAACAATGGAAGAGTTCCGAAGCATTTTTGAACTTCAGCGGAATTACGAGAACAATGGAAATGTTCCGAAGCATTTTTAAACTTCAGCGGAATTCCGATAACAATGGAAGAGTTCAAAAAGTATTTTTAAACTTCAGCGGAATTCCGAGAACAATGAAAGAGTTCTGAAGCATTTTTAAACATCACCAGAATTCCGAGAAAAATGGAAGAGTTCCAAAGCATTTTTAAACTTCAGCAGAATTCCGAGAACAATGGAAGAGTTCAGAAGCATTTTTAAACGTCAGCGGAATTCCGAGAAAAATGGAAGAGTTCCGAAGCATTTTTAAACTTCAGCGGAATTCCGAGAACAATCAAAGAGTTCCGAAGCATTTTTAAACTTCAGTGGAATTCCGAGAACAATGGAAGAGTTCTGAAGGATATTTAAACTTCAGCAGAATTCCTAGAACAATGGAAGAGTTCTGAAGCATTTCTACCCTTCAGCGGAATTCCGAGAACAATGGAAATGTTCTGAAGGATTTTTAAACTTCAGCAGAATTTCTAGAACAATGGATGAGTTCCGAAGCATTTTAAAACTTCAGCGGAATTCCGAGAAGAATGGAAATGTTCTGAAGCATTTTTAAACTTCAGCAGAATTCCGATAACAATGGAAGAGTTCCAAAGTATTTTTAAGCTTCAGCGGAATTGCAAGAACAATGGAAGAGTTCCGAAGCATTTTTAAACTTCAGCGGAATTTCGAGCACAATGGAAGAGTTCTGAAGGATTTTTAAACTTCAGCAGAATTACTAGAACAATGGAATAGTTCCGAAGCATTTTTAAACTTCAGTGGAATTCCAAGAACAATGGAAATTTTCCGAAGCATTTTTAAACTTCAGCGGAATTCCGAGAACAATGGAAGAGTTCCAAAGTATTTTTAAACTTCAGCGGAATTCCAAGAACAATGGAAGAGTTCCGAAGCATTTTTAAACTTCAGCGGAATTCCGGGAACAATGGAAGAGTTCCAAAGCATTTTTAAACTTCAGCAGAATTGCGAGAACAATGGAAGAGTTCCAAAGCACTTTTAAACTTCAGCAGAATTCCAAGAACAATGGAAGAGTTCCGAAGCATTTTTAAACTTCAGCAGAATTCCGAAAACAATGGAAGAGTTCCAAAGTATTTTTAAACGTCAGCGGAATTCCAAGAACAATCGAAGAGTTCCGAAGCATTTTTAAACTTCAGCGGAATTCCGGGAACAATGGAAGAGTTCCGAAGCATTTTTAAGCTTCAGCAGAATTGCGAGAACAATGGAAGAGTTCCAAAGCACTTTTAAACTTCAGCAGAATTCCAAGAACAATGGAAGAGTTCCGAAGCATTTTTAAACTTCAGCAGAATTCCGAAAACAATGAAAGAGTTCCAAATCATTTTTTAACGTCAGTGGAATTCCAATAACAATGGAAGAGTTCCGAAGCATTTTTAAACTTCAGCAGAATTCCCAGAACAATGGAAGAGTTCCGAAGCATTTTTAAACTTCAGTGGAATTCCGACAACAATGGAAGAGTTCTGAAGGATTTTAAACTTCAGCGGAATTTTCAATAACAATGGAAGAGTACCGAAGCATTATTAAACTTTAGCAGAATTCCAAGAACAATGGAAGAGTTCCGAAGCATGTTTAAATGTCATCGGAATTCCGAGAACAATGGAAGCGTTCCAAAGCATTTTTAAACTTCAGCAGCATTCCGAGAACAATGGAAGAGTTCAGAAGCATTTTCAAACGTCAGCGGAATTCCGAGAACAATGGAAGAGTTCCGAATCATTTTTAAACTTCAGCGGAATTCCGAGAACAATGGAAGAGTTCCGAAGCATTTTTAAACTTCAGTGGAATTCTGAGAACAATGGAAGAGTTCTGAAGGATTTTTTAACTTCAGCAGAATTCCTAGAACAATGGAAGAGTTCCGAAGCATTTTTAAACTTCAGCAGAATTGCGAGAACAATGGAAGAGTTCCAAAGCACTTTTAAACTTCAGCAGAATTGAAAGAACAATGTAAGAGTTCCGAAGCATTTTTAAACTTCAGCAGAATTCCGAAAACAATGGAAGAGATCCAAACCATTTTTAAACGTCAGTGGAATTCCAATAACAAAATAACAATGGAAGAGTTCCGAAGCATTTTTAAACTTCAGCAGAATTCCCAGAACAATGGAAGAGTTCCGAAGCATTTTTAAACTTCAGAGGAATTCCAAGAACAATAGAAGAGTTCTGAAGCATTTTTAAACTTCAGCGGAATTTTCGATAACAATGGAAGAGTTCCGAAGCATTATTAAACTTTAGCAGAATTCCAAGAACAATGGAAGAGTTCCGAAGCATGTTTAAATGTCATCGGAATTCCGAGAACAATGGAAGAGTTCGAAAGCATTTTTAAACTTCAGCAGCATTCCGAGAACAATGGAAGAGTTCAGAAGCATTTTTAAATGTCAGCGGAATTCCGAGAACAATGGAAGAGTTCCGAATCATTTTTAAACTTCAGCGGAATTCCGAGAACAATGGAAGAGTTCCGAAGCATTTTCAATCTTCAGTGGAATTCCGAGAACAATGGAAGAGTTCTGAAGGATATTTAAACTTCAGCGGAATTCCGAGAACAATGGAAATGTTCCAAAGCATTTATAAACTTCAGCGGAATTCCGATAACAATGGAAAAGTTCCAAAGTATTTTTAAACTTCAGTGGAATTCCGAAAACAATGGAAGAGTTCCGAAGCATTTTTAAACTTCAGAGGAATTCCGGGAACAATGGAAGAGTTCCGAAGCATTTTTAAACTTCAGTGGAATTCTGAGAACAATGGAAGAGTTCTGACGGATTTTTAAACTTCAGCAGAATTCCTAGAACAATGGAAGAGTTCTGAAGCATTTTTGAACTTCAGCGGAATTACGAGAACAATGGAAATGTTCCGAAGCATTTTTAAACTTCAGCGGAATTCCGATAACAATGGAAGAGTTCCAAAAGTATTTTTAAACTTCAGCGGAATTCCGAGAACAATGGAAGAGTTCTGAAGCATTTTTAAACATCACCAGAATTCCGAGAACAATGGAAGAGTTCCAAAGCATTTTTAAACTTCAGCAGAATTCCGAGAACAATGGAAGAGTTCAGAAGCATTTTTAAACGTCAGCGGAATTCCGAGAACAAAGGAAGAGTTCCGAAAAATTTTTAAACTACAGCGGAATCCCGAGAACAATGGAAGAGTTCCGAAGCATTTTTAAACTTCAGTGGAATTCCGAGAACAATGGAAGAGTTCTGAAGGATTTGTAAACTTCAGCAGAATTCCTAGAACAATGGAAGAGTTCTGAAGCATTTCTACCGTTCAGCGGAATTCCGAGAAAAATGGAAATGTTCTGAAGGATTTTTAAACTTCAGCAGAATTCCTAGAACAATGGATGAGTTCCGAAGCAATTTTAAACTTCAGCGGAATTCCGAGAACAATGGAAATGTTCTGAAGCATTTTTAAACTTCAGCAGAATTGCGATAACAATGGAAGAGTTCCAAAGTATTTTTAAACTTCAGCGGAATTCCAAGAACAATGGAAGAGTTCCGAAGCATTTTTAAACTTCAGCGGAATTCCGGGAACAATGGAAGAGTTCCGAAGCATTTTTAAGCTTCAGCAGAATTACGAGAACAATGGAAGAGTTCCAAAGCACTTTTAAACTTCAGCAGAATTCCAAGAACAATGGAAGAGTTCCGAAGCATTTTTAAACTTCAGCAGAATTCCGAAAACAAGGGAAGGGTTCCAAAACATTTTTAAACGTCAGTGGAATTTCAATAACAATGGAAGAGTTCCGAAGCATTTTTAAACTTCAGCAGAATTCCCAGAACAATGGAAGAGTTCCGAAGCATTTTTAAACTTCAGAGGAATTCCAAGAACAATAGAAGAGATCTGAAGCATTTTTAAACTTCAGCGGAATTCTCGATAACAATGGAAGAGTTCCGAAGCATTATTAAACTTTAGCAGAATTCCAAGAACAATGGAAGAGTTCCGAAGCATGTTTAAATGTCATCGGAATTCCGAGAACAATGGAAGAGTTCCAAAGCATTTTTAAACTTCAGCAGCATTCCGAGAACAATGGAAGAGTTCAGAAGCATTTTTAAACGTCAGCGGAATTCCAAGAACAATGGAAGAGTTCCGAAGAATTTTTAAACTTCAGTGGAATTCCGAGAACAATGGAAGTGTTCTGAAGGATTTTTAAACTTCAGTGGAATTCCGAGAACAATGGAAATGTTCCAAAGCATTTATAAACTTCAGCGGAATTCCGATAACAATGGAAATGTTCCAAAGTATTTTTAAACTTCAGTGGAATTCCGAAAACAATGGAAGAGTTCCGAAGCATTTTTAAACTTCAGCGGAATTCTGGGAACAATGGAAGAGTTTCGAAGCATTTTTAAACTTCAGCGGAATTGCGATAACAATGGAAAAGTTTCAAAGCATTTTTAAACTTCAGCAGAATTCTGAGAACAATGGAAGAGTTCAGAAGCATTTTTAAACGTCAGCGGAATTCCGAGAACAATGGAAGAGTTCCGAAGCATTTTTAAACTTCAGTGGAATTCCGAGAACAATGGAAGAGTTCTGAAGGATTTTTAAACTTCAGCAGAATTACTAGAACAATGGAAGAGTTCCGAAGCATTTTTAAACTTTAGCGGAATTCCGAGAACAATGGAAGAGTTCCGAAGCATTTTTAAAACTACAGCAGAATTCCGAGAACAATGGAAGAGTTCCGAAGCATTTTTAAACTTCAGTGGAATTCCGAGAACAATGGAAGAGTTCTGAAGGATTTTTAAACTTCACCAGAATTAATAGAACAATGGAAGAGTTCCGAAGCATTATTAAACTTCAGCGGAATTCCGAGAACAATGGAAATGTTCCGAAGTATTTTTAAACTTCAGCAGAATTCCGAGAACAATGGAAGAGTTCCGAAGCATTGTTAAACTTCAGCGGAATTCCGGGAACAATGGAAGAGTTCCGAAGCATTTTTAAACTCCAGCGGAATTGAAAGAACAATGGAAGAGTTCCGAAGCAATTTTAAACTTCAGTAGAATTCCGAGGACAATGGAAGAGCTCCGAAGCATTTTTAAACTTCAGCAGAATTCCGGAAACAATGGAAGAGTTCCGAAGCATTTTTAAACTTCAGCAGAATTCCAATAACAATGGAAGAGTTCCGAACCATTTTTAAACTTCAGCGGAATTCCGGGAACAATGGAAGAGTTCCGAAGCATTTTTAAACTTCAGCAGATTTGCGAGAACAATGGAAGAGTTCCAAAGCACTTTTAAACTTCAGCAGAATTCCAAGAACAATGGAAGAGTTCCGAAGCATTTTTAAACTTCAGCAGAATTCCGAAAACAATGGAAGAGTTCCAAAGCATTTTTAAACGTCAGTGGAATTCCAATAACAAAATAACAATGGAAGAGTTCCGAAGCATTTTTAAACTTCAGCAGAATTCCCAGAACAATGGAAGAGTTCCGAAGCATTTTTAAACTTCAGAGGAATTCCAAGAACAATAGAAGAGTTCTGAAGCATTTTTAAACTTCAGCGGAATTTTCGATAACAATGGAAGAGTTCCGAATCATTACTAAACTTTAGCAGAATTCCAAGAACAATGGAAGAGTTCCGAAGCATGTTTAAATGTCATCGGAATTCCGAGAACAATGGAAGAGTTCGAAAGCATTTTTAAACTTCAGCAGCATTCCGAGAACAATGGAAGAGTTCAGAAGCATTTTTAAACGTCAGCGGAATTCCGAGAACAATGGAAGTGTTCCGAATCATTTTTAAACTTCAGCGGAATTCCGAGAACAATGGAAGAGTTCCGAAGCATTTTCAAACTTCAGTGGAATTCCGAGAACAATGGAAGAGTTCTGAAGGATATTTAAACTTCAGCGGAATTCCGAGAACAATGGAAATGTTCCAAAGCATTTATAACTTCAGCGGAATTCCGATAACAATGGAAAAGTTCCAAAGTATTTTTAAACTTCAGTGGAATTCCGAAAACAATGGAAGAGTTCCGAAGCATTTTTAAACTTCAGCGGAATTCCGGGAACAATGGAAGAGTTCCGAAGCATTTTTAAACTTCAGTGGAATTCTGAGAACAATGGAAGAGTTCTGACGGATTTTTAAACTTCAGCAGAATTCCTAGAACAATGGAAGAGTTCCGAAGCATTTTTGAACTTCAGCGGAATTACGAGAACAATGGAAATGTTCCGAAGCATTTTTAAACTTCAGCGGAATTCCGATAACAATGGAAGAGTTCCAAAAGTATTTTTAAACTTCAGCGGAATTCCGAGAACAATGGAAGAGTTCTGAAGCATTTTTAAACATCACCAGAATTCCGAGAACAATGGAAGAGTTCCAAAGCATTTTTAAACTTCAGCAGAATTCCGAGAACAATGGAAGAGTTCAGAAGCATTTTTAAACGTCAGCGGAATTCCGAGAACAAAGGAAGAGTTCCGAAAAATTTTTAAACTACAGCGGAATCCCGAGAAAAATCGAAGAGTTCCGAAGCATTTTTAAACTTCAGTGGAATTCCGAGAACAAAGGAAGAGTTCTGAAGGATTTTTAAACTTTAGCAGAATTCCTAGAACAATGGAAGAGTTCTGAAGCATTTCTACCCTTCAGCGGAATTCCGAGAACAATGGAAATGTTCTGAAGGATTTTTAAACTTCAGCAGAATTCCTAGAACAATGGATGAGTTCCGAAGCAATTTTAAACTTCAGCGGAATTCCGAGAACAATGGAAATGTTCTGAAGCATTTTTAAACTTCAGCAGAATTCCGATAACAATGGAAGAGTTCCAAAGTATTTTTAAACTTCAGCGGAATTCCAAGAACAATGGAAGAGTTCCGAAGCATTTTTAAACTTCAGCGGAATTCCGGGAACAATGGAAGAGTTCCGAAGAATTTTTAAACTTCAGCAGAATTACGAGAACAATGGAAGAGTTCCAAAGCACTTTTAAACTTCAGCTGAATTCCAAGAACAATGGAAGAGTTCCGAAGCATTTTTAAACTTCAGCAGAATTCCGAAAACAATGGAAGAGTTCCAAAACATTTTTAAACGTCAGTGGAATTCCAATAACAATGGAAGAGTTCCGAAGCATTTTTAAACTTCAGCAGAATTCCCAGAACAATGGACGAGTTCCGAAGAATTTTTAAACTTCAGTGGAATTCCGAGAGCAATGGAAGAGTTTTGAAGGATTTTTAAACTTCAGTGGAATTCCGAGAACAATGGAAATGTTCCAAAGCATTTATAAACTTCAGCGAATTCCGATAACAATGGAAAAGTTCCAAAGTATTTTTAAACTTCAGTGGAATTCCAAAAACAATGGAAGAGTTCCGAAGCATTTTTAAACTTCAGCGGAATTCCGGGAACAATGGAAGAGTTTCGAAGCATTTTTAAACTTCAGCGGAATTGCGATAACAATGGAAAAGTTTCAAAGCATTTTTAAACTTCAGCAGAATTCTGAGAACAATGGAAGAGTTCAGAAGCATTTTTAAACGTCAGCGGAATTCCGAGAACAATGGAAGAGTTCCGAAGCATTTTTAAACTTCAGTGGAATTCCGAGAACAATGGAAGAGTTCTGAAGGATTTTTAAACTTCAGCAGAATTACTAGAACAATGGAAGAGTTCCGAAGCATTTTTAAACTTTAGCGGAATTCCGAGAACAATGGAAGAGTTCCGAAGCATTTTTAAAACTACAGCAGAATTCCGAGAACAATGGAAGAGTTCCGAAGCATTTTTAAACTTCAGTGGAATTCCGAGAACAATGGAAGAGTTCTGAAGGATTTTTAAACTTCACCAGAATTAATAGAACAATGGAAGAGTTCCGAAGCATTATTAAACTTCAGCGGAATTCCGAGAACAATGGAAATGTTCCGAAGTATTTTTAAACTTCAGCAGAATTCCGAGAACAATGGAAGAGTTCCGAAGCATTGTTAAACTTCAGCGGAATTCCGGGAACAATGGAAGAGTTCCGAAGCATTTTTAAACTCCAGCGGAATTGAAAGAACAATGGAAGAATTCCGAAGCAATTTTAAACTTCAGTAGAATTCCGAGGACAATGGAAGAGCTCCGAAGCATTTTTAAACTTCAGCAGAATTCCGGAAACAATGGAAGAGTTCCGAAGCATTTTTAAACTTCAGCAGAATTCCAATAACAATGGAAGAGTTCCGAACCATTTTTAAACTTCAGCGGAATTCCGGGAACAATGGAAGAGTTCCGAAGCATTTTTAAACTTCAGCAGATTTGCGAGAACAATGGAAGAGTTCCAAAGCATTTTTAAACTTCAGCAGAATTCCAAGAACAATGGAAGAGTTCCGAAGCATTTTTAAACTTCAGTAGAATTCCGAAAACAATGGAAGAGTTCCGAAGCATTTTTAAACTTCAGTGGAATTCCGAGAACAATGGAAGAGTTCCGAAGCATTTTTAAACTTCAGCAGAATTCTGAGAACAATGGAAGAGTTCTGACGGATTTTTAAACTTCAGCAGAATTCCTAGAACAATGGAAGAGTTCCGAAGCATTTTTGAACTTCAGCGGAATTCCAAGAACAATGGTAGAGTTCCAAAGGATTGTTAAACTTCAGCGGAATTCCGAGAACAATCGAAGAGTTCCGAAGCATTTTTAAACTTCATTGGAATTCTGAGAACAATGGAAGAGTTCTGATGGATTTTTAAACTTCAGCAGAATTCCTACAACAATGGAAGAGTTCCGAAGCATTTTTGAACTTCAGCGGAATTACGAGAACAATGGAAATGTTCCGAAGCATTTTTAAACTTCAGTGGAATTCCGATAACAAGGGAAGAGTTCCAAAAGTATTTTTAAACTTCAGCGGAATTCCGAGAACAATGGAAGAGTTCTGAAGCATTTTTAAACATCACCAGAATTCCGAGAACAATGGAAGAGTTCCAAAGCATTTTTAAACTTCAGCAGAATTCCGAGAACAATGGAAGAGTTCAGAAGCATTTTTAAACGTCAGCGGAATTCCGAGAACAATGGAAGAGTTCCGAATAATTTTTAAACTTCAGCGGAATTCCGAGAACAATCGAAGAGTTCCGAAGCATTTTTAAACTTCAGTGGAATTCCGAGAACAATGGAAGAGTTCTGAAGGATTTTTAAACTTCAGTAGAATTCCTAGAACAATGGAAGAGTTCCGAAGCATTTTTAAACTTCAGCGGAATTCCGAGAACAATCAAAGAGTTCCGAAGCATTTTTAAACTTCAGTGGAATTCCGAGAACAATGGAAGAGTTCTGAAGGATTGTTAAACTTCAGCAAAATTCCGATAACAATGGAAGAGTTCTGAAGCATTTCTACCCTTCAGCGGAATTCCGAGAACAATGGAAATGTTCTGAAGGATTTTTAAACATCAGCAGAATTCCTAGAACAATGGATGAGTTCCGAAGCATTTTTAAACTTCAGCAGAATTCCGAGAACAATGGAAGAGTTCCGAAGCATTTTTAAACTTCAGCTGAATTGCGAGAACAATGGAAGAGTTCCAAAGCACTTTTAAACTTCAGCAGAATTCCAAGAACAATGGAAGAGTTCCGAAGCATTTTTAAACTTCAGCAGAATTCCGAAAACAATGGAAGAGTTCCAAAGCATTTTTAAACGTCAGTGGAATTCCAATAACAATGGAAGAGTTCCAAAGCATTTTTAAACGTCAGTGGAATTCCAATAACAATGGAAGAGTTCCGAAGCATTTTTAAACTTCAGCAGAATTCCTAGAACAATGGAAGAGTTCCGAAGCATTTTTGAACTTCAGCGGAATTCCGAGAACAATGGAAGAGTTCCGAAGCATTGTTAAACTTCAGCGGAATTCCGAGAACAATCGAAGAGTTCCGAAGCATTTTTAAACTTCAGTGGAATTCTGAGAACAATGGAAGAGTTCTGACGGATTTTTAAACTTCAGCAGAATTCCTAGAACAATGGAAGAGTTCCGAAGCATTTTTGAACTTCAGCGGAATTACGAGAACAATGGAAATGTTCCGAAGCATTTTTAAACTTCAGCGGAATTCCGATAACAATGGAAGAGTTCCAAAAGTATTTTTAAACTTCAGCGGAATTCCGAGAACAATGGAAGAGTTCCGAAGCATTTTTGAACTTCAGCGGAATTACGAGAACAATGGAAATGTTCCGAAGCATTTTTAAACTTCAGCGGAATTCCGATAACAATGGAAGAGTTCCAAAAGTATTTTTAAACTTCAGCGGAATTCCGAGAACAATGGAAGAGTTCTGAAGCATTTTTAAACATCACCAGAATTCCGAGAACAATGGAAGAGTTCCAAAGCATTTTTAAAATTCAGCAGAATTCCGAGAACATTGGAAGAGTTCAGAAGCATTTTTAAACGTCAGCGGAATTCCGAGAACAAAGGAAGAGTTCCGAAAAATGTTTAAACTACAGCGGAATCCCGAGAACAATCGAAGAGATCCGAAGCATTTTTAAACTTCAGTGGAATTCCGAGAACAATGGAAGAGTTCTGAAGGATTTTTAAACTTCAGCAGAATTCCTAGAACAATGAAAGAGTTCTGAAGCATTTCTACCCTTCAGCGGAATTCCGAGAACAATGGAAATGTTCTGAAGGATTTTTAAACTTCAGCAGAATTCCTAGAACAATGGATGAGTTCCGAAGCAATTTTAAACTTCAGCGGAATTCCGAGAACAATGGAAATGTTCTGAAGCATTTTTAAACTTCAGCAGAATTCCGATAACAATGGAAGAGTTCCAAAGTATTTTTAAACTTCAGCGGAATTCCAAGAACAATGGAAGAGTTCCGAAGCATTTTTAAACTTCAGCGGAATTCCGGGAACAATGGAAGAATTCCGAAGCATTTTTAAACTTCAGCAGAATTACGAGAACAATGGAAGAGTTCCAAAGCACTTTTAAACTTCAGTAGAATTCCAAGAACAATGGAAGAGTTCCGAAGCATTTTTAAACTTCAGCAGAATTCCGAAAACAATGGAAGAGTACCAAAACATTTTTAAACGTCAGTGGAATTCCAATAACAATGGAAGAGTTCTGAAGCATTTTTAAACTTCAGCAGAATTCCCAGAACAATGGAAGAGTTCCGAAGCATTTTTAAACTTCAGAGGAATTCCAAGAACAATAGAAGAGTTCTGAAGCATTTTTAAACTTCAGCGGAATTCTCGATAACAATGGAAGAGTTCCGAAGCATTATTAAACTTTAGCAGAATTCCAAGAACAATGGAAGAGTTCCGAAGCATGTTTAAATGTCATCGGAATTCCGAGAACAATGGAAGAGTTCCAATGCATTTTTAAACTTCAGCAGCATTCCGAGAACAATGGAAGAGTTCAGAAGCATTTTTAAACGTCAGCGGAATTCCGAGAACAATGGAAGAGTTCCGAATCATTTTTAAACTTCAGCGGAATTCCGAGAACAATGGAAGAGATCCGAAGAATTTTTAAACTTCAGTGGAATTCCGAGAACAATGGAAGAGTTTTGAAGGATTTTTAAACTTCAGTGGAAATCCGAGAACAATGGAAATGTTCCAAAGCATTTATAAACTTCAGCGGAATTCTGATAACAATGGAAAAGTTCCAAAGTATTTTTAAACTTCAGTGGAATTCTGAGAACAATGGAAGAGTTCTGAAGCATTTTTAAACTTCAGCAGAATTCCGAGAACAATGGAAGAGTTCAGAAGCATTTTTAAACGTCAGCGGAATTCCGAGAACAAAGGAAGAGTTCCGAAAAATTTTTAAACTACAGCGGAATCCCGAGAAAAATCGAAGAGTTCCGAAGCATTTTTAAACTTCAGTGGAATTCCGAGAACAAAGGAAGAGTTCTGAAGGATTTTTAAACTTTAGCAGAATTCCTAGAACAATGGAAGAGTTCTGAAGCATTTCTACCCTTCAGCGGAATTCCGAGAACAATGGAAATGTTCTGAAGGATTTTTAAACTTCAGCAGAATTCCTAGAACAATGGATGAGTTCCGAAGCAATTTTAAACTTCAGCGGAATTCCGAGAACAATGGAAATGTTCTGAAGCATTTTTAAACTTCAGCAGAATTCCGATAACAATGGAAGAGTTCCAAAGTATTTTTAAACTTCAGCGGAATTCCAAGAACAATGGAAGAGTTCCGAAGCATTTTTAAACTTCAGCGGAATTCCGGGAACAATGGAAGAGTTCCGAAGAATTTTTAAACTTCAGCAGAATTACGAGAACAATGGAAGAGTTCCAAAGCACTTTTAAACTTCAGCTGAATTCCAAGAACAATGGAAGAGTTCCGAAGCATTTTTAAACTTCAGCAGAATTCCGAAAACAATGGAAGAGTTCCAAAACATTTTTAAACGTCAGTGGAATTCCAATAACAATGGAAGAGTTCCGAAGCATTTTTAAACTTCAGCAGAATTCCCAGAACAATGGACGAGTTCCGAAGAATTTTTAAACTTCAGTGGAATTCCGAGAGCAATGGAAGAGTTTTGAAGGATTTTTAAACTTCAGTGGAATTCCGAGAACAATGGAAATGTTCCAAAGCATTTATAAACTTCAGCGAATTCCGATAACAATGGAAAAGTTCCAAAGTATTTTTAAACTTCAGTGGAATTCCAAAAACAATGGAAGAGTTCCGAAGCATTTTTAAACTTCAGCGGAATTCCGGGAACAATGGAAGAGTTTCGAAGCATTTTTAAACTTCAGCGGAATTGCGATAACAATGGAAAAGTTTCAAAGCATTTTTAAACTTCAGCAGAATTCTGAGAACAATGGAAGAGTTCAGAAGCATTTTTAAACGTCAGCGGAATTCCGAGAACAATGGAAGAGTTCCGAAGCATTTTTAAACTTCAGTGGAATTCCGAGAACAATGGAAGAGTTCTGAAGGATTTTTAAACTTCAGCAGAATTACTAGAACAATGGAAGAGTTCCGAAGCATTTTTAAACTTTAGCGGAATTCCGAGAACAATGGAAGAGTTCCGAAGCATTTTTAAAACTACAGCAGAATTCCGAGAACAATGGAAGAGTTCCGAAGCATTTTTAAACTTCAGTGGAATTCCGAGAACAATGGAAGAGTTCTGAAGGATTTTTAAACTTCACCAGAATTAATAGAACAATGGAAGAGTTCCGAAGCATTATTAAACTTCAGCGGAATTCCGAGAACAATGGAAATGTTCCGAAGTATTTTTAAACTTCAGCAGAATTCCGAGAACAATGGAAGAGTTCCGAAGCATTGTTAAACTTCAGCGGAATTCCGGGAACAATGGAAGAGTTCCGAAGCATTTTTAAACTCCAGCGGAATTGAAAGAACAATGGAAGAATTCCGAAGCAATTTTAAACTTCAGTAGAATTCCGAGGACAATGGAAGAGCTCCGAAGCATTTTTAAACTTCAGCAGAATTCCGGAAACAATGGAAGAGTTCCGAAGCATTTTTAAACTTCAGCAGAATTCCAATAACAATGGAAGAGTTCCGAACCATTTTTAAACTTCAGCGGAATTCCGGGAACAATGGAAGAGTTCCGAAGCATTTTTAAACTTCAGCAGATTTGCGAGAACAATGGAAGAGTTCCAAAGCATTTTTAAACTTCAGCAGAATTCCAAGAACAATGGAAGAGTTCCGAAGCATTTTTAAACTTCAGTAGAATTCCGAAAACAATGGAAGAGTTCCGAAGCATTTTTAAACTTCAGTGGAATTCCGAGAACAATGGAAGAGTTCCGAAGCATTTTTAAACTTCAGCAGAATTCTGAGAACAATGGAAGAGTTCTGACGGATTTTTAAACTTCAGCAGAATTCCTAGAACAATGGAAGAGTTCCGAAGCATTTTTGAACTTCAGCGGAATTCCAAGAACAATGGTAGAGTTCCAAAGGATTGTTAAACTTCAGCGGAATTCCGAGAACAATCGAAGAGTTCCGAAGCATTTTTAAACTTCATTGGAATTCTGAGAACAATGGAAGAGTTCTGATGGATTTTTAAACTTCAGCAGAATTCCTACAACAATGGAAGAGTTCCGAAGCATTTTTGAACTTCAGCGGAATTACGAGAACAATGGAAATGTTCCGAAGCATTTTTAAACTTCAGTGGAATTCCGATAACAAGGGAAGAGTTCCAAAAGTATTTTTAAACTTCAGCGGAATTCCGAGAACAATGGAAGAGTTCTGAAGCATTTTTAAACATCACCAGAATTCCGAGAACAATGGAAGAGTTCCAAAGCATTTTTAAACTTCAGCAGAATTCCGAGAACAATGGAAGAGTTCAGAAGCATTTTTAAACGTCAGCGGAATTCCGAGAACAATGGAAGAGTTCCGAATAATTTTTAAACTTCAGCGGAATTCCGAGAACAATCGAAGAGTTCCGAAGCATTTTTAAACTTCAGTGGAATTCCGAGAACAATGGAAGAGTTCTGAAGGATTTTTAAACTTCAGTAGAATTCCTAGAACAATGGAAGAGTTCCGAAGCATTTTTAAACTTCAGCGGAATTCCGAGAACAATCAAAGAGTTCCGAAGCATTTTTAAACTTCAGTGGAATTCCGAGAACAATGGAAGAGTTCTGAAGGATTGTTAAACTTCAGCAAAATTCCGATAACAATGGAAGAGTTCTGAAGCATTTCTACCCTTCAGCGGAATTCCGAGAACAATGGAAATGTTCTGAAGGATTTTTAAACATCAGCAGAATTCCTAGAACAATGGATGAGTTCCGAAGCATTTTTAAACTTCAGCAGAATTCCGAGAACAATGGAAGAGTTCCGAAGCATTTTTAAACTTCAGCTGAATTGCGAGAACAATGGAAGAGTTCCAAAGCACTTTTAAACTTCAGCAGAATTCCAAGAACAATGGAAGAGTTCCGAAGCATTTTTAAACTTCAGCAGAATTCCGAAAACAATGGAAGAGTTCCAAAGCATTTTTAAACGTCAGTGGAATTCCAATAACAATGGAAGAGTTCCAAAGCATTTTTAAACGTCAGTGGAATTCCAATAACAATGGAAGAGTTCCGAAGCATTTTTAAACTTCAGCAGAATTCCTAGAACAATGGAAGAGTTCCGAAGCATTTTTGAACTTCAGCGGAATTCCGAGAACAATGGAAGAGTTCCGAAGCATTGTTAAACTTCAGCGGAATTCCGAGAACAATCGAAGAGTTCCGAAGCATTTTTAAACTTCAGTGGAATTCTGAGAACAATGGAAGAGTTCTGACGGATTTTTAAACTTCAGCAGAATTCCTAGAACAATGGAAGAGTTCCGAAGCATTTTTGAACTTCAGCGGAATTACGAGAACAATGGAAATGTTCCGAAGCATTTTTAAACTTCAGCGGAATTCCGATAACAATGGAAGAGTTCCAAAAGTATTTTTAAACTTCAGCGGAATTCCGAGAACAATGGAAGAGTTCCGAAGCATTTTTGAACTTCAGCGGAATTACGAGAACAATGGAAATGTTCCGAAGCATTTTTAAACTTCAGCGGAATTCCGATAACAATGGAAGAGTTCCAAAAGTATTTTTAAACTTCAGCGGAATTCCGAGAACAATGGAAGAGTTCTGAAGCATTTTTAAACATCACCAGAATTCCGAGAACAATGGAAGAGTTCCAAAGCATTTTTAAAATTCAGCAGAATTCCGAGAACATTGGAAGAGTTCAGAAGCATTTTTAAACGTCAGCGGAATTCCGAGAACAAAGGAAGAGTTCCGAAAAATGTTTAAACTACAGCGGAATCCCGAGAACAATCGAAGAGATCCGAAGCATTTTTAAACTTCAGTGGAATTCCGAGAACAATGGAAGAGTTCTGAAGGATTTTTAAACTTCAGCAGAATTCCTAGAACAATGAAAGAGTTCTGAAGCATTTCTACCCTTCAGCGGAATTCCGAGAACAATGGAAATGTTCTGAAGGATTTTTAAACTTCAGCAGAATTCCTAGAACAATGGATGAGTTCCGAAGCAATTTTAAACTTCAGCGGAATTCCGAGAACAATGGAAATGTTCTGAAGCATTTTTAAACTTCAGCAGAATTCCGATAACAATGGAAGAGTTCCAAAGTATTTTTAAACTTCAGCGGAATTCCAAGAACAATGGAAGAGTTCCGAAGCATTTTTAAACTTCAGCGGAATTCCGGGAACAATGGAAGAATTCCGAAGCATTTTTAAACTTCAGCAGAATTACGAGAACAATGGAAGAGTTCCAAAGCACTTTTAAACTTCAGTAGAATTCCAAGAACAATGGAAGAGTTCCGAAGCATTTTTAAACTTCAGCAGAATTCCGAAAACAATGGAAGAGTACCAAAACATTTTTAAACGTCAGTGGAATTCCAATAACAATGGAAGAGTTCTGAAGCATTTTTAAACTTCAGCAGAATTCCCAGAACAATGGAAGAGTTCCGAAGCATTTTTAAACTTCAGAGGAATTCCAAGAACAATAGAAGAGTTCTGAAGCATTTTTAAACTTCAGCGGAATTCTCGATAACAATGGAAGAGTTCCGAAGCATTATTAAACTTTAGCAGAATTCCAAGAACAATGGAAGAGTTCCGAAGCATGTTTAAATGTCATCGGAATTCCGAGAACAATGGAAGAGTTCCAATGCATTTTTAAACTTCAGCAGCATTCCGAGAACAATGGAAGAGTTCAGAAGCATTTTTAAACGTCAGCGGAATTCCGAGAACAATGGAAGAGTTCCGAATCATTTTTAAACTTCAGCGGAATTCCGAGAACAATGGAAGAGATCCGAAGAATTTTTAAACTTCAGTGGAATTCCGAGAACAATGGAAGAGTTTTGAAGGATTTTTAAACTTCAGTGGAAATCCGAGAACAATGGAAATGTTCCAAAGCATTTATAAACTTCAGCGGAATTCTGATAACAATGGAAAAGTTCCAAAGTATTTTTAAACTTCAGTGGAATTCCGAAAACAATGGAAGAGTTCCGAAGCATTTTTAAACTTCAGCGGAATTCTGGGAACAATGGAAGAGTTTCGAAGCATTTTTAAACTTCAGCGGAATTGCGATAACAATGGAAAATTTTCAAAGCATTTTTAAACTTCAGCAGAATTCTGAGAACAATGGAAGAGTTCAGAAGCATTTTTAAACGTCAGCGGAATTCCGAGAACAATGGAAGAGTTCCGAAGCATTTTTAAACTTCAGTGGAATTCCGAGAACAATGGAAGAGTTCTGAAGGATTTTTAAACTTCACCAGAATTACTAGAACAATGGAAGAGTTCCGAAGCATTATTAAACTTCAGCGGAATTCCGAGAACAATGGAAATGTTCCGAAGTATTTTTAAACTTCAGCAGAATTCCGAGAACAATGGAAGAGTTCCGAAGCATTGTTAAACTTCAGCGGAATTCCGGGAACAATGGAAGAGTTCCGAAGCATTTTTAAACTCCTGCAGAATTGAAAGAACAATGGAAGAGTTCCGAAGCAATTTTAAACTTCAGTAGAATTACGAGGACAATGGAAGAGCTCCGAAGCATTTTTAAACTTCAGCAGAATTCCGGAAACAATGGAAGAGTTCCGAAGCATTTTTAAACTTCAGCAGAATTCCAATAACAATGGAAGAGTTCCGAACCATTTTTAAACTTCAGCGGAATTCCGGGAACAATGGAAGAGTTCCGAAGCATTTTTAAACTTCAGCAGATTTGCGAGAACAATGGAAGAGTTCCAAAGCACTTTTAAACTTCAGCAGAATTCCAAGAACAATGGAAGAGTTCCGAAGCATTTTTAAACTTCAGCAGAATTCCGAAAACAATGGAAGAGTTCCGAAGCATTATTAAACTTCAGCGGAATTCCGAGAACAATGGAAATGTTTCGAAGTATTTTTAAACTTCAGCAGAATTCCGAGAACAATGGAAGAGTTCCGAAGCATTGTTAAACTTCAGCGGAATTCCGGGAACAATGGAAGAGTTCCGAAGCATTTTTAAACTTCAGCGGAATTCTGAGAACAATGGAAGAGTTCTGACGGATTTTTAAACTTCAGCAGAATTTCTAGAACAATGGAAGAGTTCCGAAGCATTTTTGAACTTCAGCGGAATTACGAGAACAATGGAAATGTTACGAAGCATTTTTAAACTTCAGCGGAATTCCGATAACAATGGAAGAGTTCAAAAAGTATTTTTAAACTTCAGCGGAATTCCGAGAACAATGAAAGAGTTCTGAAGCATTTTTAAACATCACCAGAATTCCGAGAACAATGGAAGAGTTCCAAAGCATTTTTAAACTTCAGCAGAATTCCGAGAACAATGGAAGAGTTCAGAAGCATTTTTAAACGTCAGCGGAATTCCGAGAAAAATGGAAGAGTTCAGAAGCATTTTTAAACGTCAGCGGAATTCCGAGAACAATGGAAGAGTTCCGAAGCATTTTTAAACGTCAGCGGAATTCCGAGAACAATGGAAGAGTTCTGAAGGATTTTTAAACTTCAGCAGAATTACTAGAACTATGGAAGAGTTCCGAAGCATTTTTAAACTTTAGCGGAATTCCGAGAACAATGGAAGAGTTCCGAAGCATTTTTAAACTTCAGCAGAATTCCGAGAACAATGAAAGAGTTCCGAATCATTTTTAAACTTCAGTGGAATTCCGAGAACAATGGAAGAGTTCTGAAGGATTTTTAAACTTCACCAGAATTACTAGAACAATGGAAGAGTGCCGAAGCATTATTAAACTTCAGCGGAATTCCGAGAACAATGGAAATGTTTCGAAGTATTTTTAAACTTCAGCAGAATTCCGAGAACAATGGAAGAGTTCCGAAGCATTGTTAAACTTCAGCGGAATTCCGGGAACAATGGAAGAGTTCCGAAGCATTTTTAAACTTCAGCGGAATTCTGAGAACAATGGAAGAGTTCTGACAGATTTTTAAACTTCAGCAGAATTCCTAGAACAATGGAAGAGTTCCGAAGCATTTTTGAACTTCAGCGGAATTCCGAGAACAATGGAAGAGTTCCGAAGCATTGTTAAACTTCAGCGGAATTCCGAGAACAATCGAAGAGTTCCGAAGCATTTTTAAACTTCAGTGGAATTCTGAGAACAATGGAAGAGTTCTGATGGATTTTTAAACTTCAGCAGAATTCCTAGAACAATGGAAGAGTTCCGAAGCACTTTTGAACTTCAGCGGAATTACGAGAACAATGGAAATGTTCCGAAGCATTTTTAAACTTCAGCGGAATTCCGATAACAATGGAAGAGTTCAAAAAGTATTTTTAAACTTCAGCGGAATTCCGAGAACAATGAAAGAGTTCTGAAGCATTTTTAAACATCACCAGAATTCCGAGAACAATGGAAGAGTTCCAAAGCATTTTTAAACTTCAGCAGAATTCCGAGAACAATGGAAGAGTTCAGAAGCATTTTTAAACGTCAGCGGAATTCCGAGAAAAATGGAAGAGTTCCGAAGCATTTTTAAACTTCAGCGGAATTCCGAGAACAATCAAAGAGTTCCGAAGCATTTTTAAACTTCAGTGGAATTCCGAGAACAATGGAAGAGTTCTGAAGGATTTTTAAACTTCAGCAGAATTCCTAGAACAATGGAAGAGTTCTGAAGCATTTCTACCCTTCAGCGGAATTCCGAGAACAATGGAAATGTTCTGAAGGATTTTTAAACTTCAGCAGAATTTCTAGAACAATGGATGAGTTCCGAAGCATTTTAAAACTTCAGCGGAATTCCGAGAACAATGGAAATGTTCTGAAGCATTTTTAAACTTCAGCAGAATTCCGATAACAATGGAAGAGTTCCAAAGTATTTTTAAGCTTCAGCGGAATTGCAAGAACAATGGAAGAGTTCCGAAGCATTTTTAAACTTCAGCGGAATTCCGGGAACAATGGAAGAGTTCTGAAGGATTTTTAAACTTCAGCAGAATTACTAGAACAATGGAATAGTTCCGAAGCATTTTTAAACTTCAGTGGAATGCCAAGAACAATGGAAATGTTCCGAAGCATTTTTAAACTTCAGCGGAATTCCGAGAACAATGGAAGAGTTCCAAAGTATTTTTAAACTTCAGCGGAATTCCAAGAACAATGGAAGAGTTCCGAAGCATTTTTAAACTTCAGCGGAATTCCGGGAACAATGGAAGAGTTCCAAAGCATTTTTAAACTTCAGCAGAATTGCGAGAACAATGGAAGAGTTCCAAAGCACTTTTAAACTTCAGCAGAATTCCAAGAACAATGGAAGAGTTCCGAAGCATTTTTAAACTTCAGCAGAATTCCGAAAACAATGGAAGAGTTCCAAAGTATTTTTAAACGTCAGCGGAATTCCAAGAACAATGGAAGAGTTCCGAAGCATTTTTAAACTTCAGCGGAATTCCGGGAACAATGGAAGAGTTCCGAAGCATTTTTAATCTTCAGCAGAATTGCGAGAACAATGGAAGAGTTCCAAAGCACTTTTAAACTTCAGCAGAATTCCAAGAACAATGGAAGAGTTCCGAAGCATTTTTAAACTTCAGCAGAATTCCGAAAACAATGAAAGAGTTCCAAAGCATTTTTTAACGTCAGTGGAATTCCAATAACAATGGAAGAGTTCCGAAGCATTTTTAAACTTCAGCAGAATTCCCAGAACAATGGAAGAGTTCCAAAGCATTTTTAAACTTCAGTGGAATTCCGACAACAATGGAAGAGTTCTGAAGCATTTTAAACTTCAGCGGAATTTTCGATAACAATGGAAGAGTTCCAAAGCATTATTAAACTTTAGCAGAATTCCAAGAACAATGGAAGAGTTCCAAAGCATGTTTAAATGTCATCGGAATTCCGAGAACAATGGAAGCGTTCCAAAGCATTTTTAAACTTCAGCAGCATTCCGAGAACAATGGAAGAGTTCAGAAGCATTTTTAAACGTCAGCGGAATTCCGAGAACAATGGAAGAGTTCCGAATCATTTTTAAACTTCAGCGGAATTCCGAGAACAATGGAAGAGTTCCGAAGCATTTTTAAACTTCAGTGGAATTCTGAGAACAATGGAAGAGTTCTGAAGGATTTTTTAACTTCAGCAGAATTCCTAGAACAATGGAAGAGTTCCGAAGCATTTTTAAACTTCAGCAGAATTGCGAGAACAATGGAAGAGTTCCAAAGCACTTTTAAACTTCAGCAGAATTCCAAGAACAATGTAAGAGGTCCGAAGCATTTTTAAACTTCAGCAGAATTCCGAAAACAATGGAAGAGTTCCAAAGCATTTTTAAACGTCAGTGGAATTCCAATAACAAAATAACAATGGAAGAGTTCCGAAGCATTTTTAAACTTCAGCAGAATTCCCAGAACAATGGAAGAGTTCCGAAGCATTTTTAAACTTCAGAGGAATTCCAAGAACAATAGAAGAGTTCTGAAGCACTTTTAAACTTCAGCGGAATTTTCGATAACAATGGAAGAGTTCCGAAGCATTATTAAACTTTAGCAGAATTCCAAGAACAATGGAAGAGTTCCGAAGCATGTTTAAATGTCATCGGAATTCCGAGAACAATGGAAGAGTTCGAAAGCATTTTTAAACTTCAGCAGCATTCCGAGAACAATGGAAGAGTTCAGAAGCATTTTTAAACGTCAGCGGAATTCCGAGAACAATGGAAGAGTTCCAAATCATTTTTAAACTTCAGCGGAATTCCGAGAACAATGGAAGAGTTCCGAAGCATTTTCAAACTTCAGTGGAATTCCGAGAACAATGGAAGAGTTCTGAAGGATATTTAAACTTCAGCGGAATTCCGAGAACAATGGAAATGTTCCAAAGCATTTATAAACTTCAGCGGAATTCCGATAACAATGGAAAAGTTCCAAAGTATTTTTAAACTTCAGTGGAATTCCGAAAACAATGGAAGAGTTCCGAAGCATTTTTAAACTTCAGCGGAATTCCGGGAACAATGGAAGAGTTTCGAAGCATTTTTAAACTCCAGCGGAATTGCGAGAACAATGGAAAAGTTCCAAAACATTTTTAAACTTCAGCAAAATTCTGAGAACAAAGGAAGAGTTCAGAAGCATTTTTAAACGTCAGCGGAATTCCGAGAACAATGGAAGAGTTCCGAAGCATTTTTAAACTTCAGTGGAATTCCGAGAACAATGGAAGAGTTCCGAAGCATTTTTAAACTTCAGTGGAATTCCGAGAAAAATGGAAGAGTTCTGAAGGATTTTTAAACTTCACCAGAATTACTAGAACAATGGAAGAGTTCCAAAGCATTATTAAACTTCAGCGGAATTCCGAGAACAATGGAAATGTTCCGAAGAATTTTTAAACTTCAGCAGAATTCCGAGAACAATGGAAGAGTTCCGAAGCATTGTTAAACTTCAGCGGAATTCCGGGAACAATGGAAGAGTTCCGAAGCATTTTTAAACTTCAGCGGAATTCTGAGAACAATGGAAGAGTTCTGGCGGATTTTTAAACTTCAGCAGAATTCCTAGAACAATGGAAGAGTTCCGAAGCATTTTTGAACTTCAGCGGAATTCCGAGAACAATGGAAGAGTTCCGAAGCATTGTTAAACTTCAGCGGAATTCCAAGAACAATCGGAGAGTTCCGAAGCATTTTTAAACTTCAGTGGAATTCTGAGAACAATGGAAGAGTTCTGACGGATTTTTAAACTTCAGCAGAATTCCTAGAACAATGGAAGAGTTCCGAAGCATTTTTAAACTTCAGCGGAATTCCGATAACAATGGAAGAGTTCCAAAAGTATTTTTAAACTTCAGCGGAATTCCGAGAACAATGGAAGAGTTCTGAAGCATTTTTAAACATCACCAGAATTCCGAGAACAATGGAAGAGTTCCAAAGCATTTTTAAACTTCAGCAGAATTCCGAGAACAATGGAAGAGTTCAGAAGCATTTTTAAACGTCAGCGGAATTCCGAGAACAAAGGAAGAGTTCCGAATAATTTTTAAACTTCACCGGAATTCCGAGAACAATCAAAGAGTTCCGAAGCATTTTTAAACTTCAGTGGAATTCCGAGAACAATGGAAATGTTCCAAAGCATTTTTAAACTTCAGTGGAATTCCGATAACAATGGAAAAGTTCCAAAGTATTTTTAAACTTCAGTGGAATTCCGAAAACAATGGAAGAGTTCCGAAGCATTTTTAAACTTCAGCGGAATTCCGGGAACAATGGAAGAGTTTCGAAGCATTTTTAAACTTCAGCGGAATTGCGAGAACAATGGAAAAGTTCCAAAGCATTTTTAAACTTCAGCAGAATTCTGAGAACAATGGAAGAGTTCAGAAGCATTTTTAAACGTCAGTGGAATTCCGAGAACAATGGAAGAGTTCCGAAGCATTTTTAAACTTCAGTGGAATTCCGAGAACAATGGAAGAGTTCTGAAGGATTTTTAAACTTCAGCAGAATTACTAGAACAATGGAAGAGTTCCGAAGCATTTTTAAACTTTAGCGGAATTCCGAGAACAATGGAAGAGTTCCGAAGCATTTTTAAACTTCAGCAGAATTCCGAGAACAATGAAAGAGTTCCGAAGCATTTTTAAACTTCAGTGGAATTCCGAGAACAATGGAAGAGTTCTGACGGATTTTTAAACTTCAGCAGAATTACTAGAACAATGGAAGAGTTCCGAAGCATTATTAAACTTCAGCGTAATTCCGAGAACAATGGAAATGTTCCGAAGCATTGTTAAACTTCAGCGGAATTCCGGGAACAATTTAAGAGTTCCGAAGCATTTTTAAACTTCAGCGGAATTCTGAGAACAATGGAAGAGTTCTGACGGATTTTTAAACTTCAGCAGAATTCCTAGAACAATGGAAGAGTTCCGAAGCATTTTTGAACTTCAGCGGAATTCCGAGAACAATGGAAGAGTTCCGAAGTATTGTTAAACTTCAGCGGAATTCCGATAACAATGGAAGAGTTCCAAAAGTATTTTTAAACTTCAGCGGAATTCCGAGAACAATGGAAGAGTTCTGAAGCATTTTTAAACATCACCAGAATTCCGTGAACAATGGAAGAGTTCCAAAGCATTTTTAAACTTCAGCAGAATTCCGAGAACAATGGAAGAGTTCAGAAGCATTTTTAAATGTCAGCGGAATTCCGAGAACAATGGAAGAGTTCCGAATAATTTTTAAACTTCAGCGGAATTCCGAGAACAATCGAAGAGTTCCGAAGAATTTTTAAACTTCACTGGAACTCCGAGAACAATGGAAGAGTTCTGAAGCATTTTTAAACATCACCAGAATTCCGAGAACAATGGAAGAGTTCCAAAGCATTTTTAAACTTCAGCGGAATTCCGGGAACAATGGAAGAGTTTCGAAGCATTTTTAAACTTCAACGGAATTGCGAGAGCAATGGAAAAGTTCCAAAGCATTTTTAAACTTCAGCAGAATTCTGAGAACAATGGAAGAGTTCAGAAGCATTTTTAAACGTCAGCGGAATTCCGAGAACAATGGAAGAGTTCCGAAGCATTTTTAAACTTCAGTGGAATTCCGAGAACAATGGAAGAGTTCTGAAGGATTTTTAAACTTCACCAGAATTACTAGAACAATGGAAGAGTTCCGAAGCATTATTAAACTTCAGCGGAATTCCAAGAACAATCGGAGAGTTCCGAAGCATTTTTAAACTTCAGTGGAAATCTGAGAACAATGGAAGAGTTCTGACGGATTTTTAAACTTCAGCAGAATTCCTAGAACAATGGAAGAGTTCCGAAGCATTTTTGAACTTCAGCGGAATTACGAGAACAATGGAAATGTTCCAAAGCATTTTTAAACTTCAGCGGAATTCCGATAACAATGGAAGAGTTCCAAAAGTATTTTTAAACTTCAGCGGAATTCCGAGAACAATGGAAGAGTTCTGAAGCATTTTTAAACATCACCAGAATTCCGAGAACAATGGAAGAGTTCCAAAGCATTTTTAAACTTCAGCAGAATTCCGAGAACAATGGAAGAGTTCAGAAGCATTTTTAAACGTCAGCGGAATTCCGAGAACAAAGGAAAAGTTCCGAATAATTTTTAAACTTCACCGGAATTCCGAGAACAATCAAAGAGTTCCGAAGCATTTTTAAACTTCAGTGGAATTCCGAGAACAATGGAAATGTTCCAAAGCATTTTTAAACTTCAGTGGAATTCCGATAACAATGGAAAAGTTCCAAAGTATTTTTAAACTTCAGTGGAATTCCGAAAACAATGGAAGAGTTCCGAAGCATTTTTAAACTTCAGCGGAATTCCGGGAACAATGGAAGAGTTTCGAAGCATTTTTAAACTTCAGCGGAATTGCGAGAACAATGGAAAAGTTCCAAAGCATTTTTAAACTTCAGCAGAATTCTGAGAACAATGGAAGAGTTCAGAAGCATTTTTAAACGTCAGTGGAATTCCGAGAACAATGGAAGAGTTCCGAAGCATTTTTAAACTTCAGTGGAATTCCGAGAACAATGGAAGAGTTCTGAAGGATTTTTAAACTTCAGCAGAATTACTAGAACAATGCAAGAGTTCCGAAGCATTTTTAAACTTTAGCGGAATTCCGAGAACAATGGAAGAGTTCCGAAGCATTTTTAAACTTCAGCAGAATTCCGAGAACAATGAAAGAGTTCCGAAGCATTTTTAAACTTCAGTGGAATTCCGAGAACAATGGAAGAGTTCTGACGGATTTTTAAACTTCAGCAGAATTACTAGAACAATGGAAGAGTTCCGAAGCATTATTAAACTTCAGCGTAATTCCGAGAACAATGGAAATGTTCCGAAGCATTGTTAAACTTCAGCTGAATTCCGGGAACAATTTAAGAGTTCCGAAGCATTTTTAAACTTCAGCGGAATTCTGAGAACAATGGAAGAGTTCTGACGGATTTTTAAACTTCAGCAGAATTCCTAGAACAATGGAAGAGTTCCGAAGCATTTTTGAACTTCAGCGGAATTCCGAGAACAATGGAAGAGTTCCGAAGTATTGTTAAACTTCAGCGGAATTCCGATAACAATGGAAGAGTTCCAAAAGTATTTTTAAACTTCAGCGGAATTCCGAGAACAATGGAAGAGTTCTGAAGCATTTTTAAACATCACCAGAATTCCGTGAACAATGGAAGAGTTCCAAAGCATTTTTAAACTTCAGCAGAATTCCGAGAACAATGGAAGAGTTCAGAAGCATTTTTAAATGTCAGCGGAATTCCGAGAACAATGGAAGAGTTCCGAATAATTTTTAAACTTCAGCGGAATTCCGAGAACAATCGAAGAGTTCCGAAGAATTTTTAAACTTCACTGGAACTCCGAGAACAATGGAAGAGTTCTGAAGCATTTTTAAACATCACCAGAATTCCGAGAACAATGGAAGAGTTCCAAAGCATTTTTAAACTTCAGCGGAATTCCGGGAACAATGGAAGAGTTTCGAAGCATTTTTAAACTTCAACGGAATTGCGAGAGCAATGGAAAAGTTCCAAAGCATTTTTAAACTTCAGCAGAATTCTGAGAACAATGGAAGAGTTCAGAAGCATTTTTAAACGTCAGCGGAATTCCGAGAACAATGGAAGAGTTCCGAAGCATTTTTAAACTTCAGTGGAATTCCGAGAACAATGGAAGAGTTCTGAAGGATTTTTAAACTTCACCAGAATTACTAGAACAATGGAAGAGTTCCGAAGCATTATTAAACTTCAGCGGAATTCCAAGAACAATCGGAGAGTTCCGAAGCATTTTTAAACTTCAGTGGAATTCTGAGAACAATGGAAGAGCTCTGACGGATTTTTAAACTTCAGCAGAATTCCTAGAACAATGGAAGAGTTCCGAAGCATTTTTGAACTTCAGCGGAATTACGAGAACAATGGAAATGTTCCGAAGCATTTTTAAACTTCAGCGGAATTCCGATAACAATGGAAGAGTTCCAAAAGTATTTTTAAACTTCAGCGGAATTCCGAGAACAATGGAAGAGTTCTGAAGCATTTTTAAACATCACCAGAATTCCGAGAACAATGGAAGAGTTCCAAAGCATTTTTAAACTTCAGCAGAATTCCGAGAACAATGGAAGAGTTCAGAAGCATTTTTAAACGTCAGCGGAATTCCGAGAACAAAGGAAGAGTTCCGAATAATTTTTAAACTTCACCGGAATTCCGAGAACAATCAAAGAGTTCCGAAGCATTTTTAAACTTCAGTGGAATTCCGAGAACAATGGAAATGTTCCAAAGCATTTATAAACTTCAGCGGAATTCCGATAACAATGGAAAAGTTCCAAAGTATTTTTAAACTTCAGTGGAATTCCGAAAACAATGGAAGAGTTCCGAAGCATTTTTAAACTTCAGCGGAATTCCGGGAACAATGGAAGAGTTTCGAAGCATTTTTAAACTTCAGCGGAATTGCGAGAACAATGGAAAAGTTCCAAAGCATTTTTAAACTTCAGCAGAATTCTGAGAACAATGGAAGAGTTCAGAAGCATTTTTAAACGTCAGCGGAATTCCGAGAACAATGGAAGAGTTCCGAAGCATTTTTAAACTTCAGTGGAATTCCGAGAACAATGGAAGAGTTCTGAAGGATTTTTAAACTTCAGCAGAATTACTAGAACAATGGAAGAGTTCCGAAGCATTTTTAAACTTTAGCGGAATTCCGAGAACAATGGAAGAGTTCCGAAGCATTTTTAAACTTCAGCAGAATTCCGAGAACAATGGAAGAGTTCCGAAGCATTATTAAACTTCAGCGTAATTCCGAGAACAATGGAAATGTTCCGAAGTATTTTTAAACTTCAGCAGAATTCCGAGAACAATGGAAGAGTTCCGAAGCATTGTTAAACTTCAGCGGAATTCCGGGAACAATTTAAGAGTTCCGAAGCATTTTTAAACTTCAGCGGAATTCTGAGAACAATGTAAGAGTTCTGACGGATTTTTAAACTTCAGCAGAATTCCTAGAACAATGGAAGAGTTCCGAAGCATTTTTGAACTTCAGCGGAATTCCGAGAACAATGGAAGAGTTCCGAAGTATTGTTAAACTTCAGCGGAATTCCGATAACAATGGAAGAGTTCCAAAAGTATTTTTAAACTTCAGCGGAATTCCGAGAACAATGGAAGAGTTCTGAAGCATTTTTAAACATCACCAGAATTCCGTGAACAATGGAAGAGTTCCAAAGCATTTTTAAACTTCAGCAGAATTCCAAGAACAATGGAAGAGTTCAGAAGCATTTTTAAATGTCAGCGGAATTCCGAGAACAATGGAAGAGTTCCGAATAATTTTTAAACTTCAGCGGAATTCCGAGAACAATCGAAGAGTTCCGAAGAATTTTTAAACTTCAGTGGAACTCCGAGAACAATGGAAGAGTTCTGAAGCATTTTTAAACATCACCAGAATTCCGAGAACAATGGAAGAGTTCCAAAGCATTTTTAAACTTCAGCGGAATTCCGGGAACAATGGAAGAGTTTCGAAGCATTTTTAAACTTCAACGGAATTGCGAGAGCAATGGAAAAGTTCCAAAGCATTTTTAAACTTCAGCAGAATTCTGAGAACAATGGAAGAGTTCAGAAGCATTTTTAAACGTCAGCGGAATTCCGAGAACAATGGAAGAGTTGAGAAGCATTTTTAATCTTCAGTGGAATTCCGAGAACAATGGAAGAGTTGTGAAGGATTTTTAAACTTCACCAGAATTACTAGAACAATGGAAGAGTTCCGAAGCATTATTAAACTTCAGCGGAATTCCGAGAACAATGGAAATGTTTCGAAGTATTTTTAAACTTCAGCAGAATTCCGAGAACAATGGAAGAGTTCCGAAGCATTGTTAAACTTCAGCGGAATTCCGGGAACAATGGAAGAGTTCCGAAGCATTTTTAAACTTCAGCGGAATTCTGAGAACAATGGAAGAGCTCTGACGGATTTTTAAACTTCAGCAGAATTCCTAGAACAATGGAAGAGTTCCGAAGCATTTTTGAACTTCAGCGGAATTACGAGAACAATGGAAATGTTCCGAAGCATTTTTAAACTTCAGCAGAATTCCGATAACAATGGAAGAGTTCAAAAAGGATTTTTAAACTTCAGCGGAATTCCGAGAACAATGAAAGAGTTCTGAAGCATTTTTAAACATCACCAGAATTCCGAGAACAATGGAATAGTTCCAAAGCATTTTTAAACTTCAGCAGAATTCCGAGAACAATGGAAGAGTTCAGAAGCATTTTTAAACGTCAGCGGAATTCCGAGAAAAATGGAAGAGTTCCGAATAATTTTTAAACTTCAGCGGAATTCCGAGAACAATGGAAGAGTTCCGAAGCATTTTTAAACTTCAGTGGAATTCTGAGAACAATGGAAGAGTTCTGAAGGATTTTTAAACTTCAGTAGAATTCCTAGAACAATGGAAGAGTTCCGAAACATTTTTAAACTTCAGCGGAATTCCGAGAACAATCAAAGAGTTCCGAAGCATTTTTTAACGTCAGTGGAATTCCAATAACAATGGTAGAGTTCCGAAGCATTTTTAAACTTCAGCAGAATTCCCAGAACAATGGAAGAGTTCTGAAGCATTTTTAAACTTCAGTGGAATTCCGACAACAATGGAAGAGTTCTGAAGCATTTTATACTTCAGCGGAATTTTCGATAACAATGGAAGAGTTCCGAAGCATTATTAAACTTTAGCAGAATTCCAAGAACAATGGAAGAGTTCCGAAGCATGTTTAAATGTCATCGGAATTCCGAGAACAATGGAAGCCTTCCAAAGCATTTTTAAACTTCAGCAGCATTCCGAGAACAATGGAAGAGTTCAGAAGCATTTTTAAACGTCAGCGGAATTCCGAGAACAATGGAAGAGTTCCGAATCATTTTTAAACTTCAGCGGAATTCCGAGAACAATGGAAGAGTTCCGAAGCATTTTTAAACTTCAGTGGAATTCTGAGAACAATGGATGAGTTCTGAAGGATTTTTTAACTTCAGCAGTATTCCGAGAACAATGGAAGAGTTCTGAAGCATTTTTAAACTTCAGCAGAATTGCGAGAACAATGGAAGAGTTCCAAAGCACTTTTAAACTTCAGCAGAATTCCAAGAACAATGTAAGAGTTCCGAAGCATTTTTAAACTTCAGCAGAATTCCGAAAACAATGGAAGAGTTCCAAAGCATTTTTAAATGTCAGTGGAATTCCAATAACAATGGAAGAGTTCCGAAGCATTTTTAAACTTCAGCAGAATTCCCAGAACAATGGAAGAGTTCCGAAGCATTTTTAAACTTCAGAGGAATTCCAAGAACAATAGAAGAGTTCTGAAGCATTTTTAAACTTCAGCGGAATTTTCGATAACAATGGAAGAGTTCCGAAGCATTATTAAACTTTAGCAGAATTCCAAGAACAATGGAAGAGTTCCGAAGCATGTTTAAATGTCATCGGAATTCTGAGAACAATGGAAGAGTTCGAAAGCATTTTTAAACTTCAGCAGCATTCCGAGAACAATGGAAGAGTTCAGAAGCATTTTTAAACGTCAGCGGAATTCCGAGAACAATGGAAGAGTTCCGAATCATTTTTAAACTTCAGCGGAATTCCGAGAACAATGGAAGAGTTCCGAAGCATTTTTAAACTTCAGTGGAATTCCGAGAACAATGGAAGAGTTCTGAAGGATTTTTAAACTTCAGCGGAATTCCGAGAACAATGGAAATGTTCCAAAGCATTTATAAACTTCAGCGGAATTCCGATAACAATGGAAAAGTTCCAAAGTATTTTTAAACTTCAGTGGAATTGCGAAAACAATGGAAGAGTTCCGAAGCATTTTTAAACTTCAGCGGAATTCCGGGAACAATGGAAGAGTTTCGAAGCATTTTTAAACTTCAGCGGAATTGCGAGAACAATGGAAAAGTTCCAAAGCATTTTTAAACTTCAGCAGAATTGTGAGAACAATGGAAGAGTTCAGAAGCATTTTTAAACGTCAGCGGAATTCCGAGAACAATGGAAGAGTTCCGAAGCATTTTTAAACTTCAGTGGAATTCCGAGAACAATGGAAGAGTTCCGAAGCATTTCTAAACTTCAGTGGAATTCCGAGAACAATGGAAGAGTTCTGAAGGATTTTTAAACTTCACCAGAATTACTAGAACAATGGAAGAGTTCCAAAGCATTATTAAACTTCAGCGGAATTCCGAGAACAATGGAAATGTTCCGAAGAATTTTTAAACTTCAGCAGAATTCCGAGAACAATGGAAGAGTTCCGAAGCATTGTTAAACTTCAGCGGAATTCCGGGAACAATGGAAGAGTTCCGAAGCATTTTTAAACTTCAGCGGAAATCTGAGAACAATGGAAGAGTTCTGGCGGATTTTTAAACTTCAGCAGAATTCCTAGAACAATGGAAGAGTTCCGAAGCATTCTTGAACTTCAGCGGAATTGCAAGAACAATGGAAAAGTTCCAAAGCATTTTTAAACTTCAGCAGAATTCTGAGAACAATGGAAGAGTTCAGAAGCATTTTTAAACGTCAGCGGAATTCCGAGAACAATGGAAGAGTTCCGAAGCATTTTTAAACTTCAGTGGAATTCCGAGAACAATGGAAGAGTTCCGAAGCATTTTTAAACTTCAGTGGAATTCCGAGAACAATGGAAGAGTTCTGAAGGATTTTTAAACTTCACCAGAATTACTAGAACAATGGAAGAGTTCCAAAGCATTATTAAACTTCAGCGGAATTCCGAGAACAATGGAAATGTTCCGAAGAATTTTTAAACTTCAGCAGAATTCCGAGAACAATGGAAGAGTTCCGAAGCATTTTTAAACTTCAGCGGAATTCTGAGAACAATGGAAGAGTTCTGGCGGATTTTTAAACTTCAGCAGAATTCCTAGAACAATGGAAGAGTTCCGAAGCATTTTTGAACTTCAGCGCAATTCCGAGAACAATGGAAGAGTTCCGAAGCATTGTTAAACTTCAGCGGAATTCCGAGAACAATCGGAGAGTTCCGAAGCATTTTTAAACTTCAGTGGAATTCTGAGAACAATGGAAGAGTTCTGACGGATTTTTAAACTTCAGCAGAATTCCTAGAACAATGGAAGAGTTCCGAAGCATTTTTAAACTTCAGCGGAATTCCGGGAACAATGGAAGAGTTCCAAAGCATTTTTAAACTTCAGCAGAATTGCGAGAACAATGGAAGAGTTCCAAAGCACTTTTAAACTTCAGCAGAATTCCAAGAACAATGGAAGAGTTCCGAAGCATTTTTAAACTTCAGCAGTATTCCGAAAACAATGGAAGAGTTCCAAAGTATTTTTAAACGTCAGCGGAATTCCAAGAACAATGGAAGAGTTCCGAAGCATTTTTAAACTTCAGCGGAATTCCGGGAACAATGGAAGAGTTCCGAAGCATTTTTAAGCTTCAGCAGAATTGCGAGAACAATGGAAAAGTTCCAAAGCACTTTTAAACTTCAGCAGAATTCCAAGAACAATGGAAGAGTTCCGAAGCATTTTTAAACTTCAGCAGAATTCCGAAAACAATGAAAGAGTTCCAAAGCATTTTTTAACGTCAGTGGAATTCCAATAACAATGGAAGAGTTCCGAAGCATTTTTAAACTTCAGCAGAATTCCCAGAACAATGGAAGAGTTCCGAATCATTTTTAAACTTCATTGGAATTCCGACAACAGTGGAAGAGTTCTGAAGCATTTTAAACTTCAGCGGAATTTTCGATAACAATGGAAGAGTTCCGAAGCATTATTAAACTTTAGCAGAATTCCAAGAACAATGGAAGAGTTCCGAAGCATGTTTAAATGTCATCGGAATTCCGAGAACAATGGAAGCCTTCCAAAGCATTTTTAAACTTCAGCAGCATTCCGAGAACAATGGAAGAGTTCAGAAGCATTTTTAAACGTCAGCGGAATTCCGAGAACAATGGAAGAGTTCCGAATCATTTTTAAAATTCAGCGGAATTCCGAGAACAATGGAAGAGTTCCGAAGCATTTTTAAACTTCAGTGGAATTCTGAGAACAATGGATGAGTTCTGAAGGATTTTTTAACTTCAGCAGTATTCCGAGAACAATGGAAGAGTTCTGAAGCATTTTTAAACTTCAGCAGATTTGCGAGAACAATGGAAGAGTTCCAAAGCACTTTTAAACTTGAGCAGAATTCCAAGAACAATGTTAGAGTTCCGAAGCATTTTTAAACTTCAGCAGAATTCCGAAAACAATGGAAGAGTTCCAAAGCATTTTTAAACGTCAGTGGAATTCCAATAACAATGGAAGAGTTCCAAAGCATTTTTAAACTTCAGCAGAATTCCCAGAACAATGGAAGAGTTCCGAAGCATTTTTAAACTTCAGAGGAATACCAAGAACAATAGAAGAGTTCTGAAGCATTTTTAAACTTCAGCGGAATTTTCGATAACAGTGGAAGAGTTCCGAAGCAATATTAAACTTTAGCAGAATTCCAAGAACAATGGAAGAGTTCCGAAGCATGTTTAAATGTCATCGGAATTCCGAGAACAATGGAAGAGTTCGAAAGCATTTTTAAACTTCAGCAGCATTCCGAGAACAATGGAAGAGTTCAGAAGCATTTTTAAACTTCAGCGGAATTCCGAGAACAATGGAAGAGTTCCGAAGCATTTTTAAACTTCAGTGGAATTCCGAGAACAATGGAAGAGTTCTGAAGGATTTTTAAACTTCAGCGGAATTCCGAGAACAATGGAAATGTTGCAAAGCATTTATAAACTTCAGTGGAATTCCGATAACAATGGAAAAGTTCCAAAGTATTTTTAATCTTCAGTGGAATTCCGAAAACAATGGAAGAGTTCCGAAGCATTTTTAAACTTCAGCGGAATTCCAGGAACAATGGAAGAGTTTCGAAGCATTTTTAAACTTCAGCGGAATTGCGAGAACAATGGAAAAGTTCCAAAGCATTTTTAAACTTCAGCAGAATTCTGAGAACAATGGAAGAGTTCAGAAGCATTTTTAAACGTCAGCGGAATTCCGAGAACAATGGAAGAGTTCCGAAGCATTTTTAAACTTCAGCAGAATTCCGAGAACAATGGAAGAGTTCCGAAGCATTGTTAAACTTCAGCGGAATTCCGGGAACAATGGAAGAGTTCCGAAGCATTTTTAAACTTCAGCGGAATTCTGAGAACAATGGAAGAGTTCTGGCGGATTTTTAAACTTCAGCAGAATTCCTAGAACAATGGAAGAGTTCCGAAGCATTTTTGAACTTCAGCGCAATTCCGAGAACAATGGAAGAGTTCCGAAGCATTGTTAAACTTCAGCGGAATTGCGAGAACAATCGGAGAGTTCCGAAGCATTTTTAAACTTCAGTGGAATTCTGAGAACAATGGAAGAGTTCTGATGGATTTTTAAACTTCAGCAGAATTCCTAGAACAATGGAAGAGTTCCGAAGCATTTTTGAACTTCAGCGGAATTACGAAAACAATGGAAATGTTCCGAAGCATTTTTAAACTTCAGCGGAATTCCGATAACAATGGAAGAGTTCCAAAAGTATTTTTAAACTTCAGCGGAATTCCGAGAACAATGGAAGAGTTCTGAAGCATTTTTAAACATCACCAGAATTCCGAGAACAATGGAAGAGTTCCAAAGCATTTTTAAACTTCAGCAGAATTCCGAGAACAATGGAAGAGTTCAGAAGCATTTTTAAACGTCAGCGGAATTCCGAGAACAAAGGAAGAGTTCCGAATAATTTTTAAACTTCACCGGAATTCCGAGAACAATCAAAGAGTTCCGAAGCATTTTTAAACTTCAGTGGAATTCCGAGAACAATGGAAATGTTCCAAAGCATTTATAAACTTCAGCGGAATTCCGATAACAATGGAAAAGTTCCAAAGTATTTTTAAACTTCAGTGGAATTCCGAAAACAATGGAAGAGTTCCGAAGCATTTTTAAACTTCAGCGGAATTCCGGGAACAATGGAAGAGTTTCGAAGCATTTTTAAACTTCAGCGGAATTGCGAGAACAATGGAAAAGTTCCAAAGCATTTTTAAACTTCAGCAGAATTCTGAGAACAATGGAAGAGTTCAGAAGCATTTTTAAACGTCAGCGGAATTCCGAGAACAATGGAAGAGTTCCGAAGCATTTTTAAACTTCAGTGGAATTCCGAGAACAATGGAAGAGTTCTGAAGGATTTTTAAACTTCAGCAGAATTACTAGAACAATGGAAGAGTTCCGAAGCATTTTTAAACTTTAGCGGAATTCCGAGAACAATGGAAGAGTTCCGAAGCATATTTAAACTTCAGCAGAATTCCGAGAACAATGAAAGAGTTCCGAAGCATTTTTAAACTTCAGTGGAATTCCGAGAACAATGGAAGAGTTCTGACGGATTTTTAAACTTCAGCAGAATTACTAGAACAATGGAAGAGTTCCGAAGCATTATTAAACTTCAGCGTAATTCCGAGAACAATGGAAATGTTCCGAAGTATTTTTAAACTTCAGCAGAATTCCGAGAACAATGGAAGAGTTCCGAAGCATTGTTAAACTTCAACGGAATTCCGGGAACAATTTAAGAGTTCCGAAGCATTTTTAAACTTCAGCGGAATTCTGAGAACAATGGAAGAGTTCTGACGGATTTTTAAACTTCAGCAGAATTCCTAGAGCAATGGAAGAGTTCCGAAGCATTTTTGAACTTCAGCGGAATTCCGAGAACAATGGAAGAGTTCCGAAGTATTGTTAAACTTCAGCGGAATTCCGAGAACAATCGAAGAGTTCTGAAGCATTTTTAAACTTCAGTGGAATTCTGAGAACAATGGAAGAGTTCTGACGGATTTTTAAACTTCAGCAGAATTCCTAGAACATTGGAAGAGTTCCGAAGCATTTTTGAACTTCAGCGGAACTACGAGAACAATGGAAATGTTCCGAAGCATTTTTAAACTTCAGCGGAATTCCGATAACAATGGAAGAGTTCCAAAAGTATTTTTAAACTTCAGCGGAATTCCGAGAACAATGGAAGAGTTCTGAAGCATTTTTAAACATCACCAGAATTCCGAGAACAATGGAAGAGTTCCAAAGCATTTTTAAACTTCAGCAGAATTCCGAGAACAATGGAAGAGTTCAGAAGCATTTTTAAACGTCAGCGGAATTCTGAGAACAATGGAAGAGTTCCGAATAATTTTTAAACTTCAGCGGAATTCCGAGAACAATCGAAGAGTTCCGAAGAATTTTTAAACTTCAGTGGAATTCCGAGAACAATGGAAGAGTTCTGAAGCATTTTTAAACATCACCAGAATTCCGAGAACAATGGAAGAGTTCCAAAGCATTTTTAAACTTCAGCGGAATTCCGAGAACAATGGAAGAGTTCCGAAGCATTTTTAAACTTCAGTGGAATTCCGAGAACAATGGAAGAGTTCTGAAGGATTTTTAAACTTCACCAGAATTACTAGAAAAATGGAAGAGTTCCGAAGCAATATTAAACTTCAGCAGAAGTCCGAGAACAATGGAAATGTTTCGAAGTATTTTTAAACTTCAGCAGAATTCCGAGAACAATGGAAGAGTTCCGAAGCATTGTTAAACTTCAGCGGAATTCCGGGAACAATGGAAGAGTTCCGAAGCATTTTTAAACTTCAGCGGAATTCTGAGAACAATGGAAGAGTTCTGATGGATTTTTAAACTTCAGCAGAATTCCTAGAACAATGGAAGAGTTCCGAAGCATTTTTGAACTTCAGCGGAATTCCGAGAACAATGGAAGAGTTCCGAAGTATTGTTAAACTTCAGCGGAATTCCGAGAACAATCGAAGAGTTCCGAAGCATTTTTAAACTTCAGTGGAATTCTGAGAACAATGGAAGAGTTCTGACGGATTTTTAAACTTCAGCAGAATTCCTAGAACAATGGAAGAGTTCCGAAGCATTTTTGAACTTCAGCGGAATTAAGAGAACAATGGAAATGTTCCGAAGCATTTTTAAACTTCAGCGGAATTCCGATAACAATGGAAGAGTTCAAAAAGTATTTTTAAACTTCAGCGGAATTCCGAGAACAATGAAAGAGTTCTGAAGCATTTTTAAACATCACCAGAATTCCGAGAACAATGGAAGAGTTCCAAAGCATTTTTAAACTTCAGCAGAATTCCGAGAACAATGGAAGAGTTCAGAAGCATTTTTAAACGTCAGCGGAATTCCGAGAAAAATGGAAGAGTTCCGAATAATTTTTAAACTTCAGCGGAATTCCGAGAACAATGGAAGAGTTCCGAAGCATTTTTAAACTTCAGTGGAATTCTGAGAACAATGGAAGAGTTCTGAAGGATTTTTAAACTTCAGTAGAATTCCTAGAACAATGGAAGAGTTCCGAAGCATTTTTAAACTTCAGCGGAATTCCGAGAACAATCAAAGAGTTCCGAAGCATTTTTAAACTTCAGTAGAATTCCGAGAACAATGGAAGAGTTCTGAAGGATTTTTAAACTTCAGCAGAATTCATAGAACAATGGAAGAGTTCTGAAGCATTTCTACCCTTCAGCGGAATTCCGAGAACAATGGAAATGTTCTGAAGGATTTTTAAACTTCAGCAGAATTTCTAGAACAATGGATGAGTTCCGAAGCATTTTAAAACTTCAGCGGAATTCCGAGAACAATGGAAATGTTCTGAAGCATTTTTAAACTTCAGCAGAATTCCGATAACAATGGAATAGTTCCGAAGCATTTTTAAACTTCAGTGGAATTCCAAGAACAATGGAAATGTTCCGAAGCATTTTTAAACTTCAGCGGAATTCCGAGAACAATGGAAGAGTTCCAAAGTATTTTCAAACTTCAGCGGAATTCCAAGAACAATGGAAAAGTTCCGAAGCATTTTTAAACTTCAGCGGAATTCCGGGAATAATGGAAGAGTTCCAAAGCATTTTTAAACTTCAGCAGAATTGCGAGAACAATGGAAGAGTTCCAAAGCACTTTTAAACTTCAGCAGAATTCCAAGAACAATGGAAGAGTTCCGAAGCATTTTTAAACTTCAGCAGAATTCCGAAAACAATGGAAGAGTTCCAAAGTATTTTTAAACGTCAGCGGAATTCCAAGAACAATGGAAGAGTTCCGAAGCATTTTTAAACTTCAGCGGAATTCCGGGAACAATGGAAGAGTTCCGAAGCATTTTTAAGCTTCAGCAGAATTGCGAGAACAATGGAAGAGTTCCAAAGCACTTTTAAACTTCAGCAGAATTCCAAGAACAATGGAAGAGTTCCGAAGCATTTTTAAACTTCAGCAGAATTCCGAAAACAATGAAAGAGTTCCAAAGCATTTTTTAACGTCAGTGGAATTCCAATAACAATGGAAGAGTTCCGAAGCATTTTTAAACTTCAGCAGAATTCCCAGAACAATGGAAGAGTTCCGAAGCATTTTTAAACTTCAGTGGAATTCCGACAACAATGGAAGAGTTCTGAAGCATTTTATACTTCAGCGGAATTTTCGATAACAATGGAAGAGTTCCGAAGCATTATTAAACTTTAGCAGAATTCCAAGAACAATGGAAGAGTTCCGAAGCATGTTTAAATGTCATCGGAATTCCGAGAACAATGGAAGCCTTCCAAAGCATTTTTAAACTTCAGCAGCATTCCGAGAACAATGGAAGAGTTCAGAAGCATTTTTAAACGTCAGTGGAATTCCGAGAACAATGGAAGAGTTCCGAATCATTTTTAAACTTCAGCGGAATTCCGAGAACAATGGAAGAGTTCCGAAGCATTTTTAAACTTCAGTGGAATTCTGAGAACAATGGATGAGTTCTGAAGGATTTTTTAACTTCAGCAGTATTACGAGAACAATGGAAGAGTTCTGAAGCATTTTTAAACTTCAGCAGAATTGCGAGAACAATGGAAGAGTTCCAAAGCACTTTTAAACTTCAGCAGAATTCCAAGAACAATGTAAGAGTTCCGAAGCATTTTTAAACTTCAGCAGAATTCCAAAAACAATGGAAGAGTTCCAAAGCATTTTTAAACGTCAGTGGAATTCCAATAACAATGGAAGAGTTCCGAAGCATTTTTAAACTTCAGAGGAATTCCAAGAACAATAGAAGAGTTCTGAAGCATTTTTAAACTTCAGCGGAATTTTCGATAACAATGGAAGAGTTCCGAAGCATTATTAAACTTTAGCAGAATTCCAAGAACAATGGAAGAGTTCCGAAGCATGTTTAAATGTCATCGGAAATCCGAGAACAATGGAAGAGTTCGAAAGCATTTTTAAACTTCTGCAGCATTCCGAGAACAATGGAAGAGTTCAGAAACATTTTTAAACGTCAGCGGAATTCCGAGAACAATGGAAGAGTTCCGAATCATTTTTAAACTTCAGCGGAATTCCGAGAACAATGGAACAGTTCCGAAGCATTTTTAAACTTCAGTGGAATTCCGAGAACAATGGAAGAGTTCTGAAGGATTTTTAAACTTCAGCGGAATTCCGAGAACAATGGAAATGTTCCAAAGCATTTATAAACTTCAGCGGAATTCCGATAACAATGGAAAAGTTCCAAAGTATTTTTAAACTTCAGTGGAATTCCGAAAACAATGGAAGAGTTCCGAAGCATTTTTAAACTTCAGCGGAATTCCGGGAACAAAGGAAGAGTTTCGAAGCATTTTTAAACTTCAGCGGAATTGCGAGAACAATGGAAAAGTTCCAAAGCATTTTTAAACTTCAGCAGAATTCTGAGAACAATGGAAGAGTTCAGAAGCATTTTTAAACGTCAGCGGAATTCCGAGAACAATGGAAGAGTTCCGAAGCATTTTTAAACTTCAGTGGAATTCCGAGAACAATGGAAGAGTTCCGAAGCATTTTTAAACTTCAGTGGAATTCCTAGAACAATGGAAGAGTTCTGAAGGATTTTTAAACTTCACCAGAATTACTAGAACAATGGAAGAGTTCCAAAGCATTATTAAACTTCAGCGGAATTCCGAGAACAATGGAAATGTTCCGAAGAATTTTTAAACTTCAGCAGAATTCCGAGAACAATGGAACAGTTCCGAAGCATTGTTAAACTTCAGCGGAATTCCGGGAACAATGGAAGAGTTCCGAAGCATTTTTAAACTTCAGCGGAATTCTGAGAACAATGGAAGAGTTCCGAAGCATTGTTAAACTTCAGCGGAATTCCGAGAACAATCGGAGAGTTCCGAAGCATTTTTAAACTTCAGTGGAATTCTGAGAACAATGGAAGAGTTCTGGCGGATTTTTAAACTTCAGCAGAATTCCTAGAACAATGGAAGAGTTCCGAAGCATTTTTGAACTTCAGCGCAATTCCGAGAACAATGGAAGAGTTCCGAAGCATTGTTAAACTTCAGCGGAATTCCGAGAACAATCGGAGAGTTCCGAAGCATTTTTAAACTTCAGTGGAATTCTGAGAACAATGGAAGAGTTCTGACGGATTTTTAAACTTCAGCAGAATTCCTAGAACAATGGAAGAGTTCCGAAGCATTTTTGAACTTCAGCGGAATTACGAGAAAAATGGAAATGTTCCGAAGCATTTTTAAACTTCAGTGGAATTCCGATAACAATGGAAGAGTTCCAAAAGTATTTTTAAACTTCAGCGGAATTCCGAGAACAATGGAAGAGTTCTGAAGCATTTTTAAACATCACCAGAATTCCGAGAACAATGGAAGAGTTCCAAAGCATTTTTAAACTTCAGCAGAATTCCGAGAACAATGGAAGAGTTCAGAAGCATTGTTAAACGTCAGCGGAATTCCGAGAACAAAGGAAGAGTACCGAATAATTTTTAAACTTCACCGGAATTCCGAGAACAATCAAAGAGTTCCGAAGCATTTTTAAACTTCAGTGGAATTCCGAGAACAATGGAAATGTTCCAAAGCATTTATAAACTTCAGCGGAATTCCGATAACAATGGAAAAGTTCCAAAGTATTTTTAAACTTCAGTGGAATTCCGAAAACAATGGAAGAGTTCCGAAGCATTTTTAAACTTCAGTGGAATTCCGGGAACAATGGAAGAGTTTCGAAGCATTTTTAAACTTCAGCGGAATTGCGAGAACAATGGAAAAGTTCCAAAGCATTTTTAAACTTCAGCAGAATTCTGAGAACAATGGAAGAGTTCAGAAGCATTTTTAAACGTCAGCGGAATTCCGAGAACAATGGAAGAGTTCCGAAGCATTTTTAAACTTCAGTGGAATTCCGAGAACAATGGAAGAGTTCTGAAGGATTTTTAAACTTCAGCAGAATTACTAGAACAATGGAAGAGTTCCGAAGCATTTTTAAACTTTAGCGGAATTCCGAGAACAATGGAAGAGTTCCGAAGCATATTTAAACTTCAGCAGAATTCCGAGAACAATGAAAGAGTTCCGAAGCATTTTTAAACTTCAGTGGAATTCCGAGAACAATGGAAGAGTTCTGACGGATTTTTAAACTTCAGCAGAATTACTAGAACAATGGAAGAGTTCCGAAGTATTATTAAACTTCAGCGGAATTCCGAGAACAATGGAAATGTTCCGAAGAATTTTTAAACTTCAGCAGAATTCCGAGAACAATGGAACAGTTCCGAAGCATTGTTAAACTTCAGCGGAATTCCGGGAACAATGGAAGAGTTCCGAAGCATTTTTAAACTTCAGCGGAATTCTGAGAACAATGGAAGAGTTCCGAAGCATTGTTAAACTTCAGCGGAATTCCGAGAACAATCGGAGAGTTCCGAAGCATTTTTAAACTTCAGTGGAATTCTGAGAACAATGGAAGAGTTCTGGCGGATTTTTAAACTTCAGCAGAATTCCTAGAACAATGGAAGAGTTCCGAAGCATTTTTGAACTTCAGCGCAATTCCGAGAACAATGGAAGAGTTCCGAAGCATTGTTAAACTTCAGCGGAATTCCGAGAACAATCGGAGAGTTCCGAAGCATTTTTAAACTTCAGTGGAATTCTGAGAACAATGGAAGAGTTCTGACGGATTTTTAAACTTCAGCAGAATTCCTAGAACAATGGAAGAGTTCCGAAGCATTTTTGAACTTCAGCGGAATTACGAGAAAAATGGAAATGTTCCGAAGCATTTTTAAACTTCAGTGGAATTCCGATAACAATGGAAGAGTTCCAAAAGTATTTTTAAACTTCAGCGGAATTCCGAGAACAATGGAAGAGTTCTGAAGCATTTTTAAACATCACCAGAATTCCGAGAACAATGGAAGAGTTCCAAAGCATTTTTAAACTTCAGCAGAATTCCGAGAACAATGGAAGAGTTCAGAAGCATTTTTAAACGTCAGCGGAATTCCGAGAACAAAGGAAGAGTACCGAATAATTTTTAAACTTCACCGGAATTCCGAGAACAATCAAAGAGTTCCGAAGCATTTTTAAACTTCAGTGGAATTCCGAGAACAATGGAAATGTTCCAAAGCATTTATAAACTTCAGCGGAATTCCGATAACAATGGAAAAGTTCCAAAGTATTTTTAAACTTCAGTGGAATTCCGAAAACAATGGAAGAGTTCCGAAGCATTTTTAAACTTCAGTGGAATTCCGGGAACAATGGAAGAGTTTCGAAGCATTTTTAAACTTCAGCGGAATTGCGAGAACAATGGAAAAGTTCCAAAGCATTTTTAAACTTCAGCAGAATTCTGAGAACAATGGAAGAGTTCAGAAGCATTTTTAAACGTCAGCGGAATTCCGAGAACAATGGAAGAGTTCCGAAGCATTTTTAAACTTCAGTGGAATTCCGAGAACAATGGAAGAGTTCTGAAGGATTTTTAAACTTCAGCAGAATTACTAGAACAATGGAAGAGTTCCGAAGCATTTTTAAACTTTAGCGGAATTCCGAGAACAATGGAAGAGTTCCGAAGCATATTTAAACTTCAGCAGAATTCCGAGAACAATGAAAGAGTTCCGAAGCATTTTTAAACTTCAGTGGAATTCCGAGAACAATGGAAGAGTTCTGACGGATTTTTAAACTTCAGCAGAATTACTAGAACAATGGAAGAGTTCCGAAGTATTATTAAACTTCAGCGTAATTCCGAGAACAATGGAAATGTTCCGAAGTATTTTTAAACTTCAGCAGAATTCCGAGAACAATGGAAGAGTTCCGAAGCATTGTTAAACTTCAGCGGAATTCCGGGAACAATTTAAGAGTTCCGAAGCATTTTTAAACTTCAGCGGAATTCTGAGAACAATGGAAGAGTTCTGACGGATTTTTAAACTTCAGCAGAATTCCTAGAGCAATGGAAGAGTTCCGAATCATTTTTGAACTTCAGCGGAATTCCGAGAACAATGGAAGAGTTCCGAAGTATTGTTAAACTTCAGCGGAATTCCGAGAACAATCGAAGAGTTCCGAAGCATTTTTAAACTTCAGTGGAATTCTGAGAACAATGGAAGAGTTCTGACGGATTTTTAAACTTCAGCAGAATTCCTAGAACATTGGAAGAGTTCCGAAGCATTTTTGAACTTCAGCGGAACTACAAGAACAATGGAAATGTTCCGAAGCATTTTTAAACTTCAGCGGAATTCCGATAACAATGGAAGAGTTCCAAAAGTATTTTTAAACTTCAGTGGAATTCCGAGAACAATGGAAGAGTTCCGAAGCATTTTTAAACATCACCAGAATTCCGAGAACAATGGAAGAGTTCCAAAGCATTTTTAAACTTCAGCGGAATTGCGAGCACAATGGAAGAGTTCTGAAGGATTTTTAAACTTCAGCAGAATTACTAGAACAATGGAATAGTTGCGAAGCATTTTTAAACTTCAGTGGAATTCCAAGAACAATGGAAATGTACCGAAGCATTTTTAAACTTCAGCGGAATTCCGGGAACAATGGAAGAGTTCCAAAGTATTTTTAAACTTCAGCGGAATTCCAAGAACAATGGAAGAGTTCCGAAGCATTTTTAAACTTCAGCGGAATTCCGGGAATAATGGAAGAGTTCCAAAGCATTTTTAAACTTCAGCAGAATTGCGAGAACAATGGAAGAGTTCCAAAGCACTTTTAAACTTCAGCAGAATTCCAAGAACAATGGAAGAGTTCCGAAGCATTTTTAAACTTCAGCAGAATTCCGAAAACAATGGAAGAGTTCCAAAGTATTTTTAAACGTCAGCGGAATTCCAAGAACAATGGAAGAGTTCCGAAGCATTTTTAAACTTCAGCGGAATTCCGGGAACAATGGAAGAGTTCCGAAGCATTTTTAAGCTTCAGCAGAATTGCGAGAACAATGGAAGAGTTCCAAAGCACTTTTAAACTTCAACAGAATTCCAAGAACAATGGAAGAGTTCCGAAGCATTTTTAAACTTCAGCAGAATTCCGAAAACAATGAAAGAGTTCCAAAGCATTTTTTAACGTCAGTGGAATTCCAATAAAAATGGAAGAGTTCCGAAGCATTTTTAAACTTCAGCAGAATTCCCAGAACAATGGAAGAGTTCCAAAGCATTTTTAAACTTCAGTGGAATTCCGACAACAATGGAAGAGTTCTGAAGCATTTTAAACTTTAGCAGAATTCCAAGAACAATGGAAGAGTTCCGAAGCATGTTTAAATGTCATCGGAATTCCGAGAACAATGGAAGCCTTATAAAGCATTTTTAAACTTCAGCAGCATTCCGAGAACAATGGAAGAGTTCAGAAGCATTTTTAAACGTCAGCGGAATTCCGAGAACAATGGAAGAGTTCCGAATCATTTTTAAACTTCAGCGGAATTCCGAGAACAATGGAAGAGTTCCGAAGCATTTTTAAACTTCAGTGGAATTCTGAGAACAATCGATGAGTTCTGAAGGATTTTTTAACTTCAGCAGTATTCCGAGAACAATGGAAGAGTTCTGAAGCATTTTTAAACTTCAGCAGAATTGCGAGAACAATGGAAGAGTTCCAAAGCACTTTTAAACTTCAGCAGAATTCCAAGAACAATGTAAGAGTTCCGAAGCATTTTTAAACTTCAGCAGAATTCCGAAAACAATGGAAGAGTTCCAAAGCATTTTTAAACGTCAGTGGAATTCCAATAACAATGGAAGAGTTCTGAACCATTTTTAAACTTCAGCAGAATTCCCAGAACAATGGAAGAGTTCCGAAGCATTTTTAAACTTCAGAGGAATTCCAAGAACAATAGAAGAGTTCTGAAGCATTTTTAAACTTCAGCGGAATTTTCGATAACAATGGAAGAGTTCCGAAGCATTATTAAACTTTAGCAGAATTCCAAGAACAATGGAAGAGTTCCGAAGCATGTTTAAATGTCATCGGAATTCCGAGAACAATGGAAGAGTTCAAAAGCATTTTTAAACTTCAGCAGCATTCCGAGAACAATGGAAGAGTTCAGAAGCATTTTTAAACGTCAGCGGAATTCCGAGAACAATGGAAGAGTTCCGAATCATTTTTAAACTTCAGCGGAATTCCGAGAACAATGGAAGAGTTCCGAAGCATTTTTAAACTTCAGTGGAATTCCGAGAACAATGGAAGAGTTCTGAAGGATTTTTAAACTTCAGCGGAATTCCGAGAACAATGGAAATGTTCCAAAGCATTTATAAACTTCAGCGGAATTCCGATAACAATGGAAAAGTTCCAAAGTATTTTTAAACTTCAGTGGAATTCCGAAAACAATGGAAGAGTTCCGAAGCATTTTTAAACTTCAGCGGAATTCCGGGAACAATGGAAGAGTTTCGAAGCATTTTTAAACTTCAGCGGAATTGCGAGAACAATGGAAAAGTTCCAAAGCATTTTTAAACTTCAGCAGAATTCTGAGAACAATGGAAGAGTTCAGAAGCATTTTTAAACGTCAGCGGAATTCCGAGAACAATGGAAGAGTTCCGAAGCATTTTTAAACTTCAGTGGAATTCCGAGAACAATGGAAGAGTTCTGAAGGATTTTTAAACTTCACCAGAATTACTAGAACAATGGAAGAGTTCCAAAGCATTATTAAACTTCAGCGGAATTCCGAGAACAATGGAAATGTTCCGAAGAATTTTTAAACTTCAGCAGAATTCCGAGAACAATGGAACAGTTCCGAAGCATTGTTAAACTTCAGCGGAATTCCGGGAACAATGGAAGAGTTCCGAAGCATTTTTAAACTTCAGCGGAATTCTGAGAACAATGGAAGAGTTCTGGCGGATTTTTAAACTTCAGCAGAATTCCTAGAACAATGGAAGAGTTCCGAAGCATTTTTGAACTTCAGCGCATTTCCGAGAACAATGGAAGAGTTCCGAAGCATTGTTAAACTTCAGCGGAATTCCGAGAACAATCGGAGAGTTCCGAAGCATTTTTAAACTTCAGTGGAATTCTGAGAACAATGGAAGAGTTCTGACGGATTTTTAAACTTCAGCAGAATTCCTAGAACAATGGAAGAGTTCCGAAGCATTTTTGAACTTCAGCGGAATTACGAGAACAATGGAAATGTTCCGAATCATTTTTAAACTTCAGTGGAATTCCGATAACAATGGAAGAGTTTCAAAAGTATTTTTAAACTTCAGCGGAATTCCGAGAACAATGGAAGAGTTCTGAAGCATTTTTAAACATCACCAGAATTCCGAGAACAATGGAAGAGTTCCAAAGCATTTTTAAACTTCAGCAGAATTCCGAGAACAATGGAAGAGTTCAGAAGCATTTTTAAACGTCAGCGGAATTCCGAGAACAAAGGAAGAGTTCCGAATAATTTTTAAACTTCACCGGAATTCCGAGAACAATCAAAGAATTCCGAAGCATTTTTAAACTTCAGTGGAATTCCGAGAACAATGGAAATGTTCCAAAGCATTTATAAACTTCAGCGGAATTCCGATAACAATGGAAAAGTTCCAAAGTATTTTTAAACTTCAGTGGAATTCCGAAAACAATGGAAGAGTTCCGAAGCATTTTTAAACTTCAGTGGAATTCCGGGAACAATGGAAGAGTTTCGAAGCATTTTTAAACTTCAGCGGAATTGCGAGAACAATGGAAAAGTTCCAAAGCATTTTTAAACTTCAGCAGAATTCTGAGAACAATGGAAGAGTTCAGAAGCATTTTTAAACGTCAGCAGAATTCCGAGAACAATGGAAGAGTTCCGAAGCATTTTTAATCTTCAGTGGAATTCCGAGAACCATGGAAGAGTTCTGAAGGATTTTTAAACTTCAGCAGAATTACTAGAACAATGTAAGAGTTCCGAAGCATTTTTAAACTTTAGCGGAATTCCGAGAACAATGGAAGAGTTCCGAAGCATATTTAAACTTCAGCACAATTCCGAGAACAATGAAAGAGTTCCGAAGCATTTTTAAACTTCAGTGGAATTCCGAGAACAATGGAAGAGTTCTGACGGATTTTTAAACTTCAGCAGAATTACTAGAACAATGGAAGAGTTCCGAAGTATTATTAAACTTCAGCGTAATTCCGAGAACAATGGAAATGTTCCGAAGTATTTTTAAACTTCAGCAGAATTCCGAGAACAATGGAAGAGTTCCGAAGCATTGTTAAACTTCAGCGGAATTCCAGGAACAATTTAAGAGTTCCGAAGCATTTTTAAACTTCAGCGGAATTCTGAGAACAATGGAAGAGTTCTGACGGATTTTTAAACTTCAGCAGAATTCCTAGAGCAATGGAAGAGTTCCGAAGCATTTTTGAACTTCAGCGGAATTCCGAGAACAATGGAAGAGTTCCGAAGTATTGTTAAACTTCAGCGGAATTCCGAGAACAATCGAAGAGTTACGAAGCATTTTTAAACTTCAGTGGAATTCTGAGAACAATGGAAGAGTTCTGACGGATTTTTAAACTTCAGCAGAATTCCTAGAACATTGGAAGAGTTCCGAAGCATTTTTGAACTTCAGCGGAACTACGAGAACAATGGAAATGTTCCGAAGCATTTTTAAACTTCAGCGGAATTCCGATAACAATGGAAGAGTTCCAAAAGTATTTTTAAACTTCAGTGGATTTCCGAGAACAATGGAAGATTTCTGAAGCATTTTTAAACATCACCAGAATTCCGAGAACATTGGAAGAGTTCCAAAGCATTTTTAAACTTCAGCAGAATTCCGAGAACAATGGAAGAGTTCAGAAGCATTTTTAAACGTCAGCGGAATTCCGAGAACAATGGAAGAGTTCCGAATAATTTTTAAACTTCAGCGGAATTCCGAGAACAATCGAAGAGTTCCGAAGAATTTTTAAACTTCAGTGGAATTCTGAGAACAATGGAAGAGTTCTGAAGGATTTTTTAACTTCAGCAGAATTCCTAGAACAATGGAAGAGTTCCGAAGCATTTTTAAACTTCAGCGGAATTCCGAGAACAATGGAAATGTTCCAAAGCATTTTTAAACTTCAGCGGAATTCCGATAACAATGGAAAAGTTCCAAAGTATTTTTAAACTTCAGTGGAATTCTGAAAACAATGGAAGAGTTCCGAAGCATTTTTAAACTTCAGCGTAATTCCGGGAACAATGGAAGAGTTTCGAAGCATTTTTAAACTTCAGCGGAATTGCGAGAACAATGGAAAAGTTCCTAAGCATTTTTAAACTTCAGCAGAATTCTGAGAACAATGGAAGAGTTCCGAAGCATTTTTAAACTTCAGTGGAATTCCGAGAACAATGGAAGAGTTCTGAAGCATTGTTAAATTTCAGCGGAATTCCGAGAACAATCAAAGAGTTCCGAAGCATTTTTAAACTTCAGTGGAATTCTGAGAACAATGGAAGAGTTCTGACGGATTTTTAAACTTCAGCAGAATTCCTAGAACAATGGAAGAGTTCCGAAGCATTTTTGAACTTCAGCGGAATTACGAGAACAATGGAAATGTTCCGAAACATTTTTAAACTTCAGTGGAATTCCGATAACAATGGAAGAGTTCCAAAAGTATTTTTAAACTTCAGCGGAATTCCGAAAACAATGGAAGAGTTCTGAAGTATTTTTAAACATCACCAGAATTCCGAGAACAATGGAAGAGTTCCAAAGCATTTTTAAACTACAGCAGAATTCCGAGAACAATGGAAGAGTTCAGAAGCATTTTTAAACGTCAGCGGAATTCCGAGAACAATGGAAGAGTTCCGAATAATTTTTAAACTTCAGCGGAATTCCGAGAACAATCGAAGAGTTCCGAAGCATTTTTAAACTTCAATGGAATTCCGAGAACAATGGAAGAGTTCTGAAGGATTTTTAAACTTCAATAGAATTCCTAGAACAATGGAAGAGTTCCAAAGCATTTTTAAACTTCAGCGGAATTCCGAGAACAATAAAAGAGTTCTGACGCATTTTTAAACTTCAGTGGAATTCCGAGAACAATGGAAGAGTTCTGAAGGATTTTTAAACTTCAGCAGAATTCCTCGAACAATGGAAGAGTTCTGAAGCATTTGTACCCTTCAGCGGAATTGCGAGAACAATGGAAATGTTCTGAAGGATTTTTAAACTTCAGCAGAATTCCTAGAACAATGGATGAGTTCCAAAGCATTTTTAAACGTCAGTGGAATTCCAATAACAATGGAAGAGTTCTGAAGCATTTTTAAACTTCAGCAGAATTCCCAGAACAATGGAAGAGTTCCGAAGCATTTTTAAACTTCAGTGGAATTTAGACAACAATGGAAGAGTTCTGAAGCATTTTTAAACTTCAGCGGAATTTTCGATAACAAAGGAAGAGTTCCGAAGCATTATTAAACTTTAGCAGAATTCCAAGAACAATGGAAGAGATCCGAAGCATGTTTAAATGTCATCGGAATTCCGAGAACAATGGAAGAGTTCCAAAGCATTTTTAAACTTCAGCAGCATTCCGAGAACAATGGAAGAGTTCAGAAGCATTTTTAAACGTCAGCGGAATTCCGAGAACAAAGGAAGAGTTCCGAATCATTTTTAAACTTCAGCGGAATTCCGAGAACAATGGAAGAGTTTCGAAGCATTTTTAAACTTCAGTGGAATTCCGAGAACAATGGAAGAGTTCTGAAGGATTTTTAAACTTTAGCAGAATTCCTAGAACAATGGAAGAGTTCCGAAGCATTTTTAAACTTCAGCGGAATTCCGAGAACAATGGAAATGTTCCAAAGCATTTTTAAACTTCAGCGGAATTGCGATAACAATGGAAAAGTTCTAAAGTATTTTTAAACTTCAGTGGAATTCCGAAAACAATGGAAGAGTTCCGAAGCATTTTTAAACTTCAGCGGAATTCCGGGACCAATGGAAGAGTTTCGAAGCATTTTTAAACTTCAGCGGAATTGCGAGAACAATGGAAAAGTTCCAAAGCATTTTTAAACTTCAGCAGAATTCTGAGTACAATGGAAGAGTTCCGAAGCATTTTTGAACTTCAGCGGAATTACGAGAACAATGGAAATGTTCCGAAGCATTTTTAAACTTCAGTGGAATTCCGATAACAATGGAAGAGTTCCAAAGCATCTTTAAACTACTGCAGAATTCCGAGAACAATGGAAGAGTTCAGAAGCATTTTTAAACGTCAGCGGAATTCCGAGAACAATGGAAGAGTTCCGAATAATTTTTAAACTTCAGTGGAATTCCGAGAACAATCGAAGAGTTCCGAAGCATTTTTAAACTTCAATGGAATTCTGAGAACAATGGAAGAGTTCTGAAGGATTTTTAAACTTCAGTAGAAATCCTAGAACAATGGAAGAGTTCCGAAGCATTTTTAAACTTCAGCGGAATTCCGAGAACAATCAAAGAGTTCTGAAGCATTTTTAAACTTCAGTGGAATTCCGAGAACAATGGAAGAGTTCTGAAGGATTTTTAAACTTCAGCAGAATTCCTAGAACAATGGAAGAGTTCTGAAGCATTTCTACCCTTCAGCGGAATTGCGAGAACAATGGAAATGTTCTGAAGGATTTTTAAATTTCAGCAGAATTCCAAGAACAATGGATGAGTTCCAAAGCATTTTTAAACGTCAGTGGAATTCCAATAACAATGGAAGAGTTCCGAAGCATTTTTAAACTTCAGCAGAATTCCCAGAACAATGGAAGTGTTCCGAAGCATTTTTAAACTTCAGTGGAATTCAGACAACAATGGAAGAGTTCTGAAGCATTTTTAAACTTCATCGGAATTTTCGATAACAAAGGAAGAGTTCCAAAGCATTATTAAACTTTAGCAGAATTCCAAGAACAATGGAAGAGATCCGAAGCATGTTTAAATGTCATCGGAATTCCGAGAACAATGGAAGAGTTCCAAAGCATTTTTAAACTTCAGCAGCATTCCGAGAACAATGGAAGAGTTCAGAAGCATTTTTAAACGTCAGCGGAATTCTGAGAACAAAGGAAGAGTTCCGAATCATTTTTAAACTTCAGCGGAATTCCGAGAACAATGGAAGAGTTCCAAAGCATTTTTAAACTTCAGTGGAATTCCGAGAACAATGGAAGAGTTCTGAAGGATTTTTAAACTTCAGCAGAATTCCTAGAACAATGGGAGAGTTCAGAAGCATTTTTAAACTTCAGCGGAATTCCGAGAACAATGGAAATGTTCCAAAGCATTTTTAAACTTCAGCGGAATTCCGATAACAATGGAAAAGTTCTAAAGTATTTTTAAACTTCAGTGGAATTCCGAAAACAATGGAAGAGTTCCGAAGCATTTTTAAACTTCAGCGGAATTCCGGGAACAATGGAAGAGTTTCGAAGCATTTTTAAACTTCAGCGGAATTGCGAGAACAATGGAAAAGTTCCAAAGCATTTTTAAACTTCAGCAGAATTCTGAGAACAGTGGAAGAGTTCAGAAGCATTTTTAAACGTCAGCGGAATTCCGAGAACAATGGAAGAGTTCCGAAGCATTGTTAAACTTCAGTGGAATTCCGAGAACAATGGAACAGTTCTGAAGGATTTTTAAACTTCAGCAGAATTACTAGAACAATGGAAGAGTTCCGAAGCATTTTTAAACTTTAGCGGAATTCCGAGAACAATGGAAGAGTTCCGAAGCATTTTTAAACTTCAGCAGAATTCCGAGGACAATGGAAGTGTTCCCAAGCATTGTTAAACTTCAGCGGAATTCCGGGAACAATGGAAGAGTTCCGAAGCATTTTTAAACTTCAGCGGAATTCTGAGAACAATGGAAGAGTTCTGACGGATTTTTAAACTTCAACAGAATTCCTAGAACAAGGGAAGAGTTCCGAAGCATTTTTGAACTTCAGCGGAATTCCGAGAACAATGGAAGAGTTCTGAAGCATTGTTAAACTTCAGCGGAATTCCGAGAACAATCGAAGAGTTCGGAAGCATTTTTAAACTTCAGTGGAATTCTGAGAACAATGGAAGAGTTCTGACGGATTTTTAAACTTCAGCAGAATTCCGAGAACAATGGAAGTGTTCCGAAGCATTTTTGAACTTCAGCGGAATTGCGAGAACAATGGAAATGTTCCGAAGCATTTTTAAACTTCAGCGGAATTCCGATAACAATGGAAGAGTTCCAAAAGTATTTTTAAACTTCAGCGGAATTCCGAGAACAATGGAAGAGTTCTGAAGCATTTTTAAACATCACCAGAATTCCGAGAACAATGGAAGAGTTCCAAAGAATTTTTAAACTTCAGCAGAATTCCGAGAACAATGGAAGAGTTCAGAAGCATTTTTAACGTCAGCGGAATTCCGAGAACAATGGAAGAGTTCCGAATAATTTTTAAACTTCAGCGGAATTCCGAGAACAATCGAAGAGTTCCGAAGCATTTTTAAACTTCAGTGGAATTCCGAGAACAATGGAAGAGTTCTGAAGGATTTTTAAACTTCAGTATAATTCCTAGAACAATGGAAGAGTTCCGAAGCATTTTTAAACTTCAGCGGAATTCCGAGAACAATCAAAGAGTTCCGAAGCATTTTTAAACTTCAGTGGAATTCCGAGAACAATGGAAGAGTTCTGAAGGATTTTTAAACTTCAGCAGAATTCCAAGAACAATGGAAGAGTTCTGAAGCATTTCTACCCTTCAGCGGAATTCCGAGAACAATGGAAATGTTCTGAAGGATTTTTAAACTTCAGCAGAATTCCTAGAACAATGGATGAGTTCTGAAGCATTTTTAAACTTCAGCGGAATTCCGAGAACAATGGAAATGTTCTGAAGCATTTTTAAACTTCAGCAGAATTCCGATAACAATGGAAGAGTTCCAAAGTATTTTTAAACTTCTGCGGAATTCCAAGAACAATGGAAGAGTTCCGAAGCATTTTTAAACTTCAGCGGAATTCCGGGAACAATGGAAGAGTTCCAATACATTTTTAAACTTCAGCGTAATTGCGAGCACAATGGAAGAGTTCTGAAGGATTTTTAAACTTCAGCAGATTTACTAGAACAATGGAATAGTTCCGAAGCATTTTTAAACTTCAGTGGAATTCCAAGAACAATGGAAATGTTCCGAAGCATCTTTAAACTTCAGCGGAATTCCGAGAACATTGGAAGAGTTCCGAAGTATTTTTAAACTTTAGCGGAATTCCGAGAACAATGGAAGAGTTCTGAAGCATTTTTAAACTTCATCGGAATTGCGAGAACAATGGAAGAGATCCGAAGCATTATTAAACTTTAGCAGAATTCCCAGAACAATGGAAGAGTTCCGAAGCATTTTTAAATGTCAGCGGAATTCCGATAACAATTGAAGAGTTCCGAAGCATTTTTAAGCTTCAGCGGAATTCCGGGAAAAATGGAAGAGTTCCGAAGCATTTTTAAACTTCAGCGGAATTCCGAGAACAATGGAAGAGTTCAGAAGCATTTTTAAATGTCAGCGGAATTCCGAGAACAATGGAAGAGTTCCGAATAATTTTTAAACTTCAGCGGAATTCCGAGAACAATCGAAGAGTTCCGAAGAATTTTTAAACTTCAGTGGAATTCCGAGAACAATGGAAGAGTTCTGAAGGATTTTTAAACTTCAGTATAATTCCTAGAACAATGGAAGAGTTCCGAAGCATTTTTAAACTTCAGCGGAATTCCGAGAACAATCAAAGAGTTCCGAAGCATTTTTAAACTTCAGTGGAATTCCGAGAACAATGGAAGAGTTCTGAAGGATTTTTAAACTTCAGCAGAATTCCAAGAACAATGGAAGTGTTCTGAAGCATTTCTACCCTTCAGCGGAATTCCGAGAACAATGGAAATGTTCTGAAGGATTTTTAAACTTCAGCAGAATTCCTAGAACAATGGATGAGTTCCGAAGCATTTTTAAACTTCAGCGGAATTCCGAGAACAATGGAAATGTTCTGAAGCATTTTTAAACTTCAGCAGAATTCCGATAACAATGGAAGAGTTCCAAAGTATTTTTAAACTTCTGCGGAATTCCAAGAACAATGGAAGAGTTCCGAAGCATTTTTAAACTTCAGCGGAATTCCGGGAACAATGGAAGAGTTCCAATGCATTTTTAAACTTCAGCGGAATTGCGAGCACAATGGAAGAGTTCTGAAGGATTTTTAAACTTCATCGGAATTGCGAGAACAATGGAAGAGATCCGAAGCATTATTAAACTTTAGCAGAATTCCCAGAACAATGGAAGAGTTCCGAAGCATTTTTAAATGTCAGCGGAATTCCGCTAACAATTGAAGAGTTCCGAAGCATTTTTAAGCTTCAGCGGAATTCCGGGAACAATGGAAGTGTTCCGAAGCATTTTTAAACTTCAGCAGAATTGCGAGAACAATGGAAGAGTTCTGAAGCATTTCTACCCTTCAGCGGAATTCCAAGAACAATGGAAGAGTTCCGAAGCATTTTTAAACTTCAGCAGAATTAAGAGAACAATGGAAGAGTTCTGAAGGATTTTTAAACTTCACCAGAATTACTAGAACAATGGAAGAGTTCCGAAGCATTTTTAAACTTCAGCGGAATTCCGAGAACAATGGAAATGTTCCGAAGTATTTTTAAACTTCAGCAGAATTCCGAGAACAATGGAAGAGTTCCGAAGCATTGTTAAACTTCAGCGGAATTCCGGGAACAATGGAAGAGTTCAGAAGCATTTTTAAACTTCAGCGGAATTCTGAGAACAATGGAAGAGTTCAGACGGATTTTTAAACTTCAGCAGAATTCCTAGTACAATGGAAGAGTTCCGAAGCATTTTTGAACTTCAGCGGAATTCCGAGAACAATGGAAGAGTTCCGAAGCATTGTTAAACTTCAGTAGAATTCCGAGAACAATCGAAGAGTTCCAAAGCATTTTTAAACTTGAGTGGAATTCTGAGAACAATGGAAGATTTCTGACGGATTTTTAAACTTCAGCAGAATTCCTAGAACAATAGAAGAGTTCCGAACATTTTTGAACTTCAGCGGAATTACGAGAACAATGGAAGAGTTCTGAAGCATTTTAAACTTCAGCGGAATTTTCGATAACAATGGAAGAGTTCCGAAGCATTATTAAACTTTAGGAGTATTCCAAGAACAATGGAAAAGTTCCGAAGCATGTTTAAATGTCATCGGAATTCCGAGAACAATGGAAGAGTTCCAAAGCATTTTTAAACTTCAGCAGCATTCCGTGAACAATGGAAGAGTTCAGAAGCATTTTTAAACGTCAGCGGAATTCCGAGAACAATGGAAGAGTTCCGAATCATTTTTAAACTTCAGCGGAATTCCGAGAACAATGGAAGAGTTCCGAAGCATTTTTAAACTTCAGTGGAGTTCCGAGAACAATTGAAGAGTTCTGAAGGATTTTTTAACTTCAGCAGAACTCCTAGAACAATGGAAGAGTTCCGAAGCATTTTTAAACTTCAGCGGAATTCCGAGAACAATGGAAATGTTCCAAAGCATTTTTAAACTTCAGCGGAATTCCGATAACAATGGAAAAGTTCCAAAGTATTTTTAAACTTCAGTGGAATTCCGAAAACAATGGAAGAGTTCTGAAGCATTTTTAAACTTCTGCGGAATAACGGGAACAATGGAAGAATTTCGAAGCATTTTTAAACTTCAGTGGAATTACGAGAACAATGGAAGAGTTCTGAAGCATTGTTAAACTTCAGCGGAATTCCGAGAACAATCGAAGAGTTCCGAAGCACTTTTAAACTTCAGTGGAATTCTGAGAACAATGGAAGAGTTCTGACGGATTTTTAAACTTCAGCAGAATTCCTAGAACAATGGAAGAGTTCCGATGCATTTTTGAACTTCAGCGGAATTACGAGAACAATGGAAATGTTCCGAAGCATTTTTAAACTTCAGTGGAATTCCGATAACAATGGAAGAGTTCCAAAAGTATTTTTAAACTTCAGCGGAATTCCGAGAACAATGGAAGAGTTCTGAAGCATTTTTAAACATCACCAGAATTCCGAGAAAAATGGAAGAGTTCCAAAGCATTTTTAAACTTCAGCAGAATTCCGAGAACAATGGAAGAGTTCAGAAGCATTTTTAAACGTCAGCGGAATTCCGAGAACAATGGAAGAGTTTCGAATAATTTTTAAACTTCAGCGGAATTCCGAGAACAATCGAAGAGTTCCGAAGCATTTTTAAACTTCAATGGAATTCCAAGAACAATGGAAGAGTTCTGAAGGATTTTTAAACTTCAGTAGAATTCCTAGAACAATGGAAGAGTTCCGAAGCATTTTTAAACTTCAGCGGAATTCCGAGAACAATCAAAGAGTTCTGAAGCATTTTTCAACTTCAGTGGAATTCCGAGAACAATGGAAAAGTTCTGAAGGATTTTTAAACTTCAGCAGAATTCCTAGAACAATGGAAGAGTTCTGAAGCATTTCTACCCTTCAGCGGAATTGCGAGAACAATGGAAATGTTCTGAAGGATTTTTAAACTTCAGCAGAATTCCTAGAACAATGGATGAGTTCCAAAGCATTTTTAAACGTCAGTGGAATTCCAATAACAATGGAAGAGTTCCGAAGCATTTTTAAACTTCAGCAGAATTCCCAGAACAATGGAAGAGTTCCGAAGCATTTTTAAACTTCAGTGGATTTCCGACAACAATGGAAGAGTTCTGAAGCATTTTTAAACTTCAGCGGAATTTTCGATAACAATGGAAGAGTTCCGAAGCATTATTAAACTTTAGCAGAATTCCAAGAACAATGGAAGAGATCCGAAGCATGTTTAAATGTCATCGGAATTCCGAGAACAATAGAAGAGTTCCAAAGCATTTTTAAACTTCAGCAGCATTCCTAGAACAATGGAAGAGTTCAGAAGCATTTTTAAACGTCAGCGGAATTCCGAGAACAATGGAAGAGTTCCGAATCATTTTTAAACTTCAGCGGAATTCCGAGAACAATGGAAGAGTTCTGAAGCATTTTTAAACTTCAGTGGAATTCCGAGAACAATGGAAGAGTTCTGAAGGATTTTTAAACTTCAGCAGAATTCCTAGAACAATGGCAGAGTTCCGAAGCATTTTTAAACTTCAGCGGTATTCCGAGAACAATGGAAATGTTCCAAAGCATTTTTAAACTTCAGCGGAATTCCGATAACAATGGAAAAGTTCTAAAGTATTTTTAAACTTCAGTGGAATTCCGAAAACAATGGAAGAGTTCCGAATCATTTTTAAACTTCAGCGGAATTCCGGGAACAATGGAAGAGTTTCGAAGCATTTTTAAACTTCAGCGGAATTGCGAGAACAATGGAAAAGTTCCAAAGCATTTTTAAACTATAGCAGAATTCTGAGAACAATGGAAGAGTTCAGAAGCATTTTTAAACGTCAGCGGAATTCCGAGAACAATAGAAGAGTTCCGAAGCATTTTTAAACTTCAGTGGAATTCCGAGAACAATGGAAGAGTTCTGAAGGATTTTTAAACTTCAGTAGAATTACTAGAACAATGGAAGAGTTACGAAGCATTCTTAAACTTTAGCGGAATTCCGAGAACAATGGAAGAGTTCCGAAGCATTTTTAAACTTCAGCAGAATTTCGAGGACAATGGAAGAGTTCCGAAGCATTTTTAAACTTCAGTGGAATTCCGAGAACAATGGAAGAGTTCTGAAGGATGTTTAAACTTCATCAGAATTACTAGAACAATGGAAGAGTTCCGAAGCATTTTTAAACTTCAGCGGAATTCCGAGAACAATGGAAATGTTCCAAAGTATTTTTAAACTTCAGCGGAATTCCGAGAACAATGGAAGAGTTCCGAATCATTTTTAAACTTCAGCGGAATTCCGAGAACAATGGAAGAGTTCTGAAGCATTTTTAAACTTCAGTGGAATTCCGAGAACAATGGAAGAGTTCTGAAGGATTTTTAAACTTCAGCAGAATTCCTAGAACAATGGAAGAGTTCCGAAGCATTTTTAAACTTCAGCGGTATTCCGAGAACAATGGAAATGTTCCAAAGCATTTTTAAACTTCAGCGGAATTCCGATAACAATGGAAAAGTTCTAAAGTATTTTTAAACTTCAGTGGAATTCCGAAAACAATGGAAGAGTTCCGAATCATTTTTAAACTTCAGCGGAATTCCGGGAACAATGGAAGAGTTTCGAAGCATTTTTAAACTTCAGCGGAATTGCGAGAACAATGGAAAAGTTCCAAAGCATTTTTAAACTATAGCAGAATTCTGAGAACAATGGAAGAGTTCAGAAGCATTTTTAAACGTCAGCGGAATTCCGAGAACAATAGAAGAGTTCCGAAGCATTTTTAAACTTCAGTGGAATTCCGAGAACAATGGAAGAGTTCTGAAGGATTTTTAAACTTCAGTAGAATTACTAGAACAATGGAAGAGTTACGAAGCATTCTTAAACTTTAGCGGAATTCCGAGAACAATGGAAGAGTTCCGAAGCATTTTTAAACTTCAGCAGAATTTCGAGGACAATGGAAGAGTTCCGAAGCATTTTTAAACTTCAGTGGAATTCCGAGAACAATGGAAGAGTTCTGAAGGATGTTTAAACTTCACCAGAATTACTAGAACAATGGAAGAGTTCCAAAGCATTTTTAAACTTCAGCGGAATTCCGAGAACAATGGAAATGTTCCAAAGTATTTTTAAACTTCAGCAGAATTCCGAGAACAATGGAAGAGTTCCGAAGCATTGTTAAACTTCAGCGGAATTCCGGGATCAAAGGAAGAGTTCCGAAGCATTTTTAAACTTCAGCGGAATTCTGAGAACAATGGAAGAGTTCTGACGGATTTTTAAACTTCAACAGAATTCCTAGAACAATGGAAGAGTTCCGAAGCATTTTTGAACTTCAGCGGAATTCCGAGAACAATGGAAGAGTTCCGAAGCATTGTTAAACTTCAGCGGAATTCCGAGAACAATCGAAGAGTTCCGAAGCATTTTTAAACTTCAGTGGAATTCTGAGAACAATGGAAGAGTTCTGACGGATTTTTAAACTTCAGCAGAATTCCTAGAACAATGGAAGTGTTCCGAAGCATTTTTGAACTTCAGCGGAATTGCGATAACAATGGAAATGTTCCGAAGCATTTTTAAACTTCAGTGGAATTCCGATAACAATGGAAGAGTTCCAAAAGTATTTTTAAACTTCAGCTGAATTCCGAGAACAATGGAAGAGTTCTGAAGCATTTTTAAACATCACCAGAATTCCGAGAACAATGGAAGAGTTGCAAAGCATTTTTATCTTCAGCAGAATTCCGAGAAAAATGGAAGAGTTCAGAAGCATTTTTAAACGTCAGCGGAATTCCGAGAACAATGGAAGAGTTCCGAATAATTTTTAAACTTCAGCGGAATTCCGAGAACAATCGAAGAGTTCCGAAGCATTTTTAAACTTCAGTGGAATTCCGAGAACAATGGAAGAGTTCTGAAGGATTTTTAAACTTCAGTATAATTCCTAGAACAATGGAAGAGTTCCGAAGCATTTTTAAACTTCAGCGGAATTCCGAGAACAATCAAAGAGTTCCGAAGCATTTTTAAACTACAGTGGAATTGCGAGAACAATGGAAGAGTTCTGAAGGATTTTTAAACTTCAGCAGAATTCTAAGAACAATGGAAGAGTTCTGAAGCATTTCTACCCTTCAGCGGAATTCCGAGAACAATGGAAATGTTCTGAAAGATTTTTAAACTTCAGCAGAATTCCTAGAACAATGGATGAGTTCCGAAGCATTTTTAAACTTCAGCAGAATTCCGATAACAATGGAAGAGTTCCAAAGTATTTTTAAACTTCTGCGGAATTCCAAGAACAATGGAAGAGTTCCGAAGCATTTTTAAACTTCAGCGGAATTCCGGGAACAATGGAAGAGTTCCAATGCATTTTTAAACTTCAGCGGAATTGCGAGCACAATGGAAGAGTTCTGAAGGATTTTTAAACTTCAGCAGATTTACTAGAACAATGGAATAGTTCCGAAGCATTTTTAAACTTCAGTGGAATTCCAAGAACAATGGAAATGTTCCGAAGCATTTTTAAACTTCAGCGGAATTCCGAGAACAATGGAAGAGTTCTGAAGCATTTTTAAACTTCATCGGAATTGCGAGAACAATGGAAGAGATCCGAAGCATTATTAAACTTTAGCAGAATTCCCAGAACAATGGAAGAGTTCCGAAGCATTTTTAAATGTCAGCGGAATTCCGATAACAATTGAAGAGTTCCGAAGCATTTTTAAGCTTCAGCGGAATTCCGGGAACAATGGAAGAGTTCCGAAGCATTTTTAAACTTCAGGGGAACTGCTAGAACAATGGAAGAGTTCCGAAGCAATTTTAAACTTCAGTAGAATTCCGAGGACAATGGAAGAGCTCCGAAGCATTTTTAAACTTCAGCAGAATTCCGGAAACAATGGAAGAGTTCCGAAGCATTTTTAAACTTCAGCAGAATTCCAATAACAATGGAAGAGTCCCGAAGCATTTTTAAACTTCAGCGGAATTACGGGTACAATGGAAGAGTTCCGAAGCATTTTTAAACTTCAGCAGAATTGCGAGAACAATGGAAGAGTTCTGAAGCATTTCTGCCCTTCAGCGGAATTCCGAGAACAAGGGAAGAGTTCCGAAGCATTTTTAAACTTCAGCAGAATTAAGAGAACAATGGAAGAGTTCTGAAGGATTTTTAAACTTCACCAGAATTACTAGAACAATGGAAGAGTTCCGAAGCATTTTTAAACTTCAGCGGAATTCCGAGAACAATGGAAATGTTCCGAACTATTTTTAAACTTCAGCAGAATTCCGAGAACAATGGAAGAGTTCCGAAGCATTGTTAAACTTCAGCGGAATTTCTAGAACAATGGATGAGTTCCGAAGCATTTTAAAACTTCAGCGGAATTCCGAGAACAATGGAAATGTTCTGAAGCATTTTTAAACTTCAGCGGAATTCCGAGAACAATGGAAATGTTCCGAACTATTTTTAAACTTCAGCGGAATTCCGAGAACAATGGAAATGTTCTGAAGGATTTTTAAACTTCAGCAGAATTTCTAGAACAATGGATGAGTTCCGAAGCATTTTAAAACTTCAGCGGAATTCCGAGAACAATGGAAATGTTCTGAAGCATTTTTAAACTTCAGCAGAATTCCGATAACAATGGAAGAGTTCCAAAGTATTTTTAAGCTTCAGCGGAATTGCAAGAACAATGGAAGAGTTCCGAAGCATTTTTAAACTTCAGCGGAATTCCGGGAACAATGGAAGAGTTCTGAAGGATTTTTAAACTTCAGCAGAATTACTAGAACAATGGAATAGTTCCGAAGCATTTTTAAACTTCAGTGGAATTCCAAGAACAATGGAAATGTTCCGAAGCATTTTTAAACTTCAGCGGAATTCCGAGAACAATGGAAGAGTTCCAAAGTATTTTTAAACTTCAGCGGAATTCCAAGAACAATGGAAGAGTTCCGAAGCATTTTTAAACTTCAGCGGAATTCCGGGAACAATGGAAGAGTTCCAAAGCATTTTTAAACTTCAGCAGAATTGCGAGAACAATGGAAGAGTTCCAAAGCACTTTTAAACTTCAGCAGAATTCCAAGAACAATGGAAGAGTTCCGAAGCATTTTTAAACTTCAGCAGAATTCCGAAAACAATGGAAGAGTTCCAAAGTATTTTTAAACGTCAGCGGAATTCCAAGAACAATGGAAGAGTTCCGAAGCATTTTTAAACTTCAGCGGAATTCCGGGAACAATGGAAGAGTTCCGAAGCATTTTTAATCTTCAGCAGAATTGCGAGAACAATGGAAGAGTTCCAAAGCACTTTTAAACTTCAGCAGAATTCCAAGAACAATGGAAGAGTTCCGAAGCATTTTTAAACTTCAGCAGAATTCCGAAAACAATGAAAGAGTTCCAAAGCATTTTTTAACGTCAGTGGAATTCCAATAACAATGGAAGAGTTCCGAAGCATTTTTAAACTTCAGCAGAATTCCCAGAACAATGGAAGAGTTCCAAAGCATTTTTAAACTTCAGTGGAATTCCGACAACAATGGAAGAGTTCTGAAGCATTTTAAACTTCAGCGGAATTTTCGATAACAATGGAAGAGTTCCGAAGCATTATTAAACTTTAGCAGAATTCCAAGAACAATGGAAGAGTTCCAAAGCATGTTTAAATGTCATCGGAATTCCGAGAACAATGGAAGCGTTCCAAAGCATTTTTAAACTTCAGCAGCATTCCGAGAACAATGGAAGAGTTCAGAAGCATTTTTAAACGTCAGCGGAATTCCGAGAACAATGGAAGAGTTCCGAATCATTTTTAAACTTCAGCGGAATTCCGAGAACAATGGAAGAGTTCCAAAGCATTTTTAAACTTCAGTGGAATTCTGAGAACAATGGAAGAGTTCTGAAGGATTTTTTAACTTCAGCAGAATTCCTAGAACAATGGAAGAGTTCCGAAGCATTTTTAAACTTCAGCAGAATTGCGAGAACAATGGAAGAGTTCCAAAGCACTTTTAAACTTCAGCAGAATTCCAAGAACAATGTAAGAGGTCCGAAGCATTTTTAAACTTCAGCAGAATTCCGAAAACAATGGAAGAGTTCCAAAGCATTTTTAAACGTCAGTGGAATTCCAATAACAAAATAACAATGGAAGAGTTCCGAAGCATTTTTAAACTTCAGCAGAATTCCCAGAACAATGGAAGAGTTCCGAAGCATTTTTAAACTTCAGAGGAATTCCAAGAACAATAGAAGAGTTCTGAAGCACTTTTAAACTTCAGCGGAATTTTCGATAACAATGGAAGAGTTCCGAAGCATTATTAAACTTTAGCAGAATTCCAAGAACAATGGAAGAGTTCCGAAGCATGTTTAAATGTCATCGGAATTCCGAGAACAATGGAAGAGTTCGAAAGCATTTTTAAACTTCAGCAGCATTCCGAGAACAATGGAAGAGTTCAGAAGCATTTTTAAACGTCAGCGGAATTCCGAGAACAATGGAAGAGTTCCGAATCATTTTTAAACTTCAGCGGAATTCCGAGAACAATGGAAGAGTTCCGAAGCATTTTTAAACTTCAGTGGAATTCTGAGAACAATGGAAGAGTTCTGAAGGATTTTTTAACTTCAGCAGAATTCCTAGAACAATGGAAGAGTTCCGAAGCATTTTTAAACTTCAGCAGAATTGCGAGAACAATGGAAGAGTTCCAAAGCACTTTTAAACTTCAGCAGAATTCCAAGAACAAGGTAAGAGGTCCGAAGCATTTTTAAACTTCAGCAGAATTCCGAAAACAATGGAAGAGTTCCAAAGCATTTTTAAACGTCAGTGGAATTCCAATAACAAAATAACAATGGAAGAGTTCCGAAGCATTTTTAAACTTCAGCAGAATTCCCAGAACAATGGAAGAGTTCCGAAGCATTTTTAAACTTCAGAGGAATTCCAAGAACAATAGAAGAGTTCTGAAGCACTTTTAAACTTCAGCGGAATTTTCGATAACAATGGAAGAGTTCCGAAGCATTATTAAACTTTAGCAGAATTCCAAGAACAATGGAAGAGTTCCGAAGCATGTTTAAATGTCATCGGAATTCCGAGAACAATGGAAGAGTTCGAAAGCATTTTTAAACTTCAGCAGCATTCCGAGAACAATGGAAGAGTTCAGAAGCATTTTTAAACGTCAGCGGAATTCCGAGAACAATGGAAGAGTTCCGAATCATTTTTAAACTTCAGCGGAATTCCGAGAACAATGGAAGAGTTCCGAAGCATTTTCAAACTTCAGTGGAATTCCGAGAACAATGGAAGAGTTCTGAAGGATATTTAAACTTCAGCGGAATTCCGAGAACAATGGAAATGTTCCAAAGCATTTATAAACTTCAGCGGAATTCCGATAACAATGGAAAAGTTCCAAAGTATTTTTAAACTTCAGTGGAATTCCGAAAACAATGGAAGAGTTCCGAAGCATTTTTAAACTTCAGCGGAATTCCGGGAACAATGGAAGAGTTTCGAAGCATTTTTAAACTCCAGCGGAATTGCGAGAACAATGGAAAAGTTCCAAAACATTTTTAAACTTCAGCAAAATTCTGAGAACAAAGGAAGAGTTCAGAAGCATTTTTAAACGTCAGCGGAATTCCGAGAACAATGGAAGAGTTCCGAAGCATTTTTAAACTTCAGTGGAATTCCGAGAACAATGGAAGAGTTCCGAAGCATTTTTAAACTTCAGTGGAATTCCGAGAAAAATGGAAGAGTTCTGAAGGATTTTTAAACTTCACCAGAATTACTAGAACAATGGAAGAGTTCCAAAGCATTATTAAACTTCAGCGGAATTCCGAGAACAATGGAAATGTTCCGAAGAATTTTTAAACTTCAGCAGAATTCCGAGAACAATGGAAGAGTTCCGAAGCATTGTTAAACTTCAGCGGAATTCCGGGAACAATGGAAGAGTTCCGAAGCATTTTTAAACTTCAGCGGAATTCTGAGAACAATGGAAGAGTTCTGGCGGATTTTTAAACTTCAGCAGAATTCCTAGAACAATGGAAGAGTTCCGAAGCATTTTTGAACTTCAGCGGAATTCCGAGAACAATGGAAGAGTTCCGAAGCATTGTTAAACTTCAGCGGAATTCCAAGAACAATCGGAGAGTTCCGAAGCATTTTTAAACTTCAGTGGAATTCTGAGAACAATGGAAGAGTTCTGACGGATTTTTAAACTTCAGCAGAATTCCTAGAACAATGGAAGAGTTCCAAAGCATTTTTGAACTTCAGCGGAATTACGAGAACAATGGAAATGTTCCGAAGCATTTTTAAACTTCAGCGGAATTCCGATAACAATGGAAGAGTTCCAAAAGTATTTTTAAACTTCAGCGGAATTCCGAGAACAATGGAAGAGTTCTGAAGCATTTTTAAACATCACCAGAATTCCGAGAACAATGGAAGAGTTCCAAAGCATTTTTAAACTTCAGCAGAATTCCGAGAACAATGGAAGAGTTCAGAAGCATTTTTAAACGTCAGCGGAATTCCGAGAACAAAGGAAGAGTTCCGAATAATTTTTAAACTTCACCGGAATTCCGAGAACAATCAAAGAGTTCCGAAGCATTTTTAAACTTCAGTGGAATTCCGAGAACAATGGAAATGTTCCAAAGCATTTTTAAACTTCAGTGGAATTCCGATAACAATGGAAAAGTTCCAAAGTATTTTTAAACTTCAGTGGAATTCCGAAAACAATGGAAGAGTTCCGAAGCATTTTTAAACTTCAGCGGAATTCCGGGAACAATGGAAGAGTTTCGAAGCATTTTTAAACTTCAGCGGAATTGCGAGAACAATGGAAAAGTTCCAAAGCATTTTTAAACTTCAGCAGAATTCTGAGAACAATGGAAGAGTTCAGAAGCATTTTTAAACGTCAGTGGAATTCCGAGAACAATGGAAGAGTTCCGAAGCATTTTTAAACTTCAGTGGAATTCCGAGAACAATGGAAGAGTTCTGAAGGATTTTTAAACTTCAGCAGAATTACTAGAACAATGGAAGAGTTCCGAAGCATTTTTAAACTTTAGCGGAATTCCGAGAACAATGGAAGAGTTCCGAAGCATTTTTAAACTTCAGCAGAATTCCGAGAACAATGAAAGAGTTCCGAAGCATTTTTAAACTTCAGTGGAATTCCGAGAACAATGGAAGAGTTCTGACGGATTTTTAAACTTCAGCAGAATTACTAGAACAATGGAAGAGTTCCGAAGCATTATTAAACTTCAGCGTAATTCCGAGAACAATGGAAATGTTCCGAAGCATTGTTAAACTTCAGCGGAATTCCGGGAACAATTTAAGAGTTCCGAAGCATTTTTAAACTTCAGCGGAATTCTGAGAACAATGGAAGAGTTCTGACGGATTTTTAAACTTCAGCAGAATTCCTAGAACAATGGAAGAGTTCCGAAGCATTTTTGAACTTCAGCGGAATTCCGAGAACAATGGAAGAGTTCCGAAGTATTGTTAAACTTCAGCGGAATTCCGATAACAATGGAAGAGTTCCAAAAGTATTTTTAAACTTCAGCGGAATTCCGAGAACAATGGAAGAGTTCTGAAGCATTTTTAAACATCACCAGAATTCCGTGAACAATGGAAGAGTTCCAAAGCATTTTTAAACTTCAGCAGAATTCCGAGAACAATGGAAGAGTTCAGAAGCATTTTTAAATGTCAGCGGAATTCCGAGAACAATGGAAGAGTTCCGAATAATTTTTAAACTTCAGCGGAATTCCGAGAACAATCGAAGAGTTCCGAAGAATTTTTAAACTTCACTGGAACTCCGAGAACAATGGAAGAGTTCTGAAGCATTTTTAAACATCACCAGAATTCCGAGAACAATGGAAGAGTTCCAAAGCATTTTTAAACTTCAGCGGAATTCCGGGAACAATGGAAGAGTTTCGAAGCATTTTTAAACTTCAACGGAATTGCGAGAGCAATGGAAAAGTTCCAAAGCATTTTTAAACTTCAGCAGAATTCTGAGAACAATGGAAGAGTTCAGAAGCATTTTTAAACGTCAGCGGAATTCCGAGAACAATGGAAGAGTTCCGAAGCATTTTTAAACTTCAGTGGAATTCCGAGAACAATGGAAGAGTTCTGAAGGATTTTTAAACTTCACCAGAATTACTAGAACAATGGAAGAGTTCCGAAGCATTATTAAACTTCAGCGGAATTCCAAGAACAATCGGAGAGTTCCGAAGCATTTTTAAACTTCAGTGGAAATCTGAGAACAATGGAAGAGTTCTGACGGATTTTTAAACTTCAGCAGAATTCCTAGAACAATGGAAGAGTTCCGAAGCATTTTTGAACTTCAGCGGAATTACGAGAACAATGGAAATGTTCCGAAGCATTTTTAAACTTCAGCGGAATTCCGATAACAATGGAAGAGTTCCAAAAGTATTTTTAAACTTCAGCGGAATTCCGAGAACAATGGAAGAGTTCTGAAGCATTTTTAAACATCACCAGAATTCCGAGAACAATGGAAGAGTTCCAAAGCATTTTTAAACTTCAGCAGAATTCCGAGAACAATGGAAGAGTTCAGAAGCATTTTTAAACGTCAGCGGAATTCCGAGAACAAAGGAAAAGTTCCGAATAATTTTTAAACTTCACCGGAATTCCGAGAACAATCAAAGAGTTCCGAAGCATTTTTAAACTTCAGTGGAATTCCGAGAACAATGGAAATGTTCCAAAGCATTTTTAAACTTCAGTGGAATTCCGATAACAATGGAAAAGTTCCAAAGTATTTTTAAACTTCAGTGGAATTCCGAAAACAATGGAAGAGTTCCGAAGCATTTTTAAACTTCAGCGGAATTCCGGGAACAATGGAAGAGTTTCGAAGCATTTTTAAACTTCAGCGGAATTGCGAGAACAATGGAAAAGTTCCAAAGCATTTTTAAACTTCAGCAGAATTCTGAGAACAATGGAAGAGTTCAGAAGCATTTTTAAACGTCAGTGGAATTCCGAGAACAATGGAAGAGTTCCGAAGCATTTTTAAACTTCAGTGGAATTCCGAGAACAATGGAAGAGTTCTGAAGGATTTTTAAACTTCAGCAGAATTACTAGAACAATGCAAGAGTTCCGAAGCATTTTTAAACTTTAGCGGAATTCCGAGAACAATGGAAGAGTTCCGAAGCATTTTTAAACTTCAGCAGAATTCCGAGAACAATGAAAGAGTTCCGAAGCATTTTTAAACTTCAGTGGAATTCCGAGAACAATGGAAGAGTTCTGACGGATTTTTAAACTTCAGCAGAATTACTAGAACAATGGAAGAGTTCCGAAGCATTATTAAACTTCAGCGTAATTCCGAGAACAATGGAAATGTTCCGAAGCATTGTTAAACTTCAGCTGAATTCCGGGAACAATTTAAGAGTTCCGAAGCATTTTTAAACTTCAGCGGAATTCTGAGAACAATGGAAGAGTTCTGACGGATTTTTAAACTTCAGCAGAATTCCTAGAACAATGGAAGAGTTCCGAAGCATTTTTGAACTTCAGCGGAATTCCGAGAACAATGGAAGAGTTCCGAAGTATTGTTAAACTTCAGCGGAATTCCGATAACAATGGAAGAGTTCCAAAAGTATTTTTAAACTTCAGCGGAATTCCGAGAACAATGGAAGAGTTTTGAAGCATTTTTAAACATCACCAGAATTCCGTGAACAATGGAAGAGTTCCAAAGCATTTTTAAACTTCAGCAGAATTCCGGGAACAATGGAAGAGTTCAGAAGCATTTCTAAATGTCAGCGGAATTCCGAGAACAATGGAAGAGTTCCGAATAATTTTTAAACTTCAGCGGAATTCCGAGAACAATCGAAGAGTTCCGAAGAATTTTTAAACTTCACTGGAACTCCGAGAACAATGGAAGAGTTCTGAAGCATTTTTAAACATCACCAGAATTCCGAGAACAATGGAAGAGTTCCAAAGCATTTTTAAACTTCAGCGGAATTCCGGGAACAATGGAAGAGTTTCGAAGCATTTTTAAACTTCAACGGAATTGCGAGAGCAATGGAAAAGTTCCAAAGCATTTTTAAACTTCAGCAGAATTCTGAGAACAATGGAAGAGTTCAGAAGCATTTTTAAACGTCAGCGGAATTCCGAGAACAATGGAAGAGTTCCGAAGCATTTTTAAACTTCAGTGGAATTCCGAGTACAATGGAAGAGTTCTGAAGGATTTTTAAACTTCACCAGAATTACTAGAACAATGGAAGAGTTCCGAAGCATTATTAAACTTCAGCGGAATTCCAAGAACAATCGGAGAGTTCCGAAGCATTTTTAAACTTCAGTGGAATTCTGAGAACAATGGAAGAGCTCTGACGGATTTTTAAACTTCAGCAGAATTCCTAGAACAATGGAAGAGTTCCGAAGCATTTTTGAACTTCAGCGGAATTACGAGAACAATGGAAATGTTCCGAAGCATTTTTAAACTTCAGCGGAATTCCGATAACAATGGAAGAGTTCCAAAAGTATTTTTAAACTTCAGCGGAATTCCGAGAACAATGGAAGAGTTCTGAAGCATTTTTAAACATCACCAGAATTCCGAGAACAATGGAAGAGTTCCAAAGCATTTTTAAACTTCAGCAGAATTCCGAGAACAATGGAAGAGTTCAGAAGCATTTTTAAACGTCAGCGGAATTCCGAGAACAAAGGAAGAGTTCCGAATAATTTTTAAACTTCACCGGAATTCCGAGAACAATCAAAGAGTTCCGAAGCATTTTTAAACTTCAGTGGAATTCCGAGAACAATGGAAATGTTCCAAAGCATTTATAAACTTCAGCGGAATTCCGATAACAATGGAAAAGTTCCAAAGTATTTTTAAACTTCAGTGGAATTCCGAAAACAATGGAAGAGTTCCGAAGCATTTTTAAACTTCAGCGGAATTCCGGGAACAATGGAAGAGTTTCGAAGCATTTTTAAACTTCAGCGGAATTGCGAGAACAATGGAAAAGTTCCAAAGCATTTTTAAACTTCAGCAGAATTCTGAGAACAATGGAAGAGTTCAGAAGCATTTTTAAACGTCAGCGGAATTCCGAGAACAATGGAAGAGTTCCGAAGCATTTTTAAACTTCAGTGGAATTCCGAGAACAATGGAAGAGTTCTGAAGGATTTTTAAACTTCAGCAGAATTACTAGAACAATGGAAGAGTTCCGAAGCATTTTTAAACTTTAGCGGAATTCCGAGAACAATGGAAGAGTTCCGAAGCATTTTTAAACTTCAGCAGAATTCCGAGAACAATGGAAGAGTTCCGAAGCATTATTAAACTTCAGCGTAATTCCGAGAACAATGGAAATGTTCCGAAGTATTTTTAAACTTCAGCAGAATTCCGAGAACAATGGAAGAGTTCCGAAGCATTGTTAAACTTCAGCGGAATTCCGGGAACAATTTAAGAGTTCCGAAGCATTTTTAAACTTCAGCGGAATTCTGAGAACAATGTAAGAGTTCTGACGGATTTTTAAACTTCAGCAGAATTCCTAGAACAATGGAAGAGTTCCGAAGCATTTTTGAACTTCAGCGGAATTCCGAGAACAATGGAAGAGTTCCGAAGTATTGTTAAACTTCAGCGGAATTCCGATAACAATGGAAGAGTTCCAAAAGTATTTTTAAACTTCAGCGGAATTCCGAGAACAATGGAAGAGTTCTGAAGCATTTTTAAACATCACCAGAATTCCGTGAACAATGGAAGAGTTCCAAAGCATTTTTTAACTTCAGCAGAATTCCAAGAACAATGGAAGAGTTCAGAAGCATTTTTAAATGTCAGCGGAATTCCGAGAACAATGGAAGAGTTCCGAATAATTTTTAAACTTCAGCGGAATTCCGAGAACAATCGAAGAGTTCCGAAGAATTTTTAAACTTCAGTGGAACTCCGAGAACAATGGAAGAGTTCTGAAGCATTTTTAAACATCACCAGAATTCCGAGAACAATGGAAGAGTTCCAAAGCATTTTTAAACTTCAGCGGAATTCCGGGAACAATGGAAGAGTTTCGAAGCATTTTTAAACTTCAACGGAATTGCGAGAGCAATGGAAAAGTTCCAAAGCATTTTTAAACTTCAGCAGAATTCTGAGAACAATGGAAGAGTTCAGAAGCATTTTTAAACGTCAGCAGAATTCCGAGAACAATGGAAGAGTTGAGAAGCATTTTTAATCTTCAGTGGAATTCCGAGAACAATGGAAGAGTTGTGAAGGATTTTTAAACTTCACCAGAATTACTAGAACAATGGAAGAGTTCCGAAGCATTATTAAACTTCAGCGGAATTCCGAGAACAATGGAAATGTTTCGAAGTATTTTTAAACTTCAGCAGAATTCCGAGAACAATGGAAGAGTTCCGAAGCATTGTTAAACTTCAGCGGAATTCCGGGAACAATGGAAGAGTTCCGAAGCATTTTTAAACTTCAGCGGAATTCTGAGAACAATGGAAGAGTTCTGACGGATTTTTAAACTTCAGCAGAATTCCTAGAACAATGGAAGAGTTCCGAAGCATTTTTGAACTTCAGCGGAATTACGAGAACAATGGAAATGTTCCGAAGCATTTTTAAACTTCAGCAGAATTCCGATAACAATGGAAGAGTTCAAAAAGGATTTTTAAACTTCAGCGGAATTCCGAGAACAATGAAAGAGTTCTGAAGCATTTTTAAACATCACCAGAATTCCGAGAACAATGGAATAGTTCCAAAGCATTTTTAAACTTCAGCAGAATTCCGAGAACAATGGAAGAGTTCAGAAGCATTTTTAAACGTCAGCGGAATTCCGAGAAAAATGGAAGAGTTCCGAATAATTTTTAAACTTCAGCGGAATTCCGAGAACAATGGAAGAGTTCCGAAGCATTTTTAAACTTCAGTGGAATTCTGAGAACAATGGAAGAGTTCTGAAGGATTTTTAAACTTCAGTAGAATTCCTAGAACAATGGAAGAGTTCCGAAACATTTTTAAACTTCAGCGGAATTCCGAGAACAATCAAAGAGTTCCGAAGCATTTTTTAACGTCAGTGGAATTCCAATAACAATGGTAGAGTTCCGAAGCATTTTTAAACTTCAGCAGAATTCCCAGAACAATGGAAGAGTTCTGAAGCATTTTTAAACTTCAGTGGAATTCCGACAACAATGGAAGAGTTCTGAAGCATTTTATACTTCAGCGGAATTTTCGATAACAATGGAAGAGTTCCGAAGCATTATTAAACTTTAGCAGAATTCCAAGAACAATGGAAGAGTTCCGAAGCATGTTTAAATGTCATCGGAATTCCGAGAACAATGGAAGCCTTCCAAAGCATTTTTAAACTTCAGCAGCATTCCGAGAACAATGGAAGAGTTCAGAAGCATTTTTAAACGTCAGCGGAATTCCGAGAACAATGGAAGAGTTCCGAATCATTTTTAAACTTCAGCGGAATTCCGAGAACAATGGAAGAGTTCCGAAGCATTTTTAAACTTCAGTGGAATTCTGAGAACAATGGATGAGTTCTGAAGGATTTTTTAACTTCAGCAGTATTCCGAGAACAATGGAAGAGTTCTGAAGCATTTTTAAACTTCAGCAGAATTGCGAGAACAATGGAAGAGTTCCAAAGCACTTTTAAACTTCAGCAGAATTCCAAGAACAATGTAAGAGTTCCGAAGCATTTTTAAACTTCAGCAGAATTCCGAAAACAATGGAAGAGTTCCAAAGCATTTTTAAACGTCAGTGGAATTCCAATAACAATGGAAGAGTTCCGAAGCATTTTTAAACTTCAGCAGAATTCCCAGAACAATGGAAGAGTTCCGAAGCATTTTTAAACTTCAGAGGAATTCCAAGAACAATAGAAGAGTTCTGAAGCATTTTTAAACTTCAGCGGAATTTTCGATAACAATGGAAGAGTTCCGAAGCATTATTAAACTTTAGCAGAATTCCAAGAACAATGGAAGAGTTCCGAAGCATGTTTAAATGTCATCGGAATTCTGAGAACAATGGAAGAGTTCGAAAGCATTTTTAAACTTCAGCAGCATTCCGAGAACAATGGAAGAGTTCAGAAGCATTTTTAAACGTCAGCGGAATTCCGAGAACAATGGAAGAGTTCCGAATCATTTTTAAACTTCAGCGGAATTCCGAGAACAATGGAAGAGTTCCGAAGCATTTTTAAACTTCAGTGGAATTCCGAGAACAATGGAAGAGTTCTGAAGGATTTTTAAACTTCAGCGGAATTCCGAGAACAATGGAAATGTTCCAAAGCATTTATAAACTTCAGCGGAATTCCGATAACAATGGAAAAGTTCCAAAGTATTTTTAAACTTCAGTGGAATTGCGAAAACAATGGAAGAGTTCCGAAGCATTTTTAAACTTCAGCGGAATTCCGGGAACAATGGAAGAGTTTCGAAGCATTTTTAAACTTCAGCGGAATTGAGAGAACAATGGAAAAGTTCCAAAGCATTTTTAAACTTCAGCAGAATTGTGAGAACAATGGAAGAGTTCAGAAGCATTTTTAAACGTCAGCGGAATTCCGAGAACAATGGAAGAGTTCCGAAGCATTTTTAAACTTCAGTGGAATTCCGAGAACAATGGAAGAGTTCCGAAGCATTTCTAAACTTCAGTGGAATTCCGAGAACAATGGAAGAGTTCTGAAGGATTTTTAAACTTCACCAGAATTACTAGAACAATGGAAGAGTTCCAAAGCATTATTAAACTTCAGCGGAATTCCGAGAACAATGGAAATGTTCCGAAGAATTTTTAAACTTCAGCAGAATTCCGAGAACAATGGAAGAGTTCCGAAGCATTGTTAAACTTCAGCGGAATTCCGGGAACAATGGAAGAGTTCCGAAGCATTTTTAAACTTCAGCGGAAATCTGAGAACAATGGAAGAGTTCTGGCGGATTTTTAAACTTCAGCAGAATTCCTAGAACAATGGAAGAGTTCCGAAGCATTCTTGAACTTCAGCGGAATTGCAAGAACAATGGAAAAGTTCCAAAGCATTTTTAAACTTCAGCAGAATTCTGAGAACAATGGAAGAGTTCAGAAGCATTTTTAAACGTCAGCGGAATTCCGAGAGCAATGGAAGAGTTCCGAAGCATTTTTAAACTTCAGTGGAATTCCGAGAACAATGGAAGAGTTCCGAAGCATTTTTAAACTTCAGTGGAATTCCGAGAACAATGGAAGAGTTCTGAAGGATTTTTAAACTTCACCAGAATTACTAGAACAATGGAAGAGTTCCAAAGCATTATTAAACTTCAGCGGAATTCCGAGAACAATGGAAATGTTCCGAAGAATTTTTAAACTTCAGCAGAATTCCGAGAACAATGGAAGAGTTCCGAAGCATTTTTAAACTTCAGCGGAATTCTGAGAACAATGGAAGAGTTCTGGCAGATTTTTAAACTTCAGCAGAATTCCTAGAACAATGGAAGAGTTCCGAAGCATTTTTGAACTTCAGCGCAATTCCGAGAACAATGGAAGAGTTCCGAAGCATTGTTAAACTTCAGCGGAATTCCGAGAACAATCGGAGAGTTCCGAAGCATTTTTAAACTTCAGTGGAATTCTGAGAACAATGGAAGAGTTCTGACGGATTTTTAAACTTCAGCAGAATTCCTAGAACAATGGAAGAGTTCCGAAGCATTTTTGAACTTCAGCGGAATTACGAAAACAATGGAAATGTTCCGAAGCATTTTTAAACTTCAGCGGAATTCCGATAACAATGGAAGAGTTACAAAAGTATTTTTAAACTTCAGCGGAATTCCGAGAACAATGGAAGAGTTCTGAAGCATTTTTAAACATCACCAGAATTCCGAGAACAATGGAAGATTTCCAAAGCATTTTTAAACTTCAGCAGAATTCCGAGAACAATGGAAGAGTTCAGAAGCATTTTTAAACATCAGCGGAATTCCGAGAACAAAGGAAGAGTTCCGAATAATTTTTAAACTTCACCGGAATTCCGAGAACAATGAAAGAGTTCCGAAGCATTTTTAAACTTCAGTGGAATTCCGAGAACAATGGAAATGTTCCAAAGCATTTATAAACTTCAGCGGAATTCCGATAACAATGGAAAAGTTCCAAAGTATTTTTAAACTTCAGTGGAATTCCAAAAACAATGGAATAGTTCCGAAGCATTTTTAAACTTCAGCGGAATTGCGAGAACAATGGAAAAGTTCCAAAGCATTTTTAAACTTCAGCAGAATTCTGAGAACAATGGAAGAGTTCAGAAGCATTTTTAAACGTCAGCGGAATTCCGAGAACAATGGAAGGGTTCCGAAGCATTTTTAAACTTCAGTGGAATTCCGAGAACAATGGAAGAGTTCTGAAGGATTTTTAAACTTCAGCAGAATTACTAGAACAATGGAAGAGTTCCGAAGCATTTTTAAACTTTAGCGGAATTCCGAGAACAATGGAAGAGTTCCGAAGCATATTTAAACTTCAGCAGAATTCCGAGAACAATGAAAGAGTTCCGAAGCATTTTTAAACTTCAGTGGAATTCCGAGAACAATGGAAGAGTTCTGACGGATTTTTAAACTTCAGCAGAATTACTAGAACAATGGAAGAGTTCCGAAGCATTATTAAACTTCAGCGTAATTCCGAGAACAATGGAAATGTTCCGAAGTATTTTTAAACTTCAGCAGAATTCCGAGAACAATGGAAGAGTTCCGAAGCATTGTTAAACTTCAGCGGAATTCCGGGAACAATTTAAGAGTTCCGAAGCATTTTTAAACTTCAGCGGAATTCTGAGAACAATGGAAGAGTTCTGATGGATTTTTAAACTTCAGCAGAATTCCTAGAGCAATGGAAGAGTTCCGAAGCATTTTTGAACTTCAGCGGAATTCCGAGAACAATGGAAGAGTTCCGAAGTATTGTTAAACTTCAGCGGAATTCCGAGAACAATCGAAGAGTTCTGAAGCATTTTTAAACTTCAGTGGAATTCTGAGAACAATGGAAGAGTTCTGACGGATTTTTAAACTTCAGCAGAATTCCTAGAACATTGGAAGAGTTCCGAAGCATTTTTGAACTTCAGCGGAACTACGAGAACAATGGAAATGTTACAAAGCATTTTTAAACTTCAGCGGAATTCCGATAACAATGGAAGAGTTCCAAAAGTATTTTTAAACTTCAGCGGAATTCCGAGAACAATGGAAGAGTTCTGAAGCATTTTTAAACATCACCAGAATTCCGAGAACAATGGAAGAGTTCCAAAGCATTTTTAAACTTCAGCAGAATTCCGAGAACAATGGAAGAGTTCAGAAGCATTTTTAAATGTCAGCGGAATTCCGAGAACAATGGAAGAGTTCCGAATAATTTTTAAACTTCAGCGGAATTCCGAGAACAATCGAAGAGTTCCGAAGAATTTTTAAACTTCAGTGGAATTCCGAGAACAATGGAAGAATTCTGAAGCATTTTTAAACATCACCAGAATTCCGAGAACAATGGAAGAGTTCCAAAGCATTTTTAAACTTCAGCGGAATTCCGGGAACAATGGAAGAGTTTCGAAGCATTTTTAAACTTCAACGGAATTGCGAGAGCAATGGAAAAGTTCCAAAGCATTTTTAAACTTCAGCAGAATTCTGAGAACAATGGAAGAGTTCAGAAGCATTTTTAAACGTCAGCGGAATTCCGAGAACAATGGAAGAGTTCCGAAGCATTTTTAAACTTCAGTGGAATTCCGAGAACAATGGAAGAGTTCTGAAGGATTTTTAAACTTCACCAGAATTACTAGAACAATGGAAGAGTTCCGAAGCATTATTAAACTTCAGCGGAATTCCGAGAACAATGGAAATGTTTCGAAGTATTTTTAAACTTCAGCAGAATTCCGAGAACAATGGAAGAGTTCCGAAGCATTGTTAAACTTCAGCGGAATTCCCGGAACAATGGAAGAGTTCCGAAGCATTTTTAAACTTCAGCGGAATTCTGAGAACAATGGAAGAGTTCTGACGGATTTTTAAACTTCAGCAGAATTCCTAGAACAATGGAAGAGTTCCGAAGCATTTTTGAACTTCAGCGGAATTCCGAGAACAATGGAAGAGTTCCGAAGTATTGTTAAACTTCAGCGGAATTCCGAGAACAATGGAAGAGTTCCGAAGCATTTTTAAACTTCAGTGGAATTCTGAGAACAATGGAAGAGTTCTGACGGATTTTTAAACTTCAGCAGAATTCCTAGAACAATGGAAGAGTTCCGAAGCATTTTTGAACTTCAGCGGAATTACGAGAACAATGGAAATGTTCCGAAGCATTTTTAAACTTCAGCGGAATTCCGATAACAATGGAAGAGTTCAAAAAGTATTTTTAAACTTCAGCGGAATTCCGAGAACAATGAAAGAGTTCTGAAGCATTTTTAAACATCACCAGAATTCCGAGAACAATGGAAGAGTTCCAAAGCATTTTTAAACTTCAGCAGAATTCCGAGAACAATGGAAGAGTTCAGAAGCATTTTTAAACGTCAGCGGAATTCCGAGAAAAATGGAAGAGTTCCGAATAATTTTTAAACTTCAGCGGAATTCCGAGAATAATGGAAGAGTTCCGAAGCATTTTTAAACTTCAGTGGAATTCTGAGAACAATGGAAGAGTTCTGAAGGATTTTTAAACTTCAGTAGAATTCCTAGAACAATGGAAGAGTTCCGAAGCATTTTTAAACTTCAGCGGAATTCCGAGAACAATCAAAGTGTTCCGAAGCATTTTTAAACTTCAGTGGAATTCCGAGAACAATGGAAGAGTTCTGAAGGATTTTTAAACTTCAGCAGAATTCCTAGAACAATGGAAGAGTTCTGAAGCATTTCTACCCTTCAGCGGAATTCCGAGAACAATGGAAATGTTCTGAAGGATTTTTAAACTTCAGCAGAATTTCTAGAACAATGGATGAGTTCCGAAGCATTTTAAAACTTCAGCGGAATTCCGAGAACAATGGAAATGTTCTGAAGCATTTTTAAACTTCAGCAGAATTCCGATAACAATGGAAGAGTTCCAAAGTATTTTTAAGCTTCAGCGGAATTGCAAGAAAAATGGAAGAGTTCCGAAGCATTTTTAAACTTCAGCGGAATTCCGGGAACAATGGAAGAGTTCCAAAGCATTTTTAAACTTCAGCGGAATTGCGAGCACAATGGAAGAGTTCTGAAGGATTTTTAAACTTCAGCACAATTACTAGAACAATGGAATAGTTCCGAAGCATTTTTAAACTTCAGTGGAATTCCAAGAACAATGGAAATGTTCCGAAGCATTTTTAAGCTTCAGCGGAATTCCAAGAACAATGGAAGAGTTCCAAAGTATTTTTAAACTTCAGCGGAATTCCAAGAACAATGGAAGAGTTCCGAAGCATTTTTAAACTTCAGCGGAATTCCGGGAACAATGGAAGAGTTCCAAAGCATTTTTAAACTTCAGCAGAATTGCGAGAACAATGGAAGAGTTCCAAAGCACTTTTAAACTTCAGCAGAATTCCAAGAACAATGGAAGAGTTCCGAAGCATTTTTAAACTTCAGCAGTATTCCGAAAACAATGGAAGAGTTCCAAAGTATTTTTAAACGTCAGCGGAATTCCAAGAACAATGGAAGAGTTCCGAAGCATTTTTAAACTTCAGCGGAATTCCGGGAACAATGGAAGAGTTCCGAAGCATTTTTAAGCTTCAGCAGAATTGCGAGAACAATGGAAAAGTTCCAAAGCACTTTTAAACTTCAGCAGAATTCCAAGAACAATGGAAGAGTTCCGAAGCATTTTTAAACTTCAGCAGAATTCCGAAAACAATGAAAGAGTTCCAAAGCATTTTTTAACGTCAGTGGAATTCCAATAACAATGGAAGAGTTCCGAAGCATTTTTAAACTTCAGCAGAATTCCCAGAACAATGGAAGAGTTCCGAATCATTTTTAAACTTCATTGGAATTCCGACAACAGTGGAAGAGTTCTGAAGCATTTTAAACTTCAGCGGAATTTTCGATAACAATGGAAGAGTTCCGAAGCATTATTAAACTTTAGCAGAATTCCAAGAACAATGGAAGAGTTCCGAAGCATGTTTAAATGTCATCGGAATTCCGAGAACAATGGAAGCCTTCCAAAGCATTTTTAAACTTCAGCAGCATTCCGAGAACAATGGAAGAGTTCAGAAGCATTTTTAAACGTCAGCGGAATTCCGAGAACAATGGAAGAGTTCCGAATCATTTTTAAAATTCAGCGGAATTCCGAGAACAATGGAAGAGTTCCGAAGCATTTTTAAACTTCAGTGGAATTCTGAGAACAATGGATGAGTTCTGAAGGATTTTTTAACTTCAGCAGTATTCCGAGAACAATGGAAGAGTTCTGAAGCATTTTTAAACTTCAGCAGATTTGCGAGAACAATGGAAGAGTTCCAAAGCACTTTTAAACTTGAGCAGAATTCCAAGAACAATGTAAGAGTTCCGAAGCATTTTTAAACTTCAGCAGAATTCCGAAAACAATGGAAGAGTTCCAAAGCATTTTTAAACGTCAGTGGAATTCCAATAACAATGGAAGAGTTCCGAAGCATTTTTAAACTTCAGCAGAATTCCCAGAACAATGGAAGAGTTCCGAAGCATTTTTAAACTTCAGAGGAATACCAAGAACAATAGAAGAGTTCTGAAGCATTTTTAAACTTCAGCGGAATTTTCGATAACAGTGGAAGAGTTCCGAAGCAATATTAAACTTTAGCAGAATTCCAAGAACAATGGAAGCGTTCCGAAGCATGTTTAAATGTCATCGGAATTCCGAGAACAATGGAAGAGTTCGAAAGCATTTTTAAACTTCAGCAGCATTCCGAGAACAATGGAAGAGTTCAGAAGCATTTTTAAACGTCAGCGGAATTCCGAGAACAATGGAAGAGTTCCGAATCATTTTTAAACTTCAGCGGAATTCCGAGAACAATGTAAGAGTTCCGAAGCATTTTTAAACTTCAGTGGAATTCCGAGAACAATGGAAGAGTTCTGAAGGATTTTTAAACTTCAGCGGAATTCCGAGAACAATGGAAATGTTGCAAAGCATTTATAAACTTCAGTGGAATTCCGATAACAATGGAAAAGTTCCAAAGTATTTTTAATCTTCAGTGGAATTCCGAAAACAATGGAAGAGTTCCGAAGCATTTTTAAACTTCAGCGGAATTCCAGGAACAATGGAAGAGTTTCGAAGCATTTTTAAACTTCAGCGGAATTGCGAGAACAATGGAAAAGTTCCAAAGCATTTTTAAACTTCAGCAGAATTCTGAGAACAATGGAAGAGTTCAGAAGCATTTTTAAACGTCAGCGGAATTCCGAGAACAATGGAAGAGTTCCGAAGCATTTTTAAACTTCAGCAGAATTCCGAGAACAATGGAAGAGTTCCGAAGCATTGTTAAACTTCAGCGGAATTCCGGGAACAATGGAAGAGTTCCGAAGCATTTTTAAACTTCAGCGGAATTCTGAGAACAATGGAAGAGTTCTGGCGGATTTTTAAACTTCAGCAGAATTCCTAGAACAATGGAAGAGTTCCGAAGCATTTTTGAACTTCAGCGCAATTCCGAGAACAATGGAAGAGTTCCGAAGCATTGTTAAACTTCAGCGGAATTGCGAGAACAATCGGAGAGTTCCGAAGCATTTTTAAACTTCAGTGGAATTCTGAGAACAATGGAAGAGTTCTGATGGATTTTTAAACTTCAGCAGAATTCCTAGAACAATGGAAGAGTTCCGAAGCATTTTTGAACTTCAGCGGAATTACGAAAACAATGGAAATGTTCCGAAGCATTTTTAAACTTCAGCGGAATTCCGATAACAATGGAAGAGTTCCAAAAGTATTTTTAAACTTCAGCGGAATTCCGAGAACAATGGAAGAGTTCTGAAGCATTTTTAAACATCACCAGAATTCCGAGAACAATGGAAGAGTTCCAAAGCATTTTTAAACTTCAGCAGAATTCCGAGAACAATGGAAGAGTTCAGAAGCATTTTTAAACGTCAGCGGAATTCCGAGAACAAAGGAAGAGTTCCGAATAATTTTTAAACTTCACCGGAATTCCGAGAACAATCAAAGAGTTCCGAAGCATTTTTAAACTTCAGTGGAATTCCGAGAACAATGGAAATGTTCCAAAGCATTTATAAACTTCAGCGGAATTCCGATAACAATGGAAAAGTTCCAAAGTATTTTTAAACTTCAGTGGAATTCCGAAAACAATGGAAGAGTTCCGAAGCATTTTTAAACTTCAGCGGAATTCCGGGAACAATGGAAGAGTTTCGAAGCATTTTTAAACTTCAGCGGAATTGCGAGAACAATGGAAAAGTTCCAAAGCATTTTTAAACTTCAGCAGAATTCTGAGAACAATGGAAGAGTTCAGAAGCATTTTTAAACGTCAGCGGAATTCCGAGAACAATGGAAGAGTTCCGAAGCATTTTTAAACTTCAGTGGAATTCCGAGAACAATGGAAGAGTTCTGAAGGATTTTTAAACTTCAGCAGAATTACTAGAACAATGGAAGAGTTCCGAAGCATTTTTAAACTTTAGCGGAATTCCGAGAACAATGGAAGAGTTCCGAAGCATATTTAAACTTCAGCAGAATTCCGAGAACAATGAAAGAGTTCCGAAGCATTTTTAAACTTCAGTGGAATTCCGAGAACAATGGAAGAGTTCTGACGGATTTTTAAACTTCAGCAGAATTACTAGAACAATGGAAGAGTTCCGAAGCATTATTAAACTTCAGCGTAATTCCGAGAACAATGGAAATGTTCCGAAGTATTTTTAAACTTCAGCAGAATTCCGAGAACAATGGAAGAGTTCCGAAGCATTGTTAAACTTCAACGGAATTCCGGGAACAATTTAAGAGTTCCGAAGCATTTTTAAACTTCAGCGGAATTCTGAGAACAATGGAAGAGTTCTGACGGATTTTTAAACTTCAGCAGAATTCCTAGAGCAATGGAAGAGTTCCGAAGCATTTTTGAACTTCAGCGGAATTCCGAGAACAATGGAAGAGTTCCGAAGTATTGTTAAACTTCAGCGGAATTCCGAGAACAATCGAAGAGTTCTGAAGCATTTTTAAACTTCAGTGGAATTCTGAGAACAATGGAAGAGTTCTGACGGATTTTTAAACTTCAGCAGAATTCCTAGAACATTGGAAGAGTTCCGAAGCATTTTTGAACTTCAGCGGAACTACGAGAACAATGGAAATGTTCCGAAGCATTTTTAAACTTCAGCGGAATTCCGATAACAATGGAAGAGTTCCAAAAGTATTTTTAAACTTCAGCGGAATTCCGAGAACAATGGAAGAGTTCTGAAGCATTTTTAAACATCACCAGAATTCCGAGAACAATGGAAGAGTTCCAAAGCATTTTTAAACTTCAGCAGAATTCCGAGAACAATGGAAGAGTTCAGAAGCATTTTTAAACGTCAGCGGAATTCTGAGAACAATGGAAGAGTTCCGAATAATTTTTAAACTTCAGCGGAATTCCGAGAACAATCGAAGAGTTCCGAAGAATTTTTAAACTTCAGTGGAATTCCGAGAACAATGGAAGAGTTCTGAAGCATTTTTAAACATCACCAGAATTCCGAGAACAATGGAAGAGTTCCAAAGCATTTTTAAACTTCAGCGGAATTCCGAGAACAATGGAAGAGTTCCGAAGCATTTTTAAACTTCAGTGGAATTCCGAGAACAATGGAAGAGTTCTGAAGGATTTTTAAACTTCACCAGAATTACTAGAAAAATGGAAGAGTTCCGAAGCATTATTAAACTTCAGCGGAAGTCCGAGAACAATGGAAATGTTTCGAAGTATTTTTAAACTTCAGCAGAATTCCGAGAACAATGGAAGAGTTCCGAAGCATTGTTAAACTTCAGCGGAATTCCGGGAACAATGGAAGAGTTCCGAAGCATTTTTAAACTTCAGCGGAATTCTGAGAACAATGGAAGAGTTCTGACGGATTTTTAAACTTCAGCAGAATTCCTAGAACAATGGAAGAGTTCCGAAGCATTTTTGAACTTCAGCGGAATTCCGAGAACAATGGAAGAGTTCCGAAGTATTGTTAAACTTCAGCGGAATTCCGAGAACAATCGAAGAGTTCCGAAGCATTTTTAAACTTCAGTGGAATTCTGAGAACAATGGAAGAGTTCTGACGGATTTTTAAACTTCAGCAGAATTCCGAGAACAATGGAAGAGTTCCGAAGCATTTTTAAACTTCAGTGGAATTCTGAGAACAATGGAAGAGTTCTGAAGGATTTTTAAACTTCAGTAGAATTCCTAGAACAATGGAAGAGTTCCGAAGCATTTTTAAACTTCAGCGGAATTCCGAGAACAATCAAAGAGTTCCGAAGCATTTTTAAACTTCAGTAGAATTCCGAGAACAATGGAAGAGTTCTGAAGGATTTTTAAACTTCAGCAGAATTCCTAGAACAATGGAAGAGTTCTGAAGCATTTCTACCCTTCAGCGGAATTCCGAGAACAATGGAAATGTTCTGAAGGATTTTTAAACTTCAGCAGAATTTCTAGAACAATGGATGAGTTCCGAAGCATTTTAAAACTTCAGCGGAATTCCGAGAACAATGGAAATGTTCTGAAGCATTTTTAAACTTCAGCAGAATTCCGATAACAATGGAATAGTTCCGAAGCATTTTTGAACTTCAGCGGAATTACGAAAACAATGGAAATGTTCCGAAGCATTTTTAAACTTCAGCGGAATTCCGATAACAATGGAAGAGTTCCAAAAGTATTTTTAAACTTCAGCGGAATTCCGAGAACAATGGAAGAGTTCTGAAGCATTTTTAAACATCACCAGAATTCCGAGAACAATGGAAGAGTTCCAAAGCATTTTTAAACTTCAGCAGAATTCCGAGAACAATGGAAGAGTTCAGAAGCATTTTTAAACGTCAGCGGAATTCCGAGAACAAAGGAAGAGTTCCGAATAATTTTTAAACTTCACCGGAATTCCGAGAACAATCAAAGAGTTCCGAAGCATTTTTAAACTTCAGTGGAATTCCGAGAACAATGGAAATGTTCCAAAGCATTTATAAACTTCAGCGGAATTCCGATAACAATGGAAAAGTTCCAAAGTATTTTTAAACTTCAGTGGAATTCCGAAAACAATGGAAGAGTTCCGAAGCATTTTTAAACTTCAGCGGAATTCCGGGAACAATGGAAGAGTTTCGAAGCATTTTTAAACTTCAGCGGAATTGCGAGAACAATGGAAAAGTTCCAAAGCATTTTTAAACTTCAGCAGAATTCTGAGAACAATGGAAGAGTTCAGAAGCATTTTTAAACGTCAGCGGAATTCCGAGAACAATGGAAGAGTTCCGAAGCATTTTTAAACTTCAGTGGAATTCCGAGAACAATGGAAGAGTTCTGAAGGATTTTTAAACTTCAGCAGAATTACTAGAACAATGGAAGAGTTCCGAAGCATTTTTAAACTTTAGCGGAATTCCGAGAACAATGGAAGAGTTCCGAAGCATATTTAAACTTCAGCAGAATTCCGAGAACAATGAAAGAGTTCCGAAGCATTTTTAAACTTCAGTGGAATTCCGAGAACAATGGAAGAGTTCTGACGGATTTTTAAACTTCAGCAGAATTACTAGAACAATGGAAGAGTTCCGAAGCATTATTAAACTTCAGCGTAATTCCGAGAACAATGGAAATGTTCCGAAGTATTTTTAAACTTCAGCAGAATTCCGAGAACAATGGAAGAGTTCCGAAGCATTGTTAAACTTCAACGGAATTCCGGGAACAATTTAAGAGTTCCGAAGCATTTTTAAACTTCAGCGGAATTCTGAGAACAATGGAAGAGTTCTGACGGATTTTTAAACTTCAGCAGAATTCCTAGAGCAATGGAAGAGTTCCGAAGCATTTTTGAACTTCAGCGGAATTCCGAGAACAATGGAAGAGTTCCGAAGTATTGTTAAACTTCAGCGGAATTCCGAGAACAATCGAAGAGTTCTGAAGCATTTTTAAACTTCAGTGGAATTCTGAGAACAATGGAAGAGTTCTGACGGATTTTTAAACTTCAGCAGAATTCCTAGAACATTGGAAGAGTTCCGAAGCATTTTTGAACTTCAGCGGAACTACGAGAACAATGGAAATGTTCCGAAGCATTTTTAAACTTCAGCGGAATTCCGATAACAATGGAAGAGTTCCAAAAGTATTTTTAAACTTCAGCGGAATTCCGAGAACAATGGAAGAGTTCTGAAGCATTTTTAAACATCACCAGAATTCCGAGAACAATGGAAGAGTTCCAAAGCATTTTTAAACTTCAGCAGAATTCCGAGAACAATGGAAGAGTTCAGAAGCATTTTTAAACGTCAGCGGAATTCTGAGAACAATGGAAGAGTTCCGAATAATTTTTAAACTTCAGCGGAATTCCGAGAACAATCGAAGAGTTCCGAAGAATTTTTAAACTTCAGTGGAATTCCGAGAACAATGGAAGAGTTCTGAAGCATTTTTAAACATCACCAGAATTCCGAGAACAATGGAAGAGTTCCAAAGCATTTTTAAACTTCAGCGGAATTCCGAGAACAATGGAAGAGTTCCGAAGCATTTTTAAACTTCAGTGGAATTCCGAGAACAATGGAAGAGTTCTGAAGGATTTTTAAACTTCACCAGAATTACTAGAAAAATGGAAGAGTTCCGAAGCATTATTAAACTTCAGCGGAAGTCCGAGAACAATGGAAATGTTTCGAAGTATTTTTAAACTTCAGCAGAATTCCGAGAACAATGGAAGAGTTCCGAAGCATTGTTAAACTTCAGCGGAATTCCGGGAACAATGGAAGAGTTCCGAAGCATTTTTAAACTTCAGCGGAATTCTGAGAACAATGGAAGAGTTCTGACGGATTTTTAAACTTCAGCAGAATTCCTAGAACAATGGAAGAGTTCCGAAGCATTTTTGAACTTCAGCGGAATTCCGAGAACAATGGAAGAGTTCCGAAGTATTGTTAAACTTCAGCGGAATTCCGAGAACAATCGAAGAGTTCCGAAGCATTTTTAAACTTCAGTGGAATTCTGAGAACAATGGAAGAGTTCTGACGGATTTTTAAACTTCAGCAGAATTCCGAGAACAATGGAAGAGTTCCGAAGCATTTTTAAACTTCAGTGGAATTCTGAGAACAATGGAAGAGTTCTGAAGGATTTTTAAACTTCAGTAGAATTCCTAGAACAATGGAAGAGTTCCGAAGCATTTTTAAACTTCAGCGGAATTCCGAGAACAATCAAAGAGTTCCGAAGCATTTTTAAACTTCAGTAGAATTCCGAGAACAATGGAAGAGTTCTGAAGGATTTTTAAACTTCAGCAGAATTCCTAGAACAATGGAAGAGTTCTGAAGCATTTCTACCCTTCAGCGGAATTCCGAGAACAATGGAAATGTTCTGAAGGATTTTTAAACTTCAGCAGAATTTCTAGAACAATGGATGAGTTCCGAAGCATTTTAAAACTTCAGCGGAATTCCGAGAACAATGGAAATGTTCTGAAGCATTTTTAAACTTCAGCAGAATTCCGATAACAATGGAATAGTTCCGAAGCATTTTTAAACTTCAGTGGAATTCCAAGAACAATGGAAATGTTCCGAAGCATTTTTAAACTTCAGCGGAATTCCGAGAACAATGGAAGAGTTCCAAAGTATTTTTAAACTTCAGCGGAATTCCAAGAACAATGGAAAAGTTCCGAAGCATTTTTAAACTTCAGCGGAATTCCGGGAATAATGGAAGAGTTCCAAAGCATTTTTAAACTTCAGCAGAATTGCGAGAACAATGGAAGAGTTCCAAAGCACTTTTAAACTTCAGCAGAATTCCAAGAACAATGGAAGAGTTCCGAAGCATTTTTAAACTTCAGCAGAATTCCGAAAACAATGGAAGAGTTCCAAAGTATTTTTAAACGTCAGCGGAATTCCAAGAACAATGGAAGAGTTCTGAAGCATTTTTAAACTTCAGCGGAATTCCGGGAACAATGGAAGAGTTCCGAAGCATTTTTAAGCTTCAGCAGAATTGCGAGAACAATGGAAGAGTTCCAAAGCACTTTTAAACTTCAGCAGAATTCCAAGAACAATGGAAGAGTTCCGAAGCATTTTTAAACTTCAGCAGAATTCCGAAAACAATGAAAGAGTTCCAAAGCATTTTTTAACGTCAGTGGAATTCCAATAACAATGGAAGAGTTCCGAAGCATTTTTAAACTTCAGCAGAATTCCCAGAACAATGGAAGAGTTCCGAAGCATTTTTAAACTTCAGTGGAATTCCGACAACAATGGAAGAGTTCTGAAGCATTTTATACTTCAGCGGAATTTTCGATAACAATGGAAGAGTTCCGAAGCATTATTAAACTTTAGCAGAATTCCAAGAACAATGGAAGAGTTCCGAAGCATGTTTAAATGTCATCGGAATTCCGAGAACAATGGAAGCCTTCCAAAGCATTTTTAAACTTCAGCAGCATTCCGAGAACAATGGAAGAGTTCAGAAGCATTTTTAAACGTCAGTGGAATTCCGAGAACAATGGAAGAGTTCCGAATCATTTTTAAACTTCAGCGGAATTCCGAGAACAATGGAAGAGTTCCGAAGCATTTTTAAACTTCAGTGGAATTCTGAGAACAATGGATGAGTTCTGAAGGATTTTTTAACTTCAGCAGTATTACGAGAACAATGGAAGAGTTCTGAAGCATTTTTAAACTTCAGCAGAATTGCGAGAACAATGGAAGAGTTCCAAAGCACTTTTAAACTTCAGCAGAATTCCAAGAACAATGTAAGAGTTCCGAAGCATTTTTAAACTTCAGCAGAATTCCAAAAACAATGGAAGAGTTCCAAAGCATTTTTAAACGTCAGTGGAATTCCAATAACAATGGAAGAGTTCCGAAGCATTTTTAAACTTCAGCAGAATTCCCAGAAAAATGGAAGAGTTCCGAAGCATTTTTAAACTTCAGAGGAATTCCAAGAACAATAGAAGAGTTCTGAAGCATTTTTAAACTTCAGCGGAATTTTCGATAACAATGGAAGAGTTCCGAAGCATTATTAAACTTTAGCAGAATTCCAAGAACAATGGAAGAGTTCCGAAGCATGTTTAAATGTCATCGGAAATCCGAGAACAATGGAAGAGTTCGAAAGCATTTTTAAACTTCTGCAGCATTCCGAGAACAATGGAAGAGTTCAGAAACATTTTTAAACGTCAGCGGAATTCCGAGAACAATGGAAGAGTTCCGAATCATTTTTAAACTTCAGCGGAATTCCGAGAACAATGGAAGAGTTCCGAAGCATTTTTAAACTTCAGTGGAATTCCGAGAACAATGGAAGAGTTCTGAAGGATTTTTAAACTTCAGCGGAATTCCGAGAACAATGGAAATGTTCCAAAGCATTTATAAACTTCAGCGGAATTCCGATAACAATGGAAAAGTTCCAAAGTATTTTTAAACTTCAGTGGAATTCCGAAAACAATGGAAGAGTTCCGAAGCATTTTTAAACTTCAGCGGAATTCCGGGAACAAAGGAAGAGTTTCGAAGCATTTTTAAACTTCAGCGGAATTGCGAGAACAATGGAAAAGTTCCAAAGCATTTTTAAACTTCAGCAGAATTCTGAGAACAATGGAAGAGTTCAGAAGCATTTTTAAACGTCAGCGGAATTCCGAGAACAATGGAAGAGTTCCGAAGCATTTTTAAACTTCAGTGGAATTCCGAGAACAATGGAAGAGTTCCGAAGCATTTTTAAACTTCAGTGGAATTCCGAGAACAATGGAAGAGTTCTGAAGGATTTTTAAACTTCACCAGAATTACTAGAACAATGGAAGAGTTCCAAAGCATTATTAAACTTCAGCGGAATTCCGAGAACAATGGAAATGTTCCGAAGAATTTTTAAACTTCAGCAGAATTCCGAGAACAATGGAACAGTTCCGAAGCATTGTTAAACTTCAGCGGAATTCCGGGAACAATGGAAGAGTTCCGAAGCATTTTTAAACTTCAGCGGAATTCTGAGAACAATGGAAGAGTTCCGAAGCATTGTTAAACTTCAGCGGAATTCCGAGAACAATCGGAGAGTTCCGAAGCATTTTTAAACTTCAGTGGAATTCTGAGAACAATGGAAGAGTTCTGGCGGATTTTTAAACTTCAGCAGAATTCCTAGAACAATGGAAGAGTTCCGAAGCATTTTTGAACTTCAGCGCAATTCCGAGAACAATGGAAGAGTTCCGAAGCATTGTTAAACTTCAGCGGAATTCCGAGAACAATCGGAGAGTTCCGAAGCATTTTTAAACTTCAGTGGAATTCTGAGAACAATGGAAGAGTTCTGACGGATTTTTAAACTTCAGCAGAATTCCTAGAACAATGGAAGAGTTCCGAAGCATTTTTGAACTTCAGCGGAATTACGAGAAAAATGGAAATGTTCCGAAGCATTTTTAAACTTCAGTGGAATTCCGATAACAATGGAAGAGTTCCAAAAGTATTTTTAAACTTCAGCGGAATTCCGAGAACAATGGAAGAGTTCTGAAGCATTTTTAAACATCACCAGAATTCCGAGAACAATGGAAGAGTTCCAAAGCATTTTTAAACTTCAGCAGAATTCCGAGAACAATGGAAGAGTTCAGAAGCATTTTTAAACGTCAGCGGAATTCCGAGAACAAAGGAAGAGTACCGAATAATTTTTAAACTTCACCGGAATTCCGAGAACAATCAAAGAGTTCCGAAGCATTTTTAAACTTCAGTGGAATTCCGAGAACAATGGAAATGTTCCAAAGCATTTATAAACTTCAGCGGAATTCCGATAACAATGGAAAAGTTCCAAAGTATTTTTAAACTTCAGTGGAATTCCGAAAACAATGGAAGAGTTCCGAAGCATTTTTAAACTTCAGTGGAATTCCGGGAACAATGGAAGAGTTTCGAAGCATTTTTAAACTTCAGCGGAATTGCGAGAACAATGGAAAAGTTCCAAAGCATTTTTAAACTTCAGCAGAATTCTGAGAACAATGGAAGAGTTCAGAAGCATTTTTAAACGTCAGCGGAATTCTGAGAACAATGGAAGAGTTCCGAAGCATTTTTAAACTTCAGTGGAATTCCGAGAACAATGGAAGAGTTCTGAAGGATTTTTAAACTTCAGCAGAATTACTAGAACAATGGAAGAGTTCCGACGCATTTTTAAACTTTAGCGGAATTCCGAGAACAATGGAAGAGTTCCGAAGCATATTTAAACTTCAGCAGAATTCCGAGAACAATGAAAGAGTTCCGAAGCATTTTTAAACTTCAGTGGAATTCCGAGAACAATGGAAGAGTTCTGACGGATTTTTAAACTTCAGCAGAATTACTAGAACAATGGAAGAGTTCCGAAGTATTATTAAACTTCAGCGTAATTCCGAGAACAATGGAAATGTTCCGAAGTATTTTTAAACTTCAGCAGAATTCCGAGAACAATGGAAGAGTTCCGAAGCATTGTTAAACTTCAGCGGAATTCCGGGAACAATTTAAGAGTTCCGAAGCATTTTTAAACTTCAGCGGAATTCTGAGAACAATGGAAGAGTTCTGACGGATTTTTAAACTTCAGCAGAATTCCTAGAGCAATGGAAGAGTTCCGAATCATTTTTGAACTTCAGCGGAATTCCGAGAACAATGGAAGAGTTCCGAAGTATTGTTAAACTTCAGCGGAATTCCGAGAACAATCGAAGAGTTCCGAAGCATTTTTAAACTTCAGTGGAATTCTGAGAACAATGGAAGAGTTCTGACGGATTTTTAAACTTCAGCAGAATTCCTAGAACATTGGAAGAGTTCCGAAGCATTTTTGAACTTCAGCGGAACTACAAGAACAATGGAAATGTTCCGAAGCATTTTTAAACTTCAGCGGAATTCCGATAACAATGGAAGAGTTCCAAAAGTATTTTTAAACTTCAGTGGAATTCCGAGAACAATGGAAGAGTTCCGAAGCATTTTTAAACATCACCAGAATTCCGAGAACAATGGAAGAGTTCCAAAGCATTTTTAAACTTCAGCGGAATTGCGAGCACAATGGAAGAGTTCTGAAGGATTTTTAAACTTCAGCAGAATTACTAGAACAATGGAATAGTTGCGAAGCATTTTTAAACTTCAGTGGAATTCCAAGAACAATGGAAATGTACCGAAGCATTTTTAAACTTCAGCGGAATTCCGGGAACAATGGAAGAGTTCCAAAGTATTTTTAAACTTCAGCGGAATTCCAAGAACAATGGAAGAGTTCCGAAGCATTTTTAAACTTCAGCGGAATTCCGGGAATAATGGAAGAGTTCCAAAGCATTTTTAAACTTCAGCAGAATTGCGAGAACAATGGAAGAGTTCCAAAGCACTTTTAAACTTCAGCAGAATTCCAAGAACAATGGAAGAGTTCCGAAGCATTTTTAAACTTCAGCAGAATTCCGAAAACAATGGAAGAGTTCCAAAGTATTTTTAAACGTCAGCGGAATTCCAAGAACAATGGAAGAGTTCCGAAGCATTTTTAAACTTCAGCGGAATTCCGGGAACAATGGAAGAGTTCCAAAGCATTTTTAAGCTTCAGCAGAATTGCGAGAACAATGGAAGAGTTCCAAAGCACTTTTAAACTTCAACAGAATTCCAAGAACAATGGAAGAGTTCCGAAGCATTTTTAAACTTCAGCAGAATTCCGAAAACAATGAAAGAGTTCCAAAGCATTTTTTAACGTCAGTGGAATTCCAATAAAAATGGAAGAGTTCCGAAGCATTTTTAAACTTCAGCAGAATTCCCAGAACAATGGAAGAGTTCCAAAGCATTTTTAAACTTCAGTGGAATTCCGACAACAATGGAAGAGTTCTGAAGCATTTTAAACTTTAGCAGAATTCCAAGAACAATGGAAGAGTTCCGAAGCATGTTTAAATGTCATCGGAATTCCGAGAACAATGGAAGCCATATAAAGCATTTTTAAACTTCAGCAGCATTCCGAGAACAATGGAAGAGTTCAGAAGCATTTTTAAACGTCAGCGGAATTCCGAGAACAATGGAAGAGTTCCGAATCATTTTTAAACTTCAGCGGAATTCCGAGAACAATGGAAGAGTTCCGAAGCATTTTTAAACTTCAGTGGAATTCTGAGAACAATCGATGAGTTCTGAAGGATTTTTTAACTTCAGCAGTATTCCGAGAACAATGGAAGAGTTCTGAAGCATTTTTAAACTTCAGCAGAATTGCGAGAACAATGGAAGAGTTCCAAAGCACTTTTAAACTTCAGCAGAATTCCAAGAACAATGTAAGAGTTCCGAAGCATTTTTAAACTTCAGCAGAATTCCGAAAACAATGGAAGAGTTCCAAAGCATTTTTAAACGTCAGTGGAATTCCAATAACAATGGAAGAGTTCCGAACCATTTTTAAACTTCAGCAGAATTCCCAGAACAATGGAAGAGTTCCGAAGCATTTTTAAACTTCAGAGGAATTCCAAGAACAATAGAAGAGTTCTGAAGCATTTTTAAACTTCAGCGGAATTTTCGATAACAATGGAAGAGTTCCGAAGCATTATTAAACTTTAGCAGAATTCCAAGAACAATGGAAGAGTTCCGAAGCATGTTTAAATGTCATCGGAATTCCGAGAACAATGGAAGAGTTCGAAAGCATTTTTAAACTTCAGCAGCATTCCGAGAACAATGGAAGAGTTCAGAAGCATTTTTAAACGTCAGCGGAATTCCGAGAACAATGGAAGAGTTCCTAATCATTTTTAAACTTCAGCGGAATTCCGAGAACAATGGAAGAGTTCCGAAGCATTTTTAAACTTCAGTGGAATTCCGAGAACAATGGAAGAGTTCTGAAGGATTTTTAAACTTCAGCGGAATTCCGAGAACAATGGAAATGTTCCAAAGCATTTATAAACTTCAGCGGAATTCCGATAACAATGGAAAAGTTCCAAAGTATTTTTAAACTTCAGTGGAATTCCGAAAACAATGGAAGAGTTCCGAAGCATTTTTAAACTTCAGCGGAATTCCGGGAACAATGGAAGAGTTTCGAAGCATTTTTAAACTTCAGCGGAATTGCGAGAACAATGGAAAAGTTCCAAAGCATTTTTAAACTTCAGCAGAATTCTGAGAACAATGGAAGAGTTCAGAAGCATTTTTAAACGTCAGCGGAATTCCGAGAACAATGGAAGAGTTCCGAAGCATTTTTAAACTTCAGTGGAATTCCGAGAACAATGGAAGAGTTCTGAAGGATTTTTAAACTTCACCAGAATTACTAGAACAATGGAAGAGTTCCAAAGCATTATTAAACTTCAGCGGAATTCCGAGAACAATGGAAATGTTCCGAAGAATTTTTAAACTTCAGCAGAATTCCGAGAACAATGGAACAGTTCCGAAGCATTGTTAAACTTCAGCGGAATTCCGGGAACAATGGAAGAGTTCCGAAGCATTTTTAAACTTCAGCGGAATTCTGAGAACAATGGAAGAGTTCTGGCGGATTTTTAAACTTCAGCAGAATTCCTAGAACAATGGAAGAGTTCCGAAGCATTTTTGAACTTCAGCGCATTTCCGAGAACAATGGAAGAGTTCCGAAGCATTGTTAAACTTCAGCGGAATTCCGAGAACAATCGGAGAGTTCCGAAGCATTTTTAAACTTCAGTGGAATTCTGAGAACAATGGAAGAGTTCTGACGGATTTTTAAACTTCAGCAGAATTCCTAGAACAATGGAAGAGTTCCGAAGCATTTTTGAACTTCAGCGGAATTACGAGAACAATGGAAATGTTCCGAATCATTTTTAAACTTCAGTGGAATTCCGATAACAATGGAAGAGTTTCAAAAGTATTTTTAAACTTCAGCGGAATTCCGAGAACAATGGAAGAGTTCTGAAGCATTTTTAAACATCACCAGAATTCCGAGAACAATGGAAGAGTTCCAAAGCATTTTTAAACTTCAGCAGAATTCCGAGAACAATGGAAGAGTTCAGAAGCATTTTTAAACGTCAGCGGAATTCCGAGAACAAAGGAAGAGTTCCGAATAATTTTTAAACTTCACCGGAATTCCGAGAACAATCAAAGAATTCCGAAGCATTTTTAAACTTCAGTGGAATTCCGAGAACAATGGAAATGTTCCAAAGCATTTATAAACTTCAGCGGAATTCCGATAACAATGGAAAAGTTCCAAAGTATTTTTAAACTTCAGTGGAATTCCGAAAACAATGGAAGAGTTCCGAAGCATTTTTAAACTTCAGTGGAATTCCGGGAACAATGGAAGAGTTTCGAAGCATTTTTAAACTTCAGCGGAATTGCGAGAACAATGGAAAAGTTCCAAAGCATTTTTAAACTTCAGCAGAATTCTGAGAACAATGGAAGAGTTCAGAAGCATTTTTAAACGTCAGCGGAATTCCGAGAACAATGGAAGAGTTCCGAAGCATTTTTAATCTTCAGTGGAATTCCGAGAACCATGGAAGAGTTCTGAAGGATTTTTAAACTTCAGCAGAATTACTAGAACAATGTAAGAGTTCCGAAGCATTTTTAAACTTTAGCGGAATTCCGAGAACAATGGAAGAGTTCCGAAGCATATTTAAACTTCAGCACAATTCCGAGAACAATGAAAGAGTTCCGAAGCATTTTTAAACTTCAGTGGAATTCCGAGAACAATGGAAGAGTTCTGACGGATTTTTAAACTTCAGCAGAATTACTAGAACAATGGAAGAGTTCCGAAGTATTATTAAACTTCAGCGTAATTCCGAGAACAATGGAAATGTTCCGAAGTATTTTTAAACTTCAGCAGAATTCCGAGAACAATGGAAGAGTTCCGAAGCATTGTTAAACTTCAGCGGAATTCCAGGAACAATTTAAGAGTTCCGAAGCATTTTTAAACTTCAGCGGAATTCTGAGAACAATGGAAGAGTTCTGACGGATTTTTAAACTTCAGCAGAATTCCTAGAGCAATGGAAGAGTTCCGAAGCATTTTTGAACTTCAGCGGAATTCCGAGAACAATGGAAGAGTTCCGAAGTATTGTTAAACTTCAGCGGAATTCCGAGAACAATCGAAGAGTTACGAAGCATTTTTAAACTTCAGTGGAATTCTGAGAACAATGGAAGAGTTCTGACGGATTTTTAAACTTCAGCAGAATTCCTAGAACATTGGAAGAGTTCCGAAGCATTTTTGAACTTCAGCGGAACTACGAGAACAATGGAAATGTTCCGAAGCATTTTTAAACTTCAGCGGAATTCCGATAACAATGGAAGAGTTCCAAAAGTATTTTTAAACTTCAGTGGATTTCCGAGAACAATGGAAGATTTCTGAAGCATTTTTAAACATCACCAGAATTCCGAGAACATTGGAAGAGTTCCAAAGCATTTTTAAACTTCAGCAGAATTCCGAGAACAATGGAAGAGTTCAGAAGCATTTTTAAACGTCAGCGGAATTCCGAGAACAATGGAAGAGTTCCGAATAATTTTTAAACTTCAGCGGAATTCCGAGAACAATCGAAGAGTTCCGAAGAATTTTTAAACTTCAGTGGAATTCTGAGAACAATGGAAGAGTTCTGAAGGATTTTTTAACTTCAGCAGAATTCCTAGAACAATGGAAGAGTTCCGAAGCATTTTTAAACTTCAGCGGAATTCCGAGAACAATGGAAATGTTCCAAAGCATTTTTAAACTTCAGCGGAATTCCGATAACAATGGAAAAGTTCCAAAGTATTTTTAAACTTCAGTGGAATTCTGAAAACAATGGAAGAGTTCCGAAGCATTTTTAAACTTCAGCGTAATTCCGGGAACAATGGAAGAGTTTCGAAGCATTTTTAAACTTCAGCGGAATTGCGAGAACAATGGAAAAGTTCCTAAGCATTTTTAAACTTCAGTAGAATTCTGAGAACAATGGAAGAGTTCCGAAGCATTTTTAAACTTCAGTGGAATTCCGAGAACAATGGAAGAGTTCTGAAGCATTGTTAAATTTCAGCGGAATTCCGAGAACAATCAAAGAGTTCCGAAGCATTTTTAAACTTCAGTGGAATTCTGAGAACAATGGAAGAGTTCTGACGGATTTTTAAACTTCAGCAGAATTCCTAGAACAATGGAAGAGTTCCGAAGCATTTTTGAACTTCAGCGGAATTACGAGAACAATGGAAATGTTCCGAAACATTTTTAAACTTCAGTGGAATTCCGATAACAATGGAAGAGTTCCAAAAGTATTTTTAAACTTCAGCGGAATTCCGAAAACAATGGAAGAGTTCTGAAGTATTTTTAAACATCACCAGAATTCCGAGAACAATGGAAGAGTTCCAAAGCATTTTTAAACTACAGCAGAATTCCGAGAACAATGGAAGAGTTCAGAAGCATTTTTAAACGTCAGCGGAATTCCGAGAACAATGGAAGAGTTCCGAATAATTTTTAAACTTCAGCGGAATTCCGAGAACAATCGAAGAGTTCCGAAGCATTTTTAAACTTCAATGGAATTCCGAGAACAATGGAAGAGTTCTGAAGGATTTTTAAACTTCAATAGAATTCCTAGAACAATGGAAGAGTTCCAAAGCATTTTTAAACTTCAGCGGAATTCCGAGAACAATAAAAGAGTTCTGACGCATTTTTAAACTTCAGTGGAATTCCGAGAACAATGGAAGAGTTCTGAAGGATTTTTAAACTTCAGCAGAATTCCTCGAACAATGGAAGAGTTCTGAAGCATTTGTACCCTTCAGCGGAATTGCGAGAACAATGGAAATGTTCTGAAGGATTTTTAAACTTCAGCAGAATTCCTAGAACAATGGATGAGTTCCAAAGCATTTTTAAACGTCAGTGGAATTCCAATAACAATGGAAGAGTTCTGAAGCATTTTTAAACTTCAGCAGAATTCCCAGAACAATGGAAGAGTTCCGAAGCATTTTTAAACTTCAGTGGAATTTAGACAACAATGGAAGAGTTCTGAAGCATTTTTAAACTTCAGCGGAATTTTCGATAACAAAGGAAGAGTTCCGAAGCATTATTAAACTTTAGCAGAATTCCAAGAACAATGGAAGAGATCCGAAGCATGTTTAAATGTCATCGGAATTCCGAGAACAATGGAAGAGTTCCAAAGCATTTTTAAACTTCAGCAGCATTCCGAGAACAATGGAAGAGTTCAGAAGCATTTTTAAACGTCAGCGGAATTCCGAGAACAAAGGAAGAGTTCCGAATCATTTTTAAACTTCAGCGGAATTCCGAGAACAATGGAAGAGTTTCGAAGCATTTTTAAACTTCAGTGGAATTCCGAGAACAATGGAAGAGTTCTGAAGGATTTTTAAACTTTAGCAGAATTCCTAGAACAATGGAAGAGTTCCGAAGCATTTTTAAACTTCAGCGGAATTCCGAGAACAATGGAAATGTTCCAAAGCATTTTTAAACTTCAGCGGAATTGCGATAACAATGGAAAAGTTCTAACGTATTTTTAAACTTCAGTGGAATTCCGAAAACAATGGAAGAGTTCCGAAGCATTTTTAAACTTCAGCGGAATTCCGGGAACAATGGAAGAGTTTCGATCATTTTTAAACTTCAGCGGAATTGCGAGAACAATGGAAAAGTTCCAAAGCATTTTTAAACTTCAGCAGAATTCTGAGTACAATGGAAGAGTTCCGAAGCATTTTTGAACTTCAGCGGAATTACGAGAACAATGGAAATGTTCCGAAGCATTTTTAAACTTCAGTGGAATTCCGATAACAATGGAAGAGTTCCAAAGCATCTTTAAACTACTGCAGAATTCCGAGAACAATGGAAGAGTTCAGAAGCATTTTTAAACGTCAGCGGAATTCCGAGAACAATGGAAGAGTTCCGAATAATTTTTAAACTTCAGTGGAATTCCGAGAACAATCGAAGAGTTCCGAAGCATTTTTAAACTTCAATGGAATTCTGAGAACAATGGAAGAGTTCTGAAGGATTTTTAAACTTCAGTAGAAATCCTAGAACAATGGAAGAGTTCCGAAGCATTTTTAAACTTCAGCGGAATTCCGAGAACAATCAAAGAGTTCTGAAGCATTTTTAAACTTCAGTGGAATTCCGAGAACAATGGAAGAGTTCTGAAGGATTTTTAAACTTCAGCAGAATTCCTAGAACAATGGAAGAGTTCTGAAGCATTTCTACCCTTCAGCGGAATTGCGAGAACAATGGAAATGTTCTGAAGGATTTTTAAATTTCAGCAGAATTCCAAGAACAATGGATGAGTTCCAAAGCATTTTTAAACGTCAGTGGAATTCCAATAACAATGGAAGAGTTCCGAAGCATTTTTAAACTTCAGCAGAATTCCCAGAACAATGGAAGAGTTCCGAAGCATTTTTAAACTTCAGTGGAATTCAGACAACAATGGAAGAGTTCTGAAGCATTTTTAAACTTCATCGGAATTTTCGATAACAAAGGAAGAGTTCCAAAGCATTATTAAACTTTAGCAGAATTCCAAGAACAATGGAAGAGATCCGAAGCATGTTTAAATGTCATCGGAATTCCGAGAACAATGGAAGAGTTCCAAAGCATTTTTAAACTTCAGCAGCATTCCGAGAACAATGGAAGAGTTCAGAAGCATTTTTAAACGTCAGCGGAATTCTGAGAACAAAGGAAGAGTTCCGAATCATTTTTAAACTTCAGCGGAATTCCGAGAACAATGGAAGAGTTCCAAAGCATTTTTAAACTTCAGTGGAATTCCGAGAACAATGGAAGAGTTCTGAAGGATTTTTAAACTTCAGCAGAATTCCTAGAACAATGGGAGAGTTCAGAAGCATTTTTAAACTTCAGCGGAATTCCGAGAACAATGGAAATGTTCCAAAGCATTTTTAAACTTCAGCGGAATTCCGATAACAATGGAAAAGTTCTAAAGTATTTTTAAACTTCAGTGGAATTCCGAAAACAATGGAAGAGTTCCGAAGCATTTTTAAACTTCAACGGAATTCCGGGAACAATGGAAGAGTTTCATAGCATTTTTAAACTTCAGCGGAATTGCGAGAACAATGGAAAAGTTCCAAAGCATTTTTAAACTTCAGCAGAATTCTGAGAACAGTGGAAGAGTTCAGAAGCATTTTTAAACGTCAGCGGAATTCCGAGAACAATGGAAGAGTTCCGAAGCATTGTTAAACTTCAGTGGAATTCCGAGAACAATGGAACAGTTCTGAAGGATTTTTAAACTTCAGCAGAATTACTAGAACAATGGAAGAGTTCCGAAGCATTTTTAAACTTTAGCGGAATTCCGAGAACAATGGAAGAGTTCCGAAGCATTTTTAAACTTCAGCAGAATTCCGAGGACAATGGAAGAGTTCCCAAGCATTGTTAAACTTCAGCGGAATTCCGGGAACAATGGAAGAGTTCCGAAGCATTTTTAAACTTCAGCGGAATTCTGAGAACAATGGAAGAGTTCTGACGGATTTTTAAACTTCAACAGAATTCCTAGAACAAGGGAAGAGTTCCGAAGCATTTTTGAACTTCAGCGGAATTCCGAGAACAATGGAAGAGTTCCGAAGCATTGTTAAACTTCAGCGGAATTCCGAGAACAATCGAAGAGTTCGGAAGCATTTTTAAACTTCAGTGGAATTCTGAGAACAATGGAAGAGTTCTGACGGATTTTTAAACTTCAGCAGAATTCCGAGAACAATGGAAGTGTTCCGAAGCATTTTTGAACTTCAGCGGAATTGCGAGAACAATGGAAATGTTCCGAAGCATTTTTAAACTTCAGCGGAATTCCGATAACAATGGAAGAGTTCCAAAAGTATTTTTAAACTTCAGCGGAATTCCGAGAACAATGGAAGAGTTCTGAAGCATTTTTAAACATCACCAGAATTCCGAGAACAATGGAAGAGTTCCAAAGAATTTTTAAACTTCAGCAGAATTCCGAGAACAATGGAAGAGTTCAGAAGCATTTTTAACGTCAGCGGAATTCCGAGAACAATGGAAGAGTTCCGAATAATTTTTAAACTTCAGCGGAATTCCGAGAACAATCGAAGAGTTCCGAAGCATTTTTAAACTTCAGTGGAATTCCGAGAACAATGGAAGAGTTCTGAAGGATTTTTAAACTTCAGTATAATTCCTAGAACAATGGAAGAGTTCCGAAGCATTTTTAAACTTCAGCGGAATTCCGAGAACAATCAAAGAGTTCCGAAGCATTTTTAAACTTCAGTGGAATTCCGAGAACAATGGAAGAGTTCTGAAGGATTTTTAAACTTCAGCAGAATTCCAAGAACAATGGAAGAGTTCTGAAGCATTTCTACCCTTCAGCGGAATTCCGAGAACAATGGAAATGTTCTGAAGGATTTTTAAACTTCAGCAGAATTCCTAGAACAATGGATGAGTTCTGAAGCATTTTTAAACTTCAGCGGAATTCCGAGAACAATGGAAATGTTCTGAAGCATTTTTAAACTTCAGCAGAATTCCGATAACAATGGAAGAGTTCAGAAGCATTTTTAAACGTCAGCGGAATTCCGAGAACAATGGAAGAGTTCCGAAGCATTTTTAAACTTCAGTGGAATTCCGAGAACAATGGAAGAGTTCTGAAGGATTTTTAAACTTCACCAGAATTACTAGAACAATGGAAGAGTTCCAAAGCATTATTAAACTTCAGCGGAATTCCGAGAACAATGGAAATGTTCCGAAGAATTTTTAAACTTCAGCAGAATTCCGAGAACAATGGAACAGTTCCGAAGCATTGTTAAACTTCAGCGGAATTCCGGGAACAATGGAAGAGTTCCGAAGCATTTTTAAACTTCAGCGGAATTCTGAGAACAATGGAAGAGTTCTGGCGGATTTTTAAACTTCAGCAGAATTCCTAGAACAATGGAAGAGTTCCGAAGCATTTTTGAACTTCAGCGCATTTCCGAGAACAATGGAAGAGTTCCGAAGCATTGTTAAACTTCAGCGGAATTCCGAGAACAATCGGAGAGTTCCGAAGCATTTTTAAACTTCAGTGGAATTCTGAGAACAATGGAAGAGTTCTGACGGATTTTTAAACTTCAGCAGAATTCCTAGAACAATGGAAGAGTTCCGAAGCATTTTTGAACTTCAGCGGAATTACGAGAACAATGGAAATGTTCCGAATCATTTTTAAACTTCAGTGGAATTCCGATAACAATGGAAGAGTTTCAAAAGTATTTTTAAACTTCAGCGGAATTCCGAGAACAATGGAAGAGTTCTGAAGCATTTTTAAACATCACCAGAATTCCGAGAACAATGGAAGAGTTCCAAAGCATTTTTAAACTTCAGCAGAATTCCGAGAACAATGGAAGAGTTCAGAAGCATTTTTAAACGTCAGCGGAATTCCGAGAACAAAGGAAGAGTTCCGAATAATTTTTAAACTTCACCGGAATTCCGAGAACAATCAAAGAATTCCGAAGCATTTTTAAACTTCAGTGGAATTCCGAGAACAATGGAAATGTTCCAAAGCATTTATAAACTTCAGCGGAATTCCGATAACAATGGAAAAGTTCCAAAGTATTTTTAAACTTCAGTGGAATTCCGAAAACAATGGAAGAGTTCCGAAGCATTTTTAAACTTCAGTGGAATTCCGGGAACAATGGAAGAGTTTCGAAGCATTTTTAAACTTCAGCGGAATTGCGAGAACAATGGAAAAGTTCCAAAGCATTTTTAAACTTCAGCAGAATTCTGAGAACAATGGAAGAGTTCAGAAGCATTTTTAAACGTCAGCGGAATTCCGAGAACAATGGAAGAGTTCCGAAGCATTTTTAATCTTCAGTGGAATTCCGAGAACCATGGAAGAGTTCTGAAGGATTTTTAAACTTCAGCAGAATTACTAGAACAATGTAAGAGTTCCGAAGCATTTTTAAACTTTAGCGGAATTCCGAGAACAATGGAAGAGTTCCGAAGCATATTTAAACTTCAGCACAATTCCGAGAACAATGAAAGAGTTCCGAAGCATTTTTAAACTTCAGTGGAATTCCGAGAACAATGGAAGAGTTCTGACGGATTTTTAAACTTCAGCAGAATTACTAGAACAATGGAAGAGTTCCGAAGTATTATTAAACTTCAGCGTAATTCCGAGAACAATGGAAATGTTCCGAAGTATTTTTAAACTTCAGCAGAATTCCGAGAACAATGGAAGAGTTCCGAAGCATTGTTAAACTTCAGCGGAATTCCAGGAACAATTTAAGAGTTCCGAAGCATTTTTAAACTTCAGCGGAATTCTGAGAACAATGGAAGAGTTCTGACGGATTTTTAAACTTCAGCAGAATTCCTAGAGCAATGGAAGAGTTCCGAAGCATTTTTGAACTTCAGCGGAATTCCGAGAACAATGGAAGAGTTCCGAAGTATTGTTAAACTTCAGCGGAATTCCGAGAACAATCGAAGAGTTACGAAGCATTTTTAAACTTCAGTGGAATTCTGAGAACAATGGAAGAGTTCTGACGGATTTTTAAACTTCAGCAGAATTCCTAGAACATTGGAAGAGTTCCGAAGCATTTTTGAACTTCAGCGGAACTACGAGAACAATGGAAATGTTCCGAAGCATTTTTAAACTTCAGCGGAATTCCGATAACAATGGAAGAGTTCCAAAAGTATTTTTAAACTTCAGTGGATTTCCGAGAACAATGGAAGATTTCTGAAGCATTTTTAAACATCACCAGAATTCCGAGAACATTGGAAGAGTTCCAAAGCATTTTTAAACTTCAGCAGAATTCCGAGAACAATGGAAGAGTTCAGAAGCATTTTTAAACGTCAGCGGAATTCCGAGAACAATGGAAGAGTTCCGAATAATTTTTAAACTTCAGCGGAATTCCGAGAACAATCGAAGAGTTCCGAAGAATTTTTAAACTTCAGTGGAATTCTGAGAACAATGGAAGAGTTCTGAAGGATTTTTTAACTTCAGCAGAATTCCTAGAACAATGGAAGAGTTCCGAAGCATTTTTAAACTTCAGCGGAATTCCGAGAACAATGGAAATGTTCCAAAGCATTTTTAAACTTCAGCGGAATTCCGATAACAATGGAAAAGTTCCAAAGTATTTTTAAACTTCAGTGGAATTCTGAAAACAATGGAAGAGTTCCGAAGCATTTTTAAACTTCAGCGTAATTCCGGGAACAATGGAAGAGTTTCGAAGCATTTTTAAACTTCAGCGGAATTGCGAGAACAATGGAAAAGTTCCTAAGCATTTTTAAACTTCAGTAGAATTCTGAGAACAATGGAAGAGTTCCGAAGCATTTTTAAACTTCAGTGGAATTCCGAGAACAATGGAAGAGTTCTGAAGCATTGTTAAATTTCAGCGGAATTCCGAGAACAATCAAAGAGTTCCGAAGCATTTTTAAACTTCAGTGGAATTCTGAGAACAATGGAAGAGTTCTGACGGATTTTTAAACTTCAGCAGAATTCCTAGAACAATGGAAGAGTTCCGAAGCATTTTTGAACTTCAGCGGAATTACGAGAACAATGGAAATGTTCCGAAACATTTTTAAACTTCAGTGGAATTCCGATAACAATGGAAGAGTTCCAAAAGTATTTTTAAACTTCAGCGGAATTCCGAAAACAATGGAAGAGTTCTGAAGTATTTTTAAACATCACCAGAATTCCGAGAACAATGGAAGAGTTCCAAAGCATTTTTAAACTACAGCAGAATTCCGAGAACAATGGAAGAGTTCAGAAGCATTTTTAAACGTCAGCGGAATTCCGAGAACAATGGAAGAGTTCCGAATAATTTTTAAACTTCAGCGGAATTCCGAGAACAATCGAAGAGTTCCGAAGCATTTTTAAACTTCAATGGAATTCCGAGAACAATGGAAGAGTTCTGAAGGATTTTTAAACTTCAATAGAATTCCTAGAACAATGGAAGAGTTCCAAAGCATTTTTAAACTTCAGCGGAATTCCGAGAACAATAAAAGAGTTCTGACGCATTTTTAAACTTCAGTGGAATTCCGAGAACAATGGAAGAGTTCTGAAGGATTTTTAAACTTCAGCAGAATTCCTCGAACAATGGAAGAGTTCTGAAGCATTTGTACCCTTCAGCGGAATTGCGAGAACAATGGAAATGTTCTGAAGGATTTTTAAACTTCAGCAGAATTCCTAGAACAATGGATGAGTTCCAAAGCATTTTTAAACGTCAGTGGAATTCCAATAACAATGGAAGAGTTCTGAAGCATTTTTAAACTTCAGCAGAATTCCCAGAACAATGGAAGAGTTCCGAAGCATTTTTAAACTTCAGTGGAATTTAGACAACAATGGAAGAGTTCTGAAGCATTTTTAAACTTCAGCGGAATTTTCGATAACAAAGGAAGAGTTCCGAAGCATTATTAAACTTTAGCAGAATTCCAAGAACAATGGAAGAGATCCGAAGCATGTTTAAATGTCATCGGAATTCCGAGAACAATGGAAGAGTTCCAAAGCATTTTTAAACTTCAGCAGCATTCCGAGAACAATGGAAGAGTTCAGAAGCATTTTTAAACGTCAGCGGAATTCCGAGAACAAAGGAAGAGTTCCGAATCATTTTTAAACTTCAGCGGAATTCCGAGAACAATGGAAGAGTTTCCAAGCATTTTTAAACTTCAGTGGAATTCCGAGAACAATGGAAGAGTTCTGAAGGATTTTTAAACTTTAGCAGAATTCCTAGAACAATGGAAGAGTTCCGAAGCATTTTTAAACTTCAGCGGAATTCCGAGAACAATGGAAATGTTCCAAAGCATTTTTAAACTTCAGCGGAATTGCGATAACAATGGAAAAGTTCTAAAGTATTTTTAAACTTCAGTGGAATTCCGAAAACAATGGAAGAGTTCCGAAGCATTTTTAAACTTCAGCGGAATTCCGGGAACAATGGAAGAGTTTCGATCATTTTTAAACTTCAGCGGAATTGCGAGAACAATGGAAAAGTTCCAAAGCATTTTTAAACTTCAGCAGAATTCTGAGTACAATGGAAGAGTTCCGAAGCATTTTTGAACTTCAGCGGAATTACGAGAACAATGGAAATGTTCCGAAGCATTTTTAAACTTCAGTGGAATTCCGATAACAATGGAAGAGTTCCAAAGCATCTTTAAACTACTGCAGAATTCCGAGAACAATGGAAGAGTTCAGAAGCATTTTTAAACGTCAGCGGAATTCCGAGAACAATGGAAGAGTTCCGAATAATTTTTAAACTTCAGTGGAATTCCGAGAACAATCGAAGAGTTCCGAAGCATTTTTAAACTTCAATGGAATTCTGAGAACAATGGAAGAGTTCTGAAGGATTTTTAAACTTCAGTAGAAATCCTAGAACAATGGAAGAGTTCCGAAGCATTTTTAAACTTCAGCGGAATTCCGAGAACAATCAAAGAGTTCTGAAGCATTTTTAAACTTCAGTGGAATTCCGAGAACAATGGAAGAGTTCTGAAGGATTTTTAAACTTCAGCAGAATTCCTAGAACAATGGAAGAGTTCTGAAGCATTTCTACCCTTCAGCGGAAATGCGAGAACAATGGAAATGTTCTGAAGGATTTTTAAATTTCAGCAGAATTCCAAGAACAATGGATGAGTTCCAAAGCATTTTTAAACGTCAGTGGAATTCCAATAACAATGGAAGAGTTCCGAAGCATTTTTAAACTTCAGCAGAATTCCCAGAACAATGGAAGAGTTCCGAAGCATTTTTAAACTTCAGTGGAATTCAGACAACAATGGAAGAGTTCTGAAGCATTTTTAAACTTCATCGGAATTTTCGATAACAAAGGAAGAGTTCCAAAGCATTATTAAACTTTAGCAGAATTCCAAGAACAATGGAAGAGATCCGAAGCATGTTTAAATGTCATCGGAATTCCGAGAACAATGGAAGAGTTCCAAAGCATTTTTAAACTTCAGCAGCATTCCGAGAACAATGGAAGAGTTCAGAAGCATTTTTAAACGTCAGCGGAATTCTGAGAACAAAGGAAGAGTTCCGAATCATTTTTAAACTTCAGCGGAATTCCGAGAACAATGGAAGAGTTCCAAAGCATTTTTAAACTTCAGTGGAATTCCGAGAACAATGGAAGAGTTCTGAAGGATTTTTAAACTTCAGCAGAATTCCTAGAACAATGGGAGAGTTCAGAAGCATTTTTAAACTTCAGCGGAATTCCGAGAACAATGGAAATGTTCCAAAGCATTTTTAAACTTCAGCGGAATTCCGATAACAATGGAAAAGTTCTAAAGTATTTTTAAACTTCAGTGGAATTCCGAAAACAATGGAAGAGTTCCGAAGCATTTTTAAACTTCAACGGAATTCCGGGAACAATGGAAGAGTTTCATAGCATTTTTAAACTTCAGCGGAATTGCGAGAACAATGGAAAAGTTCCAAAGCATTTTTAAACTTCAGCAGAATTCTGAGAACAGTGGAAGAGTTCAGAAGCATTTTTAAACGTCAGCGGAATTCCGAGAACAATGGAAGAGTTCCGAAGCATTGTTAAACTTCAGTGGAATTCCGAGAACAATGGAACAGTTCTGAAGGATTTTTAAACTTCAGCAGAATTACTAGAACAATGGAAGAGTTCCGAAGCATTTTTAAACTTTAGCGGAATTCCGAGAACAATGGAAGAGTTCCGAAGCATTTTTAAACTTCAGCAGAATTCCGAGGACAATGGAAGAGTTCCCAAGCATTGTTAAACTTCAGCGGAATTCCGGGAACAATGGAAGAGTTCCGAAGCATTTTTAAACTTCAGCGGAATTCTGAGAACAATGGAAGAGTTCTGACGGATTTTTAAACTTCAACAGAATTCCTAGAACAAGGGAAGAGTTCCGAAGCATTTTTGAACTTCAGCGGAATTCCGAGAACAATGGAAGAGTTCCGAAGCATTGTTAAACTTCAGCGGAATTCCGAGAACAATCGAAGAGTTCGGAAGCATTTTTAAACTTCAGTGGAATTCTGAGAACAATGGAAGAGTTCTGACGGATTTTTAAACTTCAGCAGAATTCCGAGAACAATGGAAGTGTTCCGAAGCATTTTTGAACTTCAGCGGAATTGCGAGAACAATGGAAATGTTCCGAAGCATTTTTAAACTTCAGCGGAATTCCGATAACAATGGAAGAGTTCCAAAAGTATTTTTAAACTTCAGCGGAATTCCGAGAACAATGGAAGAGTTCTGAAGCATTTTTAAACATCACCAGAATTCCGAGAACAATGGAAGAGTTCCAAAGAATTTTTAAACTTCAGCAGAATTCCGAGAACAATGGAAGAGTTCAGAAGCATTTTTAACGTCAGCGGAATTCCGAGAACAATGGAAGAGTTCCGAATAATTTTTAAACTTCAGCGGAATTCCGAGAACAATCGAAGAGTTCCGAAGCATTTTTAAACTTCAGTGGAATTCCGAGAACAATGGAAGAGTTCTGAAGGATTTTTAAACTTCAGTATAATTCCTAGAACAATGGAAGAGTTCCGAAGCATTTTTAAACTTCAGCGGAATTCCGAGAACAATCAAAGAGTTCCGAAGCATTTTTAAACTTCAGTGGAATTCCGAGAACAATGGAAGAGTTCTGAAGGATTTTTAAACTTCAGCAGAATTCCAAGAACAATGGAAGAGTTCTGAAGCATTTCTACCCTTCAGCGGAATTCCGAGAACAATGGAAATGTTCTGAAGGATTTTTAAACTTCAGCAGAATTCCTAGAACAATGGATGAGTTCTGAAGCATTTTTAAACTTCAGCGGAATTCCGAGAACAATGGAAATGTTCTGAAGCATTTTTAAACTTCAGCAGAATTCCGATAACAATGGAAGAGTTCCAAAGTATTTTTAAACTTCTGCGGAATTCCAAGAACAATGGAAGAGTTCCGAAGCATTTTTAAACTTCAGCGGAATTCCGGGAACAATGGAAGAGTTCCAATACATTTTTAAACTTCAGCGTAATTGCGAGCACAATGGAAGAGTTCCGAAGCATTTTTAAACTTCAGCGGAATTCCGAGAACAATGGAAATGTTCCAAAGCATTTTTAAACTTCAGCGGAATTGCGATAACAATGGAAAAGTTCTAAAGTATTTTTAAACTTCAGTGGAATTCCGAAAACAATGGAAGAGTTCCGAAGCATTTTTAAACTTCAGCGGAATTCCGGGAACAATGGAAGAGTTTCGATCATTTTTAAACTTCAGCGGAATTGCGAGAACAATGGAAAAGTTCCAAAGCATTTTTAAACTTCAGCAGAATTCTGAGTACAATGGAAGAGTTCCGAAGCATTTTTGAACTTCAGCGGAATTACGAGAACAATGGAAATGTTCCGAAGCATTTTTAAACTTCAGTGGAATTCCGATAACAATGGAAGAGTTCCAAAGCATCTTTAAACTACTGCAGAATTCCGAGAACAATGGAAGAGTTCAGAAGCATTTTTAAACGTCAGCGGAATTCCGAGAACAATGGAAGAGTTCCGAATAATTTTTAAACTTCAGTGGAATTCCGAGAACAATCGAAGAGTTCCGAAGCATTTTTAAACTTCAATGGAATTCTGAGAACAATGGAAGAGTTCTGAAGGATTTTTAAACTTCAGTAGAAATCCTAGAACAATGGAAGAGTTCCGAAGCATTTTTAAACTTCAGCGGAATTCCGAGAACAATCAAAGAGTTCTGAAGCATTTTTAAACTTCAGTGGAATTCCGAGAACAATGGAAGAGTTCTGAAGGATTTTTAAACTTCAGCAGAATTCCTAGAACAATGGAAGAGTTCTGAAGCATTTCTACCCTTCAGCGGAAATGCGAGAACAATGGAAATGTTCTGAAGGATTTTTAAATTTCAGCAGAATTCCAAGAACAATGGATGAGTTCCAAAGCATTTTTAAACGTCAGTGGAATTCCAATAACAATGGAAGAGTTCCGAAGCATTTTTAAACTTCAGCAGAATTCCCAGAACAATGGAAGAGTTCCGAAGCATTTTTAAACTTCAGTGGAATTCAGACAACAATGGAAGAGTTCTGAAGCATTTTTAAACTTCATCGGAATTTTCGATAACAAAGGAAGAGTTCCAAAGCATTATTAAACTTTAGCAGAATTCCAAGAACAATGGAAGAGATCCGAAGCATGTTTAAATGTCATCGGAATTCCGAGAACAATGGAAGAGTTCCAAAGCATTTTTAAACTTCAGCAGCATTCCGAGAACAATGGAAGAGTTCAGAAGCATTTTTAAACGTCAGCGGAATTCTGAGAACAAAGGAAGAGTTCCGAATCATTTTTAAACTTCAGCGGAATTCCGAGAACAATGGAAGAGTTCCAAAGCATTTTTAAACTTCAGTGGAATTCCGAGAACAATGGAAGAGTTCTGAAGGATTTTTAAACTTCAGCAGAATTCCTAGAACAATGGGAGAGTTCAGAAGCATTTTTAAACTTCAGCGGAATTCCGAGAACAATGGAAATGTTCCAAAGCATTTTTAAACTTCAGCGGAATTCCGATAACAATGGAAAAGTTCTAAAGTATTTTTAAACTTCAGTGGAATTCCGAAAACAATGGAAGAGTTCCGAAGCATTTTTAAACTTCAACGGAATTCCGGGAACAATGGAAGAGTTTCATAGCATTTTTAAACTTCAGCGGAATTGCGAGAACAATGGAAAAGTTCCAAAGCATTTTTAAACTTCAGCAGAATTCTGAGAACAGTGGAAGAGTTCAGAAGCATTTTTAAACGTCAGCGGAATTCCGAGAACAATGGAAGAGTTCCGAAGCATTGTTAAACTTCAGTGGAATTCCGAGAACAATGGAACAGTTCTGAAGGATTTTTAAACTTCAGCAGAATTACTAGAACAATGGAAGAGTTCCGAAGCATTTTTAAACTTTAGCGGAATTCCGAGAACAATGGAAGAGTTCCGAAGCATTTTTAAACTTCAGCAGAATTCCGAGGACAATGGAAGAGTTCCCAAGCATTGTTAAACTTCAGCGGAATTCCGGGAACAATGGAAGAGTTCCGAAGCATTTTTAAACTTCAGCGGAATTCTGAGAACAATGGAAGAGTTCTGACGGATTTTTAAACTTCAACAGAATTCCTAGAACAAGGGAAGAGTTCCGAAGCATTTTTGAACTTCAGCGGAATTCCGAGAACAATGGAAGAGTTCCGAAGCATTGTTAAACTTCAGCGGAATTCCGAGAACAATCGAAGAGTTCGGAAGCATTTTTAAACTTCAGTGGAATTCTGAGAACAATGGAAGAGTTCTGACGGATTTTTAAACTTCAGCAGAATTCCGAGAACAATGGAAGTGTTCCGAAGCATTTTTGAACTTCAGCGGAATTGCGAGAACAATGGAAATGTTCCGAAGCATTTTTAAACTTCAGCGGAATTCCGATAACAATGGAAGAGTTCCAAAAGTATTTTTAAACTTCAGCGGAATTCCGAGAACAATGGAAGAGTTCTGAAGCATTTTTAAACATCACCAGAATTCCGAGAACAATGGAAGAGTTCCAAAGAATTTTTAAACTTCAGCAGAATTCCGAGAACAATGGAAGAGTTCAGAAGCATTTTTAACGTCAGCGGAATTCCGAGAACAATGGAAGAGTTCCGAATAATTTTTAAACTTCAGCGGAATTCCGAGAACAATCGAAGAGTTCCGAAGCATTTTTAAACTTCAGTGGAATTCCGAGAACAATGGAAGAGTTCTGAAGGATTTTTAAACTTCAGTATAATTCCTAGAACAATGGAAGAGTTCCGAAGCATTTTTAAACTTCAGCGGAATTCCGAGAACAATCAAAGAGTTCCGAAGCATTTTTAAACTTCAGTGGAATTCCGAGAACAATGGAAGAGTTCTGAAGGATTTTTAAACTTCAGCAGAATTCCAAGAACAATGGAAGAGTTCTGAAGCATTTCTACCCTTCAGCGGAATTCCGAGAACAATGGAAATGTTCTGAAGGATTTTTAAACTTCAGCAGAATTCCTAGAACAATGGATGAGTTCTGAAGCATTTTTAAACTTCAGCGGAATTCCGAGAACAATGGAAATGTTCTGAAGCATTTTTAAACTTCAGCAGAATTCCGATAACAATGGAAGAGTTCCAAAGTATTTTTAAACTTCTGCGGAATTCCAAGAACAATGGAAGAGTTCCGAAGCATTTTTAAACTTCAGCGGAATTCCGGGAACAATGGAAGAGTTCCAATACATTTTTAAACTTCAGCGTAATTGCGAGCACAATGGAAGAGTTCTGAAGGATTTTTAAACTTCAGCAGATTTACTAGAACAATGGAATAGTTCCGAAGCATTTTTAAACTTCAGTGGAATTCCAAGAACAATGGAAATGTTCCGAAGCATCTTTAAACTTCAGCGGAATTCCTAGAACATTGGAAGAGTTCCGAAGTATTTTTAAACTTTAGCGGAATTCCGAGAACAATGGAAGAGTTCTGAAGCATTTTTAAACTTCATCGGAATTGCGAGAACAATGGAAGAGATCCGAAGCATTATTAAACTTTAGCAGAATTCCCAGAACAATGGAAGAGTTCCGAAGCATTTTTAAATGTCAGCGGAATTCCGATAACAATTGAAGAGTTCCGAAGCATTTTTAAGCTTCAGCGGAATTCCGGGAAAAATGGAAGAGTTCCGAAGCATTTTTAAACTTCAGCGGAATTCCGAGAACAATGGAAGAGTTCAGAAGCATTTTTAAATGTCAGCGGAATTCCGAGAACAATGGAAGAGTTCCGAATAATTTTTAAACTTCAGCGGAATTCCGAGAACAATCGAAGAGTTCCGAAGAATTTTTAAACTTCAGTGGAATTCCGAGAACAATGGAAGAGTTCTGAAGGATTTTTAAACTTCAGTATAATTCCTAGAACAATGGAAGAGTTCCGAAGCATTTTTAAACTTCAGCGGAATTCCGAGAACAATCAAAGAGTTCCGAAGCATTTTTAAACTTCAGTGGAATTCCGAGAACAATGGAAGAGTTCTGAAGGATTTTTAAACTTCAGCAGAATTCCAAGAACAATGGAAGTGTTCTGAAGCATTTCTACCCTTCAGCGGAATTCCGAGAACAATGGAAATGTTCTGAAGGATTTTTAAACTTCAGCAGAATTCCTAGAACAATGGATGAGTTCCGAAGCATTTTTAAACTTCAGCGGAATTCCGAGAACAATGGAAATGTTCTGAAGCATTTTTAAACTTCAGCAGAATTCCGATAACAATGGAAGAGTTCCAAAGTATTTTTAAACTTCTGCGGAATTCCAAGAACAATGGAAGAGTTCCGAAGCATTTTTAAACTTCAGCGGAATTCCGGGAACAATGGAAGAGTTCCAATGCATTTTTAAACTTCAGCGGAATTGCGAGCACAATGGAAGAGTTCTGAAGGATTTTTAAACTTCATCGGAATTGCGAGAACAATGGAAGAGATCCGAAGCATTATTAAACTTTAGCAGATTTCCCAGAACAATGGAAGAGTTCCGAAGCATTTTTAAATGTCAGCGGAATTCCGCTAACAATTGAAGAGTTCCGAAGCATTTTTAAGCTTCAGCGGAATTCCGGGAACAATGGAAGTGTTCCGAAGCATTTTTAAACTTCAGCAGAATTGCGAGAACAATGGAAGAGTTCTGAAGCATTTCTACCCTTCAGCGGAATTCCAAGAACAATGGAAGAGTTCCGAAGCATTTTTAAACTTCAGCAGAATTAAGAGAACAATGGAAGAGTTCTGAAGGATTTTTAAACTTCACCAGAATTACTAGAACAATGGAAGAGTTCCGAAGCATTTTTAAACTTCAGCGGAATTCCGAGAACAATGGAAATGTTCCGAAGTATTTTTAAACTTCAGCAGAATTCCGAGAACAATGGAAGAGTTCCGAAGCATTGTTAAACTTCAGCGGAATTCCGGGAACAATGGAAGAGTTCAGAAGCATTTTTAAACTTCAGCGGAATTCTGAGAACAATGGAAGAGTTCAGACGGATTTTTAAACTTCAGCAGAATTCCTAGTACAATGGAAGAGTTCCGAAGCATTTTTGAACTTCAGCGGAATTCCGAGAACAATGGAAGAGTTCCGAAGCATTGTTAAACTTCAGTAGAATTCCGAGAACAATCGAAGAGTTCCAAAGCATTTTTAAACTTGAGTGGAATTCTGAGAACAATGGAAGATTTCTGACGGATTTTTAAACTTCAGCAGAATTCCTAGAACAATAGAAGAGTTCCGAACATTTTTGAACTTCAGCGGAATTACGAGAACAATGGAAGAGTTCTGAAGCATTTTAAACTTCAGCGGAATTTTCGATAACAATGGAAGAGTTCCGAAGCATTATTAAACTTTAGGAGTATTCCAAGAACAATGGAAAAGTTCCGAAGCATGTTTAAATGTCATCGGAATTCCGAGAACAATGGAAGAGTTCCAAAGCATTTTTAAACTTCAGCAGCATTCCGTGAACAATGGAAGAGTTCAGAAGCATTTTTAAACGTCAGCGGAATTCCGAGAACAATGGAAGAGTTCCGAATCATTTTTAAACTTCAGCGGAATTCCGAGAACAATGGAAGAGTTCCGAAGCATTTTTAAACTTCAGTGGAGTTCCGAGAACAATTGAAGAGTTCTGAAGGATTTTTTAACTTCAGCAGAACTCCTAGAACAATGGAAGAGTTCCGAAGCATTTTTAAACTTCAGCGGAATTCCGAGAACAATGGAAATGTTCCAAAGCATTTTTAAACTTCAGCGGAATTCCGATAACAATGGAAAAGTTCCAAAGTATTTTTAAACTTCAGTGGAATTCCGAAAACAATGGAAGAGTTCTGAAGCATTTTTAAACTTCTGCGGAATTACGGGAACAATGGAAGAGTTTCGAAGCATTTTTAAACTTCAGTGGAATTACGAGAACAATGGAAGAGTTCTGAAGCATTGTTAAACTTCAGCGGAATTCCGAGAACAATCGAAGAGTTCCGAAGCACTTTTAAACTTCAGTGGAATTCTGAGAACAATGGAAGAGTTCTGACGGATTTTTAAACTTCAGCAGAATTCCTAGAACAATGGAAGAGTTCCGATGCATTTTTGAACTTCAGCGGAATTACGAGAACAATGGAAATGTTCCGAAGCATTTTTAAACTTCAGTGGAATTCCGATAACAATGGAAGAGTTCCAAAAGTATTTTTAAACTTCAGCGGAATTCCGAGAACAATGGAAGAGTTCTGAAGCATTTTTAAACATCACCAGAATTCCGAGAAAAATGGAAGAGTTCCAAAGCATTTTTAAACTTCAGCAGAATTCCGAGAACAATGGAAGAGTTCAGAAGCATTTTTAAACGTCAGCGGAATTCCGAGAACAATGGAAGAGTTTCGAATAATTTTTAAACTTCAGCGGAATTCCGAGAACAATCGAAGAGTTCCGAAGCATTTTTAAACTTCAATGGAATTCCAAGAACAATGGAAGAGTTCTGAAGGATTTTTAAACTTCAGTAGAATTCCTAGAACAATGGAAGAGTTCCGAAGCATTTTTAAACTTCAGCGGAATTCCGAGAACAATCAAAGAGTTCTGAAGCATTTTTCAACTTCAGTGGAATTCCGAGAACAATGGAAAAGTTCTGAAGGATTTTTAAACTTCAGCAGAATTCCTAGAACAATGGAAGAGTTCTGAAGCATTTCTACCCTTCAGCGGAATTGCGAGAACAATGGAAATGTTCTGAAGGATTTTTAAACTTCAGCAGAATTCCTAGAACAATGGATGAGTTCCAAAGCATTTTTAAACGTCAGTGGAATTCCAATAACAATGGAAGAGTTCCGAAGCATTTTTAAACTTCAGCAGAATTCCCAGAACAATGGAAGAGTTCCGAAGCATTTTTAAACTTCAGTGGATTTCCGACAACAATGGAAGAGTTCTGAAGCATTTTTAAACTTCAGCGGAATTTTCGATAACAATGGAAGAGTTCCGAAGCATTATTAAACTTTAGCAGAATTCCAAGAACAATGGAAGAGATCCGAAGCATGTTTAAATGTCATCGGAATTCCGAGAACAATAGAAGAGTTCCAAAGCATTTTTAAACTTCAGCAGCATTCCTAGAACAATGGAAGAGTTCAGAAGCATTTTTAAACGTCAGCGGAATTCCGAGAACAATGGAAGAGTTCCGAATCATTTTTAAACTTCAGCGGAATTCCGAGAACAATGGAAGAGTTCTGAAGCATTTTTAAACTTCAGTGGAATTCCGAGAACAATGGAAGAGTTCTGAAGGATTTTTAAACTTCAGCAGAATTCCTAGAACAATGGAAGAGTTTCGAAGCATTTTTAAACTTCAGCGGTATTCCGAGAACAATGGAAATGTTCCAAAGCATTTTTAAACTTCAGCGGAATTCCGATAACAATGGAAAAGTTCTAAAGTATTTTTAAACTTCAGTGGAATTCCGAAAACAATGGAAGAGTTCCGAATCATTTTTAAACTTCAGCGGAATTCCGGGAACAATGGAAGAGTTTCGAAGCATTTTTAAACTTCAGCGGAATTGCGAGAACAATGGAAAAGTTCCAAAGCATTTTTAAACTATAGCAGAATTCTGAGAACAATGGAAGAGTTCAGAAGCATTTTTAAACGTCAGCGGAATTCCGAGAACAATAGAAGAGTTCCGAAGCATTTTTAAACTTCAGTGGAATTCCGAGAACAATGGAAGAGTTCTGAAGGATTTTTAAACTTCAGTAGAATTACTAGAACAATGGAAGAGTTACGAAGCATTCTTAAACTTTAGCGGAATTCCGAGAACAATGGAAGAGTTCCGAAGCATTTTTAAACTTCAGCAGAATTTCGAGGACAATGGAAGAGTTCCGAAGCATTTTTAAACTTCAGTGGAATTCCGAGAACAATGGAAGAGTTCTGAAGGATGTTTAAACTTCATCAGAATTACTAGAACAATGGAAGAGTTCCGAAGCATTTTTAAACTTCAGCGGAATTCCGAGAACAATGGAAATGTTCCAAAGTATTTTTAAACTTCAGCGGAATTCCGAGAACAATGGAAGAGTTCCGAATCATTTTTAAACTTCAGCGGAATTCCGAGAACAATGGAAGAGTTCTGAAGCATTTTTAAACTTCAGTGGAATTCCGAGAACAATGGAAGAGTTCTGAAGGATTTTTAAACTTCAGCAGAATTCCTAGAACAATGGAAGAGTTCCGAAGCATTTTTAAACTTCAGCGGTATTCCGAGAACAATGGAAATGTTCCAAAGCATTTTTAAACTTCAGCGGAATTCCGATAACAATGGAAAAGTTCTAAAGTATTTTTAAACTTCAGTGGAATTCCGAAAACAATGGAAGAGTTCCGAATCATTTTTAAACTTCAGCGGAATTCCGGGAACAATGGAAGTGTTTCGAAGCATTTTTAAACTTCAGCGGAATTGCGAGAACAATGGAAAAGTTCCAAAGCATTTTTAAACTATAGCAGAATTCTGAGAACAATGGAAGAGTTCAGAAGCATTTTTAAACGTCAGCGGAATTCCGAGAACAATAGAAGAGTTCCGAAGCATTTTTAAACTTCAGTGGAATTCCGAGAACAATGGAAGAGTTCTGAAGGATTTTTAAACTTCAGTAGAATTACTAGAACAATGGAAGAGTTACGAAGCATTCTTAAACTTTAGCGGAATTCCGAGAACAATGGAAGAGTTCCGAAGCATTTTTAAACTTCAGCAGAATTTCGAGGACAATGGAAGAGTTCCGAAGCATTTTTAAACTTCAGTGGAATTCCGAGAACAATGGAAGAGTTCTGAAGGATGTTTAAACTTCACCAGAATTACTAGAACAATGGAAGAGTTCCGAAGCATTTTTAAACTTCAGCGGAATTCCGAGAACAATGGAAATGTTCCAAAGTATTTTTAAACTTCAGCAGAATTCCGAGAACAATGGAAGAGTTCCGAAGCATTGTTAAACTTCAGCGGAATTCCGGGATCAAAGGAAGAGTTCCGAAGCATTTTTAAACTTCAGCGGAATTCTGAGAACAATGGAAGAGTTCTGACGGATTTTTAAACTTCAACAGAATTCCTAGAACAATGGAAGAGTTCCGAAGCATTTTTGAACTTCAGCGGAATTCCGAGAACAATGGAAGAGTTCCGAAGCATTGTTAAACTTCAGCGGAATTCCGAGAACAATCGAAGAGTTCCGAAGCATTTTTAAACTTCAGTGGAATTCTGAGAACAATGGAAGAGTTCTGACGGATTTTTAAACTTCAGCAGAATTCCTAGAACAATGGAAGTGTTCCGAAGCATTTTTGAACTTCAGCGGAATTGCGATAACAATGGAAATGTTCCGAAGCATTTTTAAACTTCAGTGGAATTCCGATAACAATGGAAGAGTTCCAAAAGTATTTTTAAACTTCAGCTGAATTCCGAGAACAATGGAAGAGTTCTGAAGCATTTTTAAACATCACCAGAATTCCGAGAACAATGGAAGAGTTGCAAAGCATTTTTAAACTTCAGCAGAATTCCGAGAAAAATGGAAGAGTTCAGAAGCATTTTTAAACGTCAGCGGAATTCCGAGAACAATGGAAGAGTTCCGAATAATTTTTAAACTTCAGCGGAATTCCGAGAACAATCGAAGAGTTCCGAAGCATTTTTAAACTTCAGTGGAATTCCGAGAACAATGGAAGAGTTCTGAAGGATTTTTAAACTTCAGTATAATTCCTAGAACAATGGAAGAGTTCCGAAGCATTTTTAAACTTCAGCGGAATTCCGAGAACAATCAAAGAGTTCCGAAGCATTTTTAAACTACAGTGGAATTGCGAGAACAATGGAAGAGTTCTGAAGGATTTTTAAACTTCAGCAGAATTCTAAGAACAATGGAAGAGTTCTGAAGCATTTCTACCCTTCAGCGGAATTCCGAGAACAATGGAAATGTTCTGAAAGATTTTTAAACTTCAGCAGAATTCCTAGAACAATGGATGAGTTCCGAAGCATTTTTAAACTTCAGCAGAATTCCGATAACAATGGAAGAGTTCCAAAGTATTTTTAAACTTCTGCGGAATTCCAAGAACAATGGAAGAGTTCCGAAGCATTTTTAAACTTCAGCGGAATTCCGGGAACAATGGAAGAGTTCCAATGCATTTTTAAACTTCAGCGGAATTGCGAGCACAATGGAAGAGTTCTGAAGGATTTTTAAACTTCAGCAGATTTACTAGAACAATGGAATAGTTCCGAAGCATTTTTAAACTTCAGTGGAATTCCAAGAACAATGGAAATGTTCCGAAGCATTTTTAAACTTCAGCGGAATTCCGAGAACAATGGAAGAGTTCTGAAGCATTTTTAAACTTCATCGGAATTGCGAGAACAATGGAAGAGATCCGAAGCATTATTAAACTTTAGCAGAATTCCCAGAACAATGGAAGAGTTCCGAAGCATTTTTAAATGTCAGCGGAATTCCGATAACAATTGAAGAGTTCCGAAGCATTTTTAAGCTTCAGCGGAATTCCGGGAACAATGGAAGAGTTCCGAAGCATTTTTAAACTTCAGGGGAACTGCTAGAACAATGGAAGAGTTCCGAAGCAATTTTAAACTTCAGTAGAATTCCGAGGACAATGGAAGAGCTCCGAAGCATTTTTAAACTTCAGCAGAATTCCGGAAACAATGGAAGAGTTCCGAAGCATTTTTAAACTTCAGCAGAATTCCAATAACAATGGAAGAGTCCCGAAGCATTTTTAAACTTCAGCGGAATTACGGGTACAATGGAAGAGTTCCGAAGCATTTTTAAACTTCAGCAGAATTGCGAGAACAATGGAAGAGTTCTGAAGCATTTCTGCCCTTCAGCGGAATTCCGAGAACAAGGGAAGAGTTCCGAAGCATTTTTAAACTTCAGCAGAATTAAGAGAACAATGGAAGAGTTCTGAAGGATTTTTAAACTTCACCAGAATTACTAGAACAATGGAAGAGTTCCGAAGCATTTTTAAACTTCAGCGGAATTCCGAGAACAATGGAAATGTTCCGAACTATTTTTAAACTTCAGCAGAATTCCGAGAACAATGGAAGAGTTCCGAAGCATTGTTAAACTTCAGCGGAATTCCGGGAACAATGGAAGAGTTCCGAAGCATTTTTAAACTTCAGCGGAATTCTGAGAACAATGGAAGAGTTCAGACGGATTTTTAAACTTCAGCAGAATTCCTAGAACAATGGAAGAGTTCCGAAGCATTTTTGAACTTCAGCGGAATTCCGAGAACAATGGAAGAGTTCCGAAGCATTGTTAAACTTTAGCGGAATTCCGAGAACAATGGAAGAGTTCCAAAGCATTTTTAAACTTCAGTGGAATTCTGAGAACAATGGAAGAGTTCTGACGGATTTTTAAACTTCAGCAGAATTCCTAGAACAATGGAAGAGTTCCGAAGCATTTTTGAACTTCAGCGGAATTACGAGAACAATGGAAATGTTCCGAAGCATTTTTAAACTTCAGCGGAATTCCGAGAACAATGGAAGAGTTCTGAAGCATTTTTAAACATCACCAGAATTCCGAGAACAATGGAAGAGTTCCAAAGCATTTTTAAACTTCAGCAGAATTCCGAGAACAATGGAAGAGTTCAGAAGCATTTTTAAACGTCAGCGGAATTCCGAGAACAATGGAAGAGTTCCGAATAATTTTTAAACTTCAGCGGAATTCCGAGAACAATCGAAGAGTTCCGAAGCATTTTTAAACTTCAGTGGAATTCCGAGAACAATGGAACAGTTCTGAAGGATTTTTAAACTTCAGTAGAATTCCTAGAACAATGGAAGAGTTCCGAAGCATTTTTAAACTTCAGCGGAATTCCGAGAACAATAAAAGAGTTCCGAAGCATTTTTAAACTTCAGTGGAATTCCGAGAACAATGGAAGAGTTCTGAAGGATTTTTAAACTTCAGCAGAATTCCTAGAACAATGGAAGAGTTCTGAAGCATTTCTACCCTTCAGCGGAATTCCGAGAACAATGGAAATGTTCTGAAGGATTTTTAAACTTCAGCAGAATTCCTAGAACAATGGATGAGTTCCGAAGCATTTTTAAACTTCAGCGGAATTCCGAGAACAATGGAAATGTTCTTAAGTATTTTTAAACTTCAGCAGAATTCCGATAACAATGGAAGAGTTCCAAAGTATTTTTAAACTTCAGCGGAATTCCAAGAACAATGGAAGAGCTCCGAAGCATTTTTAAACTTCAGCGGAATTCCGGGAACAATGGAAGAGTTCCAAAGCATTTTTAAACTTCAGTGGAATTCCGAGAACAATGGAAGAGTTCTGAAGGATTTTTAAACTTCAGTAGAATTACTAGAACAATGGAAGAGTTAAGAAGCATTTTTAAACTTTAGCAGAATTCCGAGAACAATGGAAGAGTTCCGAAGCATTTTTAAACTTCAGCAGAATTCCGAGAACAATGGAAGAGTTCCGAAGCATTTTTAAACTTCAGTGGAATTCCGAGAACAATGGAAGAGTTCTGAAGGATTTTTAAACTTCACCAGAATTACTAGAACAATGGAAGAGTTCCAAAGCATTTTTAAACTTCAGCGGAATTCCGAGAACAATGGAAATGTTCCGAAGTATTTTTAAACTTCAGCAGAATTCCGAGAACAATGGAAGAGTTCCGAAGCATTGTTAAACTTCAGCGGAATTCTGGGAACAATGGAAGAGTTCCGAAGCATTTTTAAACTTCAGCGGAATTCTGAGAACAATGGAAGAGTTCTGACGGATTTTTAAACTTCAACAGAATTCCTAGAACAATGGAAGAGTTCCGAAGCATTTTTGAACTTCAGCGGAATTCCGAGAACAATGGAAGAGTTCCGAAGCATTGTTAAACTTCAGCGGAATTCCGAGAACAATCGAAGAGTTCCGAAGCATTTTTAAACTTCAGTGGAATTCTGAGAACAATGGAAGAGTTCTGATGGATTTTTAAACTTCAGCAGAATTCCTAGAACAATGGAAGTGTTCCGAAGCATTTTTGAACTTCAGCGGAATTGCGAGAACAATGGAAATGTTCCGAAGCATTTTTAAACTTCAGCGGAATTCCGATAACAATGGAAGAGTTCCAAAAGTATTTTTAAACTTCAGCTGAATTCCGAGAACAATGGAAGAGTTCTGAAGCATTTTTAAACATCACCAGAATTCCGAGAACAATGGAAGAGTTGCAAATAGTGTTGAGCCACCCCCGTAGTGTTCGAGTTCGGTTCGGTTCGTCGAACACCCGTTTGTTCGCCGAACTGTTCGTCGAACTGTTCGTCGAACACCTTCGAACACCGTTAAAACCAATGGCAGGCAAACAAAAACACATAGAAACACATAGAAAACACCTTCAAAGGTGTCCAAAAGCTGACAAACTGCTCAGAAGACACAACTAACACATGGAAAAGTGACAAGTACATATAGTCATGCGAAAAGAAAAGAGGTGGAGGAGTAAAAGGAGGGGGAGACACAGATATAGGCATGTCATGCCCTTCTAAAATCCAAAAAGTGAGAAGCCGAGACGGCCAGTCCGCTCCTGCCCGTGCCACCTCCGTGTCGCCGGGTTTGTGCCAGAGCCGCGGTGAACCCTGACGGCCAGCCCCCCTCTCCCAATACTGGTGCCTGTCCGCTGGTGGGTCGAGAGAGCCCCCCTGTGGTGGAGGCAGCTCTAAGCTTTTTAATTTAAATTGTCCCTCTAATTTGAATGAATACACTTTAAATCCATTTACAAGGATCTATTGGAGGGCAAGTCTCATGCCAGCAGCCGCGTAATTCCAGCTCCAGTAGCGTCCACTAAAGCTGCTGCAGTTAAAAAGCTTTTATAAGGATCGAGCTCGGCTGTCCACCGCAAGGCATCCTAGTGCCAGTCCCAGCCCCTATGCCTTGGGGTGCCTCCTGATGCTCTTCACTAAGTATCCCGTGGTCCCGAAGCATTTCCTTTGAAAAAATTAAGTGTCCAAACTACAGGTGGTGTAGCTTGCTTAACAGCCGGGATAATCCGCTGACTAGCAGACACTGCTACTAGGCACAAAGTATTTCCTGGGCTAGATGCAGTTAAAAATTTGTAAGTAGATACTCTCGTTGGATGCTGAGAAAGCATTCCATAGAGTCTCCTGGCACGCCATATATGATTCTCTTAAAAAGCTTGGGGTAGGGGTCTAGGGGACCCTTTTATAGCCAAAATCACGGCCCTGTATCACAATACGTCACCTAGGCTGAAGATAAATGGAACTGTAGCACCGAGGGCTCGGTTGCTACAGACGTATTGCACCTCACCCAGAGGTGTGATATCTCACTCTCAGATAAGGATGGAGTGTGGATCAGGACCCGACACCTGCATGCATTACACCACATTGCCGTGGGGCAATATGCCCCTGAGATGGGCACGACAGTCCCTGTCCCTGGCTGGAGTGGGGAGGGGGAACACTGAGGAAGGGGAACCCTGCAGTGCAGGAGCAGGGAGGAAGCAGTTCCTGGGTGCATTGAGAAGGGAGTATAAAAGGTGGGCACCATCTTAGTTCAGTGCAGAGAAGTCTGAGCAGAAGTGGCAGGGAGCAGGGGCTCTGCATGAGCTCTGCTCCGGAGGCGGGCCTAGTAACAGAGGCCCAGGCCTGCAAGAGGGAGAAGGAAGGAAGAGGAGCGGAGAAGGCTCCAGGAACGAGGAATGAAGGGATCCCAGGGGTGCGGACGGGCGAGTCGCCACCGCACGCCCGAATCCACCTGCGTGGAGGGGTCAGGCCAAAGGGGGAGACCGGTCCCCGAACTAGTGGAGGCAGGAAACGACCCTCAGCTAGAAACCGGAGGCTCTGACATTTTATGTGGCGCAGCCCCTTGCTCCACCCGCTAGGAAGGCACCACATAGGGTCAGGGAAACTGGCGCCAAGTTTACCAAGAGGAGGCCCGAGGCAGCCGGACAGAAGTGTTGGTAAGAAAGGCCAGACAAAGGACACACAAAGGGGGTCCTGTGAAGCGCTCCAAAGTTATCTGGGAGTTGTCTGAGCCCCTCACCTGGTGAGCACAGTACGACGTGGGCAGCCATTACCTGCAGACGTGGTCTGGATAATAAGAACTGTGAGTAAAGGCCCTGAACTGCATCACTGACTCCGTGTCGTTACTGCTGCTGCCCTGCACCATCACCTCCATCCTCCGCATACACTGCCCTGAGGCTATACTCCTCCCGTGGGGAGTTATGCTACGCTCTGCTGCACCCACAACACCAGCCTTAGCGGTCTGTCCTGTAGCGGCGGTTCACTCTGACCGCAATCCACGGGTGGCGTAGTCGGACATTTAAACATCAAAACCACATAAATAGTTCCGCCACTGGTTTGACCGCCCTGAGCCACGGAACCGGATCGCCGCCACGAAGACTACAACCACCAGCATCCACCAAAAAGGGTCCGGCTCCGGGTGTCCCAAGGCCCAGGGGGTGCGTCAGAACATTTTCATCACCTTTCACAATCACCAATGGGACAAGGCAGGGATGTCCTCTGTCCCCTCTCTTATACATCCTAGTGATGGAGCACCTGCTCTCATCAATTCGCCATAACCCCAATATTAGGTGGATTGAGGTGGGAGGCACCGAGTACAAGTGCTCTCTATTTGCTGATGATGTCCTAGTATATATCACTCAATCACATATATCCATCCCTGCTGTTATGGCTGAAATAGATCACTTTGTTACATGGTAAAATTTTAAAATCAATGCAGCGAAGTCTGAGGCCCTCGATGTCTCCCTCCCTAAATCCATATAGGATTCCATCCAGTCCAACTTTCCCTTTGCCTGGCCCTCACAGGGTATCAAATACTTAGGAATTCCTATTCATAGAGACCTCTCCCATCTATGTTATCTTAATTTTGGGCCCTTTATTGAACAATTCCATACAGACCACGGTTGGCAAGTTAGAACTGTAAGATTCACTACGTGAACCACTGGTGTTTTGTGGAAAAGCACATGTACACCGCGTTCCAAATTATTATGCAAAAAGTGTTTAGGAGTGAAAAGGGAAGAATTTGTTTGTTTGTCAGTTAAACTCATTGATGGTGATGTGTGTCAGGGCTCTTTATATCACTGTAAGCAATTGCAGACACCTGTGCTAATTAGTTTGGCAGGTGTGTCCAATGAAAGGCAAGACTACTTAAGAAGGCTCTCTCACATTATTAATCAGCCTACATTTTCTGCCAAAATGGGAAAGAAAAAGGATGTGTCGGCTGCTGAGAAGCAACAAATTGTGGAGTGTTTAGGTCAAGGCATAACTACAATCAACATTGTGCGATGATCAGGATGAAGTGTCTTGGCAATCAAGAAGTATGTAGCTGATTCACAGTACACACGTGTGCGTGCTGATAAGGGCAAATTGAGGACTCTTTCCTACAGGCAATTACGTCAGGTTGAAAGAGCAGCGGCAAAAAAGCCTTGTCATAGCAGCAGACAAGTTTTTGAAGCTGCTTGTGCCTCCAACGTCCCCCGAACAACAAGATGCAGGGTCCTTCAGAGGTTTGCAGCTGTGCATACGCCATCCTGTCGACCTCCTCTATCCACTTCACACAAGCAGAAACGGCTCCAGTGGGCCAAACATTACATGAAGACTGATTTCAAAACTGTTTTGTTCACGGATGAGTGCCGTGCAGCGCTCGATGGTCCAGATGAATGGAGTGGAGGATGGCTGGTTGATGGACACCCCACGCAAACACGGCTACAGCGCCAACAAGGAGGAGGTGGAGTAATGTTTTGGGCTGGAATCATGGGGAGAGAGATTGTCGGCCCCTTTAGGATCCCTGAAGGCGCTAAAGATGAACTCCATAATGTATGTGGATTTTCTCAAACAGCACTTCCTGCCATGGTTCAAGAAGAAGAACCGCGTATTTCACAGCAAGATCATTTTTCTGCATGATAATGCACCATCTCATGCTGCACATAAAACATCTGCATCTCTGGCTGATATGGGCATAAAAGGGGACAAACTTATGGTGTGACCCCCATGCTCCCCTGACCTCTACCCCATTCAGAACCTTTGGAGCATCATTAAAAGGAGTGTCTATGATGGCGGGAGGCAGTTCACATCTAAGCAACAGCTCTGGGAGGGTATTCTGTCCTCATGCAAAACAATTGAAGCAGAAACCATCCAAAACCTGACAAATTCAATGGACGAGAGAGTTCAGAAGCTCCTTTCGAACAAGGGGTCCTATGTGAAAATGTAACATCACCTAGAATAAAGTTTTGAGTTGAAAACTGTTTGATTTCAGTTTCTAACAACCTGCTAATGCTTATAATTTCAAAAATGACCATTTTTTTGGTCTTTATTAAAATGAAAAGGTTGATCGAAAAGTTTGGGGGATCTAAGAGTGTGGCAACCCAGTAGTCATGATTACTTCGAATTCTGACAATATGAGGGTCATGCTGCAGGTAGTGCAGCAAGAAGGCACTTATGTGTCTTGCGCATCTCGGAGCCCCAAAATTATTTTCCGGGCTAGATGCAGCTAAAAATTATTTTTAATTTTAAATCTGGTGAAGCTTATTATAGATGGCCTAATAGGATCAGTGCTGCACACTGCTACAAAGCCCAAATTATTTTCCAGTCAAGATACAGATAAACATGATTAGTAATTTGAAAGCTTAAAACGGTTGGTAGGGTGATTTTAACCAATCATCAAGCTTTTACTCTCCCCAGGATGACACAGGGGTAGAAAAGTCGTTTCGGATCCATGATTTGTTCATCTTTATGAACGTGAGTCTGTCTACATTATCAGTGGAGAGCCGCGTGCGCTTATCTGTCAGCACACCACCAGCAGCGCTGAACACACGTTCAGACAGAACGCTGGCTGCGGGGCATGACAAGATCTCCAAGGCGTAAGTGGCTAGCTCCGGCCATTTATCCAGATTGGAAGCCCAAAAAGAGCAAGGGTCCAGTGACACAGTCGTGGCTTCAATGTTTACTTGGAGATACTCCTGTACCATCGTCTCTAGGCGTTGACTATGTGTCAGACTTCTTGTCTCCTGTAGCCTTGCAAAGGATGGGCTAAAAAAGTGGTGAAATGATTCCGCAAAATTGATGTTACCAGCAGATACTGTGGTTCTGTTACGGTTTGAGTGCTGAACACTTGACGGTCCCACGGTTGGCAAGTTGGAACTGTGAGATTCACTACGTGCACCACTGGTATTTTGTGGAAAAGCACATGTAAGATTCTGCAACAGTCTCTGCTGATACTCCTGCATGCGTGCATCCCTTTCTATGGCAGGAATAATTTCTGCAAATTTACTTTTGTACCGGGGATCTAACAGTGTGGCAACCCAGTAGTCAGGATTATTTCTAATTCTCACAATTCGAGGGTCATGTTGCAGGTAGTGCAGCAAGAAGGCACTCATGTGTGTTGCGCATCCAGGAGCACCAAGTCCCTGTTGTGTTGGTGGCGAGGTAACAATCATGCTTCCTTCCTCTGTCCTCTCCCCCCAACCTCGCACAACAGAAATGTGATCAAGGTCTCCCTCATCTGATGAGTCTTCCATCAGTTCGTCCTCCACTTCTTCCTGGGCTCCTGCACCTTCCTCACTAGTTTGGCTGCTACCATGCGCCCTGGTTAAACCATCTCCCCCACCCTCACATGCCTGCCGCCTTGGTGCTGCCGACCGTCTGGACCTTGCAGATGTTAGCCCTTCCGCATACAACTCCTCCTCCTCTACTTCCTCCACCTCCTCTTGTGCCACCACCTGACTCCGAATTCTGTTTAACATGTGCTCCAGCATGTAAATCACCGGAATAGTCATGCTGATAATGGCATCGTCAGCACTAAACATCTTCGTCGCCATTTCAAAACTGTGCAGAAGGGTGCATAGGTCCCTGATCTGAGACCACTCCTCCAGCGTGATTTGCCCCACCTCTGAATCTCGTTGGCCCAGGCTATACATCAGAACGTATTGCACCAGGGCTTGTCGGTGCTGCCACAGTCGCTGCAACATGTGCAGAGTTGAATTCCACCGGGTAGGCACATCGCATTTTAGCCGGTGAAGTGGCAGGCCCAACGACTTCTGTAGAGATGTAAGTCGCTGAGCTGCGGGATGCGAACGGCGGAAGTGAGCACACAGCGACCGTGCCCTCTGCAGAAGGCCATCTAGTCTGGGATAGTGGGCTAAAAATTGCTGGACAACCAGGTTCAACACGTGAGCCATACAAGGCACGTGTGTGACATTGCCCCGGCGAAGGGCCGCACCCAGGTTTGCAGCATTGTCGCACACGGCCTTCCCTGGTTTCAGGTCCAGTGGAGACAACCATTCATGAAATTGGTTCTCCAGAGCTGACCACAACTCCTCAGCTGTGTGACTCACATTTCCCAGACATTTCAATGTAAAAACCGCCTGATGACGTTGAGCCCTACTGCCAGCATAGTAAGGAGGTGTGCAGGATTCCTTCTGCGCAGTTAGAAAGCTTGTGGCATGACCAGACAGGCTTTGGGTGCAGGTGGAAGACCGAGAGGAGGTTGAGGAGGCAGAAGCAGTGGAGGAAAAATGACATAAAGAGGATTGACGCACAACTCGTGGGGACGGCAAGACTTGGACAGCAGCCCCTTGTCCTGCTGTCACCATAGTTACCCAGTGCCCAGTCAGCGACATGTAACGCCCCTGTCCATGCCTACTCGTCCAAGTGTCTGTGGTGAAATGCACCCTGTCACACACAGAGTTTCTCAAAGAAGCGGTGATGTTGTGTGCGACATGCTGGTGGAGCGCAGGCACACCTTTCTTTGAGAAGTAGTGCCGACTGGGCATCTGGTACTGGGGCACTGTGACGGACATAAGGTCTCGAAAATCCTCTGTGTCCACCAGGCGGAAAGGCAGCATTTCTGTAGCCAAGAGCTTGCAGATGGTGAAATTCAACCTCTTAGCTTTCTCATGGCTAGGAGGAAATGGTCTTTTACTTGTCCACATCTGAGGGACCGAGGGCTGGCTATTGTGCTTAGACGGGGTTGATAAGGGTGTCCCCAGCAAACTGCCGGTCTGTGAGGAAGATGCAGGCGGACATGTTAGGTTGCCTTGATCCAAAGGTGGTGCTATCGATGTCGGACAGCGCTCAAGACCAGGTGGTGTTACCACCTCCAAAGAAAATGATGACCTGCCAATCACGCTGGCTGTTGCGGGTAAAGAGGTGGCAGGTCTACGCCCCAAAACAGGTGTGACTGCTGTCCCCCCAGTCACAGAGGATGAAGAGGCCGCGGATGCACAAGATATGGCAGACGGTGGTTGGCCCGGCCGGCTAGACCGCATTGTAGCACACTGAACTTCCCACTGCAACTTATGCTTCATGTCCATGTGCCGGTTCATGCATGAAGTACTCAAACTATGTATTTTTTGGCCTCTACTTAGCTTTTGCTGACAAATGTTACAGATAACACGAGTTGGGTCATCTTTATCGATCTGAAAAAATGCCCAGGCTATGCAAGGCTTAGCACCCATGCGACCTGAAGAGCCACCACGACTTGTGGTGAGAGGCAGAGTTGTGTTTGAGGATGCAGTTGTTGACGTGCTTCCAGTACTACGTCTCTGTCCAGGAAGGCGCAACCTGACCTCGTCGTCACTAGCATCTTCCTCCACCTCCTCTGCTGACCTCATCTCTTGGCTGACTGTGGGTTGACAGTAAGTGGGATCTCCGACCTCATCATCATCACCCTGTGCGTTATCACACCCGTCGTCCTCAGAGCCAACCTGTTCCTGCCCTGACAAAAAACTAAAGTTGTCGCTCCAATCAGGTATTTGAGTCTTATCATCGTCTTCCTCATTGTCTCCAACAACAGGAGTTACAGTTTGGGAATGAGGGTCTACATTATGGTCAGAACCTTCTGCGTCTGGTCCTGGATCCGACTCATAAAGATTCTGGGCATCAGTGCAGATCATTTCCTCGTCTGGATTCACAGAAGCGCTGGAGTCGACCTCTGATTCCCAGGCTATAGTATGAGTAAACAGCTCTGCAGACTCAACCATCTGTTCTACCTCATACTCAGACGGGCAGCTGGAGATTTGGGAGCTGTGAGGAAGCAAGTGCGATTTGGGTGACACCTTTGAGGACTGGAGTATTTGTGATGTTGAAGTTGATGTGGAGGAGAGCCCACTTAAAGGAGCACTTGATATCCGTTGAAGCACCTGCTGTTTTTGTGCCTCATCTGGAATTTGTAGCGATTGGCGTGGCCGTAAGAAAGGGATCTTATCACATTGTCCGCTAAAAGAAGTAGACATTTTAGTTTGGCTGGAAGATGGTCTTTCTTCTGCACCTACCCCACGGACACAACCTTTTTTCCCCTTCCCAACACGCCTATTCCCCTTTCCACCAGCAGCAGGCCTTTTTCCACTCATTTTGGTGGTTAACTAATTCACAACTCTGGAGTTGTTTGCACAAAAAAACAATGGATGGTAACCGAGCAGAGCTGAGTGGCCAAACTGTGGTATTAGGCCAAAACTATTGGCTGGGTTAGATGCAGAAAAAAATTATTTTTAATTTGCAACCTGATGGAGGTCAGTATAGATGGACTAATAGACCAAGTCCCACACACCGCTAGAAGCCCAAATATTTTTTCAGAGCTAGATGCAGAAAATTTTTTTATTCAATTTGCAACCTGAGGGAGGTCAGTATAGATGGACTAATAGACCAAGTCCCACACACTGCTAGAAGCCCAAATATTTTTCAGAGCTAGATGCAGAAAAAAATTATTTTTAATTTGCAACCTGATGGAGGTCAGTATAGATGGACTAATAGACCAAGTCCCACACACTGCTAGAAGCCCAAATATTTTTTCAGAGCTAGATGCAGAAAAAAATTATTTTTAATTTGCAACCTGATGAAGGTCAGTATAGATGGACTAATAGACCAAGTCCCACACACTGCTAGAAGCCCAAATATTTTTTCAGAGCTAGATGCAGAAAAAAATTATTTTTAATTTGCAACCTGATGGAGGTCAGTATAGATGGACTAATAGACCACGTCCCACACACCGCTAGAAGCCCAAATATTTTTTCAGAGCTAGATGCAGAAAAAAATTATATTCAATTTGCAACCTGCTGGACGTCAGTATAGAAGGACTAATAGAACAAGTCCCACACACCGCTAGAAGCCCAAATATTTTTTCAGAGCTAAATGAAGAAAAAAATTATTTTTAATTTGCAACCTGATGGAGGTCAGTATAGATGGACTAATAGACCAAGTCCCACACACTGCTAGAAGCCCAAATATTTTTTCAGAGCTAGATGCAGAAAAAAATTATTTTTAATTTGCAACCTGATGGAGGTCAGTATAGATGGACTAATAGACCAAGTCCCACACACCGCTAGAAGCCCAAATATTTTTTCAGAGCTAGATGCAGAAATTTTTTTTATTCAATTTGCAACCTGATGGAGGTCAGTATAGATGGACTAATAGACCAAGTCCCACACACTGCTAGAAGCCCAAATATTTTTTCAGAGCTAGATGCAGAAAAAAATTATTTTTAATTTGCAACCTGATGGAGGTCAGTATAGATGGACTAATAGACCAAGTCCCACACACCGCTAGAAGCCCAAATATTTTTTCAGAGCTAGATGCAGAAAAAAATTATATTCAATTTGCAACCTGCTGGACGTCAGTATAGAAGGACTAATAGAACAAGTCCCACACACTGCTAGAAGCCCAAATATTTTTTCAGAGCTAAATGAAGAAAAAAATTATTTTTAATTTGCAACCTGATGGAGGTCAATATAGATGGACTAATAGACCAAGTCCCACACACTGCTAGAAGCCCAAATATTTTTTCAGAGCTAGATGCAGAAAAAAATTATTTTTAATTTGCAACCTGATGGAGGTCAGTATAGATGGACTAATAGACCAAGTCCCACACACCGCTAGAAGCCCAAATATTTTTTCAGAGCTAGATGCAGAAAATTTTTTTATTCAATTTGCAACCTGATGGAGGTCAGTATAGATGGACTAATAGACCAAGTCCCACACACTGCTAGAAGCCCAAATATTTTTTCAGAGCTAGATGCAGAAAAAAATTATTTTTAATTTGCAACCTGATGGAGGTCAGTATAGATGGACTAATAGACCAAGTCCCACACACTGCTAGAAGCCCAAATATTTTTTCAGAGCTAGATGCAGAAAAAAATTATTTTTAATTTGCAACCTGATGGAGGTCAGTATAGATGGACTAATAGACCAAGTCCCACACACCGCTAGAAGCCCAAATATTTTTTCAGAGCTAGATGCAGAAAAAAATTATATTCAGTTTGCAACCTGATGGAGGTCAGTATAGATGGACTAATAGAATGATGCTATGCCCAAAAGATTTTACTTCACTAGGTGCAGTAAAAAAATTGGTATTCTATACACAGGTGGTATATCTTGCAACACAGATAGGCTACTCCACTGACTAACACACTCTGCAATAGGCCAAAAAGGATTAGCTTTGCTAGATTCAGCCAAATGCTGTGAAAAAAACTTGCACAGCACTGGCACAGGCCTGCCTGGCAAAAACTGATAGGAACTGATGTAACCTAGTCCTGAAAAGGACTCCAATTACAATTAGTCTTTACTCCCACAATCTATCTATTTAAGAGCACAGACCTGCCTGATAAAAGTCGTAGGAAATGCTGTAACCTAGTCCTTAAAAGGACTGCAATCACAACTATTCCCTACTCCCAAGCTATCTGTATATTTGTGCGAAAATTGGCTTGAAATTAACAAGGTATAGCGCACACAGCAACAGCGGTGCCGTCTAACACGCAGCTGCAGCAGTGAGAAAATGGTGGCGACGGGGAAAATGGCTTGGTCTTATAGGGCAAGGACATGTGACATACACTGCCAATCACACATGCCCTTGCTTGTGTGAAAAAAAGCACTTCGCTCCGTGTGTGCGCTGCTGATAGGCTGACAGATTGCACCTCCCCACTGCAAATGCGGGAAAGAGAAAAAAAAATGGAGATCTTCATTGTTCCTGCAGAGATCCATCCCCTGCCCCTCCCCCTGCCCCGCTGTACACTCAAACTGCGTATTAACATTAATTTTCATCATTACTGAGAAAAAATCCAGTTATGATTTTGGTGCACGAACAGTTATCGAACATAACCTCGAACAGCCGAATTTTTCTCAAATTGTTCGTGTTCGCCGACCGGCTCGAACACCGCCCAAAACAGCTCGAATTTGAGATTGGCGAACAGTTCGAGTAGAACAACGCTCATCTCTAGTTGCAAAGCATTTTTAAACTTCAGCAGAATTCCGAGAAAAATGGAAGAGTTCAGAAGCATTTTTAAACGTCAGCGGAATTCCGAGAACAATGGAAGAGTTCCGAATAATTTTTAAACTTCAGCGGAATTCCGAGAACAATCGAAGAGTTCCGAAGCATTTTTAAACTTCAGTGGAATTCCGAGAACAATGGAAGAGTTCTGAAGGATTTTTAAACTTCAGTATAATTCCTAGAACAATGGAAGAGTTCCGAAGCATTTTTAAACTTCAGCGGAATTCCGAGAACAATCAAAGAGTTCCGAAGCATTTTTAAACTACAGTGGAATTCCGAGAACAATGGAAGAGTTCTGAAGGATTTTTAAACTTCAGCAGAATTCCAAGAACAATGGAAGAGTTCTGAAGCATTTCTACCCTTCAGCGGAATTCCGAGAACAATGGAAATGTTCTGAAGGATTTTTAAACTTCAGCAGAATTCCTAGAACAATGTATGAGTTCCGAAGCATTTTTAAACTTCAGCAGAATTCCGATAACAATGGAAGAGTTCCAAAGTATTTTTAAACTTCTGCGGAATTCCAAGAACAATGGAAGAGTTCCGAAGCATTTTTAAACTTCAGCGGAATTCCGGGAACAATGGAAGAGTTCCAATGCATTTTTAAACTTAAGTGGAATTGCGAGCACAATGGAAGAGTTCTGAAGGATTTTTAAACTTCAGCAGATTTACTAGAACAATGGAATAGTTCCGAAGCATTTTTAAACTTCAGTGGAATTCCAAGAACAATGGAAATGTTCCGAAGCATTTTTAAACTTCAGCGGAATTCCGAGAACAATGGAAGAGTTCTGAAGCATTTTTAAACTTCATCGGAATTGCGAGAACAATGGAAGAGATCCGAAGCATTATTAAACTTTAGCAGAATTCCCAGAACAATGGAAGAGTTCCGAAGCATTTTTAAATGTCAGCGGAATTCCGATAACAATTGAAGAGTTCCGAAGCATTTTTAAGCTTCAGCGGAATTCCGGGAACAATGGAAGAGTTCCGAAGCATTTTTAAACTTCAGCGGAACTGCGAGAACAATGGAAGAGTTCCGAAGCAATTTTAAACTTCAGTAGAATTCCGAGGACAATGGAAGAGCTCCGAAGCATTTTTAAACTTCAGCAGAATTCCGGAAACAATGGAAGAGTTCCGAAGCATTTTTAAACTTCAGCAGAATTCCAGTAACAATGGAAGAGTCCCGAAGCATTTTTAAACTTCAGCGGAATTCCGGGAACAATGGAAGAGTTCCGAAGCATTTTTAAACTTCAGCAGAATTGCGAGAACAATGGAAGAGTTCTGAAGCATTTCTACCCTTCAGCGGAATTCCGAGAACAATGGAAATGTTCTGAAGGATTTTTAAACTTCAGCTGAATTCCTAGAACAATGGATGAGTTCCGAAGCATTTTTAAACTTCAGCGGAATTCCGAGAAAAATGGAAATGTTCTGAAGCATTTTTAAACTTCAGCAGAATTCCGATAACAATGGAAGAGTTCCAAAGTATTTTTAAACTTCAGCAGAATTCCAAGAACAATGGAAGAGTTCCGAAGCACTTTTAAACTTCAGCAGAATTCCAAGAACAATGGAAGAGTTCCGAAGCATTTTTAAACTTCAGCAGAATTCCGAAAACAATGGAAGAGTTCCAAAGCATTTTTAAACGTCAGTGGAATTCCAATAACAATGGAAGAGTTCCGAAGCATTTTTAAACTTCAGCAGAATTCCCAGAACAATGGAAGAGTTCCGAAGCATTTTTAAACTTCAGAGGAATTCCAATAACAATAGAAGAGTTCTGAAGCATTTTTAAACTTCAGCGGAATTTTCGATAACGATGGAAGAGTCCCGAAGTATTTTTAAACTTTAGCAGAATTCCGAGAACAATGGAAGAGTTCCGAAGCATTTTTAAACTTCAGCAGAATTACTAGAACAATGGAATAGTTCCGAAGCATTTTTAAACTTCAGTGGAATTCCAAGAACAATGGAAATGTTCCGAAGCATTTTTAAACTTCAGCGGAATTCCAAGAACAATGGAAGAGTTCCGAAGTATTTTTAAAGTTTAGCGGAATTCCGAGAACAATGGAAGAGTTCCGAAGCATTTTTAAAGTTCATCGGAACTCTGGGAGCAATGGAAGAGTTCCGAAGCATTTTTAAACTTCATCGGAATTGCGAGAACAATGGAAGAGTTCCGAAGCATGTTTAAACTTCAGCGGAATTTTCGATAACAATGGAAGAGTTCCGAAGCATTATTAAACTTTAGCAGAATTCCCAGAACAATGGAAGAGTTCCGAAGCATTTTTAAATGTCAGCGGAATTCCGATAACAATAGAAGAGTTCCGAAGCATTTTTAAGCTTCAGTGGAATTCCGGGAACAATGGAAGAGTACCGAAGCATTTTTAAACTTCAGCGGAATTGCGAGAACAATGTAAGAGTTCCGAAGCAATTTTAAACTTCAGTAGAATTCCGAGGACAATGGAAGAGATCCGAAGCATTTTTAAACTTCATCAGAATTCCAATAACAATGGAAGAGTCCCGAATCATTTTTAAAATTCATTGGAATTCCGGGAACAATGGAAGAGTTCCGAAGCATTTTTAAACTTCAGCAGAATTGCGAGAACAATGGAAGAGTTCTGAAGCATTTCTACCCTTCAGCGGATTTCCGAGAACAATGGAAATGTTCTGAAGGATTTTTAAACTTCAGCAGAATTCCTAGAACAATGGATGAGTTCCAAAGCATTTTTAAACTTCAGCGGAATTCCGAGAACAATGGAAATGTTCTGAAGCATTTTTAAACTTCAGCAGAATTCCAATAACAATGGAAGAGTTCCAAAGTATTTTTAAACTTCAGCGGAATTCCAAGAACAATGGAAGAGTTCCGAAGCATTTTTAAACTTCAGCGGAATTCCGAGAACAATGGAAGAGTTCCGAAGCATGTTTAAACTTCAGCGGAATTTTCGATAACAACGGAAGAGTTCCGAAGCATTATTAAACTTTAGCAGAATTCCCAGAACAATGCAAGAGTTCCGAAGCATTTTTAAATGTCAGCGGAATTCCGATAACAATAGAAGAGTTCCGAAGCATTTTTAAGCTTCAGTGGAATTCCGGGAACAATGGAAGAGTACCGAAGCATTTTTAAACTTCAGCGGAATTGCGAGAACAATGTAAGAGTTCCGAAGCAATTTTAAACTTCAGTAGAATTCCGAGGACAATGGAAGAGATCCGAAGCATTTTTAAACTTCATCAGAATTCCAATAACAATGGAAGAGTCCCGAATCATTTTTAAACTTCAGCGGAATTCCGAGAGCAATGGAAGAGTTCCGAAGCATTTTTAAACTTCAGTGGAATTCCGTGAACAATGGAAGAGTTCTGAAGGATTTTTAAACTTCAGCAGAATTCCTAGAACAATGGAAGCGTTTCGAAGCATTTTTAAACTTCAGCGGAATTCCGAGAACAATGGAAATGTTCCAAAGCATTTCTACCCTTCAGCGGAATACCGAGAACAATGGAAGAGTTCCGAAGCATTTTTAAACTTCAGCGGAATTCCGGGAACAATGGAAGAGTTTCGAAGCATTTTTAAACTTCAGCAGAATTGCGAGAACAATGGAAAAGTTCCAAAGTATTTTTAAACTTCAGCAGAATTCCGAGAACAATGGAAGAGTTCCGAAGCATTGTTAAACTTCAGCGGAATTCCGGGAACAATGGAAGAGTTCCGAAGCATTTTTAAACTTCAGCAGAATTCTGAGAACAATGGAAGAGTTCTGAAGGATTTTTAAACTTCAGCAGAATTCCTAGAACAATGGAAGAGTTCCGAAGCATTTTTGAACTTCAGCGGAATTCCGAGAACAATGGAAGAGTTCCGAAGCATTGTTAAACTTCAGCAGAATTCTGAGAACAATCGAAGAGTTCCGAAGCATTTTTAAACTTCAGTGGAATTCTGAGAACAATGGAAGAGTTCTGACGGATTTTTAAACTTCAGCAGAATTCCTAGAACAATGGAAGAGTTCCGAAGCATTTTTGAACTTCAGCGGAATTACGAGAACAATGGAAGAGTTCTGAAGCATTTCTACCCTTCAGCGGATTTCCGAGAACAATGGAAATGTTCTGAAGGATTTTTAAACTTCAGCAGAATTCCTAGAACAATGGATGAGTTCCGAAGGATTTTTAAACTTCAGCGGAATTCCGAGAACAATGGAAATGTTCTGAAGCATTTTTAAACTTCAGCAGAATTCCAATAACAATGGAAGAGTTCCAAAGTATTTTTAAACTTCAGCGGAATTCCAAGAACAATGGAAGAGTTCCGAAGCATTTTTAAACTTCAGCGGAATTCCGAGAACAATGGAAGAGTTAAGAAGCATTTTTAAACTTCAGCAGAATTGCGAGAACAATGGAAGAGTTCCAAAGCACTTTTAAACTTCAGCAGAATTCCAAGAACAATGGAAGAGTTCCGAAGCATTTTTAAACTTCAGCAGAATTCCGAAAACAATGGAAGAGTTCCAAAGCATTTTTAAACGTCAGTGGAATTCCAATAACAATGGAAGAGTTCCGAAGCATTTTTAAACTTCAGCAGAATTCCCAGAACAATGGAAGAGTTCCGAAGCATTTTTAAACTTCAGAGGAATTCCAAGAACAATAGAAGAGTTATGAAGCATTTTTAAACTTCAGCGGAATTTTCGATAACGATGAAAGAGTTCCGAAGCATTATTAAACTTTAGCAGAATTCCAAGAACAATGGAAGAGTTCCGAAGCATGTTTAAATGTCATCGAAATTCCGAGAACAATAGAAGAGTTCCAAAGCATTTTTAAACTTCACCAGCCTTCCGAGAACAATGGAAGAGTTCAGAAGCATTTTTAAACGTCAGCGGAATTCCGAGAACAATGGAAGAGTTCCGAATCATTTTTAAACTTCAGCGGAATTCCGAGAACAATGGAAGAGTTCCGAAGCATTTTTAAGCTTCAGTGGAATTCCGGGAACAATGGAAGAGTACCGAAGCATTTTTAAACTTCAGCGGAATTGCGAGAACAATGTAAGAGTTCCGAAGCAATTTTAAACTTCAGTAGAATTCCGAGGACAATGGAAGAGCTCCGAAGCATTTTTAAACTTCAGCAGAATTCCAATAACAATGGAAGAGTCCCGAATCATTTTTAAACTTCAGCGGAATTCCGGGAACAATGGAAGAGTTCCGAAGCATTTTTAAACTTCAGCAGAATTGCGAGAACAATGGAAGAGTTCTGAAGCATTTCTACCCTTCAGCGGAATTCCGAGAACAATGGAAGAGTTCCGAATCATTTTTAAACTTCAGCGGAATTCCGAGAGCAATGGAAGAGTTCCGAAGCATTTTTAAACTTCAGTGGAATTCCGTGAACAATGGAAGAGTTCTGAAGGATTTTTAAACTTCAGCAGAATTCCTAGAACAATGGAAGCGTTTAGAAACATTTTTAAACTTCAGCGGAATTCCGAGAACAATGGAAATGTTCCAAAGCATTTCTACCCTTCAGCGGAATTCCGAGAACAATGGAAGAGTTCCGAAGCATTTTTAAACTTCAGCGGAATTCCGGGAACAATGGAAGAGTTTCGAAGCATTTTTAAACTTCAGCAGAATTGCGAGAACAATGGAAAAGTTCCAAAGTATTTTTAAACTTCAGCAGAATTCCGAGAACAATGGAAGAGTTCCGAAGCATTGTTAAACTTCAGCGGAATTCCGGGAACAATGGAAGAGTTCCGAAGCATTTTTAAACTTCAGCAGAATTCTGAGAACAATGGAAGAGTTCTGAAGGATTTTTAAACTTCAGCAGAATTCCTAGAACAATGGAAGAGTTCCGAAGCATTTTTGAACTTCAGCGGAATTCCGAGAACAATGGAAGAGTTCCGAAGCATTGTTAAACTTCAGCAGAATTCTGAGAACAATCGAAGAGTTCCGAAGCATTTTTAAACTTCAGTGGAATTCTGAGAACAATGGAAGAGTTCTGACGGATTTTTAAACTTCAGCAGAATTCCTAGAACAATGGAAGAGTTCCGAAGCATTTTTGAACTTCAGCGGAATTACGAGAACAATGGAAGAGTTCTGAAGCATTTCTACCCTTCAGCGGATTTCCGAGAACAATGGAAATGTTCTGAAGGATTTTTAAACTTCAGCAGAATTCCTAGAACAATGGATGAGTTCCGAAGCATTTTTAAACTTCAGCGGAATTCCGAGAACAATGGAAATGTTCTGAAGCATTTTTAAACTTCAGCAGAATTCCAATAACAATGGAAGAGTTCCAAAGTATTTTTAAACTTCAGCGGAATTCCAAGAACAATGGAAGAGTTCCGAAGCATTTTTAAACTTCAGCGGAATTCCGAGAACAATGGAAGAGTTAAGAAGCATTTTTAAACTTCAGCAGAATTGCGAGAACAATGGAAGAGTTCCAAAGCACTTTTAAACTTCAGCAGAATTCCAAGAACAATGGAAGAGTTCCGAAGCATTTTTAAACTTCAGCAGAATTCCGAAAACAATGGAAGAGTTCCAAAGCATTTTTAAACGTCAGTGGAATTCCAATAACAATGGAAGAGTTCCGAAGCATTTTTAAACTTCAGCAGAATTCCCAGAACAATGGAAGAGTTCCGAAGCATTTTTAAACTTCAGAGGAATTCCAAGAACAATAGAAGAGTTATGAAGCATTTTTAAACTTCAGCGGAATTTTCGATAACGATGAAAGAGTTCCGAAGCATTATTAAACTTTAGCAGAATTCCAAGAACAATGGAAGAGTTCCGAAGCATGTTTAAATGTCATCGAAATTCCGAGAACAATGGAAGAGTTCCAAAGCATTTTTAAACTTCAGCAGCCTTCCGAGAACAATGGAAGAGTTCAGAAGCATTTTTAAACGTCAGCGGAATTCCGAGAACAATGGAAGAGTTCCGAATCATTTTTAAACTTCAGCGGAATTCCGAGAACAATGGAAGAGTTCCGAAGCATTTTTAAGCTTCAGTGGAATTCCGGGAACAATGGAAGAGTACCGAAGCATTTTTAAACTTCAGCGGAATTGCGAGAACAATGTAAGAGTTCCGAAGCAATTTTAAACTTCAGTAGAATTCCGAGGACAATGGAAGAGCTCCGAAGCATTTTTAAACTTCAGCAGAATTCCAATAACAATGGAAGAGTCCCGAATCATTTTTAAACTTCAGCGGAATTCCGGGAACAATGGAAGAGTTCCGAAGCATTTTTAAACTTCAGCAGAATTGCGAGAACAATGGAAGAGTTCTGAAGCATTTCTACCCTTCAGCGGAATTCCGAGAACAATGGAAGAGTTCCGAATCATTTTTAAACTTCAGCGGAATTCCGAGAGCAATGGAAGAGTTCCGAAGCATTTTTAAACTTCAGTGGAATTCCGTGAACAATGGAAGAGTTCTGAAGGATTTTTAAACTTCAGCAGAATTCCTAGAACAATGGAAGCGTTTCGAAGCATTTTTAAACTTCAGCGGAATTCCGAGAACAATGGAAATGTTCCAAAGCATTTCTACCCTTCAGCGGAATTCCAAGAACAATGGAAGAGTTCCGAAGCATTTTTAAACTTCAGCGGAATTCCGGGAACAATGGAAGAGTTTCGAAGCATTTTTAAACTTCAGCAGAATTGCGAGAACAATGGAAAAGTTCCAAAGTATTTTTAAACTTCAGCAGAATTCCGAGAACAATGGAAGAGTTCCGAAGCATTGTTAAACTTCAGCGGAATTCCGGGAACAATGGAAGAGTTCCGAAGCATTTTTAAACTTCAGCAGAATTCTGAGAACAATGGAAGAGTTCTGAAGGATTTTTAAACTTCAGCAGAATTCCTAGAACAAAGGAAGAGTTCCGAAGCATTTTTGAACTTCAGCGGAATTCCGAGAACAATGGAAGAGTTCCGAAGCATTGTTAAACTTCAGCAGAATTCTGAGAACAATCGAAGAGTTCCGAAGCATTTTTAAACTTCAGTGGAATTCTGAGAACAATGGAAGAGTTCTGACGGATTTTTAAACTTCAGCAGAATTCCTAGAACAATGGAAGAGTTCCGAAGCATTTTTGAACTTCAGCGGAATTACGAGAACAATGGAAATGTTCCGAAGCATTTTTAAACTTCAGCGGAATTCCGATAACAATGGAAGAGTTCCAAAAGTATTTTTAAACTTCAGCGGAATTCCGAGAACAATGGAAGAGTTCTGAAGCATTTTTAAACATCACCAGAATTCCGAGAACAATGGAAGAGTTCCAAAGAATTTTTAAACTTCAGCAGAATTCCGAGAACAATGGAAGAGTTCAGAAGCATTTTTAAACGTCAGCGGAATTCCGAGAACAATGGAAATGTACTGAAGGATTTTTAAACTTCAGCAGAATTCCTAGAACAATGGATGAGTTCCGAAGCATTTTTAACCTTCAGCGGAATTCAGATAACAATGGAAGAGTTCCAAAGTATTTTTAAACTTCAGCGGAATTCCAAGAACAATGGAAGAGATCCGAAGCATTTTTAAACTTCAGCGGAATTCCGGGAACAATGGAAGAGTTCCAAAGCATTTTTAAACTTCAGAGGAATTGCGAGCACAATGGAAGAGTTCTGAAGGATTTTTAAACTTCAGCAGAATTACTAGAACAATGGAATAGTTCCGAAGGATTTTTAAACTTCAGTGGAATTCCAAGAACAATGGAAATGTTCCGAAGCATTTTTACACTTCAACGGAATTCCGAGAACAATGGAAGAGTTCCGAAGTATTTTTAAACTTTAGCAGAATTCCGAGAACAATGGAAGAGTTCTGAATCAATTTTAAACTTCAGTAGAATTCCGAGGACAATGGAAGAGCTCCTAAGCATTTTTAAACTTCAGCAGAATTCCAGAAACAATGGAAGAGTTCCGAATCATTTTTAAACTTCAGCAGAATTCCAATAAAAATGGAAGAGTCCCGAAGCATTTTTAAACTTCAGCAGAATTCCTAGAAAAATGGATGATTTCCGAAGCATTTTTAAAGTTCAGCGGAATTCCGAGAACTATGGAAATGTTCTGAAGCATTTTTAAACTTCAGCAGAATTCCGATAACAATGGAAGAGTTCCAAAGTATTTTTAAACTTCAGCGGAATTCCAATAACAAAGGAAGAGTCCCGAATCATTTTTAAACTTCAGCGGAATTCCGGGAACAATGGAAGAGTTCCGAAGCATTTTTAAACTTCAGCAGAATTGCGAGAACAATGGAAGAGTTCTGAAGCATTTCTACCCTTCAGCGGAATTCCGAGAACAATGGAAATGTTCTGAAGGATTTTTAAACTTCAGCTGAATTCCTAGAACAATGGATGAGTTCCGAAGCATTTTTAAACTTCAGCGGAATTCCGAGAAAAATGGAAATGTTCTGAAGCATTTTTAAACTTCAGCAGAATTCCGATAACAATGGAAGAGTTCCAAAGTATTTTTAAACTTCAGCGGAATTCCAAGAACAATGGAAGAGTTCCGAAGCACTTTTAAACTTCAGCAGAATTCCAAGAACAATGGAAGAGTTCCGAAGCATTTTTAAACTTCAGCAGAATTCCGAAAACAATGGAAGAGTTCCAAAGCATTTTTAAACGTCAGTGGAATTCCAATAACAATGGAAGAGTTCCGAAGCATTTTTAAACTTCAGCAGAATTCCCAGAACAATGGAAGAGTTCCGAAGCATTTTTAAACTTCAGAGGAATTCCAAGAACAATAGAAGAGTTCTGAAGCATTTTTAAACTTCAGCGGAATTTTCGATAACGATGGAAGAGTCCCGAAGTATTTTTAAACTTTAGCAGAATTCCGAGAACAATGGAAGAGTTCCGAAGCATTTTTAGACTTCAGCAGAATTACTAGAACAATGGAATAGTTACGAAGCATTTTTAAACTTCAGTGGAATTCCAAGAACAATGGAAATGTTCCGAAGCATTTTTAAACTTCAGCGGAATTCCGAGAACAATGGAAGAGTTCCGAAGTATTTTTAAAGTTTAGCGGAATTCCGAGAACAATGGAAGAGTTCCGAAGCATTTTTAAACTTCAGCGGAACTCTGGGAGCAATGGAAGAGTTCCGAAGCATTTTTAAACTTCATCGGAATTGCGAGAACAATGGAAGAGTTCCGAAGCATGTTTAAACTTCAGCGGAATTTTCGATAACAATGGAAGAGTTCCGAAGCATTATTAAACTTTAGCAGAATTCCCAGAACAATGGAAGAGTTCCGAAGCATTTTTAAATGTCAGCGGAATTCCGATAACAATAGAAGAGTTCCGAAGCATTTTTAAGCTTCAGTGGAATTCCGGGAACAATGGAAGAGTACCGAAGCATTTTTAAACTTCAGCGGAATTGCGAGAACAATGTAAGAGTTCCGAAGCAATTTTAAACTTCAGTAGAATTCCGAGGACAATGGAAGAGATCCGAAGCATTTTTAAACTTCATCAGAATTCCAATAACAATGGAAGAGTCCCGAATCATTTTTAAACTTCAGCGGAATTCCGAGAGCAATGGAAGAGTTCCGAAGCATTTTTAAACTTCAGTGGAATTCCGTGAACAATGGAAGAGTTCTGAAGGATTTTTAAACTTCAGCAGAATTCCTAGAACAATGGAAGCGTTTCGAACCATTTTTAAACTTCAGCGGAATTCCGAGAACAATGGAAATGTTCCAAAGCATTTCTACCCTTCAGCGGAATTCCAAGAACAATGGAAGAGTTCCGAAGCATTTTTAAACTTCAGCGGAATTCCGGGAACAATGGAAGAGTTTCGAAGCATTTTTAAACTTCAGCAGAATTGCGAGAACAATGGAAAAGTTCCAAAGTATTTTTAAACTTCAGCAGAATTCCGAGAACAATGGAAGAGTTCCGAAGCATTGTTAAACTTCAGCGGAATTCCGGGAACAATGGAAGAGTTCCGAAGCATTTTTAAACTTCAGCAGAATTCTGAGAACAATGGAAGAGTTCTGAAGGATTTTTAAACTTCAGCAGAATTCCTAGAACAAAGGAAGAGTTCCGAAGCATTTTTGAACTTCAGCGGAATTCCGAGAACAATGGAAGAGTTCCGAAGCATTGTTAAACTTCAGCAGAATTCTGAGAACAATCGAAGAGTTCCGAAGCATTTTTAAACTTCAGTGGAATTCTGAGAACAATGGAAGAGTTCTGACGGATTTTTAAACTTCAGCAGAATTCCTAGAACAATGGAAGAGTTCCGAAGCATTTTTGAACTTCAGCGGAATTACGAGAACAATGGAAATGTTCCGAAGCATTTTTAAACTTCAGCGGAATTCCGATAACAATGGAAGAGTTCCAAAAGTATTTTTAAACTTCAGCGGAATTCCGAGAACAATGGAAGAGTTCTGAAGCATTTTTAAACATCACCAGAATACCGAGAACAATGGAAGAGTTCCAAAGAATTTTTAAACTTCAGCAGAATTCCGAGAACAATGGAAGAGTTCAGAAGCATTTTTAAACGTCAGCGGAATTCCGAGAACAATGGAAATGTACTGAAGGATTTTTAAACTTCAGCAGAATTCCTAGAACAATGGATGAGTTCCGAAGCATTTTTAACCTTCAGCGGAATTCCGATAACAATGGAAGAGTTCCAAAGTATTTTTAAACTTCAGCGGAATTCCGAGAACAATGGAAGAGATCCGAAGCATTTTTAAACTTCAGCGGAATTCCGGGAACAATGGAAGAGTTCCAAAGCATTTTTAAACTTCAGAGGAATTGCGAGCACAATGGAAGAGTTCTGAAGGATTTTTAAACTTCAGCAGAATTACTAGAACAATGGAATAGTTCCGAAGGATTTTTAAACTTCAGTGGAATTCCAAGAACAATGGAAATGTTCCGAAGCATTTTTACACTTCAACGGAATTCCGAGAACAATGGAAGAGTTCCGAAGTATTTTTAAACTTTAGCAGAATTCCGAGAACAATGGAAGAGTTCTGAATCAATTTTAAACTTCAGTAGAATTCCGAGGACAATGGAAGAGCTCCGAAGCATTTTTAAACTTCAGCAGAATTCCAGAAACAATGGAAGAGTTCCGAATCATTTTTAAACTTCAGCAGAATTCCAATAAAAATGGAAGAGTCCCGAAGCATTTTTAAACTTCAGCAGAATTCCTAGAAAAATGGATGATTTCCGAAGCATTTTTAAAGTTCAGCGGAATTCCGAGAACTATGGAAATGTTCTGAAGCATTTTTAAACTTCAGCAGAATTCCGATAACAATGGAAGAGTTCCAAAGTATTTTTAAACTTCAGCGGAATTCCAATAACAAAGGAAGAGTCCCGAATCATTTTTAAACTTCAGCGGAATTCTGGGAACAATGGAAGAGTTCCGAAGCATTTTTAAACTTCAGCAGAATTGCGAGAACAATGGAAGAGTTCTGAAGCATTTCTACCCTTCAGCGGAATTCCGAGAACAATGGAAATGTTCTGAAGGATTTTTAAACTTCAGCTGAATTCCTAGAACAATGGATGAGTTCCGAAGCATTTTTAAACTTCAGCGGAATTCCGAGAAAAATGGAAATGTTCTGAAGCATTTTTAAACTTCAGCAGAATTCCGATAACAATGGAAGAGTTCCAAAGTATTTTTAAACTTCAGCGGAATTCCAAGAACAATGGAAGAGTTCCGAAGCACTTTTAAACTTCAGCAGAATTCCAAGAACAATGGAAGAGTTCCGAAGCATTTTTAAACTTCAGCAGAATTCCGAAAACAATGGAAGAGTTCCAAAGCATTTTTAAACGTCAGTGGAATTCCAATAACAATGGAAGAGTTCCGAAGCATTTTTAAACTTCAGCAGAATTCCCAGAACAATGGAAGAGTTCCGAAGCATTTTTAAACTTCAGAGGAATTCCAAGAACAATAGAAGAGTTCTGAAGCATTTTTAAACTTCAGCGGAATTTTCGATAACGATGGAAGAGTCCCGAAGTATTTTTAAACTTTAGCAGAATTCCGAGAACAATGGAAGAGTTCCGAAGCATTTTTAAACTTCAGCAGAATTACTAGAAAAATGGAATAGTTCCGAAGCATTTTTAAACTTCAGTGGAATTCCAAGAACAATGGAAATGTTCCGAAGCATTTTTAAACTTCAGCGGAATTCCGAGAACAATGGAAGAGTTCCGAAGTATTTTTAAAGTTTAGCGGAATTCCGAGAACAATGGAAGAGTTCCGAAGCATTTTTAAACTTCAGCGGAACTCTGGAAGCAATGGAAGAGTTCCGAAGCATTTTTAAACTTCATCGGAATTGCGAGAACAATGGAAGAGTTCCGAAGCATGTTTAAACTTCAGCGGAATTTTCGATAACAATGGAAGAGTTCCGAAGCATTATTAAACTTTAGCAGAATTCCCAGAACAATGGAAGAGTTCCGAAGCATTTTTAAATGTCAGCGGAATTCCGATAACAATAGAAGAGTTCCGAAGCATTTTTAAGCTTCAGTGGAATTCCGGGAACAATGGAAGAGTACCGAAGCATTTTTAAACTTCAGCGGAATTGCGAGAACAATGTAAGAGTTCCGAAGCAATTTTAAACTTCAGTAGAATTCCGAGGACAATGGAAGAGATCCGAAGCATTTTTAAACTTCATCAGAATTCCAATAACAATGGAAGAGTCCCGAATCATTTTTAAACTTCATCGGAATTCCGGGAACAATGGAAGAGTTCCGAAGCATTTTTAAACTTCAGCAGAATTGCGAGAACAATGGAAGAGTTCTGAAGCATTTCTACCCTTCAGCGGATTTCCGAGAACAATGGAAATGTTCTGAAGGATTTTTAAACTTCAGCAGAATTCCTAGAACAATGGATGAGTTCCGAAGCATTTTTAAACTTCAGCGGAATTCCGAGAACAATGGAAATGTTCTGAAGCATTTTTAAACTTCAGCAGAATTCCAATAACAATGGAAGAGTTCCAAAGTATTTTTAAACTTCAGCGGAATTCCAAGAACAATGGAAGAGTTCCGAAGCATTTTTAAACTTCAGCGGAATTCCGAGAACAATGGAAGAGTTAAGAAGCATTTTTAAACTTCAGCAGAATTGCGAGAACAATGGAAGAGTTCCAAAGCACTTTTAAACTTCAGCAGAATTCCAAGAACAATGGAAGAGTTCCGAAGCATTTTTAAACTTCAGCAGAATTCCGAAAACAATGGAAGAGTTCCAAAGCATTTTTAAACGTCAGTGGAATTCCAATAACAATGGAAGAGTTCCGAAGCATTTTTAAACTTCAGCAGAATTCCCAGAACAATGGAAGAGTTCCGAAGCATTTTTAAACTTCAGAGGAATTCCAAGAACAATAGAAGAGTTATGAAGCATTTTTAAACTTCAGCGGAATTTTCGATAACGATGAAAGAGTTCCGAAGCATTATTAAACTTTAGCAGAATTCCAAGAACAATGGAAGAGTTCCGAAGCATGTTTAAATGTCATCGGAATTCCGAGAACAATGGAAGAGTTCTAAAGCATTTTTAAACTTCAGCAGCCTTCCGAGAACAATGGAAGAGTTCAGAAGCATTTTTAAACGTCAGCGGAATTCCGAGAACAATGGAAGAGTTCCGAATCATTTTTAAACTTCAGCGGAATTCCGAGAACAATGGAAGAGTTCCGAAGCATTTTTAAGCTTCAGTGGAATTCCGGGAACAATGGAAGAGTACCGAAGCATTTTTAAACTTCAGCGGAATTGCGAGAACAATGTAAGAGTTCCGAAGCAATTTTAAACTTCAGTAGAATTCCGAGGACAATGGAAGAGCTCCGAAGCATTTTTAAACTTCAGCAGAATTCCAATAACAATGGAAGAGTCCCGAATCATTTTTAAACTTCAGCGGAATTCCGGGAACAATGGAAGAGTTCCGAAGCATTTTTAAACTTCAGCAGAATTGCGAGAACAATGGAAGAGTTCTGAAGCATTTCTACCCTTCAGCGGAATTCCGAAAACAATGGAAGAGTTCCGAATCAATTTTAAACTTCAGCGGAATTCCGAGAGCAATGGAAGAGTTCCGAAGCATTTTTAAACTTCAGTGGAATTCCGTGAACAATGGAAGAGTTCTGAAGGATTTTTAAACTTCAGCAGAATTCCTAGAACAATGGAAGCGTTTCGAAGCATTTTTAAACTTCAGCGGAATTCCGAGAACAATGGAAATGTTCCAAAGCATTTCTACCCTTCAGCGGAATTCCAAGAACAATGGAAGAGTTCCAAAGCATTTTTAAACTTCAGCGGAATTCCGGGAACAATGGAAGAGTTTCGAAGCATTTTTAAACTTCAGCAGAATTGCGAGAACAATGGAAAAGTTCCAAAGTATTTTTAAACTTCAGCAGAATTCCGAGAACAATGGAAGAGTTCCGAAGCATTGTTAAACTTCAGCGGAATTCCGGGAACAATGGAAGAGTTCCGAAGCATTTTTAAACTTCAGCAGAATTCTGAGAACAATGGAAGAGTTCTGAAGGATTTTTAAACTTCAGCAGAATTCCTAGAACAAAGGAAGAGTTCCGAAGCATTTTTGAACTTCAGCGGAATTCCGAGAACAATGGAAGAGTTCCGAAGCATTGTTAAACTTCAGCAGAATTCTGAGAACAATCGAAGAGTTCCGAAGCATTTTTAAACTTCAGTGGAATTCTGAGAACAATGGAAGAGTTCTGACGGATTTTTAAACTTCAGCAGAATTCCTAGAACAATGGAAGAGTTCCGAAGCATTTTTGAACTTCAGCGGAATTACGAGAACAATGGAAATGTTCCGAAGCATTTTTAAACTTCAGCGGAATTCCGATAACAATGGAAGAGTTCCAAAAGTATTTTTAAACTTCAGCGGAATTCCGAGAACAATGGAAGAGTTCTGAAGCATTTTTAAACATCACCAGAATTCCGAGAACAATGGAAGAGTTCCAAAGAATTTTTAAACTTCAGCAGAATTCCGAGAACAATGGAAGAGTTCAGAAGCATTTTTAAACGTCAGCGGAATTCCGAGAACAATGGAAATGTACTGAAGGATTTTTAAACTTCAGCAGAATTCCTAGAACAATGGATGAGTTCCGAAGCATTTTTAACCTTCAGCGGAATTCCGAGAACAATGGAAATGTTCTGAAGCATTTTTAAACTTCAGCAGAATTCCGATAACAATGGAAGAGTTCCAAAGTATTTTTAAACTTCAGCGGAATTCCAAGAACAATGGAAGAGATCCGAAGCATTTTTAAACTTCAGCGGAATTCCGGGAACAATGGAAGAGTTCCAAAGCATTTTTAAACTTCAGAGGAATTGCGAGCACAATGGAAGAGTTCTGAAGGATTTTTAAACTTCAGCAGAATTACTAGAACAATGGAATAGTTCCGAAGGATTTTTAAACTTCAGTGGAATTCCAAGAACAATGGAAATGTTCCGAAGCATTTTTACACTTCAACGGAATTCCGAGAACAATGGAAGAGTTCCGAAGTATTTTTAAACTTTAGCAGAATTCCGAGAACAATGGAAGAGTTCTGAATCAATTTTAAACTTCAGTAGAATTCCGAGGACAATGGAAGAGCTCCGAAGCATTTTTAAACTTCAGCAGAATTCCAGAAACAATGGAAGAGTTCCGAATCATTTTTAAACTTCAGCAGAATTCCAATAAAAATGGAAGAGTCCCGAAGCATTTTTAAACTTCAGCAGAATTCCTAGAAAAATTGATGATTTCCGAAGCATTTTTAAAGTTCAGCGGAATTCCGAGAACTATGGAAATGTTCTGAAGCATTTTTAAACTTCAGCAGAATTCCGATAACAATGGAAGAGTTCCAAAGTATTTTTAAACTTCAGCGGAATTCCAAGAACAATGGAAGAGTTCCGAAGCATTTTTAAACTTCAGCGGAATTCCGGGAACAATGGAAGAGTTCCGAAGCATTTTTAATCTTCAGCAGAATTGCGAGAACAATGGAAGAGTTCCGAAGCATTTTTAAACTTCAGTGGAATTCCGAGAACAATGGAAGAGTTCTGAAGGATTTTTAAACTTCAGCAGAATTCCTAGAACAATGGAAGCGTTCCGAAGCATTTTTAAACTTCAGCGGAATTCCGAGAACAATGGAAATGTTCCAAAGCATTTTTAAACTTCAGCGGAATTGCGAGAACAATGGAAGAGTTCCGAAGCATTTTTAAACTTCAGCGGAATTTTCGATAACAATGGAAGAGATCCGAAGCATTATTAAACTTTAGCAGAATTCCCAGAACAATGGAAGAGTTCCGAAGCATTTTTAAGCTTCAGTGGAATTCCGGGAACAATGGAAGAGTTCCGAAGCATTTTTAAACTTCAGCGGAATTGCGAGAACAATGTAAGAGTTCCGAAGCAATTTTAAACTTCAGTAGAATTCCGAGGACAATGGAAGAGCTCCGAAGCATTTTTAAACTTCAGCAGAATTCCGGAAATAATGGAAGAGTTCCGAAGCATTTTTAAACTTCAGCAGAATTCCAATAACAATGGAAGAGTCCCGAAGCATTTTTAAACTTCAGCAGAATTCCGGGAACAATGGAAGAGTTCCGAAGCATTTTTAAACTTCAGCAGAATTGCGAGAACAATGGAAGAGTTCTGAAGCATTTCTACCCTTCAGCGGAATTCCGAGAACAATGGAAATGTTCTGAAGGATTTTTAAACTTCAGCAGAATTCCTAGAACAATGGATGAGTTCCGAAGCATTTTTAAACTTCAGCGGAATTCCGAGAACAATGGAAATGTTCTGAAGCATTTTTAAACTTCAGCAGAATTCCGATAACAATGGAAGAGTTCCAAAGTATTTTTAAACTTCAGTGGAATTCCAAGAACAATGGAAGAGTTCCGAAGCATTTTTAAACTTCAGCGGAATTCCGGGAACAATGGAAGAGTTCCGAAGCATTTTTAAACTTCAGCAGAATTGCGAGAACAATGGAAGAGTTCCAAAGCACTTTTAAACTTCAGCAGAATTCCAAGAACAATGGAAGAGTTCCGAAGCATTTTTAAACTTCAGCAGAATTCCGAAAACAATGGAAGAGTTCCAAAGCATTTTTAAACGTCAGTGGAATTCCAATAACAATGGAAGAGTTCCGAAGCATTTTTAAACTTCAGCAGAATTCCCAGAACAATGGAAGAGTTCCGAAGCATTTTTAAACTTCAGAGGAATTCCAAGAACAATAGAAGAGTTCTGAAGCATTTTTAAACTTCAGCGGAATTTTCGATAACGATGGAAGAGTTCTGAAGCATTATTAAACTTTAGCAGAATTCCGAGAACAATGGAAGAGTTCCAAAGCATTTTTAAACTTCAGCAGCATTCCGAGAACAATGGAAGATTTCAGAAGCATTTTTAAACGTCAGCGGAATTCCGAGAACAATGGAAGAGTTCCGAATCATTTTTAAACTTCAGCGGAATTCCGAGAACAATGGAAGAGTTCCGAAGCATTTTTAAACTTCAGCGGAATTCCGAGAACAATGGAAATGTTCCAAAGCATTTTTAAACTTCAGCGGAATTCCGATAACAATGGAAAAGTTCCAAAGTATTTTTAAACTTCAGTGGAATTCCAAAAACAATGGAAGAGTTCCGAAGCATTTTTAAACTTCAGCGGAATTCCGGGAACAATGGAAGAGTTTCGAAGGATTTTTAAACTTCAGCGGAATTGCGAGAACAATGGAAAAGTTCCGAAGTATTTTTAAACTTCAGCAGAATTCCGAGAACAATGGAAGAGTTCCGAAGCATTGTTAAACTTCAGCGGAATTCCGGGAACAATGGAAGAGTTCCGAAGCATTTTTAAACTTCAGCGGAATTCTGAGAACAATGGAAGAGTTCTGAAGGATTTTTAAACTTCAGCAGAATTCCTAGAACAATGGAAGAGTTCCGAAGCATTTTTGAACTTCAGCGGAATTCCGAGAACAATGGAAGAGTTCCGAAGCATTGTTAAACTTCAGCGGAATTCCGAGAACAATCGAAGAGTTCCGAAGCATTTTTAATCTTCAGTGGAATTCTGAGAACAATGGAAGAGTTCTGACGGATTTTTAAACTTCAGCAGAATTCCTAGAACAATGGAAGTGTTCCGAAGCATTTTTGAACTTCAGCGGAATTACGAGAACAATGGAAATGTTCCAAAGCATTTTTAAACTTCAGCGGAATTCCGATAACAATGGAAGAGTTCCAAAAGTATTTTTAAACTTCAGCGGAATTCCGAGAACAATGGAAGAGTTCTGAAGCATTTTTAAACATCACCAGAATTCCGAGAACAATGGAAGAGTTCCAAAGCATTTTTAAACTTCAGCAGAATTCCGAGAACAATGGAAGAGTTCAGAAGCATTTTTAAACGTGAGCGGAATTCCGAGAACAATGGAAATGTTCTAAAGGATTTTTAAACTTCAGCAGAATTCCTAGAACAATGGATGAGTTCTGAAGCATTTTTAACCTTCAGTGGAATTCCGAGAACAATGGAAATGTTCTGAAGCATTTTTAAACTTCAGCAGAATTCCAATAACAATGGAAGAGTTCCAAAGTATTTTTAAACTTCAGCGGAATTCCAAGAACAATGGAAGAGATCCGAAGCATTTTTAAACTTCAGCGGAATTCCGATAACAATAGAAGAGTTCCAAAGAATTTTTAAACTTCAGAGGAATGGCGAGCACAATGGAAGAGTTCTGAAGGATTTTTAAACTTCAGCAGAATTACTAGAACAATGGAATAGTTCCGAAGCATTTTTAAACTTCAGTGGAATTCCAAGAACAATGGAAATGTTCCGAAGCATTTTTACACTTCAACGGAATTCCGAGAACAATGGAAGAGTTCCGAAGTATTTTTAAACTTTAGCGGAATTCCGAGAACAATGGAAGAGTTCTGAAGCAATTTTAAACTTCAGTAGAATTCCGAGGACAATGGAAGAGCTCCGAAGCATTTTTAAACTTCAGCAGAATTCCAGAAACAATGGAAGAGTTCCGAAGCATTTTTAAACTTCAGCAGAATTCCAATAACAATGGAAGAGTCCCGAAGCATTTTTAAACTTCAGCAGAATTCCTAGAAAAATGGATGATTTCCGAAGCATTTTTAAACTTCAGCGGAATTCCGAGAACAATGGAAATGTTCTGAAGCATTTTTAAACTTCAGCAGAATTCCGATAACAATGGAAGAGTTCCAAAGTATTTTTAAACTTCAGCGGAATTCCAAGAACAATGGAAGAGTTCCGAAACATTTTTAAACTTCAGCGGAATTCCGGGAACAATGGAAGAGTTCCGAAGCATTTTTAAACTTCAGCAGAATTGCGAGAACAATGGAAGAGTTCCGAAGCATTTTTAAACTTCAGTGGAATTCCGAGAACAATGGAAGAGTTCTGAAGGATTTTTAAACTTCAGCAGAATTCCTAGAACAATGGAAGCGTTCCGAAGCATTTTTAAACTTCAGCGGAATTCCGAGAACAATGGAAATGTTCCAAAGCATTTTTAAACTTCAGCGGAATTCCGAGAACAATGGAAGAGTTCCGAAGCATTTTTAAACTTCAGCGGAATTTTCGATAACAATGGAAGAGATCCAAAGCATTATTAAACTTTAGCAGAATTCCCAGAACAATGGAAGAGTTCCGAAGCACTTTTAAGCTTCAGTGGAATTCCGGGAACAATGGAAGAGTTCCGAAGCATTTTTAAACTTCAGCAGAATTGCGAGAACAATGGAAGAGTTCTGAACCATTTCTACCCTTCAGCGGAATTCCGAGAACAATGGAAATGTTCTGAAGGATTTTTAAACTTCAGCAGAATTCCTAGAACCATGGATGAGTTCCGAAGCATTTTTAAACTTCAGCGGATTTCCGAGAACAATGGAAATGTTCTGAAGCATTTTTAAACTTCAGCAGAATTCCGATAACAATGGAAGAGTTCCAAAGTATTTTTAAACTTCAGCGGAATTCCAAGAACAATGGAAGAGTTCCGAAGCATTTTTAAACTTCAGCGGAATTCTGGGAACAATGGAAGAGTTCCGAAGCATTTTTAAACTTCAGCAGAATTGCGAGAACAATGGAAGAGTTCCAAAGCACTTTTAAACTTCAGCAGAATTCCAAGAACAATGGAAGAGTTCCGAAGCATTTTTAAACTTCAGCAGAATTCCGAAAACAATGGAAGAGTTCAAAAGCATTTTTAAACGTCAGTGGAATTCCAATAACAATGGAAGAGTTCCGAAGCATTTTTAAACTTCAGCAGAATTCCCAGAACAATGGAAGAGTTCCGAAGCATTTTTAAACTTCAGAGGAATTCCAAGAACAATAGCAGAGTTCTGAAGCATTTTTAAACTTCAGCGGAATTTTCGATAACGATGGAAGAGTTCCGAAGCATTATTAAACTTTAGCAGAATTCCAAGAACAATGGAAGAGTTCCGAAGCATGTTTAAATGTCATCGGAATTCCGAGAACAATGGAAGAGTTCCAAAGCATTTTTAAACTTCAGCAGCATTCCGAGAACAATGGAAGATTTCAGAAGCATTTTTAAACGTCAGCGGAATTCCGAGAACAATGGAAGAGTTCCGAATCATTTTTAAACTTCAGCGGAATTCCGAGAACAATGGAAGAGTTCCGAAGCATTTTTAAACTTCAGTGGAATTCCGAGAACAATGGAAGAGTTCTGAAGGATTTTTAAACTTCAGCAGAATTCCTAGAACAATGTTAGCGTTCCGAAGCATTTTTAAACTTCAGCGGAATTCCGAGTACAATGGAAATGTTCCAAAGCATTTTTAAACTTCAGCGGAATTCCGATAACAATGGAAAAGTTCCAAAGTATTTTTAAACTTCAGTGGAATTCCAAAAACAATGGAAGAGTTCCGAAGCATTTTTAAACTTCAGCGGAATTCCGGGAACAATGGAAGAGTTTCGAAGCATTTTTAAACTTCAGCAGAATTGCGAGAACAATGGAAAAGTTCCGAAGTATTTTTAAACTTCAGCAGAATTCCGAGAACAATGGAAGAGTTCCGAAGCATTGTTAAACTTCAGCGGAATTCCGGGAACAATGGAAGAGTTCTGAAGCATTTTTAAACTTCAGCGGAATTCTGAGAACAATGGAAGAGTTCTGACGGATTTTTAAACTTCAGCAGAATTCCTAGAACAATGGAAGAGTTCCGAAGCATTTTTGAACTTCAGCGGAATTCCTAGAACAATGGAAGAGTTCCGAAGCATTTTTGAACTTCAGCGGTATTCCGAGAACAATGGAAGAGTTCCGAAGCATTGTTAAACTTCAGCGGAATTCCGAGAACAATCGAAGAGTTCCGAAGCATTTTTAATCTTCAGTGGAATTCTGAGAACAATGGAAGAGTTCTGACGGATTTTTAAACTTCAGCAGAATTCCTAGAACAATGGAAGAGTTCCAAAGCATTTTTGAACTTCAGCGGAATTACGAGAACAATGGAAATGTTCCGAAGCATTTTTAAACTTCAGTGGAATTCCGATAACAATGGAAGAGTTCCAAAAGTATTTTTAAACTTCAGCGGAATTCCGAGAACAATGGAAGAGTTCTGAAGCATTTTTAAACATCACCAGGATTCAGAGAACAATGGAAGAGTTCCAAAGCATTTTTAAACTTCAGCAGAATTCCGAGAACAATGGAAGAGTTCAGAAGCATTTTTAAACGTCAGCGGAATTCCGAGAACAATGGAAATGTTCTGAAGGATTTTTAAACTTCAGCAGAATTCCTAGAACAATGGATGAGTTCTGAAGCATTTTTAACCTTCAGCGGAATTCCGAGAACAATGGAAATGTTCTGAAGCATTTTTAAACTTCAGCAGAATTCCGATAACAATGGTAGAGTTCCAAAGTATTTTTAAACTTCAGCGGAATTCCAAGAACAATGGAAGAGATCCGAAGCATTTTTAAACTTCAGCGGAATTCCGATAACAATGGAAGAGTTCCAAAGCATTTTTAAACTTCAGAGGAATTGCGAGCACAATGGAAGAGTTCTGAAGGATTTTTAAACTTCAGCAGAATTACTAGAACAATGGAATAGTTCCAAAGCATTTTTAAACTTCAGTGGAATTCCAAAAACAATGGAAGAGTTCTGAAGCATTTTTAAACTTCAGCGGAATTCCGGGAACAATGGAAGAGTTTCAAAGCATTTTTAAACTTCAGCGGAATTGCGAGAACATTGGAAAAGTTCCGAAGTATTTTTAAACTTCAGCAGAATTCCGAGAACAATGGAAGAGTTCCGAAGCATTGTTAAACTTCAGTGGAATTCCAAGAACAATGGAAATGCTCCGAAGCATTTTTAAACTTCAGCGGAATTCCGAGAACAATGGAAGAGTTCCGAAGTATTTTTAAACTTTAGCGGAATTCCGAGAACAATGGAAGAGTTCCGAAGCATTTTTAAACTTCAGCGGAACTCCGGGAGCACTGGAAGAGTTCCGAAGCATTTTTAAACTTCAGCAGAATTGCGAGAACAATGGAAGAAATCCGGAGCAATTTTACACTTCAGCAGAATTCCGAGGACAATGGAAGAGCACCGAAGCATTTTTAAACTTCAGCAGATTTCCGGAAACAATGGAAGAGTTCCGAAGCATTTTTAAACGACAGCGGAATTCCGAGAACAATGGAAGAGTTCAGAAGCATTTTTAAACGTCAGCAGAATTCCGAGAACAATGGAAGAGTTCCGAAGCATTTTTAAACTTCAGCGGAATTCCGAGAACAATGGAAGAGTTCCGAAGCATTTTTAAACTTCAGTGGAATTCCGAGAACAATGGAAGAGTTCTGAAGGATTTTTAAACTTCAGCAGAATTACTAGAACAATGGAAGAGTTCCGAAGCATTTTTAAACTTTAGTGGAATTCCGAGAACAATGGAAGAGTTCCGAAGCATTTTTAAACTTAGGTGGAATTCCGAGAACAATGGAAGAGTTCCGAAGCATTTTTAAACTTCACCAGAATTACTAGAACAATGGAAGCGTTCCGAAGCATTTTTAAACTTCAGCGGAATTCCGAGAACAATGGAATTGTTCCAAAGTATTTTTAAACTTCAGCAGAATTCCGAGAACAATGGAAGAGTTCCGAAGCATTGTTAAACTTCAGCGGAATTCCGGGAACATTGGAAGAGTTCTGAAGCATTTTTAAACTTCATCGGAATTGCGAGAACAATGGAAGACTTCCGAAACCTTTTTTAAACTTCAGCGGAATTTTCGATAACAATGGAAGAGATCCGAAGCATTATTAAACTTTAGCAGAATTCCCAGAACAATGGAAGAGTTCCGAAGCATTTTTAAATGTCAGCGGAATTCCGATAACAATTGAAGAGTTCCGAAGCATTTTTAAGCTTCAGCGGAATTCCGGGAACAATGGAAGAGTTCCGAAGCATTTTTAAACTTCATCAGAATTGCGAGAACAATGGAAGAGTTCCAAAGCACTTTTAAACTTCAGCAGAATTCCAAGAACAATGGAAGAGTTCCGAAGCATTTTTAAACTTCAGCGGAATTTTCGATAACAATGGAAGAGTTCCGAAGCATTATTAAACTTTAGCAGAATTCCAAGAACAATGGAAGAGTTCCGAAGCATGTTTAAATGTCATCGGAATTCCGAGAACAATGGAAGAGTTCAGAAGCATTTTTAAACGTCAGCGGAATTACGAGAACAATGGAAGAGTTCCGAAGCATTTTTAAACTTCAGTGGAATTCCGAGAACAATGGAAGAGTTCTGAAGGATTTTTAAACTTCACCAGAATTACTAGAACAATGGAAGAGTTCCGAAGCATTTTTAAACTTCAGCGGAATTCCGAGAACAATGGAAATGTTCCGAAGTATTTTTAAACTTCAGCAGAATTCCGGAAACAATGGAATAGTTCCGAAGCATTTTTAAACTTCAGCAGAATTCCGATAAAAATGGAAGAGTTCCAAAGTATTTTTAAACTTCAGCGGAATTCCAAGAACAATGGAAGAGTTCAGAAGCATTTTTAAACTTCAGCGGAATTTTGGGAACAATGGAAGAGTTCCAAAGCATTTTTAAACTTCAGCAGAATTGCTAGAACAATGGAAGAGTTCCAAGCACTTTTAAACTTCAGCAGATTTCCAAGAACAATGGAAGAGTTCCGAAGCATTTTTAAACTTCAGCACAATTCAGAAAACAATGGAGGAGTTCCAAAGCATTTTTAAACGTCAGTGGAATTCCAATAACAATGGAAGAGTTCCGAAGCATTTTTAAACTTCAGGAGAATTCCCAGAACAATGGAAGAGTTCCGAAGCATTTTTAAACTTCAGAGGAATTCCAAGAACAATAGAAGAGTTCTGAAGCATTTTTAAACTTCAGCGGAATTTTCGATAACAATGGAAGAGTTCCGATGCATTATTAAACTTTAGCAGAATTCCAAGAACAATGGAAGAGTTCCGAAGCATGTATAAATGTCATCGGAATTCCGAGAACAATGCAAGAGTTCCAAAGCATTTTTAAACTTCAGCAGCATTCCGAGAACAATGGAAGAGTTCCAAAGCATTTTTAAACTTCAGTAGCATTCCGAGAACAATGGAAGAGTTCCGAATCATTTTTAAACCTCAGCGGAATTCCGAGAACAATGGAAGAGTTCCGAAGCATTTTTAAACTTCAGTGGAATTCCGAGAACAATGGAAGAGTTCTGAAGGATTTTTAAACTTCAGCAGAATTCCTAGAACAATGGAAGAGATCCGAAGCATTTTTAAACTTCAGCGGAATTCCGAGAACAAAGGAAATGTTCCAAAGCATTTTTAAACTTCAGCGGAATTCCGATAACAATGGAAAAGTTCCAAAGTATTTTTAAACTTCAGTGGAATTCCGAAAACAATGGAAGAGTTCCGAAGCATTTTTAAACTTCAGCGGAATTCAAGGAACAATGGAAGAGTTCCGAAGCATTTTTAAACTTCAGCGGAATTGAAAGAACAATGGAAAAGTTCCAAAGCATTTTTAAACTTCAGCAGAATTCTGAGAACAATGGAAGAGTTCAGAAGCATTTTTAAACGTCAGCGGAATTCCGAGAACAATGGAAGAGTTCTGAAGCATTTCTAAACTTCAGCGGAATTCCGAGAACAATGGAAGAGTTCCGAAGCATTTTTAAACTTCAGTGGAATTTCAAGAACAATGGAAGTGTTCTGAAGGATTTTTAAACTTCAGCAGAATTACTAGAACAATGGAAGATTTCTGAAGCATTTTTAAACTTCAGCGGAATTCCGAGAACAATGGAAATGTTCCGAAGTATTTTTAAACTTCAGCAGAATTCCAGAAACAATGGAAGAGTTCCGAAGCATTGTTAAACTTCAGCGGAATTCCAATAACAATGGAAGAGTTCCGAAGCATTTTTAAACTTCAGCGGAATTCCAAGAACAATAGAAGAGTTCTGAAGCATTTTTAAACTTCAGCAGAATTCCAGAAACAATGGAAGAGTTCCGAAGCATTTTTAAACTTCAGCAGAATTCCCATAACAATGGAAGAGTTCCGAAGCATTTTTAAACTTCAGCGGAATTCCAAGAACAATAGAAGAGTTCTGAAGCATTTTTAAACTTCAGCGGAATTTTCGATAACAATAGAAGAGTTCCGAAGCATTTTTAAACTTCAGCGGAATTCCGAGAACAATGGAAATGTTCCGAAGTATTTTTAAACTTCAGCAGAATTCCGAGAACAATGGAAGAGTTCCGAAGCATTGTTAAACTTCAGTGGAATTCCGGAAACAATGGAAGAGATCTGAAGCATTTTTAAACTTCATCGGAATTGCGAGAACAATGGAAGAGTTCCGAAACATTTTTAAACTTCAGCGGAATTTTCGATAACAATGGAAGAGATCCGAAGCATTATTAAACTTTAGCAGAATTCCCAGAACAATGGAAGAGTTCAGAAGCATGTTTAAATGTCATCGGAATTCCGAGAACAATGGAAGAGTTCAGAAGCATTTTTAAACGTCAGCGGAATTACGAGAACAATGGAAGAGTTCCGAAGCATTTTTAAACTTCAGTGGAATTCCGAGAACAATGGAAGAGTTCTGAAGGATTTTTAAACTTCACCAGAATTACTAGAACAATGGAAGAGTTCCGAAGCATTTTTAAACTTCAGCGGAATTCCGAGAACAATGGAAATGTTCCGAAGTATTTTTAAACTTCAGCAGAATTCCGGAAACAATGGAATAGTTCCGAAGCATTTTTAAACTTCAGCAGAATTCCGATAAAAATGGAAGAGTTCCAAAGTATTTTTAAACTTCAGCGGAATTCCAAGAACAATGGAAGAGTTCAGAAGCATTTTTAAACTTCAGTGGAATTCCGAGAACAATGGAAGAGTTCTGAAGGATTTTTAAACTTCACCAGAATTACTAGAACAATGGAAGAGTTCCGAAGCATTTTTAAACTTCAGCGGAATTCCGAGAACAATGGAAATGTTCCGAAGTATTTTTAAACTTCAGCAGAATTCCGGAAACAATGGAATAGTTCCGAAGCATTTTTAAACTTCAGCAGAATTCCGATAAAAATGGAAGAGTTCCAAAGTATTTTTAAACTTCAGCGGAATTCCAAGAACAATGGAAGAGTTCAGAAGCATTTTTAAACTTCAGCGGAATTTTGGGAACAATGGAAGAGTTCCGAAGCATTTTTAAACTTCAGCAGAATTGCTAGAACAATGGAAGAGTTCCAAGCACTTTTAAACTTCAGCAGATTTCCAAGAACAATGGAAGAGTTCCGAAGCATTTTTAAACTTCAGCACAATTCAGAAAACAATGGAGGAGTTCCAAAGCATTTTTAAACGTCAGTGGAATTCCAATAACAATGGAAGAGTTCCGAAGCATTTTTAAACTTCAGGAGAATTCCCAGAACAATGGAAGAGTTCCGAAGCATTTTTAAACTTCAGAGGAATTCCAAGAACAATAGAAGAGTTCTGAAGCATTTTTAAACTTCAGCGGAATTTTCGATAACAATGGAAGAGTTCCGATGCATTATTAAACTTTAGCAGAATTCCAAGAACAATGGAAGAGTTCCGAAGCATGTTTAAATGTCATCGGAATTCCGAGAACAATGCAAGAGTTCCAAAGCATTTTTAAACTTCAGCAGCATTCCGAGAACAATGGAAGAGTTCCAAAGCATTTTTAAACTTCAGTAGCATTCCGAGAACAATGGAAGAGTTCCGAATCATTTTTAAACCTCAGCGGAATTCCGAGAACAATGGAAGAGTTCCGAAGCATTTTTAAACTTCAGTGGAATTCCGAGAACAATGGAAGAGTTCTGAAGGATTTTTAAACTTCAGCAGAATTCCTAGAACAATGGAAGAGATCCGAAGCATTTTTAAACTTCAGCGGAATTCCGAGAACAAAGGAAATGTTCCAAAGCATTTTTAAACTTCAGCGGAATTCCGATAACAATGGAAAAGTTCCAAAGTATTTTTAAACTTCAGTGGAATTCCGAAAACAATGGAAGAGTTCCGAAGCATTTTTAAACTTCAGCGGAATTCAAGGAACAATGGAAGAGTTCCGAAGCATTTTTAAACTTCAGCGGAATTGAAAGAACAATGGAAAAGTTCCAAAGCATTTTTAAACTTCAGCAGAATTCTGAGAACAATGGAAGAGTTCAGAAGCATTTTTAAACGTCAGCGGAATTCCGAGAACAATGGAAGAGTTCTGAAGCATTTCTAAACTTCAGCGGAATTCCGAGAACAATGGAAGAGTTCCGAAGCATTTTTAAACTTCAGTGGAATTTCAAGAACAATGGAAGTGTTCTGAAGGATTTTTAAACTTCAGCAGAATTACTAGAACAATGGAAGATTTCTGAAGCATTTTTAAACTTCAGCGGAATTCCGAGAACAATGGAAATGTTCCGAAGTATTTTTAAACTTCAGCAGAATTCCAGAAACAATGGAAGAGTTCCGAAGCATTGTTAAACTTCAGCGGAATTCCAATAACAATGGAAGAGTTCCAAAGCATTTTTAAACTTCAGCGGAATTCCAAGAACAATAGAAGAGTTCTGAAGCATTTTTAAACTTCAGCAGAATTCCAGAAACAATGGAAGAGTTCCGAAGCATTTTTAAACTTCAGCAGAATTCCCATAACAATGGAAGAGTTCCGAAGCATTTTTAAACTTCAGCGGAATTCCAAGAACAATAGAAGAGTTCTGAAGCATTTTTAAACTTCAGCGGAATTTTCGATAACAATAGAAGAGTTCCGAAGCATTTTTAAACTTCAGCGGAATTCCGAGAACAATGGAAATGTTCCGAAGTATTTTTAAACTTCAGCAGAATTCCGAGAACAATGGAAGAGTTCCGAAGCATTGTTAAACTTCAGTGGAATTCCGGAAACAATGGAAGAGATCTGAAGCATTTTTAAACTTCATCGGAATTGCGAGAACAATGGAAGAGTTCCGAAACATTTTTAAACTTCAGCGGAATTTTCGATAACAATGGAAGAGATCCGAAGCATTATTAAACTTTAGCAGAATTCCCAGAACAATGGAAGAGTTCCGAAGCATTTTTAAATGTCAGCGGAATTCTGATAACAATTGAAGAGTTCCGAAGTATTTTTAAGCTTCAGCGGAATTCCGGGAACAATGGAAGAGTTCCGAAGCATTTTTAAACTTCAGCAGAATTGCGAGAACAATGGAAGAGTTCCAAAGCACTTTTAAACTTCAGCAGAATTCCAAGAACAATGGAAGAGTTCCGAAGCATTTTTAAACTTCAGCAGAATTCCGAAAACAATGGAAGAGTTCCATAGCATTTTTAAACGTCAGTGGAATTCCAATAACAATGGAAGAGTTCCGAAGCATTTTTAAACTTCAGCAGAATTCCCAGAACAATGGAAGAGTTCCGAAGCATTTTTAAACTTCAGCGGAATTTTCGATAACAATGGAAGAGTTCCGAAGCATTATTAAACTTTAGCAGAATTCCAAGAACAATGGAAGAGTTCCGAAGCATGTTTAAATGTCATCGGAATTCCGAGAACAATGGAAGAGTTCAGAAGCATTTTTAAACGTCAGCGGAATTACGAGAACAATGGAAGAGTTCCGAAGCATTTTTAAACTTCAGTGGAATTCCGAGAACAATGGAAGAGTTCTGAAGGATTTTTAAACTTCACCAGAATTACTAGAACAATGGAAGAGTTCCGAAGCATTTTTAAACTTCAGCGGAATTCCGAGAACAATGGAAATGTATCGAAGTATTTTTAAACTTCAGCAGAATTCCGGAAACAATGGAATAGTTCCGAAGCATTTTTAAACTTCAGCAGAATTCCGATAAAAATGGAAGAGTTCCAAAGTATTTTTAAACTTCAGCGGAATTCCAAGAACAATGGAAGAGTTCCGAAGCATTTTTAAACTTCAGCGGAATTTTGGGAACAATGGAAGAGTTCCGAAGCATTTTTAAACTTCAGCAGAATTGCTAGAACAATGGAAGAGTTCCAAGCACTTTTAAACTTCAGCAGAATTCCAAGAACAATGGAAGAGTTCCGAAGCATTTTTAAACTTCAGCACAATTCAGAAAACAATGGAGGAGTTCCAAAGCATTTTTAAACGTCAGTGGAATTCCAATAACAATGGAAGAGTTCCGAAGCATTTTTAAACTTCAGCAGAATTCCCAGAACAATGGAAGAGTTCCGAAGCATTTTTAAACTTCAGAGGAATTCCAAGAACAATAGAAGAGTTCTGAGGGATTTTTAAACGTCAGCGGAATTCCGAGAACAATGGAAGAGTTCTGAAGCATTTCTAAACTTCAGCGGAATTCCGAGAACAATGGAAGAGTTCCGAAGCATTTTTAAACTTCAGTGGAATTACTAGAACAATGGAAGATTTCTGAAGCATTTTTAAACTTCAGCGGAATTCCGAGAACAATGGAAATGTTCCGAAGTATTTTTAAACTTCAGCGGAATTCCAGAAACAATGGAAGAGTTCCGAAGCATTGTTAAACTTCAGCGGAATTCCAATAACAATGGAAGAGTTCCGAAGCATTTTTAAACTTCAGCAGAATTCTGAGAACAATGGAAGAGTTCAGAAGCATTTTTAAACGTCAGCGGAATTCCGAGAACAATGGAAGAGTTCTGAAGCATTTCTAAACTTCAGCGGAATTCCGAGAACAATGGAAGAGTTCCGAAGCATTTTTAAACTTCAGTGGAATTACTAGAACAATGGAAGATTTCTGAAGCATTTTTAAACTTCAGCGGAATTCCGAGAACAATGGAAATGTTCCGAAGTATTTTTAAACTTCAGCGGAATTCCAGAAACAATGGACGAGTTCCGAAGCATTGTTAAACTTCAGCGGAATTCCAATAACAATGGAAGAGTTCCGAAGCATTTTTGAACTTCAGCGGAATTCCAAGAACAATAGAAGAGTTCTGAAGCATTTTTAAACTTCAGCAGAATTCCAGAAACAATGGAAGAGTTCCGAAGCATTTTTAAACTTCAGCAGAATTCCCATAACAATGGAAGAGTTCCGAAGCATTTTTAAACTTCAGCGGAATTCCAAGAACAATAGAAGAGTTCTGAAGCATTTTTAAACTTCAGCGGAATTTTCGATAACAATAGAAGAGTTCCGAAGCATTTTTAAACTTCAGCGGAATTCCGAGAACAATGGAAATGTTCCGAAGTATTTTTAAACTTCAGCAGAATTCCGAGAACAATGGAAGAGTTCCGAAGCATTGTTAAACTTCAGTGGAATTCCGGAAACAATGGAAGAGATCTGAAGCATTTTTAAACTTCATCGGAATTGCGAGAACAATGGAAGAGTTCCGAAACATTTTTAAACTTCAGCGGAATTTTCGATAACAATGGAAGAGATCCGAAGCATTATTAAACTTTAGCAGAATTCCCAGAACAATGGAAGAGTTCCGAAGCATTTTTAAATGTCAGCGGAATTCTGATAACAATTGAAGAGTTCCGAAGTATTTTTAAGCTTCAGCGGAATTCCGGGAACAATGGAAGAGTTCCGAAGCATTTTTAAACTTCAGCAGAATTGCGAGAACAATGGAAGAGTTCCAAAGCACTTTTAAACTTCAGCAGAATTCCAAGAACAATGGAAGAGTTCCGAAGCATTTTTAAACTTCAGCAGAATTCCGAAAACAATGGAAGAGTTCCAAAGCATTTTTAAACGTCAGTGGAATTCCAATAACAATGGAAGAGTTCCGAAGCATTTTTAAACTTCAGCAGAATTCCCAGAACAATGGAAGAGTTCCGAATCATTTTTAAACTTCAGCGGAATTTTCGATAACAATGGAAGAGTTCCGAATCATTATTAAACTTTAGCAGAATTCCAAGAACAATGGAAGAGGTCCGAAGCATGTTTAAATGTCATCGGAATTCCGAGAACAATGGAAGAGTTCAGAAGCATTTTTGAACGTCAGCGGAATTCCGAGAACAATGGAAGAGTTCCGAAGCATTTTTAAACTTCAGTGGAATTCCGAGAACAATGGAAGCGTTCTGAAGGATTTTTAAACTTCACCAGAATTACTAGAACAATGGAAGAGTTCTGAAGCATTTTTAAACTTCAGCGGAATTCCGAGAACAATGGAAATGTTCCGAAGTATTTTTAAACTTCAGCAGAATTCCGAGAACAATGGAAGAGTTCCGAAGCATTGTTAAACTTCAGCGGAATTCCGGGAACAATGGAAGAGTTCTGAAGCATTTTTAAACTTCAGCGGAATTGCGAGAATAATGGAAGTGTTCCGAAGCATTTTTAAACTTCAGCGGAATTTTCGATAACAATGGAAGAGATCCGAAGCATTATTAAATTTTAGCAGAGTTCCCAGAACAATGGAAGAGTTCCGAAGCATTTTTAAATGTCAGCGGAATTCAGATAACAATTGAAGATTTCCGAAGCATTTTTAAGCTTCAGCGGAATTCCGGGAACAATGGTAGAGTTCCAAAGCATTTTTAAACTTCAGCGGAATTGCGAGAACAATGGAAGAGTTCCGAAGCAATTTTAAACTTCAGTAGAATTCCGAGGACAATGGAAGAGCTCCGAAGCATTTTTAAACTTCAGCAGAATTCCGGAAACAATGGAAGAGTTCCGAAGAATTTTTAAACTTCAGCAGAATTCCAATTACAATGGAAGAGTTCCAAATATTTTTAAACTTCAGCGGAATTCCGGGAACAATGGAAGAGTTCCGAAGCATTTTTAAACTTCAGCAGAATTGCGAGAACATTGGAAGAGTTCCAAAGCATTATTAAACTTCAGCAGAATTCCAAGAACAATGGAAGAGTTCCGAAGCATTTTTAAACTTCAGCACAATTCAGAAAACAATGGAGGAGTTCCAAAGCATTTTTAAACGTCAGTGGAATTCCAATAACAATGGAAGAGTTCCGAAGCTTTTTTAAACTTCAGCAGAATTCCCAGAACAATGGAAGAGTTCCGAAGCATTTTTAAACTTCAGAGGAATTCCAAGAACAATAGAAGAGTTCTGAAGCATTTTTAAACTTCAGCGGAATTTTCGATAACAATGGAAGAGTTCCGAATCATTGTTAAACTTCAGCGGAATTCTGAGAACAATCGAAGAGTTCCGAAGCATTTTTAAACTTCAGTGGAATTCTGAGAACAATGGAAGAGTTCTGACGGATTTTTAAACTTCAGCAGAATTCCTAGAACAATGGAAGAGTTCCGAAGCATTTTTGAACTTCAGCGGAATTACGAGAACAATGGAAATGTTCCGAAGCATTTTTAAACTTCAGCGGAATTCCGATAACAATGGAAGAGTTCCAAAAGTATTTTTAAACTTCAGCGGAATTCCGAGAACAATGGAAGAGTTCTGAAGCATTTTTAAACATCACCAGAATACCGAGAACAATGGAAGAGTTCCAAAGCATTTTTAAACTTCAGCAGAATTCCGAGAACAATGGAAGAGTTCAGAAGCATTTTTAAACGTCAGCGGAATTCCGAGAACAATGGAAATGTACTGAAGGATTTTTAAACTTCAGCAGAATTCCTAGAACAATGGATGAGTTCCGAAGCATTTTTAACCTTCAGCGGAATTCCGAGAACAATGGAAATGTTCTGAAGCATTTTTAAACTTCAGCAGAATTCCGATAACAATGGAAGAGTTCCAAAGTATTTTTAAACTTCAGCGGAATTCCAAGAACAATGGAAGAGATCCGAAGCATTTTTAAACTTCAGCGGAATTCCGGGAACAATGGAAGAGTTCCAAAGCATTTTTAAACTTCAGAGGAATTGCGAGCACAATGGAAGAGTTCTGAAGGATTTTTAAACTTCAGCAGAATTACTAGAACAATGGAATAGTTCCGAAGCATTTTTAAACTTCAGTGGAATTCCAAGAACAATGGAAATGTTCCGAAGTATTTTTACACTTCAACGGAATTCCGAGAACAATGGAAGAGTTCCGAGGTATTTTTAAACTTTAGCGGAATTCCGAGAACAATGGAAGAGTTCTGAAGCAATTTTAAACTTCAGTAGAATTCCGAGGACAATGGAAGAGCTCCGAAGCATTTTTAAACTTCAGCAGAATTCCAGAAACAATGGAAGAGTTCCGAAGCATTTTTAAACTTCAGCAGAATTCCAATAACAATGGAAGAGTCCCGAAGCATTTTTAAACTTCAGCAGAATTCCTAGAAAAATGGATGATTTCCGAAGCATTTTTAAACTTCAGCGGAATTCCGAGAACAATGGAAATGTTCTGAAGCATTTTTAAACTTCAGCAGAATTCCGCTAACAATGGAAGAGTTCCAAAGTATTTTTAAACTTCAGCGGAATTCCAAGAACAATGGAAGAGTTCCGAAGCATTTTTAAACTTCAGCGGAATTCCGGGAACAATGGAAGAGTTCCGAAGCATTTTTAAACTTCAGCAGAATTGCGAGAACAATGGAAGAGTTCCGAAGCATTTTTAAACTTTAGTGGAATTCCGAGAACAATGGAAGAGTTCTGAAGGATTTTTAAACTTCAGCAGAATTCCTAGAACAATGGAAGCGTTCCGAAGCATTTTTAAACTTCAGCGGAATTCCGAGAACAATGGAAATGTTCCAAAGCATTTTTAAACTTCAGCGGAATTGCGAGAACAATGGAAGAGTTCCGAAGCATTTTTAAACTTCAGCGGAATTTTCGATAACAATGGAAGAGATCCGAAGCATTATTAAACTTTAGCAGAATTCCCAGAACAATGGAAGAGTTCCGAAGCATTTTTAAGCTTCCGTGGAATTCCGGGAACAATGGAAGAGTTCCGAAGCATTTTTAAACTTCAGCGGAATTGCGAGAACAATGTAAGAGTTCCGAAGCAATTTTAAACTTCAGTATAATTCCGAGGACAATGGAAGAGCTCCGAAGCATTTTTAAACTTCAGCAGAATTCCGGAAACAATGGAAGAGTTCCGAAGCATTTTTAAACTTCAGCAGAATTCCAATAACAATGGAAGAGTCCCGAAGCATTTTTAAACTTCAGCAGAATTCCGGGAACAATGGAAGAGTTCCGAAGCATTTTTAAACTTCAGCAGAATTGCGAGAACAATGGAAGAGTTCTGAAGCATTTCTACCCTTCAGCGAAATTCCGAGAACAATGGAAATGTTCTGAAGGATTTTTAAACTTCAGCAGAATTCCTAGAGCAATGGATGAGTTCCGAAGCATTTTTAAACTTCAGCGGAATTCCGAGAACAATGGAAATGTTCTGAAGCATTTTTAAACTTCAGCAGAATTCCGATAACAATGGAAGAGTTCCAATTATTTTTAAACTTCAGCGGAATTCCAAGAACAATGGAAGAGTTCTGAAGCATTTCTAAACTTCAGCGGAATTCCAGGAACAATGGAAGAGTTCCGAAGCATTTTTAAACTTCAGCAGAATTGCGAGAACAATGGAAGAGTTCCAAAGCACTTTTAAACTTCAGCAGAATTCCAAGAACAATGGAAGAGTTCCGAAGCATTTTTAAACTTCAGCAGAATTCCGAAAACAATGGAAGAGTTCCAAAGTATTTTTAAACGTCAGTGGAATTCCAATAACAATGGAAGAGTTCCGAAGCATTTTTAAACTTCAGCAGAATTCCGAGAACAATGGAAGAGTTCCGAAGCATTTTTAAACTTCAGAGGAATTCCAAGAACAATAGAAGAGTTCTGAAGCATTTTTAAACTTCAGCGGAATTTTCGATAACGATGGAAGAGTTCTGAAGCATTATTAAACTTTAGCAGAATTCCAAGAACAATGGAAGAGTTCCGAAGCATGTTTAAATGTCATCGGAATTGCGAGAACAATGGAAGAGTTCCAAAGCATTTTTAAACTTCAGCAGCATTCCGAGAACAATGGAAGATTTCAGAAGCATTTTTAAACGTCAGCGGAATTACGAGAACAATGGTAGAGTTCTGAAGGATTTTTAAACTTCAGCAGAATTCCTAGAACAATGGAAGCGTTCCGTAGCATTTTTAAACTTCAGCGGAATTCCGAGAACAATGGAAATGTTCCAAAGCATTTTTAAACTTCAGCGGAATTGCGAGAACAATGGAAGAGTTCCGAAGCATTTTTAAACTTCAGCGGAATTTTCGATAACAATGGAAGAGATCCGAAGCATTATTAAACTTTAGCAGAATTCCCAGAACAATGGAAGAGTTCCGAAGCATTTTTAAGCTTCAGTGGAATTCCGGGAACAATGGCAGAGTTCCGAAGCATTTTTAAACTTCAGCGGAATTGCGAGAACAATGTAAGAGTTCCGAAGCAATTTTAAACTTCAGTAGAATTTCGAGGACAATGGAAGAGCTCCGAAGCATTTTTAAACTTCAGCAGAATTCCGGAAACAATGGAAGAGTTCCGAAGCATTTTTAAACTTCAGGAGAATTCCAATAACAATGGAAGAGTCCCGAAGCATTTTTAAACTTCAGCAGAATTCCGGGAACAATGGAAGAGTTCCGAAGCATTTTTATACTTCAGCAGAATTGCGAGAACAATGGAAGAGTTCTGAAGCATTTCTACCCTTCAGCGGAATTCCGAGAACAATGGAAATGTTCTGAAGGATTTTTAAACTTCAGCAGAATTCCTAGAACAATGGATGAGTTCCGAAGCATTTTTAAACTTCAGCGGAATTCCGAGAACAATGGAAATGTTCTGAAGCATTTTTAAACTTCAGCAGAATTCCGATAACAATGGAAGAGTTCCAATTATTTTTAAACTTCAGCGGAATTCCAAGAACAATGGAAGAGTTCTGAAGCATTTTTAAACTTCAGCGGAATTCCAGGAACAATGGAAGAGTTCCGAAGCATTTTTAAACTTCAGCAGAATTGCGAGAACAATGGAAGAGTTCCAAAGCACTTTTATACTTCAGCAGAATTCCAAGAACAATGGAAGAGTTCCGAAGCATTTTTAAACTTCAGCAGAATTCCGAAAACAATGGAAGAGTTCCAAAGTATTTTTATACGTCAGTGGAATTCCAATAACAATGGAAGAGTTCCGAAGCATTTTTAAACTTCAGCAGAATTCCCAGAACAATGGAAGAGTTCCGAAGCATTTTTAAACTTCAGAGGAATTCCAAGAACAATTGAAGAGTTCTGAAGCATTTTTAAACTTCAGCGGAATTTTCGATAACGATGGAAGAGTTCTGAAGCATTATTAAACTTTAGCAGAATTCCAAGAACAATGGAAGAGTTCCGAAGCATGTTTAAATGTCATCGGAATTGCGAGAACAATGGAAGAGTTCCAAAGAATTTTTAAACTTCAGCAGCATTCCGAGAACAATGGAAGATTTCAGAAGCATTTTTAAACGTCAGCGGAATTCCGAGAACAATGGAAGAGTTCCGAATCATTTTTAAACTTCAGCGGAATTCCGAGAACAATGGAAGAGTTCCAAAGCATTTTTAAACTTCAGTGGAATTCCGAGAACAATGGAAGAGTTCTGAAGGATTTTTAAACTTCAGCAGAATTCCTAGAACAATGTTAGCGTTCCGAAGCATTTTTAAACTTCAGCGGAATTCCGAGAACAATGGAAATGTTCCAAAGCATTTTTAAACTTCAGCGGAATTCCGATAACAATGGAAAAGTTCCAAAGTATTTTTAAACTTCAGTGGAATTCCAAAAACAATGGAAGCGTTCCGAAGCATTTTTAAACTTCAGCGGAATTCCGGGAACAATGGAAGAGTTTCGAAGCATTTTTAAACTTCAGCGGAATTGCGAGAACAATGGAAAAGTTCCGAAGTATTTTTAAACTTCAGCAGAATTCCGAGAACAATGGAAGAGTTCCGAAGCATTGTTAAACTACAGCGGAATTCCGGGAACAATGGAAGAGTTCCGAAGCATTTTTAAACTTCAGCGGAATTCTGAGAACAATGGAAGAGTTCTGACGGATTTTTAAACTTCAGCAGAATTCCTAGAACAATGGAAGAGTTCCGAAGCATTTTTAAGCTTCAGTGGAATTCCGGGAACAATGGAAGAGTTCCGAAGCATTTTTAAGCTTCAGTGGAATTCCGGGAACAATGGAAGAGTTCCGAAGCATTTTTAAACTTCAGCGGAATTGCGAGAACAATGTAAGAGTTCCGAAGCAATTTTAAACTTCAGTATAATTCCGAGGACAATGGAAGAGCTCCGAAGCATTTTTAAACTTCAGCAGAATTCCGGAAACAATGGAAGAGTTCCGAAGCATTTTTAAACTTCAGCAGAATTCCAATAACAATGGAAGAGTCCCGAAGCATTTTTAAACTTCAGCAGAATTCCGGGAACAATGGAAGAGTTCCGAAGCATTTTTAAACTTCAGCAGAATTGCGAGAACAATGGAAGAGTTCTGAAGCATTTCTACTCTTCAGCGGAATTCCGAGAACAATGGAAATGTTCTGAAGCATTTTTAAACTTCAGCAGAATTCCGATAACAATGGAAGAGTTCCAATTATTTTTAAACTTCAGCGGAATTCCAAGAACAATGGAAGAGTTCTGAAGCATTTTTAAACTTCAGCGGAATTCCAGGAACAATGGAAGAGTTCCGAAGCATTTTTAAACTTCAGCAGAATTGCGAGAACAATGGAAGAGTTCCAAAGCACTTTTAAACTTCAGCAGAATTCCAAGAACAATGGAAGAGTTCCGAAGCATTTTTAAACTTCAGCAGAATTCCGAAAACAATGGAAGAGTTCCAAAGTATTTTTAAACGTCAGTGGAATTCCAATAACAATGGAAGAGTTCCGAAGCATTTTTAAACTTCAGCAGAATTCCCAGAACAATGGAAGAGTTCCGAAGCATTTTTAAACTTCAGAGGAATTCCAAGAACAATAGAAGAGTTCTGAAGCATTTTTAAACTTCAGCGGAATTTTCGATAACGATGGAAGAGTTCTGAAGCATTATTAAACTTTAGCAGAATTCCAAGAACAATGGAAGAGTTCCGAAGCATGTTTAAATGTCATCGGAATTGCGAGAACAATGGAAGAGTTCCAAAGCATTTTTAAACTTCAGCAGCATTCCGAGAACAATGGAAGATTTCAGAAGCATTTTTAAACGTCAGCGGAATTCCGAGAACAATGGAAGAGTTCTGAAGGATTTTTAAACTTCAGCAGAATTCCTAGAACAATGGAAGCGTTCCGAAGCATTTTTAAACTTCAGCGGAATTCCGAGAACAATGGAAATGTTCCAAAGCATTTTTAAACTTCAGCGGAATTGCGAGAACAATGGAAGAGTTCAGAAGCATTTTTAAACTTCAGCGGAATTTTCGATAACAATGGAAGAGATCCGAAGCATTGTTAAACTTTAGCAGAATTCCCAGAACAATGGAAGAGTTCCGAAGCATTTTTAAGCTTCAGTGGAATTCCGGGAACAATGGAAGAGTTCCGAAGCATTTTTAAACTTCAGCGGAATTGCGAGAACAATGTAAGAGTTCCGAAGCATTTTTAAACTTCAGTAGAATTCCGAGGACAATGGAAGAGCTCCGAAGCATTTTTAAACTTCAGCAGAATTCCGGAAACAATGGAAGAGTTCCGAACCATTTTTAAACTTCAGCAGAATTCCAATAACAATGGAAGAGTCCCGAAGCATTTTTAAACTTCAGCAGAATTCCGGGAACAATGGAAGAGTTCCGAAGCATTTTTATACTTCAGCAGAATTGCGAGAACAATGGAAGAGTTCTGAAGCATTTCTACCCTTCAGCGGAATTCCGAGAACAATGGAAATGTTCTGAAGGATTTTTAAACTTCAGCAGAATTCCTAGAACAATGGATGAGTTCCAATTATTTTTAAACTTCAGCAGAATTCCAAGAACAATGGAAGAGTTCCGAAGCATTTTTAAACTTCAGCAGAATTCCGAAAACAATGGAAGAGTTCCAAAGTATTTTTAAACGTCAATGGAATTCCAAAAACAATGGAAGAGTTCCGAAGCATTTTTAAACTTCAGCAGAATTCCCAGAACAATGGAAGAGTTCCGAAGCATTTTTAAACTTCAGAGGAATTCCAAGAACAATAGAAGAGTTCTGAAGCATTTTTAAACTTCAGCGGAATTTTCGATAACGATGGAAGAGTTCTGAAGCATTATTAAACTTTAGCAGTATTCCAAGAACAATGGAAGAGTTCCGAAGCATGTTTAAATGTCATCGGAATTGCGAGAACAATGGAAGATTTCCAAAGCATTTTTAAACTTCAGCAGCATTCCGAGAACAATGGAAGATTTCAGAAGCATTTTTAAACGTCAGCGGAATTCCGAGAACAATGGAAGAGTTCCGAATCATTTTTAAACTTCAGCGGAATTCCGAGAACAATGGAAGAGTTCCGAAGCATTTTTAAACTTCAGTGGAATTCCGAGAACAATGGAAGAGTTCTGAAGGATTTTTAAACTTCAGCAGAATTCCTAGAACAATGTTAGCGTTCCGAAGCATTTTTAAACTTCAGCGGAATTCCGAGAACAATGGAAATGTTCCAAAGCATTTTTAAACTTCAGCGGAATTCCGATAACAATGGAAAAGTTCCAAAGTATTTTTAAACTTCAGTGGAATTCCAAAAACAATGGAAGAGTTCCGAAGCATTTTTAAACTTCAGCGGAATTCCGGGAACAATGGAAGAGTTTCGAAGCATTTTTAAACTTCAGCGGAATTGCGAGAACAATGGAAAAGTTCCGAAGTATTTTTAAACTTCAGCAGAATTCCGAAAACAATGGAAGAGTTCCGAAGCATTGTTAAACTTCAGCGGAATTCCGGGAACAATGAAAGAGTTCCGAAGCATTTTTAAACTTCAGCGGAATTCTGAGAACAATGGAAGAGTTCTGACGGTTTTTTAAACTTCAGCAGAATTCCTAGAACAATGGAAGAGTTCCGAAGCATTTTTGAACTTCAGCGGAATTCCGAGAACAATGGAAGAGTTCCGAAGCATTGTTAAACTTCAGCGGAATTCCGAGAACAATCGAAGAGTTCCGAAGCATTTTTAAACTTCAGCGGAATTCTGAGAACAATGGAAGAGTTCTGACGGATTTTTAAACTTCAGCAGAATTCCTAGAACAATGGAAGAGTTCCGAAGCATTTTTGAACTTCAGTGGAATTACGAGAACAATGGAAATGTTCCGAAGCATTTTTAAACTTCAGCGGAATTTCGATAACAATGGAAGAGTTCCAAAAGTATTTTTAAACTTCAGCGGAATTCCGAGAACAATGGAAGAGTTCTGAAGCATTTTTAAACATCACCAGAATTCCGAGAACAATGGAAGAGTTCCAAAGCATTTTTAAACTTCAGCAGAATTCCGAGAACAATGGAAGAGTTCAGAAGCATTTTTAAACGTCAGCGGAATTCCGAGAACAATGGAAATGTTCTGAAGGATTTTTAAACTTCAGCAGAATTCCTAGAACAATGGATGAGTTCTGAAGCATTTTTAACATTCAGTGGAATTCCGAGAACAATGGAAATGTTCTGAAGCATTTTTAAACTTCAGCAGAATTCCAATAACAATGGAAGAGTTCCAAAGTATTTTTAAACTTCAGCGGAATTCCTAGAACAATGGCAGAGATCCGAAGCATTTTTAAACTTCAGCGGAATTCCGATAACAATGGAAGAGTTCCAAAGCATTTTTAAACTTCAGAGGAATTGCGAGCACAATGGAAGAGTTCTGAAGGATTTTTAAACTTCAGCAGAATTACTAGAACAATGGAATAGTTCCGAAGCATTTTTAAACTTCAGTGGAATTCCAAGAACAATGGAAATGTTCCGAAGCATTTTTACACTTCAACGGAATTCCGAGAACAATGGAAGAGTTCCGAAGTATTTTTAAACTTTAGCGGAATTCCGAGAACAATGGAAGAGTTCTGAAGCAATTTTAAACTTCAGTAGAATTCCGAGGACAATGGAAGAGCTCCGAAGCATTTTTAAACTTCAGCAGAATTCCAGAAACAATGGAAGAGTTCCGAAGCATTTTTAAACTTCAGCGGAATTCCAATAACAATGGAAGAGTCCCGAAGCATTTTTAAACTTCAGCAGAATTCCTAGAAAATGGATCATTTCCGAAGCATTTTTAAACTTCAGCGGAATTCCGAGAACAATGGAAATGTTCTGAAGCATTTTTAAACTTCAGCAGAATTCCGATAACAATGGAAGAGTTCCAAAGTATTTTTAAACTTCAGCGGAATTCCAAGAACAATGGAAGAGTTCCGAAGCATTTTTAAACTTCAGCGGAATTCCGGGAACAATGGAAGAGTTCCGAAGCATTTTTAAACTTCAGCGGAATTGCGAGAACAATGTAAGAGTTCCGAAGCAATTTTAAACTTCAGTAGAATTCCGAGGACAGTGGAAGAGCTCCGAAGCATTTTTAAACTTCAGCAGAATTCCGGAAACAATGGAAGAGTTCCGAAGCATTTTTAAACTTCAGCAGAATTCCAATAACAATGGAAGAGTCCCGAAGCATTTTTAAACTTCAGCAGAATTCCGGGAACAATGGAAGAGTTCCGAAGCATTTTTAAACTTCAGCAGAATTGCGAGAACAATGGAAGAGTTCTGAAGCATTTCTACCCTTCAGCGGAATTCCGAGAACAATGGAAATGTTCTGAAGGATTTTTAAACTTCAGCAGAATTCCTAGAACAATGGATGAGTTCCGAAGCATTTTTAAACTTCAGCGGAATTCCGAGAACAATGGAAATGTTCTGAAGCATTTTTAAGCTTCAGCAGAATTCCGATAACAATGGAAGAGTTCCAAAGTATTTTTAAACTTCAGCGGAATTCCAAGAACAATGGAAGAGTTCCGAAGCATTTTTAAACTTCAGCGGAATTCCGGGAACAATGGAAGAGTTCCGAAGCATTTTTAAACTTCAGCAGAATTGCGAGAACAATGGAAGTGTTCCAAAGCACTTTTAAACTTCAGCAGAATTCCGAGAACAATGGAAGAGTTCCGAAGCATTTTTAAACTTCAGCAGAATTCCGAAAACAATGGAAGAGTTCCAAAGCATTTTTAAACGTCAGTGGAATTCCAATAACAATGGAAGAGTTCTGAAGCATTTTTAAACTTCAGCAGAATTCCCAGAACAATGGAAGAGTTCCGAAGCATTTTTAAACTTCAGAGGAATTCCAAGAACAATAGAAGAGTTCGGAAGTATTTTTAAACTTCAGCGGAATTTTCGATAACGATGGAAGATTTCAGAAGCATTATTAAACTTCAGCAGAATTCCAAGAACAATGGAAGAGTTCCGAAGCATGTTTAAATGTCATCGGAATTCCGAGAACAATGGAAGAGTTCCAAAGCATTTTTAAATTTCAGCAGCATTCCGAGAACAATGGAAGATTTCAGAAGCATTTTTAAACGTCAGCGGAATTCCGAGAACAATGGAAGAGTTCTGAATCATTTTTAAACTTCAGCGGAATTCCGAGAACAATGGAAGAGTTCTGAAGGATTTTTAAACTTCAGCAGAATTCCTAGAACAATGTTAGCGTTCCGAAGCATTTTTAAACTTCAGCGGAATTCCGAGAACAATGGAAATGTTCCAAAGCATTTTTAAACTTCAGCGGAATTCCGATAACAATGGAAAAGTTGCAAAGTATTTTTAAACTTCAGTGGAATTCCAAAAATAATGGAAGAGTTCCGAAGCATTTTGAAACTTCAGCGGAATTCCGGGAACAATGGAAGAGTTTCGAAGCATTTTTAAACTTCAGCGGAATTGCGAGAACAATGGAAAAGTTCCGAAGTATTTTTAAACTTCAGCAGAATTCCGAGAACAATGGAAGAGTTCCGAAGCATTGTTAAACTTCAGCGGAAATCCGGGAACAATGGAAGAGTTCCGAAGCATTTTTAAACTTCAGCGGAATTCTGAGAACAATGGAAGAGCTCTGATGGATTTTTAAACTTCAGCAGAATTCCTAGAACAATGGAAGAGTTCCGAAGCATTTTTGAACTTCAGCGGAATTCCGAGAACAATGGAAGAGTTCCGAAGCATTGTTAAACTTCAGCGGAATTCCGAGAACAATCGAAGAGTTCCGAAGCATTTTTAATCTTCAGTGGAATTCTGAGAACAATGGAAGAGTTCTGACGGATTTTTAAACTTCAGCAGAATTCCTAGAACAATGGAAGAGTTCCGAAGCATTTTTGAACTTCAGCGGAATTACGAGAACAATGGAAATGTTCCGAAGCATTTTTAAACTTCAGCAGAATTCCGATAACAATGGAAGAGTTCCAAAGTATTTTTAAACTTCAGCGGAATTCCAAGAACAATGGAAGAGATCCGAAGCATTTTTAAACTTCAGCGGAATTCCGATAACAATGGAAGAGTTCCAAAGCATTTTTAAACTTCAGAGGAATTGCGAGCACAATGGAAGAGTTCTGAAGGATTTTTAAACTTCAGCAGAATTACTAGAACAATGGAATAGTTCCGAAGCATTTTTAAACTTCAGTGGAATTCCAAGAACAATGGAAATGTTCCGAAGCATTTTTACACTTCAACGGAATATCGAGAAGAATGGAAGAGTTCCGAAGTATTTTTAAACTTTAGCGGAATTCCGAGAACAATGGAAGAGTTCTGAAGCAATTTTAAACTTCAGTAGAATTCTGAGGACAATGGAAGATCTCCGAAGCATTTTTAAACGTCAGCAGAATTCCAGAAACAATTTAAGAGTTCCGAAGCATTTTTAAACTTCAGCAGAATTCCAATAACAATGGAAGAGTCCCGAAGCATTTTTAAACTTCAGCAGAATTCCTAGAAAAATGGATGAGTTCCGAAGCATTTTTATACTTCAGCAGAATTCCGAGAACAATGGACGAGTTCCAAAGTATTTTTAAACTTCAGCGGAATTCCAAGAACAATGGAAGAGTTCCGAAGCATTTTTAAACTTCAGCGGAATTCCGGGAACAATGGAAGAGTTCCGAAGCATTTTTAAACTACAGCAGAATTTCGAGAACAATGGAAGAGTTCCGAAGCATTTTTAAACTTCAGTGGAATTCCGAGAACAATGGAAGAGTTCTGAAGCATTTTTAAACTTCAGCGGAATTCCGATAACAATGGAAAAGTTCCAAAGTATTTTTAAACTTCAGTGGAATTCCAAAAACAATGGAAGAGTTCCGAAGCATTTTTAAACTTCAGCGGAATTCCCGGAACAATGGAAGAGTTTCGAAGCATTTTTAAACTTCAGCGGAATTGCGAGAACAATGGAAAAGTTCCGAAGTATTTTTAAACTTCAGCAGAATTCCGAGAACAATGGAAGAGTTCCGAAGCATTGTTAAACTTCAGTGGAATTCCGGGAACAATGGAAGAGTTCCGAAGCATTTTTAAACTTCAGCGGAATTCTGAGAACAATGGAAGAGTTCTGACGGATTTTTAAACTTCAGCAGAATTCCGATAACAATGGAAGAGTTCCAAAGTATTTTTAAACTTCAGCGGAATTCCAAGAACAATGGAAGAGTTCCGAAGCATTTTTAAACTTCAGCGGAATTCCGGGAACAATGGAAGAGTTCCGAAGCATTTTTAAACTTCAGCAGAATTCCGAAAACAATGGAAGAGTTCCAAAGCATTTTTAAACGTCAGTGGAATTCCAATAACAATGGAAGAGTTCCGAAGCATTTTTAAACTTCAGCAGAATTCCCAGAACAATGGAAGAGTTCCGAAGCATTTTTAAACTTCAGAGGAATTCCAAGAACAATAGAAGAGTTCTGAAGCATTTTTAAACTTCAGCGGAATTTTCGATAACGATGGAAGATTTCCGAAGCATTATTAAACTTTAGCAGAATTCCAAGAACAATGGAAGAGTTCCGAAGCATGTTTAAATGTCATCGGAATTCCGTGAACAATGGAAGAGTTCCAAAGCATTTTTAAATTTCAGCAGCATTCCGAGAACAATGGAAGATTTCAGAAGCATTTTTAAACGTCAGCGGAATTCCGAGAACAATGGAAGAGTTGCGAATCATTTTTAAACTTCAGCGGAATTCCGAGAACAATGGAAGAGTTCCGCAGCATTTTTAAACTTCAGTGGAATTCCGAGAACAATGGAAGAGTTCTGAAGGATTTTTAAACTTCAGCAGAATTCCTAGAACAATGTTAGCGTTCCGAAGCATTTTTAAACTTCAGCGGAAATCCGAGAACAATGGAAATGTTCCAAAGCATTTTTAAACTTCAGCGGAATTCCGATAACAATGGAAAAGTTCCAAAGTATTTTTAAACTTCAGTGGAATTCCAAAAACAATGGAAGAGTTCCGAAGTATTTTTAAACTTCAGCGGAATTCCGGGAACAATGGAAGAGTTTCGAAGCATTTTTAAACTTCAGCGGAATTGCGAGAACAATGGAAAAGTTCCGAAGTATTTTTAAACTTCAGCAGAATTCCGAGAACAATGGAAGAGTTCCGAAGCATTGTTAAACTTCAGCGGAAATCCGGGAACAATGGAAGAGTTCCGAAGCATTTTTAAACTTCAGTGGAATTCTGAGAACAATGGAAGAGTTCTGATGGATTTCTAAACTTCAGCAGAATTCCTAGAACAATGGAAGAGTTCCGAAGCATTTTTGAACTTCAGCGGAATTCCGAGAACAATGGAAGAGTTCCGAAGCATTGTTAAACTTCAGCGGAATTCCGAGAACAATCGAAGAGTTCCGAAGCATTTTTAATCTTCAGTGGAATTCTGAGAACAATGGAAGAGTTCTGACGGATTTTTAAACTTCAGCAGAATTCCTAGAACAATGGAAGAGTTCCAAAGCATTTTTGAACTTCAGCGGAATTACGAGAACAATGGAAATGTTCCGAAGCATTTTTAAACTTCAGCGGAATTCCGATAACAATGGAAGAGTTCCAAAAGTATTTTTAAACTTCAGCGGAATTCCGAGAACAATGGAAGAGTTCTGAAGCATTTTTAAACATTACAAGGATTCCGAGAACAATGGAAGTGTTCCAAAGCATTTTTAAACTTCAGCAGAATTCCGAGAACAATGGAAGAGTTCAGAAGCATTTTTAAACGTCAGCGGAATTCCGAGAACAATGGAAATGTTCTGAAGGATTTTTAAACTTCAGCAGAATTCCTAGAACAATGGATGAGTTCTGAAGCATTTTTAACCTTCAGCGGAATTCCGAGAACAATGGAAATGTTCTGAAGCATTTTTAAACTTCAGCAGAATTCCGATAACAATGGAAGAGTTCCAAAGTATTTTTAAACTTCAGCGGAATTCCAAGAACAATGGAAGAGATCCGAAGCATATTTAAACTTCAGCGGAATTCCGATAACAATGGAAGAGTTCCAAAGCATTTTTAAACTTCAGCAGAATTCCGATAACAATGGAAGAGTTCCAAAGCAATTTTAAACTTCAGCAGAATTCCAAGAACAATGGAAGAGTTCCGAAGCATTTTTAAACTTCAGCAGAATTCCGAAAACAATGGAAGAGTTCCAAAGCATTTTTAAACGTCAGTGGAATTCCAATAACAATGGAAGAGTTCCAAAGCATTTTTAAACTTCAGTGGAATTCCAATAACAATGGAAGAGTTCTGAAGCATTTTTGAACTTCAGCGGAATTCCGAGAACAATGGAAATGTTCTGAAGGATTTTTAAACTTCAGCAGAATTCCTAGAACAATGGATGAGTTCCGAAGCATTTTTAAACTTCAGCAGAATTGCGAGAACAATGGAAGAGTTCCAAAGCACTTTTAAACTTCAGCAGAATTCCAAGAACAATGGAAGAGTTCCGAAGCATTTTTAAACTTCAGCAGAATTCCGAAAACAATGGAAGAGTTCCAAAGCATTTTTAAACGTCAGTGGAATTCCAATAACAATGGAAGAGTTCCGAAGCATTTTTAAACTTCAGCAGAATTCCCAGAACAATGGAAGAGTTCCGAAGCATTTTTAAACTTCAGAGGAATTCCAAGAACAATAGAAGAGTTCTGAAGCATTTTTAAACTTCAGCGGAATTTTCGATAACGATGGAAGATTTCCGAAGCATTATTAAACTTTAGCAGAATTCCAAGAACAATGGAAGAGTTCCGAAGCATGTTTAAATGTCATCGGAATTCCGAGAACAATGGAAGAGTTCCAAAGCATTTTTAAATTTCAGCAGCATTCCGAGAACAATGGAAGATTTCAGAAGCATTTTTAAACATCAGCGGAATTCCGAGAACAATGGAAGAGTTGCGAATCATTTTTAAACTTCAGCGGAATTCCGAGAACAATGGAAGAGTTCCGAAGCATTTTTAAACTTCAGTGGAATTCCGAGAACAATGGAAGAGTTCTGAAGGATTTTTAAACTTCAGCAGAATTCATAGAACAATGTTAGCGTTCCGAAGCATTTTTAAACTTCAGCGGAATTCCGAGAACAATGGAAATTTTCCAAAGCATTTTTAAACTTCAGCGGAATTCCGATAACAATGGAAAAGTTCCAAAGTATTTTTAAACTTCAGTGGAATTCCAAAAACAATGGAAGAGTTCCGAAGCATTTTTAAACTTCAGCGGAATTCCGGGAACAATGGAAGAGTTTCGAAGCATTTTTAAACTTCAGCGGAATTGCGAGAACAATGGAAAAGTTCCGAAGTATTTTTAAACTTCAGCAGAATTCCGAGAACAATGGAAGTGTTCCGAAGCATTGTTAAACTTCAGCGGAAATCCGGGAACAATGGAAGAGTTCCGAAGCATTTTTAAACTTCAGCGGAATTCTGAGAACAATGGAAGAGTTCTGACGGATTTTTAAACTTCAGCAGAATTCCTAGAACAATGGAAGAGTTCCGAAGCATTTTTGAACTTCAGCGGAATTCCGAGAACAATGGAAGAGTTCCGAAGCATTGTTAAACTTCAGCGGATTTCCCAGAACAATCGAAGAGTTCCGAAGCATTTTTAATCTTCAGTGGATTTCTGAGAACAATGGAAGAGTTCTGACGGATTTTTAAACTTCAGCAGAATTCCTAGAACAATGGAAGAGTTCCGAAGCATTTTTGAACTTCAGCGGAATTACGAGAACAATGGAAATGTTCCGAAGCATTTTTAAACTTCAGCGGAATTCCGATAACAAAGGAAGAGTTCCAAAAGTATTTTTAAACTTCAGCGGAATTCCGAGAACAATGGAAGATTTCTGAAGCATTTTTAAACATCACCAGGATTCCGAGAACAATGGAAGTGTTCCAAAGCATTTTTAAACTTCAGCAGAATTCCGAGAACAATGGAAGAGTTCAGAAGCATTTTTAAACGTCAGCGGAATTCTGAGAACAATGGAAATGTTCTGAAGGATTTTTAAACTTCAGCAGAATTCCTAGAACAATGGATGAGTTCTGAAGCATTTTTAACCTTCAGCGGAATTCCGAGAACAATGGAAATGTTCTGAAGCATTTTTAAACTTCAGCAGAATTCCGATAACAATGGAAGAGTTCCAAAGTATTTTTAAACTTCAGCGGAATTCCAAGAACAATGGAAGATATCCGAAGCATTTTTAAACTTCAGCGTAATTCCGACAACAATGGAAGAGTTCCAAAGCATTTTTAAACTTCAGAGGAATTGCGAGCACAATGGAAGAGTTCTGAAGGATTTTTAAACTTCAGCAGAATTACTAGAACAATGGAATAGTTCCGAAACATTTTTAAACTTCAGTGGAATTCCAAGAACAATGGAAATGTTCTGAAGCATTTTTACACTTCAACGGAATTCCGAGAACAATGGAAGAGTTCCGAAGTATTTTTAAACTTTAGCGGAATTCCGAGAACAATGGAAGAGTTCTGAAGCAATTTTAAACTTCAGTAGAATTCCGAGGACAATGGAAGATCTCCGAAGCATTTTTAAACGTCAGCAGAATTCCAGAAACAATTTAAGAGTTCCGAAGCATTTTTAAACTTCAGCAGAATTCCAATAACAATGGAAGAGTCCCGAAGCATTTTTAAACTTCAGCAGAATTCCTAGAAAAATGGATGAGTTCCGAAGCATTTTTATACTTCAGCAGAATTCCGAGAACAATGGACGAGTTCCAAAGTATTTTTAAACTTCAGCGGAATTCCAAGAACAATGGAAGAGTTCCGAAGCACTTTTAAACTTCAGCGGAATTCCGGGAACAATGGAAGAGTTCCGAAGCATTTTTAAACTTCAGCAGAATTTCGAGAAAAATGGAAGAGTTCCAAAGCATTTTTAAACTTCAGTGGAATTCCGATAACAATGGAAGAGTTCTGAAGCATTTTTAAACTACAGCGGAATTCCGAGAACAATGAAAATGTTCCAAAGCATTTTTAAACTTCAGCGGAATTCCGATAACAATGGAAAAGTTCCACAGTATTTTTAAACTTCAGTGGAATTCCAAAAACAATGGAAGAGTTCCGAAGCATTTTTAAACTTCAGCGGAATTCCGGGAACAATGGAAGAGTTTCGAAGCATTTTTAAACTTCAGCAGAATTGCGAGAACAAAGGAAAAGTTCCGAAGTATTTTTAAACTTCAGCAGAATTCCGAGAACAATGGAAGAGTTCCGAAGCATTGTTAAACTTCAGCGGAATTCCGGGAACAATGGAAGAGTTCCGAAGCATTTCTAAACTTCAGCGGAATTCTGGGAACAATGGAAGAGTTCTGACGGATTTTTAAACTTCAGCAGAATTCCTAGAACAATGGAAGAGTTTCGAAGCATTTTTGAACTTCAGCGGAATTCCGAGAACAATGGAAGAGTTCCGAAGCATTGTTAAACTTCAGCGGAATTCCGAGAACAATCGAAGAGTTCCGAAGCATTTTTAAACTTCAGTGGAATTCTGAGAACAATGGAAGAGTTCTGACGGATTTTTAAACTTCAGCAGAATTCCTAGAACAATGGAAGAGTTCCGAAGCATTTTTGAACTTCAGCGGAATTACGAGAACAATGGAAATGTTCCGAAGCATTTTTAAACTTCAGCGGAATTCCGATAACAATGGAAGAGTTCCAAAAGTATTTTTAAACTTCAGCGGAATTCCGAGAACAATGGAAGAGTTCTGAAGCATTTTTAAACATCACCAGGATTCCGAGAACAATGGAAGTGTTCCAAAGCATTTTTAAACTTCAGCAGAATTCCGAGAACAATGGAAGAGTTCAGAAGCATTTTTAAACGTCAGCGGAATTCTGAGAACAATGGAAATGTTCTGAAGGATTTTTAAACTTCAGCAGAATTCCTAGAACAATGGATGAGTTCTGAAGCATTTTTAACCTTCAGCGGAATTCCGAGAACAATGGAAATGTTCTGAAGCATTTTTAAACTTCAGCAGAATTCCGATAACAATGGAAGAGTTCCAAAGTATTTTTAAACTTCAGCGGAATTCCAAGAACAATGGAAGAGATCCGAAGCATTTTTAAACTTCAGCGGAATTCCGATAACAATGGAAGAGTTCCAAAGCATTTTTAAACTTCAGAGGAATTGCGAGCACAATGGAAGAGTTCTGAAGGATTTTTAAACTTCAGCAGAATTACTAGAACAATGGAATAGTTCCGAAGCATTTTTAAACTTCAGTGGAATTCCAAGAACAATGGAAATGTTCTGAAGCATTTTTACACTTCAACGGAATTCCGAGAACAATGGAAGAGTTCCGAAGTATTTTTAAACTTTAGCGGAATTCCGAGAACAATGGAAGAGTTCTGAAGCAATTTTAAACTTCAGTAGAATTCCGAGGACAATGGAAGATCTCCGAAGCATTTTTAAACGTCAGCAGAATTCCAGAAACAATTTAAGAGTTCCGAAGCATTTTTAAACTTCAGCAGAATTCCAATAACAATGGAAGAGTCCCGAAGCATTTTTAAACTTCAGCAGAATTCCTAGAAAAATGGATGAGTTCCGAAGCATTTTTATACTTCAGCAGAATTCCGAGAACAATGGACGAGTTCCAAAGTATTTTTAAACTTCAGCGGAATTCCAAGAACAATGGAAGAGTTCCGAAGCATTTTTAAACTTCAGCGGAATTCCGGGAACAATGGAAGAGTTCCGAAGCATTTTTAAACTTCAGCAGAATTTCGAGAACAATGGAAGAGTTCCGAAGCATTTTTAAACTTCAGTGGAATTCCGAGAACAATGGAAGAGTTCTGAAGCATTTTTAAACTACAGCGGAATTCCGAGAACAATGGAAATGTTCCAAAGCATTTTTAAACTTCAGCGGAATTCCGATAACAATGGAAAAGTTCCAAAGTATTTTTAAACTTCAGTGGAATTCCAAAAACAATGGAAGAGTTCCGAAGCATTTTTAAACTTCAGCGGAATTCCGGGAACAATGGAAGAGTTTCGAAGCATTTTTAAACTTCAGCAGAATTGCGAGAACAAAGGAAAAGTTCCGAAGTATTTTTAAACTTCAGCAGAATTCCGAGAACAATGGAAGAGTTCCGAAGCATTGTTAAACTTCAGCGGAATTCCGGGAACAATGGAAGAGTTCCGAAGCATTTCTAAACTTCAGCGGAATTCTGAGAACAATGGAAGAGTTCTGACGGACTTTTAAACTTCAGCAGAATTCCTAGAACAATGGAAGAGTTCAGAAGCATTTTTGAACTTCAGCGGAATTCCGAGAACAATGGAAGAGTTCCGAAGCATTGTTAAACTTCAGCGGAATTCCGAGAACAATCGAAGAGTTCCGAAGCATTTTTAAACCTCAGTGGAATTCTGACAACAATGGAAGAGTTCTGACGGATTTTTAAACTTCAGCAGAATTCCTAGAACAATGGAAGAGTTCCGAAGCATTTTTGAACTTCAGCGGAATTACGAGAACAATGGAAATGTTCCGAAGCATTTTTAAACTTCAGCGGAATTCCGATAACAATGGAAGAGTTCCAAAAGTATTTTTAAACGTCAGCGGAATTCCGAGAACAATGGAAATGTTCTGAAGGATTTTTAAACTTCAGCAGAATTCCTAGAACAATGGATGAGTTCCGAAGCATTTTTTACCTTCAGCGGAATTCCGAGAACAATGGAAATGTTCTGAAGCATTTTTAAACTTCAGCAGAATTCTGATAACAATGGAAGAGTTCCAAAGTATTTTTAAACTTCAGCGGAATTCCAAGAACAATGGAAGGGATCCGAAGCATTTTTAAACTTCAGCGGAATTCTGGGAACAATGGAATAGTTCCAAAGCATTTTTAAACTTCAGAGGAATTGCGAGCACAATGGAAGAGTTCTGAAGGATTTTTAAACTTCAGCAGAATTACTAGAACAATGGAATAGTTCCGAAGCATTTTTAAACTTCAGTGGAATTCCAAGAACAATGGAAATGTTCCGAAGCATTTTTGCACTTCAACAGAATTCCGAGAACAATGGAAGAGTTCCGAAGTATTTTGAAACTTTAGCGGAATTCCGAGAACAATGGAAGAGTTCTGAAGCAATTTTAAACTTCAGTAGAATTCCGAGGTCAATGGAAGAGCTCCGAAGCATTTTTAAACATCAGCAGAATTCCAGAAACAAAGGAAGAGTTCCGAAGCATTTTTAAACTTCAGCAGAATTCCAATAACAATGTAAGAGTCCCGAAGCATTTTTAAACTTCAGCAGAATTCCTAGAAAAATGGATGAGTTCCGAAGCATTTTTAAACTTCAGCGGAATTCCGAGAACAATGGAAGAGTTCCGAAGCATTGTTAAACTTCAGCGGAATTCCGGGAACAATGGAAGAGATCCGAAGCATTTTTAAACTTCAGCGGAATTCCGAGAACAATGGAAGAGTTCCGAAGTATTTTTAAACTTTAGCGGAATTCCGAGAACAATGGAAGAGATCCGAAGCATTTTTAAACTTCAGCGGAACTCCGGGAGCACTGGAAGAGTTCCGAAGCATTTTTAAACTTCAGCAGAATTGCGAGAACAATGGAAGAAATCCGGAGCAATTTTAAACTTCAGCAGAATTCCGAGGACAATGGAAGAGCACCGAAGCATTTTTAAACTTCAGCAGATTTCCGGAAACAATGGAAGAGTTCCGAAGCATTTTTAAACGTCAGCGGAATTCCGAGAACAATGGAAGAGTTCAGAAGCATTTTTAAACGTCAGCAGAATTCCGAGAACAATGGAAGAGTTCCGAAGCATTTTTAAACGTCAGCGGAATTCCGAGAACAATGGAAGAGTTCCGAAGCATTTTTAAACTTCAGTGGAATTCCGAGAACAATGGAAGAGTTCTGAAGGATTTTTAAACTTCACCAGAATTACTAGAACAATGGAAGAGTTCCGAAGCATTTTTAAACTTCAGCGGAATTCCGAGAACAATGGAAATGTTCCGAAGTACTTTTAAACTTCAGCAGAATTCCGAGAACAATGGAAGAGTTCCGAAGCATTGTTAAACTTCAGCGGAATTCCGGGAACAATGGAAGAGTTCCGATGCATTTTTAAACTTCAGCGGAATTCTGAGAACAATGGAAGAGTTCTGACGGATTTTTAAACTTCAGCAGAATTCCTAGAACAATGGAAGAGTTCCGAAGCATTGTTAAACTTCAGCAGATTTCCGAGAACAATCGAAGAGTTCCGAAGCATTTTTAAACTTCAGTGGAATTCTGAGAACAATGGAATAGTTCTGACGGATTTTTAAACTTCAGCAGAATTCCTAGAACAATGGAAGAGTTCCGAAGCATTTTTGAACTTCAGCGGAATTACGAGAACAATGGAAACGTTCCGAAGCATTTTTAAACTTCAGCGGAATTCCGATAACAATGGAAGAGTTCCAAAAGTATTTTTGAACTTCAGCGGAATTCCGAGAACAATGGAAGAGTTCTGAAGCATTTTTAAACATCACCAGAATTCCGAGAACAATGGAAGAGTTCCAAAGCATTTTTAAACTTCAGCAGAATTCCGAGAACAATGGAAGAGTTCAGAAGCATTTTTAAACGTCAGCGGAATTCCGAGAAAAATGGAAGAGTTCCGAATAATTTTTAAACTTCAGCGGAATTCCGAGAACAATCGAAGAGTTCCGAAGCATTTTTAAACTTCAGTAGAATTCCGAGAACAATGCAAGAGTTCTGAAGGATTTTTAAACTTCAGTAGAATTCCTAGAACAATGGAAGAGTTCCGAAGCATTTTTAAACTTCAGCGGAATTCCGAGAACAATCAAGGAGTTCCGAAGCATTTTTAAACTTCAGTGGAATTCCGAAAACAATGGAAGAGTTCTGAAGGATTTTTAAACTTCAGCAGAATTCCTAGAACAATGGAAGAGTTCTGAAGCATTTCTACCCTTCAGCGGAATTCCGAGAACAATGGAAATGTTCTGAAGGATTTTTAAACTTCAGCCGAATTCCTAGAACAATGGATGAGTTCCGAAGCATTTTTAAACTTCAGCGGAATTCCGAGAACAATGGAAATGTTCTGAAGCATTTTTAAACTTCAGCAGAATTCCGATTACAATGGAAGAGTTCCAAAGTATTTTTAAACTTCAGCGGAATTGCGAGCACAATGAAAGAGTTCTGAAGGATTTTTAAACTTCAGCAGAATTACTAGAACAATGGAATAGTTCCGAAGCATTTTTAAACTTCAGTGGAATTCCAAGAACAATGGAAATGCTCCAAAGCATTTTTAAACTTCAGCGGAATTCCGAGAACAATGGAAGAGTTCCGAAGTATTTTTAAACTTTAGAGGAATTCCGAGAACAATGGAAGAGTTCCGAAGCATTTTTAAACATCAGCGGAACTCCGGGAGCACTGGAAGAGTTCCGAAGCATTTTTAAACTTCAGCAGAATTGCGAGAACAATGGAAGAAATCCGGAGCAATTTTAAACTTCAGCAGAATTCCGAGGACAATGGAAGAGCACCGAAGCATTTTTAAACTTCAGCAGATTTCCGGAAACAATGGAAGAGTTCCGAAGCATTTTTAAACGTCAGCGGAATTCCGAGAACAATGGAATAGTTCAGAAGCATTTTTAAACGTCAGCAGAATTCCGAGAACAATGGAAGAGTTCCGAAGCATTTTTAAACTTCAGCGGAATTCCGAGAACAATGGAAGAGTTCCGAAGCATTTTTAAACTTCAGTGGAATTCCGAGAACAATGGAAGAGTTCTGAAGGATTTTTAAACTTCAGCAGAATTACTAGAACAATGGAAGAGTTTCGAAGCATTTTTAAACTTTAGTGGAATTCCGAGAACAATGGAAGAGTTCCGAAGCATTTTTAAACTTTAGTGGAATTCCGAGAACAATGGAAGAGTTCCGAAGCATTTTTAAACTTCACCAGAATTACTAGAACAATGGAAGCGTTCCGAAGCATTTTTAAACTCCAGCGGAATTCCGAGAACAATGGAATTGTTCCGAAGTATTTTTAAACTTCAGCAGAATTCCGAGAACAATGGAAGAGTTCCGAAGCATTGTTAAACTTCAGCGGAATTCCGGGAACATTGGAAGAGTTCTGAAGCATTTTTAAACTTCATCGGAATTGCGAGAACAATGGAAGACTTCCGAAATCTTTTTTAAACTTCAGCGGAATTTTCGATAATAATGGAAGAGATCCGAAGCATTATTAAACTTTAGCAGAATTCCCAGAACAATGGAAGAGTTCCGAAGCATTTTTAAATGTCAGCGGAATTCCGATAACAATTGAAGAGTTCCGAAGCATTTTTAAGCTTCAGCGGAATTCCGGGAACAATGGAAGAGTTCCGAAGCATTTTTAAACTTCAGCAGAATTGCGAGAACAATGGAAGAGTTCCAAAGCACTTTTAAACTTCAGCAGAATTCCAAGAACAATGGAAGAGTTCCGAAGCATTTTTAAACTTCAGCAGAATTCCGAAAACAATGGAAGAGTTCCAAAGCATTTTTAAATGTCAGTGGAATTCCAATAACAATGGAAGAATTCCGAAGCATTTTTAAACTTCAGCAGAATTCCCAGAACAATGGAAGAGTTCCGAAGCATTTTTAAACTTCAGCGGAATTTTCGATAACAATGGAAGAGTTCCGAAGCATTATTAAACTTTAGCAGAATTCCAAGAACAATGGAAGAGTTCCGAAGCATGTTTAAATGTCATCGGAATTCCGAGAACAATGGAAGAGTTCAGAAGCATTTTTAAACGTCAGCGGAATTCCGAGAACAATGGAAGAGTTCCGAAGCATTTTTAAACTTCAGTGGAATTCCGAGAACAATGGAAGAGTTCTGAAGGATTTTTAAACTTCACCAGAATTACTAGAACAATGGAAGAGTTCCGAAGCATTTTTAAACTTCAGCGGAATTCCGAGAACAATGGAAATGTTCCGAAGTATTTTTAAACTTCAGCAGAATTCCGAGAACAATGAAGAGTTCCGAAGCATTGTTAAACTTCAGCGGAATTCCGGGAACAATGGAAGAGTTCCGAAGCATTTTTAAACTTCAGCGGAATTGCGAGAACAATGGAAGTGTTCCGAAGCATTTTTAAACTTCAGCGGAATTTTCGATAACAATGGAAGAGATCCGAAGCATTATTAAATTTTAGCAGAGTTCCCAGAACAATGGAAGAGTTCCGAAGCATTTTTAAATGTCAGCGGAATTCTGATAACAATTGAAGATTTCCGAAGCATTTTTAAGCTTCAGCGGAATTCCGGGAACAATGGTAGAGTTCCAAAGCATTTTTAAACTTCAGCGGAATTGCGAGAACAATGGAAGAGTTCCAAAGTATTTTTAAACTTCAGTAGAATTCCGAGGACAATGGAAGAGCTCCGAAGCATTTTTAAACTTCAGCAGAATTCCGGAAACAATGGAATAGTTCCGAAGCATTTTTAAACTTCAGCAGAATTCCGAGAACAATGGAAGAGTTCCGAAGCATTGTTAAACTTCAGCGGAAATCCGGGAACAATGGAAGAGTTCCGAAGCATTTTTAAACTTCAGCGGAATTCTGAGAACAATGGAAGAGCTCTGATGGATTTTTAAACTTCAGCAGAATTCCTAGAACAATGGAAGAGTTCCGAAGCATTTTTGAACTTCAGCGGAATTCCGAGAACAATGGAAGAGTTACGAAGCATTGTTAAACTTCAGCGGAATTCCGAGAACAATCGAAGAGTTCCGAAGCATTTTTAATCTTCAGTGGAATTCTGAGAACAATGGAAGAGTTCTGACGGATTTTTAAACTTCAGCAGAATTCCTAGAACAATGGAAGAGTTCCGAAGCATTTTTGAACTTCAGCGGAATTACGAGAACAATGGAAATGTTCCGAAGCATTTTTAAACTTCAGCAGAATTCCGATAACAATGGAAGAGTTCCAAAGTATTTTTAAACTTCAGCGGAATTCCAAGAACAATGGAAGAGATCCGAAGCATTTTTAAACTTCAGCGGAATTCCGATAACAATGGAAGAGTTCCAAAGCATTTTTAAACTTCAGAGGAATTGCGAGCACAATGGAAGAGTTCTGAAGGATTTTTAAACTTCAGCAGAATTACTAGAACAATGGAATAGTTCCGAAGCATTTTTAAACTTCAGTGGAATTCCAAGAACAATGGAAATGTTCCGAAGCATTTTTACACTTCAACGGAATATCGAGAAGAATGGAAGAGTTCCGAAGTATTTTTAAACTTTAGCGGAATTCCGAGAACAATGGAAGAGTTCTGAAGCAATTTTAAACTTCAGTAGAATTCTGAGGACAATGGAAGATCTCCGAAGCATTTTTAAACGTCAGCAGAATTCCAGAAACAATTTAAGAGTTCCGAAGCATTTTTAAACTTCAGCAGAATTCCAATAACAATGGAAGAGTCCCGAAGCATTTTTAAACTTCAGCAGAATTCCTAGAAAAATGAATGAGTTCCGAAGCATTTTTATACTTCAGCAGAATTCCGAGAACAATGGACGAGTTCCAAAGTATTTTTAAACTTCAGCGGAATTCCAAGAACAATGGAAGAGTTCCGAAGCATTTTTAAACTTCAGCGGAATTCCGGGAACAATGGAAGAGTTCCGAAGCATTTTTAAACTACAGCAGAATTTCGAGAACAATGGAAGAGTTCCGAAGCATTTTTAAACTTCAGTGGAATTCCGAGAACAATGGAAGAGTTCTGAAGCATTTTTAAACTTCAGCGGAATTCCGATAACAATGGAAAAGTTCCAAAGTATTTTTAAACTTCAGTGGAATTCCAAAAACAATGGAAGAGTTCCGAAGCATTTTTAAACTTCAGCGGAATTCCCGGAACAATGGAAGAGTTTCGAAGCATTTTTAAACTTCAGCGGAATTGCGAGAACAATGGAAAAGTTCCGAAGTATTTTTAAACTTCAGCAGAATTCCGAGAACAATGGAAGAGTTCCGAAGCATTGTTAAACTTCAGTGGAATTCCGGGAACAATGGAAGAGTTCCGAAGCATTTTTAAACTTCAGCGGAATTCTGAGAACAAAGAAGAGTTCTGACGGATTTTTAAACTTCAGCAGAATTCCGATAACAATGGAAGAGTTCCAAAGTATTTTTAAACTTCAGCGGAATTCCAAGAACAATGGAAGAGTTCCGAAGCATTTTTAAACTTCAGCGGAATTCCGGGAACAATGGAAGAGTTCCGAAGCATTTTTAAACTTCAGCAGAATTCCGAAAACAATGGAAGAGTTCCAAAGCATTTTTAAACGTCAGTGGAATTCCAATAACAATGGAAGAGTTCCGAAGCATTTTTAAACTTCAGCAGAATTCCCAGAACAATGGAAGAGTTCCGAAGCATTTTTAAACTTCAGAGGAATTCCAAGAACAATAGAAGAGTTCTGAAGCATTTTTAAACTTCAGCGGAATTTTCGATAACGATGGAAGATTTCCGAAGCATTATTAAACTTTAGCAGAATTCCAAGAACAATGGAAGAGTTCCGAAGCATGTTTAAATGTCATCGGAATTCCGAGAACAATGGAAGAGTTCCAAAGCATTTTTAAATTTCAGCAGCATTCCGAGAACAATGGAAGATTTCAGAAGCATTTTTAAACGTCAGCGGAATTCCGAGAACAATGGAAGAGTTGCGAATCATTTTTAAACTTCAGCGGAATTCCGAGAACAATGGAAGAGTTCCGCAGCATTTTTAAACTTCAGTGGAATTCCGAGAACAATGGAAGAGTTCTGAAGGATTTTTAAACTTCAGCAGTATTCCTAGAACAATGTTAGCGTTCCGAAGCATTTTTAAACTTCAGCGGAATTCCGAGAACAATGGAAATGTTCCAAAGCATTTTTAAACTTCAGCGGAATTCCGATAACAATGGAAAAGTTCCAAAGTATTTTTAAACTTCAGTGGAATTCCAAAAACAATGGAAGAGTTCCGAAGTATTTTTAAACTTCAGCGGAATTCCGGGAACAATGGAAGAGTTTCGAAGCATTTTTAAACTTCAGCGGAATTGCGAGAACAATGGAAAAGTTCCGAAGTATTTTTAAACTTCAGCAGAATTCCGAGAACAATGGAAGAGTTCCGAAGCATTGTTAAACTTCAGCGGAAATCCGGGAACAATGGAAGAGTTCCGAAGCATTTTTAAACTTCAGTGGAATTCTGAGAACAATGGAAGAGTTCTGATGGATTTCTAAACTTCAGCAGAATTCCTAGAACAATGGAAGAGTTCCGAAGCATTTTTGAACTTCAGCGGAATTCCGAGAACAATGGAAGAGTTCCGAAGCATTGTTAAACTTCAGCGGAATTCCGAGAACAATCGAAGAGTTCCGAAGCATTTTTAATCTTCAGTGGAATTCTGAGAACAATGGAAGAGTTCTGACGGATTTTTAAACTTCAGCAGAATTCCTAGAACAATGGAAGAGTTCCAAAGCATTTTTGAACTTCAGCGGAATTACGAGAACAATGGAAATGTTCCGAAGCATTTTTAAACTTCAGCGGAATTCCGATAACAATGGAAGAGTTCCAAAAGTATTTTTAAACTTCAGCGGAATTCCGAGAACAATGGAAGAGTTCTGAAGCATTTTTAAACATTACAAGGATTCCGAGAACAATGGAAGTGTTCCAAAGCATTTTTAAACTTCAGCAGAATTCCGAGAACAATGGAAGAGTTCAGAAGCATTTTTAAACGTCAGCGGAATTCCGAGAACAATGGAAATGTTCTGAAGGATTTTTAAACTTCAGCAGAATTCCTAGAACAATGGATGAGTTCTGAAGCATTTTTAACCTTCAGCGGAATTCCGAGAACAATGGAAATGTTCTGAAGCATATTTAAACTTCAGCAGAATTCCGATAACAATGGAAGAGTTCCAAAGTATTTTTAAACTTCAGCGGAATTCCAAGAACAATGGAAGAGATCCGAAGCATATTTAAACTTCAGTGGAATTCCGATAACAATGGAAGAGTTCCAAAGCATTTTTAAACTTCAGCAGAATTGCGAGAACAATGGAAGAGTTCCAAAGCAATTTTAAACTTCAGCAGAATTCCAAGAACAATGGAAGAGTTCCGAAGCATTTTTAAACTTCAGCAGAATTCCGAAAACAATGGAAGAGTTCCAAAGCATTTTTAAACGTCAGTGGAATTCCAATAACAATGGAAGAGTTCCAAAGCATTTTTAAACGTCAGTGGAATTCCAATAACAATGGAAGAGTTCTGAAGCATTTTTGAACTTCAGCGGAATTCCGAGAACAATGGAAATGTTCTGAAGGATTTTTAAACTTCAGCAGAATTCCTAGAACAATGGATGAGTTCCGAAGCATTTTTAAACTTCAGCAGAATTGCGAGAACAATGGAAGAGTTCCAAAGCACTTTTAAACTTCAGCAGAATTCCAAGAACAATGGAAGAGTTCCGAAGCATTTTTAAACTTCAGCAGAATTCCGAAAACAATGGAAGAGTTCCAAAGCATTTTTAAACGTCAGTGGAATTCCAATAACAATGGAAGAGTTCCGAAGCATTTTTAAACTTCAGCAGAATTCCCAGAACAATGGAAGAGTTCCGAAGCATTTTTAAACTTCAGAGGAATTCCAAGAACAATAGAAGAGTTCTGAAGTATTTTTAAACTTCAGCGGAATTTTCGATAACGATGGAAGATTTCAGAAGCATTATTAAACTTCAGCAGAATTCCAAGAACAATGGAAGAGTTCCGAAGCATGTTTAAATGTCATCGGAATTCCGAGAACAATGGAAGAGTTCCAAAGCATTTTTAAATTTCAGCAGCATTCCGAGAACAATGGAAGATTTCAGAAGCATTTTTAAACGTCAGCGGAATTCCGAGAACAATGGAAGAGTTCTGAATCATTTTTAAACTTCAGCGGAATTCCGAGAACAATGGAAGAGTTCTGAAGGATTTTTAAACTTCAGCAGAATTCCTAGAACAATGTTAGCGTTCCGAAGCATTTTTAAACTTCAGCGGAATTCCGAGAACAATGGAAATGTTCCAAAGCATTTTTAAACTTCAGCGGAATTCCGATAACAATGGAAAAGTTGCAAAGTATTTTTAAACTTCAGTGGAATTCCAAAAATAATGGAAGAGTTCCGAAGCATTTTGAAACTTCAGCGGAATTCCGGGAACAATGGAAGAGTTTCGAAGCATTTTTAAACTTCAGCGGAATTGCGAGAACAATGGAAAAGTTCCGAAGTATTTTTAAACTTCAGCAGAATTCCGAGAACAATGGAAGAGTTCCGAAGCATTGTTAAACTTCAGCGGAAATCCGGGAACAATGGAAGAGTTCCGAAGCATTTTTAAACTTCAGCGGAATTCTGAGAACAATGGAAGAGTTCTGACGGATTTTTAAACTTCAGCAGAATTCCTAGAACAATGGAAGAGTTCCGAAGCATTTTTGAACTTCAGCGGAATTCCGAGAACAATGGAAGAGTTCCGAAGCATTGTTAAACTTCAGCGGAATTCCGAGAACAATCGAAGAGTTCCGAAGCATTTTTAATCTTCAGTGGAATTCTGAGAACAATGGAAGAGTTCTGACGGATTTTTAAACTTCAGCAGAATTCCTAGAACAATGGAAGAGTTCCGAAGCATTTTTGAACTTCAGCGGAATTACGAGAACAATGGAAATGTTCCGAAGCATTTTTAAACTTCAGCAGAATTCCGATAACAATGGAAGAGTTCCAAAGTATTTTTAAACTTCAGCGGAATTCCAAGAACAATGGAAGAGATCCGAAGCATTTTTAAACTTCAGCGGAATTCCGATAACAATGGAAGAGTTCCAAAGCATTTTTAAACTTCAGAGGAATTGCGAGCACAATGGAAGAGTTCTGAAGGATTTTTAAACTTCAGCAGAATTACTAGAACAATGGAATAGTTCCGAAGCATTTTTAAACTTCAGTGGAATTCCAAGAACAATGGAAATGTTCCGAAGCATTTTTAAACTTCAGCAGAATTCCGAAAACAATGGAAGAGTTCCAAAGCATTTTTAAACGTCAGTGGAATTCCCATAACAATGGAAGAGTTCCAAAGCATTTTTAAACTTCAGTGGAATTCCAATAACAATGGAAGAGTTCTGAAGCATTTTTGAACTTCAGCGGAATTCCGAGAACAATGGAAATGTTCTGAAGGATTTTTAAACTTCAGCAGAATTCCTAGAACAATGGATGAGTTCCGAAGCATTTTTAAACTTCAGCAGAATTGCGAGAACAATGGAAGAGTTCCAAAGCACTTTTAAACTTCAGCAGAATTCCAAGAACAATGGAAGAGTTCCGAAGCATTTTTAAACTTCAGCAGAATTCCGAAAACAATGGAAGAGTTCCAAAGCATTTTTAAACGTCAGTGGAATTCCAATAACAATGGAAGAGTTCCGAAGCATTTTTAAACTTCAGCAGAATTCCCAGAACAATGGAAGAGTTCCGAAGCATTTTTAAACTTCAGAGGAATTCCAAGAACAATAGAAGAGTTCTGAAGCATTTTTAAACTTCAGCGGAATTTTCGATAACGATGGAAGATTTCCGAAGCATTATTAAACTTTAGCAGAATTCCAAGAACAATGGAAGAGTTCCGAAGCATGTTTAAATGTCATCGGAATTCCGAGAACAATGGAAGAGTTCCAAAGCATTTTTAAATTTCAGCAGCATTCCGAGAACAATGGAAGATTTCAGAAGCATTTTTAAACGTCAGCGGAATTCCGAGAACAATGGAAGAGTTGCGAATCATTTTTAAACTTCAGCGGAATTCCGAGAACAATGGAAGAGTTCCGAAGCATTTTTAAACTTCAGTGGAATTCCGAGAACAATGGAAGAGTTCTGAAGGATTTTTAAACTTCAGCAGAATTCATAGAACAATGTTAGCGTTCCGAAGCATTTTTAAACTTCAGCGGAATTCCGAGAACAATGGAAATTTTCCAAAGCATTTTTAAACTTCAGCGGAATTCCGATAACAATGGAAAAGTTCCAAAGTATTTTTAAACTTCAGTGGAATTCCAAAAACAATGGAAGAGTTCCGAAGCATTTTTAAACTTCAGCGGAATTCTGAGAACAATGGAAGAGTTCTGACGGATTTTTAAACTTCAGCAGAATTCCTAGAACAATGGAAGAGTTCCGAAGCATTTTTGAACTTCAGCGGAATTCCGAGAACAATGGAAGAGTTCCGAAGCATTGTTAAACTTCAGCGGATTTCCCAGAACAATCGAAGAGTTCCGAAGCATTTTTAATCTTCAGTGGATTTCTGAGAACAATGGAAGAGTTCTGACGGATTTTTAAACTTCAGCAGAATTCCTAGAACAATGGAAGAGTTCCGAAGCATTTTTGAACTTCAGCGGAATTACGAGAACAATGGAAATGTTCCGAAGCATTTTTAAACTTCAGCGGAATTCCGATAACAAAGGAAGAGTTCCAAAAGTATTTTTAAACTTCAGCGGAATTCCGAGAACAATGGAAGATTTCTGAAGCATTTTTAAACATCACCAGGATTCCGAGAACAATGGAAGTGTTCCAAAGCATTTTTAAACTTCAGCAGAATTCCGAGAACAATGGAAGAGTTCAGAAGCATTTTTAAACGTCAGCGGAATTCTGAGAACAATGGAAATGTTCTGAAGGATTTTTAAACTTCAGCAGAATTCCTAGAACAATGGATGAGTTCTGAAGCATTTTTAACCTTCAGCGGAATTCCGAGAACAATGGAAATGTTCTGAAGCATTTTTAAACTTCAGCAGAATTCCGATAACAATGGAAGAGTTCCAAAGTATTTTTAAACTTCAGCGGAATTCCAAGAACAATGGAAGAGATCCGAAGCATTTTTAAACTTCAGCGGAATTCCGATAACAATGGAAGAGTTCCAAAGCATTTTTAAACTTCAGAGGAATTGCGAGCACAATGGAAGAGTTCTGAAGGATTTTTAAACTTCAGCAGAATTACTAGAACAATGGAATAGTTCCGAAGCATTTTTAAACTTCAGTGGAATTCCAAGAACAATGGAAATGTTCTGAAGCATTTTTACACTTCAACGGAATTCCGAGAACAATGGAAGAGTTCCGAAGTATTTTTAAACTTTAGCGGAATTCCGAGAACAATGGAAGAGTTCTGAAGCAATTTTAAACTTCAGTAGAATTCCGAGGACAATGGAAGATCTCCGAAGCATTTTTAAACGTCAGCAGAATTCCAGAAACAATTTAAGAGTTCCGAAGCATTTTTAAACTTCAGCAGAATTCCAATAACAATGGAAGAGTCCCGAAGCATTTTTAAACTTCAGCAGAATTCCTAGAAAAATGGATGAGTTCCGAAGCATTTTTATACTTCAGCAGAATTCCGAGAACAATGGACGAGTTCCAAAGTATTTTTAAACTTCAGCGGAATTCCAAGAACAATGGAAGAGTTCCGAAGCATTTTTAAACTTCAGCGGAATTCCGGGAACAATGGAAGAGTTCCGAAGCATTTTTAAACTTCAGCAGAATTTCGAGAAAAATGGAAGAGTTCCAAAGCATTTTTAAACTTCAGTGGAATTCCGAGAACAATGGAAGAGTTCTGAAGCATTTTTAAACTACAGCGGAATTCCGAGAACAATGAAAATGTTCCAAAGCATTTTTAAACTTCAGCGGAATTCCGATAACAATGGAAAAGTTCCACAGTATTTTTAAACTTCAGTGGAATTCCAAAAACAATGGAAGAGTTCCGAAGCATTTTTAAACTTCAGCGGAATTCCGGGAACAATGGAAGAGTTTCGAAGCATTTTTAAACTTCAGCAGAATTGCGAGAACAAAGGAAAAGTTCCGAAGTATTTTTAAACTTCAGCAGAATTCCGAGAACAATGGAAGAGTTCCGAAGCATTGTTAAACTTCAGCGGAATTCCGGGAACAATGGAAGAGTTCCGAAGCATTTCTAAACTTCAGCGGAATTCTGGGAACAATGGAAGAGTTCTGACGGATTTTTAAACTTCAGCAGAATTCCTAGAACAATGGAAGAGTTTAGAAGCATTTTTGAACTTCAGCGGAATTCCGAGAACAATGGAAGAGTTCCGAAGCATTGTTAAACTTCAGCGGAATTCTGAGAACAATCGAAGAGTTCCGAAGCATTTTTAAACTTCAATGGAATTCTGAGAACAATGGAAGAGTTCTGACGGATTTTTAAACTTCAGCAGAATTCCTAGAACAATGGAAGAGTTCCGAAGCATTTTTGAACTTCAGCGGAATTACGAGAACAATGGAAATGTTCCGAAGCATTTTTAAACTTCAGCGGAATTCCGATAACAATGGAAGAGTTCCAAAAGTATTTTTAAACTTCAGCGGAATTCCGAGAACAATGGAAGAGTTCTGAAGCATTTTTAAACATCACCAGGATTCCGAGAACAATGGAAGTGTTCCAAAGCATTTTTAAACTTCAGCAGAATTCCGAGAACAATGGAAGAGTTCAGAAGCATTTTTAAACGTCAGCGGAATTCTGAGAACAATGGAAATGTTCTGAAGGATTTTTAAACTTCAGCAGAATTCCTAGAACAATGGATGAGTTCTGAAGCATTTTTAACCTTCAGCGGAATTCCGAGAACAATGGAAATGTTCTGAAGCATTTTTAAACTTCAGCAGAATTCCGATAACAATGGAAGAGTTCCAAAGTATTTTTAAACTTCAGCGGAATTCCAAGAACAATGGAAGAGATCCGAAGCATTTTTAAACTTCAGCGGAATTCCGATAACAATGGAAGAGTTCCAAAGCATTTTTAAACTTCAGAGGAATTGCGAGCACAATGGAAGAGTTCTGAAGGATTTTTAAACTTCAGCAGAATTACTAGAACAATGGAATAGTTCCGAAGCATTTTTAAACTTCAGTGGAATTCCAAGAACAATGGAAATGTTCTGAAGCATTTTTACACTTCAACGGAATTCCGAGAACAATGGAAGAGTTCCGAAGTATTTTTAAACTTTAGCGGAATTCCGAGAACAATGGAAGAGTTCTGAAGCAATTTTAAACTTCAGTAGAATTCCGAGGACAATGGAAGATCTCCGAAGCATTTTTAAACGTCAGCAGAATTCCAGAAACAATTTAAGAGTTCCGAAGCATTTTTAAACTTCAGCAGAATTCCAATAACAATGGAAGAGTCCCGAAGCATTTTTAAACTTCAGCAGAATTCCTAGAAAAATGGATGAGTTCCGAAGCATTTTTATACTTCAGCAGAATTCCGAGAACAATGGACGAGTTCCAAAGTATTTTTAAACTTCAGCGGAATTCCAAGAACAATGGAAGAGTTCCGAAGCATTTTTAAACTTCAGCGGAATTCCGGGAACAATGGAAGAGTTCCGAAGCATTTTTAAACTTCAGCAGAATTTCGAGAACAATGGAAGAGTTCCGAAGCATTTTTAAACTTCAGTGGAATTCCGAGAACAATGGAAGAGTTCTGAAGCATTTTTAAACTACAGCGGAATTCCGAGAACAATGGAAATGTTCCAAAGCATTTTTAAACTTCAGCGGAATTCCGATAACAATGGAAAAGTTCCAAAGTATTTTTAAACTTCAGTGGAATTCCAAAAACAATGGAAGAGTTCCGAAGCATTTTTAAACTTCAGCGGAATTCCGGGAACAATGGAAGAGTTTCGAAGCATTTTTAAACTTCAGCAGAATTGCGAGAACAAAGGAAAAGTTCCGAAGTATTTTTAAACTTCAGCAGAATTCCGAGAACAATGGAAGAGTTCCGAAGCATTGTTAAACTTCAGCGGAATTCCGGGAACAATGGAAGAGTTCCGAAGCATTTCTAAACTTCAGCGGAATTCTGAGAACAATGGAAGAGTTCTGACGGATTTTTAAACTTCAGCAGAATTCCTAGAACAATGGAAGAGTTCAGAAGCATTTTTGAACTTCAGCGGAATTTCGAGAACAATGGAAGAGTTCCGAAGCATTGTTAAACTTCAGCGGAATTCCGAGAACAATCGAAGAGTTCCGAAGCATTTTTAAACTTCAGTGGAATTCTGACAACAATGGAAGAGTTCTGACGGATTTTTAAACTTCAGCAGAATTCCTAGAACAATGGAAGAGTTCCGAAGCATTTTTGAACTTCAGCGGAATTACGAGAACAATGGAAATGTTCCGAAGCATTTTTAAACTTCAGCGGAATTCTGATAACAATGGAAGAGTTCCAAAAGTATTTTTAAACGTCAGCGGAATTCCGAGAACAATGGAAATGTTCTGAAGGATTTTTAAACTTCAGCAGAATTCCTAGAACAATGGATGAGTTCCGAAGCATTTTTTACCTTCAGCGGAATTCCGAGAACAATGGAAATGTTCTGAAGCATTTTTAAACTTCAGCAGAATTCTGATAACAATGGAAGAGTTCCAAAGTATTTTTAAACTTCAGCGGAATTCCAAGAACAATGGAAGGGATCCGAAGCATTTTTAAACTTCAGCGGAATTCTGGGAACAATGGAATAGTTCCAAAGCATTTTTAAACTTCAGAGGAATTGCGAGCACAATGGAAGAGTTCTGAAGGATTTTTAAACTTCAGCAGAATTACTAGAACAATGGAATAGTTCCGAAGCATTTTTAAACTTCAGTGGAATTCCAAGAACAATGGAAATGTTCCGAAGCATTTTTGCACTTCAACAGAATTCCGAGAACAATGGAAGAGTTCCGAAGTATTTTGAAACTTTAGCGGAATTCCGAGAACAATGGAAGAGTTCTGAAGCAATTTTAAACTTCAGTAGAATTCCGAGGTCAATGGAAGAGCTCCGAAGCATTTTTAAACATCAGCAGAATTCCAGAAACAAAGGAAGAGTTCCGAAGCATTTTTAAACTTCAGCAGAATTCCAATAACAATGTAAGAGTCCCGAAGCATTTTTAAACTTCAGCAGAATTCCTAGAAAAATGGATGAGTTCCGAAGCATTTTTAAACTTCAGCGGAATTCCGAGAACAATGGAAGAGTTCCGAAGCATTGTTAAACTTCAGCGGAATTCCGGGAACAATGGAAGAGTTCCGAAGCATTTTTAAACTTCAGCGGAATTCCGAGAACAATGGAAGAGTTCCGAAGTATTTTTAAACTTTAGCGGAATTCCGAGAAGAATGGAAGAGATCCGAAGCATTTTTAAACTTCAGCGGAACTCCGGGAGCACTGGAAGAGTTCCGAAGCATTTTTAAACTTCAGCAGAATTGCGAGAACAATGGAAGAAATCCGGAGCAATTTTAAACTTCAGCAGAATTCCGAGGACAATGGAAGAGCACCGAAGCATTTTTAAACTTCAGCAGATTTCCGGAAACAATGGAAGAGTTCCGAAGCATTTTTAAACGTCAGCGGAATTCCGAGAACAATGGAAGAGTTCAGAAGCATTTTTAAACGTCAGCAGAATTCCGAGAACAATGGAAGAGTTCCGAAGCATTTTTAAACTTCAGCGGAATTCCGAGAACAATGGAAGAGTTCCGAAGCATTTTTAAACTTCAGTGGAATTCCGAGAACAATGGAAGAGTTCTGAAGGATTTTTAAACTTCACCAGAATTACTAGAACAATGGAAGAGTTCCGAAGCATTTTTAAACTTCAGCGGAATTCCGAGAACAATGGAAATGTTCCGAAGTACTTTTAAACTTCAGCAGAATTCCGAGAACAATGGAAGAGTTCCGAAGCATTGTTAAACTTCAGCGGAATTCCAGGAACAATGGAAGAGTTCCGATGCATTTTTAAACTTCAGCGGAATTCTGAGAACAATGGAAGAGTTCTGACGGATTTTTAAACTTCAGCAGAATTCCTAGAACAATGGAAGAGTTCCGAAGCATTGTTAAACTTCAGCAGATTTCCGAGAACAATCGAAGAGTTCCGAAGCATTTTTAAACTTCAGTGGAATTCTGAGAACAATGGAATAGTTCTGACGGATTTTTAAACTTCAGCAGAATTCCTAGAACAATGGAAGAGTTCCGAAGCATTTTTGAACTTCAGCGGAATTACGAGAACAATGGAAACGTTCCGAAGCATTTTTAAACTTCAGCGGAATTCCGATAACAATGGAAGAGTTCCAAAAGTATTTTTAAACTTCAGCGGAATTCCGAGAACAATGGAAGAGTTCTGAAGCATTTTTAAACATCACCAGAATTCCGAGAACAATGGAAGAGTTCCAAAGCATTTTTAAACTTCAGCAGAATTCCGAGAACAATGGAAGAGTTCAGAAGCATTTTTAAACGTCAGCGGAATTCCGAGAAAAATGGAAGAGTTCCGAATAATTTTTAAACTTCAGCGGAATTCCGAGAACAATCGAAGAGTTCCGAAGCATTTTTAAACTTCAGTAGAATTCCGAGAACAATGCAAGAGTTCTGAAGGATTTTTAAACTTCAGTAGAATTCCTAGAACAATGGAAGAGTTCCGAAGCATTTTTAAACTTCAGCGGAATTCCGAGAACAATCAAGGAGTTCCGAAGCATTTTTAAACTTCAGTGGAATTCCGAGAACAATGGAAGAGTTCTGAAGGATTTTTAAACTTCAGCAGAATTCCTAGAACAATGGAAGAGTTCTGAAGCATTTCTACCCTTCAGCGGAATTCCGAGAACAATGGAAATGTTCTGAAGGATTTTTAAACTTCAGCCGAATTCCTAGAACAATGGATGAGTTTCGAAGCATTTTTAAACTTCAGCGGAATTCCGAGAACAATGGAAATGTTCTGAAGCATTTTTAAACTTCAGCAGAATTCCGATTACAATGGAAGAGTTCCAAAGTATTTTTAAACTTCAGCGGAATTGCGAGCACAATGAAAGAGTTCTGAAGGATTTTTAAACTTCAGCAGAATTACTAGAACAATGGAATAGTTCCGAAGCATTTTTAAACTTCAGTGGAATTCCAAGAACAATGGAAATGCTCCAATGCATTTTTAAACTTCAGCGGAATTCCGAGAACAATGGAAGAGTTCCGAAGTATTTTTAAACTTTAGAGGAATTCCGAGAACAATGGAAGAGTTCCGAAGCATTTTTAAACATCAGCGGAACTCCGGGAGCACTGGAAGAGTTCCGAAGCATTTTTAAACTTCAGCAGAATTGCGAGAACAATGGAAGAAATCCGGAGCAATTTTAAACTTCAGCAGAATTCCGAGGACAATGGAAGAGCACCGAAGCATTTTTAAACTTCAGCAGATTTCCGGAAACAATGGAAGAGTTCCGAAGCATTTTTAAACGTCAGCGGAATTCCGAGAACAATGGAATAGTTCAGAAGCATTTTTAAACGTCAGCAGAATTCCGAGAACAATGGAAGAGTTCCGAAGCATTTTTAAACTTCAGCGGAATTCCGAGAACAATGGAAGAGTTCCGAAGCATTTTTAAACTTCAGTGGAATTCCGAGAACAATGGAAGAGTTCTGAAGGATTTTTAAACTTCAGCAGAATTACTAGAACAATGGAAGAGTTTCGAAGCATTTTTAAACTTTAGTGGAATTCCGAGAACAATGGAAGAGTTCCGAAGCATTTTTAAACTTTAGTGGAATTCCGAGAACAATGGAAGAGTTCCGAAGCATTTTTAAACTTCACCAGAATTACTAGAACAATGGAAGCGTTCCGAAGCATTTTTAAACTCCAGCGGAATTCCGAGAACAATGGAATTGTTCCGAAGTATTTTTAAACTTCAGCAGAATTCCGAGAACAATGGAAGAGTTCCGAAGCATTGTTAAACTTCAGCGGAATTCCGGGAACATTGGAAGAGTTCTGAAGCATTTTTAAACTTCATCGGAATTGCGAGAACAATGGAAGACTTCCGAAATCTTTTTTAAACTTCAGCGGAATTTTCGATAATAATGGAAGAGATCCGAAGCATTATTAAACTTTAGCAGAATTCCCAGAACAATGGAAGAGTTCCGAAGCATTTTTAAATGTCAGCGGAATTCCGATAACAATTGAAGAGTTCCGAAGCATTTTTAAGCTTCAGCGGAATTCCGGGAACAATGGAAGAGTTCCGAAGCATTTTTAAACTTCAGCAGAATTGCGAGAACAATGGAAGAGTTCCAAAGCACTTTTAAACTTCAGCAGAATTCCAAGAACAATGGAAGAGTTCCGAAGCATTTTTAAACTTCAGCAGAATTCCGAAAACAATGGAAGAGTTCCAAAGCATTTTTAAATGTCAGTGGAATTCCAATAACAATGGAAGAGTTCCGAAGCATTTTTAAACTTCAGCAGAATTCCCAGAACAATGGAAGAGTTCCGAAGCATTTTTAAACTTCAGCGGAATTTTCGATAACAATGGAAGAGTTCCGAAGCATTATTAAACTTTAGCAGAATTCCAAGAACAATGGAAGAGTTCCGAAGCATGTTTAAATGTCATCGGAATTCCGAGAACAATGGAAGAGTTCAGAAGCATTTTTAAACGTCAGCGGAATTCCGAGAACAATGGAAGAGTTCCGAAGCATTTTTAAACTTCAGTGGAATTCCGAGAACAATGGAAGAGTTCTGAAGGATTTTTAAACTTCACCAGAATTACTAGAACAATGGAAGAGTTCCGAAGCATTTTTAAACTTCAGCGGAATTCCGAGAACAATGGAAATGTTCCGAAGTATTTTTAAACTTCAGCAGAATTCCGAGAACAATGAAGAGTTCCGAAGCATTGTTAAACTTCAGCGGAATTCCGGGAACAATGGAAGAGTTCCGAAGCATTTTTAAACTTCAGCGGAATTGCGAGAACAATGGAAGTGTTCCGAAGCATTTTTAAACTTCAGCGGAATTTTCGATAACAATGGAAGAGATCCGAAGCATTATTAAATTTTAGCAGAGTTCCCAGAACAATGGAAGAGTTCCGAAGCATTTTTAAATGTCAGCGGAATTCTGATAACAATTGAAGATTTCCGAAGCATTTTTAAGCTTCAGCGGAATTCCGGGAACAATGGTAGAGTTCCAAAGCATTTTTAAACTTCAGCGGAATTGCGAGAACAATGGAAGAGTTCCAAAGTATTTTTAAACTTCAGTAGAATTCCGAGGACAATGGAAGAGCTCCGAAGCATTTTTAAACTTCAGCAGAATTCCGGAAACAATGGAATAGTTCCGAAGCATTTTTAAACTTCAGCAGAATTCCGATAAAAATGGAAGAGTTCCAAAGTATTTTTTAACTTCAGCGGAATTCCAAGAACAATGGAAGAGTTCCGAAGCATTTTTAAACTTCAGCGGAATTCCGGGAACAATGGAAGAGTTCCGAAGCATTTTTAAACTTCAGCAGAATTGCGAGAACAATGGAAGAGTTCCAAAGCACTTTTAAACTTCAGCAGAATTCCAAGAACAATGGAAGAGTTCCGAAGCATTTTTAAACTTCAGCACAATTCAGAAAACAATGGAGGAGTTCCAAAGCATTTTTAAACGTCAGTGGAATTCCAATAACAATGGAAGAGTTCCGAAGCATTTTTAAACTTCAGCAGAATTCCCAGAACAATGGAAGAGTTCCGAAGCATTTTTAAACTTCAGAGGAATTCCAAGAACAATAGAAGAGTTCTGAAGCACTTTTAAATTTCAGCGGAATTTTCGATAACAATGGAAGAGTTCCAATGCATTATTAAACTTTAGCAGAATTCAAAGAACAATGGAAGAGTTCCGAAGCATGTTTAAATGTCATCGGAATTCCGAGAACAATGCAAGAGTTCCAAAGCATTTTTAAACTTCAGCAGCATTCCGAGAACAATGGAAGAGTTCCAAAGCATTTTTAAACTTCAGTAGCATTCCGAGAACAATGGAAGAGTTCCGAATCATTTTTAAACCTCAGCGGAATTCCGAGAACAATGGAAGAGTTCCGAAGCATTTTTAAACTTCAGCAGAATTCCTAGAACAATGTAAGAGTTCCGAAGCATTTTTAAACTTCAGCGGAATTCCGAGAACAAAGGAAATGTTCCAAAGCATTTTTAAACTTCAGCGGAATTCCGATAACAATGGAAAAGTTCCAAAGTATTTTTAAACTTCAGTGGAATTCCGAAAACAATGGAAGAGTTCCGAAGCATTTTTAAACTTCAGCGGTATTCAAGGAACAATGGAAGAGTTCCGAAGCATTTTTAAGCTTCAGCGGAATTGAAAGAACAATGGAAAAGTTCCAAAGCATTTTTAAACTTCAGCAGAATTCTGAGAACAATGGAAGAGTTCAGAAGCATTTTTAAACGTCAGCGGAATTCCGAGAACAATGGAAGAGTTCTGAAGCATTTCTAAACTTCAGCGGAATTCCGAGAACAATGGAAGAGTTCCGAAGCATTTTTAAACTTCAGTGGAATTTCAAGAACAATGGAAGTGTTCTGAAGGATTTTTAAACTTCAGCAGAATTACTAGAACAATGGAAGATTTCTGAAGCATTTTTAAACATCAGCGGAATTCCGAGAACAATGGAAATGTTCCGAAGTATTTTTAAACTTCAACAGAATTCCGAGGACAATGGAAGAGCTCCGAAGCATTTTTAAACTTCAGCAGAATTCCAGAAACAATGGAAGAGTTCCAAAGCATTTTTAAACTTCAGCGGAATTCCAAGAACAATAGAAGAGTTCTGAAGCATTTTTAAACTTCAGCGGAATTTTCGATAACAATGGAAGAGTTCCGAAGGATTTTTAAACTTCAGCGGAATTCCGAGAACAATGGAAATGTTCCGAAGTATTTTTAAACTTCAGCAGAATTCCGAGAACAATGGAAGAGTTCCGAAGCATTGTTAAACTTCAGCGGAATTCCGGAAACAATGGAAGAGTTCTGAAGCATTTTTAAACTTCATCGGAATTGCGAGAACAATGGAAGAGTTCCGAAGCATTTTTAAACTTCAGCGGAATTTTCGATAACAATGGAAGAGATCCGAAGCATTATTAAACTTTAGCAGAATTCCCAGAACAATGGAAGAGTTCCGAAGCATTTTTAAATGTCAGCGGAATTCCGATAACAATTGAAGAGTTCCGAAGTATTTTTAAGCTTCAGCGGAATTCCGGGAACAATGGAAGAGCTCCGAAGCATTTTTAAACTTCAGCAGAATTGCGAGAACAATGGAAGAGTTCCAAAGCACTTTTAAACTTCAGCAGAATTCCAAGAACAATGGAAGAGTTCCGAAGCATTTTTAAACTTCAGCAGAATTCCGAAAACAATGGAAGAGTTCCAAAGCATTTTTAAACGTCAGTGGAATTCCAATAACAATGGAAGAGTTCCGAAGCATTTTTAAACTTCAGCAGAATTCCCAGAACAATGGAAGAGTTCCGAAGCATTTTTAAACTTCAGCGGAATTTTCGATAACAATGGAAGAGTTCCGAAGCATTATTAAACTTTAGCAGAATTCCAAGAACAATGGAAGAGTTCCGAATCATGTTTAAATGTCATCGGAATTCCGAGAACAATGGAAGAGTTCAGAAGCATTTTTAAACGTCAGCGGAATTCCGAGAACAATGGAAGAGTTCCGAAGCATTTTTAAACTTCAGTGGAATTCCGAGAACAATGGAAGCGTTCTGAAGGATTTTTAAACTTCACCAGAATTACTAGAACAATGGAAGAGTTCCGAAGCATTTTTAAACTTCAGCGGAATTCCGAGAACAATGGAAATGTTCCGAAGTATTTTTAAACTTCAGCAGAATTCCGAGAACAATGGAAGAGTTCCGAAGCATTGTTAAACTTCAGCGGAATTCCGGGAACAATGGAAGAGTTCCGAAGCATTTTTAAACTTCAGCGGAATTGCGAGAATAATGGAAGAGTTCCGAAGCATTTTTAAACTTCAGCGGAATTTTCGATAACAATGGAAGAGATCCGAAGCATTATTAAATTTTAGCAGAGTTCCCAGAACAATGGAAGAGTTCCGAAGCATTTTTAAATGTCAGCGGAATTCTGATAACAATTGAAGATTTCCGAAGCATTTTTAAGCTTCAGCGGAATTCCGCGAACAATGGTAGAGTTCCAAAGCATTTTTAAACTTCAGCGGAATTGCGAGAACAATGGAAGAGTTCCGAAGCAATTTTAAACTTCAGTAGAATTCCGAGGACAATGGAAGAGCTCCGAAGCATTTTTAAACTTCAGCAGAATTCCGGAAACAATGGAAGAGTTCCGAAGCATTTTTAAACTTCAGCAGAATTCCAATAACAATGGAAGAGTTCCGAATATTTTTAAACTTCAGCGGAATTCCGGGAACAATGGAAGAGTTCCGAAGCATTTTTAAACTTCAGCAGAATTGCGAGAACAATGGAAGAGTTCCAAAGCACTTTTAAACTTCAGCAGAATTCCAAGAACAATGGAAGAGTTCCGAAGCATTTTTAAACTTCAGCACAATTCAGAAAACAATGGAGGAGGTCCAAAGCATTTTTAAACGTCAGTGGAATTCCAATAACAATGGAAGAGTTCCGAAGCATTTTTAAACTTCAGCAGAATTCCCAGAACAATGGAAGAGTTCCGAAGCATTTTTAAACTTCAGAGGAATTCCAAGAACAATAGAAGAGTTCTGAAGAATTTTTAAACTTCAGCAGAATTTTCGATAACAATGGAAGAGTTCCGATGCATTATTAAACTTTAGCAGAATTCCAAGAACAATGGAAGAGTTCCGAAGCATGTTTAAATGTCATCGGAATTCCGAGAACAATGCAAGAGTTCCAAAGCATTTTTAAACTTCATCAGCATTCCGAGAACAATGGAAGAGTTCCAAAGCATTTTTAAACTTCAGTAGCATTCCGAGAACAATGGAAGAGTTCCGAATCATTTTTAAACCTCAGCCGAATTCCGAGAACAATGGAAGAGTTCCGAAGCATTTTTAAACTTCAGTGGAATTCCGAGAACAATGGAAGAGTTCTGAAGGATTTTTAAACTTCAGCAGAATTCCTAGAACAATGGAAGAGTTCCGAAGCATTTTTAAACTTCAGCGGAATTCGGAGAACAAAGGAAATGTTCCAAAGCATTTTTAAACTTCAGCGGAATTCCGATAACAATGGAAAAGTTCCAAATTATTTTTAAACTTCAGCAGAATTCTGAGAACAATGGAAGAGTTCAGAAGCATTTTTAAACGTCAGTGGAGTTCCGAGAACAATGGAAGAGTTCTGAAGCATTTCTAAACTTCAGCGGAATTCCGAGAACAATGGAACAGTTCCCAAGCATTTTTAAACTTCAGCACAATTCCGAAAACAATGGAAGAGTTCCAAAGCATTTTTAAACGTCAGTGGAATTCCAATAACAATGGAAAAGTTCCGAAGCATTTTTAAACTTCAGCAGAATTCCCAGAACAATGGAAGAGTTCCGAAGCATTTTTAAACTTCAGAGGAATTCCAAGAACAGTAGAAGAGTTCTGAAGTATTTTTAAACTTCAGCGGAATTTTCGATAACAATGGAACAGTTCCGAAGCATTATTAAACTTTAGCAGAATTCCAAGAACAATGGAAGAGTTCCGAAGCATGTTTAAATGTCATCGGAATTCCGAGAACAATCGAAGAGTTCCAAAGCATTTTTAAACTTCAGCAGCATTCCGAGAACAATGGAAGAATTCCAAAGCATTTTTAAACTTCAGCAGCATTCCGAGAACAATCGAAGAGTTCCGAATCATTTTTAAACCTCAGCGGAATTCCGACAACAATGGAAGAGTTCCGAAGCATTTTTAAACTTCAGTGGAATTCCGAGAACAATGGAAGAGTTCTGAAGGATTTTTAAGCTTCAGCAGAATTCCTAGAGCAATGGAAGAGTTCCGAAGCATTTTTAAACTTCAGCGGAATTCCGAGAACAATGGAAATGTTCCAAAGCATTTTTAAACTTCAGCGGAATTCCGATAACAATGGAAAAGTTCCAAAGTATTTTTAAACTTCAGTGGAATTCCAAAAACAATGGAAGAGTTCCGAAGCATTTTTAAACTTCATCGGAATTCCGGGAACAATGGAAGAGTTCCGAAGCATTTTTAAACTTCAGCGGAATTGAAAGAACAATGGAAAAGTTCCAAAGCATTTTTAAACTTCAGCAGAATTCTGAGAACAATGGAAGAGTTCAGAAGCATTTTTAAACGTCAGCGGAATTCCGAGAACAATGGAAGAGTTACGAAGCATTTCTAAACTTCAGCGGAATTTCGAGAACAATGGAAGAGTTCCGAAGCATTTTTAAACTTCAGTGGAATTTCAAGAACAATGGAAGAGTTCTGAAGGATTTTTAAACTTCAGCAGAATTACTAGAACAATGGAAGATTTCTGAAGCATTTTTAAACTTCAGCGGAATTCCGAGAACAATGAAAATGTTCCGAAGTATTTTTAAACTTCAGCAGAATTCCGAGGACAATGGAAGAGCTCCGAAGCATTTTTAAACTTCAGCAGAATTCCGGAAACAATGGAAGAGTTCTGAAGCATTTTTAAACTTCAGCAGAATTCCAATAACAATGGAAGAGTTCCGAAGCATTTTTAAACTTCAGCGGAATTCCAAGAACAATAGAAGAGTTCTGAAGCATTTTTAAACTTCAGCGGAATTTTCGATAACAATGGAAGAGTTCCGAAGCATTATTAAACTTTACAGAATTCCCAGAACAATGGAAGAGTTCCGAAGCATGTTTAAATGTCATCGGAATTCCAAGAACAATGGAAGAGTTCTGAAGGATTTTTAAACTTCAGCAGAATTACAAGAACAATGGAAGATTTCTGAAGCATTTTTAAACTTCAATAGAATTCCGAGAACAATGGAAGAGTTCCGAAGCATTTTTACACTTCAGCAGAATTCCAATAACAATGGAAGAGTTCCGAAGTATCTTTAAACTTCAGCGGAATTCCGAGAACAATGGAAATGTTGCAAAGCATTTTAAAACTTCAGCGAATTCCAATAACAATGGAAAAGTTCCAAAGTATTTTTAAACTTCAGTGGAATTCCGAAAACAATGGAAGAGTTCCGAAGCATTTTTAAACTTCAGCGAAATTCCGGGAACAATGGAAGAGTTCCGAAGCATTTTTAAACTTCAGCGGAATTGCGAGAACAATGGAAAAGTTCCAAAGCATTTTTAAACTTCAGCAGAATTCTGAGAACAATGGAAGAGTTCAGAAGATTTCTGAAGCATTTTTAAACTTCAATAGAATTCCGAGAACAATGGAAGAGTTCCGAAGCATTTTTACACTTCAGCAGAATTCCAATAACAATGGAAGAGTTCCGAAGTATCTTTAAACTTCAGCGGAATTCCGAGAACAATGGAAATGTTGCAAAGCATTTTAAAACTTCAGCGAATTCCAATAACAATGGAAAAGTTCCAAAGTATTTTTAAACTTCAGTGGAATTCCGAAAACAATGGAAGAGTTCCGAAGCATTTTTAAACTTCAGCGAAATTCCGGGAACAATGGAAGAGTTCCGAAGCATTTTTAAACTTCAGCGGAATTGCGAGAACAATGGAAAAGTTCCAAAGCATTTTTAAACTTCAGCAGAATTCTGAGAACAATGGAAGAGTTCCGAAGTATTTTTAAACTTCAGCGGAATTCCGGAAACAATGGAAGAGTTCCGAAGCATTTTTAAACTTCAGCAGAATTCCAATAACAATGGAAGAGTTCCGAAGTATTTTTAAACTTCAGCGGAATTCCGGGAACAATGGAAGAGTTCCGAAGCATTTTTAAACTTCAGCAGAATTGCGAGAACAATGGAAGAGTTCCAAAGCACTTTTAAACTTCAGCAGAATTCCAAGAACAATGGAAGAGTTCCGAAGCATTTTTAAACTTCAGCACAATTCCGAAAACAATGGAAGAGTTCCGAAGCATTTTTACACTTCAGCAGAATTCCAATAACAATGGAAGAGTTCCAAAGTATCTTTAAACTTCAGCGGAATTCCGAGAACAATGGAAATGTTCCAAATCATTTTAAAACTTCAGCGAATTCCGATAACAATGGAAAAGTTCCAAAGTATTTTTAAACTTCAGTGGAATTCCGAAAACAATGGAAGAGTTCCGAAGCATTTTTAAACTTCAGCGGAATTGCGAGAACAATGGAAAAGTTCCAAAGCATTTTTAAACTTCAGCAGAATTCTGAGAACAATGGAAGAGTTCCGAAGCATTTCTAAACTTCAGCAAAATTCCGAGAACAATGGAAGAGTTCCGAAGCATTTTTAAACTTCAGTGGAATTCCGAGAACAATGGAAGAGTTCTGAAGGATTTTAAAACTTCAGCAGAATTACAAGAACAATGGAAGATTTCTGAAGCATTTTTAAACTTCAGCAGAATTCCAATAACAATGGAAGAGTTCTGAAGTATTTTTAAACTTCAGCGGAATTCTGAGAACAATGGAGGTTTTCCGAAGCAGTTTTAAACTACAGCGGAATTCCGGTAACAATGGAAGGGTTCCGAAGCATTTTTAAACTTCAGCAGGATTGCGAGAACAATGGAAGAGTTCTGAAGCACTTTTAAACTTCAGCAGATTTCTGAGAACAATGTAAGAGTTCCGAAGCATTTTTAAACTTCAGCAGAATTCCGAAAACAATGGAAGAGTTCCGAAGCATTTTTAAACGTCAGCGGAATTCCAATAACAATGGAAGAGTTCCGAAGCATTTTTAAACTTCAGCAGAATTCCCATAACAATGGAAGTGTTCCGAAGCATATTTAAACTTTAGAGGAATTCCGAGAACAATGGAAGAGTTCTGAAGCCTTTTTAAACTTCAGTAGAATTTTTGATAACAATGGAAGAGTTCCGAAGCATTATTAAACTTTAGCAGAATTCCCAGAACAATGGAAGAGTTCCGAAGCATGTTTAAACTTCAGCGGTATTCCAGGAACAATGGAAGAGTTCCGAATCATTTTTAAACTTCAGTGGAATTCCGAGAACAATGGAAGGGTTCTGATGCATTTTTAAAGTTCAGCAGAATTCAGAGAACAATGGAAGAGTTCCGAAGCATTTTTAAACTTCAGCGGTATTCCAGGAACAATGGAAATGTTCCAAAGCATTTTTAAACTTCAGCAGAAATCCGAGAACAATGAAAGAGTTCCGAAGCATTTTTAAATGTCAGCGGAATTCCGAGAACAATGGAAGAGGTCCGAAGCATTTTTAAACATCACCAGAATTCCGAGAACAATGGAAGAGTTCAGAAGCATTTTTAAATGTCAGCGGAATTCCGAGAACAATGGAAGATGTCCGAAGCATTTTTAAACATCACCAGAATTCCGAGAACAATGGAAGAGTTCAGAAGCATTTTTAAATGTCAGCGGAATTCCGAGAACAATGGAAGAGTTCCGAATAATTTTTAAACTTCAGCGGAATTCCGAGAACAATCAAAGAGTTCCGAAGCATTTTTAAACTTCAGTCGAATTCCGAGAACAATGGAAGAGTTCTGAAGGATTTTTAAACTTCAGTAGAGTTCCTAGAACAATGGAAGAGTTCCGAAGCATTTTTAAACTTCGGCGGAATTCCGAGAACAATCGAATAGTTCCGAAGCATTTTTAAACTTTAGTGAAATTCCGAGAACAATCGAAGAGTTCTGAAGGATTTTTAAACTTCAGCAGAATTCCTAGAACAATGGAAGAGTTCTGAAGCATTTCTACCCTTCAGCGGAATTCCGAGAACAATGGAAATGTTCTGAAGGATTTTTAAACTTCAGCAGAATTCCTAGAACAATGGATGAGTTCTGAATCATTTTTAAACTTCAGCAGAATTCCGAGAACAATGGAAATGTTCTGAAGCATTTTTAAACTTCAGCGGAAGTCCGATAACAATGGAAGAGTTCCAAAGTATTTTTAAACTTCAGCGGAGTTCCAAGAACAATGGAAGAGTACCGAAGCACTTTTAAACTTCAGCGGAATTCCGGGAACAATGGAAGAGTTCCAAAGCATTTTTAATCTTCAGCAGAATTCTGAGAACAGTGGAAGAGTTCAGAAGCATTTTTAAACGTCAGCAGAATTCCGAGAACAATGTAAGAGTTCTTAAGCATTTCTAAACTTCAGCGGAATTCCGAGAACAATGGAAGAGTTCGAAGCATTTTAAAACTTCAGTGGAATTCCAAGAACAATGGAAGATTTCTGAAGGATTTTTAAACTTCAGCAGAATTACTAGAACAATGGAAGATTTCTGAAGTATTTTTAAACGTCAGCGGAATTCCGAGAACAATGGAAGAGTTCCGAAGCATTTCTTAACTTCAGCGGAATTCCGAGAACAATGGAAGAGTTCCAAAGCATTTTTAAACTTCAGTGGAATTCCGAGAACAATGGAAGAGTTCTGAAGGATTTTTAAACTTCAGCAGAATTACAAGAATAATGGAAGATTTCTGAAGCATTTTTAAACTTCAGTAGAATTCCGAGAACAATGGAAGAGTTCCGAAGCATTTTTAAACTTCAGCAGAATTCCAATAACAATGGAAGAGTTCCGAAGTATTTTTAAACTTCAGCGGAATTCTGAGAACAATGGAAGTTTTCAGAAGCAGTTTTAAACTTCAGCGGAATTCCAGTAACAATGGAAGAGTTCTGAAGCATTTTTAAACTTCAGCAGAATTGCGAGAACAATGGAAGAGTTCCGAAGCACTTTTAAACTTCAGCAGAATTCCGAGAACAATGGAAGAGTTCCGAAGCATTTTTAAACTTCAGAGGAATTCCGAGAACAATGGAAGAGTTCTGAAGACTTTTTAAACTTCAGCGGAATTTTCTATAACAATGGAAGAGTTCCGAAGGATTATTAAACTTTAGCAGAATTCCCAGAACAATGGAAGAGTTCCAAAGCATGTTTAAATGTCAGCGGAATTCCGATAACAATTGCAGAGTTACGAAGCATTTTTAAACTTCAGCGGAATTCCAAGAACAATGGAAGAGTTCAGAATCATTTTTAAACTTCAGTGGAATTCCGAGAACAATGGAAGGGTTCTGATGCATTTTTAAACTTCAGCAGAATTCAGAGAACAATGGAAGAGTTCCGAAACATTTCTAAACTTCAGAGGAATTCCGAGAACAATGGAAGAGTTCTGAAGGATTTTTAAACTTCAGCAGAATTACAAGAACAATGGAAGATTTCTGAAGCATTTTTAAACTTCAATAGAATTCCGAGAACAATGGAAGAGTTCCGAAGCATTTTTACACTTCAGCAGAATTCCAATAACAATGGAAGAGTTCCGAAGTATCTTTAAACTTCAGCGGAATTCCGAGAACAATGGAAATGTTGCAAAGCATTTTAAAACTTCAGCGAATTCCAATAACAATGGAAAAGTTCCAAAGTATTTTTAAACTTCAGTGGAATTCCGAAAACAATGGAAGAGTTCTGAAGGATTTTTAAACTTCAGCAGAATTACAAGAACAATGGAAGTGTTCCGAAGCATTTTTGAACTTCAGCAGAATTCCGAAAACAATGGAAGAGTTCCAAAGCATTTTTAAACGTCAGTCGAATGCCAATAACAATGGAAGAGTTTCGAAGCATTTTTAAACTTCAGCAGAATTCCCAGAACAATGGAAGAGTTCCGAAGCATTTTTAAACTTCAGAGGAATTCCAAGAACAATAGAAGAGTTCTGAAGCATTTTTAAACTTCAGCGAAATTTTCGATAACAATGGAAGAGTTCCGAAGCATTTTTAAACTTCAGCAGAATTCTGAGAACAATGGAAGAGTTCCGAAGCATTTTTAAACTTCAGCGGAATTCCGAGAACAATGGAAGAGTTCCGAAGCATTTTTAAACTTCAGTGGAATTCCGAGAACAATGGAAGAGTTCTGAAGGATTTTTAAACTTCAGCAGAATTACAAGAACAATGGAAGATTTCTGAAGCATTTTTAAACTTCAATAGAATTCCGAGAACAATGGAAGAGTTCCGAAGCATTTTTAAACTTCAGCAGAATTCCAATAACAATGGAAGAGTTCCGAAGTATTTTTAAACTTCAGCGGAATTCTGAGAACAATGGAAGTTTTCCGAAGCAGTTTTAAACTTCAGCGGAATTCCGGTAACAATGGAAGGGTTCCGAAGCATTTTTATACTTCAGCAGAATTGCGAGAACAATTGAAGAATTCCGAAGCACTTTTAAACTTCAGCAGAATTCCGAGAACAATGTAAGATTTCCGAAGCATTTTTAACTTCGGCAGAATTCCGAAAACAATGGAAGAATTCCGAAGCATTTTTAAACGTCAGCGGAATTTCAATAACAATGGAAGAGTTCCGAAGCATTTTTAAACTTCAGCAGAATTCCCAGAACAATGGTAGTGTTCCGAAGCATTTTTAAACTTCAGAGGAATTCCGAGAACAATGGAAGAGTTCTGAAGCCTTTTTAAACTTCAGCAGAATTTTTGATAACAATGGAAGAGTTCCGAAGCATTATTAAACTTTAGCAGAATTCCCAGAACAATGGAAGAGTTCCGAAGCATGTTTAAATGTCAGCGGAATTCCGATAAAAATTGAAGAGTTCTGAAGCATTTTTAAACTTCAGCGGAATTCCAAGAACAATGGAAGAGTTCCGAATCATTTTTAAACTTCAGTGGAATTCCGAGAACAATGGAAGGGTTCTGATGCATTTTTAAACTTCAGCAGAATTCAGAGAACAATGGAAGAGTTCCGAAGCATTTTTAAACTTCAGCAGAAATCCGAGAACAATGGAAGAGTACCGAAGCATTTTTAAATGTCAGCGGAATTCCAAGAACAATGGAAGAGGTCCGAAGCATTTTTAAACATCACCAGAATTCCGAGAACAATGGAAGAGTTCCTAAGCATTTCTAAACTTCAGCGGAATTCCGAGAACAATGGAAGAGTTCCGAAGCATTTTAAAACTTCAGTGGAATTCCAAGAACAATGGAAGAGTTCTGAAGGATTTTTAAACTTCAGCAGAATTACTAGAACAATGGAAGATTTCTGAAGTATTTTTAAACGTCAGCGGAATTCCGAGAACAATGGAAGAGTTCCGAAGCATTTCTTAACTTCAGCGGAATTCCGAGAACAATGGAAGAGTTCCGAAGCATTTTTAAACTTCAGTGGAATTCCGAGAACAATGGAAGAGTTCTGAAGGATTTTTAAACTTCAGCAGAATTACAAGAACAATGGAAGATTTCTGAAGCATTTTTAAACTTCAATAGAATTCCGAGAACAATGGAAGAGTTCCGAAGCATTTTTAAACTTCAGCAGAATTCCAATAACAATGGAAGAGTTCCCAAGTATTTTTAAACTTCAGCAGAATTCTGAGAACAATGGAAGTTTTCCGAAGCAGTTTTAAACTTCAGCGGAATTCCGGTAACAATGGAAGGGTTGCGAAGCATTTTTAAACTTCAGCAGAATTGCGAGAACAATGGAAGAGTTCCGAAGCACTTTTAAACTTCAGCAGAATTCCGAGAACAATGGAAGAGTTCCGAAGCATTTTTAAACATCAGCGGAATTCCAATAACAATAGAAGAGTTCCGAAGCATTATTAAACTTCAGCAGAATTCCCAGAACAATGGAAGTGTTCCGACGTATTTTTAAACTTCAGAGGAATTCCGAGAACAATGGAAGAGTTCTGAAGCCTTTTTAAACTTCGGTGGAATTTTCTATAACAATGGAAGAGTTCCGAAGGATTATTAAACTTTAGCAGAATTCCCAGAACAATGGAAGAGTTCCGAAGCATGTTTAAATGTCAGCGGAATTCCGATAACAATTGCAGAGTTCCGAAGCATTTTTAAACTTCAGCGGAATTCCAAGAACAATGGAAGAGTTCCGAATCATTTTTAAACTTCAGCGGAATTCCAGGAACAATGGAAATGTTCCAAAGCATTTTTAAACTTCAGCAGAAATCCGAGAACAATGGAAGAGTACCGAAGCATTTTTAAATGTGAGCGGAATTCCGAGAACAATGGAAGAGTTCGAAACATTTCTAAACTTCAGCGGAATTCCGAGAACAATGGAAGAGTTCTGAAGGATTTTTAAACTTCAGCAGAATTACAAGAACAATGGAAGAGTTCCGAAGCATTTTCGAACTTCAGCAGAATTCCCAGAACAATGGAAGAGTTCCAAAGCATTTTTAAACGTCAGTGGAATGCCAATAACAATGGAAGAGTTCCGAAGCATTTTTAAACTTCAGCAGAATTCCCAGAACAATGGAAGAGTTCCGAAGCATTTTTAAACTTCAGAGGAATTCCAAGAACAATAGAAGAGTTCCGAAGCATTTCTAAACTTCAGCGGAATTCCGAGAACAATGGAAGAGTTCCGAAGCATTTTTAAACTTCAGTGGAATTCCGAGAACAATGGAAGAGTTCTGAAGGATTTTTAAACTTCAGCAGAATTACAAGAACAATGGAAGATTTCTGAAGCATTTTTAAACTTCAATAGAATTCCGAGAACAATGGAAGAGTTCCGAAGCATTTTTAAACTTCAGCAGAATTCCAATAACAATGGAAGAGTTCCGAAGTGTTTTTAAACTTCAGCGGAATTCTGAGAACAATGGAAGTTTTCCGAAGCAGTTTTAAACTTCAGCGGAATTCCGGTAACAATGGAAGGGTTCCGAAGCATTTTTAAACTTCAGCAGAATTGCGAGAACAATGGAAGAATTCCGAAGCACTTTTAAACTTCAGCAGAATTCCGAGAACAATGTAAGAGTTCCGAAGCATTTTTAAACTTCGCCAGAATTCCGAAAACAATGGAAGAGTTCCGAAGCATTTTTAAACGTCAGCGGAATTCCAATAACAATGGAAGAGTTCCGAAGTATTTTTAAACTTCAGCAGAATTCCCAGAACAATGGAAGTGTTCCGAAGCATTTTTAAACTTCAGAGGAATTCCGAGAACAATGGAAGAGTTGTGAAGCCTTTTTTAACTTCAGCAGATTTTTCGATAACAATGGAAGAGTTCCGAAGCATTATTAAACTTTAGCAGAATTCCCAGAACAATGGAAGAGTTCCGAAGCATGTTTAAATGTCAGCGGAATTCCGATAACAATTGAAGAGTTCCGAAGCATTTTTAAACTTCAGCGGAATTCCGAGAACAATGAAAGGGTTCTGATGCATTTTTAAACTTCAGCAGAATTCAGAGAACAATGGAAGAGTTCCGAAGCATTTTTAAACTTCAGCGGTATTCCAGGAACAATGGAAATGTTCCAAAGCATTTTTAAACTTCAGCAGAAATCCGAGAACAATGGAAGAGTACCGAAGCATTTTTAAATGTCAGTGGAATTTCGAGAACAATGGAAGAGGTTCGAAGCATTTTTAAACATCACCAGAATTCCGAGAACAATGGAAGAGTTCAGAAGCATTTTTAAACGTCAGCGGAATTCCGAGAACAATGGAAGAGTTCCGAATAATTTTTAAACTTCAGCCGAATTCCGAGAACAATCAAAGTGTTCCGAAGCATTTTTAAACTTCAGTGGAATTCCGAGAACAATGGAAGAGTTCTGAAGGATTTTTAAACTTCAGCAGAATTACTAGAACAATGGAAGAGTTATGAAGCATTTCTACCCTTCAGCGGAATTCCGAGAACAATGGAAATGTTCTGAAGGATTTTTAAACTTCAGCAGAATTCCTAGAACAATGGATGAGTTCCGAAGCATTTTTAAACTTCAGCAGAATTCCGAGAACAATGGAAATGTTCTGAAGCATTTTTAAACTTCAGCGGAATTCCGATAACAATGGAAGAGTTCCAAAGTGTTTTTAGACTTCAGCGGAATTCCGAGAACAATGGAAGAGTTCCGAAGCATTATTAAACTTTAGCAGAATTCCCAGAACAATGGAATAGTTCCGAAGCATTTTTTAATGTCAGCGGAATTCCGATAACAATTGAAGTGTTCCGAAGCATTTTTAAGCTTCAGCGGAATTCCGGGAACAATGGAAGAGTTCCGAAGCATTTTTAAACTTCAGCGGAATTGCGAGAACAATGGAAGAGTTCCGAAGCAATTTTAAACTTCAGTAGAATTCCGAGGACAATGGAAGAGCTCCGAAGCATTTTTAAACTTCAGCAGAATTCCGGACACAATGGAAGAGTTAAGAAGCATTTTTAAACTTCAGCAGAATTGCGAGAACAATGGAAGAGTTCCAAAGCACTTTTAAACTTCAGCAGAATTCCAAGAACAATGGAAGATTTCCGAAGCATTTTTATACTTCAGCAGAATTCCCAGAACAATGTAAGAGTTCCGAAGCATTTTTAAACTTCAGAGGAATTCCAAGAACAATAGAAGAGTTCTGAAGCATTTTTAAACTTCAGCGGAATTTTCGATAACAATGGAAGAGTTCCGAAGCATTATTAAACTTTAGCAGAATTCCAATAACAATGCAAGAGTTCCGAAGCATGTTTAAATGTCATCGGAATTCCGAGAACAATGGAAGAGTTCCAAAGCATTTTTAAACTTCAGCAGCATTCCGAGAACAATGGAAGAGTTCAGAAGCATTTTTAAACGTCAACGGAATTCCGAGAACAATGGAAGAGTTCCGTATCATTTTTAAACTTCAGCGGAGTTCCGATAACAATGGAAAAGTTCCAAAGTATTTTTAAACTTCAGTGGAATTCCGAAAACAATGGAAGAGTTCCGAAGCAATTTTAAACTTCAGCAGAATTCCGAGAACAATGGAAGAGTTCTGAAGGATTTTTAAACTTCACCAGAATTACTAGAACAATGAAAGAGTTCTGAATCATTTTTAAACTTCAGCGGAATTCCGAGAACAATGGAAATGTTCCGAAGTATTTTTAAACTTCAGCAGAATTCCGAGAACAATGGAAGAGTTCCGAAGCATTGTTAAACTTCAGCGGAATTCCGGGAACAATACAAGAGTTCCGAAGCATTTTTAAACTTCAGCGGAATTCTGAGAACAATGGAAGAGTTCTGACGGATTTTTAAACTTCAGCAGAATTCCTAGAACAATGGAAGAGTTCCGAAGCATTTTTGAACTTCAGCGGAATTCCAAGAACAATGGAAGAGTTCCGAAGCATTGTTAAACTTCAGGGGAATTCCGAGAACAATCGAAGAGTTCCAAAGCATTTTTAAATTTCAGTGGAATTCTGAGAACAATGGAAGAGTTCTGATGGATTTTTAAACTTCAGCAGAATTCCTAGAACAATGGAAGAGTTCCGAAGCATTTTTGAACTTCAGCGGAATTACGAGAACAATGGAAATGTTCCGAAGCATTTTTAAACTTCTGCGGAATTCCGAGAACAATGGAAGAGTTCTGAAGCATTTTTAAACATCACCAGAATTCCGAGAACAATGGAAGAGTTCCAAAGCATTTTTAAATTTCAGCAGAATTCCGAGAACAATGGAAGAGTTCAGAAGCATTTTTAAACGTCAGCGGAATTCCGAGAACAATGGAAGAGTTCCGAATAATTTTTAAACTTCAGCGGAATTCCGAGAACAATCGAAGAGTTCCGAAGCATTTTTAAACTTCAGTGGAATTCCGAGAACAATGGAAGAGTTCTGAAGGATTTTTAAACTTCAGTAGAATTCCTAGAACAATGGAAGAGTTCCAAAGCATTTTTAAACTTCAGCGGAATTCCGAGAACAATCAAAGAGTTCCGAAGCATTTTTAAACTTCAGTGGAATTCCGAGAACAATGGAAGAGTTCTGAAGGATTTTTAAACTTCAGCAGAATTCCTAGAACAATGGAAGAGTTCTGAAGCATTTCTACCCTTCAGCGGAATTCCGAGAACAATGGAAATGTTCTGAAGGATTTTTAAACTTCAGCAGAATTCCTAGAACAATGGATGAGTTCCGAAGCATTTTTAAACTTCAGCGGAATTCCGAGAAAAATGGAAATGTTCTGAAGCATTTTTAAACTTCAGCAGAATTCCGATAACAATGGAAGTGTTCCAAAGTATTTTTAAACTTCAGCGGAATTCCAAGAACAATGGAAGAGCGCCGAAGCAGTTTTAAACTTCAGCGGAATTCCGGGAACAATGGAAGAGTTCCAAAGCATTTTTAAACTTCAGCGGAATTGCCAGCACAATGCAAGAGTTCTGAAGGATTTTTAAACTTCAGCAGAATTACTAAAACAATGGAATAGTTCCGAAGCATTTTTAAACTTCAGTGGAATTCCAAGAACAATGGAAATGTTCCGAAGCATTTTTAAAGTTCAGCGGAATTTCGAGAACAATGGAAGAGTTCCGACGTATTTTTAAACTTTAGCGGAATTCCGAGAACAATGGAAGAGTTCCGAAGCATTTTTAAACTTCAGCGGAACTCCGGGAGCAATGGAAGAGTTCCGAAGCATTTTTAAACTTCATCGGAATTGCGAGAACAATGGAAGAGTTCCGAAGCATTTTTAAACTTCAGCGGAATTTTCGATAACAATGGAAGAGATCCGAAGCATTATTAAACTTTAGCAGAATTCCCAGAACAATGGAATAGTTCCGAAGCATTTTTAAATGTCAGCGGAATTCCGATAACAATTGAAGTGTTCCGAAGCATTTTTAAGCTTCAGCGGAATTCCGGGAACAATGGAAGGGTTCCGAAGCATTTTTAAACTTCAGCGGAATTGCGAGAACAACGGAAGAGTTCCGAAGCAATTTTAAACTTCAGAAGAATTCCAAGGACAATGGAAGAGCTCCGAAGCATTTTTAAACTTCAGCAGAATTCCGGAAACAATGGTAGAGTTCCGAAGCATTTTTAAACTTCAGCAGAATTCCAATAACAATGGAAGAGTCCCGAAGCATTTTTAAACTTCAGCGGAATTCCGGGAACAAAGGAAGAGTTAAGAAGCATTTTTAAACTTCAGTAGAATTGCGAGAACAATGGAAGAGTTCCAAAGCACTTTTAAACTTCAGCAGAATTCCAAGAACAATGGAAGATTTCCGAAGCATTTTTAAACTTCAGCAGAATTCCCAGAACAATGGAAGAGTTCCGAAGCATTTTTAAACTTCAGAGGAATTCCAAGAACAATAGAAGAGTTCTGAAGCATTTTTAAACTTCAGCGGAATTTTCGATAACAATGGAAGAGTTCCGAAGCATTTTTAAACTTCATCGGAATTGCGAGAACAATGGAAGAGTTCCGAAGCATTTTTAAACTTCAGCGGAATTTTCGATAACAATGGAAGAGATCCGAATCATTATTAAACTTTAGCAGAATTCCCAGAACAATGGAATAGTTCCGAAGCATTTTTATATGTCAGCGGAATTCCGATAACAATTGAAGTGTTCCGAAGCATTTTTAAGCTTCAGCGGAATTCCGGGAACAATGGAAGGGTTCCGAAGCATTTTTAAACTTCAGCGGAATTGCGAGAACAACGGAAGAGTTCCGAAGCAATTTTAAACTTCAGAAGAATTCCGAGGACAATGGAAGAGCTCCGAAGCATTTTTAAACTTCAGCAGAATTCCGGAAACAATGGAAGAGTTCCGAAGCATTTTTAAACTTCAGCAGAATTCCAATAACAATGGAAGAGTCCCGAAGCATTTTTAAACTTCAGCGGAATTCCGGGAACAAAGGAAGAGTTAAGAAGCATTTTTAAACTTCAGCAGAATTGCGAGAACAATGGTAGAGTTCCAAAGCACTTTTAAACTTCAGCAGAATTCCAAGAACAATGGAAGATTTCCGAAGCATTTTTAAACTTCAGCAGAATTCCCAGAACAATGGAAGAGTTCCGAAGCATTTTTAAACTTCAGAGGAATTCAAAGAACAATAGAAGAGTTCTGAAGCATTTTTAAACTTCAGCGGAATTTTCGATAACAATGGAAGAGTTCCGAAGCATTATTAAACTTTAGCAGAATTCCAAGAACAATGGAAGAGTTCCGAAGCATGTTTAAATGTCATCGGAATTCCGAGAACAATGGAAGAGTTCCAAAGCATTTTTAAACGTCAGCAGCATTCCGAGAAGTAGAGAAGAGTTCAGAAGCATTTTTAAACGTCAACGGAATTCCGAGAACAATGGAAGAGTTCTGTATCATTTTTAAACTTCAGCGGAATTCCGAAAACAATGGAAGAGTTCTGAAGGATTTTTAAACTTCAGTAGAATTCCTAGAACAATGGAAGAGTTCCGAAGCATTTTTAAACTTCAGCGGAATTCCGAGAACAATCGAATAGAACCGAAGTATTTTTAAACTTTAGTGAAATTCCGAGAACAATCGAAGAGTTCTGAAGGATTTTTAAACTTCAGCAGAATTCCTAGAACAATGGAAGAATTCTGAAGCATTTCTACCCTTCAGCGGAATTCCGAGAACAATGGAAATGTTCTGAAGGATTTTTAAACTTCAGCAGAATTCCTAGAACAATGGATGAGTTCTGAAGCATTTTTAAACTTCAGCAGAATTCCGAGAACAATGGAAATGTTCTGAAGCATTTTTAAACTTCAGCGGAATTCCGGGAACAATGGAAGAGTTCCAAAGCATTTTTAAACTTCAGCAGAATTCTGAGAACAGTGGAAGAGTTCAGAAGCATTTTTAAACGTCAGCAGTATTCCGAGAACAATGGAAGAGTTCCTAAGCATTTCTAAACTTCAGCGGAATTCCGAGAACAATGGAAGAGTTCCGAAGCATTTTAAAACTTCAGTGGAATTCCAAGAACAATGGAAGAGTTCTGAAGGATTTTTAAACTTCAGCAGAATTACTAGAACAATGGAAGATTTCTGAAGTATTTTTAAACGTCAGCGGAATTCCGAGAACAATGGAAGAGTTGCGAAGCATTTCTTAACTTCAGCGGAATTCCAAGAACAATGGAAGAGTTCCGAAGCATTTTTAAACTTCAGTGGAATTCCGAGAACAATGGAAGAGTTCTGAAGGATTTTTAAACTTCAGCAGAATTACAAGAACAGTGGAAGATTTCTGAAGCATTTTTAAACTTCAATAGAATTCCGAGAACAATGGAAGAGTTCCAAAGCATTTTTAAACTTCAGCAGAATTCCAATAACAATGGAAGAGTTCCGAAGTATTTTTAAACTTCAGCGGAATTCTGAGAACAATGGAAGTTTTCCGAAGCAGTTTTAAACTTCAGCGGAATTCCGGTAACAATTGAAGGGTTCCGAAGCATTTTTAAACTTCAGCAGAATTGCGAGAACAATGGAAGAGTTCCGAAGCACTTTTAAACTTCAGCAGAATTCAGAGAACAATGGAAGAGTTCCGAAGCATTTTTAAACGTCAGCGGAATTCCAATAACAATGGAAGAGTTCCGAAGCATTTTTAAACTTCAGCAGAATTCCCAGAACAATGGAAGTGTTCCGATGTATTTTTAAACTTCAGAGGTATTCCGAGAACAATGGAAGAGTTCTGAAGCCTTTTTAAACTTCAGCGGAATTTTCTATAACAATGGAAGAGTTCCGAAGGATTATTAAACTTTAGCAGAATTCCCAGAACAATGGAAGAGTTCCGAAGCATGTTTAAATGTCAGCGGAATTCCGATAACAATTGCAGAGTTCCGAAGCATTTTTAAACTTCAGCGGAATTCCAAGAACAATGGAAGAGTTCCGAATCATTTTTAAACTTCAGCGGAATTCCAGGAAAAATGGAAATGTTCCAAAGCATTTTTAAACTTCAGCAGAAATCCGAGAACAATGGAAGAGTACCGAAGCATTTTTTAATGTGAGCGGAATTCCGAGAACAATGGAAGAGTTCCGAAACATTTCTAAACTTCAGCGGAATTCCGAGAACAATGGAAGAGTTCTGAAGGATTTTTAAACTTCAGCAGAATTACAAGAACAATGGAAGTGTTCCGAAGCATTTTCGAACTTCAGCAGAATTCCGAAAATAATGGAAGAGTTCCAAAGCATTTTTAAACGTCAGTGGAATGCCAATAACAATGGAAGAGTTCCGAAGCATTTTTAAACTTCAGCAGAATTCCCAGAACAATGGAAGAGTTCCGAAGCATTTTTAAACTTCAGAGGAATTCCAAGAACAATAGAAGAGTTTCGAAGCATTTCTAAACTTCAGCGGAATTCCGAGAACAATGGAAGAGTTCCGAAGCATTTTTAAACTTCAGTGGAATTCCGAGAACAATGGAAGAGTTCTGAAGGATTTTTAAACTTCAGCAGAATTACAAGAACAATGGAAGATTTCTGAAGCATTTTTAAACTTCAATAGAATTCCGAGAACAATGGAAGAGTTCCGAAGCATTTTTAAACTTCAGCAGAATTCCAATAACAATGGAAGAGTTCCGAAGTATTTTTAAACTTCAGCGGAATTCTGAGAACATTGGAAGTTTTCCGAAGCAGTTTTAAACTTCAGCGGAATTCCGGTAACAATGGAAGGGTTCCGAAGCATTTTTAAACTTCAGCAGAATTCCGAGAACAATGGAAGAATTCCGAAGCACTTTTAAACTTCAGCAGAATTCCGAGAACAATGTAAGAGTTCCGAAGCATTTTTAAACTTCGGCAGAATTCCGAAAACAATGGAAGAGATCCGAAGCATTTTTAAACGTCAGCGGAATTCCAATAACAATGGAAGAGTTCCGAAGTATTTTTAAACTTCAGCAGAATTCCCAGAACAATGGAAGTGTTCCGAAGCATTTTTAAACTTCAGAGGAATTCCGAGGACAATGGAAGAGTTGTGAAGCCTTTTTAAACTTCAGCAGAATTTTCGATAACAATGGAAGAGTTCCGAAGCATTATTAAACTTTAGCAGAATTCCCAGAACAATGGAAGAGTTCCGAAGCATGTTTAAATGTCAGCGGAATTCCGATAACAATTGAAGAGTTCCGAAGCATTTTTAAACTTCAGCGGAATTCCGAGAACAATGGAAGGGTTCTGATGCATTTTTAAACTTCAGCAGAATTCAGAGAACAATGGAAGAGTTCCGAAGCATTTTTAAACTTCAGCGGTATTCCAGGAACAATGGAAATGTTCCAAAGCATTTTTAAACTTCAGCAGAAAGCCGAGAACAATGGAAGAGTACCGAAGCATTTTTAAATGTCAGTGGAATTCCAAGAACAATGGAAGAGGTCCGAAGCATTTTTAAACATCACCAGAAATCCGAGAACAATGGAAGAGTTCAGAAGCATTTTTAAACGTCAGCGGAATTCCGAGAACAATGGAAGAGTTCCGAATAATTTTTAAACTTCAGCGGAATTCCGAGAACAATCAAAGTGTTCCGAAGCATTTTTAAACTTCAGTGGAATTCCGAGAACAATGGAAGAGTTCTGAAGGATTTTTAAACTTCTGCAGAATTCCTAGAACAATGGAAGAGTTCTGAAGCATTTCTACCCTTCAGCGGAATTCCGAGAACAATGGAAATGTTCTGAAGGATTTTTAAACTTCACCAGAATTCCTAGAACAATGGATGAGTTTCGAAGCATTTTTAAACTTCAGCAGAATTCCCAGAACAATGGAAGTGTTCCGAAGCATTTTTAAACTTCAGAGGAATTCCGAGAACAATGGAAGAGTTGTGAAGCCTTTTTAAACTTCAGCAGAATTTTCGATAACAATGGAAGAGTTCCGAAGCATTATTAAACTTTAGCAGAATTCCCAGAACAATGGAAGAGTTCCGAAGCATGTTTAAATGTCAGCGGAATTCCGATAACAATTGAAGAGTTCCGAAGCATTTTTAAACTTCAGCGGAATTCCGAGAACAATGGAAGGGTTCTGATGCATTTTTAAACTTCAGCAGAATTCAGAGAACAATGGAAGAGTTCCGAAGCATTTTTAAACTTCAGCGGTATTCCAGGAACAATGGAAATGTTCCAAAGCATTTTTAAACTTCAGCAGAAATCCGAGAACAATGGCAGAGTACCGAAGCAATTTTAAATGTCAGTGGAATTCCGAGAACAATGGAAGAGGTCCGAAGCATTTTTAAACATCACCAGAATTCCGAGAACAATGGAAGAGTTCAGAAGCATTTTTAAACGTCAGCGGAATTCCGAGAACAATGGAAGAGTTCCGAATAATTTTTAAACTTCAGCGGAATTCCGAGAACAATCAAAGTGTTCCAAAGCATTTTTAAACTTCAGTGGAATTCCGAGAACAATGGAAGAGTTCTGAAGGATTTTTAAACTTCAGCCGAATTCCTAGAACAATGGAAGAGTTCTGAAGCATTTCTACCCTTCAGCGGAATTCCGAGAACAATGGAAATGTTCTGAAGGATTTTTAAACTTCAGCAGAATTCCTAGAACAATGGATGAGTTCCGAAGCATTTTTAAACTTCAGCAGAATTCCGAGAACAATGGAAATGTTCTGAAGCATTTTTAAACTTCAGCGGAATTCCGATAACAATGGAAGAGTTCCAAAGTGTTTTTAGACTTCAGCGGAATTCCGAGAACAATGGAAGAGTTCCGAAGCATTTTTAAACTTCAGCGGAACTCCGGGAGTAATGGAAGAGTTCCGAAGCATTTTTAAACTTCATCGGAATTGCGAGAACAATGGAAGAGTTCCGAAGCATTTTTAAACTTCAGCGGAATTTTCGATAACAATGGAAGAGATCCGAAGCATTATTAAACTTTAGCAGAATTCCCAGAACAATGGAATAGTTCCGAAGCATTTTTAAATGTCAGCGGAATTCCAATAACAATTGAAGTGTTCCAAAGCATTTTTAAGCTTCAGCGGAATTCCGGGAACAATGGAAGAGTTCCGAAGCATTTTTAAACTTCAGCGGAATTGCGAGAACAATGGAAGAGTTCCGAAGCAATTTTAAACTTCAGTAGAATTCCGAGGACAATGGAAGAGCTCCGAAGCATTTTTAAACTTCAGCAGAATTCCGGACACAATGGAAGAGTTAAGAAGCATTTTTAAACTTCAGCAGAATTGCGAGAACAATGGAAGAGTTCCAAAGCACTTTTAATCTTCAGCAGAATTCCAAGAACAATGGAAGATTTCCGAAGCATTTTTAAACTTCAGCAGAATTCCCAGAACAATGTAAGAGTTCCGAAGCATTTTTAAACTTCAGAGGAATTCCAAGAACAATAGAAGAGTTCTGAAGCATTTTTAAACTTCAGCGGAATTTTCGATAACAATGGAAGAGTTCCGAAGCATTATTAAACTCTAGCAGAATTCCAAGAACAATGCAAGAGTTCCGAAGCATGTTTAAATGTCATCGGAATTCCGAGAACAATGGAAGAGTTCCAAAGCATTTTTAAACTTCAGCAGCATTCCGAGAACAATGGAAGAGTTCAGAAGCATTTTTAAACGTCAACGGAATTCCGAGAACAATGGAAGAGTTCCGTGTCATTTTTAAACTTCAGCGGAATTCCGAGAACAATGGAAGAGTTCCGAAGCATTTTTAAACTTCAGTGGAATTCCGAGAACAATGGAAGAGTTCTGAAGGATTTTTAAACTTCAGCAGAATTCCGAGAACAATGTAAGAGTTCCGAAGCATTTTTAAACTTCAGCGTAATTCCGAGAACAATGGAAATGTTCCAAAGCATTTTGAAACTTCAGCGGAATTCCGATAACAATGGAAAACTTCCAAAGTATTTTTAAACTTCAGTGGAATTCCGAAAACAATGGAAGAGTTCCGAAGCACTTTTAAACTTCAGCAGAATTCCGAGAACAATGGAAGAGTTCTGAAGGATTTTTAAACTTCACCAGAATTACTAGAACAATGGAAGAGTTCCGAAGCATTTTTAAACTTCAGCGGAATTCCGAGAACAATGGAAATGTTCCGAAGTATTTTTAAACTTCAGCAGAATTCCGAGAACAATGGAAGAGTTCCGAAGCATTGTTAAACTTCAGCGGAATTCCGGGAACAATACAAGAGTTCCGAAGCATTTTTAAACTTCAGCGGAATTCTGAGAACAATGGAAGAGTTCTGACGGATTTTTAAACTTCAGCAGAATTCCTAGAACAATGGAAGAGTTTCGAAGCATTTTTGAACTTCAGCGGAATTCCGAGAACAATGGAAGAGTTCCAAAGCATTTTTAAACTTCAGCAGAATTCCGAGAACAATGGAAGAGTTCAGAAGCATTTTTAAACGTCAGCGGAATTCCGAGAACAATGGAAGAGTTCCGAATAATTTTTAAACTTCAGCGGAATTCCGAGAACAATCGAAGAGTTCCGAAGCATTTTTAAACTTCAGTGGAATTCCGAGAACAATGGAAGAGTTCTGAAGGATTTTTAAACTTCAGTAGAATTCCTAGAACAATGGAAGAGTTCCGAAGCATTTTTAAACTTCAGCAGAATTCCGAGAACAATCAAAGAGTTCCGAAGCATTTTTAAACTTCAGTGGAATTCCGAGAACAATGGAAGAGTTCTGAAGGATTTTTAAACTTCAGCAGAATTCCTAGAACAATGGAAGAGTTCTGAAGCATTTCTACCCTTCAGCGGAATTCCGAGAACAATGGAAATGTTCTGAAGGATTTTTAAACTTCAGCAAAATTCCTAGAACAATGGATGAGTTCCGAAGCATTTTTAAACTTCAGCGGAATTCCGAGAACAATGGAAATGTTCTGAAGCATTTTTAAACTTCAGCAGAATTCCGATAACAATGGAAGAGTTCCAAAGTATTTTTAAACTTCAGCGGAATTCCAAGAACAATGGAAGAGCGCCGAAGCAGTTTTAAACTTCAGCGGAATTCCGGGAACAATGGAAGAGTTCCAAAGCATTTTTAAACTTCAGCGGAATTGCCAGCACAATGCAAGAGTTCTGAAGGATTTTTAAATTTCAGCAGAATTACTAAAACAATGGAATAGTTCCGAAGCGTTTTTAAACTTCAGTGGAATTCCAAGAACAATGGAAACGTTCCGAAGCATTTTTAAACTTCAGCGGAATTCCGAGAACAATGGAAGAGTTCCGAAGTATTTTTAAACTTTAGCGGAATTCCGAGAACAATGGAAGATTTCCGAAGCAATTTTAAACTTCAGCGGAACTCCGGGAGCAATGGAAGAGTTCCGAAGCATTTTTAAACTTCATCGGAATTGCGAGAACAATGGAAGAGTTCTGAAGCATTTTTAAACTTCAGCGGAATTTTCGATAACAATGGAAGAGATCCGAAGCATTATTAAACTTTAGCAGAATTCCCAGAACAATGGAATAGTTCCGAAGCATTTTTAAATGTCAGCGGAATTCCGATAACAATTGAAGTGTTCCGAAGCATTTTTAAGCTTCAGCGGAATTCCGGGAACAATGGAAGTGTTCCGAAGCATTTTTAAACTTCAGCGGAATTGCGAGAACAACGGAAGAGTTCCGAAGCAATTTTAAACTTCAGAAGAATTCCGAGGACAATGGAAGAGCTCCGAAGCATTTTTAAACTTCAGCAGAATTCCGGAAACAATGGAAGAGTTCCGAAGCATTTTTAAACTTCAGCAGAATTCCAATAACAATGGAAGAGTCCCGAAGCATTTTTAAACTTCAGCGGAATTCCGGGAACAAAGGAAGAGTTAAGAAGCATTTTTAAACTTCAGCAGAATTGCGAGAACAATGGAAGCGTTCCAAAGCACTTTTAAACTTCAGCAGAATTCCAAGAACAATGGAAGATTTCCGAAGCATTTTTAAACTTCAGCAGAATTCCCAGAACAATGGAAGAGTTCTGAAGCTTTTCTACCCTTCAGCGGAATTCCGAGAACAATGGAAATGTTCTGAAGGATTTTTAAACTTCAGCAGAATTCCTAGAACAATGGTTGAGTTTCGAAGCATTTTTAAACTTCAGCAGAATTCCGAGAACAATGGAAATGTTCTGAAGCATTTTTAAACTTCAGCGGAATTCCGATAACAATGGAAGTGTTCCAAAGTGTTTTTAGACTTCAGCGGAATTCCGAGAACAATGGAAGAGTTCCGAAGCATTTTTGAACTTCAGCGGAACTCCGGGAGTAATGGAAGAGTTCCGAAGCATTTTTAAACTTCATCGGAATTGCGAGAACAATGGAAGAGTTCCGAAGCATTTTTAAACTTCAGCGGAATTTTCGATAACAATGGAAGAGATCCGAAGCATTATTAAACTTTAGCAGAATTCCCAGAACAATGGAATAGTTCCGAAGCATTTTTAAATGTCAGCGGAATTCCGATAACAATTGAAGTGTTCCGAAGCATTTTTAAACTTCAGCGGAATTCCGGGAACAATGGAAGAGTTCCGAAGCATTTTTAAACTTCAGCGGAATTGCGAGAACAATGGAAGAGTTCCGAAGCAATTTTAAACTTCAGTAGAATTCCAAGAACAATGGAAGATTTCCGAAGCATTTTTAAACTTCAGCAGAATTCCCAGAACAATGTAAGAGTTCCGAAGCATTTTTAAACTTCAGAGGAATTCCAAGAACAATAGAAGAGTTCTGAAGCATTTTTAAACTTCAGCGGAATTTTCGATAACAATGGAAGAGTTCCGAAGCATTATTAAACTTTAGCAGAATTCCAAGAACAATGCAAGAGTTCCGAAGCATGTTTAAATGTCATCGGAATTCCGAGAACAATGGAAGAGTTCCAAAGCATTTTTAAACTTCAGCAGCATTCCGAGAACAATGGAAGAGTTCAGAAGCATTTTTAAACGTCAACGGAATTCCGAGAACAATGGAAGAGTTCCGTATCATTTTTAAACTTCAGCGGAATTCCGAGAACAATGGAAGAGTTCCGAAGCATTTTTAAACTTCAGTGGAATTCCGAGAACAATGGAAGAGTTCTGAAGGATTTTTAAACTTCAGCAGAATTCCGAGAACAATGAAAGAGTTCCGAAGCATTTTTAAACTTCAGCGGAATTCCGAGAACAATGGAAATGTTCCAAAGCATTTTGAAACTTCAGCGGAATTCCGATAACAATGGAAAACTTCCAAAGTATTTTTAAACTTCAGTGGAATTCCGAAAACAATGGAAGAGTTCCGAAGCATTTTTAAACTTCAGCAGAATTCCGAGAACAATGGAAGAGTTCTGAAGGATTTTTAAACTTCACCAGAATTACTAGAACAATGGAAGAGTTCCGAAGCATTTTTAAACTTCAGCGGAATTCCGAGAACAATGGAAATGTTCCGAAGTATTTTTAAACTTCAGCAGAATTCCGAGAACAATGGAAGAGTTCCGAAGCATTGTTAAACTTCAGCGGAATTCCGGGAACAATACAAGAGTTCCGAAGCATTTTTAAACTTCAGCGGAATTCTGAGAACAATGGAAGAGTTCTGACGGATTTTTAAACTTCAGCAGAATTCCTAGAACAATGGAAGAGTTCCGAAGCATTTTTGAACTTCAGCGGAATTCCGAGAACAATGGAAGAGTTCCGAAGCATTGTTAAACTTAAGCGGAATTCCGAGAACAATCGAAGAGTTCCAAAGCATTTTTAAATTTCAGTGGAATTCTGAGAACAATGGAAGAGTTCTGACGGATTTTTAAACTTCAGCAGAATTCCTAGAACAATGGAAGAGTTCCGAAGCATTTTTGAACTTCAGCGGAATTACGAGAACAATGGAAATGTTCCGAAGCATTTTTAAACTTCAGCGGAATTCCGAGAACAATGGAAGAGTTCTGAAGCATTTTTAAACATCACCAGAATTCCGAGAACAATGGAAGAGTTCCAAAGCATTTTTAAACTTCAGCAGAATTCCGAGAACAATGGAAGAGTTCAGAAGCATTTTTAAACGTCAGCAGAATTCCGAGAATAATGGAAGAGTTCCGAATAATTTTTAAACTTCAGCGGAATTCCGAGAACAATCGAAGAGTTCCGAAGCATTTTTAAACTTCAGTGGAATTCCGAGAACAATGGAAGAGTTCTGAAGGATTTTTAAACTTCAGTAGAATTCCTAGAACAATGGAAGAGTTCCGAAGCATTTTTAAACTTCAGCAGAATTCCGAGAACAATCAAAGAGTTCCGAAGCATTTTTAAACTTCAGTGGAATTCCGAGAACAATGGAAGAGTTCTGAAGGATTTTTAAACTTCAGCAGAATTCCTAGAACAATGGAAGTGTTCTGAAGCATTTCTACCCTTCAGCGGAATTCCGAGAACAATGGAAATGTTATGAAGGATTTTTAAACTTCAGCGGAATTGCGAGAATAATGGAAGAGTTCCGAAGCAATTTTAAACTTCAGTAGAATTCCAAGAACAATGGAAGATTTCCGAAGCATTTTTAAACTTCAGCAGAATTCCCAGAACAATGTAAGAGTTCCGAAGCATTTTTAAACTTCAGAGGAATTCCAAGAACAATAGAAGAGTTCTGAAGCATTTTTAAACTTCAGCGGAATTTTCGATAACAATGGAAGAGTTCCGAAGCATTATTAAACTTTAGCAGAATTCCAAGAACAATGCAAGAGTTCCGAAGCATGTTTAAATGTCATCGGAATTCCGAGAACAATGGAAGAGTTCCAAAGCATTTTTAAACTTCAGCAGCATTCCGAGAACAATGGAAGAGTTCAGAAGCATTTTTAAACGTCAACGGAATTCCGAGAACAATGGAAGAGTTCCGTATCATTTTTAAACTTCAGCGGAATTCCGAGAACAATGGAAGAGTTCCGAAGCATTTTTAAACTTCAGTGGAATTCCGAGAACAATGGAAGAGTTCTGAAGGATTTTTAAACTTCAGCAGAATTCCGAGAACAATGAAAGAGTTCCGAAGCATTTTTAAACTTCAGCGGAATTCCGAGAACAATGGAAATGTTCCAAAGCATTTTGAAACTTCAGCGGAATTCCGATAACAATGGAAAACTTCCAAAGTATTTTTAAACTTCAGTGGAATTCCGAAAACAATGGAAGAGTTCCGAAGCATTTTTAAACTTCAGCAGAATTCCGAGAACAATGGAAGAGTTCTGAAGGATTTTTAAACTTCACCAGAATTACTAGAACAATGGAAGAGTTCTGAAGCATTTTTAAACTTCAGCGGAATTCCGAGAACAATGGAAATGTTCCGAAGTATTTTTAAACTTCAGCAGAATTCCGAGAACAATGGAAGAGTTCCGAAGCATTGTTAAACTTCAGCGGAATTCCGGGAACAATACAAGAGTTCCGAAGCATTTTTAAACTTCAGCGGAATTCTGAGAACAATGGAAGAGTTCTGACGGATTTTTAAACTTCAGCAGAATTCCTAGAACAATGGAAGAGTTCCGAAGCATTTTTGAACTTCAGCGGAATTCCGAGAACAATGGAAGAGTTCCGAAGCATTGTTAAACTTAAGCGGAATTCCGAGAACAATCGAAGAGTTCCAAAGCATTTTTAAATTTCAGTGGAATTCTGAGAACAATGGAAGAGTTCTGACGGATTTTTAAACTTCAGCAGAATTCCTAGAACAATGGAAGAGTTCCGAAGCATTTTTGAACTTCAGCGGAATTACGAGAACAATGGAAATGTTCCGAAGCATTTTTAAACTTCAGCGGAATTCCGAGAACAATGGAAGAGTTCTGAAGCATTTTTAAACATCACCAGAATTCCGAGAACAATGGAAGAGTTCCAAAGCATTTTTAAACTTCAGCAGAATTCCGAGAACAATGGAAGAGTTCAGAAGCATTTTTAAACGTCAGCAGAATTCCGAGAATAATGGAAGAGTTCCGAATAATTTTTAAACTTCAGCGGAATTCCGAGAACAATCGAAGAGTTCCGAAGCATTTTTAAACTTCAGTGGAATTCCGAGAACAATGGAAGAGTTCTGAAGGATTTTTAAACTTCAGTAGAATTCCTAGAACAATGGAAGAGTTCCGAAGCATTTTTAAACTTCAGCAGAATTCCGAGAACAATCAAAGAGTTCCGAAGCATTTTTAAACTTCAGTGGAATTCCGAGAACAATGGAAGAGTTCTGAAGGATTTTTAAACTTCAGCAGAATTCCTAGAACAATGGAAGTGTTCTGAAGCATTTCTACCCTTCAGCGGAATTCCGAGAACAATGGAAATGTTATGAAGGATTTTTAAACTTCAGCGGAATTGCGAGAATAATGGAAGAGTTCCGAAGCAATTTTAAACTTCAGTAGAATTCCAAGAACAATGGAAGATTTCCGAAGCATTTTTAAACTTCAGCAGAATTCCCAGAACAATGTAAGAGTTCCGAAGCATTTTTAAACTTCAGAGGAATTCCAAGAACAATAGAAGAGTTCTGAAGCATTTTTAAACTTCAGCGGAATTTTCGATAACAATGGAAGAGTTCCGAAGCATTATTAAACTTTAGCAGAATTCCAAGAACAATGCAAGAGTTCCGAAGCATGTTTAAATGTCATCGGAATTCCGAGAACAATGGAAGAGTTCCAAAGCATTTTTAAACTTCAGCAGCATTCTGAGAACAATGGAAGAGTTCAGAAGCATTTTTAAACGTCAACGGAATTCCGAGAACAATGGAAGAGTTCCGTATCATTTTTAAACTTCAGCGGAATTCCGAGAACAATGGAAGAGTTCCGAAGCATTTTTAAACTTCAGTGGAATTCCGAGAACAATGGAAGAGTTCTGAAGGATTTTTAAACTTCAGCAGAATTCCGAGAACAATGGAAGAGTTCCGAAGCATTTTTAAACTTCAGCGGAATTCCGAGAACAATGGAAATGTTCCAAAGCATTTTGAAACTTCAGCGGAATTCCGATAACAATGGAAAACTTCCAAAGTATTTTTAAACTTCAGTGGAATTCCGAAAACAATGGAAGAGTTCCGAAGCATTTTTAAACTTCAGCAGAATTCCGAGAACAATGGAAGAGTTCTGAAGGATTTTTAAACTTCACCAGAATTACTAGAACAATGGAAGAGTTCCGAAGCATTTTTAAACTTCAGCGGAATTCCGAGAACAATGGAAATGTTCCGAAGTATTTTTAAACTTCAGCAGAATTCCGAGAACAATGGAAGAGTTCCGAAGCATTGTTAAACTTCAGCAGAATTCCGGGAACAATACAAGAGTTCCGAAGCATTTTTAAACTTCAGCGGAATTCTGAGAACAATGGAAGAGTTCTGACGGATTTTTAAACTTCAGCAGAATTCCTAGAACAATGGAAGAGTTCCGAAGCATTTTTGAACTTCAGCGGAATTCCGAGAACAATGGAAGAGTTCCGAAGCATTGTTAAACTTAAGCGGAATTCCGAGAACAATCGAAGAGTTCCAAAGCATTTTTAAATTTCAGTGGAATTCTGAGAACAATGGAAGAGTTCTGACGGATTTTTAAACTTCAGCAGAATTCCTAGAACAATGGAAGAGTTCCGAAGCATTTTTGAACTTCAGCGGAATTACGAGAACAATGGAAATGTTCCGAAGCATTTTTAAACTTCAGCGGAATTCCGAGAACAATGGAAGAGTTCTGAAGCATTTTTAAACATCACCAGAATTCCGAGAACAATGGAAGAGTTCCAAAGCATTTTTAAACTTCAGCAGAATTCCGAGAACAATGGAAGAGTTCAGAAGCATTTTTAAACGTCAGCGGAATTCCGAGAACAATGGAAGAGTTCCGAATAATTTTTAAACTTCAGCGGAATTCCGAGAACAATTGAAGAGTTCCGAAGCATTTTTAAACTTCAGTGGAATTCCGAGAACAATGGAAGAGTTCTGAAGGATTTTTAAACTTCAGTAGAATTCCTAGAACAATGGAAGAGTTCCGAAGCATTTTTAAACTTCAGCAGAATTCCGAGAACAATCAAAGAGTTCCGAAGCATTTTTAAACTTCAGTGGAATTCCGAGAACAATGGAAGAGTTCTGAAGGATTTTTAAACTTCAGCAGAATTCCTAGAACAATGGAAGAGTTCTGAAGCATTTCTACCCTTCAGCGGAATTCCGAGAACAATGGAAATGTTCTGAAGGATTTTTAAACTTCAGCAAAATTCCTATAACAATGGATGAGTTCCGAAGCATTTTTAAACTTCAGCGGAATTCCGAGAACAATGGAAATGTTCTGAAGCATTTTTAAACTTCAGCAGAATTCCGATAACAATGGAAGAGTTCCAAAGTATTTTTAAACTTCAGCGGAATTCCAAGAACAATGGAAGAGCGCCGAAGCAGTTTTAAACTTCAGCGGAATTCCGGGAACAATGGAAGAGTTCCAAAGCATTTTTAAACTTCAGCGGAATAGCCAGCACAATGCAAGAGTTCTGAAGGATTTTTAAATTTCAGCAGAATTACTAAAACAATGGAATAGTTCCGAAGCATTTTTAAACTTCAGTGGAATTCCAAGAACAATGGAAACGTTCCGAAGCATTTTTAAACTTCAGCGGAATTCCGAGAACAACGGAAGAGTTCCGAAGTATTTTTAAACTTTAGCGGAATTCCGAGAACAATGGAAGATTTCCGAAGCAATTTTAAACTTCAGCGGAACTCCGGGAGCAATGAAGAGTTCCGAAGCATTTTTAAACTTCATCGGAATTGCGAGAACAATGGAAGAGTTCCGAAGCATTTTTAAGCTTCAGCGGAATTTTCGATAACAATGGAAGAGATCCGAAGCATTATTAAACTTCATCGGAATTGCGAGAACAATGGAATAGTTCCGAAGCATTTTTAAATGTCAGCGGAATTCCGATAACAATTGAAGTGTTCCGAAGCATTTTTAAGCTTCAGCGGAATTCCGGGAACAATGGAACGGTTCCGAAGCATTTTTAAACTTCAGCGGAATTGCGAGAACAACGGAAGAGTTCCGAAGCAATTTTAAACTTCAGAAGAATTCCGAGTGCAATGGAAGAGCTCCGAAGCATTTTTAAACTTCAGCAGAATTCCGGAAACAATGGAAGAGTTCCGAAGCATTTTTAAACTTCAGCAGAATTCCAATAACAATGGAAGAGTCCCGAAGCATTTTTAAACTTCAGCGGAATTCCGGGAACAAAGGAAGAGTTAAGAAGCATTTTTAAACTTCAGCAGAATTCCCAGAACAATGGAAGAGTTCCGAAGCATTTTTAAACTTCAGAGGAATTCCAAGAACAATAGAAGAGTTCTGAAGCATTTTTAAACTTCAGCGGAATTTTCGATAACAATGGAAGAGTTCCAAAGCATTTTTAAACGTCAGCAGCATTCCGAGAAGTATGGAAGAGTTCAGAAGCATTTTTAAACGTCAACGGAATTCCGAGAACAATGGAAGAGTTCTGTATCATTTTTAAACTTCAGCGGAATTCCGAGAACAATGGAAGAGTTCCGAAGCATTTTTAAACTACAGTGGAATTCTGAGAACAATGGAAGAGTTCTGAAGGATTTTTAAACTTCAGCAGAATTCCGAGAACAATGGAAATGTTCCAAAGCATTTTTAAACTTCAGCGGAATTCCGATAACAATGGAAAAGTTCAAAGTAATTTTAAACTTCAGTGGAATTCCGAAAACAATGGAAGAGTTCCGAAGCATTTTTAAACTTCAGCGGAATTCCGGGAACAATGGAAGAGTTCCGAAGCATTTTTAAACTTCAGCGGAATTGCGAGAACAATGGAAGAGTTCCGAAGCAATTTTAAACTTCAGTAGAATTCCGAGGACAATGGAAGAGCTCCGAAGCATTTTTAAACTTCAGCAGAATTCTGGACACAATGGAAGAGTTAAGAAGCATTTTTAAACTTCAGCGGAATTGCGAGAACAATGGAAGAGTTACAAAGCACTTTTAAACTTCAGCAGAATTCCAAGAACAATGGAAGATTTCCGAAGCATTTTTATACTTCAGCAGAATTCCCAGAACAATGTAAGAGTTCCGAAGCATTTTTAAACTTCAGAGGAATTCCAAGAACAATAGAAGAGTTCCGAAGCATTTTTGAACTTCAGCGGAATTACGAGAACAATGGAAATGTTCCGAAGCATTTTTAAACTTCAGCGGAATTCCGAGAACAATGGAAGAGTTCTGAAGCATTTTTAAACATCACCAGAATTCCGAGAACAATGGAAGAGTTCCAAAGCATTTTTAAACTTCAGCAGAATTCCGAGAACAATGGAAGAGTTCAGAAGCATTTTTAAACGTCAGCGGAATTCCGAGAACAATGGAAGAGTTCCGAATAATTTTTAAACTTCAGCGGAATTCCGAGAACAATCGAAGAGTTCCGAAGCATTTTTAAACTTCAGTGGAATTCCGAGAACAATGGAAGAGTTCTGAAGGATTTTTAAACTTCAGTGGAATTCCGAGAACAATGGAAGAGTTCTCAAGGATTTTTAAACTTCAGCAGAATTCCTAGAACAATGGAAGAGTTCTGAAGCATTTCTACCCTTCAGCGGAATTCCGAGAACAATGGAAATGTTCTGAAGGATTTTTAAACTTCAGCAAAATTCCTAGAACAATGGATGAGTTCCGAAGCATTTTTAAACTTCAGCGGAATTCCGAGAACAATGGAAATGTTCTGAAGCATTTTTAAACTTCAGCAGAATTCCGATAACAATGGAAGAGTTCCAAAGTATTTTTAAACTTCAGCGGAATTCCAAGAACAATGGAAGAGCGCCGAAGCAGTTTTAAACTTCAGCGGAATTCCGGGAACAATGGAAGAGTTCCAAAGCATTTTTAAACTTCAACGGAATTGCCAGCACAATGCAAGAGTTCTGAAGGATTTTTAAATTTCAGCAGAATTACTAAAACAATGGAATAGTTCCGAAGCATTTTTAAACTTCAGTGGAATTCCAAGAACAATGGAAACGTTCCAAAGCATTTTTAAACTTCAGCGGAAATCCGAGAACAATGGAAGAGTTCCGAAGTATTTTTAAACTTTAGCGGAATTCCGAGAACAATGGAAGATTTCCGAAGCAATTTTAAACTTCAGCGGAACTCCGGGAGCAATGAAGAGTTCCGAAGCATTTTTAAACTTCATCGGAATTGCGAGAACAATGGAAGAGTTCCGAAGCATTTTTAAACTTCAGCGGAATTTTCGATAACAATGGAAGAGATCCGAAGCATTATTAAACTTTAGCAGAATTCCCAGAACAATGGAATAGTTCCGAAGCATTTTTAAATGTCAGCGGAATTCCGATAACAATTGAAGTGTTCCGAAGCATTTTTAAGCTTCAGCGGAATTCCGGGAACAATGGAACGGTTCCGAAGCATTTTTAAACTTCAGCGGAATTGCGAGAACAACGGAAGAGTTCCGAAGCAATTTTAAACTTCAGAAGAATTCCGAGTACAATGGAAGAGCTCCGAAGCATTTTTAAACTTCAGCAGAATTCCGGAAACAATGGAAGAGTTCCGAAGCATTTTTAAACTTCAGCAGAATTCCAGTAACAATGGAAGAGTCCCGAAGCATTTTTAAACTTCAGCGGAATTCCGGGAACAAAGGAAGAGTTAAGAAGCATTTTTAAACTTCAGCAGAATTCCCAGAACAATGGAAGAGTTCCGAAGCATTTTTAAACTTCAGAGGAATTCCAAGAACAATAGAAGAGTTCTGAAGCATTTTTAAACTTCAGCGGAATTTTCGATAACAATGGAAGAGTTCCAAAGCATTTTTAAACGTCAGCAGCATTCCGAGAAGTATGGAAGAGTTCAGAAGCATTTTTAAACGTCAACGGAATTCCGAGAACAATGGAAGAGTTCTGTATCATTTTTAAACTTCAGCGGAATTCCGAGAACAATGGAAGAGTTCCGAAGCATTTTTAAACTACAGTGGAATTCCGAGAACAATGGAAGAGTTCTGAAGGATTTTTAAACTTCAGCAGAATTCCGAGAACAATGGAAGAGTTCCGAAGCATTTTTAAACTTCAGCGGAATTCCGAGAACAATGGAAGAGTTCCGAAGCAATTTTAAACTTCAGTAGAATTCCGAGGACAATGGAAGAGCTCCGAAGCATTTTTAAACTTCAGCAGAATTCCGGACACAATGGAAGAGTTAAGAAGCATTTTTAAACTTCAGCGGAATTGCGAGAACAATGGAAGAGTTCCAAAGCACTTTTAAACTTCAGCAGAATTCCAAGAACAATGGAAGATTTCCGAAGCATTTTTATACTTCAGCAGAATTCCCAGAACAATGTAAGAGTTCCGAAGCATTTTTAAACTTCAGAGGAATTCCAAGAACAATAGAAGAGTTCCGAAGCATTTTTGAACTTCAGCGGAATTACGAGAACAATGGAAATGTTCCGAAGCATTTTTAAACTTCAGCGGAATTCCGAGAACAATGGAAGAGTTCTGAAGCATTTTTAAACATCACCAGAATTCCGAGAACAATGGAAGAGTTCCAAAGCATTTTTAAACTTCAGCAGAATTCCGAGAACAATGGAAGAGTTCAGAAGCATTTTTAAACGTCAGCGGAATTCCGAGAACAATGGAAGAGTTCCGAATAATTTTTAAACTTCAGCGGAATTCCGAGAACAATCGAAGAGTTCCGAAGCATTTTTAAATTTCAGTGGAATTCCGAGAACAATGGAAGAGTTCTGAAGGATTTTTAAACTTCAGTAGAATTCCTAGAACAATGGAAGAGTTCCGAAGTATTTTTAAACTTCAGCAGAATTCCGAGAACAATCAAAGAGTTCCGAAGCATTTTTAAACTTCAGTGGAATTCCGAGAACAATGGAAGAGTTCTGAAGGATTTTTAAACTTCAGCAGAATTCCTAGAACAATGGAAGAGTTCTGAAGCATTTCTACCCTTCAGCGGAATTCCGAGAACAATGGAAATGTTCTGAAGGATTTTTAAACTTCAGCAAAATTCCTAGAACAATGGATGAGTTCCGAAGCATTTTTAAACTTCAGCGGAATTCCGAGAACAATGGAAATGTTCTGAAGCATTTTTAAACTTCAGCAGAATTCCGATAACAATGGAAGAGTTCCAAAGTATTTTTAAACTTCAGCGGAATTCCAAGAACAATGGAAGAGCGCCGAAGCAGTTTTAAACTTCAGCGGAATTCCGGGAACAATGGAAGAGTTCCAAAGCATTTTTAAACTTCAGCGGAATTGCCAGCACAATGCAAGAGTTCTGAAGGATTTTTAAATTTCAGCAGAATTACTAAAACAATGGAATAGTTCCGAAGCATTTTTAAACTTCAGTGGAATTCCAAGAACAATGGAAACGTTCCGAAGCATTTTTAAACTTCAGCGGAATTCCGAGAACAATGGAAGAGTTCCGAAGTATTTTTAAACTTTAGCGGAATTCCGAGAACAATGGAAGATTTCCGAAGCAATTTTAAACTTCAGCGGAACTCCGTGAGCAATGGAAGAGTTCCGAAGCATTTTTAAACTTCATCGGAATTGCGAGAACAATGGAAGAGTTCCGAAGCATTTTTAAACTTCAGCGGAATTTTCGATAACAATGGAAGAGATCCGAAGCATTATTAAACTTTAGCAGAATTCCCAGAACAATGGAATAGTTCCGAAGCATTTTTAAATGTCAGCGGAATTCCGATAACAATTGAAGTGTTCCGAAGCATTTTTAAGCTTCAGCGGAATTCCGGGAACAATGGAAGGGTTCCGAAGCATTTTTAAACTTCAGCGGAATTGCGAGAACAACGGAAGAGTTCCGAAGCAATTTTAAACTTCAGAAGAATTCCGAGGACAATGGAAGAGCTCCGAAGCATTTTTAAACTTCAGCAGAATTCCGGAAACAATGGAAGAGTTCCGAAGCATTTTTAAACTTCAGCAGAATTCCAATAACAATGGAAGAGTCCCGAAGCATTTTTAAACTTCAGCGGAATTCCGGGAACAAAGGAAGAGTTAAGAAGCATTTTTAAACTTCAGCAGAATTGCGAGAACAATGGAAGAGTTCCAAAGCACTTTTAAACTTCAGCAGAATTCCAAGAACAATGGAAGATTTCCGAAGCATTTTTAAACTTCAGCAGAATTCCCAGAACAATGGAAGAGTTCCGAAGCATTTTTAAACTTCAGAGGAATTCCAAGAACAATAGAAGAGTTCTGAAGCATTTTTAAACTTCAGCGGAATTTTCGATAACAATGGAAGAGTTCCAAAGCATTTTTAAACGTCAGCAGCATTCCGAGAAGTATGGAAGAGTTCAGAAGCATTTTTAAACGTCAACGGAATTCCGAGAACAATGGAAGAGTTCTGTATCATTTTTAAACTTCAGCAGAATTCCGAGAACAATGGAAGAGTTCCGAAGCATTTTTAAACTACAGTGGAATTCCGAGAACAATGGAAGAGTTCTGAAGGATTTTTAAACTTCAGCAGAATTCCGAGAACAATGGAAGAGTTCCGAAGCATTTTTAAACTTCAGCGGAATTCCGAGAACAATGGAAATGTTCCAAAGCATTTTTAAACTTCAGCGGAATTCCGATAACAATGGAAAAGTTCCAAAGTTATTTTAAACTTCAGTGGAATTCCGAAAACAATGGAAGAGTTCCGAAGCATTTTTAAACTTCAGCGGAATTCCGGGAACAATGGAAGAGTTCCGAAGCATTTTTAAACTTCAGCGGAATTGCGAGAACAATGGAAGAGTTCCGAAGCAATTTTAAACTTCAGTAGAATTCCGAGGACAATGGAAGAGCTCCGAAGCATTTTTAAACTTCAGCAGAATTCCAGACACAATGGAAGAGTTAAGAAGCATTTTTAAACTTCAGCAGAATTGCGAGAACAATGGAAGAGTTCCAAAGCACTTTTAAACTTCAGCAGAATTCCAAGAACAATGGAAGATTTCCGAAGCATTTTTATACTTCAGCAGAATTCCCAGAACAATGTAAGAGTTCCGAAGCATTTTTAAACTTCAGAGGAATTCCAAGAACAATAGAAGAGTTCTGAAGCATTTTTAAACTTCAGCGGAATTTTCGATAACAATGGAAGAGTTCCGAAGCATTATTAAACTTTAGCAGAATTCCAAGAACAATGCAAGAGTTCCGAAGCATGTTTAAATGTCATCGGAATTCCGAGAACAATGGAAGAGTTCCAAAGCATTTTTAAACTTCAGCAGCATTCCGAGAACAATGGAAGAGTTCAGAAGCATTTTTAAACGTCAACGGAATTCCGAGAACAATGGAAGAGTTCTGTATCATTTTTAAACTTCAGCGGAATTCCGAGAACAATGGAAGAGTTCCGAAGCATTTTTAAACTTCAGTGGAATTCCGAGAACAATGGAAGAGTTCTGAAGGATTTTTAAACTTCAGCAGAATTCCGAGAACAATGGAAGAGTTCCGAAGCATTTTTAAACTTCAGCGGAATTCCGAGAACAATGGAAATGTTCCAAAGCATTTTGAAACTTCAGCGGAATTCCGATAACAATGGAAAAGTTCCAAAGTATTTTTAAACTTCAGTGGAATTCCGAAAACAATGGAAGAGTTCCGAAGCATTTTTAAACTTCAGCGGAATTCCGAGAACAATGGAAGAGTTCTGAAGGATTTTTAAACTTCACCAGAATTACTAGAACAATGGAAGAGTTCCGAAGCATTTTTAAACTTCAGCGGAATTCCGAGAACAATGGAAATGTTCCGAAGTATTTTTAAACTTCAGCAGAATTCCGAGAACAATGGAAGAGTTCCGAAGCATTGTTAAACTTCAGCAGAATTCCGGGAACAATACAAGAGTTCCGAAGCATTTTTAAACTTCAGCGGAATTCTGAGAACAATGGAAGAGTTCTGACGGATTTTTAAACTTCAACAGAATTCCTAGAACAATGGAAGAGTTCCGAAGCATTTTTGAACTTCAGCGGAATTCCGAGAACAATGGAAGAGTTCCGAAGCATTGTTAAACTTAAGCGGAATTCCGAGAACAATCGAAGAGTTCCAAAGCATTTTTAAATTTCAGTGGAATTCTGAGAACAATGGAAGAGTTCTGACGGATTTTTAAACTTCAGCAGAATTCCTAGAACAATGGAAGAGTTCCGAAGCATTTTTGAACTTCAGCGGAATTACGAGAACAATGGAAATGTTCCGAAGCATTTTTAAACTTCAGTGGAATTCCGAGAACAATGGAAGAGTTCTGAAGGATTTTTAAACTTCAGTAGAATTCCTAGAACAATGGAAGAGTTCCGAAGCATTTTTAAACTTCAGTGGAATTCCGAGAACAATCAAAGAGTTCCGAAGCATTTTTAAACTTCAGTGGAATTCCGAGAACAATGGAAGAGTTCTGAAGGATTTTTAAACTTCAGCAGAATTCCTAGAACAATGGAAGAGTTCTGAAGCATTTCTACCCTTCAGCGGAATTCCGAGAACAATGGAAATGTTCTGAAGGATTTTTAAACTTCAGCAGAATTCCTAGAACAATGGATGAGTTCCGAAGCATTTTTAAACTTCAGTGGAATTCCGAGAACAATGGAAATGTTCTGAAGCATTTTTAAACTTCAGCAGAATTCCGATAACAATGGAAGAGTTCCAAAGTATTTTTAAACTTCAGCGGAATTCCAAGAACAATGGAAGAGCGCCGAAGCAGTTTTAAACTTCAGCGGAATTCCGGGAACAATGGAAGAGTTCCGAAGTATTTTTAAACTTTAGCGGAATTCCGAGAACAATGGAAGAGTTCCGAAGCATTTTTAAACTTCAGCGGAACTCCGGGAGCAATGGAAGAGTTCCGAAGCATTTTTAAACTTCATCGGAATTGCGAGAACAATGGAAGAGTTCCGAAGCATTTTTAAACTTCAGCGGAATTTTCGATAACAATGGAAGAGATCCGAAGCATTATTAAACTTTAGCAGAATTCCCAGAACAATGGAATAGTTCCGAAGCATTTTTAAATGTCAGCGGAATTCCGATAACAATTGAAGTGTTCCGAAGCATTTTTAAGCTTCAGCGGAATTCCGGGAACAATGGAAGGGTTCCGAAGCATTTTTAAACTTCAGCGGAATTGCGAGAACAACGGAAGAGTTCCGAAGCAATTTTAAACTTCAGAAGAATTCCGAGGACAATGGAAGAGCTCCGAAGCATTTTTAAACTTCAGCAGAATTCCGGAAACAATGGAAGAGTTCCGAAGCATTTTGAAACTTCAGCAGAATTCCAATAACAATGGAAGAGTCCCGAAGCATTTTTAAACTTCAGCAGAATTCCGGGAACAAAGGAAGAGTTAAGAAGCATTTTTAAACTTCAGCAGAATTGCGAGAACAATGGAAGAGTTCCAAAGCACTTTTAAACTTCAGCAGAATTCCAAGAACAATGGAAGATTTCCGAAGCATTTTTAAACTTCAGCAGAATTCCCAGAACAATGGAAGAGTTCCGAAGCATTTTTAAACTTCAGAGGAATTCCAAGAACAATAGAAGAGTTCTGAAGCATTTTTAAACTTCAGCGGAATTTTCGATAACAATGGAAGAGTTCCAAAGCATTTTTAAACGTCAGCAGCATTCCGAGAAGTATGGAAGAGTTCAGAAGCATTTTTAAACGTCAACGGAATTCCGAGAACAATGGAAGAGTTCTGTATCATTTTTAAACTTCAGCGGAATTCCGAGAACAATGGAAGAGTTCCGAAGCATTTTTAAACTACAGTGGAATTCCGAGAACAATGGAAGAGTTCTGAAGGATTTTTAAACTTCAGCAGAATTCCGAGAACAATGGAAGAGTTCCGAAGCATTTTTAAACTTCAGCGGAATTCCGAGAACAATGGAAATGTTCCAAAGCATTTTTAAACTTCAGCGGAATTCCGATAACAATGGAAAAGTTCCAAAGTAATTTTAAACTTCAGTGGAATTCCGAAAACAATGGAAGAGTTCCGAAGCATTTTTAAACTTCAGCGGAATTCCGGGAACAATGGAAGAGTTCCGAAGCATTTTTAAACTTCAGCGGAATTGCGAGAACAATGGAAGAGTTCCGAAGCAATTTTAAACTTCAGTAGAATTCCGAGGACAATGGAAGAGCTCCGAAGCATTTTTAAACTTCAGCAGAATTCCGGACACAATGGAAGAGTTAAGAAGCATTTTTAAACTTCAGCAGAATTGCGAGAACAATGGAAGAGTTCCAAAGCACTTTTAAACTTCAGCAGAATTCCAAGAACAATGGAAGATTTCCGAAACATTTTTATACTTCAGCAGAATTCCCAGAACAATGTAAGAGTTCCGAAGCATTTTTAAACTTCAGAGGAATTCCAAGAACAATAGAAGAGTTCTGAAGCATTTTTAAACTTCAGCGGAATTTTCGATAACAATGGAAGAGTTCCGAAGCATTATTAAACTTTAGCAGAATTCCAAGAACAATGCAAGAGTTCCGAAGCATGTTTAAATGTCATCGGAATTCCGAGAACAATGGAAGAGTTCCAAAGCATTTTTAAACTTCAGCAGCATTCCGAGAACAATGGAAGAGTTCAGAAGCATTTTTAAATGTCAACGGAATTCCGAGAACAATGGAAGAGTTCCGTATCATTTTTAAACTTCAGCGGAATTCCGAGAACAATGGAAGAGTTCCGAAGCATTTTTAAACTTCAGTGGAATTCCGAGAACAATGGAAGAGTTCTGAAGGATTTTTAAACTTCAGCAGAATTCCGAGAACAATGGAAGAGTTCCGAAGCATTTTTAAACTTCAGCGGAATTCCGAGAACAATGGAAATGTTCCAAAGCATTTTGAAACTTCAGCGGAATTCCGATAACAATGGAAAAGTTCCAAAGTATTTTTAAACTTCAGTGGAATTCCGAAAACAATGGAAGAGTTCCGAAGCATTTTTAAACTTCAGCAGAATTCCGAGAACAATGGAAGAGTTCTGAAGGATTTTTAAACTTCAGCAGAATTCCGATAACAATGGAAGAGTTCCAAAGTATTTTTAAACTTCAGCGGAATTCCAAGAACAATGGAAGAGCGCCGAAGCAGTTTTAAACTTCAGCGGAATTCCGGGAACAATGGAAGAGTTCCGAAGTATTTTTAAACTTTAGCGGAATTCCGATAACAATGGAAGAGTTCCAAAGTATTTTTAAACTTCAGCGGAATTCCAAGAACAATGGAAGAGCGCCGAAGCAGTTTTAAACTTCAGCGGAATTCCGGGAACAATGGAAGAGTTCCGAAGTATTTTTAAACTTTAGCGGAATTCCGAGAACAATGGAAGAGTTCCGAAGCATTTTTAAACTTCAGCGGAACTCCGGGAGCAATGGAAGAGTTCCGAAGCATTTTTAAACTTCATCGGAATTGCGAGAACAATGGAAGAGTTCCGAAGCATTTTTAAACTTCAGCGGAATTTTCGATAACAATGGAAGAGATCCGAAGCATTATTAAACTTTAGCAGAATTCCCAGAACAATGGAATAGTTCCGAAGCATTTTTAAATGTCAGCGGAATTCCGATAACAATTGAAGTGTTCCGAAGCATCTTTAAGCTTCAGCGGAATTCCGGGAACAATGGAAGGGTTCCGAAGCATTTTTAAACTTCAGCGGAATTGCGAGAACAACGGAAGAGTTCCGAAGCAATTTTAAACTTCAGAAGAATTCCGAGGACAATGGAAGAGCTCCGAAGCATTTTTAAACTTCAGCAGAATTCCGGAAACAATGGAAGAGTTCGGAAGCATTTTTAAACTTCAGCAGAATTCCAATAACAATGGAAGAGTCCCGAAGCATTTTTAAACTTCAGCGGAATTCCGGGAACAAAGGAAGAGTTAAGAAGCATTTTTAAACTTCAGCAGAATTGCGAGAACAATGGAAGAGTTCCAAAGCACTTTTAAACTTCAGCAGAATTCCAAGAACAATGGAAGATTTCCGAAGCATTTTTAAATGTCATCGGAATTCCGATAACAATGGAAGAGTTCCAAAGCATTTTTAAACGTCAGCAGCATTCCGAGAAGTAGGGAAGAGTTCAGAAGCATTTTTAAACGTCAACGGAATTCCGAGAACAATGGAAGAGTTCTGTATCATTTTTAAACTTCAGCGGAATTCCGAGAACAATGGAAGAGTTCCGAAGCATTTTTAAACTTCAGTGGAATTCCGAGAACAATGGAAGAGTTCTGAAGGATTTTTAAACTTCAGCAGAATTCCGAGAACAATGGAAGAGTTCCGAAGCATTTTTAAACTTCAGCGGAATTCCGAGAACAATGGAAATGTTCCAAAGAATTTTTAAACTTCAGCGGAATTCCGATAACAATGGAAAAGTTCCAAAGTAATTTTAAACTTCAGTGGAATTCCGAAAACAATGGAAGAGTTCCGAAGCATTTTTAAACTTCAGCGGAATTCCGGGAACAATGGAAGAGTTCCGAAGCATTTTTAAACTTCAGCGGAATTGCGAGAACAATGGAAGAGTTCCGAAGCAATTTTAAACTTCAGTAGAATTCCGAGGACAATGGAAGAGCTACGAAGCATTTTTAAACTTCAGCAGAATTCCGGACACAATGGAAGAGTTAAGAAGCATTTTTAAACTTCAGCAGAATTGCGAGAACAATGGAAGAGTTCCAAAGCACTTTTAAACTTCAGCAGAATTGCAAGAACAATGGAAGATTTCCGAAGCATTTTTATACTTCAGCAGAATTCCCAGAACAATGTAAGAGTTCCGAAGCATTTTTAAACTTCAGAGGAATTCCAAGAACAATAGAAGAGTTCTGAAGCATTTTTAAACTTCAGCGGAATTTTCGATAACAATGGAAGAGTTCCGAAGCATTATTAAACTTTAGCAGAATTCCAAGAACAATGCAAGAGTTCCGAAGCATGTTTAAATGTCATCGGAATTCCGAGAACAATGGAAGAGTTCCAAAGCATTTTTAAACTTCAGCAGCATTCCGAGAACAATGGAAGAGTTCAGAAGCATTTTTAAACGTCAACGGAATTCCGAGAACAATGGAAGAGTTCCGTATCATTTTTAAACTTCAGCGGAATTCCGAGAACAATGGAAGAGTTCCGAAGCATTTTTAAACTTCAGTGGAAATCCGAGAACAATGGAAGAGTTCTGAAGGATTTTTAAACTTCATCAGAATTCCGAGAACAATGGAAGAGTTCCGAAGTATTTTTAAACTTCAACGGAATTCCGAGAACAATGGAAATGTTCCGAAGTATTTTTAAACTTCAGCAGAATTCCGAGAACAATGGAAGAGTTCCGAAGCAGTGTTAAACTTCAGCGGAATTCCGGGAACAATACAAGAGTTCCGAAGCATTTTTAAACTTCAGCGGAATTCTGAGAACAATGGAAGAGTTCTGACGGATTTTTAAACTTCAGCAGAATTCCTAGAACAATGGAAGAGTTCTGAAGCATTTCTACCCTTCAGCGGAATTCCGAGAACAATGGAAATGTTCTGAAGGATTTTTAAACTTCAGCAGAATTCCTAGAACAATGTATGAGTTCCGAAGCATTTTTAAACTTCAGTGGAATTCCGAGAACAATGGAAATGTTCTGAAGCATTTTTAAACTTCAGCAGAATTCCGATAACAATGGAAGAGTTCCAAAGTATTTTTAAACTTCAGCGGAATTCCAAGATCAATGGAAGAGCGTCGAAGCAGTTTTAAACTTCAGCGGAATTCCGGGAACAATGGAAGAGTTCCGAAGCATTTTTAAACTTCAGCGGAATTCCGGGAACAATGGAAGAGTTCCGAAGCATTTTTAAACTTCAGCGGAATTGCGAGAACAATGGAAGAGTTCCGAAGCAATTTTAAACTTCAGTAGAATTCCGAGGACAATGGAAGAGCTCCGAAGCATTTTTAAACTTCAGCAGAATTGCGAGAACAATGGAAGAGTTCCAAAGCACTTTTAAACTTCAGCAGAATTCCAAGAACAATGGAAGATTTCCGAAGCATTTTTATACTTCAGCAGAATTCCCAGAACAATGTAAGAGTTCCGAAGCATTTTTAAACTTCAGAGGAATTCCAAGAACAATAGAAGAGTTCTGAAGCATTTTTAAACTTCAGCGGAATTTTCGATAACAATGGAAGAGTTCCGAAGCATTATTAAACTTTAGCAGAATTCCAAGAACAATGCAAGAGTTCCGAAGCATGTTTAAATGTCATCGGAATTCCGAGAACAATGGAAGAGTTCCAAAGCATTTTTAAACTTCAGCAGCATTCCGAGAACAATGGAAGAGTTCAGAAGCATTTTTAAACGTCAACGGAATTCCGAGAACAATGGAAGAGTTCTGTATCATTTTTAAACTTCAGCGGAATTCCGAGAACAATGGAAGAGTTCCGAAGCATTTTTAAACTTCAGTGGAATTCCGAGAACAATGGAAGAGTTCTGAAGGATTTTTAAACTTCAGCAGAATTCCGAGAACAATGGAAGAGTTCCGAAGCATTTTTAAACTTCAGCGGAATTCCGAGAACAATGGAAATGTTCCAAAGCATTTTGAAACTTCAGCGGAATTCCGATAACAATGGAAAAGTTCCAAAGTATTTTTAAACTTCAGTGGAATTCCGAAAACAATGGAAGAGTTCCGAAGCATTTTTAAACTTCAGCGGAATTCCGAGAACAATGGAAGAGTTCTGAAGGATTTTTAAACTTCACCAGAATTACTAGAACAATGGAAGAGTTCCGAAGCATTTTTAAACTTCAGCGGAATTCCGAGAACAATGGAAATGTTCCGAAGTATTTTTAAACTTCAGCAGAATTCCGAGAACAATGGAAGAGTTCCGAAGCATTGTTAAACTTCAGCAGAATTCCGGGAACAATACAAGAGTTCCGAAGCATTTTTGAACTTCAGCGGAATTCCGAGAACAATGGAAGAGTTCCGAAGCATTGTTAAACTTAAGCGGAATTCCGAGAACAATCGAAGAGTTCCAAAGCATTTTTAAATTTCAGTGGAATTCTGAGAACAATGGAAGAGTTCTGACGGATTTTTAAACTTCAGCAGAATTCCTAGAACAATGGAAGAGTTCCGAAGCATTTTTGAACTTCAGCGGAATTACGAGAACAATGGAAATGTTCCGAAGCATTTTTAAACTTCAGTGGAATTCCGAGAACAATGGAAGAGTTCTGAAGGATTTTTAAACTTCAGTAGAATTCCTAGAACAATGGAAGAGTTCCGAAGCATTTTTAAACTTCAGTGGAATTCCGAGAACAATCAAAGAGTTCCGAAGCATTTTTAAACTTCAGTGGAATTCCGAGAACAATGGAAGAGTTCTGAAGGATTTTTAAACTTCAGCAGAATTCCTAGAACAATGGAAGAGTTCTGAAGCATTTCTACCCTTCAGCGGAATTCCGAGAACAATGGAAATGTTCTGAAGGATTTTTAAACTTCAGCAGAATTCCTAGAACAATGGATGAGTTCCGAAGCATTTTTAAACTTCAGTGGAATTCCGAGAACAATGGAAATGTTCTGAAGCATTTTTAAACTTCAGCAGAATTCCGATAACAATGGAAGAGTTCCAAAGTATTTTTAAACTTCAGCGGAATTCCAAGAACAATGGAAGAGCGCCGAAGCAGTTTTAAACTTCAGCGGAATTCCGGGAACAATGGAAGAGTTCCGAAGTATTTTTAAGCTTTAGCGGAATTCCGAGAACAATGGAAGAGTTCCGAAGCATTTTTAAACTTCAGCGGAACTCCGGGAGCAATGGAAGAGTTCCGAAGCATTTTTAAACTTCATCGGAATTGCGAGAACAATGGAAGAGTTCCGAAGCATTTTTAAACTTCAGCGGAATTTTCGATAACAATGGAAGAGATCCGAAGCATTATTAAACTTTAGCAGAATTCCCAGAACAATGGAATAGTTCCGAAGCATTTTTAAATGTCAGCGGAATTCCGATAACAATTGAAGTGTTCCGAAGCATTTTTAAGCTTCAGCGGAATTCCGGGAACAATGGAAGGGTTCCGAAGCATTTTTAAACTTCAGCGGAATTGCGAGAACAACGGAAGAGTTCCGAAGCAATTTTAAACTTCAGAAGAATTCCGAGGACAATGGAAGAGCTCCGAAGCATTTTTAAACTTCAGCAGAATTCCGGAAACAATGGAAGAGTTCCGAAGCATTTTGAAACTTCAGCAGAATTCCAATAACAATGGAAGAGTCCCGAAGCATTTTTAAACTTCAGCAGAATTCCGGGAACAAAGGAAGAGTTAAGAAGCATTTTTAAACTTCAGCAGAATTGCGAGAACAATGGAAGAGTTCCAAAGCACTTTTAAACTTCAGCAGAATTCCAAGAACAATGGAAGATTTCCGAAGCATTTTTAAACTTCAGCAGAATTCCCAGAACAATGGAAGAGTTCCGAAGCATTTTTAAACTTCAGAGGAATTCCAAGAACAATAGAAGAGTTCTGAAGCATTTTTAAACTTCAGCGGAATTTTCGATAACAATGGAAGAGTTCCAAAGCATTTTTAAACGTCAGCAGCATTCCGAGAAGTATGGAAGAGTTCAGAAGCATTTTTAAACGTCAACGGAATTCCGAGAACAATGGAAGAGTTCTGTATCATTTTTAAACTTCAGCGGAATTCCGAGAACAATGGAAGAGTTCCGAAGCATTTTTAAACTACAGTGGAATTCCGAGAACAATGGAAGAGTTCTGAAGGATTTTTAAACTTCAGCAGAATTCCGAGAACAATGGAAGAGTTCCGAAGCATTTTTAAACTTCAGCGGAATTCCGAGAACAATGGAAATGTTCCAAAGCATTTTTAAACTTCAGCGGAATTCCGATAACAATGGAAAAGTTCCAAAGTAATTTTAAACTTCAGTGGAATTCCGAAAACAATGGAAGAGTTCCGAAGCATTTTTAAACTTCAGCGGAATTCCGGGAACAATGGAAGAGTTCCGAAGCATTTTTAAACTTCAGCGGAATTGCGAGAACAATGGAAGAGTTCCGAAGCAATTTTAAACTTCAGTAGAATTCCGAGGACAATGGAAGAGCTCCGAAGCATTTTTAAACTTCAGCAGAATTCCGGACACAATGGAAGAGTTAAGAAGCATTTTTAAACTTCAGCAGAATTGCGAGAACAATGGAAGAGTTCCAAAGCACTTTTAAACTTCAGCAGAATTCCAAGAACAATGGAAGATTTCCGAAACATTTTTATACTTCAGCAGAATTCCCAGAACAATGTAAGAGTTCCGAAGCATTTTTAAACTTCAGAGGAATTCCAAGAACAATAGAAGAGTTCTGAAGCATTTTTAAACTTCAGCGGAATTTTCGATAACAATGGAAGAGTTCCGAAGCATTATTAAACTTTAGCAGAATTCCAAGAACAATGCAAGAGTTCCGAAGCATGTTTAAATGTCATCGGAATTCCGAGAACAATGGAAGAGTTCCAAAGCATTTTTAAACTTCAGCAGCATTCCGAGAACAATGGAAGAGTTCAGAAGCATTTTTAAATGTCAACGGAATTCCGAGAACAATGGAAGAGTTCCGTATCATTTTTAAACTTCAGCGGAATTCCGAGAACAATGGAAGAGTTCCGAAGCATTTTTAAACTTCAGTGGAATTCCGAGAACAATGGAAGAGTTCTGAAGGATTTTTAAACTTCAGCAGAATTCCGAGAACAATGGAAGAGTTCCGAAGCATTTTTAAACTTCAGCGGAATTCCGAGAACAATGGAAATGTTCCAAAGCATTTTGAAACTTCAGCGGAATTCCGATAACAATGGAAAAGTTCCAAAGTATTTTTAAACTTCAGTGGAATTCCGAAAACAATGGAAGAGTTCCGAAGCATTTTTAAACTTCAGCAGAATTCCGAGAACAATGGAAGAGTTCTGAAGGATTTTTAAACTTCAGCAGAATTCCGATAACAATGGAAGAGTTCCAAAGTATTTTTAAACTTCAGCGGAATTCCAAGAACAATGGAAGAGCGCCGAAGCAGTTTTAAACTTCAGCGGAATTCCGGGAACAATGGAAGAGTTCCGAAGTATTTTTAAACTTTAGCGGAATTCCGATAACAATGGAAGAGTTCCAAATTATTTTTAAACTTCAGCGGAATTCCAAGAACAATGGAAGAGCGCCGAAGCAGTTTTAAACTTCAGCGGAATTCCGGGAACAATGGAAGAGTTCCGAAGTATTTTTAAACTTTAGCGGAATTCCGAGAACAATGGAAGAGTTCCGAAGCATTTTTAAACTTCAGCGGAACTCCGGGAGCAATGGAAGAGTTCCGAAGCATTTTTAAACTTCATCGGAATTGCGAGAACAATGGAAGAGTTCCGAAGCATTTTTAAACTTCAGCGGAATTTTCGATAACAATGGAAGAGATCCGAAGCATTATTAAACTTTAGCAGAATTCCCAGAACAATGGAATAGTTCCGAAGCATTTTTAAATGTCAGCGGAATTCCGATAACAATTGAAGTGTTCCGAAGCATCTTTAAGCTTCAGCGGAATTCCGGGAACAATGGAAGGGTTCCGAAGCATTTTTAAACTTCAGCGGAATTGCGAGAACAACGGAAGAGTTCCGAAGCAATTTTAAACTTCAGAAGAATTCCGAGGACAATGGAAGAGCTCCGAAGCATTTTTAAACTTCAGCAGAATTCCGGAAACAATGGAAGAGTTCGGAAGCATTTTTAAACTTCAGCAGAATTCCAATAACAATGGAAGAGTCCCGAAGCATTTTTAAACTTCAGCGGAATTCCGGGAACAAAGGAAGAGTTAAGAAGCATTTTTAAACTTCAGCAGAATTGCGAGAACAATGGAAGAGTTCCAAAGCACTTTTAAACTTCAGCAGAATTCCAAGAACAATGGAAGATTTCCGAAGCATTTTTAAATGTCATCGGAATTCCGATAACAATGGAAGAGTTCCAAAGCATTTTTAAACGTCAGCAGCATTCCGAGAAGTAGGGAAGAGTTCAGAAGCATTTTTAAACGTCAACGGAATTCCGAGAACAATGGAAGAGTTCTGTATCATTTTTAAACTTCAGCGGAATTCCGAGAACAATGGAAGAGTTCCGAAGCATTTTTAAACTTCAGTGGAATTCCGAGAACAATGGAAGAGTTCTGAAGGATTTTTAAACTTCAGCAGAATTCCGAGAACAATGGAAGAGTTCCAAAGTATTTTTAAACTTCAGCGGAATTCCAAGAACAATGGAAGAGCGCCGAAGCAGTTTTAAACTTCAGCGGAATTCCGGGAACAATGGAAGAGTTCCGAAGTATTTTTAAACTTTAGCGGAATTCCGAGAACAATGGAAGAGTTCCGAAGCATTTTTAAACTTCAGCGGAACTCCGGGAGCAATGGAAGAGTTCCGAAGCATTTTTAAACTTCATCGGAATTGCGAGAACAATGGAAGAGTTCCGAAGCATTTTTAAACTTCAGCGGAATTTTCGATAACAATGGAAGAGATCCGAAGCATTATTAAACTTTAGCAGAATTCCCAGAACAATGGAATAGTTCCGAAGCATTTTTAAATGTCAGCGGAATTCCGATAACAATTGAAGTGTTCCGAAGCATTTTTAAGCTTCAGCGGAATTCCGGGAACAATGGAAGGGTTCCGAAGCATTTTTAAACTTCAGCGGAATTGCGAGAACAACGGAAGAGTTCCGAAGCAATTTTAAACTTCAGAAGAATTCCGAGGACAATGGAAGAGCTCCGAAGCATTTTTAAACTTCAGCAGAATTCCGGAAACAATGGAAGAGTTCCGAAGCATTTTGAAACTTCAGCAGAATTCCAATAACAATGGAAGAGTCCCGAAGCATTTTTAAACTTCAGCAGAATTCCGGGAACAAAGGAAGAGTTAAGAAGCATTTTTAAACTTCAGCAGAATTGCGAGAACAATGGAAGAGTTCCAAAGCACTTTTAAACTTCAGCAGAATTCCAAGAACAATGGAAGATTTCCGAAGCATTTTTAAACTTCAGCAGAATTCCCAGAACAATGGAAGAGTTCCGAAGCATTTTTAAACTTCAGAGGAATTCCAAGAACAATAGAAGAGTTCTGAAGCATTTTTAAACTTCAGCGGAATTTTCGATAACAATGGAAGAGTTCCAAAGCATTTTTAAACGTCAGCAGCATTCCGAGAAGTATGGAAGAGTTCAGAAGCATTTTTAAACGTCAACGGAATTCCGAGAACAATGGAAGAGTTCTGTATCATTTTTAAACTTCAGCGGAATTCCGAGAACAATGGAAGAGTTCCGAAGCATTTTTAAACTACAGTGGAATTCCGAGAACAATGGAAGAGTTCTGAAGGATTTTTAAACTTCAGCAGAATTCCGAGAACAATGGAAGAGTTCCGAAGCATTTTTAAACTTCAGCGGAATTCCGAGAACAATGGAAATGTTCCAAAGCATTTTTAAACTTCAGCGGAATTCCGATAACAATGGAAAAGTTCCAAAGTAATTTTAAACTTCAGTGGAATTCCGAAAACAATGGAAGAGTTCCGAAGCATTTTTAAACTTCAGCGGAATTCCGGGAACAATGGAAGAGTTCCGAAGCATTTTTAAACTTCAGCGGAATTGCGAGAACAATGGAAGAGTTCCGAAGCAATTTTAAACTTCAGTAGAATTCCGAGGACAATGGAAGAGCTCCGAAGCATTTTTAAACTTCAGCAGAATTCCGGACACAATGGAAGAGTTAAGAAGCATTTTTAAACTTCAGCAGAATTGCGAGAACAATGGAAGAGTTCCAAAGCACTTTTAAACTTCAGCAGAATTCCAAGAACAATGGAAGATTTCCGAAACATTTTTATACTTCAGCAGAATTCCCAGAACAATGTAAGAGTTCCGAAGCATTTTTAAACTTCAGAGGAATTCCAAGAACAATAGAAGAGTTCTGAAGCATTTTTAAACTTCAGCGGAATTTTCGATAACAATGGAAGAGTTCCGAAGCATTATTAAACTTTAGCAGAATTCCAAGAACAATGCAAGAGTTCCGAAGCATGTTTAAATGTCATCGGAATTCCGAGAACAATGGAAGAGTTCCAAAGCATTTTTAAACTTCAGCAGCATTCCGAGAACAATGGAAGAGTTCAGAAGCATTTTTAAATGTCAACGGAATTCCGAGAACAATGGAAGAGTTCCGTATCATTTTTAAACTTCAGCGGAATTCCGAGAACAATGGAAGAGTTCCGAAGCATTTTTAAACTTCAGTGGAATTCCGAGAACAATGGAAGAGTTCTGAAGGATTTTTAAACTTCAGCAGAATTCCGAGAACAATGGAAGAGTTCCGAAGCATTTTTAAACTTCAGCGGAATTCCGAGAACAATGGAAATGTTCCAAAGCATTTTGAAACTTCAGCGGAATTCCGATAACAATGGAAAAGTTCCAAAGTATTTTTAAACTTCAGTGGAATTCCGAAAACAATGGAAGAGTTCCGAAGCATTTTTAAACTTCAGCAGAATTCCGAGAACAATGGAAGAGTTCTGAAGGATTTTTAAACTTCAGCAGAATTCCGATAACAATGGAAGAGTTCCAAAGTATTTTTAAACTTCAGCGGAATTCCAAGAACAATGGAAGAGCGCCGAAGCAGTTTTAAACTTCAGCGGAATTCCGGGAACAATGGAAGAGTTCCGAAGTATTTTTAAACTTTAGCGGAATTCCGATAACAATGGAAGAGTTCCAAAGTATTTTTAAACTTCAGCGGAATTCCAAGAACAATGGAAGAGCGCCGAAGCAGTTTTAAACTTCAGCGGAATTCCGGGAACAATGGAAGAGTTCCGAAGTATTTTTAAACTTTAGCGGAATTCCGAGAACAATGGAAGAGTTCCGAAGCATTTTTAAACTTCAGCGGAACTCCGGGAGCAATGGAAGAGTTCCGAAGCATTTTTAAACTTCATCGGAATTGCGAGAACAATGGAAGAGTTCCGAAGCATTTTTAAACTTCAGCGGAATTTTCGATAACAATGGAAGAGATCCGAAGCATTATTAAACTTTAGCAGAATTCCCAGAACAATGGAATAGTTCCGAAGCATTTTTAAATGTCAGCGGAATTCCGATAACAATTGAAGTGTTCCGAAGCATCTTTAAGCTTCAGCGGAATTCCGGGAACAATGGAAGGGTTCCGAAGCATTTTTAAACTTCAGCGGAATTGCGAGAACAACGGAAGAGTTCCGAAGCAATTTTAAACTTCAGAAGAATTCCGAGGACAATGGAAGAGCTCCGAAGCATTTTTAAACTTCAGCAGAATTCCGGAAACAATGGAAGAGTTCGGAAGCATTTTTAAACTTCAGCAGAATTCCAATAACAATGGAAGAGTCCCGAAGCATTTTTAAACTTCAGCGGAATTCCGGGAACAAAGGAAGAGTTAAGAAGCATTTTTAAACTTCAGCAGAATTGCGAGAACAATGGAAGAGTTCCAAAGCACTTTTAAACTTCAGCAGAATTCCAAGAACAATGGAAGATTTCCGAAGCATTTTTAAATGTCATCGGAATTCCGATAACAATGGAAGAGTTCCAAAGCATTTTTAAACGTCAGCAGCATTCCGAGAAGTAGGGAAGAGTTCAGAAGCATTTTTAAACGTCAACGGAATTCCGAGAACAATGGAAGAGTTCTGTATCATTTTTAAACTTCAGCGGAATTCCGAGAACAATGGAAGAGTTCCGAAGCATTTTTAAACTTCAGTGGAATTCCGAGAACAATGGAAGAGTTCTGAAGGATTTTTAAACTTCAGCAGAATTCCGAGAACAATGGAAGAGTTCCGAAGCATTTTTAAACTTCAGCGGAATTCCGAGAACAATGGAAATGTTCCAAAGCATTTTTAAACTTCAGCGGAATTCCGATAACAATGGAAAAGTTCCAAAGTAATTTTAAACTTCAGTGGAATTCCGAAAACAATGGAAGAGTTCCGAAGCATTTTTAAACTTCAGCGGAATTCCGGGAACAATGGAAGAGTTCCGAAGCATTTTTAAACTTCAGCGGAATTGCGAGAACAATGGAAGAGTTCCGAAGCAATTTTAAACTTCAGTAGAATTCCGAGGACAATGGAAGAGCTCCGAAGCATTTTTAAACTTCAGCAGAATTCTGGACACAATGGAAGAGTTAAGAAGCATTTTTAAACTTCAGCAGAATTGCGAGAACAATGGAAGAGTTCCAAAGCACTTTTAAACTTCAGCAGAATTCCAAGAACAATGGAAGATTTCCGAAGCATTTTTATACTTCAGCAGAATTCCCAGAACAATGTAAGAGTTCCGAAGCATTTTTAAACTTCAGAGGAATTCCAAGAACAATAGAAGAGTTCTGAAGCATTTTTAAACTTCAGCAGAATTTTCGATAACAATGGAAGAGTTCCGAAGCATTATTAAACTTTAGCAGAATTCCAAGAACAATGCAAGAGTTCCGAAGCATGTTTAAATGTCATCGGAATTCCGAGAACAATGGAAGAGTTCCAAAGCATTTTTAAACTTCAGCAGCATTCCGAGAACAATGGAAGAGTTCAGAAGCATTTTTAAACGTCAACGGAATTCCGAGAACAATGGAAGAGTTCCGTATCATTTTTAAACTTCAGCGGAATTCCGAGAACAATGGAAGAGTTCCGAAGCATTTTTAAACTTCAGTGGAAATCCGAGAACAATGGAAGAGTTCTGAAGGATTTTTAAACTTCATCAGAATTCCGAGAACAATGGAAGAGTTCCGAAGTATTTTTAAACTTCAACGGAATTCCGAGAACAATGGAAATGTTCCGAAGTATTTTTAAACTTCAGCAGAATTCCGAGAACAATGGAAGAGTTCCGAAGCAGTGTTAAACTTCAGCGGAATTCCGGGAACAATACAAGAGTTCCGAAGCATTTTTAAACTTCAGCGGAATTCTGAGAACAATGGAAGAGTTCTGACGGATTTTTAAACTTCAGCAGAATTCCTAGAACAATGGAAGAGTTCTGAAGCATTTCTACCCTTCAGCGGAATTCCGAGAACAATGGAAATGTTCTGAAGGATTTTTAAACTTCAGCAGAATTCCTAGAACAATGTATGAGTTCCGAAGCATTTTTAAACTTCAGTGGAATTCCGAGAACAATGGAAATGTTCTGAAGCATTTTTAAACTTCAGCAGAATTCCGATAACAATGGAAGAGTTCCAAAGTATTTTTAAACTTCAGCGGAATTCCAAGATCAATGGAAGAGCGTCGAAGCAGTTTTAAACTTCAGCGGAATTCCGGGAACAATGGAAGAGTTCCGAAGCATTTTTAAACTTCAGCGGAATTCCGGGAACAATGGAAGAGTTCCGAAGCATTTTTAAACTTCAGCGGAATTGCGAGAACAATGGAAGAGTTCCGAAGCAATTTTAAACTTCAGTAGAATTCCGAGGACAATGGAAGAGCTCCGAAGCATTTTTAAACTTCAGCAGAATTGCGAGAACAAAGGAAGAGTTCCAAAGCACTTTTAAACTTCAGCAGAATTCCAAGAACAATGGAAGATTTCCGAAGCATTTTTATACTTCAGCAGAATTCCCAGAACAATGTAAGAGTTCCGAAGCATTTTTAAACTTCAGAGGAATTCCAAGAACAATAGAAGAGTTCTGAAGCATTTTTAAACTTCAGCGGAATTTTCGATAACAATGGAAGAGTTCCGAAGCATTATTAAACTTTAGCAGAATTCCAAGAACAATGCAAGAGTTCCGAAGCATGTTTAAATGTCATCGGAATTCCGAGAACAATGGAAGAGTTCCAAAGCATTTTTAAACTTCAGCAGCATTCCGAGAACAATGGAAGAGTTCAGAAGCATTTTTAAACGTCAACGGAATTCCGAGAACAATGGAAGAGTTCTGTATCATTTTTAAACTTCAGCGGAATTCCGAGAACAATGGAAGAGTTCCGAAGCATTTTTAAACTTCAGTGGAATTCCGAGAACAATGGAAGAGTTCTGAAGGATTTTTAAACTTCAGCAGAATTCCGAGAACAATGGAAGAGTTCCGAAGCATTTTTAAACTTCAGCGGAATTCCGAGAACAATGGAAATGTTCCAAAGCATTTTGAAACTTCAGCGGAATTCCGATAACAATGGAAAAGTTCCAAAGTATTTTTAAACTTCAGTGGAATTCCGAAAACAATGGAAGAGTTCCGAAGCATTTTTAAACTTCAGCGGAATTCCGAGAACAATGGAAGAGTTCTGAAGGATTTTTAAACTTCACCAGAATTACTAGAACAATGGAAGAGTTCCGAAGCATTTTTAAACTTCAGCGGAATTCCGAGAACAATGGAAATGTTCCGAAGTATTTTTAAACTTCAGCAGAATTCCGAGAACAATGGAAGAGTTCCGAAGCATTGTTAAACTTCAGCAGAATTCCGGGAACAATACAAGAGTTCCGAAGCATTTTTGAACTTCAGCGGAATTCCGAGAACAATGGAAGAGTTCCGAAGCATTGTTAAACTTAAGCGGAATTCCGAGAACAATCGAAGAGTTCCAAAGCATTTTTAAATTTCAGTGGAATTCTGAGAACAATGGAAGAGTTCTGACGGATTTTTAAACTTCAGCAGAATTCCTAGAACAATGGAAGAGTTCCGAAGCATTTTTGAACTTCAGCGGAATTACGAGAACAATGGAAATGTTCCGAAGCATTTTTAAACTTCAGTGGAATTCCGAGAACAATGGAAGAGTTCTGAAGGATTTTTAAACTTCAGTAGAATTCCTAGAACAATGGAAGAGTTCCGAAGCATTTTTAAACTTCAGTGGAATTCCGAGAACAATCAAAGAGTTCCGAAGCATTTTTAAACTTCAGTGGAATTCCGAGAACAATGGAAGAGTTCTGAAGGATTTTTAAACTTCAGCAGAATTCCTAGAACAATGGAAGAGTTCTGAAGCATTTCTACCCTTCAGCGGAATTCCGAGAACAATGGAAATGTTCTGAAGGATTTTTAAACTTCAGCAGAATTCCTAGAACAATGGATGAGTTCCGAAGCATTTTTAAACTTCAGTGGAATTCCGAGAACAATGGAAATGTTCTGAAGCATTTTTAAACTTCAGCAGAATTCCGATAACAATGGAAGAGTTCCAAAGTATTTTTAAACTTCAGCGGAATTCCAAGAACAATGGAAGAGCGCCGAAGCAGTTTTAAACTTCAGCGGAATTCCGGGAACAATGGAAGAGTTCCGAAGTATTTTTAAGCTTTAGCGGAATTCCGAGAACAATGGAAGAGTTCCAAAGCATTTTTAAACTTCAGCGGAACTCCGGGAGCAATGGAAGAGTTCCGAAGCATTTTTAAACTTCATCGGAATTGCGAGAACAATGGAAGAGTTCCGAAGCATTTTTAAACTTCAGCGGAATTTTCGATAACAATGGAAGAGATCCGAAGCATTATTAAACTTTAGCAGAATTCCCAGAACAATGGAATAGTTCCGAAGCATTTTTAAATGTCAGCGGAATTCCGATAACAATTGAAGTGTTCCGAAGCATTTTTAAGCTTCAGCGGAATTCCGGGAACAATGGAAGGGTTCCGAAGCATTTTTAAACTTCAGCGGAATTGCGAGAACAACGGAAGAGTTCCGAAGCAATTTTAAACTTCAGAAGAATTCCGAGGACAATGGAAGAGCTCCGAAGCATTTTTAAACTTCAGCAGAATTCCGGAAACAATGGAAGAGTTCCGAAGCATTTTGAAACTTCAGCAGAATTCCAATAACAATGGAAGAGTCCCGAAGCATTTTTAAACTTCAGCAGAATTCCGGGAACAAAGGAAGAGTTAAGAAGCATTTTTAAACTTCAGCAGAATTGCGAGAACAATGGAAGAGTTCCAAAGCACTTTTAAACTTCAGCAGAATTCCAAGAACAATGGAAGATTTCCGAAGCATTTTTAAACTTCAGCAGAATTCCCAGAACAATGGAAGAGTTCCGAAGCATTTTTAAACTTCAGAGGAATTCCAAGAACAATAGAAGAGTTCTGAAGCATTTTTAAACTTCAGCGGAATTTTCGATAACAATGGAAGAGTTCCAAAGCATTTTTAAACGTCAGCAGCATTCCGAGAAGTATGGAAGAGTTCAGAAGCATTTTTAAACGTCAACGGAATTCCGAGAACAATGGAAGAGTTCTGTATCATTTTTAAACTTCAGCGGAATTCCGAGAACAATGGAAGAGTTCCGAAGCATTTTTAAACTACAGTGGAATTCCGAGAACAATGGAAGAGTTCTGAAGGATTTTTAAACTTCAGCAGAATTCCGAGAACAATGGAAGAGTTCCGAAGCATTTTTAAACTTCAGCGGAATTCCGAGAACAATGGAAATGTTCCAAAGCATTTTTAAACTTCAGCGGAATTCCGATAACAATGGAAAAGTTCCAAAGTAATTTTAAACTTCAGTGGAATTCCGAAAACAATGGAAGAGTTCCGAAGCATTTTTAAACTTCAGCGGAATTCCGGGAACAATGGAAGAGTTCCGAAGCATTTTTAAACTTCAGCGGAATTGCGAGAACAATGGAAGAGTTCCGAAGCAATTTTAAACTTCAGTAGAATTCCGAGGACAATGGAAGAGCTCCGAAGCATTTTTAAACTTCAGCAGAATTCCGGACACAATGGAAGAGTTAAGAAGCATTTTTAAACTTCAGCAGAATTGCGAGAACAATGGAAGAGTTCCAAAGCACTTTTAAACTTCAGCAGAATTCCAAGAACAATGGAAGATTTCCGAAACATTTTTATACTTCAGCAGAATTCCCAGAACAATGTAAGAGTTCCGAAGCATTTTTAAACTTCAGAGGAATTCCAAGAACAATAGAAGAGTTCTGAAGCATTTTTAAACTTCAGCGGAATTTTCGATAACAATGGAAGAGTTCCGAAGCATTATTAAACTTTAGCAGAATTCCAAGAACAATGCAAGAGTTCCGAAGCATGTTTAAATGTCATCGGAATTCCGAGAACAATGGAAGAGTTCCAAAGCATTTTTAAACTTCAGCAGCATTCCGAGAACAATGGAAGAGTTCAGAAGCATTTTTAAATGTCAACGGAATTCCGAGAACAATGGAAGAGTTCCGTATCATTTTTAAACTTCAGCGGAATTCCGAGAACAATGGAAGAGTTCCGAAGCATTTTTAAACTTCAGTGGAATTCCGAGAACAATGGAAGAGTTCTGAAGGATTTTTAAACTTCAGCAGAATTCCGAGAACAATGGAAGAGTTCCGAAGCATTTTTAAACTTCAGCGGAATTCCGAGAACAATGGAAATGTTCCAAAGCATTTTGAAACTTCAGCGGAATTCCGATAACAATGGAAAAGTTCCAAAGTATTTTTAAACTTCAGTGGAATTCCGAAAACAATGGAAGAGTTCCGAAGCATTTTTAAACTTCAGCAGAATTCCGAGAACAATGGAAGAGTTCTGAAGGATTTTTAAACTTCAGCAGAATTCCGATAACAATGGAAGAGTTCCAAAGTATTTTTAAACTTCAGCGGAATTCCAAGAACAATGGAAGAGCGCCGAAGCAGTTTTAAACTTCAGCGGAATTCCGGGAACAATGGAAGAGTTCCGAAGTATTTTTAAACTTTAGCGGAATTCCGATAACAATGGAAGAGTTCCAAATTATTTTTAAACTTCAGCGGAATTCCAAGAACAATGGAAGAGCGCCGAAGCAGTTTTAAACTTCAGCGGAATTCCGGGAACAATGGAAGAGTTCCGAAGTATTTTTAAACTTTAGCGGAATTCCGAGAACAATGGAAGAGTTCCGAAGCATTTTTAAACTTCAGCGGAACTCCGGGAGCAATGGAAGAGTTCCGAAGCATTTTTAAACTTCATCGGAATTGCGAGAACAATGGAAGAGTTCCGAAGCATTTTTAAACTTCAGCGGAATTTTCGATAACAATGGAAGAGATCCGAAGCATTATTAAACTTTAGCAGAATTCCCAGAACAATGGAATAGTTCCGAAGCATTTTTAAATGTCAGCGGAATTCCGATAACAATTGAAGTGTTCCGAAGCATCTTTAAGCTTCAGCGGAATTCCGGGAACAATGGAAGGGTTCCGAAGCATTTTTAAACTTCAGCGGAATTGCGAGAACAACGGAAGAGTTCCGAAGCAATTTTAAACTTCAGAAGAATTCCGAGGACAATGGAAGAGCTCCGAAGCATTTTTAAACTTCAGCAGAATTCCGGAAACAATGGAAGAGTTCGGAAGCATTTTTAAACTTCAGCAGAATTCCAATAACAATGGAAGAGTCCCGAAGCATTTTTAAACTTCAGCGGAATTCCGGGAACAAAGGAAGAGTTAAGAAGCATTTTTAAACTTCAGCAGAATTGCGAGAACAATGGAAGAGTTCCAAAGCACTTTTAAACTTCAGCAGAATTCCAAGAACAATGGAAGATTTCCGAAGCATTTTTAAATGTCATCGGAATTCCGATAACAATGGAAGAGTTCCAAAGCATTTTTAAACGTCAGCAGCATTCCGAGAAGTAGGGAAGAGTTCAGAAGCATTTTTAAACGTCAACGGAATTCCGAGAACAATGGAAGAGTTCTGTATCATTTTTAAACTTCAGCGGAATTCCGAGAACAATGGAAGAGTTCCGAAGCATTTTTAAACTTCAGTGGAATTCCGAGAACAATGGAAGAGTTCTGAAGGATTTTTAAACTTCAGCAGAATTCCGAGAACAATGGAAGAGTTCCAAAGTATTTTTAAACTTCAGCGGAATTCCAAGAACAATGGAAGAGCGCCGAAGCAGTTTTAAACTTCAGCGGAATTCCGGGAACAATGGAAGAGTTCCGAAGTATTTTTAAACTTTAGCGGAATTCCGATAACAATGGAAGAGTTCCAAATTATTTTTAAACTTCAGCGGAATTCCAAGAACAATGGAAGAGCGCCGAAGCAGTTTTAAACTTCAGCGGAATTCCGGGAACAATGGAAGAGTTCCGAAGTATTTTTAAACTTTAGCGGAATTCCGAGAACAATGGAAGAGTTCCGAAGCATTTTTAAACTTCAGCGGAACTCCGGGAGCAATGGAAGAGTTCCGAAGCATTTTTAAACTTCATCGGAATTGCGAGAACAATGGAAGAGTTCCGAAGCATTTTTAAACTTCAGCGGAATTTTCGATAACAATGGAAGAGATCCGAAGCATTATTAAACTTTAGCAGAATTCCCAGAACAATGGAATAGTTCCGAAGCATTTTTAAATGTCAGCGGAATTCCGATAACAATTGAAGTGTTCCGAAGCATCTTTAAGCTTCAGCGGAATTCCGGGAACAATGGAAGGGTTCCGAAGCATTTTTAAACTTCAGCGGAATTGCGAGAACAACGGAAGAGTTCCGAAGCAATTTTAAACTTCAGAAGAATTCCGAGGACAATGGAAGAGCTCCGAAGCATTTTTAAACTTCAGCAGAATTCCGGAAACAATGGAAGAGTTCGGAAGCATTTTTAAACTTCAGCAGAATTCCAATAACAATGGAAGAGTCCCGAAGCATTTTTAAACTTCAGCGGAATTCCGGGAACAAAGGAAGAGTTAAGAAGCATTTTTAAACTTCAGCAGAATTGCGAGAACAATGGAAGAGTTCCAAAGCACTTTTAAACTTCAGCAGAATTCCAAGAACAATGGAAGATTTCCGAAGCATTTTTAAATGTCATCGGAATTCCGATAACAATGGAAGAGTTCCAAAGCATTTTTAAACGTCAGCAGCATTCCGAGAAGTAGGGAAGAGTTCAGAAGCATTTTTAAACGTCAACGGAATTCCGAGAACAATGGAAGAGTTCTGTATCATTTTTAAACTTCAGCGGAATTCCGAGAACAATGGAAGAGTTCCGAAGCATTTTTAAACTTCAGTGGAATTCCGAGAACAATGGAAGAGTTCTGAAGGATTTTTAAACTTCAGCAGAATTCCGAGAACAATGGAAGAGTTCCGAAGCATTTTTAAACTTCAGCGGAATTCCGAGAACAATGGAAATGTTCCAAAGCATTTTTAAACTTCAGCGGAATTCCGATAACAATGGAAAAGTTCCAAAGTAATTTTAAACTTCAGTGGAATTCCGAAAACAATGGAAGAGTTCCGAAGCATTTTTAAACTTCAGCGGAATTCCGGGAACAATGGAAGAGTTCCGAAGCATTTTTAAACTTCAGCGGAATTGCGAGAACAATGGAAGAGTTCCGAAGCAATTTTAAACTTCAGTAGAATTCCGAGGACAATGGAAGAGCTCCGAAGCATTTTTAAACTTCAGCAGAATTCCGGACACAATGGAAGAGTTAAGAAGCATTTTTAAACTTCAGCAGAATTGCGAGAACAATGGAAGAGTTCCAAAGCACTTTTAAACTTCAGCAGAATTAAAAGAACAATGAAAGATTTCCGAAGCATTTTTATACTTCAGCAGAATTCCCAGAACAATGTAAGAGTTCCGAAGCATTTTTAAACTTCAGAGGAATTCCAAGAACAATAGAAGAGTTCTGAAGCATTTTTAAACTTCAGCGGAATTTTCGATAACAATGGAAGAGTTCCGAAGCATTATTAAACTTTAGCAGAATTCCAAGAACAATGCAAGAGTTCCGAAGCATGTTTAAATGTCATCGGAATTCCGAGAACAATGGAAGAGTTCCAAAGCATTTTTAAACTTCAGCAGCATTCCGAGAACAATGGAAGAGTTCAGAAGCATTTTTAAACGTCAACGGAATTCCGAGAACAATGGAAGAGTTCCGTATCATTTTTAAACTTCAGCGGAATTCCGAGAACAATGGAAGAGTTCCGAAGCATTTTTAAACTTCAGTGGAAATCCGAGAACAATGGAAGAGTTCTGAAGGATTTTTAAACTTCATCAGAATTCCGAGAACAATGGAAGAGTTCCGAAGTATTTTTAAACTTCAACGGAATTCCGAGAACAATGGAAATGTTCCGAAGTATTTTTAAACTTCAGCAGAATTCCGAGAACAATGGAAGAGTTCCGAAGCAGTGTTAAACTTCAGCGGAATTCCGGGAACAATACAAGAGTTCCGAAGCATTTTTAAACTTCAGCGGAATTCTGAGAACAATGGAAGAGTTCTGACGGATTTTTAAACTTCAGCAGAATTCCTAGAACAATGGAAGAGTTCTGAAGCATTTCTACCCTTCAGCGGAATTCCGAGAACAATGGAAATGTTCTGAAGGATTTTTAAACTTCAGCAGAATTCCTAGAACAATGTATGAGTTCCGAAGCATTTTTAAACTTCAGTGGAATTCCGAGAACAATGGAAATGTTCTGAAGCATTTTTAAACTTCAGCAGAATTCCGATAACAAAGGAAGAGTTCCAAAGTATTTTTAAACTTCAGCGGAATTCCAAGATCAATGGAAGAGCGTCGAAGCAGTTTTAAACTTCAGCGGAATTCCGGGAACAATGGAAGAGTTCCGAAGTATTTTTAAACTTTAGCGGAATTCCGAGAACAATGGAAGAGTTCCGAAGCATTTTTAAACTTCAGCGGAACTCCGGGAGCAATGGAAGAGTTCCGAAGCATTTTTAAACTTCATCGGAATTGCGAGAACAATGGAAGAGTTCCGAAGCATTTTTAAACTTCAGCGGAATTTTCGATAACAATGGAAGAGATCCGAAGCATTATTAAACTTTAGCAGAATTCCCAGAACAATGGAATAGTTCCGAAGCATTTTTAAATGTCAGCGGAATTCCGATAACAATTGACGTGTTCCGAAGCATTTTTAAGCTTCAGCGGAATTCCGGGAACAATGGAAGGGTTCCGAAGCATTTTTAAACTTCAGCGGAATTGCGAGAACAACGGAAGAGTTCCGAAGCAATTTTAAACTTCAGAAGAATTCCGAGGACAATGGAAGAGCTCCGAAGCATTTTTAAACTTCAGCAGAATTCCGGAAACAATGGAAGAGTTCGGAAGCATTTTTAAACTTCAGCAGAATTCCAATAACAATGGAAGAGTCCCGAAGCATTTTTAAACTTCAGCGGAATTCCGGGAACAAAGGAAGAGTTAAGAAGCATTTTTAAACTTCAGCAGAATTGCGAGAACAATGGAAGAGTTCCAAAGCACTTTTAAACTTCAGCAGAATTCCAAGAACAATGGAAGATTTCTGAAGCATTTTTAAACTTCAGCAAAATTCCCAGAACAATGGAAGAGTTCCGAAGCATTTTTAAACTTCAGAGGAATTCCAAGAACAATAGAAGAGTTCTGAAGCATTTTTAAACTTCAGCGGAATTTTCGATAACAATGGAAGAGTTCCGAAGCATTATTAAACTTTAGCAGAATTACAAGAACAATGGAAGAGTTCCGAAGCATGTTTAAATGTCATCGGAATTCCGATAACAATGGAAGAGTTCCAAAGCATTTTTAAACGTCAGCAGCATTCCGAGAAGTAGGGAAGAGTTCAGAAGCATTTTTAAACGTCAACGGAATTCCGAGAACAATGGAAGAGTTCTGTATCATTTTTAAACTTCAGCGGAATTCCGAGAACAATGGAAGAGTTCCGAAGCATTTTTAAACTTCAGTGGAATTCCGAGAACAATGGAAGAGTTCTGAAGGATTTTTAAACTTCAGCAGAATTCCGAGAACAATGGAAGAGTTCCGAAGCATTTTTAAACTTCAGCGGAATTCCGAGAACAATGGAAATGTTCCAAAGCATTTTTAAACTTCAGCGGAATTCCGATAACAATGGAAAAGTTCCAAAGTAATTTTAAACTTCAGTGGAATTCCGAAAACAATGGAAGAGTTCCGAAGCATTTTTAAACTTCAGCGGAATTCCGGGAACAATGGAAGAGTTCCGAAGCATTTTTAAACTTCAGCGGAATTGCGAGAACAATGGAAGAGTTCCGAAGCAATTTTAAACTTCAGTAGAATTCCGAGGACAATGGAAGAGCTCCAAAGCATTTTTAAACTTCAGCAGAATTCCGGACACAATGGAAGAGTTAAGAAGCATTTTTAAACTTCAGCAGAATTGCGAGAACAATGGAAGAGTTCCAAAGCACTTTTAAACTTCAGCAGAATTCCAAGAACAATGGAAGATTTCCGAAGCATTTTTATACTTCAGCAGAATTCCCAGAACAATGTAAGAGTTCCGAAGCATTTTTAAACTTCAGAGGAATTCCAAGAACAATAGAAGAGTTCTGAAGCATTTTTAAACTTCAGCGGAATTTTCGATAACAATGGAAGAGTTCCGAAGCATTATTAAACTTTAGCAGAATTCCAAGAACAATGCAAGAGTTCCGAAGCATGTTTAAATGTCATCGGAATTCCGAGAACAATGGAAGAGTTCCGTATCATTTTTAAACTTCAGCGGAATTCCGAGAACAATGGAAGAGTTCCGAAGCATTTTTAAACTTCAGTGGAATTCCGAGAACAATGGAAGAGTTCTGAAGGATTTTTAAACTTCATCAGAATTCCGAGAACAATGGAAGAGTTCCGAAGTATTTTTAAACTTCAGCGGAATTCCGAGAACAATGGAAATGTTCCAAAGCATTTTGAAACTTCAGCGGAATTCCGATAACAATGGAAAAGTTCCAAAGTATTTTTAAACTTCAGTGGAATTCCGAAAACAATGGAAGAGTTCCGAAGCATTTTTAAACTTCAGCAGAATTCCGAGAACAATGGAAGAGTTCTGAAGGATTTTTAAACTTCACCAGAATTACTAGAACAATGGAAGAGTTTCGAAGCATTTTTAAACTTCAGCGGAATTCCGAGAACAATGGAAATGTTCCGAAGTACTTTTAAACTTCAGCAGAATTCCGAGAACAATGGAAGAGTTCCGAAGCATTGTTAAACTTCAGCGGAATTCCGGGAACAATACAAGAGTTCCGAAGCATTTTTAAACTTCAGCGGAATTCTGAGAACAATGGAAGAGTTCTGATGGATTTTTAAACTTCAGCAGAATTCCCAGAACAATGGAAGAGTTCTGAAGCATTTTTGAACTTCAGCGGAATTCCGAGAACAATGGAAGAGTTCCGAAGCATTGTTAAACTTAAGCGGAATTCCGAGAACAATCGAAGAGTTCCAAAGCATTTTTAAATTTCAGTGGAATTCTGAGAACAATGGAAGAGTTCTGACGGATTTTTAAACTTCAGCAGAATTCCTAGAACAATGGAAGAGTTCCGAAGCATTTTTGAACTTCAGCGGAATTACGAGAACAATGGAAATGTTCCGAAGCATTTTTAAACTTCAGCGGAATTCCGAGAACAATGGAAGAGTTCTGAAGCATTTTTAAACATCACCAGAATTCTGAGAACAATGGAAGAGTTCCAAAGCATTTTTAAACTTCAGCAGAATTCCGAGAACAATGGAAGAGTTCAGAAGCATTTTTAAACGTCAGCGGAATTCTGAGAACAATGGAAGAGTTCCGAATAATTTTTAAACTTCAGCAGAATTCCGAGAAAAATCGAAGAGTTCCGAAGCATTTTTAAACTTCAGTGGAATTCCGAGAACAATGGAAGAGTTCTGAAGGATTTTTAAACTTCAGTAGAATTCCTAGAACAATGGAAGAGTTCCGAAGCATTTTTAAACTTCAGTGGAATTCCGAGAACAATCAAAGAGTTCCGAAGCATTTTTAAACTTCAGTGGAATTCCGAGAACAATGGAAGAGTTCTGAAGGATTTTTAAACTTCAGCAGAATTCATAGAACAATGGAAGAGTTCTGAAGCATTTCTACCCTTCAGCGGAATTCCGAGAACAATGGAAATGTTCTGAAGGATTTTTAAACTTCAGCAGAATTCCTAGAACAATGGATGAGTTCCGAAGCATTTTTAAACTTCAGCGGAATTCCGATAACAATGGAAATGTTCTGAAGCATTTTTAAACTTCAGCAGAATTCCGATAACAATGGAAGAATTCCAAAGTATTTTTAAACTTCAGCAGAATTGCGAGAACAACGGAAGAGTTCCGAAGCAATTTTAAACTTCAGAAGAATTCCGAGGACAATGGAAGAGCTCCGAAGCATTTTTAAACTTCAGCAGAATTCCGGAAACAATGGAAGAGTTCCGAAGCATTTTTAAACTTCAGCAGAATTCCAATAACAATGGAAGAGTCCCGAAGCATTTTTAAACTTCAGCGGAATTCCGGGAAGAAAGGAAGAGTTAAGAAGCATTTTTAAACTTCAGCAGAATTGCGAGAACAATGGAAGAGTTCCAAAGCACTTTTAAACTTCAGCAGAATTCCAAGAACAATGGAAGATTTCCGAAGCATTTTTAAACTTCAGCAGAATTCCCAGAACAATGGAAGAGTTCCGAAGCATTTTTAAACTTCAGAGGAATTCCAAGAACAATAGAAGAGTTCTGAAGCATTTTTAAACTTCAGCGGAATTTTCGATGACAATGGAAGAGTTCCGAAGCATTATTAAACTTTAGCAGAATTCCAAGAACAATGGAAGAGTTCCAAAGCATGTTTAAATGTCATCAGAATTCCGAGAACAATGGAAATGTTCCAAAGCATTTTTAAACTTCAGCGGAATTCCTATAACAATGGAAAAGTTCCAAAGTAATTTTAAACTTCAGTGGAATTCCGAAAACAATGGAAGAGTTCCGAAGCATTTTTAAACTTCAGCGGAATTCCGGGAACAATGGAAGAGTTCCGAAGCAATTTTAAACTTCAGTAGAATTCAGAGGACAATGGAAGAGCTCCGAACCATTTTTAAACTTCAGCAGAATTCCGGACACAATGGAAGAGTTAAGAAGCATTTTTAAACTTCAGCAGAATTGCGAGAACAATGGAAGAGTTCCAAAGCATTTTTAAACTTCAGCGGAACTCCGGGAGCAATGGAAGAGTTCCGAAGCATTTTTAAACTTCATCGGAATTGCGAGAACAATGGAAGAGTTCCGAAGCATTTTTAAACTTCAGCGGAATTTTCGATAACAATGGAAGAGATCCGAAGCATTATTAAACTTTAGCAGAATTCCCAGAACAATGGAATAGTTCCGAAGCATTTTTAAATGTCAGCGGAATTCCGATAACAATTGAAGTGTTCCGAAGCATTTTTAAGCTTCAGCGGAATTCCGGGAACAATGGAAGGGTTCCGAAGCATTTTTAAACTTCAGCAGAATTGCGAGAACAACGGAAGAGTTCCGAAGCAATTTTAAACTTCAGAAGAATTCCGAGGACAATGGAAGAGCTACGAAGCATTTTTAAACTTCAGCAGAATTCCGGAAACAATGGAAGAGTTCCGAAGCATTTTTAAACTTCAGAAGAATTCCAATAACAATGGAAGAGTCCCGAAGCATTTTTAAACTTCAGCGGAATTCCGGGAACAAAGGAAGAGTTAAGAAGTATTTTTAAACTTCAGCAGAATTGCGAAAACAATGGAAGAGTTCCAAAGCACTTTTAAACTTCAGCAGAATTCCAAGAACAATGGAAGATTTCCGAAGCATTTTTAAACTTCAGCAGAATTCCCAGAACAATGGAAGAGTTCCGAAGCATTTTTAAACTTCAGAGGAATTCCAAGAACAATAGAAGAGTTCTGAAGCATTTTTAAACTTCAGCGGAATTTTCGATAACAATGGAAGAGTTCCGAAGCATTATTAAACTTTAGCAGAATTCCAAGAACAATGGAAGAGTTCCGAAGCATGTTTAAATGTCATCGGAATTCCGAGAACAATGGAAGAGTTCCAAAGCATTTTTAAACGTCAGCAGCATTCCGAGAAGTAGGGAAGAGTTCAGAAGCATTTTTAAACGTCAACGGAATTCCGAGAACAATGGAAGAGTTCTGTATCATTTTTAAACTTCAGCGGAATTCCGAGAACAATGGAAGAGTTCCGAAGCATTTTTAAACTTCAGTGGAATTCCGAGAACAATGGAAGAGTTCCGAAGCATTTTTAAAATTCAGTGGAATTCCGAGAACAATGGAAGAGTTCTGAAGGATTTTTAAACTTCAGCAGAATTCCGAGAACAATGGAAGAGTTCCGAAGCATTTTTAAACTTCAGCGGAATTCCGAGAACAATGGAAATGTTGCAAAGCATTTTTAAACTTCACCGGAATTCCGATAACAATGGAAAAGTTTCAAAGTAATTTTAAACTTCAGTGGAATTCCGAAAACAATGGAAGAGTTCCGAAGCATTTTTAAACTTCAGCGGAATTCCGGGAACAATGGAAGAGTTTCGAAGCATTTTTAAACTTCAGCGGAATTGCGAGAACAATGGAAAAGTTCCGAAGCATTTTTAAACTTCAGCAGAATTCTGAGAACAATGGAAGAGTTCAGAAGCATTTTTAAACTTCAGCGGAATTCCGATAACAATGGAAATGTTCTGAAGCATTTTTAAACTTCAGCAGAATTCCGATAACAATGGAAGAATTCCAAAGTATTTTTAAACTTCAGCAGAATTGCGAGAACAACGGAAGAGTTCCGAAGCAATTTTAAACTTCAGAAGAATTCCGAGGACAATGGAAGAGCTCCGAAGCATTTTTAAACTTCAGCAGAATTCCGGAAACAATGGAAGAGTTCCGAAGCATTTTTAAACTTCAGCAGAATTCCAATAACAATGGAAGAGTCCCGAAGCATTTTTAAACTTCAGCGGAATTCCGGGAAGAAAGGAAGAGTTAAGAAGCATTTTTAAACTTCAGCAGAATTGCGAGAACAATGGAAGAGTTCCAAAGCACTTTTAAACTTCAGCAGAATTCCAAGAACAATGGAAGATTTCCGAAGCATTTTTAAACTTCAGCAGAATTCCCAGAACAATGGAAGAGTTCCGAAGCATTTTTAAACTTCAGAGGAATTCCAAGAACAATAGAAGAGTTCTGAAGCATTTTTAAACTTCAGCGGAATTTTCGATGACAATGGAAGAGTTCCGAAGCATTATTAAACTTTAGCAGAATTCCAAGAACAATGGAAGAGTTCCAAAGCATGTTTAAATGTCATCAGAATTCCGAGAACAATGGAAGAGTTCCAAAGCATTTTTAAACTTCAGTGGAATTCCGAGAACAATGGAAGAGTTCTGAAGGACTTTTAAACTTCAGCAGAATTCCGAGAACAATGGAAGAGTTCCGAAGCATTTTTAAACTTCAGCAGAATTCCGAGAACAATGGAAATGTTCCAAAGCATTTTTAAACTTCAGCGGAATTCCTATAACAATGGAAAAGTTCCAAAGTAATTTTAAACTTCAGTGGAATTCCGAAAACAATGGAAGAGTTCCGAAGCATTTTTAAACTTCAGCGGAATTCCGGGAACAATGGAAGAGTTCCGAAGCAATTTTAAACTTCAGTAGAATTCAGAGGACAATGGAAGAGCTCCGAACCATTTTTAAACTTCAGCAGAATTCCGGACACAATGGAAGAGTTAAGAAGCATTTTTAAACTTCAGCAGAATTGCGAGAACAATGGAAGAGTTCCAAAGCATTTTTAAACTTCAGCGGAACTCCGGGAGCAATGGAAGAGTTCCGAAGCATTTTTAAACTTCATCGGAATTGCGAGAACAATGGAAGAGTTCCGAAGCATTTTTAAACTTCAGCGGAATTTTCGATAACAATGGAAGAGATCCGAAGCATTATTACACTTTAGCAGAATTCCCAGAACAATGGAATAGTTCCGAAGCATTTTTAAATGTCAGCGGAATTCCGATAACAATTGAAGTGTTCCGAAGCATTTTTAAGCTTCAGCGGAATTCCGGGAACAATGGAAGGGTTCCGAAGCATTTTTAAACTTCAGCAGAATTGCGAGAACAACGGAAGAGTTCCGAAGCAATTTTAAACTTCAGAAGAATTCCGAGGACAATGGAAGAGCTACGAAGCATTTTTAAACTTCAGCAGAATTCCGGAAACAATGGAAGAGTTCCGAAGCATTTTTAAACTTCAGAAGAATTCCAATAACAATGGAAGAGTCCCGAAGCATTTTTAAACTTCAGCGGAATTCCGGGAACAAAGGAAGAGTTAAGAAGTATTTTTAAACTTCAGCAGAATTGCGAAAACAATGGAAGAGTTCCAAAGCACTTTTAAACTTCAGCAGAATTCCAAGAACAATGGAAGATTTCCGAAGCATTTTTAAACTTCAGCAGAATTCCCAGAACAATGGAAGAGTTCCGAAGCATTTTTAAACTTCAGAGGAATTCCAAGAACAATAGAAGAGTTCTGAAGCATTTTTAAACTTCAGCGGAATTTTCGATAACAATGGAAGAGTTCCGAAGCATTATTAAACTTTAGCAGAATTCCAAGAACAATGGAAGAGTTCCGAAGCATGTTTAAATGTCATCGGAATTCCGAGAACAATGGAAGAGTTCCAAAGCATTTTTAAACGTCAGCAGCATTCCGAGAAGTAGGGAAGAGTTCAGAAGCATTTTTAAACGTCAACGGAATTCCGAGAACAATGGAAGAGTTCTGTATCATTTTTAAACTTCAGCGGAATTCCGAGAACAATGGAAGAGTTCCGAAGCATTTTTAAACTTCAGTGGAATTCCGAGAACAATGGAAGAGTTCCGAAGCATTTTTAAACTTCAGTGGAATTCCGAGAACAATGGAAGAGTTCTGAAGGATTTTTAAACTTCAGCAGAATTCCGAGAACAATGGAAGAGTTCCGAAGCATTTTTAAACTTCAGCGGAATTCCGAGAACAATGGAAATGTTCCAAAGCATTTTTAAACTTCACCGGAATTCCGATAACAATGGAAAAGTTTCAAAGTAATTTTAAACTTCAGTGGAATTCCGAAAACAATGGAAGAGTTCCGAAGCATTTTTAAACTTCAGCGGAATTCCGGGAACAATGGAAGAGTTTCGAAGCATTTTTAAACTTCAGCGGAATTGCGAGAACAATGGAAAAGTTCCGAAGCATTTTTAAACTTCAGCAGAATTCTGAGAACAATGGAAGAGTTCAGAAGCATTTTTAAACGTCAGCGGAATTCCGAGAACAATGCAAGAGTTCCGAAGCATTTTTAAACTTCACTGGAATTCCAAGAACAATGGAAGAGTTCTGAAGGATTTTTAAACTTCAGCAGAATTACTAGAACAATGGAAGAGTTCCGAAGCATTTTTAAACTTTAGCGCAATTCCGAGAACAATGGAAGAGTTCCGAAGCATTTTTAAACTTCAGCAGAATTCCGAGAACAATGGAAGAGTTCCGAAGCATTTTTAAATTCAGTGGAATTCCGAGAACAATGGAAGAGTTCTGAAGGATTTTTAAACTTCAGCAGAATTACTAGGACAATGGAAGAGTTCCAAAGCATTTTTAAACTTCAGCAGAATTCCGAGAACAATGGAAGAGTTCAGAAGCATTTTTAAACGTCAGCGGAATTCCGAGAACAATGGAAATGTTCTGAAGGATTTTTAAACTTCAGCAGAATTCCTAGAACAATGGATGAGTTCCGAAGCATTTTTAAACTTCAGCAGAATTGCGAGAACAATGGAAGAGTTCCAAAGCACTTTTAAACTTCAGCAGAATTCCAAGAACAATGGAAGAGTTCCGAAGCATTTTTAAACTTCAGCAGAATTCCGAAAACAATGGAAGAGTTCCAAAGCATTTTTAAACTTCAGCAGAATTCTGAAAACAATGGAAGAATTTCAAAACATTTTTAAACGTCAGTGGAATTCCAATAACAATGGAAGAGTTCCGAAGCATTTTTAAACTTCAGCAGAATTCCCAGAACAATGGAAGAGTTCCGAAGCATTTTTAAACTTCAGAGGAATTCCAAGAACAATAGAAGAGTTCTGAAGCATTTTTAAACTTCAGAGGAATTCCAAGAACAATAGAAGAGATCCGAAGCATTATTAAACTTTAGCAGAATTCCCAGAACAATTGAAGAGTTCCGAAGCATTTTTAAGCTTCAGCGGAATTCCGAGAACAATGGAAGAGTTCCGAAGCATTTTTAAACTTCAGCGGAATTGCGAGAACAATGGAAGAGTTCCGAAGCAATTTTAAACTTCAGTAGAATTCAGAGGACAATGGAAGAGCTCTGAAGCATTTTTAAACTTCAGCAGAATTCCGGAAACAATGGAAGAGTTCCGAAGCATTTTTAAACTTCAGCAGAATTGCGAGAACAATGGAAGAGTTCCGAAGCATGTTTAAATGTCATCGGAATTCCGAAAACAATGGAAGAGTTCCAAAGCATTTTTAAATTGCATCAGCATTCCGAGAACACTGGAAGAGTTCAGAAGCATTTTTAAACGTCAGTGGAATTCCGAGAACAATGGAAGAGTTCCGAATCATTTTTATACTTCAGCGGAATTCCGAGAACAATGGAAGAGTTCCGAAGCATTTTTAAACTTCAGTGGTATTTCGAGAACAATGGAAGAGTTCTGAAGGATTTTTAAACTTCAGCAGAATTCCTAGAACAATGGAAGAGTTCCGAAGCATTTTTAAACTTCAGTGGAATTCCGAGAACAATGGAAGAGTTCTGAAGGAATTTTAAACTTCACCAGAATTACTAGAACAATGGAAGAGTTCCGAAGCATTTTTAAACTTCAGCGGAATTCCGAGAACAATGGAAATGTTCCAAAGCATTTTTAAACTTCAGCAGAATTCCGAGAAAAATGGAAGAGTTCAGAAGCATTTTTAAACGTCAGCGGAATTCCGAGAACAATGGAAATGTTCTGAAGGATTTTTAAACTTCAGCAGAATTCCTAGAACAATGGATGAGTTCCGAAGCATTTTTAAACTTCAGCGGAATTCCGAGAATAATGGAAATGTTCTGAAGTATTTTTAAACTTCAGCAGAATTCCGATAACAATGGAAGAGTTCTGAAGCATTTTTAAACGTCAGCGGAATTCCGAGAACAATGGAAATGTTCTGAAGGATTTTTAAACTTCAGCAGAATTCCTAGAACAATGGATGAGTTCCGAAGCATTTTTAAACGTCAGCGGAATTCCGAGAACCATGGAAATGTTCTGAAGGATTTTTAAACTTCAGCAGAATTCCTAGAACAATGGATGAGTTCCGAAGCATTTTTAAACTTCAGCAGAATTGCGAGAACAATGGAAGAGTTCCAAAGCACTTTTAAACTTCAGCAGAATTCCAAGAACAATGGAAGAGTTCCGAAGCATTTTTAAACTTCAGCAGAATTCCGAAAACAATGGAAGAGTTCCAAAGCATTTTTAAACTTCAGCAGAATTCTGAAAACAATGGAAGAATTCCAAAGCATTTTTAAACTTCAGCAGAATTCCCAGAACAATGGAAGAGTTCCGAAGCATTTTTAAACTTCAGAGGAATTCCAAGAACAATAGAAGAGTTCTGAAGCATTTTTAAACTTCAGAGGAATTCCAAGAACAATAGAAGAGATCCGAAGCATTATTAAACTTTAGCAGAATTCCCAGAACAATTGAAGAGTTCCGAAGCATTTTTAAGCTTCAGCGGAATTCCGGGAACAATGGAAGAGTTCCGAAGCATTTTTAAACTTCAGCGGAATTGCGAGAACAATGGAAGAGTTCCGAAGCAATTTTAAACTTCAGTAGAATTCAGAGGACAATGGAAGAGCTCCGAAGCATTTTTAAATTTCAGCAGAATTCCGGAAACAATGGAAGAGTTCCGAAGAATTTTTAAACTTCAGCAGAATTCCAATAACAATGGAAGAGTCCCGAAGCATTTTTAAACTTCAGCGGAATTCCGGGAAAAATGGAAGAGTTCCGAAGCATTTTTAAACTTCAGCAGAATTGCGAGAACAATGGAAGAGTTCCGAAGCATGTTTAAATGTCATCGGAATTCCGAGAACAATGGAAGAGTTCCAAAGCATTTTTAAATTTCAGCAGCATTCCGAGAACACTGGAAGAGTTCAGAAGCATTTTTAAACGTCAGCGGAATTCCGAGAACAATGGAAGAGTTCCGAATCATTTTTATACTTCAGCGGAATTCCGAGAACAATGGAAGAGTTCCGAAGCATTTTTAAACTTCAGTGGAATTTCGAGAACAATGGAAGAGTTCTGAAGGATTTTTAAACTTCAGCAGAATTCCTAGAACAATGGAAGAGTTCCGAAGCATTTTTAAACTTCAGCGGAATTCCGAGAACAATGGAAATGTTCCAAAGCATTTTTAAACTTCAGCGGAATTCCGATAACAATGGAAAAGTTCCAAAGTATTTTTAAACTTCAGTGGAATTCCGAAAACAATGGAAGAGTTCCGAAGCATTTTTAAACTTTAGCGGAATTCCGGGAACAATGGAAGAGTTTCGAAGCATTTTTAAACTTCAGCGGAATTGCGAGAACAATAAAAAAGTTCCGAAGCATTTTTAAACTTCAGCAGAATTCCGAGAACAATGGAAGAGTTCCGAAGCATTTTTAAACTTCAGTGGAATTCCGAGAACAATGGAAGAGTGCAGAAGCATTTTTAAACGTCAGCGGAATTCCGAGAACAATGGAAATGTTCTGAAGGATTTTTAAACTTCAGCAGAATTCCTAGAACAATGGATGAGTTCCGAAGCATTTTTAAACTTCAGCGGAATTCCGAGAATAATGGAAATGTTCTGAAGTATTTTTAAACTTCAGCAGAATTCCGATAACAATGGAAGAGTTCTGAAGCATTTTTAAACATCACCAGAATTCCGAGAACAATGGAAGAGTTCCAAAGCATTTTTAAACTTCAGCAGAATTCCGAGAACAATGGAAGAGTTCAGTAGCATTTTTAAACGTCAGCGGAATTCCGAGAACAATGGAAATGTTCTGAAGGATTTTTAAACTTCAGCAGAATTCCTAGAACAATGGATGAGTTCCGAAGCATTTTTAAACTTCAGCAGAATTGCAAGAACAATGGAAGAGTTCCAAAGCACTTTTAAACTTCAGCAGAATTCCAAGAACAATGGAAGAGTTCCGAAGCATTTTTAAACTTCAGCAGAATTCCGAAAACAATGGAAGAGTTCCAAAGCATTTTTAAACTTCAGCAGAATTCTGAAAACAATGGAAGAATTCCAAAGCATTTTTAAACGTCAGTGGAATTCCAATAACAATGGAAGAGTTCCGAAGCATTTTTAAACTTCAGCAGAATTCCCAGAACAATGGAAGAGTTCCGAAGCATTTTTAAACTTCAGAGGAATTCCAAGAACAATAGAAGAGTTCTGAAGCATTTTTAAACTTCAGAGGAATTCCAAGAACAATAGAAGAGATCCGAAGCATTATTAAACTTTAGCAGAATTCCCAGAACAATTGAAGAGTTCCGAAGCATTTTTAAGCTTCAGCGGAATTCCGGGAACAATGGAAGAGTTCCGAAGCATTTTTAAACTTCAGCGGAATTCCTAGAACAATGGATGAGTTCCGAAGCATTTTTAAACTTCAGCGGAATTCTGAGAATAATGGAAATGTTCTGAAGTATTTTTAAACTTCAGCAGAATTCCGATAACAATGGAAGAGTTCTGAAGCATTTTTAAACATCACCAGAATTCCGAGAACAATGGAAGAGTTCCAAAGCATTTTTAAACTTCAGCAGAATTCCGAGAACAATGGAAGAGTTCAGAAGCATTTTTAAACGTCAGCGGAATTCCGAGAACAATGGAAATGTTCTGAAGGATTTTTAAACTTCAGCAGAATTCCTAGAACAATGGATGAGTTCCGAAGCATTTTTAAACTTCAGCAGAATTGCGAGAACAATGGAAGAGTTCCAAAGAACTTTTAAACTTCAGCAGAATTCCAAGAACAATGGAAGAGTTCCGAAGCATTTTTAAACTTCAGCAGAATTCCGAAAACAATGGAAGAGTTCCAAAGCATTTTTAAACGTCAGTGGAATTCCAATAACAATGGAAGAGTTCCGAAGCATTTTTAAACTTCAGTAGAATTCAGAGGACAATGGAAGAGTTCCGAAGCAATTTTAACTTCAGTAGAATTCAGAGGACAATGGAAGAGCTCCGAAGCATTTTTAAACTTCAGCAGAATTCCGGAAACAATGGAAGAGTTCTGAAGCATTTTTAAACTTCAGCAGAATTCCAATAACAATGGAAGAGTCCCGAAGCATTTTTAAACTTCAGCGGAATTCGGGGAACAATGGAAGAGTTCCGAAGCATTTTTAAACTTCAGCAGAATTGCGAGAACAATGGAAGAGTTCCGAAGCATGTTTAAATGTCATCGGAATTCCGAGAACAATGGAAGAGTTCCAAAGCATTTTTAAATTTCAGCAGCATTCCGAGAACACTGGAAGAGTTCAGAAGCATTTTTAAAGGTCAGCGGAATTCCGAGAACAATGGAAGAGTTCCGAATCATTTTTATACTTCAGCGGAATTCCGAGAACAATGGAAATGTTCCAAAGCATTTTTAAACTTCAGCGGAATTCCTATAACAATGGAAAAGTTCCAAAGTATTTTTAAACTTCAGTGGAATTCCGAAAACAATGGAAGAGTTCCGAAGCATTTTTAAACTTTAGCGGAATTCCGGGAACAATGGAAGAGTTTCGAAGCATTTTTAAACTTCAGCGGAATTGCGAGAACAATGGAAAAGTTCCGAAGCATTTTTAAACTAAAGCAGAATTCTGAGAACAATGGAAGAGTTCAGAAGCATTTTTAAACGTCAGCGGAATTCCGAGAACAATGGAAGAGTTCCGAAGCATTTTTAAACTTCAGTGGAATTCCGAGAACAATGGAAGAGTTCTGAAGGATTTTTAAACTTCAGCAGAGTTACTAGAACAATGGAAGAGTTCCGAAGCATTTTTAAACTTTAGCGGAATTCCGAGAACAATGGAAGAGTTCCGAAGCATTTTTAAACTTCAGCAGAATTCCGAGAACAATGGAAGAGTTCAGAAGCATTTTTAAACTTCAGTGGAATTCCGAGAACAATGGAAGAGTTCTGAAGGACTTTTAAACTTCACCAGAATTACCAGAACAATGGAAGAGTTCCGAAGCATTTTTAAACTTCAGCGGAATTCCAAGAACAATGGAAATGTACCGAAGTATTTTTAAACTTCAGCAGAATTCCGAGAACAATGGAAGAGTTCAGTAGCATTTTTAAACGTCAGCGGAATTCCGAGAACAATGGAAATGTTCTGAAGGATTTTTAAACTTCAGCAGAATTCCTAGAACAATGGATGAGTTCCGAAGCATTTTTAAACTTCAGCAGAATTGCAAGAACAATGGAAGAGTTCCAAAGCACTTTTAAACTTCAGCAGAATTCCAAGAACAATGGAAGAGTTCCGAAGCATTTTTAAACTTCAGCAGAATTCCGAAAACAATGGAAGAGTTCCAAAGCATTTTTAAACTTCAGCAGAATTCTGAAAACAATGGAAGAATTCCAAAGCATTTTTAAACGTCAGTGGAATTCCAATAACAATGGAAGAGTTCCGAAGCATTTTTAAACTTCAGCAGAATTCCCAGAACAATGGAAGAGTTCCGAAGCATTTTTAAACTTCAGAGGAATTCCAAGAACAATAGAAGAGTTCTGAAGCATTTTTAAACTTCAGAGGAATTCCAAGAACAATAGAAGAGATCCGAAGCATTATTAAACTTTAGCAGAATTCCCAGAACAATTGAAGAGTTCCGAAGCATTTTTAAGCTTCAGCGGAATTCCGGGAACAATGGAAGAGTTCCGAAGCATTTTTAAACTTCAGCGGAATTCCTAGAACAATGGATGAGTTCCGAAGCATTTTTAAACTTCAGCGGAATTCTGAGAATAATGGAAATGTTCTGAAGTATTTTTAAACTTCAGCAGAATTCCGATAACAATGGAAGAGTTCTGAAGCATTTTTAAACATCACCAGAATTCCGAGAACAATGGAAGAGTTCCAAAGCATTTTTAAACTTCAGCAGAATTCCGAGAACAATGGAAGAGTTCAGAAGCATTTTTAAACGTCAGCGGAATTCCGAGAACAATGGAAATATTCTGAAGGATTTTTAAACTTCAGCAGAATTCCTAGAACAATGGATGAGTTCCGAAGCATTTTTAAACGTCAGCGGAATTCCGAGAACAATGGAAATGTTCTGAAGGATTTTTAAACTTCAGCAGAATTCCTAGAACAATGGATGAGTTCCGAAGCATTTTTAAACTTCAGCAGAATTGCGAGAACAATGGAAGAGTTCCAAAGCACTTTTAAACTTCAGCAGAATTCCAAGAACAATGGAAGAGTTCCGAAGCATTTTTAAACTTCAGCAGAATTCCGAAAACAATGGAAGAGTTCCAAAGCATTTTTAAACTTCAGCAGAATTCTGAAAACAATGGAAGAATTCCAAAGCATTTTTAAACTTCAGCAGAATTCCCAGAACAATGGAAGAGTTCCGAAGCATTTTTAAACTTCAGAGGAATTCCAAGAACAATAGAAGAGTTCTGAAGCATTTTTAAACTTCAGAGGAATTCCAAGAACAATAGAAGAGATCCGAAGCATTATTAAACTTTAGCAGAATTCCCAGAACAATTGAAGAGTTCCGAAGCATTTTTAAGCTTCAGCGGAATTCCGGGAACAATGGAAGAGTTCCGAAGCATTTTTAAACTTCAGCGGAATTGCGAGAACAATGGAAGAGTTCCGAAGCAATTTTAAACTTCAGTAGAATTCAGAGGACAATGGAAGAGCTCCGAAGCATTTTTAAATTTCAGCAGAATTCCGGAAACAATGGAAGAGTTCCGAAGAATTTTTAAACTTCAGCAGAATTCCAATAACAATGGAAGAGTCCCGAAGCATTTTTAAACTTCAGCGGAATTCCGGGAAAAATGGAAGAGTTCCGAAGCATTTTTAAACTTCAGCAGAATTGCGAGAACAATGGAAGAGTTCCGAAGCATGTTTAAATGTCATCGGAATTCCGAGAACAATGGAAGAGTTCCAAAGCATTTTTAAATTTCAGCAGCATTCCGAGAACACTGGAAGAGTTCAGAAGCATTTTTAAACGTCAGCGGAATTCCGAGAACAATGGAAGAGTTCCGAATCATTTTTATACTTCAGCGGAATTCCGAGAACAATGGAAGAGTTCCGAAGCATTTTTAAACTTCAGTGGAATTTCGAGAACAATGGAAGAGTTCTGAAGGATTTTTAAACTTCAGCAGAATTCCTAGAACAATGGAAGAGTTCCGAAGCATTTTTAAACTTCAGCGGAATTCCGAGAACAATGGAAATGTTCCAAAGCATTTTTAAACTTCAGCGGAATTCCGATAACAATGGAAAAGTTCCAAAGTATTTTTAAACTTCAGTGGAATTCCGAAAACAATGGAAGAGTTCCGAAGCATTTTTAAACTTTAGCGGAATTCCGGGAACAATGGAAGAGTTTCGAAGCATTTTTAAACTTCAGCGGAATTGCGAGAACAATAAAAAAGTTCCGAAGCATTTTTAAACTTCAGCAGAATTCCGAGAACAATGGAAGAGTTCCGAAGCATTTTTAAACTTCAGTGGAATTCCGAGAACAATGGAAGAGTTCTGAAGGATTTTTAAACTTCAGCAGAATTACTAGAACAATGGAAGAGTTCCAAAGCATTTTTAAACTTCAGCAGAATTCCGAGAACAATGGAAGAGTGCAGAAGCATTTTTAAACGTCAGCGGAATTCCGAGAACAATGGAAATGTTCTGAAGGATTTTTAAACTTCAGCAGAATTCCTAGAACAATGGATGAGTTCCGAAGCATTTTTAAACTTCAGCGGAATTCCGAGAATAATGGAAATGTTCTGAAGTATTTTTAAACTTCAGCAGAATTCCGATAACAATGGAAGAGTTCTGAAGCATTTTTAAACATCACCAGAATTCCGAGAACAATGGAAGAGTTCCAAAGCATTTTTAAACTTCAGCAGAATTCCGAGAACAATGGAAGAGTTCAGTAGCATTTTTAAACGTCAGCGGAATTCCGAGAACAATGGAAATGTTCTGAAGGATTTTTAAACTTCAGCAGAATTCCTAGAACAATGGATGAGTTCCGAAGCATTTTTAAACTTCAGCAGAATTGCAAGAACAATGGAAGAGTTCCAAAGCACTTTTAAACTTCAGCAGAATTCCAAGAACAATGGAAGAGTTCCGAAGCATTTTTAAACTTCAGCAGAATTCCGAAAACAATGGAAGAGTTCCAAAGCATTTTTAAACTTCAGCAGAATTCTGAAAACAATGGAAGAATTCCAAAGCATTTTTAAACGTCAGTGGAATTCCAATAACAATGGAAGAGTTCCGAAGCATTTTTAAACTTCAGCAGAATTCCCAGAACAATGGAAGAGTTCCGAAGCATTTTTAAACTTCAGAGGAATTCCAAGAACAATAGAAGAGTTCTGAAGCATTTTTAAACTTCAGAGGAATTCCAAGAACAATAGAAGAGATCCGAAGCATTATTAAACTTTAGCAGAATTCCCAGAACAATTGAAGAGTTCCGAAGCATTTTTAAGCTTCAGCGGAATTCCGGGAACAATGGAAGAGTTCCGAAGCATTTTTAAACTTCAGCGGAATTCCTAGAACAATGGATGAGTTCCGAAGCATTTTTAAACTTCAGCGGAATTCTGAGAATAATGGAAATGTTCTGAAGTATTTTTAAACTTCAGCAGAATTCCGATAACAATGGAAGAGTTCTGAAGCATTTTTAAACATCACCAGAATTCCGAGAACAATGGAAGAGTTCCAAAGCATTTTTAAACTTCAGCAGAATTCCGAGAACAATGGAAGAGTTCAGAAGCATTTTTAAACGTCAGCGGAATTCCGAGAACAATGGAAATGTTCTGAAGGATTTTTAAACTTCAGCAGAATTCCTAGAACAATGGATGAGTTCCGAAGCATTTTTAAACTTCAGCAGAATTGCGAGAACAATGGAAGAGTTCCAAAGAACTTTTAAACTTCAGCAGAATTCCAAGAACAATGGAAGAGTTCCGAAGCATTTTTAAACTTCAGCAGAATTCCGAAAACAATGGAAGAGTTCCAAAGCATTTTTAAACGTCAGTGGAATTCCAATAACAATGGAAGAGTTCCGAAGCATTTTTAAACTTCAGTAGAATTCAGAGGACAATGGAAGAGTTCCGAAGCAATTTTAACTTCAGTAGAATTCAGAGGACAATGGAAGAGCTCCGAAGCATTTTTAAACTTCAGCAGAATTCCGGAAACAATGGAAGAGTTCTGAAGCATTTTTAAACTTCAGCAGAATTCCAATAACAATGGAAGAGTCCCGAAGCATTTTTAAACTTCAGCGGAATTCGGGGAACAATGGAAGAGTTCCGAAGCATTTTTAAACTTCAGCAGAATTGCGAGAACAATGGAAGAGTTCCGAAGCATGTTTAAATGTCATCGGAATTCCGAGAACAATGGAAGAGTTCCAAAGCATTTTTAAATTTCAGCAGCATTCCGAGAACACTGGAAGAGTTCAGAAGCATTTTTAAAGGTCAGCGGAATTCCGAGAACAATGGAAGAGTTCCGAATCATTTTTATACTTCAGCGGAATTCCGAGAACAATGGAAATGTTCCAAAGCATTTTTAAACTTCAGCGGAATTCCTATAACAATGGAAAAGTTCCAAAGTATTTTTAAACTTCAGTGGAATTCCGAAAACAATGGAAGAGTTCCGAAGCATTTTTAAACTTTAGCGGAATTCCGGGAACAATGGAAGAGTTTCGAAGCATTTTTAAACTTCAGCGGAATTGCGAGAACAATGGAAAAGTTCCGAAGCATTTTTAAACTAAAGCAGAATTCTGAGAACAATGGAAGAGTTCAGAAGCATTTTTAAACGTCAGCGGAATTCCGAGAACAATGGAAGAGTTCCGAAGCATTTTTAAACTTCAGTGGAATTCCGAGAACAATGGAAGAGTTCTGAAGGATTTTTAAACTTCAGCAGAGTTACTAGAACAATGGAAGAGTTCCGAAGCATTTTTAAACTTTAGCGGAATTCCGAGAACAATGGAAGAGTTCCGAAGCATTTTTAAACTTCAGCAGAATTCCGAGAACAATGGAAGAGTTCAGAAGCATTTTTAAACTTCAGTGGAATTCCGAGAACAATGGAAGAGTTCTGAAGGACTTTTAAACTTCACCAGAATTACCAGAACAATGGAAGAGTTCCGAAGCATTTTTAAACTTCAGCGGAATTCCAAGAACAATGGAAATGTACCGAAGTATTTTTAAACTTCAGCAGAATTCCGAGAACAATGGAAGAGTTCCTAAGCATTGTTAAACTTCAGCGCAATTCCGGGAACAATGGAAGAGTTCCGAAGCATTTTTAAACTTCAGCGGAATTCTGAGAACAATGGAAGAGTTTTGACGGATTATTAAACTTCAGCAGAATTCCTAGAACAATGGAAGAGTTCCGAAGCATTTTTGAACTTCAGCGGAATTCCGAGAACAATGGAAGAGTTCCGAACAATTGTTAAACTTCAGCGGAATTCCGAGAACAATCGAAGAGTTCTGAAGCATTTTTAAACTTCAGTGGAATTCTGAGAGCAATGGAAGAGTTCTGACGGATTTTTAAACTTCAGCAGAATTCTTAGAACAATGGAAAAGTTCCGAAGCATTTTTAAACTTCAGCAGAATTCTGAGAACAATGGAAGAGTTCAGAAGCATTTTTAAACATCAGCGGAATTCCGAGAACAATGGAAGAGTTCCGAAGCATTTTTAAACTTCAGTGGAATTCCGAGAACAATGGAAGAGTTCTGAAGGATTTTTAAACTTCAGCAGAATTACTAGAACAATGGAAGAGTTCCAAAGCATTTTTAAACTTCAGCAGAATTCCGAGAACAATGGAAGAGTGCAGAAGCATTTTTAAACGTCAGCGGAATTCCGAGAACAATGGAAATGTTCTGAAGGATTTTTAAACTTCAGCAGAATTCCTAGAACAATGGATGAGTTCCGAAGCATTTTTAAACTTCAGCGGAATTCCGAGAATAATGGAAATGTTCTGAAGTATTTTTAAACTTCAGCAGAATTCCGATAACAATGGAAGAGTTCTGAAGCATTTTTAAACATCACCAGAATTCCGAGAACAATGGAAGAGTTCCAAAGCATTTTTAAACTTCAGCAGAATTCCGAGAACAATGGAAGAGTTCAGAAGCATTTTTAAACGTCAGCGGAATTCCGAGAACAATGGAAATGTTCTGAAGGATTTTTAAACTTCAGCAGTATTCCTAGAACAATGGATGAGTTCCGAAGCATTTTTAAACTTCAGCAGAATTGCAAGAACAATGGAAGAGTTCCAAAGCACTTTTAAACTTCAGCAGAATTCCAAGAACAATGGAAGAGTTCCGAAGCATTTTTAAACTTCAGCAGAATTCCGAAAACAATGGAAGAGTTCCAAAGCATTTTTAAACTTCAGCAGAATTCTGAAAACAATGGAAGAATTCCAAAGCATTTTTAAACGTCAGTGGAATTCCAATAACAATGGAAGAGTTCCGAAGCATTTTTAAACTTCAGTAGAATTCAGAGGACAATGGAAGAGTTCCGAAGCAATTTTAACTTCAGTAGAATTCAGAGGACAATGGAAGAGCTCCGAAGCATTTTTAAACTTCAGCAGAATTCCGGAAACAATGGAAGAGTTCTGAAGCATTTTTAAACTTCAGCAGAATTCCAATAACAATGGAAGAGTCCCGAAGCATTTTTAAACTTCAGCGGAATTCGGGGAACAATGGAAGAGTTCCGAAGCATTTTTAAACTTCAGCAGAATTGCGAGAACAATGGAAGAGTTCCGAAGCATGTTTAAATGTCATCGGAATTCCGAGAACAATGGAAGAGTTCCAAAGCATTTTTAAATTTCAGCAGCATTCCGAGAACACTGGAAGAGTTCAGAAGCATTTTTAAACGTCAGCGGAATTCCGAGAACAATGGAAGAGTTCCGAATCATTTTTATACTTCAGCGGAATTCCGAGAACAATGGAAGAGTTCCGAAGCATTTTTAAACTTCAGTGGAATTTCGAGAACAATGGAAGAGTTCTGAAGGATTTTTAAACTTCAGCAGAATTCCTAGAACAATGGAAGAGTTCCGAAGCATTTTTAAACTTCAGCGGAATTCCGAGAACAATGGAAATGTTCCAAAGCATTTTTAAACTTCAGCGGAATTCCGATAACAATGGAAAAGTTCCAAAGTATTTTTAAACTTCAGTGGAATTCCGAAAACAATGGAAGAGTTCCGAAGCATTTTTAAACTTTAGCGGAATTCCGGGAACAATGGAAGAGTTTCGAAGCATTTTTAAACTTCAGCGGAATTGCGAGAACAATAAAAAAGTTCCGAAGCATTTTTAAACTTCAGCAGAATTCTGAGAACAATGGAAGAGTTCAGAAGCATTTTTAAACGTCAGCGGAATTCCGAGAACAATGGAAGAGTTCCGAAGCATTTTTAAACTTCAGTGGAATTCCGAGAACAATGGAAGAGTTCTGAAGGATTTTTAAACTTCAGCAGAATTACTAGAACAATGGAAGAGTTCCGAAGCATTTTTAAACTTTAGCGGAATTCCGAGAACAATGGAAGAGTTCCGAAGCATTTTTAAACTTCAGCAGAATTCCGAGAACAATGGAAGAGTTCCGAAGCATTTTTAAACTTCAGTGGAATTCCGAGAACAATGGAAGAGTTCTGAAGGATTTTTAAACTTCAGCAGAATTACTAGAACAATGGAAGAGTTCCAAAGCATTTTTAAACTTCAGCAGAATTCCGAGAACAATGGAAGAGTGCAGAAGCATTTTTAAACGTCAGCGGAATTCCGAGAACAATGGAAATGTTCTGAAGGATTTTTAAACTTCAGCAGAATTCCTAGAACAATGGATGAGTTCCGAAGCATTTTTAAACTTCAGCGGAATTCCGAGAATAATGGAAATGTTCTGAAGTATTTTTAAACTTCAGCAGAATTCCGATAACAATGGAAGAGTTCTGAAGCATTTTTAAACATCACCAGAATTCCGAGAACAATGGAAGAGTTCCAAAGCATTTTTAAACTTCAGCAGAATTCCGAGAACAATGGAAGAGTTCAGTAGCATTTTTAAACGTCAGCGGAATTCCGAGAACAATGGAAATGTTCTGAAGGATTTTTAAACTTCAGCAGAATTCCTAGAACAATGGATGAGTTCCGAAGCATTTTTAAACTTCAGCAGAATTGCAAGAACAATGGAAGAGTTCCAAAGCACTTTTAAACTTCAGCAGAATTCCAAGAACAATGGAAGAGTTCCGAAGCATTTTTAAACTTCAGCAGAATTCCGAAAACAATGGAAGAGTTCCAAAGCATTTTTAAACTTCAGCAGAATTCTGAAAACAATGGAAGAATTCCAAAGCATTTTTAAACGTCAGTGGAATTCCAATAACAATGGAAGAGTTCCGAAGCATTTTTAAACTTCAGCAGAATTCCCAGAACAATGGAAGAGTTCCGAAGCATTTTTAAACTTCAGAGGAATTCCAAGAACAATAGAATAGTTCTGAAGCATTTTTAAACTTCAGAGGAATTCCAAGAACAATAGAAGAGATCCGAAGCATTATTAAACTTTAGCAGAATTCCCAGAACAATTGAAGAGTTCCGAAGCATTTTTAAGCTTCAGCGGAATTCCGGGAACAATGGAAGAGTTCCGAAGCATTTTTAAACTTCAGCGGAATTCCTAGAACAATGGATGAGTTCCGAAGCATTTTTAAACTTCAGCGGAATTCTGAGAATAATGGAAATGTTCTGAAGTATTTTTAAACTTCAGCAGAATTCCGATAAGAATGGAAGAGTTCTGAAGCATTTTTAAACATCACCAGAATTCCGAGAACAATGGAAGAGTTCCAAAGCATTTTTAAACTTCAGCAGAATTCCGAGAACAATGGAAGAGTTCAGAAGCATTTTTAAACGTCAGCGGAATTCCGAGAACAATGGAAATGTTCTGAAGGATTTTTAAACTTCAGCAGAATTCCTAGAACAATGGATGAGTTCCGAAGCATTTTTAAACTTCAGCAGAATTGCAAGAACAATGGAAGAGTTCCAAAGCACTTTTAAACTTCAGCAGAATTCCAAGAACAATGGAAGAGTTCCGAAGCATTTTTAAACTTCAGCAGAATTCCGAAAACAATGGAAGAGTTCCAAAGCATTTTTAAACTTCAGCAGAATTCTGAAAACAATGGAAGAATTCCAAAGCATTTTTAAACGTCAGTGGAATTCCAATAACAATGGAAGAGTTCCGAAGCATTTTTAAACTTCAGCAGAATTCCCAGAACAATGGAAGAGTTCCGAAGCATTTTTAAACTTCAGAGGAATTCCAAGAACAATAGAAGAGTTCTGAAGCATTTTTAAACTTCAGAGGAATTCCAAGAACAATAGAAGAGATCCGAAGCATTATTAAACTTTAGCAGAATTCCCAGAACAATTGAAGAGTTCCGAAGCATTTTTAAGCTTCAGCGGAATTCCGGGAACAATGGAAGAGTTCCGAAGCATTTTTAAACTTCAGCGGAATTCCTAGAACAATGGATGAGTTCCGAAGCATTTTTAAACTTCAGCGGAATTCTGAGAATAATGGAAATGTTCTGAAGTATTTTTAAACTTCAGCAGAATTCCGATAACAATGGAAGAGTTCTGAAGCATTTTTAAACATCACCAGAATTCCGAGAACAATGGAAGAGTTCCAAAGCATTTTTAAACTTCAGCAGAATTCCGAGAACAATGGAAGAGTTCAGAAGCATTTTTAAACGTCAGCGGAATTCCGAGAACAATGGAAATGTTCTGAAGGATTTTTAAACTTCAGCAGAATTCCTAGAACAATGGATGAGTTCCGAAGCATTTTTAAACTTCAGCAGAATTGCGAGAACAATGGAAGAGTTCCAAAGAACTTTTAAACTTCAGCAGAATTCCAAGAACAATGGAAGAGTTCCGAAGCATTTTTAAACTTCAGCAGAATTCCGAAAACAATGGAAGAGTTCCAAAGCATTTTTAAACTTCAGCAGAATTCTGAAAACAATGGAAGAATTCCAAAGCATTTTTAAACGTCAGTGGAATTCCAATAACAATGGAAGAGTTCCGAAGCATTTTTAAACTTCAGTAGAATTCAGAGGACAATGGAAGAGTTCCGAAGCAATTTTAACTTCAGTAGAATTCAGAGGACAATGGAAGAGCTCCGAAGCATTTTTAAACTTCAGCAGAATTCCGGAAACAATGGAAGAGTTCTGAAGCATTTTTAAACTTCAGCAGAATTCCAATAACAATGGAAGAGTCCCGAAGCATTTTTAAACTTCAGCGGAATTCGGGGAACAATGGAAGAGTTCCGAAGCATTTTTAAACTTCAGCAGAATTGCGAGAACAATGGAAGAGTTCCGAAGCATGTTTAAATGTCATCGGAATTCCGAGAACAATGGAAGAGTTCCAAAGCATTTTTAAATTTCAGCAGCATTCCGAGAACACTGGAAGAGTTCAGAAGCATTTTTAAAGGTCAGCGGAATTCCGAGAACAATGGAAGAGTTCCGAATCATTTTTATACTTCAGCGGAATTCCGAGAACAATGGAAGAGTTCCGAAGCATTTTTAAACTTCAGTGGAATTTCGAGAACAATGGAAGAGTTCTGAAGGATTTTTAAACTTCAGCAGAATTCCTAGAACAATGGAAGAGTTCCGAAGCATTTTTAAACTTCAGCGGAATTCCGAGAACAATGGAAATGTTCCAAAGCTTTTTTAAACTTCAGCGGAATTCCTATAACAATGGAAAAGTTCCAAAGTATTTTTAAACTTCAGTGGAATTCCGAAAACAATGGAAGAGTTCCGAAGCATTTTTAAACTTTAGCGGAATTCCGGGAACAATGGAAGAGTTTCGAAGCATTTTTAAACTTCAGCGGAATTGCGAGAACAATGGAAAAGTTCCGAAGCATTTTTAAACTAAAGCAGAATTCTGAGAACAATGGAAGAGTTCAGAAGCATTTTTAAACGTCAGCGGAATTCCGAGAACAATGGAAGAGTTCCGAAGCATTTTTAAACTTCAGTGGAATTCCGAGAACAATGGAAGAGTTCTGAAGGATTTTTAAACTTCAGCAGAGTTACTAGAACAATGGAAGAGTTCCGAAGCATTTTTAAACTTTAGCGGAATTCCGAGAACAATGGAAGAGTTCCGAAGCATTTTTAAACTTCAGCAGAATTCCGAGAACAATGGAAGAGTTCAGAAGCATTTTTAAACTTCAGTGGAATTCCGAGAACAATGGAAGAGTTCTGAAGGACTTTTAAACTTCACCAGAATTACCAGAACAATGGAAGAGTTCCGAAGCATTTTTAAACTTCAGCGGAATTCCAAGAACAATGGAAATGTACCGAAGTATTTTTAAACTTCAGCAGAATTCCGAGAACAATGGAAGAGTTCCTAAGCATTGTTAAACTTCAGCGCAATTCCGGGAACAATGGAAGAGTTCCGAAGCATTTTTAAACTTCAGCGGAATTCTGAGAACAATGGAAGAGTTTTGACGGATTATTAAACTTCAGCAGAATTCCTAGAACAATGGAAGAGTTCCGAAGCATTTTTGAACTTCAGCGGAATTCCGAGAACAATGGAAGAGTTCCGAAGAATTGTTAAACTTCAGCGGAATTCCGAGAACAATCGAAGAGTTCTGAAGCATTTTTAAACTTCAGTGGAATTCTGAGAGCAATGGAAGAGTTCTGACGGATTTTTAAACTTCAGCAGAATTCTTAGAACAATGGAAAAGTTCCGAAGCATTTTTAAACTTCAGCAGAATTCTGAGAACAATGGAAGAGTTCAGAAGCATTTTTAAACATCAGCGGAATTCCGAGAACAATGGAAGAGTTCCGAAGCATTTTTAAACTTCAGTGGAATTCCGAGAACAATGGAAGAGTTCTGAAGGATTTTTAAACTTCAGCAGAATTACTAGAACAATGGAAGAGTTCCAAAGCATTTTTAAACTTCAGCAGAATTCCGAGAACAATGGAAGAGTGCAGAAGCATTTTTAAACGTCAGCGGAATTCCGAGAACAATGGAAATGTTCTGAAGGATTTTTAAACTTCAGCAGAATTCCTAGAACAATGGATGAGTTCCGAAGCATTTTTAAACTTCAGCGGAATTCCGAGAATAATGGAAATGTTCTGAAGTATTTTTAAACTTCAGCAGAATTCCGATAACAATGGAAGAGTTCTGAAGCATTTTTAAACATCACCAGAATTCCGAGAACAATGGAAGAGTTCCAAAGCATTTTTAAACTTCAGCAGAATTCCGAGAACAATGGAAGAGTTCAGAAGCATTTTTAAACGTCAGCGGAATTCCGAGAACAATGGAAATGTTCTGAAGGATTTTTAAACTTCAGCAGAATTCCTAGAACAATGGATGAGTTCCGAAGCATTTTTAAACTTCAGCAGAATTGCAAGAACAATGGAAGAGTTCCAAAGCACTTTTAAACTTCAGCAGAATTCCAAGAACAATGGAAGAGTTCCGAAGCATTTTTAAACTTCAGCAGAATTCCGAAAACAATGGAAGAGTTCCAAAGCATTTTTAAACTTCAGCAGAATTCTGAAAACAATGGAAGAATTCCAAAGCATTTTTAAACGTCAGTGGAATTCCAATAACAATGGAAGAGTTCCGAAGCATTTTTAAACTTCAGTAGAATTCAGAGGACAATGGAAGAGTTCCGAAGCAATTTTAACTTCAGTAGAATTCAGAGGACAATGGAAGAGCTCCGAAGCATTTTTAAACTTCAGCAGAATTCCGGAAACAATGGAAGAGTTCTGAAGCATTTTTAAACTTCAGCAGAATTCCAATAACAATGGAAGAGTCCCGAAGCATTTTTAAACTTCAGCGGAATTCGGGGAACAATGGAAGAGTTCCGAAGCATTTTTAAACTTCAGCAGAATTGCGAGAACAATGGAAGAGTTCCGAAGCATGTTTAAATGTCATCGGAATTCCGAGAACAATGGAAGAGTTCCAAAGCATTTTTAAATTTCAGCAGCATTCCGAGAACACTGGAAGAGTTCAGAAGCATTTTTAAATGTCAGCGGAATTCCGAGAACAATGGAAGAGTTCCGAATCATTTTTATACTTCAGCGGAATTCCGAGAACAATGGAAGAGTTCAGAAGCATTTTTAAACTTCAGTGGAATTTCGAGAACAATGGAAGAGTTCTGAAGGATTTTTAAACTTCAGCAGAATTCCTAGAACAATGGAAGAGTTCCGAAGCATTTTTAAACTTCAGCGGAATTCCGAGAACAATGGAAATGTTCCAAAGCATTTTTAAACTTCAGCGGAATTCCTATAACAATGGAAAAGTTCCAAAGTATTTTTAAACTTCAGTGGAATTCCGAAAACAATGGAAGAGTTCCGAAGCATTTTTAAACTTTAGCGGAATTCCGGGAACAATGGAAGAGTTTCGAAGCATTTTTAAACTTCAGCGGAATTGCGAGAACAATGGAAAAGTTCCGAAGCATTTTTAAACTAAAGCAGAATTCTGAGAACAATGGAAGAGTTCAGAAGCATTTTTAAACGTCAGCGGAATTCCGAGAACAATGGAAGAGTTCCGAAGCATTTTTAAACTTCAGTGGAATTCCGAGAACAATGGAAGAGTTCTGAAGGATTTTTAAACTTCAGCAGAGTTACTAGAACAATGGAAGAGTTCCGAAGCATTTTTAAACTTTAGCGGAATTCCGAGAACAATGGAAGAGTTCCGAAGCATTTTTAAACTTCAGCAGAATTCCGAGAACAATGGAAGAGTTCAGAAGCATTTTTAAACTTCAGTGGAATTCCGAGAACAATGGAAGAGTTCTGAAGGATTTTTAAACTTCACCAGAATTACCAGAACAATGGAAGAGTTCCGAAGCATTTTTAAACTTCAGCGGAATTCCAAGAACAATGGAAATGTACCGAAGTATTTTTAAACTTCAGCAGAATTCCGAGAACAATGGAAGAGTTCCTAAGCATTGTTAAACTTCAGCGCAATTCCGGGAACAATGGAAGAGTTCCGAAGCATTTTTAAACTTCAGCGGAATTCTGAGAACAATGGAAGAGTTTTGACGGATTATTAAACTTCAGCAGAATTCCTAGAACAATGGAAGAGTTCCGAAGCATTTTTGAACTTCAGCGGAATTCCGAGAACAATGGAAGAGTTCCGAAGAATTGTTAAACTTCAGCGGAATTCCGAGAACAATCGAAGAGTTCTGAAGCATTTTTAAACTTCAGTGGAATTCTGAGAGCAATGGAAGAGTTCTGACGGATTTTTAAACTTCAGCAGAATTCTTAGAACAATGGAAAAGTTCCGAAGCATTTTTAAACTTCAGCAGAATTCTGAGAACAATGGAAGAGTTCCGAAGCATTTTTAAACTTCAGCAGAATTCCGAGAACAATATAAGAGTTCTGAAGGATTTTTAAACTTCAGTGCAATTCTGAGAGCAATGGAAGAGTTCTGACGGATTTTTAAACTTCAGCAGAATTCTTAGAACAATGGAAGAGTTCCGAAGCATTTTTGAACTTCAGCGGAATTACGAGAACAATGGAAATGTTCCAAAGCATTTTTAAATTTCAGCGGAATTCCGATAACAATGGAAGAGTTCCAAAAGTATTTTTAAACTTCAGAGGAATTCCGAGAACAATGGAAGAGTTCTGAAGTATTTTTAAACATCACCAGAATTCCGAGAACAATGGAAGAGTTCCAAAGCATTTTTAAACTTCAGCAGAATTCCGAGAACAATGGAAGAGTTCAGAAGCATTTTTAAACTTCAGCGGAATTCCGAGAACAATGGAAATGTTCTGAAGCATTTTTAAACTTCAGCGGAATTCCAAGAACAATGGAAGAGTTCCGAAGCATTTTTAAACTTCAGAGGAATTCCGAGAACAATGGAAGAGTTCCAAAGTATTTTTAAACTTTAGCGGAATTCCGAGAACAATGGAAGAGTTCCGAAGCATTTTTAAACTTCAGCAGAATTACTAGAACAATGGAATAGTTCCGAAGCATTTTTAAACTTCAGTGGAATTCCAAGAAAAATGGAAATGTTCCGAAGCATTTTTAAACTTCAGCGGAATTCCAAGAACAATGGAAATGTACCGAAGTATTTTTAAACTTCAGCAGAATTCCGAGAACAATGGAAGAGTTCCTAAGCATTGTTAAACTTCAGCGGAATTCCGGGAACAATGGAAGAGTTCCGAAGCATTTTTAAACTTCAGCGGAATTCTGAGAACAATGGAAGAGTTTTGACGGATTATTAAACTTCAGCAGAATTCCTAGAACAATGGAAGAGTTCCGAAGCATTTTTGAACTTCAGCGGAATTCCGAGAACAATGGAAGAGTTCCGAAGAATTGTTAAACTTCAGCGGAATTCCGAGAACAATCGAAGAGTTCTGAAGCATTTTTAAACTTCAGTGCAATTCTGAGAGCAATGGAAGAGTTCTGACGGATTTTTAAACTTCAGCAGAATTCTTAGAACAATGGAAGAGTTCCGAAGCATTTTTGAACTTCAGCGGAATTACGAGAACAATGGAAATGTTCCAAAGCATTTTTAAACTTCAGCGGAATTCCAAGAACAATGGAAGAGTTCTGAAGTATTTTTAAACATCACCAGAATTCCGAGAACAATGGAAGAGTTCCAAAGCATTTTTAAACTTCAGCAGAATTCCGAGAACAATGGAAGAGTTCAGAAGCATTTTTAAACTTCAGCGGAATTCCGAGAACAATGGAAATGTTCTGAAGCATTTTTAAACTTCAGCGGAATTCCAAGAACAATGGAAGAGTTCCGAAGCATTTTTAAACTTCAGAGGAATTCCGAGAACAATGGAAGAGTTCCAAAGTATTTTTAAACTTTAGCGGAATTCCGAGAACAATGGAAGAGTTCCGAAGCATTTTTAAACTTCAGCAGAATTACTAGAACAATGGAATAGTTCCGAAGCATTTTTAAACTTCAGTGGAATTCCGAGAACAATGGAAGAGTTCTGAAGGATTTTTAAACTTCAGCAGAGTTACTAGAACAATGGAAGAGTTCCGAAGCATTTTTAAACTTTAGCGGAATTCCGAGAACAATGGAAGAGTTCCGAAGCATTTTTAAACTTCAGCAGAATTCCGAGAACAATGGAAGAGTTCAGAAGCATTTTTAAACTTCAGTGGAATTCCGAGAACAATGGAAGAGTTCTGAAGGATTTTTAAACTTCACCAGAATTACCAGAACAATGGAAGAGTTCCGAAGCATTTTTAAACTTCAGCGGAATTCCAAGAACAATGGAAATGTACCGAAGTATTTTTAAACTTCAGCAGAATTCCGAGAACAATGGAAGAGTTCCTAAGCATTGTTAAACTTCAGCGCAATTCCGGGAACAATGGAAGAGTTCCGAAGCATTTTTAAACTTCAGCGGAATTCTGAGAACAATGGAAGAGTTTTGACGGATTATTAAACTTCAGCAGAATTCCTAGAACAATGGAAGAGTTCCGAAGCATTTTTGAACTTCAGCGGAATTCCGAGAACAATGGAAGAGTTCCGAAGAATTGTTAAACTTCAGCGGAATTCCGAGAACAATCGAAGAGTTCTGAAGCATTTTTAAACTTCAGTGGAATTCTGAGAGCAATGGAAGAGTTCTGACGGATTTTTAAACTTCAGCAGAATTCTTAGAACAATGGAAAAGTTCCGAAGCATTTTTAAACTTCAGCAGAATTCTGAGAACAATGGAAGAGTTCCGAAGCATTTTTAAACTTCAGCAGAATTCCGAGAACAATATAAGAGTTCTGAAGGATTTTTAAACTTCAGTGCAATTCTGAGAGCAATGGAAGAGTTCTGACGGATTTTTAAACTTCAGCAGAATTCTTAGAACAATGGAAGAGTTCCGAAGCATTTTTGAACTTCAGCGGAATTACGAGAACAATGGAAATGTTCCAAAGCATTTTTAAATTTCAGCGGAATTCCGATAACAATGGAAGAGTTCCAAAAGTATTTTTAAACTTCAGAGGAATTCCGAGAACAATGGAAGAGTTCTGAAGTATTTTTAAACATCACCAGAATTCCGAGAACAATGGAAGAGTTCCAAAGCATTTTTAAACTTCAGCAGAATTCCGAGAACAATGGAAGAGTTCAGAAGCATTTTTAAACTTCAGCGGAATTCCGAGAACAATGGAAATGTTCTGAAGCATTTTTAAACTTCAGCGGAATTCCAAGAACAATGGAAGAGTTCCGAAGCATTTTTAAACTTCAGAGGAATTCCGAGAACAATGGAAGAGTTCCAAAGTATTTTTAAACTTTAGCGGAATTCCGAGAACAATGGAAGAGTTCCGAAGCATTTTTAAACTTCAGCAGAATTACTAGAACAATGGAATAGTTCCGAAGCATTTTTAAACTTCAGTGGAATTCCAAGAAAAATGGAAATGTTCCGAAGCATTTTTAAACTTCAGCGGAATTCCAAGAACAATGGAAATGTACCGAAGTATTTTTAAACTTCAGCAGAATTCCGAGAACAATGGAAGAGTTCCTAAGCATTGTTAAACTTCAGCGGAATTCCGGGAACAATGGAAGAGTTCCGAAGCATTTTTAAACTTCAGCGGAATTCTGAGAACAATGGAAGAGTTTTGACGGATTATTAAACTTCAGCAGAATTCCTAGAACAATGGAAGAGTTCCGAAGCATTTTTGAACTTCAGCGGAATTCCGAGAACAATGGAAGAGTTCCGAAGAATTGTTAAACTTCAGCGGAATTCCGAGAACAATCGAAGAGTTCTGAAGCATTTTTAAACTTCAGTGCAATTCTGAGAGCAATGGAAGAGTTCTGACGGATTTTTAAACTTCAGCAGAATTCTTAGAACAATGGAAGAGTTCCGAAGCATTTTTGAACTTCAGCGGAATTACGAGAACAATGGAAATGTTCCAAAGCATTTTTAAACTTCAGCGGAATTCCAAGAACAATGGAAGAGTTCTGAAGTATTTTTAAACATCACCAGAATTCCGAGAACAATGGAAGAGTTCCAAAGCATTTTTAAACTTCAGCAGAATTCCGAGAACAATGGAAGAGTTCAGAAGCATTTTTAAACTTCAGCGGAATTCCGAGAACAATGGAAATGTTCTGAAGCATTTTTAAACTTCAGCGGAATTCCAAGAACAATGGAAGAGTTCCGAAGCATTTTTAAACTTCAGAGGAATTCCGAGAACAATGGAAGAGTTCCAAAGTATTTTTAAACTTTAGCGGAATTCCGAGAACAATGGAAGAGTTCCGAAGCATTTTTAAACTTCAGCAGAATTACTAGAACAATGGAATAGTTCCGAAGCATTTTTAAACTTCAGTGGAATTCCAAGAAAAATGGAAATGTTCCGAAGCATTTTTAAACTTCAGCGGAATTCCGAGAACAATGGAAGAGTTCCGAAGTATTTTTAAAGTTTAGCGGAATTCCGAGAACAATGGAAGAGTTCCGAAGCATTTTTAAACTTCAGCGGAACTCTGGGAGCAATGGAAGAGTTCTGAAGCATTTTTAAATTTCATCGGAATTGCGAGAACAATGGAAGAGTTCCGAAGCATTTTTAAACTTCAGCGGAATTTTCGATAACAATGGAAGAGATCCGAAGCATTATTAAACTTTAGCAGAATTCCCAGAACAATGGAAGAGTTCCAAAGCATTTTTAAATGTCAGCGGAATTCCGATAACAATAGAAGAGTTCCGAAGCATTTTTAAGCTTCAGTGGAATTCCAGGAACAATGGAAGAGTACCGAAGCATTTTTAAACTTCAGCGGAATTGCGAGAACAATGTAAGAGTTCCGAAGCAATTTTAAACTTCAGTAGAATTCCGAGGACAATGGAAGAGCTCCGAAGAATTTTTAAACTTTAGCAGAATTCCGGAAACAATGGAAGAGTTCCGAAGCATTTTTAAACTTCAGCAGAATTCCAATAACAATGGAAGAGTCCCGAATCATTTTTAAACTTCAGCGGAATTCCGGGAACAATGGAAGAGTTCTGAAGCATTTTTAAACTTCAGCAGAATTGCGAGAACAATGGAAGAGTTCTGAAGCATTTCTACCCTTCAGAGGAATTCCGAGAACAATGGAAATGTTCTGAAGGATTTTTAAACTTCAGCAGAATTCCTAGAACAATGGATGAGTTCCGAAGCATTTTTAAACTTCAGCGGAATTCCGAGAACAATGGAAATGTTCTGAAGCATTTTTAAACTTCAGCAGAATTCCAATAACAATGGAAGAGTTCCAAAGTATTTTTAAACTTCAGTGGAATTCCAAGAACAATGGAAGAGTTCTGAAGCATTTTTAAACTTCAGCGGAATTCCGGGAACAATGGAAGAGTTCCGAAGCATTTTTAAACTTCAGCAGAATTGCGAGAACAATCGAAGAGTTCCAAAGCACTTTTAAACTTCAGCAGAATTCCAAGAACAATGGAAGAGTTCCGAAGCATTTTTAAACTTCAGCAGAATTCCGAAAACAATGGAAGAGTTCCGAAGCATTTTTAAACTTCAGCAGAATTGCGAGAACAATGGAAGAGTTCTGAAGCATTTCTACCCTTCAGCGGAATTCCGAGAACAATGGAAATGTTCTGAAGCATTTTTAAACTTCAGCAGAATTCCGATAACAATGGAAGAGTTCCAAAGTATTTTTAAACTTCAGCGGAATTCCAAGAACAATGGAAGAGTTCCGAAGCATTTTTAAACTTCAGCGGAATTCCGGGAACAATGGAAGAGTTCCGAAGCATTTTTAAACTTCAGCAGAATTGCGAGAACAATGGAAGAGTTCCAAAGCACTTTTAAACTTCAGCAGAATTCCAAGAACAATGGAAGAGTTCCGAAGCATTTTTAAACTTCAGCAGAATTCCGAAAACAATGGAAGAGTTCCAAAGCATTTTTAAACGTCAGTGGAATTCCAATAACAATGGAAGAGTTCCGAAGCATTTTTAAACTTCAGCAGAATTCCCAGAACAATGGAAGTGTTCTGAAGCATTTTTAAACTTCAGAGGAATTCCAAGAACAATAGAAGAGTTCTGAAGCATTTTTAAACTTCAGCGGAATTTTCGATAACGATGGAAGAGTTCCGAAGCATTATTAAACTTTAGCAGAATTCCAAGAACAAGGGAAGAGTTCCGAAGCATGTTTAAATGTCATCGGAATTCCGAGAACAATGGAAGAGTTCCAAAGCATTTTTAAACTTCAGCAGCCTTCCGAGAACAATGGAAGAGGTCAGAAGCATTTTTAAACGTCAGCGGAATTCCGAGAACAATGGAAGAGTTCCGAATCATTTTTAAACTTCAGCAGAATTCCGAGAACAATGGAAGAGTTCCGAAGCATTTTTAAACTTCAGCAGAATTACTAGAACAATGGAATAGTTCCGAAGCATTTTTAAACTTCAGTGGAATTCCAAGAAAAATGGAAATGTTCCGAAGCATTTTTAAACTTCAGCGGAATTCCAAGAACAATGGAAATGTACCGAAGTATTTTTAAACTTCAGCAGAATTCCGAGAACAATGGAAGAGTTCCTAAGCATTGTTAAACTTCAGCGGAATTCCGGGAACAATGGAAGAGTTCCGAAGCATTTTTAAACTTCAGCGGAATTCTGAGAACAATGGAAGAGTTTTGACGGATTATTAAACTTCAGCAGAATTCCTAGAACAATGGAAGAGTTCCGAAGCATTTTTGAACTTCAGCGGAATTCCGAGAACAATGGAAGAGTTCCGAAGAATTGTTAAACTTCAGCGGAATTCCGAGAACAATCGAAGAGTTCTGAAGCATTTTTAAACTTCAGTGCAATTCTGAGAGCAATGGAAGAGTTCTGACGGATTTTTAAACTTCAGCAGAATTCTTAGAACAATGGAAGAGTTCCGAAGCATTTTTGAACTTCAGCGGAATTACGAGAACAATGGAAATGTTCCAAAGCATTTTTAAATTTCAGCGGAATTCCGATAACAATGGAAGAGTTCCAAAAGTATTTTTAAACTTCAGAGGAATTCCGAGAACAATGGAAGAGTTCCAAAGTATTTTTAAACTTTAGCGGAATTCCGAGAACAATGGAAGAGTTCCGAAGCATTTTTAAACTTCAGCAGAATTACTAGAACAATGGAATAGTTCCGAAGCATTTTTAAACTTCAGTGGAATTCCAAGAAAAATGGAAATGTTCCGAAGCATTTTTAAACTTCAGCGGAATTCCGAGAACAATGGAAGAGTTCCGAAGTATTTTTAAAGTTTAGCGGAATTCCGAGAACAATGGAAGAGTTCCGAAGCATTTTTAAACTTCAGCGGAACTCTGGGAGCAATGGAAGAGTTCTGAAGCATTTTTAAATTTCATCGGAATTGCGAGAACAATGGAAGAGTTCCGAAGCATTTTTAAACTTCAGCGGAATTTTCGATAACAATGGAAGAGATCCGAAGCATTATTAAACTTTAGCAGAATTCCCAGAACAATGGAAGAGTTCCAAAGCATTTTTAAATGTCAGCGGAATTCCGATAACAATAGAAGAGTTCCGAAGCATTTTTAAGCTTCAGTGGAATTCCAGGAACAATGGAAGAGTACCGAAGCATTTTTAAACTTCAGCGGAATTGCGAGAACAATGTAAGAGTTCCGAAGCAATTTTAAACTTCAGTAGAATTCCGAGGACAATGGAAGAGCTCCGAAGAATTTTTAAACTTTAGCAGAATTCCGGAAACAATGGAAGAGTTCCGAAGCATTTTTAAACTTCAGCAGAATTCCAATAACAATGGAAGAGTCCCGAATCATTTTTAAACTTCAGCGGAATTCCGGGAACAATGGAAGAGTTCTGAAGCATTTTTAAACTTCAGCAGAATTGCGAGAACAATGGAAGAGTTCTGAAGCATTTCTACCCTTCAAAGGAATTCCGAGAACAATGGAAATGTTCTGAAGGATTTTTAAACTTCAGCAGAATTCCTAGAACAATGGATGAGTTCCGAAGCATTTTTAAACTTCAGCGGAATTCCGAGAACAATGGAAATGTTCTGAAGCATTTTTAAACTTCAGCAGAATTCCAATAACAATGGAAGAGTTCCAAAGTATTTTTAAACTTCAGTGGAATTCCAAGAACAATGGAAGAGTTCTGAAGCATTTTTAAACTTCAGCGGAATTCCGGGAACAATGGAAGAGTTCCGAAGCATTTTTAAACTTCAGCAGAATTGCGAGAACAATCGAAGAGTTCCAAAGCACTTTTAAACTTCAGCAGAATTCCAAGAACAATGGAAGAGTTCCGAAGCATTTTTAAACTTCAGCAGAATTCCGAAAACAATGGAAGAGTTCCGAAGCATTTTTAAACTTCAGCAGAATTGCGAGAACAATGGAAGAGTTCTGAAGCATTTCTACCCTTCAGCGGAATTCCGAGAACAATGGAAATGTTCTGAAGCATTTTTAAACTTCAGCAGAATTCCGATAACAATGGAAGAGTTCAAAAGTATTTTTAAACTTCAGCGGAATTCCAAGAACAATGGAAGAGTTCCGAAGCATTTTTAAACTTCAGCGGAATTCCGGGAACAATGGAAGAGTTCCGAAGCATTTTTAAACTTCAGCAGAATTGCGAGAACAATGGAAGAGTTCCAAAGCACTTTTAAACTTCAGCAGAATTCCAAGAACAATGGAAGAGTTCCGAAGCATTTTTAAACTTCAGCAGAATTCCGAAAACAATGGAAGAGTTCCAAAGCATTTTTAAACGTCAGTGGAATTCCAATAACAATGGAAGAGTTCCGAAGCATTTTTAAACTTCAGCAGAATTCCCAGAACAATGGAAGAGTTCTGAAGCATTTTTAAACTTCAGAGGAATTCCAAGAACAATAGAAGAGTTCTGAAGCATTTTTAAACTTCAGCGGAATTTTCGATAACGATGGAAGAGTTCCGAAGCATTATTAAACTTTAGCAGAATTCCAAGAACAAGGGAAGAGTTCCGAAGCATGTTTAAATGTCATCGGAATTCCGAGAACAATGGAAGAGTTCCAAAGCATTTTTAAACTTCAGCAGCCTTCCGAGAACAATGGAAGAGGTCAGAAGCATTTTTAAACGTCAGCGGAATTCCGAGAACAATGGAAGAGTTCCGAATCATTTTTAAACTTCAGCAGAATTCCGAGAACAATGGAAGAGTTCCGAAGCATTTTTAAACTTCAGCAGAATTACTAGAACAATGGAATAGTTCCGAAGCATTTTTAAACTTCAGTGGAATTCCAAGAAAAATGGAAATGTTCCGAAGCATTTTTAAACTTCAGCGGAATTCCAAGAACAATGGAAATGTACCGAAGTATTTTTAAACTTCAGCAGAATTCCGAGAACAATGGAAGAGTTCCTAAGCATTGTTAAACTTCAGCGGAATTCCGGGAACAATGGAAGAGTTCCGAAGCATTTTTAAACTTCAGCGGAATTCTGAGAACAATGGAAGAGTTTTGACGGATTATTAAACTTCAGCAGAATTCCTAGAACAATGGAAGAGTTCCGAAGCATTTTTGAACTTCAGCGGAATTCCGAGAACAATGGAAGAGTTCCGAAGAATTGTTAAACTTCAGCGGAATTCCGAGAACAATCGAAGAGTTCTGAAGCATTTTTAAACTTCAGTGCAATTCTGAGAGCAATGGAAGAGTTCTGACGGATTTTTAAACTTCAGCAGAATTCTTAGAACAATGGAAGAGTTCCGAAGCATTTTTGAACTTCAGCGGAATTACGAGAACAATGGAAATGTTCCAAAGCATTTTTAAATTTCAGCGGAATTCCGATAACAATGGAAGAGTTCCAAAAGTATTTTTAAACTTCAGAGGAATTCCGAGAACAATGGAAGAGTTCTGAAGTATTTTTAAACATCACCAGAATTCCGAGAACAATGGAAGAGTTCCAAAGCATTTTTAAACTTCAGCAGAATTCCGAGAACAATGGAAGAGTTCAGAAGCATTTTTAAACTTCAGCGGAATTCCGAGAACAATGGAAATGTTCTGAAGCATTTTTAAACTTCAGCGGAATTCCAAGAACAATGGAAGAGTTCCGAAGCATTTTTAAACTTCAGAGGAATTCCGAGAACAATGGAAGAGTTCCAAAGTATTTTTAAACTTTAGCGGAATTCCGAGAACAATGGAAGAGTTCCGAAGCATTTTTAAACTTCAGCAGAATTACTAGAACAATGGAATAGTTCCGAAGCATTTTTAAACTTCAGTGGAATTCCAAGAAAAATGGAAATGTTCCGAAGCATTTTTAAACTTCAGCGGAATTCCGAGAACAATGGAAGAGTTCCGAAGTATTTTTAAAGTTTAGCGGAATTCCGAGAACAATGGAAGAGTTCCGAAGCATTTTTAAACTTCAGCGGAACTCTGGGAGCAATGGAAGAGTTCTGAAGCATTTTTAAATTTCATCGGAATTGCGAGAACAATGAAGAGTTCCGAAGCATTTTTAAACTTCAGCGGAATTTTCGATAACAATGGAAGAGATCCGAAGCATTATTAAACTTTAGCAGAATTCCCAGAACAATGGAAGAGTTCCAAAGCATTTTTAAATGTCAGCGGAATTCCGATAACAATAGAAGAGTTCCGAAGCATTTTTAAGCTTCAGTGGAATTCCAGGAACAATGGAAGAGTACCGAAGCATTTTTAAACTTCAGCGGAATTGCGAGAACAATGTAAGAGTTCCGAAGCAATTTTAAACTTCAGTAGAATTCCGAGGACAATGGAAGAGCTCCGAAGAATTTTTAAACTTTAGCAGAATTCCGGAAACAATGGAAGAGTTCCGAAGCATTTTTAAACTTCAGCAGAATTCCAATAACAATGGAAGAGTCCCGAATCATTTTTAAACTTCAGCGGAATTCCGGGAACAATGGAAGAGTTCTGAAGCATTTTTAAACTTCAGCAGAATTGCGAGAACAATGGAAGAGTTCTGAAGCATTTCTACCCTTCAGAGGAATTCCGAGAACAATGGAAATGTTCTGAAGGATTTTTAAACTTCAGCAGAATTCCTAGAACAATGGATGAGTTCCGAAGCATTTTTAAACTTCAGCGGAATTCCGAGAACAATGGAAATGTTCTGAAGCATTTTTAAACTTCAGCAGAATTCCAATAACAATGGAAGAGTTCCAAAGTATTTTTAAACTTCAGTGGAATTCCAAGAACAATGGAAGAGTTCTGAAGCATTTTTAAACTTCAGCGGAATTCCGGGAACAATGGAAGAGTTCCGAAGCATTTTTAAACTTCAGCAGAATTGCGAGAACAATCGAAGAGTTCCAAAGCACTTTTAAACTTCAGCAGAATTCCAAGAACAATGGAAGAGTTCCGAAGCATTTTTAAACTTCAGCAGAATTCCGAAAACAATGGAAGAGTTCCGAAGCATTTTTAAACTTCAGCAGAATTGCGAGAACAATGGAAGAGTTCTGAAGCATTTCTACCCTTCAGCGGAATTCCGAGAACAATGGAAATGTTCTGAAGCATTTTTAAACTTCAGCAGAATTCCGATAACAATGGAAGAGTTCCAAAGTATTTTTAAACTTCAGCGGAATTCCAAGAACAATGGAAGAGTTCCGAAGCATTTTTAAACTTCAGCGGAATTCCGGGAACAATGGAAGAGTTCCGAAGCATTTTTAAACTTCAGCAGAATTGCGAGAACAATGGAAGAGTTCCAAAGCACTTTTAAACTTCAGCAGAATTCCAAGAACAATGGAAGAGTTCCGAAGCATTTTTAAACTTCAGCAGAATTCCGAAAACAATGGAAGAGTTCCAAAGCATTTTTAAACGTCGGTGGAATTCCAATAACAATGGAAGAGTTCCGAAGCATTTTTAAACTTCAGCAGAATTCCCAGAACAATGGAAGAGTTCTGAAGCATTTTTAAACTTCAGAGGAATTCCAAGAACAATAGAAGAGTTCTGAAGCATTTTTAAACTTCAGCGGAATTTTCGATAACGATGGAAGAGTTCCGAAGCATTATTAAACTTTAGCAGAATTCCAAGAACAAGGGAAGAGTTCCGAAGCATGTTTAAATGTCATCGGAATTCCGAGAACAATGGAAGAGTTCCAAAGCATTTTTAAACTTCAGCAGCCTTCCGAGAACAATGGAAGAGGTCAGAAGCATTTTTAAACGTCAGCGGAATTCCGAGAACAATGGAAGAGTTCCGAATCATTTTTAAACTTCAGCAGAATTCCGAGAACAATGGAAGAGTTCCGAAGCATTTTTAAACTTCAGTGGAATACCGAGAACAATGGAAGTGTTCTGAAGGATATTTAAACTTCAGCAGAATTCCTAGAACAATGGAAGCGTTGCGAAGCATTTTTAAACTTCAGCGGAATTCCGAGAACAATGGAAATGTTCCAAAGCATTTTTAAACTTCAGCCGAAATCCGATAACAATGGAAAAGTTCCAAAGTATTTTTAAACTTCAGTGGAATTCCAAAAACAATGGAAGAGTTCCGAAGCATTTTTAAACTTCAGCGGAATTCTGAAAACAATGGAAGAGTTCTGACGGATTTTTAAACTTCAGCAGAATTCCTAGAACAATGGAAGAGTTCCAAAGCATTTTTGAACTTCAGCGGAATTCCGAGAACAATGGAAGAGTTCCGAAGCATTGTTAAACTTCAGCAGAATTCTGAGAACAATCGAAGAGTTCCGAAGCATTTTTAAACTTCAGTGGAATTCTGAGAACAATGGAAGAGTTCTGATGGATTTTTAAACTTCAGCAGAATTCCTAGAACAATGGAAGAGTTCCGAAGCATTTTTGAACTTCAGCGGAATTACGAGAACAATGGAAATGTTCCGAAGCATTTTTAAACTTCAGCGGAATTCCGATAACAATGGAAGAGTTCCAAAAGTATTTTTAAACTTCAGCGGAATTCCGAGAACAATGGAAGAGTTCTGAAGCATTTTTAAACATCACCAGAATTCCGAGAACAATGGAAGAGTTCCAAAGCATTTTTAAACTTCAGCAGAATTCCGAGAACAATGGAAGAGTTCAGAAGCATTTTTAAACGTCAGCGGTATTCCGAGAACAATGGAAATGTTCTGAAGGATTTTTAAACTTCAGCAGAATTCCTAGAACAATGGATGAGTTCCGAAGCATTTTTAACCTTCAGCGGAATTCCGAGAACAATGGAAATGTTCTGAAGCATTTTTAAACTTCAGCAGAATTCCGATAACAATGGAAGAGTTCCAAAGTATTTTTAAACTTCAGCGGAATTCCAAGAACAATGGAAGAGATCCGAAGCATTTTTAAACTTCAGCGGAATTCCGGGAACAATGGAAGAGTTCCAAAGCATTTTTAAACTTCAGAGGAATTGCGAGCACAATGGAAGAGTTCTGAAGGATTTTTAAACTTCAGCAGAATTACTAGAACAATGGAATAGTTCCGAAGCATTTTTAAACTTCAGTGGAATTCCAAGAACAATGGAAATGTTCCGAAGCATTTTTACACTTCAACGGAATTCCGAGAACAATGGAAGAGTTCCGAAGTATTTTTAAACTTTAGCGGAATTCCGAGAACAATGGAAGAGTTCTGAAGCAATTTTAAACTTCAGCAGAATTCCAATAACAATGGAAGAGTTCTGAAGGATTTTTAAACTTCAGCAGAATTCCTAGAACAATGGAAGCGTTCTGAAGCATTTTTAAACTTCAGCGGAATTCCGAGAACAATTGAAATGTTCCAAAGCATTTTTAAACTTCAGCGAAATTGCGAGAACAATGGAAGAGTTCCGAAGCATTTTTGAACTTCAGCGGAATTTTCGATAACAATGGAAGAGATCCGAAGCATTATTAAACTTTAGCAGAATTCCCAGAACAATGGGAGAGTTCCGAAGCATTTTTAAATGTCAGCGGAATTCCGATAACAATTGAAGCGTTCCGAAGCATTTTTAAGCTTCAGTGGAATTCCGGGTACAATGGAAGAGTTCCGAAGCATTTTTAAACTTCAGTGGAATTTCGAGAACAATGTAAGAGTTCCGAAGCAATTTTAAACTTCAGTAGAATTCCGAGGACAATGGAAGAGCTCCGAAGCATTTTTAAACTTCAGCAGAATTCCGGAAACAATGGAAGAGTTCCGAAGCATTTTTAAACTTCAGCAGAATTCCAGTAACAATGTAAGAGTCTCGAAGCATTTTTAAACTTCAGCAGAATTCCGGGAACAATGGAAGAGTTCCGAAGCATTTTTAAACTTCAGCAGAATTGGGAGAACAATGGAAGAGTTCTGTAGCATTTCTATCCTTCAGCGGAATTCCGAGAACAATGGAAATGTTCCGAAGCATTGTTAAACTTCAGCGGAATTGCGGGAACAATGGAAGAGTTCTGAAGCATTTTTAAACTTCATCGGAATTGCGAGAACAATGGAAGAGTTCCGAAACATTTTTAAACTTCATCAGAATTTTCGATAACAATGGAAGAGATCCGAAGCATTATTAAACTTTAGCAGAATTCCCAGAACAATGGAAGAGTTCCGAAGCATTTTTAAATGTCAGCGGAATTCCGATAACAATTGAAGAGTTCCGAAGTATTTTTAAGCTTCAGCGGAATTCCAGGAACAATGGAAGAGTTCCGAAGCATTTTTAAACTTCAGCAGAATTGCGAGAACAATGGAAGAGTTCCAAAGCACTTTTAAACTTCAGCAGAATTCCAAGAACAATGGAAGAGTTCCGAAGCATTTTTAAACTTCAGCAGAATTCCGAAAACAATGGAAGAGTTCCAAAGCATTTTTAAACGTCAGTGGAATTCCAATAACAATGGAATAGTTCCGAAACATTTTTAAACTTCAGTGGAATTCCAAGAACAATGGAAATGTTCCGAAGCATTTTTGCACTTCAACAGAATTCCGAGAACAATGGAAGTGTTCCGAAGTATTTTTAAACTTTAGCGGAATTCCGAGAACAATGGAAGAGTTCTGAAGCAATTTTAAACTTCAGTAGAATTCCGAGGACAATGGAAGAGCTCCGAAGCATTTTTAAACTTCAGCAGAATTCCAGAAACAATGGAAGAGTCCCGAAGCATTTTTAAACTTCAGCAGAATTCCTAGAAAAATGGATGAGTTCCGAAGCATTTCTAAACTTCAGTGGAATTCCGAGAACAATGGAAATGTTCTGAAGCATTTTTAAACTTCAGCAGAATTCCGATAACAATGGAAGAGTTCCAAAGTATTTTTAAACTTCAGCGGAATTCCAAGAACAATGCAAGAGTGCCGAAGCATTTTTAAACTTCAGCGGAATTCCGGGAACAATGGAAGAGTTCCGATGCATTTTTAAACTTCAGCAGAATTGCGAGAACAATGGAAGAGTTCCAAAGCACTTTTAAACTTCAGCAGAATTCCAAGAACAATGGAAGAGTTCCGAAGTATTTTTAAACTTCAGCAGAATTCCGAAAACAATGGAAGAGTTCCAAAGCATTTTTAAACGTCAGTGGAATTCCAATAACAATGGAAGAGTTCCGAAGCATTTTTAAACTTCAGCAGAATTCCCAGAACAATGGAAGAGTTCCGAAGCATTTTTAAACTTCAGAGGAATTCCAAGAACAATAGAAGAGTTCTGAAGCATTTTTAAACTTCAGCGGAATTTTCGATAACGATGGAAGAGTTCCGAAGCATTATTAAACTTTAGCAGAATTCCAAGAACAATGGAAGAGTTCCGAAGCATGTTTAAATGTCATCGGAATTCCGAGAACAATGGAAGAGTTCCAAAGCATTTTTAAACTTCAGCAGCATTCCGAGAACAATGGAAGATTTCAGAACCATTTTTAAACGTCAGCGGAATTCCGAGAACAATGGAAGAGTTCCGAATCATTTTTAAACTTCAGCGGAATTCCGAGAACAATGGAAGAGTTCCGAAGCATTTTTAAACTTCAGTGGAATTCCGAGAACAATGGAAGAGTTCTGAAGGATTTTTAAACTTCAGCAGAATTCCTAGAACAATGTTAGCGTTCCGAAGCATTTTTAAACTTCAGTGGAATTCCGAGAACAATGGAAGAGTTCTGAAGGATTTTTAAACTTCAGCAGAATTACTAGAACAATGGAAGAGTTCCGAAGCATTTTTAAACTTTAGCGGAATTCCGAGAACAATGGAAGAGTTCCGAAGCATTTTTAAACTTCAGCAGAATTCCGAGAACAATGGAAGAGTTCAGAAGCATTTTTAAACTTCAGTGGAATTCCGAGAACAATGGAAGAGTTCTGAAGGATTTTTAAACTTCACCAGAATTACTAGAACAATGGAAGAGTTCCAAAGCATTTTTAAACTTCAGCGGAATTCCAAGAACAATGGAAATGTTCCGAAGTATTTTTAAACTTCAGCAGAATTCCGAGAACAATGGAAGAGTTCCTAAGCATTGTTAAACTTCAGCGGAATTCCGGGAACAATGGAAGAGTTCCGAAGCATTTTTAAACTTCAGCGGAATTCTGAGAACAATGGAAGAGTTTTGACGGATTATTAAACTTCAGCAGAATTCCTAGAACAATGGAAGAGTTCCGAAGCATTTTTGAACTTCAGCGGAATTCCGAGAACAATGGAAGAGTTCCGAAGAATTGTTAAACTTCAGCGGAATTCCGAGAACAATCGAAGAGTTCTGAAGCATTTTTAAACTTCAGTGGAATTCTGAGAGCAATGGAAGAGTTCTGACGGATTTTTAAACTTCAGCAGAATTCTTAGAACAATGGAAGAGTTCCGAAGCATTTTTGAACTTCAGCGGAATTACGAGAACAATGGAAATGTTCCAAAGCATTTTTAAATTTCAGCGGAATTCCAATAACAATGGAAGAGTTCCAAAAGTATTTTTAAACTTCAGAGGAATTCCGAGAACAATGGAAGAGTTCTGAAGTATTTTTAAACATCACCAGAATTCCGAGAACAATGGAAGAGTTCCAAAGCATTTTTAAACTTCAGCAGAATTCCGAGAACAATGGAAGAGTTCAGAAGCATTTTTAAACTTCAGCGGAATTCTGAGAACAATGGAAATGTTCTGAAGCATTTTTAAACTTCAGCGGAATTCCAAGAACAATGGAAGAGTTCCGAAGCATTTTTAAACTTCAGAGGAATTCCGAGAACAATGGAAGAGTTCCAAAGTATTTTTAAACTTTAGCGGAATTCCGAGAACAATGGAAGAGTTCCGAAGCATTTTTAAACTTCAGCAGAATTACTAGAACAATGGAATAGTTCCGAAGCATTTTTAAACTTCAGTGGAATTCCAAGAAAAATGGAAATGTTCCGAAGCATTTTTAAACTTCAGCGGAATTCCGAGAACAATGGAAGAGTTCCGAAGTATTTTTAAAGTTTAGCGGAATTCCGAGAACAATGGAAGAGTTCCGAAGCATTTTTAAACTTCAGCGGAACTCTGGGAGCAATGGAAGAGTTCTGAAGCATTTTTAAATTTCATCGGAATTGCGAGAACAATGGAAGAGTTCCGAAGCATTTTTAAACTTCAGCGGAATTTTCGATAACAATGGAAGAGATCCGAAGCATTATTAAACTTTAGCAGAATTCCCAGAACAATGGAAGAGTTCCAAAGCATTTTTAAATGTCAGCGGAATTCCGATAACAATAGAAGAGTTCCGAAGCATTTTTAAGCTTCAGTGGAATTCCAGGAACAATGGAAGAGTACCGAAGCATTTTTAAACTTCAGCAGAATTACTAGAACAATGGAATAGTTCCGAAGCATTTTTAAACTTCAGTGGAATTCCAAGAAAAATGGAAATGTTCCGAAGCATTTTTAAACTTCAGCGGAATTCCGAGAACAATGGAAGAGTTCCGAAGTATTTTTAAAGTTTAGCGGAATTCCGAGAACAATGGAAGAGTTCCGAAGCATTTTTAAACTTCAGCGGAACTCTGGGAGCAATGGAAGAGTTCTGAAGCATTTTTAAATTTCATCGGAATTGCGAGAACAATGGAAGAGTTCCGAAGCATTTTTAAACTTCAGCGGAATTTTCGATAACAATGGAAGAGATCCGAAGCATTATTAAACTTTAGCAGAATTCCCAGAACAATGGAAGAGTTCCAAAGCATTTTTAAATGTCAGCGGAATTCCGATAACAATAGAAGAGTTCCGAAGCATTTTTAAGCTTCAGTGGAATTCCAGGAACAATGGAAGAGTACCGAAGCATTTTTAAACTTCAGCGGAATTGCGAGAACAATGTAAGAGTTCCGAAGCAATTTTAAACTTCAGTAGAATTCCGAGGACAATGGAAGAGCTCCGAAGCATTTTTAAACTTTAGCAGAATTCCGGAAACAATGGAAGAGTTCCGTAGCATTTTTAAACTTCAGCAGAATTCCAATAACAATGGAAGAGTCCCGAATCATTTTTAAACTTCAGCGGAATTCCGGGAACAATGGAAGAGTTCCGAAGCATTTTAAACTTCAGCAGAATTGCGAGAACAATGGAAGTGTTCTGAAGCATTTCTACCCTTCAGCGGAATTCCGAGAACAATGGAAATGTTCTGAAGGATTTTTAAACTTCAGCAGAATTCCTAGAACAATGGATGAGTTCCGAATCATTTTTAAACTTCAGCGGAATTCCGAGAACAATGGAAATGTTCTGAAGCATTTTTAAACTTCAGCAGAATTCCGATAACAATGGAAGAGTTCCAAAGTATTTTTAAACTTCAGCGGAATTCCAAGAACAATGGAAGAGTTCTGAAGCATTTTTAAACTTCAGCGGAATTCCGGGAACAATGGAAGAGTTCCGAAGCATTTTTAAACTTCAGCAGAATTGCGAGAACAATGGAAGAGTTCCAAAGCACTTTTAAACTACAGCAGAATTCCAAGAACAATGGAAGAGTTCCGAAGCATTTTTAAACTTCAGCAGCATTCCGAGAACAATGGAAGATTTCAGAACCATTTTTAAACGTCAGCGGAATTCCGAGAACAATGGAAGAGTTCCGAAGTATTTTTAAAGTTTAGCGGAATTCCGAGAACAATGGAAGAGTTCCGAAGCATTTTTAAACTTCAGCGGAACTCTGGGAGCAATGGAAGAGTTCTGAAGCATTTTTAAATTTCATCGGAATTGCGAGAACAATGGAAGAGTTCCGAAGCATTTTTAAACTTCAGCGGAATTTTCGATAACAATGGAAGAGATCCGAAGCATTATTAAACTTTAGCAGAATTCCCAGAACAATGGAAGAGTTCCAAAGCATTTTTAAATGTCAGCGGAATTCCGATAACAATAGAAGAGTTCCGAAGCATTTTTAAGCTTCAGTGGAATTCCAGGAACAATGGAAGAGTACCGAAGCATTTTTAAACTTCAGCGGAATTGCAAGAACAATGTAAGAGTTCCGAAGCAATTTTAAACTTCAGTAGAATTCCGAGGACAATGGAAGAGCTCCGAAGCATTTTTAAACTTTAGCAGAATTCCGGAAACAATGGAAGAGTTCCGTAGCATTTTTAAACTTCAGCAGAATTCCAATAACAATGGAAGAGTCCCGAATCATTTTTAAACTTCAGCGGAATTCCGGGAACAATGGAAGAGTTCCGAAGCATTTTTAAACTTCAGCAGAATTGCGAGAACAATGGAAGTGTTCTGAAGCATTTCTACCCTTCAGCGGAATTCCGAGAACAATGGAAATGTTCTGAAGGATTTTTAAACTTCAGCAGAATTCCTAGAACAATGGATGAGTTCCGAATCATTTTTAAACTTCAGCGGAATTCCGAGAACAATGGAAATGTTCTGAAGCATTTTTAAACTTCAGCAGAATTCCGATAACAATGGAAGAGTTCCAAAGTATTTTTAAACTTCAGCGGAATTCCAAGAACAATGGAAGAGTTCTGAAGCATTTTTAAACTTCAGCGGAATTCCGGGAACAATGGAAGAGTTCCGAAGCATTTTTAAACTTCAGCAGAATTGCGAGAACAATGGAAGAGTTCCAAAGCACTTTTAAACTTCAGCAGAATTCCAAGAACAATGGAAGAGTTCCGAAGCATTTTTAAACTTCAGCAGCATTCCGAGAACAATGGAAGATTTCAGAACCATTTTTAAACGTCAGCGGAATTCCGAGAACAATGGAAGAGTTCCGAATCATTTTTAAACTTCAGCGGAATTCCGAGAACAATGGAAGAGTTCCGAAGCATTTTTAAACTTCAGTGGAATTCCGAGAACAATGGAAGAGTTCTGAAGGATTTTTAAACTTCAGCAGAATTCCTAGAACAATGTTAGCGTTCCGAAGCATTTTTAAACTTCAGCGGAATTCCGAGAACAATGGAAATGTTCCAAAGCATTTTTAAACTTCAGCGGAATTCCGATAACAATGGAAAAGTTCCAAAGTATTTTTAAACTTCAGTGGAATTCCGAAAACAATGGAAGAGTTTCGAAGCATTTTTAAACTTCAGCGGAATTGCGAGAACAATGGAAAAGTTCCGAAGTATTTTTAAACTTCAGCAGAATTCCGAGAACAATGGTAGAGTTCCGAAGCATTGTTAAACTTCAGCGGAATTCTGAGAACAATGGAAGAGTTCTGACGGATTTTTAAACTTCAGCAGAATTCCGAGAACAATGGAAGAGTTCAGAAGCATTTTTAAACTTCAGCGGAATTCCGAGAACAATGGAAATGTTCTGAAGCATTTTTAAACTTCAGCGGAATTCCAAGAACAATGGAAGAGTTCCGAAGCATTTTTAAACTTCAGAGGAATTCCGAGAACAATGGAAGAGTTCCAAAGTATTTTTAAACTTTAGCGGAATTCCGAGAACAATGGAAGAGTTCCGAAGCATTTTTAAACTTCAGCAGAATTACTAGAACAATGGAATAGTTCCGAAGCATTTTTAAACTTCAGTGGAATTCCAAGAAAAATGGAAATGTTCCGAAGCATTTTTAAACTTCAGCGGAATTCCGAGAACAATGGAAGAGTTCCGAAGTATTTTTAAAGTTTAGCGGAATTCCGAGAACAATGGAAGAGTTCCGAAGCATTTTTAAACTTCAGCGGAACTCTGGGAGCAATGGAAGAGTTCTGAAGCATTTTTAAATTTCATCGGAATTGCGAGAACAATGGAAGAGTTCCGAAGCATTTTTAAACTTCAGCGGAATTTTCGATAACAATGGAAGAGATCCGAAGCATTATTAAACTTTAGCAGAATTCCCAGAACAATGGAAGAGTTCCAAAGCATTTTTAAATGTCAGCGGAATTCCGATAACAATAGAAGAGTTCCGAAGCATTTTTAAGCTTCAGTGGAATTCCAGGAACAATGGAAGAGTACCGAAGCATTTTTAAACTTCAGCGGAATTGCGAGAACAATGTAAGAGTTCCGAAGCAATTTTAAACTTCAGTAGAATTCCGAGGACAATGGAAGAGCTCCGAAGAATTTTTAAACTTTAGCAGAATTCCGGAAACAATGGAAGAGTTCCGAAGCATTTTTAAACTTCAGCAGAATTCCAATAACAATGGAAGAGTCCCGAATCATTTTTAAACTTCAGCGGAATTCCGGGAACAATGGAAGAGTTCTGAAGCATTTTTAAACTTCAGCAGAATTGCGAGAACAATGGAAGAGTTCTGAAGCATTTCTACCCTTCAGAGGAATTCCGAGAACAATGGAAATGTTCTGAAGGATTTTTAAACTTCAGCAGAATTCCTAGAACAATGGATGAGTTCCGAAGCATTTTTAAACTTCAGCGGAATTCCGAGAACAATGGAAATGTTCTGAAGCATTTTTAAACTTCAGCAGAATTCCAATAACAATGGAAGAGTTCCAAAGTATTTTTAAACTTCAGTGGAATTCCAAGAACAATGGAAGAGTTCTGCAGCATTTTTAAACTTCAGCGGAATTCCGGGAACAATGGAAGAGTTCCGAAGCATTTTTAAACTTCAGCAGAATTGCGAGAACAATCGAAGAGTTCCAAAGCACTTTTAAACTTCAGCAGAATTCCAAGAACAATGGAAGAGTTCCGAAGCATTTTTAAACTTCAGCAGAATTCCGAAAACAATGGAAGAGTTCCGAAGCATTTTTAAACTTCAGCAGAATTGCGAGAACAATGGAAGAGTTCTGAAGCATTTCTACCCTTCAGCGGAATTCCGAGAACAATGGAAATGTTCTGAAGCATTTTTAAACTTCAGCAGAATTCCGATAACAATGGAAGAGTTCCAAAGTATTTTTAAACTTCAGCGGAATTCCAAGAACAATGGAAGAGTTCCGAAGCATTTTTAAACTTCAGCGGAATTCCGGGAACAATGGAAGAGTTCCGAAGCATTTTTAAACTTCAGCAGAATTGCGAGAACAATGGAAGAGTTCCAAAGCACTTTTAAACTTCAGCAGAATTCCAAGAACAATGGAAGAGTTCCGAAGCATTTTTAAACTTCAGCAGAATTCCGAAAACAATGGAAGAGTTCCAAAGCATTTTTAAACGTCGGTGGAATTCCAATAACAATGGAAGAGTTCCGAAGCATTTTTAAACTTCAGCAGAATTCCCAGAACAATGGAAGAGTTCTGAAGCATTTTTAAACTTCAGAGGAATTCCAAGAACAATAGAAGAGTTCTGAAGCATTTTTAAACTTCAGCGGAATTTTCGATAACGATGGAAGAGTTCCGAAGCATTATTAAACTTTAGCAGAATTCCAAGAACAAGGGAAGAGTTCCGAAGCATGTTTAAATGTCATCGGAATTCCGAGAACAATGGAAGAGTTCCAAAGCATTTTTAAACTTCAGCAGCCTTCCGAGAACAATGGAAGAGGTCAGAAGCATTTTTAAACGTCAGCGGAATTCCGAGAACAATGGAAGAGTTCCGAATCATTTTTAAACTTCAGCAGAATTCCGAGAACAATGGAAGAGTTCCGAAGCATTTTTAAACTTCAGTGGAATACCGAGAACAATGGAAGTGTTCTGAAGGATATTTAAACTTCAGCAGAATTCCTAGAACAATGGAAGCGTTGCGAAGCATTTTTAAACTTCAGCGGAATTCCGAGAACAATGGAAATGTTCCAAAGCATTTTTAAACTTCAGCCGAAATCCGATAACAATGGAAAAGTTCCAAAGTATTTTTAAACTTCAGTGGAATTCCAAAAACAATGGAAGAGTTCCGAAGCATTTTTAAACTTCAGCGGAATTCTGGGAACAATGGATGAGTTTCGAAGCATTTTTAAACTTCAGCGGAATTGCGAGAACAATGGAAAAGTTCCGAAGTATTTTTAAACTTCAGCAGAATTCCGAGAACAATGGAAGAGTTCCGAAGCATTGTTAAACTTCAGCGGAATTCCGGGAACAATGGAAGAGTTCCGAAGCATTTTTAAACTTCAGCGGAATTCTGAAAACAATGGAAGAGTTCTGACGGATTTTTAAACTTCAGCAGAATTCCTAGAACAATGGAACAGTTCCAAAGCATTTTTGAACTTCAGCGGAATTCCGAGAACAATGGAAGAGTTCCGAAGCATTGTTAAACTTCAGCAGAATTCTGAGAACAATCGAAGAGTTCCGAAGCATTTTTAAACTTCAGTGGAATTCTGAGAACAATGGAAGAGTTCTGATGGATTTTTAAACTTCAGCAGAATTCCTAGAACAATGGAAGAGTTCCGAAGCATTTTTGAACTTCAGCGGAATTACGAGAACAATGGAAATGTTCCGAAGCATTTTTAAACTTCAGCGGAATTCCGATAACAATGGAAGAGTTCCAAAAGTATTTTTAAACTTCAGCGGAATTCCGAGAACAATGGAAGAGTTCTGAAGCATTTTTAAACATCACCAGAATTCCGAGAACAATGGAAGAGTTCCAAAGCATTTTTAAACTTCAGCAGAATTCCGAGAACAATGGAAGAGTTCAGAAGCATTTTTAAACGTCAGCGGTATTCCGAGAACAATGGAAATGTTCTGAAGGATTTTTAAACTTCAGCAGAATTCCTAGAACAATGGATGAGTTCCGAAGCATTTTTAACCTTCAGCGGAATTCCGAGAACAATGGAAATGTTCTGAAGCATTTTTAAACTTCAGCAGAATTCCGATAACAATGGAAGAGTTCCAAAGTATTTTTAAACTTCAGCGGAATTCCAAGAACAATGGAAGAGATCCGAAGCATTTTTAAACTTCAGCGGAATTCCGGGAACAATGGAAGAGTTCCAAAGCATTTTTAAACTTCAGAGGAATTGCGAGCACAATGGAAGAGTTCTGAAGGATTTTTAAACTTCAGCAGAATTACTAGAACAATGGAATAGTTCCGAAGCATTTTTAAACTTCAGTGGAATTCCAAGAACAATGGAAATGTTCCGAAGCATTTTTACACTTCAACGGAATTCCGAGAACAATGGAAGAGTTCCGAAGTATTTTTAAACTTTAGCGGAATTCCGAGAACAATGGAAGAGTTCTGAAGCAATTTTAAACTTCAGCAGAATTCCAATAACAATGGAAGAGTTCTGAAGGATTTTTAAACTTCAGCAGAATTCCTAGAACAATGGAAGCGTTCTGAAGCATTTTTAAACTTCAGCGGAATTCCGAGAACAATTGAAATGTTCCAAAGCATTTTTAAACTTCAGCGAAATTGCGAGAACAATGGAAGAGTTCCGAAGCATTTTTGAACTTCAGCGGAATTTTCGATAACAATGGAAGAGATCCGAAGCATTATTAAACTTTAGCAGAATTCCCAGAACAATGGGAGAGTTCCGAAGCATTTTTAAATGTCAGCGGAATTCCGATAACAATTGAAGCGTTCCGAAGCATTTTTAAGCTTCAGTGGAATTCCGGGTACAATGGAAGAGTTCCGAAGCATTTTTAAACTTCAGTGGAATTTCGAGAACAATGTAAGAGTTCCGAAGCAATTTTAAACTTCAGTAGAATTCCGAGGACAATGGAAGAGCTCCGAAGCATTTTTAAACTTCAGCAGAATTCCGGAAACAATGGAAGAGTTCCGAAGCATTTTTAAACTTCAGCAGAATTCCAGTAACAATGTAAGAGTCTCGAAGCATTTTTAAACTTCAGCAGAATTCCGGGAACAATGGAAGAGTTCCGAAGCATTTTTATACTTCAGCAGAATTGGGAGAACAATGGAAGAGTTCTGTAGCATTTCTATCCTTCAGCGGAATTCCGAGAACAATGGAAATGTTCCGAAGCATTGTTAAACTTCAGCGGAATTGCGGGAACAATGGAAGAGTTCTGAAGCATTTTTAAACTTCATCGGAATTGCGAGAACAATGGAAGAGTTCCGAAACATTTTTAAACTTCATCAGAATTTTCGATAACAATGGAAGAGATCCGAAGCATTATTAAACTTTAGCAGAATTCCCAGAACAATGGAAGAGTTCCGAAGCATTTTTAAATGTCAGCGGAATTCCGATAACAATTGAAGAGTTCCGAAGTATTTTTAAGCTTCAGCGGAATTCCGGGAACAATGGAAGAGTTCCGAAGCATTTTTAAACTTCAGCAGAATTGCGAGAACAATGGAAGAGTTCCAAAGCACTTTTAAACTTCAGCAGAATTCCAAGAACAATGGAAGAGTTCCGAAGCATTTTTAAACTTCAGCAGAATTCCGAAAACAATGGAAGAGTTCCAAAGCATTTTTAAACGTCAGTGGAATTCCAATAACAATGGAATAGTTCCGAAACATTTTTAAACTTCAGTGGAATTCCAAGAACAATGGAAATGTTCCGAAGCATTTTTGCACTTCAACAGAATTCCGAGAACAATGGAAGTGTTCCGAAGTATTTTTAAACTTTAGCGGAATTCCGAGAACAATGGAAGAGTTCTGAAGCAATTTTAAACTTCAGTAGAATTCCGAGGACAATGGAAGAGCTCCGAAGCATTTTTAAACTTCAGCAGAATTCCAGAAACAATGGAAGAGTTCCGAAGCATTTTTAAACTTCAGCAGAATTCCAATAACAATGGAAGAGTCCCGAAGCATTTTTAAACTTCAGCAGAATTCCTAGAAAAATGGATGAGTTCCGAAGCATTTCTAAACTTCAGTGGAATTCCGAGAACAATGGAAATGTTCTGAAGCATTTTTAAACTTCAGCAGAATTCCGATAACAATGGAAGAGTTCCAAAGTATTTTTAAACTTCAGCGGAATTCCAAGAACAATGCAAGAGTGCCGAAGCATTTTTAAACTTCAGCGGAATTCCGGGAACAATGGAAGAGTTCCGATGCATTTTTAAACTTCAGCAGAATTGCGAGAACAATGGAAGAGTTCCAAAGCACTTTTAAACTTCAGCAGAATTCCAAGAACAATGGAAGAGTTCCGAAGTATTTTTAAACTTCAGCAGAATTCCGAAAACAATGGAAGAGTTCCAAAGCATTTTTAAACGTCAGTGGAATTCCAATAACAATGGAAGAGTTCCGAAGCATTTTTAAACTTCAGCAGAATTCCCAGAACAATGGAAGAGTTCCGAAGCATTTTTAAACTTCAGAGGAATTCCAAGAACAATAGAAGAGTTCTGAAGCATTTTTAAACTTCAGCGGAATTTTCGATAACGATGGAAGAGTTCCGAAGCATTATTAAACTTTAGCAGAATTCCAAGAACAATGGAAGAGTTCCGAAGCATGTTTAAATGTCATCGGAATTCCGAGAACAATGGAAGAGTTCCAAAGCATTTTTAAACTTCAGCAGCATTCCGAGAACAATGGAAGATTTCAGAACCATTTTTAAACGTCAGCGGAATTCCGAGAACAATGGAAGAGTTCCGAATCATTTTTAAACTTCAGCGGAATTCCGAGAACAATGGAAGAGTTCCGAAGCATTTTTAAACTTCAGTGGAATTCCGAGAACAATGGAAGAGTTCTGAAGGATTTTTAAACTTCAGCAGAATTCCTAGAACAATGTTAGCGTTCCGAAGCATTTTTAAACTTCAGTGGAATTCCGAGAACAATGGAAGAGTTCTGAAGGATTTTTAAACTTCAGCAGAATTACTAGAACAATGGAAGAGTTCCGAAGCATTTTTAAACTTTAGCGGAATTCCGAGAACAATGGAAGAGTTCCGAAGCATTTTTAAACTTCAGCAGAATTCCGAGAACAATGGAAGAGTTCAGAAGCATTTTTAAACTTCAGTGGAATTCCGAGAACAATGGAAGAGTTCTGAAGGATTTTTAAACTTCACCAGAATTACTAGAACAATGGAAGAGTTCCAAAGCATTTTTAAACTTCAGCGGAATTCCAAGAACAATGGAAATGTTCCGAAGTATTTTTAAACTTCAGCAGAATTCCGAGAACAATGGAAGAGTTCCTAAGCATTGTTAAACTTCAGCGGAATTCCGGGAACAATGGAAGAGTTCCGAAGCATTTTTAAACTTCAGCGGAATTCTGAGAACAATGGAAGAGTTTTGACGGATTATTAAACTTCAGCAGAATTCCTAGAACAATGGAAGAGTTCCGAAGCATTTTTGAACTTCAGCGGAATTCCGAGAACAATGGAAGAGTTCCGAAGAATTGTTAAACTTCAGCGGAATTCCGAGAACAATCGAAGAGTTCTGAAGCATTTTTAAACTTCAGTGGAATTCTGAGAGCAATGGAAGAGTTCTGACGGATTTTTAAACTTCAGCAGAATTCTTAGAACAATGGAAGAGTTCCGAAGCATTTTTGAACTTCAGCGGAATTACGAGAACAATGGAAATGTTCCAAAGCATTTTTAAATTTCAGCGGAATTCCAATAACAATGGAAGAGTTCCAAAAGTATTTTTAAACTTCAGAGGAATTCCGAGAACAATGGAAGAGTTCTGAAGTATTTTTAAACATCACCAGAATTCCGAGAACAATGGAAGAGTTCCAAAGCATTTTTAAACTTCAGCAGAATTCCGAGAACAATGGAAGAGTTCAGAAGCATTTTTAAACTTCAGCGGAATTCTGAGAACAATGGAAATGTTCTGAAGCATTTTTAAACTTCAGCGGAATTCCAAGAACAATGGAAGAGTTCCGAAGCATTTTTAAACTTCAGAGGAATTCCGAGAACAATGGAAGAGTTCCAAAGTATTTTTAAACTTTAGCGGAATTCCGAGAACAATGGAAGAGTTCCGAACCATTTTTAAACTTCAGCAGAATTACTAGAACAATGGAATAGTTCCGAAGCATTTTTAAACTTCAGTGGAATTCCAAGAAAAATGGAAATGTTCCGAAGCATTTTTAAACTTCAGCGGAATTCCGAGAACAATGGAAGAGTTCCGAAGTATTTTTAAAGTTTAGCGGAATTCCGAGAACAATGGAAGAGTTCCGAAGCATTTTTAAACTTCAGCGGAACTCTGGGAGCAATGGAAGAGTTCTGAAGCATTTTTAAATTTCATCGGAATTGCGAGAACAATGGAAGAGTTCCGAAGCATTTTTAAACTTCAGCGGAATTTTCGATAACAATGGAAGAGATCCGAAGCATTATTAAACTTTAGCAGAATTCCCAGAACAATGGAAGAGTTCCAAAGCATTTTTAAATGTCAGCGGAATTCCGATAACAATAGAAGAGTTCTGAAGCATTTTTAAGCTTCAGTGGAATTCCAGGAACAATGGAAGAGTACCGAAGCATTTTTAAACTTCAGCAGAATTACTAGAACAATGGAATAGTTCCGAAGCATTTTTAAACTTCAGTGGAATTCCAAGAAAAATGGAAATGTTCCGAAGCATTTTTAAACTTCAGCGGAATTCCGAGAACAATGGAAGAGTTCCGAAGTATTTTTAAAGTTTAGCGGAATTCCGAGAACAATGGAAGAGTTCCGAAGCATTTTTAAACTTCAGCGGAACTCTGTTAGCAATGGAAGAGTTCTGAAGCATTTTTAAATTTCATCAGAATTGCGAGAACAATGGAAGAGTTCCGAAGCATTTTTAAACTTCAGCGGAATTTTCGATAACAATGGAAGAGATCCGAAGCATTATTAAACTTTAGCAGAATTCCCAGAACAATGGAAGAGTTCCAAAGCATTTTTAAATGTCAGCGGAATTCCGATAACAATAGAAGAGTTCCGAAGCATTTTTAAGCTTCAGTGGAATTCCAGGAACAATGGAAGAGTACCGAAGCATTTTTAAACTTCAGCGGAATTGCGAGAACAATGTAAGAGTTCCGAAGCAATTTTAAACTTCAGTAGAATTCCGAGGACAATGGAAGAGCTCCGAAGCATTTTTAAACTTTAGCAGAATTCCGGAAACAATGGAAGAGTTCCGTAGCATTTTTAAACTTCAGCAGAATTCCAATAACAATGGAAGAGTCCCGAATCATTTTTAAACTTCAGCGGAATTCCGGGAACAATGGAAGAGTTCCGAAGCATTTTAAACTTCAGCAGAATTGCGAGAACAATGGAAGTGTTCTGAAGCATTTCTACCCTTCAGCGGAATTCCGAGAACAATGGAAATGTTCTGAAGGATTTTTAAACTTCAGCAGAATTCCTAGAACAATGGATGAGTTCCGAATCATTTTTAAACTTCAGCGGAATTCCGAGAACAATGGAAATGTTCTGAAGCATTTTTAAACTTCAGCAGAATTCCGATAACAATGGAAGAGTTCCAAAGTATTTTTAAACTTCAGCGGAATTCCAAGAACAATGGAAGAGTTCTGAAGCATTTTTAAACTTCAGCGGAATTCCGGGAACAATGGAAGAGTTCCGAAGCATTTTTAAACTTCAGCAGAATTGCGAGAACAATGGAAGAGTTCCAAAGCACTTTTAAACTTCAGCAGAATTCCAAGAACAATGGAAGAGTTCCGAAGCATTTTTAAACTTCAGCAGCATTCCGAGAACAATGGAAGATTTCAGAACCATTTTTAAACGTCAGCGGAATTCCGAGAACAATGGAAGAGTTCCGAAGTATTTTTAAAGTTTAGCGGAATTCCGAGAACAATGGAAGAGTTCCGAAGCATTTTTAAACTTCAGCGGAACTCTGGGAGCAATGGAAGAGTTCTGAAGCATTTTTAAATTTCATCGGAATTGCGAGAACAATGGAAGAGTTCCGAAGCATTTTTAAACTTCAGCGGAATTTTCGATAACAATGGAAGAGATCCGAAGCATTATTAAACTTTAGCAGAATTCCCAGAACAATGGAAGAGTTCCAAAGCATTTTTAAATGTCAGCGGAATTCCGATAACAATAGAAGAGTTCCGAAGCATTTTTAAGCTTCAGTGGAATTCCAGGAACAATGGAAGAGTACCGAAGCATTTTTAAACTTCAGCGGAATTGCGAGAACAATGTAAGAGTTCCGAAGCAATTTTAAACTTCAGTAGAATTCCGAGGACAATGGAAGAGCTCCGAAGCATTTTTAAACTTTAGCAGAATTCCGGAAACAATGGAAGAGTTCCGTAGCATTTTTAAACTTCAGCAGAATTCCAATAACAATGGAAGAGTCCCGAATCATTTTTAAACTTCAGCGGAATTCCGGGAACAATGGAAGAGTTCCGAAGCATTTTTAAACTTCAGCAGAATTGCGAGAACAATGGAAGTGTTCTGAAGCATTTCTACCCTTCAGCGGAATTCCGAGAACAATGGAAATGTTCTGAAGGATTTTTAAACTTCAGCAGAATTCCTAGAACAATGGATGAGTTCCGAATCATTTTTAAACTTCAGCGGAATTCCGAGAACAATGGAAATGTTCTGAAGCATTTTTAAACTTCAGCAGAATTCCGATAACAATGGAAGAGTTCCAAAGTATTTTTAAACTTCAGCGGAATTCCAAGAACAATGGAAGAGTTCTGAAGCATTTTTAAACTTCAGCGGAATTCCGGGAACAATGGAAGAGTTCCGAAGCATTTTTAAACTTCAGCAGAATTGCGAGAACAATGGAAGAGTTCCAAAGCACTTTTAAACTTCAGCAGAATTCCAAGAACAATGGAAGAGTTCCGAAGCATTTTTAAACTTCAGCAGCATTCCGAGAACAATGGAAGATTTCAGAACCATTTTTAAACGTCAGCGGAATTCCGAGAACAATGGAAGAGTTCCGAATCATTTTTAAACTTCAGCGGAATTCCGAGAACAATGGAAGAGTTCCGAAGCATTTTTAAACTTCAGTGGAATTCCGAGAACAATGGAAGAGTTCTGAAGGATTTTTAAACTTCAGCAGAATTCCTAGAACAATGTTAGCGTTCCGAAGCATTTTTAAACTTCAGCGGAATTCCGAGAACAATGGAAATGTTCCAAAGCATTTTTAAACTTCAGCGGAATTCCGATAACAATGGAAAAGTTCCAAAGTATTTTTAAACTTCAGTGGAATTCCGAAAACAATGGAAGAGTTTCAAAGCATTTTTAAACTTCAGCGGAATTGCGAGAACAATGGAAAAGTTCCGAAGTATTTTTAAACTTCAGCAGAATTCCGAGAACAATGGTAGAGTTCCGAAGCATTGTTAAACTTCAGCGGAATTCTGAGAACAATGGAAGAGTTCTGACGGATTTTTAAACTTCAGCAGAATTCCTAGAACAATGGAAGAGTTCCAAAGCATTTTTGAACTTCAGCGGAATTCCGAGAACAATGGAAGAGTTCCGAAGCATTGTTAAACTTCAGCGGAATTCCGAGAGCAATCGAAGAGTTCCGAAGCATTTTTAATCTTCAGTGGAATTCCGAGAACAATGGAAGAGTTCCAAAGCATTTTTAAACTTCAGCAGAATTCCGAGAACAATGGAAGAGTTCAGAAGCATTTTTAAACGTCAGCGGAATTCCGAAAACAATGGAAATGTTCTGAAGGATTTTTAAACTTCAGCAGAATTCCTAGAACAATGGATGAGTTCCGAAGCATTTTTAACCTTAAGCGGAATTCCGAGAACAATTGAAATGTTCTGAAGCATTTTTAAACTTCAGCAGAATTCCGATAACAATGGAAGAGTTCCAAAGTATTTTTAAACTTCAGCGGAATTCCAAGAACAAGGGAAGAGATCCGAAGCATTTTTAAACTTCAGCGGAATTCCGGGAACAATGGAAGAGTTCCAAAGCATTTTTAAACTTCAGAGGAATTGCGAGCACAATGGAAGAGTTCTGAAGGATTTTTAAACTTCAGCAGAATTACTAGAACAATGGAATAGTTCCGAAGCATTTTTAAACTTCAGTGGAATTCCAAGAACAATGGAAATGTTCCGAAGCATTTTTACACTTCAACGGAATTCTGAGAACAATGGAAGAGTTCCGAACTATTTTTAAACTTTAGCGGAATTCCGAGAACAATGGAAGAGTTCTGAAGCAATTTTAAACTTCAGTAGAATTCCGAGGACAATGGAAGAGCTCCGAAGCATTTTTAAACTTCAGCAGAATTCCAGAAACAATTTAAGAGTTCCGAAGCATTTTTAAACTTCAGCAGAATTCCAATAACAATGGAAGAGTTCCGAAGCATTTTTATACTTCAGCAGAATTCCGAGAACAATGGAAATGTTCTGAAGCATTTTTAAACTTCAGCAGAATTCCGATAACAATGGAAGAGTTCCAAAGTATTTTTAAACTTCAGCGGAATTCCAAGAACAATGGAAGAGTTCCGAAGCATTTTTAAACTTCAGCGGAATTCCGGGAACAATGGAAGAGTTCCGAAGCATTTTTAAACTTCAGCAGAATTGTGAGAACAATGGAAGAGTTCCGAAGCATTTTTAAACTTCAGTGGAATTCCGAGAACAATGGAAGAGTTCTGAAGGATTTTTAAACTTCAGCAGAATTCCTAGAAGAATGGAAGCGTTCCGAAGCATTTTTAAACTTCAGCGGAATTCCGAGAACAATGGAAATGTTCCAAAGCATTTTTAAACTTCAGCGGAATTCCGATAACAATGGAAAAGTTCCAAAGTATTTTTAAACTTCAGTGGAATTCCAAAAACAATGGAAGAGTTCCGAAGCATTTTTAAACTTCAGCGGAATTCCGGGAACAATGGAAGAGTTTCGAAGCGTTTTTAAACTTCAGCGGAATTGCGAGAACAATGGAAAAGTTCCGAAGTATTTTTAAACTTCAGCAGAATTCCGAGAACAATGGAAGAGTTCCGAAGCATTGTTAAACTTCAGCGGAATTCCGGGAACAATGGAAGAGTTCCAAAGCATTTTTAAACTTCAGCGGAATTCTGAGAACAATGGAAGAGTTCTGACGGATTTTTAAACTTCAGCAGAATTCCTAGAACAATGGAAGAGTTCAGAAGCATTTTTGAACTTCAGCGGAATTCCGAGAACAATGGAAGAGTTCCGAAGCATTGTTAAACTTCAGCGGAATTCCGAGAACAATCGAAGAGTTCCGAAGCATTTTTAAACTTCAGTGGAATTCTGAGAACAATGGAAGAGTTCTGACGGATTTTTAAACTTCAGCAGAATTCCTAGAACAATGGAAGAGTTCCGAAGCATTTTTGAACTTCAGCGGAATTACGAGAACAATGGAAATGTTCCGAAGCATTTTTAAACTTCAGCGGAATTACGATAACAATGGAAGAGTTCCAAAAGTATTTTTAAACTTCAGCGGAATTCCGAGAACAATGGAAGAGTTCTGAAGCATTTTTAAACATCACCAGAATTCCGAGAACAATGGAAGAGTTCCAAAGCATTTTTAAACTTCAGCAGAATTCCGAGAACAATGGAAGAGTTCAGAAGCATTTTTAAACGTCAGCGGAATTCCGAGAACAATGGAAATGTTCTGAAGGATTTTTAAACTTCAGCAGAATTGATAGAACAATGGATGAGTTCCGAAGCATTTTTAAACTTCAGCGGAATTCCGGGAACAATGGAAGAGTTCCAAAGCATTTTTAAACTTCAGCAGAATTCCGAGAACAATGGAAGAGTTCAGAAGCATTTTTAAACGTCAGCGGAATTCCGAGAACAATGGAAATGTTCTGAAGGATTTTTAAACTTCAGCAGAATTACTAGAACAATGGAATAGTTCCGAAGCATTTTTAAACTTCAGTGGAATTCCAAGAACAATGGAAATGTTCCGAACCATTTTTGCACTTCAACGGAATTCCGAGAACAATGGAAGAGTTCCGAAGTATTTTTAAACTTTAGCGGAATTCCGAGAACAATGGAAGAGTTCTGAAGCAATTTTAAACTTCAGTAGAATTCCGAGGACAATGGAAGAGCTCCGAAGCATTTTTAAACTTCAGCAGAATTCCAGAAACAATGGAAGAGTTCCGAAGCATTTTTAAACTTCAGCAGAATTCCTAGAAAAATGGATGAGTTCCGAAGCATTTTTAAACTTCAGCGGAATTCCGAGAACAATGGAAATGTTCTGAAGCATTTTTAAACTTCAGCAGAATTCCGATAACAATGGAAGAGTTCCAAAGTATTTTTAAACTTCAGCGGAATTCCAAGAACAATGGAAGAGTTCCGTAGCATTTTTAAACTTCAGCGGAATTCCGGGAACAATGGAAGAGTTCCGAAGCATTTTTAAACTTCAGCAGAATTGCGAGAACAACGGAAGAGTTCCAAAGCACTTTTAAACTTCAGCAGAATTCCAAGAACAATGGAAGAGTTCCGAAGCATTTTTAAACTTCAGCAGAATTCCGAAAACAATGGAAGAGTTCCAAAGCATTTTTAAACGTCAGTGGAATTCCAATAACAATGGAAGAGTTCCAAAGCATTTTTAAACGTCAGTGGAATTCCAATAACAATGGAAGAGTTCCGAAGCATTTTTGAACTTCAGCGGAATTCTGGGAACAAAAGAAGAGTTTCGAAGCATTTTTAAACTTCAGCGGAATTGCGAGAACAATGGAAAAGTTCCAAAGCATTTTTAAACTTCAGCAGAATTCTGAGAACAATGGAAGAGTTCAGAAGCATTTTTAAACTTCAGCAGAATTCTGAGAACAATGGAAGAGTTCAGAAGCATTTTTAAACGTCAGCGGAATTCCGAGAACAATGGAAGAGTTCTAAAGCATTTTTAAACTTCAGTGGAATTCCGAGAACAATGGAAGAGTTCTGAAGGATTTTTAAACTTCAGCAGAATTACTAGAACAATGGAAGAGTTCCAAAGCATTTTTAAACTTTAGCGGAATTCCGAGAACAATGGAAGAGTTCCGAAGCATTTTTAAACTTCAGCAGAATTCCGAGAACAATGGAAGAGTTCCGAAGCATTTTTAAACTTCAGTGGAATTCCGAGAACAATGGAAGAGTTCCGAAGCATTTTTAAACTTCAGTGGAATTCCGAGAACAATGGAAGAGTTCTGCAGGATTTTTAAACTTCACCAGAATTACTAGAACAATGGAAGAGTTCCGAAGCATTTTTAAACTTCAGCGGAATTCCGAGAACAATGGAAATGTTCCGAAGTATTTTTAAACTTCAGCAGAATTCCGAGAACAATGGAAGAGTTCCGAAGCATTGTTAAACTTCAGCGGAATTCCGGGAACAATGGAAGAGTTCCGAAGCATTTTTAAACTTCAGCGGAATTCTGAGAACAATGGAAGAGTTCTGACGGATTTTTAAACTTCAGCAGAATTCCTAGAACAATGGAAGAGTTTCGAATCATTTTTGAACTTCAGCGGAATTCCGAGAACAATGGAAGAGTTCCGAAGCATTGTTAAACTTCAGCGGAATTCCGAGAACAATCGAAGAGTTCCGAAGCATTTTTAAACTTCAGTGGAATTCTGAGAACAATGGAAGAGTTCTGACGGATTTTAAACTTCAGCAGAATTCCTAGAACAATGGAAGCGTTCCGAAGCATTTTTGAACTTCAGCGGAATTACGAGAACAATGGAAATGTTCCGAACCATTTTTAAACTTCAGCGGAATTCCGATAACAATGGAAGAGTTCCAAAAGTATTTTTAAACTTCAGCGGAATTCCTAGAACAATGGAAGAGTTCTGAAGCATTTTTAAACATCACCAGAATTCTGAGAACAATGGAAGAGTTCCAAAGCATTTTTAAACTTCAGCAGAATTCCGAGAACAATGGAAGAGTTCCGAAGCATTTTTAAACTTCAGTGGAATTCCGAGAACAATGGAAGAGTTCTGAAGGATTTTTAAACTTCAGTAGAATTCCTAGAACAATGGAAGAGTTCCGAAGCATTTTTAAACTTCAGCGGAATTCCGAGAACAATGGAAGAGTTCTGAAGGATTTTTAAACTTCAGTGGAATTCCGAGAACAATGGAAGAGTTCTGAAGGATTTTTAAACTTCAGCAGAATTCCTAGAACAATGGAAGAGTTCTGAAGCATTTCTACCCTTCAGCGGAATTCCGAGAACAATGGAAATGTTCTGAAGGATTTTTAAACTTCAGCAGAATTCCTAGAACAATGGATGAGTTCCGAAGTATTTTTAAACTTTAGCGGAATTCCGAGAACAATGGAAGAGTTCCGAATCATTTTTAAACTTCAGCGGAACTCCGGGAGCAATGGAAGAGTTCCGAAGCATTTTTAAACTTCAGCAGAATTGCGAGAACAATGGAAGAAATCCGGAGCAATTTTAAACTGCAGCAGAATTCCGAGGACAATGGAAGAGCACCGAAGCATTTTTAAACTTCAGCAGATTTCCGGAAACAATGGAAGAGTTCCGAAGCATTTTTAAACGTCAACGGAATTCCGAGAACAATGGAAGAGTTCAGAAGCATTTTTAAACGTCAGCAGAATTTCGAGAACAATGGAAGAGTTCCGAAGCATTTTTAAACTTCAGCGGAATTCCGAGAACAATGGAAGAGTTCCGAAGCATTTTTAAACTTCAGTGGAATTCCGAGAACAATGGAAGAGTTCTGAAGGATTTTTAAACTTCAGCAGAATTACTAGAACAATGGACGAGTTCCGAAGCATTTTTAAACTTTAGTGGAATTCCGAGAACAATGGAAGAGTTCCGAAGCATTTTTAAACTTTAGTGGAATTCCGAGAACAATGGAAGAGTTCTGAAGGATTTTTAAACTTCACCGGAATTACTAGAACAATGGAAGAGTTCAGAAGCATTTTTAAACTTCAGCGGAATTCCGAGAACAATGGAAATGTTCCGAAGTATTTTTAAACTTCAGCAGAATTCCGAGAACAATGGAAGAGTTCCGAAGCATTGTTAAACTTCAGCGGAATTGCGAGAACAATGGAAGAGTTCCGAAACATTTTGAAACTTCAGCGGAATTTTCGATAACAATGGAAGAGTTCCGAAGCATTTTTAAATGTCAGCGGAATTCCGATAACAATTGAAGAGTTCCGAAGCATTTTTAAGCTTCAGCGGAATTCCGGGAACAATGGAAGAGTTCCGAAGCATTTTTAAACTTCAGCAGAATTGCGAGAACAATGGAAGAGTTCCAAAGCACTTTTAAACTTCAGCAGAATTCCAAGAAAAATGGAAGAGTTCCGAAGCATTTTTAAACTTCAGATGAATTCCGAAAACAATGGAAGAGTTCCAAAGCATTTTTAAACGTCAGTGGAATTCCAATAACAATGGAAGAGTTCCGAAGCATTTTTAAACTTCAGCAGAATTCCCAGAACAATGGAAGAGTTCCGAAGCATTTTTAAACTTCAGCGGAATTTTCGATAACAATGGAAGCGTTCCGAAGCATTATTAAACTTTAGCAGAATTCCAAGAACAATGGAAGAGTTCCGAAGCATGTTTAAATGTCATCGGAATTCCGAGAACAATGGAAGAGTTCAGAAGCATTTTTAAACGTCAGCGGAATTCCGAGAACAATGGAAGAGTTTCGAAGCATTTTTAAACTTCAGTGGAATTCCGAGAACAATGGAAGCGTTCTGAAGGATTTTTAAACTTCACCAGAATTACTAGAACAATGGAAGAGTTCCGAAGCATTTTTAAACTTCAGCGGAATTCCGAGAACAATGGACATGTTCCGAAGTATTTTTAAACTTCAGCAGAATTCCGAGAACAATGGAAGCGTTCCGAAGCATTGTTAAACTTTAGCGGAATTCCGGGAACAATGGAAGAGTTCCGAAGCATTTTTAAACTTCAGCGGAATTGCGAGAACAATGGAAGTGTTCCGAAGCATTTTTAAACTTCAGCGGAATTTTCGATAACAATGGAAGAGATCCGAAGCATTATTAAATTTTAGTAGAGTTCCCAGAACAATGGAAGATTTCCGAAGCATTTTTAAGCTTCAGCGGAATTCCAGGAACAATGCTAGAGTTCCAAAGCATTTTTAAACTTCAGCGGAATTGCGAGAACAATGGAAGAGTTCCGAAGCAATTTTAAACTTCAGTAGAATTCCGAGGACAATGGAAGAGCTCCAAAGCATTTTTAAACTTCAGCAGAATTCCGGAAACAATGGAATAGTTCCGAAGCATTTTTAAACTTCAGCAGAATTCCAATAACAATGGAAGAGTTCCGAAGTATTTTTAAACTTCAGCGGAATTCTGGGAACAATGGAAGAGTTCCGAAACATTTTTAAACTTCAGCAGAATTGCGAGAACAATGGAAGAGTTCCAAAGCACTTTTAAACTTCAGCAGAATTCCAAGAACAATGGAAGATTTCCGAAGCATTTTTAAACTTCAGCACAATTCAGAAAACAATGGAGGAGTTCCAAAGCATTTTTAAACGTCATTGGAATTCCAATAACAATGGAAGAGTTCCGAAGCATTTTTAAACTTCAGCAGAATTCCCAGAACAATGGAAGAGTTCCGAAGCATTTTTAAACTTCAGAGGAATTCCAAGAACAATAGAAGAGTTCTGAAGCATTTTTAAACTTCAGCGGAATTTTCTATAACAATGGAAGAGTTCCGATGCATTATTAAACTTTAGCAGAATTCCAAGAACAATGGAAGAGTTCCGAAGCATGTTTAAATGTCATCGGAATTCCGAGAACAATGCAAGAGTTCCAAAGCATTTTTAAACTTCAGCAGCATTCCGAGAACAATGGAAGAGTTCCAAAGCATTTTTAAACTTCAGTAGCATTCCGAGAACAATGGAAGAGTTCCGAATCATTTTTAAACCTCAGCGGAATTCCGAGAACAATGGAAGAGTTCCGAAGCATTTTTAAACTTCAGTGGAATTCCGAGAACAATGGAAGAGTTCTGAACGATTTTTAAACTTCAGCAGAATTCCTAGAACAATGGAAGAGTTCCGAAGCATTTTTAAACTTCAGCGGAATTCCGAGAATAAAGGAAATGTTCCAAAGCATTTTTAAACTTCAGCGGAATTCCGATAACAATGGAAAAGTTCCAAAGTATTTTTAAACTTCAGTGGAATTCCGAAAACAATGGAAGAGTTCCGAAGCATTTTTAAACTTCCACGGAATTCAATGAACAATGGAAGAGTTCCGAATCATTTTTAAACTTCAGCGGAATTGAAAGAACAATGGAAAAGTTCCAAAGCATTTTTAAACTTCAGCAGAATTCTGAGAACAATGGAAGAGTTCAGAAGCATTTTTAAACGTCAGCGGAATTCCGAGAACAATGGAAGAGTTCTGAAGCATTTCTAAACTTCAGCGGAATTCCGAGAACAATGGAAGAGTTCCGAAGCGTTTTTAAACTTCAGTGGAATTTCAAGAACAATGGAAGTGTTCTGAAGGATTTTTAAACTTCAGCAGAATTACTAGAACAATGGAAGATTTCTGAAGCATTTTTAAACTTCAGCGGAATTCCAAGAACAATGGCAATGTTCCGAAGTATTTTTAAACTTCAGCAGAATTCCGAGGACAATGGAAGAGCTCCGAAGCATTTTTAAACTTCAGCAGAATTCCAATAACAATGGAAGAGTTCCGAAGCATTTTTAAACTTCAGTGGAATTCCAAGAACAATAGAAGAGTTCTGAAGCATTTTTAAACTTCACCGGAATTTTCGATAACAATGGAAGAGTTCCGAAGCATTTTTAAACTTCAGCGGAATTCCGAGAACAATGGAAATGTTCCGAAGCATTGTTAAACTTCAGCGGAATTGCGGGAACAATGGAAGAGTTCTGAAGCATTTTTAAACTTCATCGGAATTGCGAGAACAATGGAAGAGTTCCGAAACATTTTTAAACTTCATCAGAATTTTCGATAACAATGGAAGAGATCCGAAGCATTATTAAACTTTAGCAGAATTCCCAGAACAATGGAAGAGTTCCGAAGCATTTTTAAATGTCAGCGGAATTCCGATAACAATTGAAGAGTTCCGAAGTATTTTTAAGCTTCAGCGGAATTCCGGGAACAATGGAAGAGTTCCGAAGCATTTTTAAACTTCAGCAGAATTGCGAGAACAATGGAAGAGTTCCAAAGCACTTTTAAACTTCAGCAGAATTCCAAGAACAATGGAAGAGTTCCGAAGCATTTTTAAACTTCAGCAGAATTCCGAAAACAATGGAAGAGTTCCAAAGCATTTTTAAACGTCAGTGGAATTCCAATAACAATGGAATAGTTCCGAAACATTTTTAAACTTCAGTGGAATTCCAAGAACAATGGAAATGTTCCGAAGCATTTTTGCACTTCAACAGAATTCCGAGAACAATGGAAGTGTTCCGAAGTATTTTTAAACTTTAGCGGAATTCCGAGAACAATGGAAGAGTTCTGAAGCAATTTTAAACTTCAGTAGAATTCCGAGGACAATGGAAGAGCTCCGAAGCATTTTTAAACTTCAGCAGAATTCCAGAAACAATGGAAGAGTTCCGAAGCATTTTTAAACTTCAGCAGAATTCCAATAACAATGGAAGAGTCCCGAAGCATTTTTAAACTTCAGCAGAATTCCTAGAAAAATGGATGAGTTCCGAAGCATTTCTAAACTTCAGTGGAATTCCGAGAACAATGGAAATGTTCGGAAGCATTTTTAAACTTCAGCAGAATTCCGATAACAATGGAAGAGTTCCAAAGTATTTTTAAACTTCAGCGGAATTCCAAGAACAATGCAAGAGTGCCGAAGCATTTTTAAACTTCAGCGGAATTCGGGGAACAATGGAAGAGTTCCGAAGCATTTTTAAACTTCAGCAGAATTGCGAGAACAATGGAAGAGTTCCAAAGCACTTTTAAACTTCAGCAGAATTCCAAGAACAATGGAAGAGTTCCGAAGCATTTTTAAACTTCAGCAGAATTCCGAAAACAATGGAAGAGTTCAAAAGCATTTTTAAACGTCAGTGGAATTCCAATAACAATGGAAGAGTTCCAAAGCATTTTTAAACGTCAGTGGAATTCCAATAACAATGGAAGAGTTCCGAAGTATTTTTGAACTTCAGCGGAATTCTGGGAACAATAGAAGAGTTTCGAAGCATTTTTAAACTTCAGCGGAATTGCGAGAACAATGGAAAAGTTCCAAAGCATTTTTAAACTTCAGCAGAATTCTGAGAACAATGGAAGAGTTCAGAAGCATTTTTAAACTTCAGCAGAATTCTGAGAACAATGGAAGAGTTCAAAAGCATTTTTAAATTCAGCGGAATTCCGAGAACAATGGAAGAGTTCTAAAGCATTTTTAAACTTCAGTGGAATTCCGAGAACAATGGAAGAGTTCTGAAGGATTTTTAAACTTCAGCAGAATTACTAGAACAATGGAAGAGTTCCGAAGCATTTTTAAACTTCAGCGGAATTCCGAGAACAATGGAAATGCTCCGAAGTATTTTTAAACTTCAGCAGAATTCCGAGAACAATGGAAGAGTTCCGAAGCATTGTTAAACTTCAGCGGAATTCCGAGAACAATGGAAGAGTTCCGAAGCATTTTTAAACTTCAGCGGAATTCTGAGAACAATGGAAGAGTTCTGACGGATTTTTAAACTTCAGCAGAATTCCTAGAACAATGGAAGAGTTTCGAAGCATTTTTGAACTTCAGCGGAATTCCGAGAACAATGGAAGAGTTCCGAAGCATTGTTAAACTTCAGCGGAATTCCGAGAACAATCGAAGAGTTCCGAAGCATTTTTAAACTTCAGTGGAATTCTGAGAACAATGGAAGAGTTCTGACGGATTTTTAAACTTCAGCAGAATTCCTAGAACAATGGAAGAGTTCCGAAGCATTTTTGAACTTCAGCGGTATTACGAGAACAATGGAAATGTTCCGAAGCATTTTTAAACTTCAGCGGAATTCCGATAACAATGGAAGAGTTCCAAAAGTATTTTTAAACTTCAGCAGAATTCCTAGAACAATGGAAGAGTTCTGAAGCATTTTTAAACATCACCAGAATTCCGAGAACAATGGAAGAGTTCCAAAGCATTTTTAAACTTCAGCAGAATTCTGAGAACGATGGAAGAGTTCAGAAGCATTTTTAAACGTCAGCGGAATTCCGAGAACAATGGAAGAGTTCCGAATAATTTTTAAACTTCAGTGGAATTCCGAGAACAATCGAAGAGTTCCGAAGCATTTTTAAACTTCAGTGGAATTCCGAGAACAATGGAAGAGTTCTGAAGGATTTTTAAACTTCAGTAGAATTCCTAGAACAATGGAAGAGTTCCGAAGCATTTTTAAACTTCAGCGGAATTCCGAGAACAATCAAAGAGTTCCGAAGCATTTTTAAACTTCAGTGGAATTCCGAGAACAATGGAAGAGTTCTGAAGGATTTTTAAACTTCAGCAGAATTCCTAGAACAATGGAAGAGTTCTGAAGCATTTCTACCCTTCAGCGGAATTCCGAGAACAATGGAAATGTTCTGAATGATTTTTAAACTTTAGCAGAATTCCTAGAACAATGGATGAGTTCCGAAGTATTTTTAAACTTTAGCGGAATTCCGAGAACAATGGAAGAGTTCCAAAACATTTTTAAACGTCAGTGGAATTCCAATAACAATGGAAGAGTTCCAAAGCATTTTTAAACATCAGTGGAATTCCAATAACAATGGAAGAGTTGCGAAGTATTTTTGAACTTCAGCGGAATTCTGGGAACAATAGAAGAGTTTCGAAGCATTTTTAAACTTCAGCGGAATTGCGAGAACAATGGAAAAGTTCCAAATCATTTTTAAACTTCAGCAGAATTCTGAGAACAATGGAAGAGTTCAGAAGCATTTTTAAACTTCAGCAGAATTCTGAGAACAATGGAAGAGTTCAGAAGCATTTTTAAACGTCAGCAGAATTCCGAGAACAATGGAAGAGTTCTAAAGCATTTTTAAACTTCAGTGGAATTCCAAGAACAATGGAAGAGTTCTGAAGGATTTTTAAACTTCAGCAGAATTACTAGAACAATGGAAGAGTTCCGAAGCATTTTTAAACTTTAGCGGATTTCCGAGAACAATGGAAGAGTTCCGAAGCATTTTTAAACTTCAGCAGAATTCCGAGAACAATGGAAGAGTTCCGAAGCATTTTTAAACTTCAGTGGAATTCCGAGAACAATGGAAGAGTTCTGAAGGGTTTTTAAACTTCACCAGAATTACTAGAACAATGGAAGAGTTCCGAAGCATTTTTAAACTTTAGTGGAATTCCGAGAACAATGGAAGAGTTCTGAAGGATTTTTAAACTTCACCAGAATTACTAGAACAATGGAAGAGTTCCGAAGCATTTTTAAACTTCAGCGGAATTCCGAGAACAATGGAAATGTTCCGAAGTATTTTTAAACTTCAGCAGAATTCCGAGAACAATGGAAGAGTTCCGAAGCATTGTTAAACTTCAGCGGAATTGCGAGAACAATGGAAGAGTTCCGAAACATTTTTAAACTTCAGCGGAATTTTCGATAACAATGGAAGAGATCCGAAGCATAATTAAACTTTAGCAGAATTCCCAGAACAATGGAAGAGTTCCGAAGCATTTTTAAATGTCAGCGGAATTCCGATAACAATTGAAGAATTCCGAAGCATTTTTAAGCTTCAGCGGAATTCCGGGAACAATGGAAGAGTTCCGAAGCATTTTTAAACTTCAGCAGAATTGCGAGAACAATGGAAGAGTTCCGAAGCATTTTTAAACTTCAGCGGAATTTTCGATAACAATGGAAGCGTTCCGAAGCATTATTAAACTTTAGCAGAATTCCAAGAACAATGGAAGAGTTCCGAAGCATGTTTAAATGTCATCGGAATTCCGAGAACAATGGAAGAGTTCAGAAGCATTTTTAAACGTCAGCGGAATTCCGAGAACAATGGAAGAGTTCCGAAGCATTTTTAAACTTCAGTGGAATTCCGAGAACAATGGAAGCGTTCTGAAGGATTTTTAAACTTCACCAGAATTACTAGAACAATGGAAGAGTTCCGAAGCATTTTTAAACTTCAGCGGAATTCCGAGAACAATGGAAATGTTCCGAAGTATTTTTAAACTTCAGCAGAATTCCGAGAACAATGGAAGAGTTCCGAAGCATTGTTAAACTTCAGCGGAATTGCGAGAACAATGGAAGAGTTCCGAAACATTTTTAAACTTCAGCGGAATTTTCGATAACAATGGAAGAGATCCGAAGCATTTTTAAGCTTCAGCGGAATTCCGGGAACAATGGAAGAGTTCCGAAGCATTTTTAAACTTCAGCGGAATTCCGAGAACAATGGAAATGCTCCGAAGTATTTTTAAACTTCAGCAGAATTCCCAGAACATTGGAAGAGTTCCGAAGCATTGTTAAACTTCAGCGGAATTCCGGGAACAATGGAAGAGTTCCGAAGCATTTTTAAACTTCAGCGGAATTCTGAGAACAATGGAAAGTTCTGACGGATTTTTAAACTTCAGCAGAATTCCTAGAACAATGGAAGAGTTTCGAAGCATTTTTGAACTTCAGCGGAATTCTGAGAACAATGGAAGAGTTCCGAAGCATTGTTAAACTTCAGCGGAATTCCGAGAACAATCGAAGAGTTCCAAAGCCTTTTTAAACTTCAGTGGAATCCTGAGAACAATGGAAGAGTTCTGACGGATTTTTAAACTTCAGCAGAATTCCTAGAACAATGGAAGAGTTCCGAAGCATTTTTGAACTTCAGCGGAATTACGAGAACAATGGAAATGTTCCGAAGCATTTTTAAACTTCAGCGGAATTCCGATAACAATGGAAGAGTTCCAAAAGTATTTTTAAACTTCAGCGGAATTCCTAGAACAATGGAAGAGTTCTGAAGCATTTTTAAACATCACCAGAATTCCGAGAACAATGGAAGAGTTCCAAAGCATTTTTAAACTTCAGCAGAATTCCGAGAACAATGGAAGAGTTCAGAAGCATTTTCAAACGTCAGCGGAATTCCGAGAACAATGGAAGAATTCCGAATAATTTTTAAACTTCAGCGGAATTCCGAGAACAATCGAAGAGTTCCGAAGCATTTTTAAACTTCAGTGGAATTCCGAGAACAATGGAAGAGTTCTGAAGGATTTTTAAACTTCAGCAGAATTCCTAGAACAATGGAAGATTTCTGAAGCATTTGTACCCTTCAGCGGAATTCCGAGAACAATGGAAATGTTCTGAAGGATTTTTAAACTTCAGCAGAATTCCTAGAACAATGGATGAGTTCCGAAGTATTTTTAAACTTTAGCGGAATTCCGAGAACAATGGAAGAGTTCCGAAGCATTTTTAAACTTCAGCGGAACTACCGGAGCAATGGAAGAGTTCCGAAGCATCTTTAAACTTCAGCAGAATTGCGAGAACAATGGAAGAAATCCGGAACAATTTTAAACTTCAGCAGAATTCCGAGGACAATGGAAGAGCACCGAAGCATTTTTAAACTTCAGCAGATTTCCGGAAACAATGGAAGAGTTCCGAAGCATTTTTAAACGTCAGCGGAATTCCGAGAACAATGGAAGAGTTCAGAAGCATTTTTAAACGTCAGCAGAATTCCGAGAACAATGGAAGAGTTCCGAAGCATTTTTAAACTTCAGCGGAATTCCGAGAACAATGGAAGAGTTACGAAGCATTTTTAAACTTTAGTGGAATTCCGAGAACAATGGAAGAGTTCTGAAGGATTTTTAAACTTCACAAGAATTACTAGAACAATGGAAGAGTTCCGAAGCATTTTTAAACTTCAGCGGAATTCCGAGAACAATGGAAATGTTCCGAAGTATTTTTAAACTTCAGCAGAATTCCGAGAACAATGGAAGAGTTCCGAAGCATTGTTAAACTTCAGCGGAATTGCGAGAACAATGGAAGAGTTCCGAAACATTTTTAAACTTCAGCGGAATTTTCGATAACAATGGAAGAGATCCGAAGCATTATTAAACTTTAGCAGAATTCCCAGAACAATGGAAGAGTTCCGAAGCATTTTTAAATGTCAGCGGAATTCCGATAACAATTGAAGAATTCCGAAGCATTTTTAAGCTTCAGCGGAATTCCGGGAACAATGGAAGAGTTCCGAAGCATTTTTAAACTTCAGCAGAATTGCGAGAACAATGGAAGAGTTCCGAAGCATTTTTAAACTTCAGCGGAATTTTCGATAACAATGGAAGCGTTCCGAAGCATTATTAAACTTTAGCAGAATTCCAAGAACAATGGAAGAGTTCCGAAGCATGTTTAAATGTCATCGGAATTCCGAGAACAATGGAAGAGTTCAGAAGCATTTGTAAACGTCAGCGGAATTCCGAGAACAATGGAAGAGTTCCGAAGCATTTTTAAACTTCAGTGGAATTCCGAGAACAATGGAAGCGTTCTGAAGGATTTTTAAACTTCACCAGAATTACTAGAACAATGGAAGAGTTCCGAAACATTTTTAAACTTCAGCGGAATTCCGAAAACAATGGAAATGTTCCGAAGTATTTTTAAACTTCAGCAGAATTCCGAGAACAATGGAAGAGTTCCGAAGCATTGTTAAACTTCAGCGGAATTGCGAGAACAATGGAAGAGTTCCGAAACATTTTTAAACTTCAGCGGAATTTTCGATAACAATGGAAGAGATCCGAAGCATTTTTAAGCTTCAGCGGAATTCCGGGAACAATGGAAGAGTTTCGAAGCATTTTTAAACTTCAGCGGAATTCCGAGAACAATGGAAATGCTCCGAAGTATTTTTAAACTTCAGCAGAATTCCCAGAACAATGGAAGAGTTCCGAAGCATTGTTAAACTTCAGCGGAATTCCGGGAACAATGGAAGAGTTCCGAAGCATTTTTAAACTTCAGCTGAATTCTGAGAACAATGGAAAGTTCTGACGGATTTTTAAACTTCAGCAGAATTCCTAGAACAATGGAAGAGTTTCGAAGCATTTTTGAACTTCAGCGGAATTCCGAGAACAATGGAAGAGTTCCGAAGCATTGTTAAACTTCAGCGGAATTCCGAGAACAATCGAAGAGTTCCGAAGCCTTTTTAAACTTCAGTGGAATCCTGAGAACAATGGAAGAGTTCTGACGGATTTTTAAACTTCAGCAGAATTCCTAGAACAATGGAAGAGTTCCGAAGCATTTTTGAACTTCAGCGGAATTACGAGAACAATGGAAATGTTCCGAAGCATTTTTAAACTTCAGCGGAATTCCGATAACAATGGAAGAGTTCCAAAAGTATTTTTAAACTTCAGCGGAATTCCTAGAACAATGGAAGAGTTCTGAAGCATTTTTAAACATCACCAGAATTCCGAGAACAATGGAAGAGTTCCAAAGCATTTTTAAACTTCAGCAGAATTCCGAGAACAATGGAAGAGTTCAGAAGCATTTTCAAACGTCAGCGGAATTCCGAGAACAATGGAAGAATTCCGAATAATTTTTAAACTTCAGCGGAATTCCGAGAACAATCGAAGAGTTCCGAAGCATTTTTAAACTTCAGTGGAATTCCGAGAACAATGGAAGAGTTCTGAAGGATTTTTAAACTTCAGTAGAATTCCTTGAACAATGGAAGAGTTCCGAAGCATTTTTAAACTTCAGCGGAATTCTGAGAACAATCAAAGAGTTCCAAAGCATTTTTAAACTTCAGTGGAATTCCGAGAACAATGGAAGAGTTCTGAAGGATTTTTAAACTTCAGCAGAATTCCTAGAACAATGGAAGATTTCTGAAGCATTTCTACCCTTCAGCGGAATTCCGAGAACAATGGAAATGTTCTGAAGGATTTTTAAACTTCAGCAGAATTCCTAGAACAATGGATGAGTCCCGAAGTATTTTTAAACTTTAGCGGAATTCCGAGAACAATGGAAGAGTTCCGAAGCATTTTTAAACTTCAGCGGAACTCCCGGAGCAATGGAAGAGTTCCGAAGCATTTTTAAACTTCAGCAGAATTGCGAGAACAATGGAAGAAATCCGGAACAATTTTAAACTTCAGCAGAATTCCGAGGACAATGGAAGAGCACCGAAGCATTTTTAAACTTCAGCAGATTTCCGGAAACAATGGAAGAGTTCCGAAGCATTTTTAAACGTCAGCGGAATTCCGAGAACAATGGAAGAGTTCAGAAGCATTTTTAAACGTCAGCAGAATTCCGAGAACAATGGAAGAGTTCCGAAGCATTTTTAAACTTCAGCGGAATTCCGAGAACAATGGAAGAGTTACGAAGCATTTTTAAACTTTAGTGGAATTCCGAGAACAATGGAAGAGTTCTGAAGGATTTTTAAACTTCACCAGAATTACTAGAACAATGGAAGAGTTCCGAAGCATTTTTAAACTTCAGCAGAATTCCGAGAACAATGGAAATGTTCCGAAGTATTTTTAAACTTCAGCAGAATTCCGAGAACAATGGAAGAGTTCCGAAGCATTGTTAAACTTCAGCGGAATTGCGAGAACAATGGAAGAGTTCCGAAACATTTTTAAACTTCAGCGGAATTTTCGATAACAATGGAAGAGATCCGAAGCATTATTAAACTTTAGCAGAATTCAAAGAACAATGGAAGAGTTCCGAAGCATTTTTAAATGTCAGCGGAATTCCGATAACAATTGAAGAATTCCGAAGCATTTTTAAGCTTCAGCGGAATTCCGGGAACAATGGAAGAGTTCCGAAGCATTTTTAAACTTCAGCAGAATTGCGAGAACAATGGAAGAGTTCCGAAGCATTTTTAAACTTCAGCGGAATTTTCGATAACAATGGAAGCGTTCCGAAGCATTATTAAACTTTAGCAGAATTCCAAGAACAATGGAAGAGTTCCGAAGCATGTTTAAATGTCATCGGAATTCCGAGAACAATGGAAGAGTTCAGAAGCATTTTTAAACGTCAGCGGAATTCCGAGAACAATGGAAGAGTTCCGAAGCATTTTTAAACTTCAGTGGAATTACGAGAACAATGGAAGCGTTCTGAAGGATTTTTAAACTTCACCAGAATTACTAGAACAATGGAAGAGTTCCGAAGCATTTTTAAACTTCAGCGGAATTCCGAGAACAATGGAAATGTTCCGAAGTATTTTTAAACTTCAGCAGAATTCCGAGAACAATGGAAGAGTTCCGAAGCATTGTTAAACTTCAGCGGAATTGCGAGAACAATGGAAGAGTTCCGAAACATTTTTAAACTTCAGCGGAATTTTCGATAACAATGGAAGAGATCCGAAGCATTATTAAACTTTAGCAGAATTCCCAGAACAATGGAAGAGTTCCGAAGCATTTTTAAATGTCAGCGGAATTCCGATAACAATTGAAGAATTCCGAAGCATTTTTAAGCTTCAGCGGAATTCCGGGAACAATGGAAGAGTTCCGAAGCATTTTTAAACTTCAGCAGAATTGCGAGAACAATGGAAGAGTTCCGAAGCATTTTTAAACTTCAGCGGAATTTTCGATAACAATGGAAGCGTTCCGAAGCATTATTAAACTTTAGCAGAATTCCAAGAACAATGGAAGAGTTCCGAAGCATGTTTAAATGTCATCGGAATTCCGAGAACAATGGAAGAGTTCAGAAGCATTTTTAAACGTCAGCGGAATTCCGAGAACAATGGAAGAGTTCCGAAGCATTTTTAAACTTCAGTGGAATTCCGAGAACAATGGAAGCGTTCTGAAGGATTTTTAAACTTCACCAGAATTACTAGAATAATGGAAGAGTTCCGAAACATTTTTAAACTTCAGCGGAATTCCGAGAACAATGGAAATGTTCCGAAGTATTTTTAAACTTCAGCAGAATTCCGAGAACAATGGAAGAGTTCCGAAGCATTGTTAAACTTCAGCGGAATTGCGAGAACAATGGAAGAGTTCCGAAACATTTTTAAACTTCAGCGGAATTTTCGATAACAATGGAAGAGATCCGAAGCATTTTTAAGCTTCAGCGGAATTCCGGGAACAATGGAAGAGTTCCGAAGCATTTTTAAACTTCAGCGGAATTCCGAGAACAATGGAAATGCTCCGAAGTATTTTTAAACTTCAGCAGAATTCCCAGAACAATGGAAGAGTTCCGAAGCATTGTTAAACTTCAGCGGAATTCCGGGAACAATGGAAGAGTTCCGAAGCATTTTTAAACTTCAGCGGAATTCTGAGAACAATGGAAAGTTCTGACGGATTTTTAAACTTCAGCAGAATTCCTAGAACAATGGAAGAGTTTCGAAGCATTTTTGAACTTCAGCGGAATTCCGAGAACAATGGAAGAGTTCCGAAGCATTGTTAAACTTCAGCGGAATTCCGAGAACAATCGAAGAGTTCCGAAGCATTTTTAAACTTCAGTGGAATCCTGAGAACAATGGAAGAGTTCTGACGGATTTTTAAACTTCAGCAGAATTCCTAGAACAATGGAAGAGTTCCGAAGCATTTTTGAACTTCAGCGGAATTACGAGAACAATGGAAATGTTCCGAAGCATTTTTAAACTTCAGCGGAATTCCGATAACAATGGAAGAGTTCCAAAAGTATTTTTAAACTTCAGCGGAATTCCTAGAACAATGGAAGAGTTCTGAAGCATTTTTAAACATCACCAGAATTCCGAGAACAATGGAAGAGTTCCAAAGCATTTTTAAACTTCAGCAGAATTCCGAGAACAATGGAAGAGTTCAGAAGCATTTTTAAACGTCAGCGGAATTCCGAGAACAATGGAAGAATTCCGAATAATTTTTAAACTTCAGCGGAATTCCGAGAACAATCGAAGAGTTCCGAAGCATTTTTAAACTTCAGTGGAATTCCGAGAACAATGGAAGAGTTCTGAAGGATTTTTAAACTTCAGTAGAATTCCTAGAACAATGGAAGAGTTCCGAAGCATTTTTAAACTTCAGCGGAATTCCGAGAACAATCAAAGAGTTCCAAAGCATTTTTAAACTTCAGTGGAATTCCGAGAACAATGGAAGAGTTCTGAAGGATTTTTAAACTTCAGCAGAATTCCTAGAACAATGGAAGATTTCTGAAGCATTTCTACCCTTCAGCGGAATTCCGAGAACAATGGAAATGTTCTGAAGGATTTTTAAACTTCAGCAGAATTCCTAGAACAATGGATGAGTCCCGAAGTATTTTTAAACTTTAGCGGAATTCCGAGAACAATGGAAGAGTTCCGAAGCATTTTTAAACTTCAGCGGAACTCCCGGAGCAATGGAAGAGTTCCGAAGCATTTTTAAACTTCAGCAGAATTGCGAGAACAATGGAAGAAATCCGGAACAATTTTAAACTTCAGCAGAATTCCGAGGACAATGGAAGAGCACCGAAGCATTTTTAAACTTCAGCAGATTTCCGGAAACAATGGAAGAGTTCCGAAGCATTTTTAAACGTCAGCGGAATTCCGAGAACAATGGAAGAGTTCAGAAGCATTTTTAAACGTTAGCAGAATTCCGAGAACAATGGAAGAGTTCCGAAGCATTTTTAAACTTCAGCGGAATTCCGAGAACAATGGAAGAGTTACGAAGCATTTTTAAACTTTAGTGGAATTCCGAGAACAATGGAAGAGTTCTGAAGGATTTTTAAACTTCACCAGAATTACTAGAACAATGGAAGAGTTCCGAAGCATTTTTAAACTTCAGCAGAATTCCGAGAACAATGGAAATGTTCCGAAGTATTTTTAAACTTCAGCAGAATTCCGAGAACAATGGAAGAGTTCCGAAGCATTGTTAAACTTCAGCGGAATTGCGAGAACAATGGAAGAGTTCCGAAACATTTTTAAACTTCAGCGGAATTTTCGATAACAATGGAAGAGATCCGAAGCATTATTAAACTTTAGCAGAATTCCCAGAACAATGGTAGAGTTCCGAAGCATTTTTAAATGTCAGCGGAATTCCGATAACAATTGAAGAATTCCGAAGCATTTTTAAGCTTCAGCGGAATTCCGGGAACAATGGAAGAGTTCCGAAGCATTTTTAAACTTCAGCAGAATTGCGAGAACAATGGAAGAGTTCCGAAGCATTTTTAAACTTCAGCGGAATTTTCGATAACAATGGAAGCGTTCCGAAGCATTATTAAACTTTAGCAGAATTCCAAGAGCAATGGAAGAGTTCCGAAGCATGTTTAAATGTCATCGGAATTCCGAGAACAATGGAAGAGTTCAGAAGCATTTTTAAACGTCAGCAGAATTCCGAGAACAATGGAAGAGTTCCGAAGCATTTTTAAACTTCAGGGAATTCCGAGAACAATGGAAGTGTTCTGAAGGATTTTTAAACTTCACCAGAATTACTAGAACAATGGAAGAGTTCCGAAGCATTTTTAAACTTCAGCGGAATTCCGAGAACAATGGAAATGTTCCGAAGTATTTTTAAACTTCAGCAGAATTCCGAGAACAATGGAAGAGTTCCGAAGCATTGTTAAACTTCAGCGGAATTGCGAGAACAATGGAAGTGTTCCGAAGCATTTTTAAACTTCAGCGGAATTTTCGATAACAATGGAAGAGATCCGAAGCATTATTAAATTTTAGCAGAGTTCCCAGAACAATGGAAGAGTTCCGAAGCATTTTTAAATGTCAGCGGAATTCTGATAACAATTGAAGATTTCCGAAGTATTTTTAAGCTTCAGCGGAATTCCGGGAACAATGGTAGAGTTCCAAAGCATTTTTAAACTTCAGCGGAATTGCGATAACAATGGAAGAGTTCCGAAGCAATTTTAAACTTCAGTAGAATTCCGAGGACAATGGAAAAGCTCCGAAGCATTTTTAAACTTCAGCAGAATTCCGGAAACAATGGAAAAGTTCCGAAGCATTTTTAAACTTCAGCAGAATTCCAATAACAATGGAAGAGTTCCGAAGTATTTTTAAACTTCAGCGGAATTCCGGGAACAATGGAAGAGTTCCGAAGCATTTTTAAACTTCAGCAGAATTGCGAGAACAATGGAAGAGTTCCAAAGCACTTTTAAACTTCAGCAGAATTCCAAGAACAATGGAAGAGTTCCGAAGCATTTTTAAACTTCAGCACAATTCAGAAAACAATGGAGGAGTTCCAAAGCATTTTTAAACGTTAGTGGAATTCCAATAACAATGGAAGAGTTCCGAAGCATTTTTAAACTTCAGCAGAATTCCCACAACAATGGAAGAGTTCCGAAGCATTTTTAAACTTCAGAGGAATTCCAAGAACAATAGAAGAGTTCTGAAGCATTTTTAAACTTCAGCGGAATTTTCGATAACAATGGAAGAGTTCCGATGCATTATTAAACTTTAGCAGAATTCCAAGAACAATGGAAGATTTCCGAAGCATGTTTAAATGTCATCGGAATTCCGAGAACAATGCAAGAGTTCCAAAGCATTTTTAAACTTCAGCAGCATTCCGAGAACAATGGAGGAGTTCCAAAGCATTTTTAAACTTCAGTAGCATTCCGAGAACAATGGAAGAGTTCCGAATCATTTTTAAGCCTCAGCGGAATTCCGAGAACAATGGAAGAGTTCCGAAGCATTTTTAAACTTCAGTGGAATTCCGAGAACAATGGAAGAGTTCTGAAGGATTTTTAAACTTCAGCAGAATTCCTAGAACAATGGAAGAGTTCCGAAGCATTTTTAAACTTCAGCGGAATTCCGAGAACAAAGGAAATGTTCCAAAGCATTTTTAAACTTCAGCGGAATTCCGATAACAATGGAAAAGTTCCAAAGTATTTTTAAACTTCAGTGGAATTCCGAAAACAATGGAAGAGTTCCGAAGCATTTTTAATCTTCAGCGGAATTCAAGGAACAATGGAAGAGTTCCGAATCATTTTTATACTTCAGCGGAATTGAAAGAACAATGGAAAAGTTCCAAAGCATTTTTAAACTTCAGCAGAATTCTGAGAACAATGGAAGAGTTCAGGAGCATTTTTAAACGTCAGCGGAATTCCGAGAACAATGGAAGAGTTCTGAAGCATTTCTAAACTTCAGCGGAATTCCGAGAACAATGGAAGAGTTCCGAAGCATTTTTAAACTTCAGTGGAATTTCAAGAACAATGGAAGTGTTCTGAAGGATTTTTAAACTTCAGAAGAATTACTAGAACAATGGAAGATTTCTGAAGCATTTTTAAACTTCAGCGGAATTCCAAGAACAATGGAAATGTTCTGAAGTATTTTTAAACTTCAGCAGAATTCCGAGGACAATGGAAGAGCTCCGAAGCATTATTAAACTTTAGCAGAATTCCAAGAACAATGGAAGAGTTCCAAAGCATTTTTAAACTTCAGCAGCATTCCGAGAACAATGGAAGAGTTCCAAAGCATTTTTAAACTTCAGTAGCATTCCGAGAACAATGGAAGAGTTCCGAATCATTTTTAAACATCAGCGGAATTCCGAGAACAATGGAAGAGTTCCGAAGCATTTTTAAACTTCAGTGGAATTCCGAGAACAATGGAAGAGTTCTGAAGGATTTTTAAACTTCAGCAGAATTCCTAGAACAATGGAAGAGTTCCGAAGCATTTTTAAACTTCAGCGGAATTCCGAGAACAAAGGAAATGTTCCAAAGCATTTTTAAACTTCAGCGGAATTCCGAAAACAATGGAAGAGTTCCGAAGCATTTTTAAACTTCAGTCAAATTCAAGGAACAATGGAAGAGTTCCGAAGCATTTTTAAACTTCAGCGGAATTGAAAGCACAATGGAAAAGTTCCAAAGCATTTTTAAACTTCAGCAGAATTCTGAGAACAATGGAAGAGTTCAGAAGCATTTTTAAACGTCAGCGGAATTCCGAGAACAATGGAAGAGTTCTGAAGCATTTCTAAACTTCAGCGGAATTCCGAGAACAATGGAAGAGTTCCGAAGCATTTTTAAACTTCAGTGGAATTTCAAGAACAATGGAAGTGTTCTGAAGGATTTTTAAACTTCAGCAGAATTACTAGAACAATGGAAGATTTCTGAAGCATTTTTAAACTTCAGCGGAATTCCGAGAACAATGGAAATGTTCCGAAGTATTTTTAAACTTCAGCAGAATTCCGAGGACAATGGCAGAGCTCCGAAGCATTTTTAAACTTCAGCAGAATTCCGGAAACAATGGAAGAGTTCCGAAGCATTTTTAAACTTCAGCAGAATTCCAATAACAATGGAAGAGTTCCGAAGCATTTTTAAACTTAGCGGAATTCCAAGAACAATAGAAGAGTTCTGAAGCATTTTTAAACTTCAGCGGAATTTTTGATAACAAAGGAAGAGTTCCGAAGCATTATTAAACTTTAGCAGAATTCCCAGAACAATGGAAGAGTTCTGAAGCATGTTTAAATGTCATCGGAATTCCGAGAACAATGGAAGAGTTCTGAAGGATTTTTAAACTTCAGCAGAATTACAAGAACAATGGAAGATTTCTGAAGCATTTTTAAACTTCAATAGAATTCCGAGAACAATGGAAGAGTTCCGAAGCATTTTTACACTTCAGCAGAATTCCAATAACAATGGAAGAGTTCCGAAGTATCTTTAAACTTCAGCGGAATTCCGAAAACAATGGAAGAGTTCCGAAGCATTTTTAAACTTCAGCAAAATTCCGGGAACAATGGAAGAGTTCCGAAGCATTTTTAAACTTCAGCGGAATTGCGAGAACAATGGAAATGTCCAAAGCATTTTTAAACTTCAGCAGAATTCTGAGAACAATGGAAGAGTTCAGAAGCATTTTTAAACTTCAGCAGAACTCCGGAAACAATGGAAGAGTTCCGAAGCATTTTTAAACTTCAGCAGAATTCCAATAACAATGGAAGAGTTCCGAAGTATTTTTAAACTTCAGCGGAATTCCGGGAACAATGGAAGAGTTCCGAAGCATTTTTAAACTTCAGCAGAATTGCGAGAACAATGGAAGAGTTCCAAAGCACTTTTAAACTTCAGCAGAATTCCAAGAACAATGGAAGAGTTCCGAAGCATTTTTAAACTTCAGCACAATTCCGAAAACAATGGAAGAGTTCCGAAGCATTTTTACACTTCAGCAGATTCCAATAACAATGGAAGAGTTCCGAAGTATCTTTAAACCTCAGCGGAATTCCGAGAACAATGGAAATGTTCCAAAGCATTTTAAAACTTCAGCGAATTCCGATAACAATGGAAAAGTTCCAAAGTATTTTTAAACTTCAGTGGAATTCCGAAAACAATGGAAGAGTTCCGAAGCATTTTTAAACTTCAGCGAAATTCCGGGAACAATGGAAGAGTTCCGAAGCATTTTTAAACTTCAGCGGAATTGCGAGAACAATGGAAAAGTTCCAAAGCATTTTTAAACTTCAGCAGAATTCTGAGAACAATGGAAGAGTTCAGAAGCATTTTTAAACTTCAGCAGAATTCCGGAAACAATGGAAGAGTTCCGAAGCATTTTTAAACTTCAGCAGAATTCCAATAACAATGGAAGAGTTCCGAAGTATTTTTAAACTTCAGCGGAATTCCGGGAACAATGGAAGAGTTACGAAGCATTTTTAAACTTCAGCAGAATTGCGAGAACAATGGAAGAGTTCCAAAGCACTTTTAAACTTCAGCAGAATTCCAAGAACAATGGAAGAGTTCCGAAGCATTTTTAAACTTCAGCACAATTCCGAAAACAATGGAAGAGTTCCAAAGCATTTTTAAACGTCAGTGGAATTCCAATAACAATGGAAGAGTTCCGAAGCATTTTTAAACTTCAGTGGAATTCCGAAAACAATGGAAGAGTTCCGAAGCATTTTTAAACTTCATCGGAATTCCGGGAACAATGGAAGAGTTCCGAAGCATTTTTAAACTTCAGCGGAATTGAAGGAACAATGGAAAAGTTCCAAAGCATTTTTAAACTTCAGCAGAATTCTGAGAACAATGGAAGAGTTCAGAAGCATTTTTAAACGTCAGCGGAATTCCGAGAACAATGGAAGAGTTCCGAAGCATTTCTAAACTTCAGCGGAATTCCGAGAACAATGGAAGAGTTCCAAAGCATTTTTAAACTTCAGTGGAATTTCAAGAACAATGGAAGAGTTCTGAAGGATTTTTAAACTTCAGCAGAATTACTAGAACAATGGAAGATTTCTGAAGGATTTTTAAACTTCAGTGGAATTCCGAGAACAATGGAAATGTTCCGAAGTATTTTTAAACTTCAGCAGAATTCCGAGGACAATGGAAGAGCTCCGAAGCATTTTTAAACTTCAGCAGAATTCCGGAAACAATGGAAGAGTTCCGAAGCATTTTTAAACTTCAGCAGAATTCCAATAACAATGGAAGAGTTCCGAAGCATTTTTAAGCTTCAGCGGAATTCCAAGAACAATAGAAGAGTTCTGAAACATTTTTAAACTTCAGCGGAATTTTCGATAACAATGGAAGTGTTCCGAAGCATTATTAAACTTTAGCAGAATTCCCAGAACAATGGAAGAGTTCCGAAGCATGTTTAAATGTCATCGGAATTCCGAGAACAATGGAAATGTTCCAAAGCATTTTAAAACTTCAGCGAATTCCGAAAACAATGGAAAAGTTCGAAAGTATTTTTAAACTTCAGTGGAATTCCGAAAACAATGGAAGAGTTCCGAAGCATTTTTAAACTTCAGCGAAATTCCGGGAACAATGGAAGAGTTCCGAAGCATTTTTAAACTTCAGCGGAATTGCGAGAACAATGGAAAAGTTCCAAAGCATTTTTAAACTTCAGCAGAATTCTGAGAACAATGGAAGAGTTCAGAAGCATTTTTAAACGCCAGCGAAATTCCGAGAACAATGGAAGAGTTCCGAAGCATTTCTAAACTTCAGCGGAATTCCGAGAACAATGGAAGAGTTCCGAAGCATTTTTAAACTTCAGTGGAATTCCGAGAACAATGGAAGAGTTCTGAAGGATTTTTAAACTTCAGCAGAATTCCTAGAACAATGGAAGAGTTCCGAAGCATTTTTAAACTTCAGCGGAATTCCGAGAACAAAGGAAATGTTCCAAAGCATTTTTAAACTTCAGCGGAATTCCGAAAACAATGGAAGAGTTCCGAAGCATTTTTAAACTTCAGCGGAATTCTGAGAACAATGGAAGAGTTCAGAAGCATTTTTAAACATCAGCGGAATTCCGAGAACAATGGAAGAGTTCTGAAGCATTTCTAAACTTCAGCGGAATTCCGAGAACAATGGAAGAGTTCTGAAGCATTTCTAAACTTCAGCGGAATTCCGAGAACAATGGAAGAGTTCCGAAGCATTTTTAAACTTCAGTGGAATTTCAAGAACAATGGAAGTGTTCTGAAGGATTTTTAAACTTCAGCAGAATTACTAGAACAATGGAAGATTTCTGAAGCATTTTTAAACTTCAGCGGAATTCCGAGAACAATGGAAATGTTCCGAAGTATTTTTAAACTTCAGCAGAATTCCGAGGACAATGGAAGAGCTCCGAAGCATTTTTAAACTTCAGCAGAGTTCCGGAAACAATGGAAGAGTTCCGAAGCATTTTTAAACTTCAGCAGAATTCCAATAACAATGGAAGAGTTCCGAAGCATTTTTAAACTTCAGCGGAATTCCAAGAACAATGGAAGAGTTGTGAAGCATTTTTAAACTTCAGCGGAATTTTTGATAACAAAGGAAGAGTTCCGAAGCATTATTAAACTTTAGCAGAATTCCCAGAACAATGGAAGAGTTCCGAAGCATGTTTAAATGTCATCGGAATTCCGAGAACAATGGAAGAGTTCCGAAGTATTTTTAAACTTCAGCGGAATTCCGGGAACAATGGAAGAGTTACGAAGCATTTTTAAACTTCAGCAGAATTGCTAGAACAATGGAAGAGTTCCAAAGCACTTTTAAACTTCAGCAGAATTCCAAGAACAATGGAAGAGTTCCGAAGCATTTTTAAACTTCAGCACAATTCCGAAAACAATGGAAGAGTTCCAAAGCATTTTTAAACGTCAGTGGAATTCCAATAACAATGGAAGAGTTCCGAAGCATTTTTAAACTTCAGCAGAATTCCCAGAACAATGGAAGAGTTCCGAAGCATTTTTAAACTTCAGAGGAATTCCAAGAACAATAGAAGAGTTCTGAAGCATTTTTAAACTTCAGCGGAATTTTCGATAACAATGGAAGAGTTCCGAAGCATTATTAAACTTTAGCGGAATTCCAATAACAATGGAAGAGTTCCGAATCATGTTTAAATGTCATCGGAAATCCGAGAACAATGGAAGAGTTCCAAAGCATTTTTAAACTTCAGCAGCATTCCGAGAACAATGGAAGAGTTCCGAATCATTTTTAAACCTCAGCGGAATTCCGACAACAATGGAAGAGTTCCGAATCATTTTTAAACCTCAGCGGAATTCCGACAACAATGGAAGAGTTCCGAAGCATTTTTAAACTTCAGTGGAATTCCGAGAACAATGGAAGAGTTCCAAAGCATTTTTAAACTTCAGCAGCATTCCGAGAACAATGGAAGAGTTCCGAATCATTTTTAAACCTCAGCGGAATTCCGACAACAATGGAAGAGTTCCGAAGCATTTTTAAACTTCAGTGGAATTCCGAGAACAATGGAAGAGTTCTGAAGCATTTTTAAACTTCAGCGGAATTCCGAGAACAATGGAAATGTTCCGAAGCATTTTTAAACTTCAGGGGAATTCCGATAACAATGGAAAAGTTCCAAAGTATTTTTAAACTTCAGTGGAATTCCGAAAACAATGGAAGAGTTCCGAAGCATTTTTAAACTTCATCGGAATTCCGGGAACAATGGAAGAGTTCCGAAGCATTTTTAAACTTCAGCGGAATTGAAAGAACAATGGAAAAGTTCCAAAGCATTTTTAAACTTCAGCAGAATTCTGAGAACAATGGAAGAGTTCAGAAGCATTTTTAAACCTCAGCGGAATTCCGAGAACAATGGAAGAGTTCCGAAGCATTTCTAAACTTCAGCGGAATTCCGAGAACAATGGAAGAGTTCCAAAGCATTTTTAAACTTCAGTGGAATTTCAAGAACAATGGAAGAGTTCTGAAGGATTTTTAAACTTCAGCAGAATTACTAGAACAATGGAAGATTTCTGAAGGATTTTTAAACTTCAGTGGAATTCCGAGAACAATGGAAATGTTCCGAAGTATTTTTAAACTTCAGCAGAATTCCGAGGACAATGGAAGAGCTCCGAAGCATTTTTAAACTTCAGCAGAATTCCGGAAACAATGGAAGAGTTCCGAAGCATTTTTAAACTTCAGCAGAATTCCAATAACAATGGAAGAGTTCCGAAGCATTTTTAAGCTTCAGCGGAATTCCAAGAACAATAGAAGAATTCTGAAACATTTTTAAACTTCAGCGGAATTTTCGATAACAATGGAAGTGTTCCGAAGCATTATTAAACTTTAGCAGAATTCCCAGAACAATGGAAGAGTTCCGAAGCATGTTTAAATGTCATCGGAATTCCGAGAAAAATGGAAGAGTTCTGAAGGATTTTTAAACTTCAGCAGAATTACAAGAACAATGGAAGATTTCTGAAGCATTTTTAAACTTCAATAGAATTCCGAGAACAATGGAAGAGTTCCGAAGCATTTTTACACTTCAGCAGAATTCCAATAACAAAGGAAGAGTTCCGAAGTATCTTTAAACTTCAGCGGAATTCCGAGAACAATGGAAATGTTCCAAAGCATTTTAAAACTTCAGCGAATTCCGAAAACAATGGAAAAGTTCGAAAGTATTTTTAAACTTCAGTGGAATTCCGAAAACAATGGAAGAGTTCCGAAGCATTTTTAAACTTCAGCGAAATTCCGGGAACAATGGAAGAGTTCCGAAGCATTTTTAAACTTCAGCGGAATTGCGAGAACAATGGAAAAGTTCCAAAGCATTTTTAAACTTCAGCAGAATTCTGAGAACAATGGAAGAGTTCAGAAGCATTTTTAAACGCCAGCGAAATTCCGAGAACAATGGAAGAGTTCCGAAGCATTTCTAAACTTCAGCGGAATTCCGAGAACAATGGAAGAGTTCCGAAGCATTTTTAAACTTCAGTGGAATTCCGAGAACAATGGAAGAGTTCTGAAGGATTTTTAAACTTCAGCAGAATTCCTAGAACAATGGAAGAGTTCCGAAGCATTTTTAAACTTCAGCGGAATTCCGAGAACAAAGGAAATGTTCCAAAGCATTTTTAAACGTCAGCGGAATTCCGAAAACAATGGAAGAGTTCCGAAGCATTTTTAAACTTCAGCGGAATTCTGAGAACAATGGAAGAGTTCAGAAGCATTTTTAAACATCAGCGGAATTCCGAGAACAATGGAAGAGTTCTGAAGCATTTCTAAACTTCAGCGGAATTCCGAGAACAATGGAAGAGTTCTGAAGCATTTCTAAACTTCAGCGGAATTCCGAGAACAATGGAAGAGTTCCGAAGCATTTTTAAACTTCAGTGGAATTTCAAGAACAATGGAAGTGTTCTGAAGGATTTTTAAACTTCAGCAGAATTACTAGAACAATGGAAGATTTCTGAAGCATTTTTAAACTTCAGCGGAATTCCGAGAACAATGGAAATGTTCCGAAGTATTTTTAAACTTCAGCAGAATTCCGAGGACAATGGAAGAGCTCCGAAGCATTTTTAAACTTCAGCAGAGTTCCGGAAACAATGGAAGAGTTCCGAAGCATTTTTAAACTTCAGCAGAATTCCAATAACAATGGAAGAGTTCCGAAGCATTTTTAAACTTCAGCGGAATTCCAAGAACAATGGAAGAGTTGTGAAGCATTTTTAAACTTCAGCGGAATTTTTGATAACAAAGGAAGAGTTCCGAAGCATTATTAAACTTTAGCAGAATTCCCAGAACAATGGAAGAGTTCCGAAGCATGTTTAAATGTCATCGGAATTCCGAGAACAATGGAAGAGTTCCGAAGTATTTTTAAACTTCAGCGGAATTCCGGGAACAATGGAAGAGTTACGAAGCATTTTTAAACTTCAGCAGAATTGCTAGAACAATGGAAGAGTTCCAAAGCACTTTTAAACTTCAGCAGAATTCCAAGAACAATGGAAGAGTTCCGAAGCATTTTTAAACTTCAGCACAATTCCGAAAACAATGGAAGAGTTCCAAAGCATTTTTAAACGTCAGTGGAATTCCAATAACAATGGAAGAGTTCCGAAGCATTTTTAAACTTCAGCAGAATTCCCAGAACAATGGAAGAGTTCCGAAGCATTTTTAAACTTCAGAGGAATTCCAAGAACAATAGAAGAGTTCTGAAGCATTTTTAAACTTCAGCGGAATTTTCGATAACAATGGAAGAGTTCCGAAGCATTATTAAACTTTAGCGGAATTCCAATAACAATGGAAGAGTTCCGAAGCATGTTTAAATGTCATCGGAAATCCGAGAACAATGGAAGAGTTCCAAAGCATTTTTAAACTTCAGCAGCATTCCGAGAACAATGGAAGAGTTCCGAATCATTTTTAAACCTCAGCGGAATTCCGACAACAATGGAAGAGTTCCGAATCATTTTTAAACCTCAGCGGAATTCCGACAACAATGGAAGAGTTCCGAAGCATTTTTAAACTTCAGTGGAATTCCGAGAACAATGGAAGAGTTCCAAAGCATTTTTAAACTTCAGCAGCATTCCGAGAACAATGGAAGAGTTCCGAATCATTTTTAAACCTCAGCGGAATTCCGACAACAATGGAAGAGTTCCGAAGCATTTTTAAACTTCAGTGGAATTCCGAGAACAATGGAAGAGTTCTGAAGCATTTTTAAACTTCAGCGGAATTCCGAGAACAATGGAAATGTTCCGAAGCATTTTTAAACTTCAGGGGAATTCCGATAACAATGGAAAAGTTCCAAAGTATTTTTAAACTTCAGTGGAATTCCGAAAACAATGGAAGAGTTCCGAAGCATTTTTAAACTTCATCGGAATTCCGGGAACAATGGAAGAGTTCCGAAGCATTTTTAAACTTCAGCGGAATTGAAAGAACAATGGAAAAGTTCCAAAGCATTTTTAAACTTCAGCAGAATTCTGAGAACAATGGAAGAGTTCAGAAGCATTTTTAAACCTCAGCGGAATTCCGAGAACAATGGAAGAGTTCCGAAGCATTTCTAAACTTCAGCGGAATTCCGAGAACAATGGAAGAGTTCCAAAGCATTTTTAAACTTCAGTGGAATTTCAAGAACAATGGAAGAGTTCTGAAGGATTTTTAAACTTCAGCAGAATTACTAGAACAATGGAAGATTTCTGAAGGATTTTTAAACTTCAGTGGAATTCCGAGAACAATGGAAATGTTCCAAAGTATTTTTAAACTTCAGCAGAATTCCGAGGACAATGGAAGAGCTCCGAAGCATTTTTAAACTTCAGCAGAATTCCGGAAACAATGGAAGAGTTCCGAAGCATTTTTAAACTTCAGCAGAATTCCAATAACAATGGAAGAGTTCCGAAACATTTTTAAGCTTCAGCGGAATTCCAAGAACAATAGAAGAGTTCTGAAACATTTTTAAACTTCAGCGGAATTTTCGATAACAATGGAAGAGTTCCGAAGCATTATTAAACTTTAGCAGAAATCCCAGAACAATGGAAGAGTTCCGAAGCATGTTTAAATATCATCGGAATTCCGAGAACAATGGAAGAGTTCTGAAGGATTTTTAAACTTCAGCAGAATTACAAGAACAATGGAAGATTTCTGAAGCATTTTTAAACTTCAATAGAATTCCGAGAACAATGGAAGAGTTCCGAAGCATTTTTACACTTCAGCAGAATTCCAATAACAAAGGAAGAGTTCCGAAGTATCTTTAAACTTCAGCGGAATTCCGAGAACAATGGAAATGTTCCAAAGCATTTTAAAACTTCAGCGAATTCCGATAACAATGGAAAAGTTCCAAAGTATTTTTAAACTTCAGTGGAATTCTGAAAACAATGGAAGAGTTCCGAAGCATTTTTAAACTTCAGCGAAATTCCGGGAACAATGGAAGAGTTCCGAAGCATTTTTAAACTTCAGCGGAATTGCGAGAACAATGGAAAAGTTCCAAAGCATTTTTAAACTTCAGCAGAATTCTGAGAACAATGGAAGAGTTCAGAAGCATTTTTAAACGCCAGCGAAATTCCGAGAACAATGGAAGAGTTCCGAAGCATTTCTAAACTTCAGCGGAATTCCGAGAACAATGGAAGAGTTCCGAAGCATTTTTAAACTTCAGTGGAATTCCGAGAACAATGGAAGAGTTCTGAAGGATTTTTAAACTTCAGCAGAATTACAAGAACAATGGAAGATTTCTGAAGCATTTTTAAACTTCAGCAGAATTCCAATAACAATGGAAGAGTTCTGAAGTATTTTTAAACTTCAGCGGAATTCTGAGAACAATGGAGGTTTTCCGAAGCAGTTTTAAACTTCAGCGGAATTCCGGTAACAATGGAAGGGTTCCGAAGCATTTTTAAACTTCAGCAGAATTGCGAGAACAATGGAAGAGTTCTGAAGCACTTTTAAACTTCAGCAGAATTCTGAGAACAATGTAAGAGTTCCGAAGCATTTTTAAACTTCAGCAGAATTCCGAAAACAATGGAAGAGTTCCGAAGCATTTTTAAACGTCAGCGGAATTCCAATAACAATGGAAGAGTTCCGAAGCATTTTTAAACTTCAGCAGAATTCCCAGAACAATGGAAGTGTTCCGAAGCATTTTTAAACTTCAGAGGAATTCCGAGAACAATGGAAGAGTGCTGAAGCCTTTTTAAACTTCAGCAGAATTTTTGATAACAATGGAAGAGTTCCGAAGCATTATTAAACTTTAGCAGAATTCCCTGAACAATGGAAGAGTTCCGAAGCATGTTTAAATGTCAGCGGAATTCCGATAACAATTGAAGAGTTCTGAAGCATTTTTAAACTTCAGCGGAATTCCAAGAACAATGGAAGAGTTCCGAATCATTTTTAAACTTCAGCAGAAATCCGAGAACAATGGAAGAGTACCGAAGCATTTTTAAACTTCAGCGGTATTCCAGGAACAATGGAAATGTTCCAAAGCATTTTTAAACTTCAGCAGAAATCCGAGAACAATGGAAGAGTACCGAAGCATTTTTAAATGTCAGCGGAATTCCGAGAACAAAGGAAGAGGTCCGAAGCATTTTTAAACATCACCAGAATTCCGAGAACAATGGAAGAGTTCAGAAGCATTTTTAAATGTCAGCGGAATTCCGAGAACAATGGAAGAGTTCCGAATAATTTTTAAACTTCAGCAGAATTCCGAGAACAATCAAAGAGTTCCGAAGCATTTTTAAACTTCAGTGGAATTCCGAGAACAATGGAAGAGTTCTGAAGGATTTATAAACTTCAGTAGAATTCCTAGAACAATGGAAGAGTTCCGAAGCATTTTTAAACTTCAGCGGAATTCCGAGAACAATCGAATAGTTCCAAAGCATTTTTAAACTTTAGTGAAATTCCGAGAACAATCGAAGAGTTCTGAAGTATTTTTAAACTTCAGCAGAATTCCTAGAACAATGGAAGAGTTCTGAAGCATTTCTACCCTTCAGCGGAATTCCGAGAACAATGGAAATGTTCTGAAGGATTTTTAAACTTCAGCAGAATTCCTAGAACAATGGATGAGTTCTGAAGCATTTTTAAACTTCAGCAGAATTCCGAGAACAATGGAAATGTTCTGAAGCATTTTTAAACTTCAGCGGAATTCCGATAACAATGGAAGAGTTCCAAAGTATTTTTAAACTTCAGCGGAATTCCGCGAACAATGGAAGAGTACCGAAGCACTTTTAAACTTCAGCGGAATTCCGCGAACAATGGAAGAGTTCCTAAGCATTTCTAAACTTCAGCGGAATTCCGAGAACAATGGAAGAGTTCAGAAGCATTTTAAAACTTCAGGGGAATTCCAAGAACAATAGAAGAGTTCTGAAGGATTTTTAAACTTCAGCAGAATTACTAGAACAATGGAAGATTTCTGAAGTATTTTTAAACGTCAGCGGAATTCCGAGAACAATGGAAGAGTTCCGAAGCATTTCTTAACTTCAGCGGAATTCCGAGAACAATGGAAGAGTTCCGAAGCATTTTTAAACTTCAGTGGAATTCCGAGAACAATGGAAGAGTTCTGAAGGATTTTTAAACTTCAGCAGAATTACAAGAACAATGGAAGATTTCTGAAGCATTTTTAAACTTCAATAGAATTCCGAGAACAATGGAAGAGTTCCGAAGCATTTTTAAACTTCAGCAGAATTCCAATAACAATGGAAGAGTTCCGAAGTATTTTTAAACTTCAGCGGAATTCTGAGAACAATGGAAGTTTTCCGAAGCAGTTTTAAACTTCAGCGGAATTCCGAGAACAATGGAAGAGTTCCGAAACATTTCTAAACTTCAGCGGAATTCCGAGAACAATGTAAGAGTTCTGAAGGATTTTTAAACTTCAGCAGAATTACAAGAACAATGGAAGAGTTCCGAAGCATTTTTGAACTTCAGCAGAATTCCGAAAACAATGGAAGAGTTCCAAAGCATTTTTAAACGTCAGTGGAATGCCAATAACAATGGAAGAGTTCGGAAGCATTTTTAAACTTCAGCAGAATTCCCAGAACAATGGAAGAGTTCCGAAGCATTTTTAAACTTCAGAGGAATTCCAAGAACAATAGAAGAGTTCTGAAGCATTTTTAAACTTCAGCGAAATTTTCGATAACAATGGAAGAGTTCCGAAGCATTTTTAAACTTCAGCAGAATTCTGAGAACAATGGAAGAGTTCCGAAGCATTTCTAAACTTCAGCGGAATTCCGAGAACAATGGAAGAGTTCCGAAGCATTTTTAAACTTCAGTGGAATTCCGAGAACAATGGAAGAGTTCGGAAGCACTTTTAAACTTCAGCAGAATTCTGAGAACAATGGAAGAGTTCCGAAGCATTTTTAAACGTCAGCGGAATTCCAATAACAATGGAAGAGTTCCGAAGCATTATTAAACTTCAGCAGAATTCCCAGAACAATGGAAGTGTTCCGAAGCATGTTTAAATGTCAGCGGAATTCTGATAACAATTGCAGAGTTCCGAAGCATTTTTAAACTTCAGAGGAATTCCGAGAACAATGGAAGAGTTCTGAAGCCTTTTTAAACTTCAGCGGAATTTTCTATAACAATGGAAGAGTTCCGAAGGATTATTAAACTTTAGCAGAATTCCCAGAACAATGGAAGTGTTCCGAAGCATGTTTAAATGTCAGCGGAATTCTGATAACAATTGCAGAGTTCCGAAGCATTTTTAAACTTCAGCGGAATTCCAAGAACAATGGAAGAGTTCCGAATCATTTTTAAACTTCAGTGGAATTCCGAGAACAATGGAAGGGTTCTGATGCATTTTTAAACTTCAGCAGAATTCAGAGAACAATGGAAGAGTTCCGAAGCATTTTTAAACTTCAGCGGAATTCCAGGAACAATGGAAATGTTCCAAAGCATTTTTAAACTTCAGCAGAAATCCGAGAACAATGGAAGAGTACCGAAGCATTTTTAAATGTGAGCGTAATTCCGAGAACAATTCAAGAGTTCCGAAACATTTCTAAACTTCAGCGGAATTCCGAGAACAATGGAAGAGTTCTGAAGGATTTTTAAACTTCAGCAGAATTACAAGAACAATGGAAGAGTTCCGAAGCATTTATGAACTTCAGCAGAATTCCGAAAACAATGGAAGAGTTCCAAAGCATTTTTAAACGTCAGTGGAATGCCAATAACAATGGAAGAGTTCCGAAGCATTTTTAAACTTCAGCAGAATTCCCAGAACAATGGAAGAGTTCCGAAGCATTTTTAAACTTCAGAGGAATTCCAAGAACAATAGAAGAGTTCTGAAGCATTTTTAAACTTCAGCGAAATTTTCAATAACAATGGAAGAGTTCCGAAGCATTTTTAAACTTCAGCAGAATTCTGAGAACAATGGAAGAGTTCCGAAGCATTTCTAAACTTCAGCGGAATTCCGAGAACAATGGGAGAGTTCCGAAGCATTTTTAAACTTCAGTGGAATTCCGAGAACAATGGAAGAGTTCTGAAGGATTTTTAAACTTCAGCAGAATTCCGAGAACAATGGAAGATTTCTGAAGCATTTTTAAACTTCAATAGAATTCCGAGAACAATGGAAGAGTTCCGAACTATTTTTAAACTTCAGCGGAATTCTGATAACAATGGAAGTTTTCCGAAGCAGTTTTAAACTTCAGCGGAATTCTGGTAACAATGGAAGGGTTCCGAAGCATTTTTAAACTTCAGCAGAATTGCGAGAACAATGGAAGAATTCCGAAGCACTTTTAAACTTCAGCAGAATTCCGAGAACAATGTAAGAGTTGCAAAGCATTTTTAAACTTCGGCAGAATTCCGAAAACAATGGAAGAGTTCCAAAGCATTTTTAAATGTCAGCGGAATTCCAATAACAATGAAAGAGTTCCGAAGCATTTTTAAACTTCAGCAGAATTCCCAGAACAATGGAAGTGTTCCGAAGCATTTTTAAACTTCAGAGGAATTCCGAGAACAATGGAAGAGTTGTGAAGCCTTTTTAAACTTCAGCAGAATTTTCGATAACAATGGAAGAGTTCCGAAGCATTATTAAACTTTAGCAGAATTCCCAGAACAATGGAAGAGTTCCGAAGCATGTTTAAATGTCAGCGGAATTCCGATAACAATTGAAGAGTTCCGAAGCATTTTTAAACTTTAGCGGAATTCCAAGAACAATGGAAGGGTTCTGATGCATTTTTAAACTTCAGCAGAATTCCTAGAACAATGGAAGAGTTCTGAAGCATTTCTACCCTTCAGCGGAATTCCGAGAACAATGGAAATGTTCTGAAGGATTTTTAAACTTCAGCGGAATTCCAAGAACAATGGAAATGTTCCGAAGCATTTTTAAACTTCAGCAGAATTCCAAGAACAATGGAAGAGTTTCGAAGCATTTTTAAACTTCAGCGGAATTGCTAGAACAATGGAAGAGTTCCGAAGCATTTTTAAACTTCAGCAGAATTCCGAAAACAATGGAAGAGTTCCGAAGCATTTTTAAACGTCAGCGGAATTCCAATAACAATGGAAGAGTTCCGAAGCATTTTTAAACTTCAGCAGAATTCCCAGAACAATGGAAGTGTTCCGAAGCATTTTTAAACTTCAGAGGAATTCCGAGAACAATGGAAGAGTTCTGAAGCCTTTTTAAACTTCAGCAGAATTTTCGATAACAATGGAAGAGTTCCGAAGCATTATTAAACTTTAGCAGAATTCCCAGAACAATGGAAGAGTTCCGAAGCATGTTTAAATGTCAGCGGAATTCCGATAACAATTGAAGAGTTCCGAAGCATTTTTAAACTTCAGCGGAATTCCAAGAACAATGGAAGAGTTCCGAATCATTTTTAAACTTCAGTGGAATTCCGAGAACAATGGAAGGGTTCTGATGCATTTTTAAACTTCAGCAGAATTCAGAGAACAATGGAAGAGTTCCGAAGCATTTTTAAACTTTAGCGGTATTCCAGGAACAATGGAAATGTTCCAAAGCATTTTTAAACTTCAGCAGAAATCCGAGAACAATGGAAGAGTACCGAAGCATTTTTAAATGTCAGCGGAATTCCGAGAACAATGGAAGAGGTCCGAAGCATTTTTAAACATCACCAGAATTCTGAGAACAATGGAAGAGTTCAGAAGCATTTTTAGACTTCAGCGGAATTCCGAGAACAATCAAAGTGTTCCGAAGCATTTTTAAACTTCAGTGGAATTCCGAGAACAATGGAAGAGTTCTGACAGATTTTTAAACTTCAACAGAATTCCTAGAACAATGGAAGAGTTCCGAAGCATTTTTGAACTTCAGCGGAATTCCGAGAACAATGGAAGAGTTCCGAAGCATTGTTAAACTTCAGCGGAATTCCGAGAACAATCGAAGAGTTCCGAAGCATTTTTAAACTTCAGTGGAATTCTGAGAACAATGGAAGAGTTCTGACGGATTTTTAAACTTCAGCAGAATTCCTAGAACAATGGAAGTGTTCCGAAGCATTTTTGAACTTCAGCGGAATTGCGAGAACAATGGAAATGTTCCGAAGCATTTTTAAACTTCAGTGGAATTCCGATAACAATGGAAGAGTTCCAAAAGTATTTTTAAACTTCAGCTGAATTCCGAGAACAATGGAAGAGTTGCAAAGCATTTTTAAACTTCAGCAGAATTCCGAGAAAAATGGAAGAGTTCAGAAGCATTTTTAAACGTCAGCGGAATTCCGAGAACAATGGAAGAGTTCCGAATAATTTTTAAACTTCAGCGGAATTCCGAGAACAATCGAAGAGTTCCGAAGCATTTTTAAACTTCAGTGGAATTCCGAGAACAATGGAAGAGTTCTGAAGGATTTTTAAACTTCAGTATAATTCCTAGAACAATGGAAGAGTTCCGAAGCATTTTTAAACTTCAGCGGAATTCCGAGAACAATCAAAGAGTTCCGAAGCATTTTTAAACTACAGTGGAATTGCGAGAACAATGGAAGAGTTCTGAAGGATTTTTAAACTTCAGCAGAATTCTAAGAACAATGGAAGAGTTCTGAAGCATTTCTACCCTTCAGCGGAATTCCGAGAACAATGGAAATGTTCTGAAGGATTTTTAAACTTCAGCAGAATTCCTAGAACAATGGATGAGTTCCGAAGCATTTTTAAACTTCAGCAGAATTCCGATAAAAATGGAAGAGTTCCAAAGTATTTTTAAACTTCTGCGGAATTCCAAGAACAATGGAAGAGTTCCGAAGCATTTTTAAACTTCAGCGGAATTCCGGGAACAATGGAAGAGTTCCAATGCATTTTTAAACTTCAGCGGAATTGCGAGCACAATGGAAGAGTTCTGAAGGATTTTTAAACTTCAGCAGATTTACTAGAACAAAGGAATAGTTCCGAAGCATTTTTAAACTTCAGTGGAATTCCAAGAACAATGGAAATGTTCCGAAGCATTTTTAAACTTCAGCGGAATTCCGAGAACAATGGAAGAGTTCTGAAGCATTTTTAAACTTCATCGGAATTGCGAGAACAATGGAAGAGATCCGAAGCATTATTAAACTTTAGCAGAATTCCGAGAACAATGGAAGAGTTCCGAATCATTTTTAAATGTCAGCGGAATTCCGATAACAATTGAAGAGTTCCGAAGCATTTTTAAGCTTCAGCGGAATTCCGGGAACAATGGAAGAGTTCCGAAGCATTTTTAAACTTCAGCGGAACTGCTAGAACAATGGAAGAGTTCCGAAGCAATTTTAAACTTCAGTAGAATTCCGAGGACAATGGAAGAGCTCCGAAGCATTTTTAAACTTCAGCAGAATTCCGGAAACAATGGAAGAGTTCCGAAGCATTTTTAAACTTCAGCAGAATTCCAATAACAATGGAAGAGTCCCGAAGCATTTTTAAACTTCAGCGGAATTCCGGGTACAATGGAAGAGTTCCGAAGCATTTTTAAACTTCAGCAGAATTGCGAGAACAATGGAAGAGTTCTGAAGCATTTCTGCCCTTCAGCGGAATTCCGAGAACAATGGAAGAGTTCCGAAGCATTTTTAAACTTCAGCAGAATTAAGAGAACAATGGAAGAGTTCTGAAGGATTTTTAAACTTCACCAGAATTACTAGAACAATGGAAGAGTTCCAAAGCATTTTTAAACTTCAGCGGAATTCCGAGAACAATGGAAATGTTGCGAACTATTTTTAAACTTCAGCAGAATTCCGAGAACAATGGAAGAGTTCCGAAGCATTTTTAAGCTTCAGTGGAATTCCGAGAACAATGGAAGAGTTCTGAAGGATTTTTAAACTTCAGTATAATTCCTAGAACAATGGAAGAGTTCCGAAGCATTTTTAAACTTCAGCGGAATTCCGAGAACAATCAAAGAGTTCCGAAGCATTTTTAAACTACAGTGGAATTGCGAGAACAATGGAAGAGTTCTGAAGGATTTTTAAACTTCAGCAGAATTCTAAGAACAATGGAAGAGTTCTGAAGCATTTCTACCCTTCAGCGGAATTCCGAGAACAATGGAAATGTTCTGAAGGATTTTTAAACTTCAGCAGAATTCCTAGAACAATGGATGAGTTCCGAAGCATTTTTAAACTTCAGCAGAATTCCGATAAAAATGGAAGAGTTCCAAAGTATTTTTAAACTTCTGCGGAATTCCAAGAACAATGGAAGAGTTCCGAAGCATTTTTAAACTTCAGCGGAATTCCGGGAACAATGGAAGAGTTCCAATGCATTTTTAAACTTCAGCGGAATTGCGAGCACAATGGAAGAGTTCTGAAGGATTTTTAAACTTCAGCAGATTTACTAGAACAAAGGAATAGTTCCGAAGCATTTTTAAACTTCAGTGGAATTCCAAGAACAATGGAAATGTTCCGAAGCATTTTTAAACTTCAGCGGAATTCCGAGAACAATGGAAGAGTTCTGAAGCATTTTTAAACTTCATCGGAATTGCGAGAACAATGGAAGAGATCCGAAGCATTATTAAACTTTAGCAGAATTCCGAGAACAATGGAAGAGTTCCGAAGCATTTTTAAATGTCAGCGGAATTCCGATAACAATTGAAGAGTTCCGAAGCATTTTTAAGCTTCAGCGGAATTCCGGGAACAATGGAAGAGTTCCGAAGCATTTTTAAACTTCAGCGGAACTGCTAGAACAATGGAAGAGTTCCGAAGCAATTTTAAACTTCAGTAGAATTCCGAGGACAATGGAAGAGCTCCGAAGCATTTTTAAACTTCAGCAGAATTCCGGAAACAATGGAAGAGTTCCGAAGCATTTTTAAACTTCAGCAGAATTCCAATAACAATGGAAGAGTCCCGAAGCATTTTTAAACTTCAGCGGAATTCCGGGTACAATGGAAGAGTTCCGAAGCATTTTTAAACTTCAGCAGAATTGCGAGAACAATGGAAGAGTTCTGAAGCATTTCTGCCCTTCAGCGGAATTCCGAGAACAATGGAAGAGTTCCGAAGCATTTTTAAACTTCAGCAGAATTAAGAGAACAATGGAAGAGTTCTGAAGGATTTTTAAACTTCACCAGAATTACTAGAACAATGGAAGAGTTCCAAAGCATTTTTAAACTTCAGCGGAATTCCGAGAACAATGGAAATGTTGCGAACTATTTTTAAACTTCAGCAGAATTCCGAGAACAATGGAAGAGTTCCGAAGCATTTTTAAGCTTCAGCGGAATTCCGGGAACAATGGAAGAGTTCCGAAGCATTTTTAAACTTCAGCGGAATTCCGAGGACAATGGAAGAGCTCCGAAGCATTTTTAATCTTCAGCAGAATTCCGGAAACAATGGAAGAGTTCCGAAGCATTTTTAAACTTCAGCAGAATTGCGAGAGCAATGGACGAGTTCCAAAGCACTTTTAAACTTCAGCAGAATTCCAAGAACAATGGAAGAGTACCGAAGCATTTTTAAACTTCAGCAGAATTCCGAAAACAATGGAAGAGTTCCAAAGCATTTTTAAACGTCAGTGGAATTCCAATAACAATGGAAGAGTTCCGAAGCATTTTCAAACTTCAGCAGAATTCCCAGAACAATGGAAGAGTTCCGAAGCATTTTTAAACTTCAGAGGAATTCCAAGAACAATAGAAGAGTTCTGAAGCATTTTTAAACTTCAGCGGAATTTTCGATAACAATGGAAAAGTTCCGAAGCATTATTAAACTTTAGCAGAATTCCCAGAACAATGGAAGAGTTCCGAAGCATGTTTAAATGTCATCGGAATTCCGAGAACAATGGAAGAGTTCCAAAGCATTTTTAAACTTCAGCAGCATTCCGAGAAAAATGGAAGAGTTCAGAAGCATTCTTAAACGTCAGCGGAATTCCGAGAACAATGGAAGAGTTCCGAATCATTTTTAAACTTCAGCGGAATTCCTAGAACAATGGAAGAGTTCCGAAGCATTTTTAAACTTCAGTGGAATTCCGAGAACAATGGAAGAGTTCTGAAGGATTTTTAAACTTCAGCAGAATTCCTAGAACAATGGAAGAGTTCTGAAGGATTTTTAAACTTCAGTATAATTCCTAGAACAATCGAAGAGTTCCGAAGCATTTTTAAACTTTAGTGAAATTCCGAGAACAATCGAAGAGTTATGAAGTATTGTTAAACTTCAGCAGAATTCCTAGAACAATGGAAGAGTTCTGAAGCATTTCTACCCTTCAGCGGAATTCCGAGAACAATGGAAATGTTCTGAAGGATTTTTAAACTTCAGCAGAATTCCGATAACAATGGAAGAGTTCCAAAGCATTTTTAAACTTCAGCAGAATTGCGAGCACAATGGAAGAGTTCTGAAGGTTTTTAAACTTCAGCAGAATTACTAGAACAATGGAATAGTTCCGAAGCATTTTTAAACTTCAGCGGAATTCCAAGAACAATGGAAATGTTCCGAAGCATTTTTAAACTTCAGCAGAATTCCGAGAACAATGGAAGTGTTCCGAAGTATTTTTATACTTTAGCGGAATTCCGAGAACAATGGAAATGTTCCAAAGCATTTTTAAACTTCACTGAAATTCCGGAAGCAATGGAAGAGTTCCGAATCATTTTTAAACTTCAGCGGAATTCCGAGAACAATGGAAATGTTCCGAAGTATTTTTAAACTTCAGCAGAATTACGAGAACAATGGAAGAGTTCCGAAGCATTGTTAAACTTCAGCGGAATTTTCGATAACAATGGAAGAGTTCCGAAGCATTATTAAACTTTAGCAGAATTCCCAGAACAATGGAAGAGTTCCGAAGCATGTTTAAATGTCATCGGAATTCCGAGAACAATGGAAGAGTTCCAAAGCATTTTTAAACTTCAGCAGCATTCCGAGAACAATTTAAGAGTTCAGAAGCATTTTTAAACGTCAGTGGAATTCCGAGAACATTGGAAGAGTTCTGAAGGATTTTAAAACTTCAGCAGAATTCCTAGAACAATGGAAGAGTTCCGAAGCATTTTTAAACTTCAGCGGAATTCCGAGAACAATGGAAATGTTCCAAAGCATTTTTAAACTTCAGCGGAATTCCGATAACAATGGAAGAGTTCCGAACCATTTTTAAACTTCAGTGGAATTCCAAGAACAATGGAAGAGTTCTGAAGGATTTTTAAACTTCAGCAGAATTACTAGAACAATGGAAGATTTCTGAAGCATTTTTAAACTTCAGCGGAATTCCGAGAACAATGGAAATGTTCTGAAGTATTTTTAAACTTCAGCAGAATTCCGAGAAAAATGGAAGAGTTCCGAAGCATTGTTAAACTTCAGTGGAATTCCGAAAACAATGGAAGAGTTCCGAAGCATTTTTAAACTTCAGCGGAATTGCGAGAACAATGGAAGAGTTCCGAAGCATTTTTAAACTTCAGCAGAAATTTCGATAACAATGGAAGAGATCTGAAGGATTATTAAACTTTACCAGAATTCCGAGATCAATGGAAGAGTTCCGAAGCATTTTTAAACTTCAGCAGAATTCCAAGAACAATGGAAGAGTTCCGAAGCATTTTTAAACTTCAGCAGAATTCCAAAAACAATGGAAGAGTTCCGAAGCATTTTTAAACATCAGTGGAATTCCAATAACAAAGGAAGATTTCTGAAGCATTTTTAAACTTCAGCAGAATTCACAGAACAATGGAAGAGTTCCGAAGCATTTTTAAACTTCAGAGGAATTCCAAGAACAATAGAAGAGTTCTGAAGCATTTTTAAACTTCAGCGGAATTTTCGATAACAATGGAAGACTTCCGAAGCATTTTTAAACTTCAGCGGAATTGCGAGAACAATGGAAGAGTTCCGAAGCATTTTTAAACTTCAGCGGAATTTTCGATAACAATGGAAGAGATCCGAAGCATTATTAAACTTTACCAGAATTCCGAGATCAATGGAAGAGTTCCGAAGCATTTTTAAACTTCAGCAGAATTCCAAGAACAATGGAAGAGTTCCGAAGCATTTTTAAACTTCAGCAGAATTCCAAAAACAATGGAAGATTTCCGAAGCATTTTTAAATGTCAGTGGAATTCTAATAACAAAGGAAGAGTTCCGAAGCATTTTTAAACTTCAGCAGAATTCCCAGAACAATGGAAGAGTTCCGAAGCATTTTTAAACTTCAGAGGAATTCCAAGAACAATAGAAGAGTTCTGAAGCATTTTTAAACTTCAGCAGCATTCCGAGAACAATGGAAGAGTTCAGAAGCATTTTTAAACATCAGCGGAATTCCGAGAACAATGGAAGAGTTCCGAATCATTTTTAAACTTCAGCGGGATTCCGAGAACAATGGAAGAGTTCCGAAGCATTTTTAAACTTCAGTGGAATTTTCGATAACAATGGAAGAGTTCCGAAGCATTATTAAGCTTTAGCAGAATTCCCAGAACAATGGAAGAGTTCCGAAGCATGTTTAAATGTCATCGGAATTCCGAGAACAATGGAAGAGTTCCAAAGCATTTTTAAACTTCAGCAGCATTCCGAGAACAATGGAAGAGTTCAGAAGCATTTTTAAACATCAGCGGAATTCCGAGAACAATGGAAGAGTTCCGAATCATTTTTAAACTTCAGCAGAATTCCTAGAACAATGGAAGAGTTCCGAAGCATTTTTAAACTTCAGCGGAATTCCGAGAACAATGGAAATGTTGCAAAGCATTTTAAAACTTCAGAGGAATTCCGATAACAATGGAAAAGTTCCAAAGAATTTTTAAACTTCAGCGGAATTCCGATAACAATGGAAAAGTTCCAAAGTATTTTTAAACTTCAGTGGAATTCCGAAAACAATGGAAGAGTTCCGAAGCATTTTTAAACTTCAGCGGAATTCCGGGAACAATGAAAGAATTCCGAAGCATTTTTAAACTTCAGCGGAATTGCGAGAACAATGGAAAAGTTCCAAAGCATTTTTAAACTTCAGCAGAATTCTGAGAACAATGGAAGAGTTCAGAAGCATTTTTAAACGTCAGCGGAATTCCGAGAACAATGGAAGAGTTCCGAAGCATTTCTAAACTTCAGCGGAATTCCGAGAACAATGGAAGAGTTCCGAAGCATTTTTAAACTTCAGTGGAATTCCGAGAACAATGGAAGAGTTCTGAAGGATTTTTAAACTTCAGCAGAATTACAAGAACAATGGAAGATTTCTGAAGCATTTTTAAACTTCAATAGAATTCCGAGAACAATGGAAGAGTTCCGAAGCATTTTTAAACTTCAGCAGAATTCCAATAACAATGGAAGAGTTCCGAAGTATTTTTAAACTTCAGCGGAATTCTGAGAACAATGGAAGTTTTCCGAAGCAGTTTTAAACTTCAGCGGAATTCCGGTAACAATGGAAGGGTTCCGAAGCATTTTTAAACTTCAGCAGAATTGCGAGAACAATGGAAGAATTCCGAAGCACTTTTAAACTTTAGCAGAATTCCGAGAACAATGTAAGAGTTCCGAAGCATTTTTAAACTTCAGCAGAATTCCGAAAGCAATGGAAGAGTTCCGAAGCATTTTTAAACGTCAGCGGAATTCCAATAACAATGGAAGAGTTCCGAAGCATTTTTAAACTTCAGCAGAATTCCCAGAACAATGGAACTGTTCCGAAGCATTTTTAAACTTCAGAGGAATTCCGAGAACAATGGAAGAGTTCTGAAGCCTTCTTAAACTTCAGCAGAATTTTCGATAACAATGGAAGAGTTCCGAAGCATTATTAAACTTTAGCAGAATTCCCAGAACAATGGAAGAGTTCAGAAGCATGTTTAAATGTCATCGGAATTCCGAGAACAATAGAAGAGTTCCAAAGCATTTTTAAACTTCAGCAGCATTCCGAGAACAATGGAAGAGTTCAGAAGCATTTTTAAACGTCAGCGGAATTCCGAGAACAATGGAAGAGTTCTGAAGCATTTTTAAACTTCAGTGGAATTCCGAGAACAATGGAAGAGTTCCGAAGGATTTTTAAACTTCAGCAGAATTCCTAGAACAATGGAAGAGTTCCGAAGCATTTTTAAACTTCAGCGGTATTCCGAGAACAATGGAAATGTTCCAAAGCATTTTTAAACTTCAGCGGAATTCCGATAACAATGGAAAAGTTCTAAAGTATTTTTAAACTTCAGTGGAATTCCGAAAACAATGGAAGAGTTCCGAATCATTTTTAAACTTCAGCGGAATTCCGGGAACAATGGAAGAGTTTCGAAGCATTTTTAAACTTCAGCGGAATTGCGAGAACAATGGAAAAGTTCCAAAGCATTTTTAAACTATAGCAGAATTCTGATAACAATGGAAGAGTTCAGAAGCATTTTTAAACGTCAGCGGAATTCCGAGAACAATGGAAGAGTTCCGAAGCATTTTTAAACTTCAGTGGAATTCCGAGAACAATGGAAGAGTTCTGAAGGATTTTTAAACTTCAGTAGAATTACTAGAACAATGGAAGAGTTCCGAAGCATTTTTAAACTTCAGCGGAATTCCGAGAACAATGGAAATGTTCCGAAGTATTTTTAAACTTCAGCAGAATTCCGAGAACAATGGAAGAGTTCCGAAGCATTGTTAAACTTCAGCGGAATTCCGGGAACAATGGAAGAGTTCCGAAGCATTTTTAAACTTCAGCGGAATTCTGAGAACAATGGAAGAGTTCTGACGGATTTTTAAACTTCAACAGAATTCCTAGAACAATGGAAGAGTTCCGAAGCATTTTTGAACTTCAGCGGAATTCCGAGAACAATGGAAGAGTTCCGAAGCATTGTTAAACTTCAGCGGAATTCCGAGAACAATCGAAGAGTTCCGAAGCATTTTTAAACTTCAGTGGAATTCTGAGAACAATGGAAGAGTTCTGACGGATTTTTAAACTTCAGCAGAATTCCTAGAACAATGGAAGTGTTCCGAAGCATTTTTGAACTTCAGCGGAATTGCGAGAACAATGGAAATGTTCCGAAGCATTTTTAAACTTCAGTGGAATTCCGATAACAATGGAAGAGTTCCAAAAGTATTTTTAAACTTCAGCTGAATTCCGAGAACAATGGAAGAGTTCTGAAGCATTTTTAAACATCACCAGAATTCCAAGAACAATGGAAGAGTTGCAAAGCATTTTTAAACTTCAGCAGAATTCCGAGAAAAATGGAAGAGTTCAGAAGCATTTTTAAACGTCAGCGGAATTCCGAGAACAATGGAAGAGTTCCGAATAATTTTTAAACTTCAGCGGAATTCCGAGAACAATCGAAGAGTTCCGAAGCATTTTTAAACTTCAGTGGAATTCCGAGAACAATGGAAGAGTTCTGAATTATTTTTAAACTTCAGTATAATTCCTAGAACAATGGAAGAGTTCCGAAGCATTTTTAAACTTCAGCGGAATTCCGAGAACAATCAAAGAGTTCCGAAGCATTTCTAAACTACAGTGGAATTGCGAGAACAATGGAAGAGTTCTGAAGGATTTTTAAACTTCAGCAGAATTACAAGAACAATGGAAGAGTTCCGAAGCATTTATGAACTTCAGCAGAATTCCGAAAACAATGGAAGAGTTCCAAAGCATTTTTAAACGTCAGTGGAATGCCAATAACAATGGAAGAGTTCCGAAGCATTTTTAAACTTCAGCAGAATTCCCAGAACAATGGAAGAGTTCCGAAGCATTTTTAAACTTCAGAGGAATTCCAAGAACAATAGAAGAGTTCTGAAGCATTTTTAAACTTCAGCGAAATTTTCAATAACAATGGAAGAGTTCCGAAGCATTTTTAAACTTCAGCAGAATTCTGAGAACAATGGAAGAGTTCCGAAGCATTTCTAAACTTCAGCGGAATTCCGAGAACAATGGGAGAGTTCCGAAGCATTTTTAAACTTCAGTGGAATTCCGAGAACAATGGAAGAGTTCTGAAGGATTTTTAAACTTCAGCAGAATTCCGAGAACAATGGAAGATTTCTGAAGCATTTTTAAACTTCAATAGAATTCCGAGAACAATGGAAGAGTTCCGAACTATTTTTAAACTTCAGCGGAATTCTGATAACAATGGAAGTTTTCCGAAGCAGTTTTAAACTTCAGCGGAATTCTGGTAACAATGGAAGGGTTCCGAAGCATTTTTAAACTTCAGCAGAATTGCGAGAACAATGGAAGAATTCCGAAGCACTTTTAAACTTCAGCAGAATTCCGAGAACAATGTAAGAGTTGCAAAGCATTTTTAAACTTCGGCAGAATTCCGAAAACAATGGAAGAGTTCCAAAGCATTTTTAAATGTCAGCGGAATTCCAATAACAATGAAAGAGTTCCGAAGCATTTTTAAACTTCAGCAGAATTCCCAGAACAATGGAAGTGTTCCGAAGCATTTTTAAACTTCAGAGGAATTCCGAGAACAATGGAAGAGTTGTGAAGCCTTTTTAAACTTCAGCAGAATTTTCGATAACAATGGAAGAGTTCCGAAGCATTATTAAACTTTAGCAGAATTCCCAGAACAATGGAAGAGTTCCGAAGCATGTTTAAATGTCAGCGGAATTCCGATAACAATTGAAGAGTTCCGAAGCATTTTTAAACTTTAGCGGAATTCCAAGAACAATGGAAGGGTTCTGATGCATTTTTAAACTTCAGCAGAATTCCTAGAACAATGGAAGAGTTCTGAAGCATTTCTACCCTTCAGCGGAATTCCGAGAACAATGGAAATGTTCTGAAGGATTTTTAAACTTCAGCGGAATTCCAAGAACAATGGAAATGTTCCGAAGCATTTTTAAACTTCAGCAGAATTCCAAGAACAATGGAAGAGTTTCGAAGCATTTTTAAACTTCAGCGGAATTGCTAGAACAATGGAAGAGTTCCGAAGCATTTTTAAACTTCAGCAGAATTCCGAAAACAATGGAAGAGTTCCGAAGCATTTTTAAACGTCAGCGGAATTCCAATAACAATGGAAGAGTTCCGAAGCATTTTTAAACTTCAGCAGAATTCCCAGAACAATGGAAGTGTTCCGAAGCATTTTTAAACTTCAGAGGAATTCCGAGAACAATGGAAGAGTTCTGAAGCCTTTTTAAACTTCAGCAGAATTTTCGATAACAATGGAAGAGTTCCGAAGCATTATTAAACTTTAGCAGAATTCCCAGAACAATGGAAGAGTTCCGAAGCATGTTTAAATGTCAGCGGAATTCCGATAACAATTGAAGAGTTCCGAAGCATTTTTAAACTTCAGCGGAATTCCAAGAACAATGGAAGAGTTCCGAATCATTTTTAAACTTCAGTGGAATTCCGAGAACAATGGAAGGGTTCTGATGCATTTTTAAACTTCAGCAGAATTCAGAGAACAATGGAAGAGTTCCGAAGCATTTTTAAACTTTAGCGGTATTCCAGGAACAATGGAAATGTTCCAAAGCATTTTTAAACTTCAGCAGAAATCCGAGAACAATGGAAGAGTACCGAAGCATTTTTAAATGTCAGCGGAATTCCGAGAACAATGGAAGAGGTCCGAAGCATTTTTAAACATCACCAGAATTCTGAGAACAATGGAAGAGTTCAGAAGCATTTTTAGACTTCAGCGGAATTCCGAGAACAATCAAAGTGTTCCGAAGCATTTTTAAACTTCAGTGGAATTCCGAGAACAATGGAAGAGTTCTGACAGATTTTTAAACTTCAACAGAATTCCTAGAACAATGGAAGAGTTCCGAAGCATTTTTGAACTTCAGCGGAATTCCGAGAACAATGGAAGAGTTCCGAAGCATTGTTGAACTTCAGCGGAATTCCGAGAACAATCGAAGAGTTCCGAAGCATTTTTAAACTTCAGTGGAATTCTGAGAACAATGGAAGAGTTCTGACGGATTTTTAAACTTCAGCAGAATTCCTAGAACAATGGAAGTGTTCCGAAGCATTTTTGAACTTCAGCGGAATTGCGAGAACAATGGAAATGTTCCGAAGCATTTTTAAACTTCAGTGGAATTCCGATAACAATGGAAGAGTTCCAAAAGTATTTTTAAACTTCAGCTGAATTCCGAGAACAATGGAAGAGTTGCAAAGCATTTTTAAACTTCAGCAGAATTCCGAGAAAAATGGAAGAGTTCAGAAGCATTTTTAAACGTCAGCGGAATTCCGAGAACAATGGAAGAGTTCCGAATAATTTTTAAACTTCAGCGGAATTCCGAGAACAATCGAAGAGTTCCGAAGCATTTTTAAACTTCAGTGGAATTCCGAGAACAATGGAAGAGTTCTGAAGGATTTTTAAACTTCAGTATAATTCCTAGAACAATGGAAGAGTTCCGAAGCATTTTTAAACTTCAGCGGAATTCCGAGAACAATCAAAGAGTTCCGAAGCATTTTTAAACTACAGTGGAATTGCGAGAACAATGGAAGAGTTCTGAAGGATTTTTAAACTTCAGCAGAATTCTAAGAACAATGGAAGAGTTCTGAAGCATTTCTACCCTTCAGCGGAATTCCGAGAACAATGGAAATGTTCTGAAGGATTTTTAAACTTCAGCAGAATTCCTAGAACAATGGATGAGTTCCGAAGCATTTTTAAACTTCAGCAGAATTCCGATAAAAATGGAAGAGTTCCAAAGTATTTTTAAACTTCTGCGGAATTCCAAGAACAATGGAAGAGTTCCGAAGCATTTTTAAACTTCAGCGGAATTCCGGGAACAATGGAAGAGTTCCAATGCATTTTTAAACTTCAGCGGAATTGCGAGCACAATGGAAGAGTTCTGAAGGATTTTTAAACTTCAGCAGATTTACTAGAACAAAGGAATAGTTCCGAAGCATTTTTAAACTTCAGTGGAATTCCAAGAACAATGGAAATGTTCCGAAGCATTTTTAAACTTCAGCGGAATTCCGAGAACAATGGAAGAGTTCTGAAGCATTTTTAAACTTCATCGGAATTGCGAGAACAATGGAAGAGATCCGAAGCATTATTAAACTTTAGCAGAATTCCGAGAACAATGGAAGAGTTCCGAAGCATTTTTAAATGTCAGCGGAATTCCGATAACAATTGAAGAGTTCCGAAGCATTTTTAAGCTTCAGCGGAATTCCGGGAACAATGGAAGAGTTCCGAAGCATTTTTAAACTTCAGCGGAACTGCTAGAACAATGGAAGAGTTCCGAAGCAATTTTAAACTTCAGTAGAATTCCGAGGACAATGGAAGAGCTCCGAAGCATTTTTAAACTTCAGCAGAATTCCGGAAACAATGGAAGAGTTCCGAAGCATTTTTAAACTTCAGCAGAATTCCAATAACAATGGAAGAGTCCCGAAGCATTTTTAAACTTCAGCGGAATTCCGGGTACAATGGAAGAGTTCCGAAGCATTTTTAAACTTCAGCAGAATTGCGAGAACAATGGAAGAGTTCTGAAGCATTTCTGCCCTTCAGCGGAATTCCGAGAACAATGGAAGAGTTCCGAAGCATTTTTAAACTTCAGCAGAATTAAGAGAACAATGGAAGAGTTCTGAAGGATTTTTAAACTTCACCAGAATTACTAGAACAATGGAAGAGTTCCAAAGCATTTTTAAACTTCAGCGGAATTCCGAGAACAATGGAAATGTTGCGAACTATTTTTAAACTTCAGCAGAATTCCGAGAACAATGGAAGAGTTCCGAAGCATTTTTAAGCTTCAGCGGAATTCCGGGAACAATGGAAGAGTTCCGAAGCATTTTTAAACTTCAGCGGAATTCCGAGGACAATGGAAGAGCTCCGAAGCATTTTTAATCTTCAGCAGAATTCCGGAAACAATGGAAGAGTTCCGAAGCATTTTTAAACTTCAGCAGAATTGCGAGAGCAATGGACGAGTTCCAAAGCACTTTTAAACTTCAGCAGAATTCCAAGAACAATGGAAGAGTACCGAAGCATTTTTAAACTTCAGCAGAATTCCGAAAACAATGGAAGAGTTCCAAAGCATTTTTAAACGTCAGTGGAATTCCAATAACAATGGAAGAGTTCCGAAGCATTTTCAAACTTCAGCAGAATTCCCAGAACAATGGAAGAGTTCCGAAGCATTTTTAAACTTCAGAGGAATTCCAAGAACAATAGAAGAGTTCTGAAGCATTTTTAAACTTCAGCGGAATTTTCGATAACAATGGAAAAGTTCCGAAGCATTATTAAACTTTAGCAGAATTCCCAGAACAATGGAAGAGTTCCGAAGCATGTTTAAATGTCATCGGAATTCCGAGAACAATGGAAGAGTTCCAAAGCATTTTTAAACTTCAGCAGCATTCCGAGAAAAATGGAAGAGTTCAGAAGCATTCTTAAACGTCAGCGGAATTCCGAGAACAATGGAAGAGTTCCGAATCATTTTTAAACTTCAGCGGAATTCCTAGAACAATGGAAGAGTTCCGAAGCATTTTTAAACTTCAGTGGAATTCCGAGAACAATGGAAGAGTTCTGAAGGATTTTTAAACTTCAGCAGAATTTCTAGAACAATGGAAGAGTTCTGAAGGATTTTTAAACTTCAGTATAATTCCTAGAACAATCGAAGAGTTCCGAAGCATTTTTAAACTTTAGTGAAATTCCGAGAACAATCGAAGAGTTATGAAGTATTGTTAAACTTCAGCAGAATTCCTAGAACAATGGAAGAGTTCTGAAGCATTTCTACCCTTCAGCGGAATTCCGAGAACAATGGAAATGTTCTGAAGGATTTTTAAACTTCAGCAGAATTCCGATAACAATGGAAGAGTTCCAAAGCATTTTTAAACTTCAGCAGAATTGCGAGCACAATGGAAGAGTTCTGAAGGTTTTTAAACTTCAGCAGAATTACTAGAACAATGGAATAGTTCCGAAGCATTTTTAAACTTCAGCGGAATTCCAAGAACAATGGAAATGTTCCGAAGCATTTTTAAACTTCAGCAGAATTCCGAGAACAATGGAAGTGTTCCGAAGTATTTTTATACTTTAGCGGAATTCCGAGAACAATGGAAATGTTCCAAAGCATTTTTAAACTTCACTGAAATTCCGGAAGCAATGGAAGAGTTCCGAATCATTTTTAAACTTCAGCGGAATTCCGAGAACAATGGAAATGTTCCGAAGTATTTTTAAACTTCAGCAGAATTCCGAGAACAATGGAAGAGTTCCGAAGCATTGTTAAACTTCAGCGGAATTTTCGATAACAATGGAAGAGTTCCGAAGCATTATTAAACTTTAGCAGAATTCCCAGAACAATGGAAGAGTTCCGAAGCATGTTTAAATGTCATCGGAATTCCGAGAACAATGGAAGAGTTCCAAAGCATTTTTAAACTTCAGCAGCATTCCGAGAACAATTTAAGAGTTCAGAAGCATTTTTAAACGTCAGTGGAATTCCGAGAACATTGGAAGAGTTCTGAAGGATTTTAAAACTTCAGCAGAATTCCTAGAACAATGGAAGAGTTCCGAAGCATTTTTAAACTTCAGCGGAATTCCGAGAACAATGGAAATGTTCCAAAGCATTTTTAAACTTCAGCGGAATTCCGATAACAATGGAAGAGTTCCGAACCATTTTTAAACTTCAGTGGAATTCCAAGAACAATGGAAGAGTTCTGAAGGATTTTTAAACTTCAGCAGAATTACTAGAACAATGGAAGATTTCTGAAGCATTTTTAAACTTCAGCGGAATTCCGAGAACAATGGAAATGTTCTGAAGTATTTTTAAACTTCAGCAGAATTCCGAGAAAAATGGAAGAGTTCCGAAGCATTGTTAAACTTCAGTGGAATTCCGAAAACAATGGAAGAGTTCCGAAGCATTTTTAAACTTCAGCGGAATTGCGAGAACAATGGAAGAGTTCCGAAGCATTTTTAAACTTCAGCAGAAATTTCGATAACAATGGAAGAGATCTGAAGGATTATTAAACTTTACCAGAATTCCGAGATCAATGGAAGAGTTCCGAAGCATTTTTAAACTTCAGCAGAATTCCAAGAACAATGGAAGAGTTCCGAAGCATTTTTAAACTTCAGCAGAATTCCAAAAACAATGGAAGAGTTCCGAAGCATTTTTAAACATCAGTGGAATTCCAATAACAAAGGAAGATTTCTGAAGCATTTTTAAACTTCAGCAGAATTCACAGAACAATGGAAGAGTTCCGAAGCATTTTTAAACTTCAGAGGAATTCCAAGAACAATAGAAGAGTTCTGAAGCATTTTTAAACTTCAGCGGAATTTTCGATAACAATGGAAGACTTCCGAAGCATTTTTAAACTTCAGCGGAATTGCGAGAACAATGGAAGAGTTCCGAAGCATTTTTAAACTTCAGCGGAATTTTCGATAACAATGGAAGAGATCCGAAGCATTATTAAACTTTACCAGAATTCCGAGATCAATGGAAGAGTTCCGAAGCATTTTTAAACTTCAGCAGAATTCCAAGAACAATGGAAGAGTTCCGAAGCATTTTTAAACTTCAGCAGAATTCCAAAAACAATGGAAGATTTCCGAAGCATTTTTAAATGTCAGTGGAATTCTAATAACAAAGGAAGAGTTCCGAAGCATTTTTAAACTTCAGCAGAATTCCCAGAACAATGGAAGAGTTCCGAAGCATTTTTAAACTTCAGAGGAATTCCAAGAACAATAGAAGAGTTCTGAAGCATTTTTAAACTTCAGCAGCATTCCGAGAACAATGGAAGAGTTCAGAAGCATTTTTAAACATCAGCGGAATTCCGAGAACAATGGAAGAGTTCCGAATCATTTTTAAACTTCAGCGGGATTCCGAGAACAATGGAAGAGTTCCGAAGCATTTTTAAACTTCAGTGGAATTTTCGATAACAATGGAAGAGTTCCGAAGCATTATTAAGCTTTAGCAGAATTCCCAGAACAATGGAAGAGTTCCGAAGCATGTTTAAATGTCATCGGAATTCCGAGAACAATGGAAGAGTTCCAAAGCATTTTTAAACTTCAGCAGCATTCCGAGAACAATGGAAGAGTTCAGAAGCATTTTTAAACATCAGCGGAATTCCGAGAACAATGGAAGAGTTCCGAATCATTTTTAAACTTCAGCAGAATTCCTAGAACAATGGAAGAGTTCCGAAGCATTTTTAAACTTCAGCGGAATTCCGAGAACAATGGAAATGTTGCAAAGCATTTTAAAACTTCAGAGGAATTCCGATAACAATGGAAAAGTTCCAAAGAATTTTTAAACTTCAGCGGAATTCCGATAACAATGGAAAAGTTCCAAAGTATTTTTAAACTTCAGTGGAATTCCGAAAACAATGGAAGAGTTCCGAAGCATTTTTAAACTTCAGCGGAATTCCGGGAACAATGAAAGAATTCCGAAGCATTTTTAAACTTCAGCGGAATTGCGAGAACAATGGAAAAGTTCCAAAGCATTTTTAAACTTCAGCAGAATTCTGAGAACAATGGAAGAGTTCAGAAGCATTTTTAAACGTCAGCGGAATTCCGAGAACAATGGAAGAGTTCCGAAGCATTTCTAAACTTCAGCGGAATTCCGAGAACAATGGAAGAGTTCCGAAGCATTTTTAAACTTCAGTGGAATTCCGAGAACAATGGAAGAGTTCTGAAGGATTTTTAAACTTCAGCAGAATTACAAGAACAATGGAAGATTTCTGAAGCATTTTTAAACTTCAATAGAATTCCGAGAACAATGGAAGAGTTCCGAAGCATTTTTAAACTTCAGCAGAATTCCAATAACAATGGAAGAGTTCCGAAGTATTTTTAAACTTCAGCGGAATTCTGAGAACAATGGAAGTTTTCCGAAGCAGTTTTAAACTTCAGCGGAATTCCGGTAACAATGGAAGGGTTCCGAAGCATTTTTAAACTTCAGCAGAATTGCGAGAACAATGGAAGAATTCCGAAGCACTTTTAAACTTTAGCAGAATTCCGAGAACAATGTAAGAGTTCCGAAGCATTTTTAAACTTCAGCAGAATTCCGAAAGCAATGGAAGAGTTCCGAAGCATTTTTAAACGTCAGCGGAATTCCAATAACAATGGAAGAGTTCCGAAGCATTTTTAAACTTCAGCAGAATTCCCAGAACAATGGAACTGTTCCGAAGCATTTTTAAACTTCAGAGGAATTCCGAGAACAATGGAAGAGTTCTGAAGCCTTCTTAAACTTCAGCAGAATTTTCGATAACAATGGAAGAGTTCCGAAGCATTATTAAACTTTAGCAGAATTCCCAGAACAATGGAAGAGTTCAGAAGCATGTTTAAATGTCATCGGAATTCCGAGAACAATAGAAGAGTTCCAAAGCATTTTTAAACTTCAGCAGCATTCCGAGAACAATGGAAGAGTTCAGAAGCATTTTTAAACGTCAGCGGAATTCCGAGAACAATGGAAGAGTTCTGAAGCATTTTTAAACTTCAGTGGAATTCCGAGAACAATGGAAGAGTTCCGAAGGATTTTTAAACTTCAGCAGAATTCCTAGAACAATGGAAGAGTTCCGAAGCATTTTTAAACTTCAGCGGTATTCCGAGAACAATGGAAATGTTCCAAAGCATTTTTAAACTTCAGCGGAATTCCGATAACAATGGAAAAGTTCTAAAGTATTTTTAAACTTCAGTGGAATTCCGAAAACAATGGAAGAGTTCCGAATCATTTTTAAACTTCAGCGGAATTCCGGGAACAATGGAAGAGTTTCGAAGCATTTTTAAACTTCAGCGGAATTGCGAGAACAATGGAAAAGTTCCAAAGCATTTTTAAAGTATAGCAGAATTCTGATAACAATGGAAGAGTTCAGAAGCATTTTTAAACGTCAGCGGAATTCCGAGAACAATGGAAGAGTTCCGAAGCATTTTTAAACTTCAGTGGAATTCCGAGAACAATGGAAGAGTTCTGAAGGATTTTTAAACTTCAGTAGAATTACTAGAACAATGGAAGAGTTACGAAGCATTCTTAAACTTTAGCGGAATTCCGAGAACAATGGAAGAGTTCCGAAGCATTTTTAAACTTCAGCAGAATTTCGAGGACAATGGAAGTGTTCCGAAGCATTTTTAAACTTCAGTGGCATTCCGAGAACAATGGAAGAGTTCTGAAGGATGTTTAAACTTCACCAGAATTACTAGAACAATGGAAGAGTTCCGAAGCATTTTTAAACTTCAGCGGAATTCCGAGAACAATGGAAATGTTCCGAAGTATTTTTAAACTTCAGCAGAATTCCGAGAACAATGGAAGAGTTCCGAAGCATTGTTAAACTTCAGCGGAATTCCGGGAACAATGGAAGAGTTCCGAAGCATTTTTAAACTTCAGCGGAATTCTGAGAACAATGGAAGAGTTCTGACGGATTTTTAAACTTCAACAGAATTCCTAGAACAATGGAAGAGTTCCGAAGCATTTTTGAACTTCAGCGGAATTCCGAGAACAATGGAAGAGTTCCGAAGCATTGTTAAACTTCAGCGGAATTCCGAGAACAATCGAAGAGTTCCGAAGCATTTTTAAACTTCAGTGGAATTCTGAGAACAATGGAAGAGTTCTGACGGATTTTTAAACTTCAGCAGAATTCCTAGAACAATGGAAGTGTTCCGAAGCATTTTTGAACTTCAGCGGAATTGCGAGAACAATGGAAATGTTCCGAAGCATTTTTAAACTTCAGTGGAATTCCGATAACAATGGAAGAGTTCCAAAAGTATTTTTAAACTTCAGCTGAATTCCGAGAACAATGGAAGAGTTCTGAAGCATTTTTAAACATCACCAGAATTCCAAGAACAATGGAAGAGTTGCAAAGCATTTTTAAACTTCAGCAGAATTCCGAGAAAAATGGAAGAGTTCAGAAGCATTTTTAAACGTCAGCGGAATTCCGAGAACAATGGAAGAGTTCCGAATAATTTTTAAACTTCAGCGGAATTCCGAGAACAATCGAAGAGTTCCGAAGCATTTTTAAACTTCAGTGGAATTCCGAGAACAATGGAAGAGTTCTGAAGTATTTTTAAACTTCAGTATAATTCCTAGAACAATGGAAGAGTTCCGAAGCATTTTTAAACTTCAGCGGAATTCCGAGAACAATCAAAGGGTTCCGAAGCATTTTTAAACTACAGTGGAATTGCGAGAACAATGGAAGAGTTCTGAAGGATTTTTAAACTTCAGCAGAATTCTAAGAACAATGGAAGAGTTCTGAAGCATTTCTACCCTTCAGCGGAATTCCGAGAACAATGGAAATGTTCTGAAGGATTTTTAAACTTCAGCAGAATTCCTAGAACAATGGATGAGTTCCGAAGCATTTTTAAACTTCAGCAGAATTCCGATAACAATGGAAGAGTTCCAAAGTATTTTTAAACTTCTGCGGAATTCCAAGAACAATGGAAGAGTTCCGAAGCATTTTTAAACTTCAGCGGAATTCCTGGAACAATGGAAGAGTTCCAATGCATTTTTAAACTTCAGCGGAATTGCGAGCACAATGGAAGAGTTCTGAAGGATTTTTAAACTTCAGCAGATTTATTAGAACAATGGAATAGTTCCGAAGCATTTTTAAACTTCAGTGGAATTCCAAGAACAATGGAAATGTTCCGAAGCATTTTTAAACTTCAGCGGAATTCCGAGAACAATGGAAGAGTTCTGAAGCATTTTTAAACTTCATCGGAATTGCGAGAACAATGGAAGAGATCCGAAGCATTATTAAACTTTAGCAGAATTCCGAGAACAATGGAAGAGTTCCGAAGCATTTTTAAATGTCAGCGGAATTCCGATAACAATTGAAGAGTTCCGAAGCATTTTTAAGCTTCAGCGGAATTCCGGGAACAATGGAAGAGTTCCGAAGCATTTTTAAACTTCAGCGGAACTGCTAGAACAATGGAAGAGTTCCGAAGCAATTTTAAACTTCAGTAGAATTCCGAGGACAATGGAAGAGCTCCGAAGCATTTTTAAACTTCAGCAGAATTCCGGAAACAATGGAAGAGTTCCGAAGCATTTTTAAACTTCAGCAGAATTCCAATAACAATGGAAGAGTCCCGAAGCATTTTTAAACTTCAGCGGAATTCCGGGTACAATGGAAGAGTTCCGAAGCATTTTTAAACTTCAGCAGAATTGCGAGAACAATGGAAGAGTTCTGAAGCATTTCTGCCCTTCAGCGGAATTCCGAGAACAATGGAAGAGTTCCGAAGCATTTTTAAACTTCAGCAGAATTAAGAGAACAATGGAAGAGTTCTGAAGGATTTTTAAACTTCACCAGAATTACTAGAACAATGGAAGAGTTCCAAAGCATTTTTAAACTTCAGCGGAATTCCGAGAACAATGGAAATGTTGCGAACTATTTTTAAACTTCAGCAGAATTCCGAGAACAATGGAAGAGTTCCGAAGCATTTTTAAACTTCAGTGGAATTTTCGATAACAATGGAAGAGTTCCGAAGCATTATTAAGCTTTAGCAGAATTCCCAGAACAATGGAAGAGTTCCGAAGCATGTTTAAATGTCATCGGAATTCCGAGAACAATGGAAGAGTTCCAAAGCATTTTTAAACTTCAGCAGCATTCCGAGAACAATGGAAGAGTTCAGAAGCATTTTTAAACATCAGCGGAATTCCGAGAACAATGGAAGAGTTCCGAATCATTTTTAAACTTCAGCAGAATTCCTAGAACAATGGAAGAGTTCCGAAGCATTTTTAAACTTCAGCGGAATTCCGAGAACAATGGAAATGTTGCAAAGCATTTTAAAACTTCAGAGGAATTCCGATAACAATGGAAAAGTTCCAAAGAATTTTTAAACTTCAGCGGAATTCCGATAACAATGGAAAAGTTCCAAAGTATTTTTAAACTTCAGTGGAATTCCGAAAACAATGGAAGAGTTCCGAAGCATTTTTAAACTTCAGCGGAATTCCGGGAACAATGAAAGAATTCCGAAGCATTTTTAAACTTCAGCGGAATTGCGAGAACAATGGAAAAGTTCCAAAGCATTTTTAAACTTCAGCAGAATTCTGAGAACAATGGAAGAGTTCAGAAGCATTTTTAAACGTCAGCGGAATTCCGAGAACAATGGAAGAGTTCCGAAGCATTTCTAAACTTCAGCGGAATTCCGAGAACAATGGAAGAGTTCCGAAGCATTTTTAAACTTCAGTGGAATTCCGAGAACAATGGAAGAGTTCTGAAGGATTTTTAAACTTCAGCAGAATTACAAGAACAATGGAAGATTTCTGAAGCATTTTTAAACTTCAATAGAATTCCGAGAACAATGGAAGAGTTCCGAAGCATTTTTAAACTTCAGCAGAATTCCAATAACAATGGAAGAGTTCCGAAGTATTTTTAAACTTCAGCGGAATTCTGAGAACAATGGAAGTTTTCCGAAGCAGTTTTAAACTTCAGCGGAATTCCGGTAACAATGGAAGGGTTCCGAAGCATTTTTAAACTTCAGCAGAATTGCGAGAACAATGGAAGAATTCCGAAGCACTTTTAAACTTTAGCAGAATTCCGAGAACAATGTAAGAGTTCCGAAGCATTTTTAAACTTCAGCAGAATTCCGAAAGCAATGGAAGAGTTCCGAAGCATTTTTAAACGTCAGCGGAATTCCAATAACAATGGAAGAGTTCCGAAGCATTTTTAAACTTCAGCAGAATTCCCAGAACAATGGAACTGTTCCGAAGCATTTTTAAACTTCAGAGGAATTCCGAGAACAATGGAAGAGTTCTGAAGCCTTCTTAAACTTCAGCAGAATTTTCGATAACAATGGAAGAGTTCCGAAGCATTATTAAACTTTAGCAGAATTCCCAGAACAATGGAAGAGTTCAGAAGCATGTTTAAATGTCATCGGAATTCCGAGAACAATAGAAGAGTTCCAAAGCATTTTTAAACTTCAGCAGCATTCCGAGAACAATGGAAGAGTTCAGAAGCATTTTTAAACGTCAGCGGAATTCCGAGAACAATGGAAGAGTTCTGAAGCATTTTTAAACTTCAGTGGAATTCCGAGAACAATGGAAGAGTTCCGAAGGATTTTTAAACTTCAGCAGAATTCCTAGAACAATGGAAGAGTTCCGAAGCATTTTTAAACTTCAGCGGTATTCCGAGAACAATGGAAATGTTCCAAAGCATTTTTAAACTTCAGCGGAATTCCGATAACAATGGAAAAGTTCTAAAGTATTTTTAAACTTCAGTGGAATTCCGAAAACAATGGAAGAGTTCCGAATCATTTTTAAACTTCAGCGGAATTCCGGGAACAATGGAAGAGTTTCGAAGCATTTTTAAACTTCAGCGGAATTGCGAGAACAATGGAAAAGTTCCAAAGCATTTTTAAAGTATAGCAGAATTCTGATAACAATGGAAGAGTTCAGAAGCATTTTTAAACGTCAGCGGAATTCCGAGAACAATGGAAGAGTTCCGAAGCATTTTTAAACTTCAGTGGAATTCCGAGAACAATGGAAGAGTTCTGAAGGATTTTTAAACTTCAGTAGAATTACTAGAACAATGGAAGAGTTACGAAGCATTCTTAAACTTTAGCGGAATTCCGAGAACAATGGAAGAGTTCCGAAGCATTTTTAAACTTCAGCAGAATTTCGAGGACAATGGAAGTGTTCCGAAGCATTTTTAAACTTCAGTGGCATTCCGAGAACAATGGAAGAGTTCTGAAGGATGTTTAAACTTCACCAGAATTACTAGAACAATGGAAGAGTTCCGAAGCATTTTTAAACTTCAACGGAATTCCGAGAACAATGGAAATGTTCCGAAGTATTTTTAAACTTCAGCAGAATTCCGAGAACAATGGAAGAGTTCCGAAGCATTGTTAAACTTCAGCGGAATTCCGGGAACAATGGAAGAGTTCCGAAGCATTTTTAAACTTCAGCGGAATTCTGAGAACAATGGAAGAGTTCTGACGGATTTTTAAACTTCAACAGAATTCCTAGAACAATGGAAGAGTTCCGAAGCATTTTTGAACTTCAGCGGAATTCCGAGAACAATGGAAGAGTTCCGAAGCATTGTTAAACTTCAGCGGAATTCCGAGAACAATCGAAGAGTTCCGAAGCATTTTTAAACTTCAGTGGAATTCTGAGAACAATGGAAGAGTTCTGACGGATTTTTAAACTTCAGCAGAATTCCTAGAACAATGGAAGTGTTCCGAAGCATTTTTGAACTTCAGCGGAATTGCGAGAACAATGGAAATGTTCCGAAGCATTTTTAAACTTCAGTGGAATTCCGATAACAATGGAAGAGTTCCAAAAGTATTTTTAAACTTCAGCTGAATTCCGAGAACAATGGAAGAGTTCTGAAGCATTTTTAAACATCACCAGAATTCCAAGAACAATGGAAGAGTTGCAAAGCATTTTTAAACTTCAGCAGAATTCCGAGAAAAATGGAAGAGTTCAGAAGCATTTTTAAACGTCAGCGGAATTCCGAGAACAATGGAAGAGTTCCGAATAATTTTTAAACTTCAGCGGAATTCCGAGAACAATCGAAGAGTTCCGAAGCATTTTTAAACTTCAGTGGAATTCCGAGAACAATGGAAGAGTTCTGAAGTATTTTTAAACTTCAGTATAATTCCTAGAACAATGGAAGAGTTCCGAAGCATTTTTAAACTTCAGCGGAATTCCGAGAACAATCAAAGGGTTCCGAAGCATTTTTAAACTACAGTGGAATTGCGAGAACAATGGAAGAGTTCTGAAGGATTTTTAAACTTCAGCAGAATTCTAAGAACAATGGAAGAGTTCTGAAGCATTTCTACCCTTCAGCGGAATTCCGAGAACAATGGAAATGTTCTGAAGGATTTTTAAACTTCAGCAGAATTCCTAGAACAATGGATGAGTTCCGAAGCATTTTTAAACTTCAGCAGAATTCCGATAACAATGGAAGAGTTCCAAAGTATTTTTAAACTTCTGCGGAATTCCAAGAACAATGGAAGAGTTCCGAAGCATTTTTAAACTTCAGCGGAATTCCTGGAACAATGGAAGAGTTCCAATGCATTTTTAAACTTCAGCGGAATTGCGAGCACAATGGAAGAGTTCTGAAGGATTTTTAAACTTCAGCAGATTTATTAGAACAATGGAATAGTTCCGAAGCATTTTTAAACTTCAGTGGAATTCCAAGAACAATGGAAATGTTCCGAAGCATTTTTAAACTTCAGCGGAATTCCGAGAACAATGGAAGAGTTCTGAAGCATTTTTAAACTTCATCGGAATTGCGAGAACAATGGAAGAGATCCGAAGCATTATTAAACTTTAGCAGAATTCCGAGAACAATGGAAGAGTTCCGAAGCATTTTTAAATGTCAGCGGAATTCCGATAACAATTGAAGAGTTCCGAAGCATTTTTAAGCTTCAGCGGAATTCCGGGAACAATGGAAGAGTTCCGAAGCATTTTTAAACTTCAGCGGAACTGCTAGAACAATGGAAGAGTTCCGAAGCAATTTTAAACTTCAGTAGAATTCCGAGGACAATGGAAGAGCTCCGAAGCATTTTTAAACTTCAGCAGAATTCCGGAAACAATGGAAGAGTTCCGAAGCATTTTTAAACTTCAGCAGAATTCCAATAACAATGGAAGAGTCCCGAAGCATTTTTAAACTTCAGCGGAATTCCGGGTACAATGGAAGAGTTCCGAAGCATTTTTAAACTTCAGCAGAATTGCGAGAACAATGGAAGAGTTCTGAAGCATTTCTGCCCTTCAGCGGAATTCCGAGAACAATGGAAGAGTTCCGAAGCATTTTTAAACTTCAGCAGAATTAAGAGAACAATGGAAGAGTTCTGAAGGATTTTTAAACTTCACCAGAATTACTAGAACAATGGAAGAGTTCCAAAGCATTTTTAAACTTCAGCGGAATTCCGAGAACAATGGAAATGTTGCGAACTATTTTTAAACTTCAGCAGAATTCCGAGAACAATGGAAGAGTTCCGAAGCATTGTTAAACTTCAGCGGAATTCCGGGAACAATGGAAGAGTTCCGAAGCATTTTTAAACTTCAGCGGAATTCTGAGAACAATGGAAGCGTTCAGACGGATTTTTAAACTTCAGCAGAATTCCTAGAGCAATGGAAGAGTTCCGAAGCATTTTTGAACTTCAGCGGAATTCCGAGAACAATGGAAGAGTTCCGAAGCATTGTTAAACTTTAGCGGAATTCCGAGAACAATGGAAGAGTTCCAAAGCATTTTTAAACTTCAGTGGAATTCTGAGAACAATGGAAGAGTTCTGACGGATTTTTAAACTTCAGCAGAATTCCTAGAACAATGGAAGAGTTCCGAAGCATTTTTGAACTTCAGCGGAATTACGAGAACAATGGAAATGTTCCGAAGCATTTTTAAACTTCAGCGGAATTCCGAGAACAATGGAAGAGTTCTGAAGCATTTTTAAACATCACCAGAATTCCGAGAACAATGGAAGAGTTCCAAAGCATTTTTAAACTTCAGCAGAATTCCGAGAACAATGGAAGAGTTCAGAAGCATTTTTAAACGTCAGCGGAATTCCGAGAACAATGGAAGAGTTCCGAATAATTTTTAAACTTCAGCGGAATTCCGAGAACAATCGAAGAGTTCCGAAGCATTTTTAAACTTCAGTGGAATTCGGAGAACAATGGAACAGTTCTGAAGGATTTTTAAACTTCAGTAGAATTCCTAGAACAATGGAAGAGTTCCGAAGCATTTTTAAACTTCAGCGGAATTCCGAGAACAATCAAAGAGTTCCGAAGCATTTTTAAACTTCAGTGGAATTCCAAGAACAATGGAAGAGTTCTGAAGGATTTTTAAACTTCAGCAGAATTCCTAGAACAATGGAAGAGTTCTGAAGCATTTCTACCCTTCAGCGGAATTCCGAGAACAATGGAAATGTTCTGAAGGATTTTTAAACTTCAGCAGAATTCCTAGAACAATGGATGAGTTCTGAAGCATTTTTAAACTTCAGCGGAATTCCGAGAACAATGGAAATGTTCTTAAGTATTTTTAAACTTCAGCAGAATTCCGATAACAATGGAAGAGTTCCAAAGTATTTTTAAACTTCAGCGGAATTCCAAGAACAATGGAAGAGCTCCGAAGCATTTTTAAACTTCAGCGGAATTCCGGGAACAATGGAAGAGTTCCAAAGCATTTTTAAACTTCAGTGGAATTCCGAGAACAATGGAAGAGTTCTGAAGGATTTTTAAACTTCAGTAGAATTACTAGAACAATGGAAGAGTTAAGAAGCATTTTTAAACTTTAGCGGAATTCCGAGAACAATGGAAGAGTTCCGAAGCATTTTTAAACTTCAGCAGAATTCCGAGGACAATGGAAGAGTTCCGAAGCATTTTTAAACTTCAGTGGAATTCCGAGAAGAATGGAAGAGTTCTGAAGGATTTTTAAACTTCACCAGAATTACTAGAACAATGGAAGAGTTCCGAAGCATTTTTAAACTTCAGCGGAATTCCGAGAACAATGGAAATGTTCCAAAGTATTTTTAAACTTCAGCAGAATTCCGATAACAATGGAAGAGTTCCGAAGCATTGTTAAACTTCAGCGGAATTCCGGGAACAATGGAAGAGTTCCGAAGCATTTTTAAACTTCAGCGGAATTCTGAGAACAATGGAAGAGTTCTGACAGATTTTTAAACTTCAACAGAATTCCTAGAACAATGGAAGAGTTCAGAAGCATGTTTACATGTCATCGGAATTCCGAGAACAATAGAAGAGTTCCAAAGCATTTTTAAACTTCAGCAGCATTCCGAGAACAATGGAAGAGTTCAGAAGCATTTTTAAACGTCAGCGGAATTCCGAGAACAATGGAAGAGTTCTGAAGCATTTTTAAACTTCAGTGGAATTCCGAGAACAATGGAAGAGTTCCGAAGGATTTTTAAACTTCAGCAGAATTCCTAGAACAATGGAAGAGTTCCGAAGCATTTTTAAACTTCAGCGGTATTCCGAGAACAATGGAAATGTTCCAAAGCATTTTTAAACTTCAGCGGAATTCCGATAACAATGGAAAAGTTCTAAAGTATTTTTAAACTTCAGTGGAATTCCGAAAACAATGGAAGAGTTCCGAATCATTTTTAAACTTCAGCGGAATTCCGGGAACAATGGAAGAGTTTCGAAGCATTTTTAAACTTCAGCGGAATTGCGAGAACAATGGAAAAGTTCCAAAGCATTTTTAAACTATAGCAGAATTCTGATAACAATGGAAGAGTTCAGAAGCATTTTTAAACGTCAGCGGAATTCCGAGAACAATGGAAGAGTTCCGAAGCATTTTTAAACTTCAGTGGAATTCCGAGAACAATGGAAGAGTTCTGAAGGATTTTTAAACTTCAGTAGAATTACTAGAACAATGGAAGAGTTACGAAGCATTCTTAAACTTTAGCGGAATTCCGAGAACAATGGAAGAGTTCCGAAGCATTTTTAAACTTCAGCAGAATTTCGAGGACAATGGAAGTGTTCCGAAGCATTTTTAAACTTCAGTGGCATTCCGAGAACAATGGAAGAGTTCTGAAGGATGTTTAAACTTCACCAGAATTACTAGAACAATGGAAGAGTTCCGAAGCATTTTTAAACTTCAGCGGAATTCCGAGAACAATGGAAATGTTCCGAAGTATTTTTAAACTTCAGCAGAATTCCGAGAACAATGGAAGAGTTCCGAAGCATTGTTAAACTTCAGCGGAATTCCGGGAACAATGGAAGAGTTCCGAAGCATTTTTAAACTTCAGCGGAATTCTGAGAACAATGGAAGAGTTCTGACGGATTTTTAAACTTCAACAGAATTCCTAGAACAATGGAAGAGTTCCGAAGCATTTTTGAACTTCAGCGGAATTCCGAGAACAATGGAAGAGTTCCGAAGCATTGTTAAACTTCAGCGGAATTCCGAGAACAATCGAAGAGTTCCGAAGCATTTTTAAACTTCAGTGGAATTCTGAGAACAATGGAAGAGTTCTGACGGATTTTTAAACTTCAGCAGAATTCCTAGAACAATGGAAGTGTTCCGAAGCATTTTTGAACTTCAGCGGAATTGCGAGAACAATGGAAATGTTCCGAAGCATTTTTAAACTTCAGTGGAATTCCGATAACAATGGAAGAGTTCCAAAAGTATTTTTAAACTTCAGCTGAATTCCGAGAACAATGGAAGAGTTCTGAAGCATTTTTAAACATCACCAGAATTCCAAGAACAATGGAAGAGTTGCAAAGCATTTTTAAACTTCAGCAGAATTCCGAGAAAAATGGAAGAGTTCAGAAGCATTTTTAAACGTCAGCGGAATTCCGAGAACAATGGAAGAGTTCCGAATAATTTTTAAACTTCAGCGGAATTCCGAGAACAATCGAAGAGTTCCGAAGCATTTTTAAACTTCAGTGGAATTCCGAGAACAATGGAAGAGTTCTGAAGTATTTTTAAACTTCAGTATAATTCCTAGAACAATGGAAGAGTTCCGAAGCATTTTTAAACTTCAGCGGAATTCCGAGAACAATCAAAGAGTTCCGAAGCATTTTTAAACTACAGTGGAATTGCGAGAACAATGGAAGAGTTCTGAAGGATTTTTAAACTTCAGCAGAATTCTAAGAACAATGGAAGAGTTCTGAAGCATTTCTACCCTTCAGCGGAATTCCGAGAACAATGGAAATGTTCTGAAGGATTTTTAAACTTCAGCAGAATTCCTAGAACAATGGATGAGTTCCGAAGCATTTTTAAACTTCAGCAGAATTCCGATAACAATGGAAGAGTTCCAAAGTATTTTTAAACTTCTGCGGAATTCCAAGAACAATGGAAGAGTTCTGAAGCATTTTTAAACTTCAGCGGAATTCCGGGAACAATGGAAGAGTTCCAATGCATTTTTAAACTTCAGCGGAATTGCGAGCACAATGGAAGAGTTCTGAAGGATTTTTAAACTTCAGCAGATTTATTAGAACAATGGAATAGTTCCGAAGCATTTTTAAACTTCAGTGGAATTCCAAGAACAATGGAAATGTTCCGAAGCATTTTTAAACTTCAGCGGAATTCCGAGAACAATGGAAGAGTTCTGAAGCATTTTTAAACTTCATCGGAATTGCGAGAACAATGGAAGAGATCCGAAGCATTATTAAACTTTAGCAGAATTCCGAGAACAATGGAAGAGTTCCGAAGCATTTTTAAATGTCAGCGGAATTCCGATAACAATTGAAGAGTTCCGAAGCATTTTTAAGCTTCAGCGGAATTCCGGGAACAATGGAAGAGTTCCGAAGCATTTTTAAACTTCAGCGGAACTGCTAGAACAATGGAAGAGTTCCGAAGCAATTTTAAACTTCAGTAGAATTCCGAGGACAATGGAAGAGCTCCGAAGCATTTTTAAACTTCAGCAGAATTCCGGAAACAATGGAAGAGTTCCGAAGCATTTTTAAACTTCAGCAGAATTCCAATAACAATGGAAGAGTCCCGAAGCATTTTTAAACTTCAGCGGAATTCCGGGTACAATGGAAGAGTTCCGAAGCATTTTTAAACTTCAGCAGAATTGCGAGAACAATGGAAGAGTTCTGAAGCATTTCTGCCCTTCAGCGGAATTCCGAGAACAATGGAAGAGTTCCGAAGCATTTTTAAACTTCAGCAGAATTAAGAGAACAATGGAAGAGTTCTGAAGGATTTTTAAACTTCACCAGAATTACTAGAACAATGGAAGAGTTCCAAAGCATTTTTAAACTTCAGCGGAATTCCGAGAACAATGGAAATGTTGCGAACTATTTTTAAACTTCAGCAGAATTCCGAGAACAATGGAAGAGTTCCGAAGCATTGTTAAACTTCAGCGGAATTCCGGGAACAATGGAAGAGTTCCGAAGCATTTTTAAACTTCAGCGGAATTCTGAGAACAATGGAAGCGTTCAGACGGATTTTTAAACTTCAGCAGAATTCCTAGAACAATGGAAGAGTTCCGAAGCATTTTTGAACTTCAGCGGAATTCCGAGAACAATGGAAGAGTTCCGAAGCATTGTTAAACTTTAGCGGAATTCCGAGAACAATGGAAGAGTTCCAAAGCATTTTTAAACTTCAGTGGAATTCTGAGAACAATGGAAGAGTTCTGACGGATTTTTAAACTTCAGCAGAATTCCTAGAACAATGGAAGAGTTCCGAAGCATTTTTGAACTTCAGCGGAATTACGAGAACAATGGAAATGTTCCGAAGCATTTTTAAACTTCAGCGGAATTCCGAGAACAATGGAAGAGTTCTGAAGCATTTTTAAACATCACCAGAATTCCGAGAACAATGGAAGAGTTCCAAAGCATTTTTAAACTTCAGCAGAATTCCGAGAACAATGGAAGAGTTCAGAAGCATTTTTAAACGTCAGCGGAATTCCGAGAACAATGGAAGAGTTCCGAATAATTTTTAAACTTCAGCGGAATTCCGAGAACAATCGAAGAGTTCCGAAGCATTTTTAAACTTCAGTGGAATTCGGAGAACAATGGAACAGTTCTGAAGGATTTTTAAACTTCAGTAGAATTCCTAGAACAATGGAAGAGTTCCGAAGCATTTTTAAACTTCAGCGGAATTCCGAGAACAATCAAAGAGTTCCGAAGCATTTTTAAACTTCAGTGGAATTCCAAGAACAATGGAAGAGTTCTGAAGGATTTTTAAACTTCAGCAGAATTCCTAGAACAATGGAAGAGTTCTGAAGCATTTCTACCCTTCAGCGGAATTCCGAGAACAATGGAAATGTTCTGAAGGATTTTTAAACTTCAGCAGAATTCCTAGAACAATGGATGAGTTCTGAAGCATTTTTAAACTTCAGCGGAATTCCGAGAACAATGGAAATGTTCTTAAGTATTTTTAAACTTCAGCAGAATTCCGATAACAATGGAAGAGTTCCAAAGTATTTTTAAACTTCAGCGGAATTCCAAGAACAATGGAAGAGCTCCGAAGCATTTTTAAACTTCAGCGGAATTCCGGGAACAATGGAAGAGTTCCAAAGCATTTTTAAACTTCAGTGGAATTCCGAGAACAATGGAAGAGTTCTGAAGGATTTTTAAACTTCAGTAGAATTACTAGAACAATGGAAGAGTTAAGAAGCATTTTTAAACTTTAGCGGAATTCCGAGAACAATGGAAGAGTTCCGAAGCATTTTTAAACTTCAGCAGAATTCCGAGGACAATGGAAGAGTTCCGAAGCATTTTTAAACTTCAGTGGAATTCCGAGAAGAATGGAAGAGTTCTGAAGGATTTTTAAACTTCACCAGAATTACTAGAACAATGGAAGAGTTCCGAAGCATTTTTAAACTTCAGCGGAATTCCGAGAACAATGGAAATGTTCCAAAGTATTTTTAAACTTCAGCAGAATTCCGATAACAATGGAAGAGTTCCGAAGCATTGTTAAACTTCAGCGGAATTCCGGGAACAATGGAAGAGTTCCGAAGCATTTTTAAACTTCAGCGGAATTCTGAGAACAATGGAAGAGTTCTGACAGATTTTTAAACTTCAACAGAATTCCTAGAACAATGGAAGAGTTCCGAAGCATTTTTGAACTTCAGCGGAATTCCGAGAACAATGGAAGAGTTCCGAAGCATTGTTAAACTTCAGCGGAATTCCGAGAACAATCGAAGAGTTCCGAAGCATTTTTAAACTTCAGTGGAATTCTGAGAACAATGGAAGAGTTCTGATGGATTTTTAAACTTCAGCAGAATTCCTAGAACAATGGAAGTGTTCCGAAGCATTTTTGAACTTCAGCGGAATTGCGAGAACAATGGAAATGTTCCGAAGCATTTTTAAACTTCAGCGGAATTCCGATAACAATGGAAGAGTTCCAAAAGTATTTTTAAACTTCAGCTGAATTCCGAGAACAATGGAAGAGTTCTGAAGCATTTTTAAACATCACCAGAATTCCGAGAACAATGGAAGAGTTGCAAATAGTTTTGAGCCACCCCCGTAGTGTTCGAGTTCGGTTCGGTTCGTCGAACACCCGTGTGTTCGCCGAACTGTTCGTCGAACTGTTCGTCGAACACCTTCGAACACTGTTAAAACCAATGGCAGGCAAACAAAAACACATAGAAACACATAGAAAACACCTTCAAAGGTGTCCAAAAGCTGACAAACTGCTCAGAAGACACAACTAACACATGGAAAAGTGACAAGTACATATAGTCATGCGAAAAGAAAAGAGGTGGAGGAGTAAAAGGAGGGGGAGAAACAGATATAGGCATGTCATGCCCTTCTAAAATCCAAAAAGTGAGAAGCCGAGACGGCCAGTCCGCTTCTGCCCGTGCCACCTCCGTGTCGCCGGGTTTGTGCCAGAGCCGCGGTGAACCCTGACGGCCAGCCCCCCTCTCCCAATACTGGTGCCTGTCCGCTGGTGGGTCGAGAGAGCCCCCCTGTGGTGGAGGCAGCTCTAAGCTTTTTAATTTAAATTGTCCCTCTAATTTGAATGAATACACTTTAAATCCATTTACAAGGATCTATTGGAGGGCAAGTCTCATGCCAGCAGCCGCGTAATTCCAGCTCCAGTAGCGTCCACTAAAGCTGCTGCAGTTAAAAAGCTTTTATAAGGATCGAGCTTGGCTGTCCACCGCAAGGCATCCTAGTGCCAGTCCCAGCCCCTATGCCTTGGGGTGCCTCCTGATGCTCTTCACTAAGTATCCCGTGGTCCCGAAGCATTTCCTTTGAAAAAATTAAGTGTCCAAACTACAGGTGGTGTAGCTTGCTTAACAGCCGGGATAATCCGCTGACTAGCAGACACTGCTACTAGGCACAAAGTATTTCCTGGGCTAGATGCAGTTAAAAATTTGTAAGTAGATACTCTCGTTGGATGCTGAGAAAGCATTCCATAGAGTCTCCTGGCACGCCATATATGATTCTCTTAAAAAGCTTGGGGTAGGGGTCTAGGGGACCCTTTTATAGCCAAAATCACGGCCCTGTATCACAATACGTCACCTAGGCTGAAGATAAATGGAACTGTAGCACCGAGGGCTCGGTTGCTACAGACGTATTGCACCTCACCCAGAGGTGTGATATCTCACTCTCAGATAAGGATGGAGTGTGGATCAGGACCCGACACCTGCATGCATTACACCACATTGCCGTGGGGCAATATGCCCCTGAGATGGGCACGACAGTCCCTGTCCCTGGCTGGAGTCGGGAGGGGGAACACTGAGGAAGGGGAACCCTGCAGTGCAGGAGCAGGGAGGAAGCAGTTCCTGGGTGCATTGAGAAGGGAGTATAAAAGGTGGGCACCATCTTAGTTCAGTGCAGAGAAGTCTGAGCAGAAGTGGCAGGGAGCAGGGGCTCTGCATGAGCTCTGCTCCGGAGGCGGGCCTAGTAACAGAGGCCCAGGCCTGCAAGAGGGAGAAGGAAGGAAGAGGAGCGGAGAAGGCTCCAGGAACGAGGAATGAAGGGATCCCAGGGGTGCGGACGGGCGAGTCGCCACCGCACGCCCGAATCCACCTGCGTGGAGGGGTCAGGCCAAAGGGGGAGACCGGTCCCCGAACTAGTGGAGGCAGGAAACGACCCTCAGCTAGAAACCGGAGGCTCTGACATTTTATGTGGCGCAGCCCCTTGCTCCACCCGCTAGGAAGGCACCACATAAGGTCAGGGAAACTGGCGCCAAGTTTACCAAGAGGAGGCCCGAGGCAGCCGGACAGAAGTGTTGGTAAGAAAGGCCAGACAAAGGACACACAAAGGGGGTCCTGTGAAGCGCTCCAAAGTTATCTGGGAGTTGTCTGAGCCCCTCACCTGGTGAGCACAGTACGACGTGGGCAGCCATTACCTGCAGACGTGGTCTGGATAATAAGAACTGTGAGTAAAGGCCCTGAACTGCATCACTGACTCCGTGTCGTTACTGCTGCTGCCCTGCACCATCACCTCCATCCTCCGCATACACTGCCCTGAGGCTATACTCCTCCCGTGGGGATTTATGCTACGCTCTGCTGCACCCACAACACCAGCCTTAGCGGTCTGCCCTGTAGCGGCGGTTAACTCTGACCGCAATCCACGGGTGGCGTAGTCGGACATTTAAACATCAAAACCACATAAATAGTTCCGCCACTGGTTTGACCGCCCTGAGCCACGGAACCGGATCGCCGCCACGAAGGCTACAACCACCAGCATCCACCAAAAAGGGTCCGGCTCCGGGTGTCCCAAGGCCCAGGGGGTGCGTCAGAACATTTTCATCACCTTTCACAATCACCAATGGGACAAGGCAGGGATGTCCTCTGTCCCCTCTCTTATACATCCTAGTGATGGAGCACCTGCTCTCATCAATTCGCCATAACCTCAATATTAGGTGGATTGAGGTGGGAGGCACCGAGTACAAGTGCTCTCTATTTGCTGATGATGTCCTAGTATATATCACTCAATCACATATATCCATCCCTGCTGTTATGGCTGAAATAGATCACTTTGTTACATGGTAAAATTTTAAAATCAATGCAGCGAAGTCTGAGGCCCTCGATGTCTCCCTCCCTAAATCCATATAGGATTCCATCCAGTCCAACTTTCCCTTTGCCTGGCCCTCACAGGGTATCAAATACTTAGGAATTCCTATTCATAGAGACCTCTCCCATCTATGTTATCTTAATTTTGGGCCCTTTATTGAACAATTCCATACAGACCACGGTTGGCAAGTTAGAACTGTAAGATTCACTACGTGAACCACTGGTGTTTTGTGGAAAAGCACATGTACACCGCGTTCCAAATTATTATGCAAAAAGTGTTTAGGAGTGATAAGGGAAGAATTTGTTTGTTTGTCAGTTAAACTCATTGATGGTGATGTGTGTCAGGGCTCTTTATATCACTGTAAGCAATTGCAGACACCTGTGCTAATTAGTTTGGCAGGTGTGTCCAATGAAAGGCAAGACTACTTAAGAAGGCTCTCTCACATTATTAAGCAGCCTACATTTTCTGCCAAAATGGGAAAGAAAAAGGATGTGTCGGCTGCTGAGAAGCAACAAATTGTGGAGTGTTTAGGTCAAGGCATAACTACAATCAACATTGTGCGATGATCAGGATGAAGTGTCTTGGCAATCAAGAAGTATGTAGCTGATTCACAGTACACACGTGTGCGTGCTGATAAGGGCAAATTGAGGACTCTTTCCTACAGGCAATTACGTCAGGTTGAAAGAGCAGCGGCAAAAAAGCCTTGTCATAGCAGCAGACAAGTTTTTGAAGCTGCTTGTGCCTCCAACGTCCCCCGAACAACAAGATGCAGGGTCCTTCAGAGGTTTGCAGCTGTGCATACGCCATCCTGTCGACCTCCTCTATCCACTTCACACAAGCAGAAACGGCTCCAGTGGGCCAAACATTACATGAAGACTGATTTCAAAACTGTTTTGTTCACGGATGAGTGCCGTGCAGCGCTCGATGGTCCAGATGAATGGAGTGGAGGATGGCTGGTTGATGGACACCCCACGCAAACACGGCTACAGCGCCAACAAGGAGGAGGTAGAGTAATGTTTTGGGCTGGAATCATGGGGAGAGAGATTGTCGGCCCCTTTAGGATCCCTGAAGGCGCTAAAGATGAACTCCATAATGTATGTGGATTTTCTCAAACAGCACTTCCTGCCATGGTTCAAGAAGAAGAACCGTGTATTTCACAGCAAGATCATTTTTCTGCATGATAATGCACCATCTCATGCTGCACATAAAACATCTGCATCTCTGGCTGATATGGGCATAAAAGGGGACAAACTTATGGTGTGACCCCCATGCTCCCCTGACCTCTACCCCATTCAGAACCTTTGGAGCATCATTAAAAGGAGTGTCTATGATGGCGGGAGGCAGTTCACATCTAAGCAACAGCTCTGGGAGGGTATTCTGTCCTCATGCAAAACAATTGAAGCAGAAACCATCCAAAACCTGACAAATTCAATGGACGAGAGAGTTCAGAAGCTCCTTTCGAACAAGGGGTCCTATGTGAAAATGTAACATCACCTAGAATAAAGTTTTGAGTTGAAAACTGTTTGATTTCAGTTTCTAACAACCTGCTAATGCTTATAATTTCAAAAATGACCATTTTTTTGGTCTTTATTAAAATGAAAAGGTTGATCGAAAAGTTTGGGGGATCTAAGAGTGTGGCAACCCAGTAGTCATGATTACTTCGAATTCTGACAATATGAGGGTCATGCTGCAGGTAGTGCAGCAAGAAGGCACTTATGTGTCTTGCGCATCTCGGAGCCCCAAAATTATTTTCCGGGCTAGATGCAGCTAAAAATTATTTTTAATTTTAAATCTGGTGAAGCTTATTATAGATGGCCTAATAGGATCAGTGCTGCACACTGCTACAAAGCCCAAATTATTTTCCAGTCAAGATACAGATAAACATGATTAGTAATTTGAAAGCTTAAAACGGTTGGTAGGGTGATTTTAACCAATCATCAAGCTTTTACTCTCCCCAGGATGACACAGGGGTAGAAAAGTCGTTTTGGATCCATGATTTGTTCATCTTTATGAACGTGAGTCTGTCTACATTATCAGTGGAGAGCCGCGTGCGCTTATCTGTCAGCACACCACCAGCAGCGCTGAACACACGTTCAGACAGAACGCTGGCTGCGGGGCATGACAAGATCTCCAAGGCGTAAGTGGCTAGCTCCGGCCATTTATCCAGATTGGAAGCCCAAAAAGAGCAAGGGTCCAGTGACACAGTCGTGGCTTCAATGTTTACTTGGAGATACTCCTGTACCATCGTCTCTAGGCGTTGACTATGTGTCAGACTTCTTGTCTCCTGTAGCCTTGCAAAGGATGGGCTAAAAAAGTGGTGAAATGATTCCGCAAAATTGATGTTACCAGCAGATACTGTGGTTCTGTTACGGTTTGAGTGCTGAACACTTGACGGTCCCACGGTTGGCAAGTTGGAACTGTGAGATTCACTACGTGCACCACTGGTATTTTGTGGAAAAGCACATGTAAGATTCTGCAACAGTCTCTGCTGATACTCCTGCATGCGTGCATCCCTTTCTATGGCAGGAATAATTTCTGCAAATTTACTTTTGTACCGGGGATCTAACAGTGTGGCAACCCAGTAGTCAGGATTATTTCTAATTCTCACAATTCGAGGGTCATGTTGCAGGTAGTGCAGCAAGAAGGCACTCATGTGTGTTGCGCATCCAGGAGCACCAAGTCCCTGTTGTGTTGGTGGCGAGGTAACAATCATGCTTCCTTCCTCTGTCCTCTCCCCCCAACCTCGCACAACAGAAATGTGATCAAGGTCTCCCTCATCTGATGAGTCTTCCATCAGTTCGTCCTCCACTTCTTCCTGGGCTCCTGCACCTTCCTCACTAGTTTGGCTGCTACCATGCGCCCTGGTTAAACCATCTCCCCCACCCTCACATGCCTGCCGCCTTGGTGCTGCCGACCGTCTGGACCTTGCAGATGTTAGCCCTTCCGCATACAACTCCTCCTCCTCTACTTCCTCCACCTCCTCTTGTGCCACCACCTGACTCCGAATTCTGTTTAACATGTGCTCCAGCATGTAAATCACCGGAATAGTCATGCTGATAATGGCATCGTCAGCACTAAACATCTTCGTCGCCATTTCAAAACTGTGCAGAAGGGTGCATAGGTCCCTGATCTGAGACCACTCCTCCAGCGTGATTTGCCCCACCTCTGAATCTCGTTGGCCCAGGCTATACATCAGAACGTATTGCACCAGGGCTTGTCGGTGCTGCCACAGTCGCTGCAACATGTGCAGAGTTGAATTCCACCGGGTAGGCACATCGCATTTTAGCCGGTGAAGTGGCAGGCCCAACGACTTCTGTAGAGATGTAAGTCGCTGAGCTGCGGGATGCGAACGGCGGAAGTGAGCACACAGCGACCGTGCCCTCTGCAGAAGGCCATCTAGTCTGGGATAGTGGGCTAAAAATTGCTGGACAACCAGGTTCAACACGTGAGCCATACAAGGCACGTGTGTGACATTGCCCCGGCGAAGGGCCGCACCCAGGTTTGCAGCATTGTCGCACACGGCCTTCCCTGGTTTCAGGTCCAGTGGAGACAACCATTCATGAAATTGGTTCTCCAGAGCTGACCACAACTCCTCAGCTGTGTGACTCACATTTCCCAGACATTTCAATGTAAAAACCGCCTGATGACGTTGAGCCCTACTGCCAGCATAGTAAGGAGGTGTGCAGGATCCCTTCTGCGCAGTTAGAAAGCTTGTGGCATGACCAGACAGGCTTTGGGTGCAGGTGGAAGACCGAGAGGAGGTTGAGGAGGCAGAAGCAGTGGAGGAAAAATGACATAAAGAGGATTGACGCACAACTCGTGGGGACGGCAAGACTTGGACAGCAGCCCCTTGTCCTGCTGTCACCATAGTTACCCAGTGCCCAGTCAGCGACATGTAACGCCCCTGTCCATGCCTACTCGTCCAAGTGTCTGTGGTGAAATGCACCCTGTCACACACAGAGTTTCTCAAAGAAGCGGTGATGTTGTGTGCGACATGCTGGTGGAGCGCAGGCACACCTTTCTTTGAGAAGTAGTGCCGACTGGGCATCTGGTACTGGGGCACTGTGACGGACATAAGGTCTCGAAAATCCTCTGTGTCCACCAGGCGGAAAGGCAGCATTTCTGTAGCCAAGAGCTTGCAGATGGTGAAATTCAACCTCTTAGCTTTCTCATGGCTAGGAGGAAATGGTCTTTTACTTGTCCACATCTGAGGGACCGAGGGCTGGCTATTGTGCTTAGACGGGGTTGATAAGGGTGTCCCCAGCAAACTGCCGGTCTGTGAGGAAGATGCAGGCGGACATGTTAGGTTGCCTTGATCCAAAGGTGGTGCTATTGATGTCGGACAGCGCTGAAGACCAGCTGGTGTTACCACCTCCAAAGAAAATGATGACCTGCCAATCACGCTGGCTGTTGCGGGTAAAGAGGTGGCAGGTCTGTGCCCCAAAACAGGTGTGACTGCTGTCCCCCCAGTCACAGAGGATGAAGAGGCCGCGGATGCACAAGATATGGCAGACGGTGGTTGGCCCGGCCGGCTAGACCGCATTGTAGCACACTGAGCTTCCCACTGCAACTTATGCTTCATGTCCATGTGCCGGTTCATGCATGAAGTACTCAAACTATGTATTTTTTGGCCTCTACTTAGCTTTTGCTGACAAATGTTACAGATAACACGAGTTGGGTCATCTTTATCGATCTGAAAAAATGCCCAGGCTATGCAAGGCTTAGCACCCATGCGACCTGAAGAGCCACCACGACTTGTGGTGAGAGGCAGAGTTGTGTTTGAGGATGCAGTTGTTGACGTGCTTCCAGTACTACGTCTCTGTCCAGGAAGGCGCAACCTGACCTCGTCGTCACTAGCATCTTCCTCCACCTCCTCTGCTGACCTCATCTCTTGGCTGACTGTGGGTTGACAGTAAGTGGGATCTCCGACCTCATCATCATCACCCTGTGCGTTATCACACCCGTCGTCCTCAGAGCCAACCTGTTCCTGCCCTGACAAAAAACTAAAGTTGTCGCTCCAATCAGGTATTTGAGTCTTATCATCGTCTTCCTCATTGTCTCCAACAACAGGAGTTACAGTTTGGGAATGAGGGTCTACATTATGGTCAGAACCTTCTGCGTCTGGTCCTGGATCCGACTCATAAAGATTCTGGGCATCAGTGCAGATCATTTCCTCGTCTGGATTCACAGAAGCGCTGGAGTCGACCTCTGATTCCCAGGCTATAGTATGAGTAAACAGCTCTGCAGACTCAACCATCTGTTCTACCTCATACTCAGACGGGCAGCTGGAGATTTGGGAGCTGTGAGGAAGCAAGTGCGATTTGGGTGACACCTTTGAGGACTGGAGTATTTGTGATGTTGAAGTTGATGTGGAGGAGAGCCCACTTAAAGGAGCACTTGATATCCGTTGAAGCACCTGCTGTTTTTGTGCCTCATCTGGAATTTGTAGCGATTGGCGTGGCCGTAAGAAAGGGATCTTATCACATTGTCCGCTAAAAGAAGTAGACATTTTAGTTTGGCTGGAAGATGGTCTTTCTTCTGCACCTACCCCACGGACACAACCTTTTTTCCCCTTCCCAACACGCCTATTCCCCTTTCCACCAGCAGCAGGCCTTTTTCCACTCATTTTGGTGGTTAACTAATTCACAACTCTGGAGTTGTTTGCACAAAAAAACAATGGATGGTAACCGAGCAGAGCTGAGTGGCCAAACTGTGGTATTAGGCCAAAACTATTGGCTGGGTTAGATGCAGAAAAAAATTATTTTTAATTTGCAACCTGATGGAGGTCAGTATAGATGGACTAATAGACCAAGTCCCACACACCGCTAGAAGCCCAAATATTTTTTCAGAGCTAGATGCAGAAAATTTTTTTATTCAATTTGCAACCTGATGGAGGTCAGTATAGATGGACTAATAGACCAAGTCCCACACACTGCTAGAAGCCCAAATATTTTTTCAGAGCTAGATGCAGAAAAAAATTATTTTTAATTTGCAACCTGATGGAGGTCAGTATAGATGGACTAATAGACCAAGTCCCACACACTGCTAGAAGCCCAAATATTTTTTCAGAGCTAGATGCAGAAAAAAATTATTTTTAATTTGCAACCTGATGGAGGTCAGTATAGATGGACTAATAGACCAAGTCCCACACACTGCTAGAAGCCCAAATATTTTTTCAGAGCTAGATGCAGAAAAAAATTATTTTTAATTTGCAACCTGATGGAGGTCAGTATAGATGGACTAATAGACCAAGTCCCACACACCGCTAGAAGCCCAAATATTTTTTCAGAGCTAGATGCAGAAAAAAATTATATTCAATTTGCAACCTGCTGGACGTCAGTATAGAAGGACTAATAGAACAAGTCCCACACACTGCTAGAAGCCCAAATATTTTTTCAGAGCTAAATGAAGAAAAAAATTATTTTTAATTTGCAACCTGATGGAGGTCAGTATAGATGGACTAATAGACCAAGTCCCACACACTGCTAGAAGCCCAAATATTTTTTCAGAGCTAGATGCAGAAAAAAATTATTTTTAATTTGCAACCTGATGGAGGTCAGTATAGATGGACTAATAGACCAAGTCCCACACACCGCTAGAAGCCCAAATATTTTTTCAGAGCTAGATGCAGAAATTTTTTTTATTCAATTTGCAACCTGATGGAGGTCAGTATAGATGGACTAATAGACCAAGTCCCACACACTGCTAGAAGCCCAAATATTTTTTCAGAGCTAGATGCAGAAAAAAATTATTTTTAATTTGCAACCTGATGGAGGTCAGTATAGATGGACTAATAGACCAAGTCCCACACACCGCTAGAAGCCCAAATATTTTTTCAGAGCTAGATGCAGAAAAAAATTATATTCAATTTGCAACCTGCTGGACGTCAGTATAGAAGGACTAATAGAACAAGTCCCACACACTGCTAGAAGCCCAAATATTTTTTCAGAGCTAAATGAAGAAAAAAATTATTTTTAATTTGCAACCTGATGGAGGTCAATATAGATGGACTAATAGACCAAGTCCCACACACTGCTAGAAGCCCAAATATTTTTTCAGAGCTAGATGCAGAAAAAAATTATTTTTAATTTGCAACCTGATGGAGGTCAGTATAGATGGACTAATAGACCATGTCCCACACACCGCTAGAAGCCCAAATATTTTTTCAGAGCTAGATGCAGAAATTTTTTTTATTCAATTTGCAACCTGATGGAGGTCAGTATAGATGGACTAATAGACCAAGTCCCACACACTGCTAGAAGCCCAAATATTTTTTCAGAGCTAGATGCAGAAAAAAATTATTTTTAATTTGCAACCTGATGGAGGTCAGTATAGATGGACTAAAAGACCAAGTCCCACACACTGCTAGAAGCCCAAATATTTTTTCAGAGCTAGATGCAGAAAAAAATTATTTTTAATTTGCAACCTGATGGAGGTCAGTATAGATGGACTAATAGACCAAGTCCCACACACCGCTAGAAGCCCAAATATTTTTTCAGAGCTAGATGCAGAAAAAAATTATATTCAGTTTGCAACCTGATGGAGGTCAGTATAGATGGACTAATAGAATGATGCTATGCCCAAAAGATTTTACTTCACTAGGTGCAGTAAAAAAATTGGTATTCTATACACAGGTGGTATATCTTGCAACACAGATAGGCTACTCCACTGACTAACACACTCTGCAATAGGCCAAAAAGGATTAGCTTTGCTAGATTCAGCCAAATGCTGTGAAAAAAACTTGCACAGCACTGGCACAGGCCTGCCTGGCAAAAACTGATAGGAACTGATGTAACCTAGTCCTGAAAAGGACTCCAATTACAATTAGTCTTTACTCCCACAATCTATCTATTTAAGAGCACAGACCTGCCTGATAAAAGTCGTAGGAAATGCTGTAACCTAGTCCTTAAAAGGACTGCAATCACAACTATTCCCTACTCCCAAGCTATCTGTATATTTGTGCGAAAATTGGCTTGAAATTAACAAGGTATAGCGCACACAGCAACAGCGGTGCCGTCTAACACGCAGCTGCAGCAGTGAGAAAATGGTGGCGACAGGGAAAATGGCTTGGTCTTATAGGGCAAGGACATGTGACATACACTGCCAATCACACATGCCCTTGCTTGTGTGAAAAAAAGCACTTCGCTCCGTGTGTGCGCTGCTGATAGGCTGACAGATTGCACCTCCCCACTGCAAATGCGGGAAAGAGAAAAAAAAATCTAGATCTTCATTGTTCCTGCAGAGATCCATCCCCTGCCCCTCCCCCTGCCCCGCTGTACACTCAAACTGCGTATTAACATTAATTTTCATTATTACTGAGAAAAAATCCAGTTATGATTTTGGTGCACGAACAGTTATCGAACATAACCTCGAACAGCCGAATTTTTCTCAAATTGTTCGTGTTCGCCGACCGGCTCGAACACCGCCCAAAACAGCTCGAATTTGAGATTGGCGAACAGTTCGAGTAGAACAACGCTCATCTCTAGTTGCAAAGCATTTTTAAACTTCAGCAGAATTCCGAGAAAAATGGAAGAGTTCAGAAGCATTTTTAAACGTCAGCGGAATTCCGAGAACAATGGAAGAGTTCCGAATAATTTTTAAACTTCAGCGGAATTCCGAGAACAATCGAAGAGTTCCGAAGCATTTTTAAACTTCAGTGGAATTCCGAGAACAATGGAAGAGTTCTGAAGGATTTTTAAACTTCAGTATAATTCCTAGAACAATGGAAGAGTTCCGAAGCATTTTTAAACTTCAGCGGAATTCCGAGAACAATCAAAGAGTTCCGAAGCATTTTTAAACTACAGTGGAATTCCGAGAACAATGGAAGAGTTCTGAAGGATTTTTAAACTTCAGCAGAATTCCAAGAACAATGGAAGAGTTCTGAAGCATTTCTTCCCTTCAGCGGAATTCCGAGAACAATGGAAATGTTCTGAAGGATTTTTAAACTTCAGCAGAATTCCTAGAACAATGGATGAGTTCCGAAGCATTTTTAAACTTCAGCAGAATTCCGATAACAATGGAAGAGTTCCAAAGTATTTTTAAACTTCTGCGGAATTCCAAGAACAATGGAAGAGTTCCGAAGCATTTTTAAACTTCAGCGGAATTCCGGGAACAATGGAAGAGTTCCAATGCATTTTTAAACTTAAGCGGAATTGCGAGCACAATGGAAGAGTTCTGAAGGATTTTTAAACTTCAGCAGATTTACTAGAACAATGGAATAGTACCGAAGCATTTTTAAACTTCAGTGGAATTCCAAGAACAATGGAAATGTTCCGAAGCATTTTTAAACTTCAGCGGAATTCCGAGAACAATGGAAGAGTTCTGAAGCATTTTTAAACTTCATCGGAATTGCGAGAACAATGGAAGAGATCCGAAGCATTATTAAACTTTAGCAGAATTCCCAGAACAATGGAAGAGTTCCGAAGCATTTTTAAATGTCAGCGGAATTCCGATAACAATTGAAGAGTTCCGAAGCATTTTTAAGCTTCAGCGGAATTCCGGGAACAATGGAAGAGTTCCGAAGCATTTTTAAACTTCAGCGGAACTGCGAGAACAATGGAAGAGTTCCGAAGCAATTTTAAACTTCAGTAGAATTCCGAGGACAATGGAAGAGCTCCGAAGCATTTTTAAACTTCAGCAGAATTCCGGAAACAATGGAAGAGTTCCGAAGCATTTTTAAACTTCAGCAGAATTCCAATAACAATGGAAGAGTCCCGAAGCATTTTTAAACTTCAGCGGAATTCCGGGAACAATGGAAGAGTTCCGAAGCATTTTTAAACTTCAGCAGAATTGCGAGAACAATGGAAGAGTTCTGAAGCATTTCTACCCTTCAGCGGAATTCCGAGAACAATGGAAGAGTTCCGAAGCATTTTTAAACTTCAGCAGAATTAAGAGAACAATGGAAGAGCTCTGAAGGATTTTTAAACTTCACCAGAATTACTAGAACAATGGAAGAGTTCCGAAGCATATTTAAACTTCAGCAGAATTCCGAGAACAATGGAAATGTTCCGAAGTATTTTTAAACTTCAGCAGAATTCCGAGAACAATGGAAGAGTTCCGAAGCATTGTTAAACTTCAGCGCAATTCCGGGAACAATGGAAGAGTTCCGAAGCATTTTTAAACTTCAGCGGAATTCTGAGAACAATGGAAGAGTTCAGACGGATTTTTAAACTTCAGCAGAATTCCTAGAACAATGGAAGAGTTCCGAAGCATTTTTGGACTTCAGCGGAATTCCGAGAACAATGGAAGAGTTCCGAAGCATTGTTAAACTTTAGCGGAATTCCGAGAACAATCGAAGAGTTCCAAAGCATTTTTAAACTTCAGTGGAATTCTGAGAACAATGGAAGAGTTCTGACGGATTTTTAAACTTCAGCAGAATTCCTAGAACAATGCAAGAGTTCCGAAGCATTTTTGAACTTCAGCGGAATTACGAGAACAATGGAAATGTTCCGAAGCATTTTTAAACTTCAGCGGAATTCCGAGAACAATGGAAGATTTCTAAAGCATTTTTAAACATCACCAGAATTCCGAGAACAATGGAAGAGTTCCAAAGCATTTTTAAACTTCAGCAGAATTCCGAGAACAATGGAAGAGTTCAGTAGCATTTTTAAACGTCAGCGGAATTCCGAGAACAATGGAAGAGTTCCGAATAATTTTTAAACTTCAGCGGAATTCCGAGAACAATCGAAAAGTTCCGAAGCATTTTTAAACTTCAGTGGAATTCCGAGAACAATGGAACAGTTCTGAAGGATTTTTAAACTTCAGTAGAATTCCTAGAACAATGGAAGAGTTCCGAAGCATTTTTAAACTTCAGCGGAATTCCGAGAACAATCAAAGAGTTCCGAAGCATTTTTAAACTTCAGTGGAATTCCGAGAACAATGGAAGAGTTCTGAAGGATTTTTAAACTTCAGCAGAATTCCTAGAACAATGGAAGAGTTCTGAAGCATTTCTACCCTTCAGCGGAATTCCGAGAACAATGGAAATGTTCTGAAGGATTTTTAAACTTCAGCAGAATTCCTAGAACAATGGATGAGTTCCGAAGCATTTTTAAACTTCAGCGGAATTCCGAGAACAATGGAAGAGTTTCAAAGTATTTTTAAACTTCAGCGAAATTCCAAGAACAATGGAAGAGCTCCGAAGCATTTTTAAACTTCAGCGGAATTCCGGGAACAATGGAAGAGTTCCAAAGCATTTTTAAACTTCAGCAGAATTGCCAGCACAATGGAAGAGTTCTGAAGGATTTTTAAACATCAGCAGAATTACTAGAACAATAGAATAGTTCCGAAGCATTTTTAAACTTCAGTGGAATTCCAAGAACAATGGAAATGTTCCGAAGCATTTTTAAACTTCAGCGGAATTCCGAGAACAATGGAAGAGTTCCGAAGTATTTTTAAACTTTAGCGGAATTCCGAGAACAATGGAAGAGTTCTGAAGCATTTTTAAACTTCAGCGGAACTCCGGGAGCAATGGAAGAGTTCCGAAGCATTTTTAAACTTCATCGGAATTGCGAGAACAATGGAAGAGTTCCGAAGCATTTTTAAACTTCAGCGGAATTTTCGATAACAATGGAAGAGATCCGAAACATTATTAAACTTTAGCAGAATTCCCAGAACAATGGAATAGTTCCGAAGCATTTTTAAATGTCAGCGGAATTCCGATAACAATCGAAGTGTTCCGAAGCATTTTTAAGCTTCAGCGGAATTCCGGGAACAATGGAAGAGTTCCGAAGCATTTTTAAACTTCAGCGGAATTGCGAGAACAATTGAAGAGTTCCGAAGCAATTTTAAACTTCAGTAGAATTCCGAGGACAATGGAAGAGCTCCGAAGCATTTTTAAACTTCAGCAGAATTCCGGAAACAATGGAAGAGTTCCGAAGCATTTTTAAACTTCAGCAGAATTCCAATAACAATGGAAGAGTCCCGAAGCATTTTTAAACTTCAGCGGAATTCCGGGAACAAAGGAAGAGTTAAGAAGCATTTTTAAACTTCAGCAGAATTGCGAGAACAATGGAAGAGTTCCAAAGCACTTTTAAACTTCAGCAGAATTCCAAGAACAATGGAAGATTTCCGAAGCATTTTTAAACTTCAGCAGAATTCTCAGAACAATGGAAGAGTTCCGAAGCATTTTTAAACTTCAGAGGAATTCCAAGAACAATAGAAGAGTTCTGAAGCATTTTTAAACTTTAGCGGAATTTTCGATAACAATGGAAGAGTTCCGAAGCATTATTAAACTTTAGCAGAATTCCAAGAACACTGGAAGAGTTCCGAAGCATGTTTAAATGACATCGGAATTCCGAGAACAATGGAAGAGTTCCAAAGCATTTTTAAACTTCAGCAGCATTCCGAGAACAAGGGAAGAGTTCAGAAGCATTTTTAAACGTCAACGGAATTCCGAGAACAATGGAAGAGTTCCGTATCATTTTTAAACTTCACTGGAATTCCGAGAACAATGGAAGAGTTCCGAAGCATTTTTAAACTTCAGCGGAATTCCGAGAACAATGGAAGAGTTCCGAAGCATTTTTAAACTTCAGCAGAATTCCGAGAACAATGGAAGAGTTCCGAAGCATTTTTAAACTTCAGTGGAATTCCGAGAACAATGGAAGAGTACTGAAGAATTTTTAAACTTCACCAGAATTACTAGAACAATGGAAGAGTTCCGAAGCATTTTTAAACTTCAGCGGAATTCCGAGAACAATGGAAATGTTCCAATGCATTTTTAAACTTCAGCAGAATTCCGAGAAAAATGGAAGAGTTCAGAAGCATTTTTAAACGTCAGCGGAATTCCGAGAAAAATGGAAATGTTCTGAAGGATTTTTAAACTTCAGCAGAATTCCTAGAACAATGGATGAGTTCCGAAGCATTTTTAAACTTCAGCTGAATTCCGAGAATAATGGAAATGTTCTGAAGCATTTTTAAACTTCAGTGGAATTCCGAGAACAATGGAAGAGTTCTGAAGGATTTTTAAACTTCAGCAGAATTCCGAGAACAATGGAAGAGTTCCGAAGCATTTTTAAACTTCAGCGGAATTCCGAGAACAATGGAAATGTTCCAAAGCATTTTGAAACTTCAGCGGAATTCCGATAACAATGGAAAAGTTCCAAAGTATTTTTAAACTTCAGTGGAATTCCGAAAACAATGGAAGAGTTCCGAAGCATTTTTAAACTTCAGCGGAATTCCGGGAACAATGGAAGAGTTTCGAAGCATTTTTAAACTTCAGCGGAATTGCGAGAACAATGGAAAAGTTCCGAAGCATTTTTAAACTTCAGCAGAATTCTGAGAACAATGGAAGAGTTCAGAAGCATTTTTAAACGTCAGCGGAATTCCAAGAACAATGGAAGAGTTCCGAAGCATTTTTAAACTTCACTGGAATTCCGAGAACATTGGAAGAGTTCTGAAGGATTTTTAAACTTCAGCAGAATTACTAGAACAATGGAAGAGTTCCGAAGCATTTTTAAACTTTAGCGGAATTCCGAGAACAATGGAAGAGTTCCGAAGCATTTTTAAACTTCAGCAGAATTCCGAGAACAATGGAAGAGTTCCGAAGCATTTTTAAACTTCAGTGGAATTCCGAGAACAATGGAAGAGTTCTGAAGAATTTTTAAACTTCACCAGAATTACTAGAACAATGGAAGAGTTCCGAAGCATTTTTAAACTTCAGCGGAATTCCGAGAACAATGGAAATGTTCCAAAGCATTTTTAAACTTCAGCAGAATTCCGAGAACAATGGAAGAGTTCAGAAGCATTTTTAAACGTCAGCGGAATTCCGAGAACAATGGAAATGTTCTGAAGGATTTTTAAACTTCAGCAGAATTCCTAGAACAATGGATGAGTTCCGAAGCATTTTTAAACTTCAGCGGAATTCCGAGAATAATGGAAATGTTCTGAAGTATTTTTAAACTTCAGCAGAATTCCGATAACAATGGAAGAGTTCTGAAGCATTTTTAAACATCACCAGAATTCCGAGAACAATGGAAGAGTTCCAAAGCATTTTTAAACTTCAGCAGAATTCCGAGAACAATGGAAGAGTTTAGAAGCATTTTTAAACGTCAGCGGAATTCCGAGAACAATGGAAATGTTCTGAAGGATTTTTAAACTTCAGCAGAATTCCTAGAACAATGGATGAGTTCCGAAGCATTTTTAAACTTCAGCAGAATTGCAAGAACAATGGAAGAGTTCCGAAGTACTTTTAAACTTCAGCAGAATTCCAAGAACAATGGAAGAGTTCCAAAGCATTTTTAAACTTCAGCAGAATTCCGAAAACAATGGAAGAGTTCCAAAGCATTTTTAAACTTCAGCAGAATTCCGAAAACAATGGAAGAATTCCAAAGCATTTTTAAACGTCAGTGGAATTCCAATAACAATGGAAGAGTTCCGAAGCATTTTTAAACTTCAGCAGAATTCCCAGAACAATGGAAGAGTTCCGAAACATTTTTAAACTTCAGAGGAATTCCAAGAACAATAGAAGAGTTCTGAAGCATTTTTAAACTTCAGAGGAATTCCAAGAACAATAGAAGAGATCCGAAGTATTATTAAACTTTAGCGGAATTCCCAGAACAATTGAAGAGTTCCGAAGCATTTTTAAGCTTCAGCGGAATTCCGGGAACAATGGAAGAGTTCCGAAGCATTTTTAAACTTCAGCGGAATTGCTATAACAATGGAAGAGTTCCGAAGCAATTTTAAACTTCAGTAGAATTCAGAGGACAATGGAAGAGCTCCGAAGCATTTTTAAACTTCAGCAGAATTCCGGAAACAATGGAAGAGATCCGAAGCATTTTTAAACTTCAGCAGAATTCCAATAACAATGGAAGAGTTCAAAAGCATTTTTAAACTTCAGCGGAATTCCGGGAACAATGGAAGAGTTCCGAAGCATTTTTAAACTTCAGCAGAATTGCGAGAACAATGGAAGAGTTCCGAAGCATGTTTAAATGTCATCGGAATTCCGAGAACAATGGAAGAGTTCCAAAGCATTTTTAAATTTCAGCAGCATTCCGAGAAAACTGGAAGAGTTCAGAAGCATTTTTAAACGTCAGCGGAATTCCGAGAACAATGGAAGAGTTCCGAATCATTTTTATACTTCAGCGGAATTCCGAGAACAATGGAAGAGTTCGGAAGCATTTTTAAACTTCAGTGGAATTTTGAGAACAATGGAAGAGTTCTGAAGGATTTTTAAACTTCAGCAGAATTCCTAGAACAATGGAAGAGTTCCGAAGCATTTTTAAACTTCAGCGGAATTCCGAGAACAATGGAAATGTTCCAAAGCATTTTTAAACTTCAGCGGAATTCCGATAACAATGGAAAAGTTCCAAAGTATTTTTAAACTTCAGTGGATTACCGAAAACAATGGAAGAGTTCCAAAGCATTTTTAAACTTTAGCGGAATTCCGGGAACAATGGAAGAGTTTTGAAGCATTTTTAAACTTCAGCGGAATTGCGAGAACAATGGAAAAGTTCCGAAGCATTTTTAAACTTCAGCAGAATTCTGAGAACAATGGAAGAGTTCAGAAGCATTTTTAAACGTCAGCGGAATTCCGAGAACAATGGAAGAGTTCCGAAGCATTTTTAAACTTCAGTGGAATTCCGAGAACAATGGAAGAGTTCTGAAGGATTTTTAAACTTCAGCAGAATTACTAGAACAATGGAAGAGTTCCGAAGCATTTTTAAACTTTAGCGGAATTCCGAGAACAATGGAAGAGTTCCGAAGCATTTTTAAACTTCAGCGGAATTCCGAGAACAATGGAAGAGTTCCAAAGCATTTTTAAACTTCAGTGGAATTCCGAGAACAATGGAAGAGTTCTGAAGGATTTTTAAACTTCACCAGAATTACTAGAACAATGGAAGAGTTCCGAAGCATTTTTAAACTTCAGCGGAATTCCAAGAACAATGGAAATGTTCCGAAGTATTTTTAAACTTCAGCAGAATTCCGAGAACAATGGAAGAGTTCCTAAGCATTGTTAAACTTCAGCGGAATTCCGGGAACAATGGAAGAGTTCCGAAGCATTTTTAAACTTCAGCGGAATTCTGAGAACAATGGAAGAGTTCTGACGGATTATTAAACTTCAGCAGAATTCCTAGAACAATGGAAGAGTTCCGAAGCATTTTTGAACTTCAGCAGAATTCCGAGAACAATGGAAGAGTTCCGAAGCATTGTTAAACTTCAGCGGAATTCCGAGAACAATCGAAGAGTTCCGAAGCATTTTTAAACTTCAGTGGAATTCTGAGAGCAATGGAAGAGTTCTGACGGATTTTTAAACTTCAGCAGAACTCCTAGAACAATGGAAGAGTTCCGAAGCATTTTTGATCTTCAGCGGAATTACGAGAACAATGGAAATGTTCCGAAGCATTTTTAAACTTCAGCGGAATTCCCATAACAATGGAAGAGTTTCAAAAGTATTTTTAAACTTCAGCAGAAGTCCGAGAACAATGGAAGAGTTCTGAAGTATTTTTAAACATCACCAGAATTCCGAGAACAATGGAAGAGTTCCAAAGCATTTTTAAACTTCAGCAGAATTCCGAGAACAATGGAAGAGTTCAGAAGCATTTTTAAACTTCAGCGGAATTCCGAGAACAATGGAAATGTTCTGAAACATTTTTAAACTTCAGCGGAATTCCAAGAACAATGGAAGAGTTCCGAAGCATTTTTAAACTTCAGCGGAATTCCGAGAACAATGGAAGAGTTCCGAAGTATTTTTAAACTTTAGCGGAATTCCAAGAACAATGGAAGAGTTCCGAAGCATTTTTAAACTTCAGCAGAATTACTAGAACAATGGAATAGTTCCGAAGCATTTTTAAACTTCAGTGGAATTCCAAGAACAATGGAAATGTTCCGAAGCATTTTTAAACTTCAGCGGAATTCCGAGAACAATGAAAGAGTTCCGAAGTATTTTTAAAGTTTAGCGGAATTCCGAGAACAATGGAAGACTTTCGAAGCATTTTTAAACTTCAGCGGAACTCTGGGAGCAATGGAAGAGTTCCGAAGCATTTTTAAACTTCATCGGAATTGCGAGAACAATGGAAGAGTTCCGAAGCATTTTTAAACTTCAGTGGAATTTTCGATAACAATGGAAGAGATCCGAAGCATTATTAAACTTTAGCAGAATTCCCAGAACAATGGAAGAGTTCCGGAGCATTTTTAAATGTCAGTGGAATTCCGATAACAATAGAAGAGTTCCGAAGCATTTTTAAGCTTCAGTGGAATTCCGGGAACAATGGAAGAGTACCGAAGCATTTTTAAACTTCAGCGGAATTGCGAGAACAATGTAAGAGTTCCGAAGCAATTTTAAACTTCAGTAGAATTCCGAGGACAATGGAAGAGCTCCGAAGCATTTTTAAACTTCAGCAGAATTCCGGAAACAATGGAAGAGTTCCGAAGCATTTTTAAACTTCAGCAGAATTCCAATAACAAAGGAAGAGTCCCGAATCATTTTTAAACTTCAGCGGAATTCCGGGAACAATGGAAGAGTTCCGAAGCATTTTTAAACTTCAGCAGAATTGCGAGAACAATGGAAGAGTTCTGAAGCATTTCTACCCTTCAGCGGAATTCCGAGAACAATGGAAATGTTCTGAAGGATTTTTAAACTTCAGCTGAATTCCTAGAACAATGGATGAGTTCCGAAGCATTTTTAAACTTCAGCGGAATTCCGAGAACAATGGAAATGTTCTGAAGCATTTTTAAACTTCAGCAGAATTCCGATAACAATGGAAGAGTTCCAAAGTATTTTTAAACTTCAGCGGAATTCCAAGAACAATGGAAGAGTTCCGAAGCATTTTTAAACTTCAGCGGAATTCCGGGAACAATGGAAGAGTTCCGAAGCATTTTTAAACTTCAGCAGAATTGCGAGAACAATTTAAGAGTTCCAAAGCACTTTTAAACTTCAGCAGAATTCCAAGAACAATGGAAGAGTTCTGAAGCATTTTTAAACTTCAGCAGAATTCCGAAAACAATGGAAGAGTTCCAAAGCATTTTTAAACGTCAGTGGAATTCCAATAACAATGGAAGAGTTCCGAAGCATTTTTAAACTTCAGCAGAATTCCCAGAACAATGGAAGAGTTCCGAAGCATTTTTAAACTTCAGAGGAATTCCAAGAACAATAGAAGAGTTCTGAAGCATTTTTAAACTTCAGCGGAATTTTCGATAACGATGCAAGAGTCCCGAAGTATTTTTAAACTTTAGCAGAATTCCGAGAACAATGGAAGAGTTCCGAAGCATTTTTAAACTTCAGCAGAATTACTAGAACAATGGAATAGTTCCGAAGCATTTTTAAACTTCAGTGGAATTCCAAGAACAATGGAAATGTTCCGAAGCATTTTTAAACTTCAGCGGCATTCCGAGAACAATGGAAGAGTTCTGAAGTATTTTTAAAGTTTAGCGGAATTCCGAGAACAATGGAAGAGTTCCGAAGCATTTTTAAACTTCAGCGGAACTCTGGGAGCAATGGAAGAGTTCCGAAGCATTTTTAAACTTCATCGGAATTGCGAGAACAATGGAAGAGTTCCGAAGCATGTTTAAACTTCAGCGGAATTTTCGATAACAATGGAAGAGTTCCGAAGCATTATTAAACTTTAGCAGAATTCCCAGAACAATGGAAGAGTTCCGAAGCATTTTTAAATGTCAGCGGAATTCCGATAACAATAGAAGTGTTCCGAAGCATTTTTAAGCTTCAGTGGAATTCCGGGAACAATGGAAGAGTACCGAAGCATTTTTAAACTTCAGCGGAATTGCGAGAACAATGTAAGAGTTCCGAAGCAATTTTAAACTTCAGTAGAATTCCGAGGACAATGGAAGAGATCCGAAGCATTTTTAAACTTCAGCAGAATTCCAATAACAATGGAAGAGTCCCGAATCATTTTTAAACTTCATCGGAATTCCGGGAACAATGGAAGAGTTCCGAAGCATTTTTAAACTTCAGCAGAATTGCGAGAACAATGGAAGAGTTCTGAAGCATTTCTACCCTTCAGCGGATTTCCGAGAACAATGGAAATGTTCTGAAGGATTTTTAAACTTCAGCAGAATTCCTAGAACAATGGATGAGTTCCGAAGCATTTTTAAACTTCAGCGGAATTCCGAGAACAATGGAAATGTTCTGAAGCATTTTTAAACTTCAGCAGAATTCCAATAACAATGGAAGAGTTCCAAAGTATTTTTAAACTTCAGCGGAATTCCAAGAACAATGGAAGAGTTCCGAAGCATTTTTGAACTTCAGCGGAATTCCGAGAACAATGGAAGAGTTAAGAAGCATTTTTAAACTTCAGCAGAATTGCGAGAACAATGGAAGAGTTCCAAAGCACTTTTAAACTTCAGCAGAATTCCAAGAACAATGGAAGAGTTCCGAAGCATTTTTAAACTTCAGCAGAATTCCGAAAACAATGGAAGAGTTCCAAAGCATTTTTAAACGTCAGTGGAATTCCAATAACAATGGAAGAGTTCCGAAGCATTTTTAAACTTCAGCAGAATTCTCAGAACAATGGAAGAGTTCCGAAGCATTTTTAAACTTCAGAGGAATTCCAAGAACAATAGAAGAGTTATGAAGCATTTTTAAACTTCAGCGGAATTTTCGGTAACGATGAAAGAGTTCCGAAGCATTATTAAACTTTAGCAGAATTCCAAGAACAATGGAAGAGTTCCGAAGCATGTTTAAATGTCATCGGAATTCCGAGAACAATGGAAGAGTTCCAAAGCATTTTTAAACTTCAGCAGCCTTCCGAGAACAATGGAAGAGTTCAGAAGCATTTTTAAACGTCAGCGGAATTCCGAGAACAATGGAAGAGTTCAATGCGAGAACAATGTAAGAGTTCCGAAGCAATTTAAAACTTCAGTAGAATTCCGAGGACAATGGAAGAGCTCCGAAGAATTTTTAAACTTCAGCAGAATTCCAATAACAATGGAAGAGTCCCGAATCATTTTTAAACTTCAGCGGAATTCCGGGAACAATGGAAGAGTTCCGAAGCATTTTTAAACTTCAGCAGAATTGCGAGAACAATGGAAGAGTTCTGAAGCATTTCTACCCTTCAGCGGAATTCCGAGAACAATGGAAGAGTTCCGAATCATTTTTAAACTTCAGCGGAATTCCGAGAGCAATGGAAGAGTTCCGAAGCATTTTTAAACTTCAGTGGAATTCCGTGAACAATGGAAGAGTTCTGAAGGATTTTTAAACTTCAGCAGAATTCCTAGAACAATGGAAGCGTTTCGAAGCATTTTTAAACTTCAGCGGAATTCCGAGAACAATGGAAATGTTCCAAAGCATTTCTACCCTTCAGCGGAATTCCGAGAACAATGGAAGAGTTCCGAAGCATTTTTAAACTTCAGCGGAATTCCGGGAACAATGGAGGAGTTTCGAAGCATTTTTAAACTTCAGCAGAATTGCGAGAACAATGGAAAAGTTCCAAAGTATTTTTAAACTTCAGCAGAATTCCGAGAACAATGGAAGAGTTCCGAAGCATTGTTAAACTTCAGCGGAATTCCAGGGACAATGGAAGAGTTCCGAAGCATTTTTAAACTTCAGCAGAATTCTGAGAACAATGGAAGAGTTCTGAAGGATTTTTAAACTTCAGCAGAATTCCTAGAACAATGGAAGAGTTCCGAAGCATTTTTGAACTTCAGCGGAATTCCGAGAACAATGGAAGAGTTCCGAAGCATTGTTAAACTTCAGCAGAATTCCGAGAACAATGGAAGAGTTCAGAAGCATTTTTAAACTTCAGTGGAATTCTGAGAACAATGGAAGAGTTCTGACGGATTTTTAAACTTCAGCAGAATTCCTAGAACAATGGATGAGTTCCGAAGCTTTTTTAACCTTCAGCGGAATTCCGAGAACAATGGAAATGTTCTGAAGCATTTTTAAACTTCAGCAGAATTCCGATAACAATGGAAGAGTTCCAAAGTATTTTTTAAACTTCAGCGGAATTCCAAGAACAATGGAAGAGATCCGAAGCATTTTTAAACTTCAGCGGAATTCCGGGAACAATGGAAGAGTTCCAAAGCATTTTTAAACTTCAGAGGAATTGCGAAGGATTTTTAAACTTCAGCAGAATTACTAGAACAATGGAATAGTTCCGAAGCATTTTTAAACTTCAGTGGAATTCCAAGAACAATGGAAATGTTCCGAAGCATTTTTACACTTCAACGGAATTCCGAGAACAATGGAAGAGTTCCGAAGTATTTTAAACTTTAGCGGAATTCCGAGAACAATGGAAGAGTTCTGAATCAATTTTAAACTTCAGTAGAATTCCGAGGACAATGGAAGAGCTCCGAAGCATTTTTAAACTTCAGCAGAACTCCAGAAACAATGGAAGAGTTCCGAATCATTTTTAAACTTCAGCAGAATTCCAATAAAAATGGAAGAGTCCCGAAGCATTTTTAAACTTCAGCAGAATTCCTAGAAAAATGGATGATTTCCGAAGCATTTTTAAACTTCAGCGGAATTCCGAGAACTATGGAAATGTTCTGAAGCATTTTTAAACTTCAGCAGAATTCCGATAACAATGGAAGAGTTCCAAAGTATTTTTAAACTTCAGCGGAATTCCAAGAACAATGGAAGAGTTCCGAAACATTTTTAAACTTCAGCGGAATTCCGGGAACAATGGAAGAGTTCCGAAGCATTTTTAAACTTCAGCAGAATTGCGAGAACAATGGAAGAGTTCCGAAGCATTTTTAAACTTCAGTGGAATTCCGAGAACAATGGAAGAGTTCTGAAAGATTTTTAAACTTCAGCAGAATTCCTAGAACAATGGAAGCGTTCCGAAGCATTTTTAAACTTCAGCGGATTTCCGAGAACAATGGAAATGTTCCAAAGCATTTTTAAACTTCAGCGGAATTGCGAGAACAATGGAAGAGTTCCGAAGCATTTTTAAACTTCAGCGGAATTTTCGATAACAATGGAAGAGATCCGAAGCATTATTAAACTTTAGCAGAATTCCCAGAACAATGGAAGAGTTCCGAAGCATTTTTAAGCTTCAGTGGAATTCCGGGAACAATGGAAGAGTTCCGAAGCATTTTTAAACTTCAGCGGAATTGCGAGAACAATGTAAGAGTTCCGAAGCAATTTTAAACTTCAGTAGAATTCCGAGGACAATGGAAGAGCTCCGAAGCATTTTTAAACTTCAGCAGAATTCCGGAAATAATGGAAGAGTTCCGAAGCATTTTTAAACTTCAGCAGAATTCCAATAACAATGGAAGAGTCCCGAAGCATTTTTAAACTTCAGCAGAATTCCGGGAAAAATGGAAGAGTTCCGAAGCATTTTTAAACTTCAGCAGAATTGCGAGAACAATGGAAGAGTTCTGAAGCATTTCTACCCTTCAGCGGAATTCCGAGAACAATGGAAATGTTCTGAAGGATTTTTAAACTTCAGCAGAATTCCTAGAACAATGGATGAGTTCCGAAGCATTTTTAAACTTCAGCGGAATTCCGAGAACAATGGAAATGTTCTGAAGCATTTTTAAACTTCAGCAGAATTCCGATAACAATGGAAGAGTTCCAAAGTATTTTTAAACTTCAGCGGAATTCCAAGAACAATGGAAGAGTTCCGAAGCATTTTTAAACTTCAGCGGAATTCCGGAAACAATGGAAGAGTTCCGAAGCATTTTTAAACTTCAGCAGAATTGCGAGAACAATGGAAGAGTTCCAAAGCACTTTTAAACTTCAGCAGAATTCCAAGAACAATGGAAGAGTTCCGAAGCATTTTTAAACTTCAGCAGAATTCCGAAAACAATGGAAGAGTTCCAAAGCATTTTTAAACGTCAGTGGAATTCCAATAACAATGGAAGAGTTCCGAAGCATTTTTAAACTTCAGCAGAATTCCCAGAACAATGGAAGAGTTCCGAAGCATTTTTAAACTTCAGAGGAATTCCAAGAACAATAGAAGAGTTCTGAAGCATTTTTAAACTTCAGCGGAATTTTCGATAACGATGGAAGAGTTCTGAAGCATTATTAAACTTTAGCAGAATTCCGAGAACAATGGAAGAGTTCCAAAGCATTTTTAAACTTCAGCAGCATTCCGAGAACAATGGAAGATTTCAGAAGCATTTTTAAACGTCAGCGGAATTCCGAGAACAATGGAAGAGTTCCGAATCATTTTTAAACTTCAGCGGAATTCCGAGAACAATGGAAGAGTTCCGAAGCATTTTTAAACTTCAGTGGAATTCCGAGAACAATGGAAGAGTTCTGAAGGATTTTTAAACTTCAGCAGAATTCCTAGAACAATGTTAGCGTTCCGAAGCATTTTTAAACTTCAGCGGAATTCCGAGAACAATGGAAATGTTCCAAAGCATTTTTAAACTTCAGCGGAATTCCGATAACAATGGAAAAGTTCCAAAGTATTTTTAAACTTCAGTGGAATTCCAAAAACAATGGAAGAGTTCCGAAGCATTTTTAAACTTCAGCGGAATTCCGGGAACAATGGAAGAGTTTCGAAGGATTTTTAAACTTCAGCGGAATTGCGAGAACAATGGAAAAGTTCCGAAGTATTTTTAAACTTCAGCAGAATTCAGAGAACAATGGAAGAGTTCCGAAGCATTGTTAAACTTCAGCGGAATTCCGGGAACAATGGAAGAGTTCCGAAGCATTTTTAAACTTCAGCGGAATTCTGAGAACAATGGAAGAGTTCTGACGGATTTTTAAACTTCAGCAGAATTCCTAGAAGAATGGAAGAGTTCCGAAGCATTTTTGAACTTCAGCGGAATTCCGAGAACAATGGAAGAGTTCCGAAGCATTGTTAAACTTCAGCGGAATTCCGAGAACAATCGAAGAGTTCCGAAGCATTTTTAAACGTGAGTGGAATTCCGAGAACAATGGAAATGTTCTGAAGGATTTTTAAACTTCAGCAGAATTCCTAGAACAATGGATGAGTTCTGAAGCATTTTTAACCTTCAGTGTAATTCCGAGAACAATGGAAATGTTCTGAAGCATTTTTAAACTTCAGCAGAATTCCAATAACAATGGAAGAGTTCCAAAGTATTTTTAAACTTCAGCGGAATTCCAAGAACAATGGAAGAGATCCGAAGCATTTTTAAACTTCAGCGGAATTCCGATAACAATAGAAGAGTTCCAAAGCATTTTTAAACTTCAGAGGAATTGCGAGCACAATGGAAGAGTTCTGAAGGATTTTTAAACTTCAGCAGAATTACTAGAACAATGGAATAGTTCCGAAGCATTTTTAAACTTCAGTGGAATTCCAAGAACAATGGAAATGTTCCAAAGCATTTTTACACTTCAACGGAATTCCGAGAACAATGGAAGAGTTCCGAAGTATTTTTAAACTTTAGCGGAATTCCGAGAACAATGGAAGAGTTCTGAAGCAATTTTAAACTTCAGTAGAATTCCGAGGACAATGGAAGAGCTCCGAAGCATTTTTAAACTTCAGCAGAATTCCAGAAACAATGGAAGAGGTCCGAAGCATTTTTAAACTTCAGCAGAATTCCAATAACAATGGAAGAGTCCCGAAGCATTTTTAAACTTCAGCAGAATTCCTAGAAAAATGGATGATTTCCGAAGCATTTTTAAACTTCACCGGAATTCCGAGAACAATGGAATAGTTCCGAAGCATTTTTAAACTTCAGTGGAATTCCAAGAACAATGGAAATGTTCCGAAGCATTTTTAAACTTCAGCGGCATTCCGAGAACAATGGAAGAGTTCTGAAGTATTTTTAAAGTTTAGCGGAATTCCGAGAACAATGGAAGAGTTCCGAAGCATTTTTAAACTTCAGCGGAACTCTGGGAGCAATGGAAGAGTTCCGAAGCATTTTTAAACTTCATCGGAATTGCGAGAACAATGGAAGAGTTCCGAAGCATGTTTAAACTTCAGCGGAATTTTCGATAACAATGGAAGAGTTCCGAAGCATTATTAAACTTTAGCAGAATTCCCAGAACAATGGAAGAGTTCCGAAGCATTTTTAAATGTCAGCGGAATTCCGATAACAATAGAAGTGTTCCGAAGCATTTTTAAGCTTCAGTGGAATTCCGGGAACAATGGAAGAGTACCGAAGCATTTTTAAACTTCAGCGGAATTGCGAGAACAATGTAAGAGTTCCGAAGCAATTTTAAACTTCAGTAGAATTCCGAGGACAATGGAAGAGATCCGAAGCATTTTTAAACTTCAGCAGAATTCCAATAACAATGGAAGAGTCCCGAATCATTTTTAAACTTCATCGGAATTCCGGGAACAATGGAAGAGTTCCGAAGCATTTTTAAACTTCAGCAGAATTGCGAGAACAATGGAAGAGTTCTGAAGCATTTCTACCCTTCAGCGGATTTCCGAGAACAATGGAAATGTTCTGAAGGATTTTTAAACTTCAGCAGAATTCCTAGAACAATGGATGAGTTCCGAAGCATTTTTAAACTTCAGCGGAATTCCGAGAACAATGGAAATGTTCTGAAGCATTTTTAAACTTCAGCAGAATTCCAATAACAATGGAAAAGTTCCAAAGTATTTTTAAACTTCAGCGGAATTCCAAGAACAATGGAAGAGTTCCGAAGCATTTTTGAACTTCAGCGGAATTCCGAGAACAATGGAAGTGTTAAGAAGCATTTTTAAACTTCAGCAGAATTGCGAGAACAATGGAAGAGTTCCAAAGCACTTTTAAACTTCAGCAGAATTCCAAGAACAATGGAAGAGTTCCGAAGCATTTTTAAACTTCAGCAGAATTCCGAAAACAATGGAAGAGTTCCAAAGCATTTTTAAACGTCAGTGGAATTCCAATAACAATGGAAGAGTTCCGAAGCATTTTTAAACTTCAGCAGAATTCTCAGAACAATGGAAGAGTTCCGAAGCATTTTTAAACTTCAGAGGAATTCCAAGAACAATAGAAGAGTTATGAAGCATTTTTAAACTTCAGCGGAATTTTCGGTAACGATGAAAGAGTTCCGAAGCATTATTAAACTTTAGCAGAATTCCAAGAACAATGGAAGAGTTCCGAAGCATGTTTAAATGTCATCGGAATTCCGAGAACAATGGAAGAGTTCCAAAGCATTTTTAAACTTCAGCAGCCTTCCGAGAACAATGGAAGAGTTCAGAAGCATTTTTAAACGTCAGCGGAATTCCGAGAACAATGGAAGAGTTCAATGCGAGAACAATGTAAGAGTTCCGAAGCAATTTTAAACTTCAGTAGAATTCCGAGGACAATGGAAGAGCTCCGAAGAATTTTTAAACTTCAGCAGAATTCCAATAACAATGGAAGAGTCCCGAATCATTTTTAAACTTCAGCGGAATTCCGGGAACAATGGAAGAGTTCCGAAGCATTTTTAAACTTCAGCAGAATTGCGAGAACAATGGAAGAGTTCTGAAGCATTTCTACCCTTCAGCGGAATTCCGAGAACAATGGAAGAGTTCCGAATCATTTTTAAACTTCAGCGGAATTCCGAGAGCAATGGAAGAGTTCCGAAGCATTTTTAAACTTCAGTGGAATTCCGTGAACAATGGAAGAGTTCTGAAGGATTTTTAAACTTCAGCAGAATTCCTAGAACAATGGAAGCGTTTCGAAGCATTTTTAAACTTCAGCGGAATTCCGAGAACAATGGAAATGTTCCAAAGCATTTCTACCCTTCAGCGAAATTCCGAGAACAATGGAAGAGTTCCGAAGCATTTTTAAACTTCAGCGGAATTCCGGGAACAATGGAAGAGTTTCGAAGCATTTTTAAACTTCAGCAGAATTGCGAGAACAATGGAAAAGTTCCAAAGTATTTTTAAACTTCAGCAGAATTCCGAGAACAATGGAAGAGTTCCGAAGCATTGTTAAACTTCAGCGGAATTCCAGGAACAATGGAAGAGTTCCGAAGCATTTTTAAACTTCAGCAGAATTCTGAGAACAATGGAAGAGTTCTGAAGGATTTTTAAACTTCAGCAGAATTCCTAGAACAATGGAAGAGTTCTGAAGCATTTTTGAACTTCAGCGGAATTCCGAGAACAATGGAAGAGTTCCGAAGCATTGTTAAACTTCAGCAGAATTCCGAGAACAATGGAAGAGTTCAGAAGCATTTTTAAACTTCAGTGGAATTCTGAGAACAATGGAAGAGTTCTGACGGATTTTTAAACTTCAGCAGAATTCCTAGAACAATGGATGAGTTCCGAAGCTTTTTTAACCTTCAGCGGAATTCCGAGAACAATGGAAATGTTCTGAAGCATTTTTAAACTTCAGCAGAATTCCGATAACAATGGAAGAGTTCCAAAGTATTTTTTAAACTTCAGCGGAATTCCAAGAACAATGGAAGAGATCCGAAGCATTTTTAAACTTCAGCGGAATTCCGGGAACAATGGAAGAGTTCCAAAGCATTTTTAAACTTCAGAGGAATTGCGAAGGATTTTTAAACTTCAGCAGAATTACTAGAACAATGGAATAGTTCCGAAGCATTTTTAAACTTCAGTGGAATTCCAAGAACAATGGAAATGTTCCGAAGCATTTTTACACTTCAACGGAATTCAGAGAACAATGGAAGAGTTCCGAAGTATTTTAAACTTTAGCGGAATTCCGAGAACAATGGAAGAGTTCTGAATCAATTTTAAACTTCAGTAGAATTCCGAGGACAATGGAAGAGCTCCGAAGCATTTTTAAACTTCAGCAGAACTCCAGAAACAATGGAAGAGTTCCGAATCATTTTTAAACTTCAGCAGAATTCCAATAAAAATGGAAGAGTCCCGAAGCATTTTTAAACTTCAGCAGAATTCCTAGAAAAATGGATGATTTCCGAAGCATTTTTAAACTTCAGCGGAATTCCGAGAACTATGGAAATGTTCTGAAGCATTTTTAAACTTCAGCAGAATTCCGATAACAATGGAAGAGTTCCAAAGTATTTTTAAACTTCAGCGGAATTCCAAGAACAATGGAAGAGTTCCGAAGCATTTTTAAACTTCAGCGGAATTCCGGGAACAATGGAAGAGTTCCGAAGCATTTTTAAACTTCAGCAGAATTGCGAGAACAATGGAAGAGTTCCGAAGCATTTTTAAACTTCAGTGGAATTCCGAGAACAATGGAAGAGTTCTGAAAGATTTTTAAACTTCAGCAGAATTCCTAGAACAATGGAAGCGTTCCGAAGCATTTTTAAACTTCAGCGGAATTCCGAGAACAATGGAAATGTTCCAAAGCATTTTTAAACTTCAGCGGAATTGCGAGAACAATGGAAGAGTTCCGAAGCATTTTTAAACTTCAGCGGAATTTTCGATAACAATGGAAGAGATCCGAAGCATTATTAAACTTTAGCAGAATTCCCAGAACAATGGAAGAGTTCCGAAGCATTTTTAAGCTTCAGTGGAATTCCGGGAACAATGGAAGAGTTCCGAAGCATTTTTAAACTTCAGCGGGATTGCGAGAACAATGTAAGAGTTCCGAAGCAATTTTAAACTTCAGTAGAATTCCGAGGACAATGGAAGAGCTCCGAAGCATTTTTAAACTTCAGCAGAATTCCGGAAATAATGGAAGAGTTCCGAAGCATTTTTAAACTTCAGCAGAATTCCAATAACAATGGAAGAGTCCCGAAGCATTTTTAAACTTCAGCAGAATTCCGGGAAAAATGGAAGAGTTCCGAAGCATTTTTAAACTTCAGCAGAATTGCGAGAACAATGGAAGAGTTCTGAAGCATTTCTACCCTTCAGCGGAATTCCGAGAACAATGGAAATGTTCTGAAGGATTTTTAAACTTCAGCAGAATTCCTAGAACAATGGATGAGTTCCGAAGCATTTTTAAACTTCAGCGGAATTCCGAGAACAATGGAAATGTTCTGAAGCATTTTTAAACTTCAGCAGAATTCCGATAACAATGGAAGAGTTCCAAAGTATTTTTAAACTTCAGCGGAATTCCAAGAACAATGGAAGAGTTCCGAAGCATTTTTAAACTTCAGCGGAATTCCGGAAACAATGGAAGAGTTCCGAAGCATTTTTAAACTTCAGCAGAATTGCGAGAACAATGGAAGAGTTCCAAAGCACTTTTAAACTTCAGCAGAATTCCAAGAACAATGGAAGAGTTCCGAAGCATTTTTAAACTTCAGCAGAATTCCGAAAACAATGGAAGAGTTCCAAAGCATTTTTAAACGTCAGTGGAATTCCAATAACAATGGAAGAGTTCCGAAGCATTTTTAAACTTCAGCAGAATTCCCAGAACAATGGAAGAGTTCCGAAGCATTTTTAAACTTCAGAGGAATTCCAAGAACAATAGAAGAGTTCTGAAGCATTTTTAAACTTCAGCGGAATTTTCGATAACGATCGAAGAGTTCTGAAGCATTATTAAACTTTAGCAGAATTCCGAGAACAATGGAAGAGTTCCAAAGCATTTTTAAACTTCAGCAGCATTCCGAGAACAATGGAAGATTTCAGAAGCATTTTTAAACGTCAGCGGAATTCCGAGAACAATGGAAGAGTTCCGAATCATTTTTAAACTTCAGCGGAATTCCGAGAACAATGGAAGAGTTCCGAAGCATTTTTAAACTTCAGTGGAATTCCGAGAACAATGGAAGAGTTCTGAAGGATTTTTAAACTTCAGCAGAATTCCTAGAACAATGTTAGCGTTCCGAAGCATTTTTAAACTTCAGCGGAATTCCGAGAAAAATGGAAATGTTCCAAAGCATTTTTAAACTTCAGCGGAATTCCGATAACAATGGAAAAGTTCCAAAGTATTTTTAAACTTCAGTGGAATTCCAAAAACAATGGAAGAGTTCCGAAGCATTTTTAAACTTCAGCGGCATTCCGGGAACAATGGAAGAGTTTCGAAGGATTTTTAAACTTCAGTGGAATTGCGAGAACAATGGAAAAGTTCCGAAGTATTTTTAAACTTCAGCAGAATTCAGAGAACAATGGAAGAGTTCCGAAGCATTGTTAAACTTCAGCGGAATTCCGGGAACAATGGAAGAGTTCCGAAGCATTTTTAAACTTCAGCGGAATTCTGAGAACAATGGAAGAGTTCTGACGGATTTTTAAACTTCAGCAGAATTCCTAGAAGAATGGAAGAGTTCCGAAGCATTTTTGAACTTCAGCGGAATTCCGAGAACAATGGAAGAGTTCCGAAGCATTGTTAAACTTCAGCGGAATTCCGAGAACAATCGAAGAGTTCCGAAGCATTTTTAAACGTGAGTGGAATTCCGAGAACAATGGAAATGTTCTGAAGGATTTTTAAACTTCAGCAGAATTCCTAGAACAATGGATGAGTTCTGAAGCATTTTTAACCTTCAGTGGAATTCCGAGAACAATGGAAATGTTCTGAAGCATTTTTAAACTTCAGCAGAATTCCAATAACAATGGAAGAGTTCCAAAGTATTTTTAAACTTCAGCGGAATTCCAAGAACAATGGAAGAGATCCGAAGCATTTTTAAACTTCAGCGGAATTCCGATAACAATAGAAGAGTTCCAAAGCATTTTTAAACTTCAGAGGAATTGCGAGCACAATGGAAGAGTTCTGAAGGATTTTTAAACTTCAGCAGAATTACTAGAACAATGGAATAGTTCCGAAGCATTTTTAAACTTCAGTGGAATTCCAAGAACAATGGAAATGTTCCGAAGCATTTTTACACTTCAACGGAATTCCGAGAACAATGGAAGAGTTCCGAAGTATTTTTAAACTTTAGCGGAATTCCGAGAACAATGGAAGAGTTCTGAAGCAATTTTAAACTTCAGTAGAATTCCGAGGACAATGGAAGAGCTCCGAAGCATTTTTAAACTTCAGCAGAATTCCAGAAACAATGGAAGAGTTCCAAAGCATTTTTAAACTTCAGCAGAATTCCAATAACAATGGAAGAGTCCCGAAGCATTTTTAAACTTCAGCAGAATTCCTAGAAAAATGGATGATTTCCGAAGCATTTTTAAACTTCAGCGGAATTCCGAGAACAATGGAAATGTTCTGAAGCATTTTTAAACTTCAGCAGAATTCCGATAACAATGGAAGAGTTCCAAAGTATTTTTAAACTTCAGCGGAATTCCAAGAACAATGGAAGAGTTCCGAAACATTTTTAAACTTCAGCGGAATTCCGGGAACAATGGAAGAGTTCCGAAGCATTTTTAAACTTCAGCAGAATTGCGAGAACAATGGAAGAGTTCCGAAGCATTTTTAAACTTCAGTGGAATTCCGAGAACAATGGAAGAGTTCTGAAGGATTTTTAAACTTCAGCAGAATTCCTAGAACAATGGAAGCGTTCCGAAGCATTTTTAAACTTCAGCGGAATTCCGAGAACAATGGAAATGTTCCAAAGCATTTTTAAACTTCAGCGGAATTGCGAGAACAATGGAAGAGTTCCGAAGCATTTTTAAACTTCAGCGGAATTTTCGATAACAATGGAAGAGATCCAAAGCATTATTAAACTTGAGCAGAATTCCCAGAACAATGGAAGAGTTCCGAAGCATTTTTAAGCTTCAGTGGAATTCCGGGAACAATGGAAGAGTTCCGAAGCATTTTTAAACTTCAGCAGAATTGCGAGAATAATGGAAGAGTTCTGAAGCATTTCTACCCTTCAGCGGAATTCCGAGAACAATGGAAATGTTCTGAAGGATTTTTAAACTTCAGCAGAATTCCTAGAACCATGGATGAGTTCCGAAGCATTTTGAAACTTCAGCGGAATTCCGAGAACAATGGAAATGTTCTGAAGCATTTTTAAACTTCAGCAGAATTCCGATAACAATGGAAGATTTCCAAAGTATTTTTAAACTTCAGCGGAATTCCAAGAACAATGGAAGAGTTCCGAAGCATTTTTAAACTTCAGCGGAATTCCGGGAACAATGGAAGAGTTCCGAAGCATTTTTAAACTTCAGCAGAATTGCGAGAACAATGGAAGAGTTCCAAAGCACTTTTAAACTTCAGCAGAATTCCAAGAACAATGGAAGAGTTCCGAAGCATTTTTAAACTTCAGCAGAATTCCGAAAACAATGGAAGAGTTCAAAAGCATTTTTAAACATCAGTGGAATTCCAATAACAATGGAAGAGTTCCGAAGCATTTTTAAACTTCAGCAGAATTCCCAGAACAATGGAAGAGTTCCGAAGCATTTTTAAACATCAGAGGAATTCCAAGAACAATAGAAGAGTTCTGAAGCATTTTTAAACTTCAGCGGACTTTTCGATAACGATGGAAGAGTTCCGAAGCATTATTAAACTTTAGCAGAATTCCAAGAACAATGGAAGAGTTCCGAAGCATGTTTAAATGTCATCGGAATTCCGAGAACAATGGAAGAGTTCCAAAGCATTTTTAAACTTCAGCAGCATTCCGAGAACAATGGAAGATTTCAGAAGCATTTTTAAACGTCAGCGGAATTCCGAGAACAATGGAAGAGTTCCGAATCAATTTTAAACTTCAGCGGAATTTCGAGAACAATGGAAGAGTTCCGAAGCATTTTTAAACTTCAGTGGAATTCCGAGAACAATGGAAGAGTTCTGAAGGATTTTTAAACTTCAGCAGAATTCCTAGAACAATGTTAGCGTTCCGAAGCATTTTTAAACTTCAGCGGAATTCCGAGTACAATGGAAATGTTCCAAAGCATTTTTAAACTTCAGCGGAATTCCGATAACAATGGAAAAGTTCCAAAGTATTTTTAAACTTCAGTGGAATTCCAAAAACAATGTAAGAGTTCCGAAGCATTTTTAAACTTCAGCGGAATTCCGGGAACAATGGAAGAGTTTCGAAGCATTTTTAAACTTCAGCGGAATGCGAGAACAATGGAAAAGTTCCAAAGTATTTTTAAACTTCAGCAGAATTCCGAGAACAATGGAAGAGTTCCGAAGCATTGTTAAACTTCAGCGGAATTCCGGGAACAATGGAAGAGTTCTGAAGCATTTTTAAACTTCAGCGGAATTCTGAGAACAATGGAAGAGTTCTGACGGATTTTTAAACTTCAGCAGAATTCCTAGAACAATGGAAGAGTTCCGAAGCATTTTTGAACTTCAGCGGAATTACGAGAACAATGGAAATGTTCCGAAGCATTTTTAAACTTCAGCGGAATTCCGATAACAATGGAAGAGTTCCAAAAGTATTTTTAAACTTCAGCGGAATTCCGAGAACAATGGAAGAGTTCTGAAGCATTTTTAAACATCACCAGGATTCAGAGAACAATGGAAGAGTTCCAAAGCATTTTTAAACTTCAGCAGAATTCCGAGAACAATGGAAGAGTTCAGAAGCATTTTTAAACGTCAGCGGAATTCCGAGAACAATGGAAATGTTCTGAAGGATTTTTAAACTTCAGCAGAATTCCTATAACAATGGATGAGTTCTGAAGCATTTTTAACCTTCAGCGGAATTCCGAGAACAATGGAAATGTTCTGAAGCATTTTTAAACTTCAGCAGAATTCCGATAACAATGGAAGAGTTCCAAAGTATTTTTAAACTTCAGCGGAATTCCAAGAACAATGGAAGAGATCCGAAGCATTTTTAAACTTCAGCGGAATTCCGATAACAATGGAAGAGTTCCAAAGCATTTTTAAACATCAGAGGAATTGCGAGCACAATGGAAGAGTTCTGAAGGATTTTTAAACTTCAGCAGAATTAATAGAACAATGGAATAGTTCCAAAGCATTTTTAAACTTCAGTGGAATTCCAAGAACAATGGAAATGTTCCGAAGCATTTTTACACTTCAACAGAATTCCGAGAACAATGGAAGAGTTCCGAAGTGTTTTTAAACTTTAGCGGAATTCCGAGAACAATGGAAGAGTTCTGAAGCAATTTTAAACTTCAGTAGAATTCCGAGGACAATGGAAGATCTCCGAAGCATTTTTAAACGTCAGCAGAATTCCAGAAACAATTTAAGAGTTCCGAAGCATTTTTAAACTTCAGCAGAATTCCAATAACAATGGAAGAGTCCCGAAGCATTTTTAAACTTCAGCAGAATTCCTAGAAAAATGGATGAGTTCCGAAGCATTTTTATACTTCAGCAGAATTCGGAGAACAATGGACGAGTTCCAAAGTATTTTTAAACTTCAGCGGAATTCCAAGAACAATGGAAGAGTTCCGAAGCATTTTTAAACTTCAGCGGAATTCCGGGAACAATGGAAGAGTTCCGAAGCATTTTTAAACTTCAGCAGAATTGAGAGAACAATGGAAGAGTTCCGAAGCATTTTTAAACTTCAGTGGAATTCCGAGAACATTGGAAGAGTTCTGAAGCATTTTTAAACTTCAGCGGAATTCCGAGAACAATGGAAATGTTCCAAAGCATTTTTAAACTTCAGCGGAATTCCGATAACAATGGAAAAGTTCCAAACTATTTTTAAACTTCAGTGGAATTCCAAAAACAATGGAAGAGTTCTGAAGCATTTTTAAACGACAGCGGAACTCCGGGAGCACTGGAAGAGTTCCGAAGCATTTTTAAACTTTAGCGGTATTCCGAGAACAATGGAAGAGTTCCGAAGCATTTTTAAACTTCAGCGGAACTCCGGGAGCACTGGAAGAGTTCCGAAGCATTTTTAAACTTCAGCAGAATTGCGAGAACAATGGAAGAAATCCGGAGCAATTTTAAACTTCAGCAGAATTCCGAGGACAATGGAAGAGCACCGAAGCATTTTTAAACTTCAGCAGATTTCCGGAAACAATGGAAGAGTTCTGAAGCATTTTTAAACGACAGCGGAATTCCGAGAACAATGGAAGAGTTCAGAAGCATTTTTAAACGTCAGCAGAATTCCGAGAACAATGGAAGAGTTCCGAAGCATTTTTAAACTTCAGCGGAATTCCGAGAACAATGGAAGAGTTCCGAAGCATTTTTAAACTTCAGTGGAATTCCGAGAACAATGGAAGAGTTCTGAAGGATTTTTAAACTTCAGCAGAATTACTAGAACAATGGAAGAGTTCCGAAGCATTTTTAAACTTTAGTGGAATTCCGAGAACAATGGAAGAGTTCCGAAGCATTTTTAAACTTTAGTGGAATTCCGAGAACAATGGAAGAGTTCCGAAGCATTTTTAAACTTCATCAGAATTACTAGAACAATGGAAGCGTTCCGAAGCATTTTTAAACTTCAGCGGAATTCCGAGAACAATGGAATTGTTCCAAAGTATTTTTAAACTTCAGCAGAATTCCGAGAACAATGGAAGAGTTCCGAAGCATTGTTAAACTTCAGCGGAATTCCGGGAACATTGGAAGAGTTCTGAAGCATTTTTAAACTTCATCGGAATTGCGAGAACAATGGAAGACTTCCGAAACCTTTTTTAAACTTCAGCGGAATTTTCGATAACAATGGAAGAGATCCGAAGCATTATTAAACTTTAGCAGAATTCCCAGAACAATGGAAGAGTTCCGAAGCATGTTTAAATGTCATCAGAATTCCGAGAACAATGGAAGAGTTCAGAAGCATTTTTAAACGTCAGCGGAATTCCGAGAACAATGGAAGAGTTCCGAAGCATTTTTAAACTTCAGTGGAATTCCGAGAACAATGGAAGAGTTCTGAAGGATTTTTAAACTTCACCAGAATTAGTAGAACAATGGAAGAGTTCCGAAGCATTTTTAAACTTCAGCGGAATTCCGAGAACAATGGAAATGTTCCAAAGTATTTTTAAACTTCAGCAGAATTCCGGAAACAATGCAATTGTTCCGAAGCATTTTTAAACTTCAGCAGAATTCCGATAAAAATGGAAGAGTTCCAAAGTATTTTTAAACTTCAGCGGAATTCCAAGAACAATGGAAGAGTTCCGAAGCATTTTTAAACTTCAGCGGAATTTTGGGAACAATGGAAGAGTTCCGAAGCATTTTTAAACTTCAGCAGAATTGCTAGAACAATGGAAGAGTTCCGAAGCATTTTTAAACTTCAGCAGAATTCCCAGAACAATGGAAGAGTTCCGAAGCATTTTTAAACTTCAGAGGAATTCCAAGAACAATAGAAGAGTTCTGAAGCATTTTTAAACTTCAGCGGAATTTTCGATAACAATGGAAGAGTTCCGATGCATTATTAAACTTTAGCAGAATTCCAAGAACAATGGAAGAGTTCCGAAGCATGTTTAAATGTCATCGGAATTCCGAGAACAATGCAAGAGTTCCAAAGCATTTTTAAACTTCAGCAGCATTCCGAGAACAATGGAAGATTTCCAAAGCATTTTTAAACTTCAGTAGCATTCCGAGAACAATGGAAGAGTTCCGAATCATTTTTAAACCTCAGCGGAATTCCGAGAACAATGGAAGAGTTCCGAAGCATTTTTAAACTTCAGTGGAATTCCGAGAACAATGGAAGAGTTCTGAAGGATTTTTAAACTTCAGCAGAATTCCTAGAACAATGGAAGAGATCCGAAGCATTTTTAAACTTCAGCGGAATTCCGAGAACAAAGGAAATGTTCCAAAGCATTTTTAAACTTCAGCGGAATTCCGATAACAATGGAAAAGTTCCAAAGTATTTTTAAACTTCAGTGGAATTCCGAAAACAATGGAAGAGTTCCGAAGCATTTTTAAACTTCAGCGGAATTCAAGGAACAATGGAAGAGTTCCGAAGCATTTTTAAACTTCAGCGGAATTGAAAGAACAATGGAAAAGTTCCAAAGCATTTTTAAACGTCAGCGGAATTCCGAGAACAATGGAAGAGTTCTGAAGCATTTCTAAACTTCAGCGGAATTCCGAGAACAATGGAAGAGTTCCGAAGCATTTTTAAACTTCAGTGGAATTTCAAGAACAATGGAAGTGTTCTGAAGGATTTTTAAACTTCAGCAGAATTACTAGAACAATGGAAGATTTCTGAAGCATTTTTAAACTTCAGCGGAATTCCGAGAACAATGGAAATGTTCCGAAGTATTTTTAAACTTCAGCAGAATTCCAGAAACAATGGAAGAGTTCCGAAGCATTGTTAAACTTCAGCGGAATTCCAATAACAATGGAAGAGTTCCGAAGCATTTTTAAACTTCAGCGGAATTCCAAGAACAATAGAAGAGTTCTGAAGCATTTTTAAACTTCAGCAGAATTCCAGAAACAATGGAAGAGTTCCGAAGCATTTTTAAACTTCAGCAGAATTCCCATAACAATGGAAGAGTTCCGAAGCATTTTTAAACTTCAGCGGAATTCCAAGAACAATAGAAGAGTTCTGAAGCATTTTTAAACTTCAGCGGAATTTTCGATAACAATAGAAGAGTTTCGAAGCATTTTTAAACTTCAGCGGAATTCCGAGAACAATGGAAATGTTCCGAAGTATTTTTAAACTTCAGCAGAATTCCGAGAACAATGGAAGAGTTCCGAAGCATTGTTAAACTTCAGTGGAATTCCGGAAACAATGGAAGACATCTGAAGCATTTTTAAACTTCATCGGAATTGCGAGAACAATGGAAGAGTTCCGAAACATTTTTAAACTTCAGCGGAATTTTCGATAACAATGGAAGAGATCCGAAGCATTATTAAACTTTAGCAGAATTCCCAGAACAATGGAAGAGTTCCGAAGCATTTTTAAATGTCAGCGGAATTCTGATAACAATTGAAGAGTTCCGAAGTATTTTTAAGCTTCAGCGGAATTCTGGGAACAATGGAAGAGTTCCGAAGCATTTTTAAACTTCAGCAGAATTGCGAGAACAATGGAAGAGTTCCAAAGCACTTTTAAACTTCAGCAGAATTCCAAGAACAATGGAAGAGTTCTGAAGGATTTTTAAACTTCACCAGAATTACTAGAACAATGGAAGAGTTCCGAAGCATTTTTAAACTTCAGCGGAATTCCGAGAACAATGGAAATGTTCCGAAGTATTTTTAAACTTCAGCAGAATTCCGGAAACAATGGAATTGTTCCGAAGCATTTTTAAACTTCAGCAGAATTCCGATAAAAATGGAAGAGTTCCAAAGTATTTTTAAACTTCAGCAGAATTCCAAGAACAATGGAAGAGTTCCAAAGCATTTTTAAACTTCAGCGGAATTTTGGGAACAATGGAAGAGTTCCGAAGCATTTTTAAACTTCAGCAGAATTGCTAGAACAATGGAAGAGTTCCAAGCACTTTTAAACTTCAGCAGAATTCCAAGAACAATGGAAGAGTTCCGAAGCATTTTTAAACTTCAGCACAATTCAGAAAACAATGGAGGAGTTCCAAAGCATTTTTAAACGTCAGTGGAATTCCAATAACAATGGAAGAGTTCCGAAGCATTTTTAAACTTCAGCAGAATTCCCAGAACAATGGAAGAGTTCCGAAGCATTGTTAAACTTCAGTGGAATTCCGGAAACAATGGAAGACATCTGAAGCATTTTTAAACTTCATCGGAATTGCGAGAACAATGGAAGAGTTCCGAAACATTTTTAAACTTCAGCGGAATTTTCGATAACAATGGAAGAGATCCGAAGCATTATTAAACTTTAGCAGAATTCCCAGAACAATGGAAGAGTTCCGAAGCATTTTTAAATGTCAGCGGAATTCTGATAACAATTGAAGAGTTCCGAAGTATTTTTAAGCTTCAGCGGAATTCTGGGAACAATGGAAGAGTTCCGAAGCATTTTTAAACTTCAGCAGAATTGCGAGAACAATGGAAGAGTTCCAAAGCACTTTTAAACTTCAGCAGAATTCCAAGAACAATGGAAGAGTTCCGAAACATTTTTAAACTTCAGCAGAATTCCGAAAACAATGGAAGAGTTCCAAAGCATTTTTAAACGTCAGTGGAATTCCAATAACAATGGAAGAGTTCCGAAGCATTTTTAAACTTCAGCAGAATTCCCAGAACAATGGGAGAGTTCCGAAGCATTTTTAAACTTCAGCGGAATTTTCGATAACAATGGAAGAGTTCCGAAGCATTATTAAACTTTAGCAGAATTCCAAGAACAATGGAAGAGTTCCGAAGCATGTTTAAATGTCATCGGAATTCCGAGAACAATGGAAGAGTTCAGAAGCATTTTTGAACGTCAGTGGAATTCCGAGAACAATGGAAGAGTTCCGAAGCATTTTTAAACTTCAGTGGAATTTCAAGAACAATGGAAGTGTTCTGAAGGATTTTTAAACTTCAGCAGAATTACTAGAACAATGGAAGATTTCTGAAGCATTTTTAAACTTCAGCGGAATTCCGAGAACAATGGAAATGTTCCGAAGTATTTTTAAACTTCAGCAGAATTCCAGAAACAATGGAAGAGTTCCGAAGCATTGTTAAACTTCAGCGGAATTCCAATAACAATGGAAGAGTTCCGAAGCATTTTTAAACTTCAGCAGAATTCCCATAACAATGGAAGAGTTCCGAAGCATTTTTAAACTTCAGCGGAATTCCAAGAACAATAGAAGAGTTCTGAAGCATTTTTAAATTTCAGCGGAATTTTCGATAACAATAGAAGAGTTCCGAAGCATTTTTAAACTTCAGCGGAATTCCGAGAACAATGGAAATGTTCCGAAGTATTTTTAAACTTCAGAAGAATTCCGAGAACAATGGAAGAGTTCCGAAGCATTGTTAAACTTCAGTGGAATTCCGGAAACAATGGAAGACATCTGAAGCATTTTTAAACTTCATCGGAATTGCGAGAACAATGGAAGAGTTCCGAAACATTTTTAAACTTCAGCGGAATTTTCGATAACAATGGAAGAGATCCGAAGCATTATTAAACTTTAGCAGAATTCCCAGAACAATGGAAGAGTTCCGAAGCATTTTTAAATGTCAGCGGAATTCTGATAACAATTGAAGAGTTCCGAAGTATTTTTAAGCTTCAGCGGAATTCTGGGAACAATGGAAGAGTTCCGAAGCATTTTTAAACTTCAGCAGAATTCCGAGAACAATGGAAGAGTTCCGAAGCATTGTTAAACTTCAGTGGAATTCCGGAAACAATGGAAGACATCTGAAGCATTTTTAAACTTCATCGGAATTGCGAGAACAATGGAAGAGTTCCGAAACATTTTTAAACTTCAGCGGAATTTTCGATAACAATGGAAGAGATCCGAAGCATTATTAAACTTTAGCAGAATTCCCAGAACAATGGAAGAGTTCCGAAGCATTTTTAAATGTCAGCGGAATTCTGATAACAATTGAAGAGTTCCGAAGTATTTTTAAGCTTCAGCGGAATTCTGGGAACAATGGAAGAGTTCCGAAGCATTTTTAAACTTCAGCAGAATTGCGAGAACAATGGAAGAGTTCCAAAGCACTTTTAAACTTCAGCAGAATTCCAAGAACAATGGAAGAGTTCCGAAGCATTTTTAAACTTCAGCAGAATTCCGAAAACAATGGAAGAGTTCCAAAGCATTTTTAAACGTCAGTGGAATTCCAATAACAATGGAAGAGTTCCGAAGCATTTTTAAACTTCAGCAGAATTCCCAGAACAATGGGAGAGTTCCGAAGCATTTTTAAACTTCAGCGGAATTTTCGATAACAATGGAAGAGTTCCGAAGCATTATTAAACTTTAGCAGAATTCCAAGAACAATGGAAGAGTTCCGAAGCATGTTTAAATGTCATCGGAATTCCGAGAACAATGGAAGAGTTCAGAAGCATTTTTGAACGTCAGCGGAATTCCGAGAACAATGGAAGCATTCTGAAGGATTTTTAAACTTCACCAGAATTACTAGAACAATGGAAGAGTTCTGAAGCATTTTTAAACTTCAGCGGAATTCCGAGAACAATGGAAATGTTCCGAAGTATTTTTAAACTTCAGCAGAATTCAGAGAACAATGGAAGAGTTCCGAAGCATTGTTAAACTTCAGCGGAATTCCGGGAACAATGGAAGAGTTCTGAAGCATTTTTAAACTTCAGCGGAATTGCGAGAACAATGGAAGTGTTCCGAAGCATTTTTAAACTTCAGCGGAATTTTCGATAAGAATGGAAGAGATCCGAAGCATTATTAAATTTTAGCAGAGTTCCCAGAACAATGGAAGAGTTCCGAAGCATTTTTAAATGTCAGCGGAATTCAGATAACAATTGAAGATTTCCGAAGCATTTTTAAGCTTCAGCGGAATTCCGGGAACAATGGTAGAGTTCCAAAGCATTTTTAAACTTCAGCGGAATTCCAATAACAATGGAAGAGTTCCAAATATTTTTAAACTTCAGCGGAATTCCGGGAACAATGGAAGAGTTCCGAAGCATTTTTAAACTTCAGCAGAATTGCGAGAACAATGGAAGAGTTCCAAAGCACTTTTAAACTTCAGCAGAATTCCAAGAACAATGGAAGAGTTCCGAAGCATTTTTAAACTTCAGCACAATTCAGAAAACAATGGAGGAGTTCCAAAGCATTTTTAAACGTCAGTGGAATTCCAATAACAATGGAAGAGTTCCGAAGCTATTTTAAACTTCAGCAGAATTCCCAGAACAATGGAAGAGTTCCGAAGCATTTTTAAACTTCAGAGGAATTCCAAGAACAATAGAAGAGTTCTGAAGCATTTTTAAACTTCAGCGGAATTTTCGATAACAATGGAAGAGTTCCGAAGCATTGTTAAACTTCAGCGGAATTCTGAGAACAATCGAAGAGTTCCGAAGCATTTTTAAACTTCAGTGGAATTCTGAGAACAATGGAAGAGTTCTGACGGATTTTTAAACTTCAGCAGAATTCCTAGAACAATGGAAGAGTTCCGAAGCATTTTTGAACTTCAGCGGAATTACGAGAACAATGGAAATGTTCCGAAGCATTTTTAAACTTCAGCGGAAATCCGATAACAATGGAAGAGTTCCAAAAGTATTTTTAAACTTTAGCGGAATTCCGAGAACAATGGAAGAGTTCCGAAGCATTTTTAAACTTCAGCGGAACTCCGGGAGCACTGGAAGAGTTCCGAAGCATTTTTAAACTTCAGCAGAATTGCGAGAACAATGGAAGAAATCCGGAGCAATTTTAAACTTCAGCAGAATTCCGAGGACAATGGAAGAGCACCGAAGCATTTTTAAACTTCAGCAGATTTCCGGAAACAATGGAAGAGTTCCGAAGCATTTTTAAACGACAGCGGAATTCCGAGAACAATGGAAGAGTTCAGAAGCATTTTTAAACATCAGCAGAATTCCGAGAACAATGGAAGAGTTCCGAAGCATTTTTAAACTTCAGCGGAATTCCGAGAACAATGGAAGAGTTCCGAAACATTTTTAAACTTCAGTGGAATTCCGAGAACAATGGAAGAGTTCTGAAGGATTTTTAAACTTCAGCAGAATTACTAGAACAATGGAAGAGTTCCGAAGCATTTTTAAACTTTAGTGGAATTCTGAGAACAATGGAAGAGTTCCGAAGCATTTTTAAACTTTAGTGGAATTCCGAGAACAATGGAAGAGTTCCGAAGCATTTTTAAACTTCACCAGAATTACTAGAACAATGGAAGCGTTCCGAAGCATTTTTAAACTTCAGCGGAATTCCGAGAACAATGGAATTGTTCCAAAGTATTTTTAAACTTCAGCAGAATTCCGAGAACAATGGAAGAGTTCCGAAGCATTGTTAAACTTCAGCGGAATTCCGGGAACATTGGAAGAGTTCTGAAGCATTTTTAAACTTCAGAGGAATTGCGAGAACAATGGAAGACTTCCGAAACCTTTTTTAAACTTCAGCGGAATTTTCGATAACAATGGAAGAGATCCGAAGCATTATTAAACTTTAGCAGAATTCCCAGAACAATGTTAGAGTTCCGAAGCATTTTTAAATGTCAGCGGAATTCCGATAACAATTGAAGAGTTCCGAAGCATTTTTAAGCTTCAGCGGAATTCCGGGAACAATGGAAGAGTTCCGAAGCATTTTTAAACTTCATCAGAATTGCGAGAACAATGGAAGAGTTCCAAAGCACTTTTAAACTTCAGCAGAATTCCAAGAACAATGGAAGAGTTCCGAAGCATGTTTAAATGTCATCGGAATTCCGAGAACAATGGAAGAGTTCAGAAGCATTTTTAAACGTCAGCGGAATTCCGAGAACAATGGAAGAGTTCCGAAGCATTTTTAAACTTCAGTGGAATTCCGAGAACAATGGAAGAGTTCTGAAGGATTTTTAAACTTCACCAGAATTACTAGAACAATGGAAGAGTTCCGAAGCATTTTTAAACTTCAGCGGAATTCCGAGAACAATGGAAATGTTCCGAAGTATTTTTAAACTTCAGCAGAATTCCGGAAACAATGGAATTGTTCCGAAGCATTTTTAAACTTCAGCAGAATTCCGATAAAAATGGAAGAGTTCCAAAGTATTTTTAAACTTCAGCAGAATTCCAAGAACAATGGAAGAGTTCCAAAGCATTTTTAAACTTCAGCGGAATTTTGGGAACAATGGAAGAGTTCCGAAGCATTTTTAAACTTCAGCAGAATTGCTAGAACAATGGAAGAGTTCCAAGCACTTTTAAACTTCAGCAGAATTCCAAGAACAATGGAAGAGTTCCGAAGCATTTTTAAACTTCAGCACAATTCAGAAAACAATGGAGGAGTTCCAAAGCATTTTTAAACGTCAGTGGAATTCCAATAACAATGGAAGAGTTCCGAAGCATTTTTAAACTTCAGCAGAATTCCCAGAACAATGGAAGAGTTTCGAAGCATTTTTAAACTTCAGAGGAATTCCAAGAACAATAGAAGAGTTCTGAAGCATTTTTAAACTTCAGCGGAATTTTCGATAACAATGGAAGAGTTCCGATGCATTATTAAACTTTAGCAGAATTCCAAGAACAATGGAAGAGTTCCGAAGCATGTTTAAATGTCATCGGAATTCCGAGAACAATGCAAGAGTTCCAAAGCATTTTTAAACTTCAGCAGCATTCCGAGAACAATGGAAGAGTTCCAAAGCATTTTTAAACTTCAGTAGCATTCCGAGAACAATGGAAGAGTTCCGAATCATTTTTAAACCTCAGCGGAATTCCGAGAACAATGGAAGAGTTCCGAAGAATTTTTAAACTTCAGTGGAATTCCGAGAACAATGGAAGAGTTCTGAAGGATTTTTAAACTTCAGCAGAATTCCTAGAACAATGGAAGAGATCCGAAGCATTTTTAAACTTCAGCGGAATTCCGAGAACAAAGGAAATGTTCCAAAGCATTTTTAAACTTCAGCGGAATTCCGATAACAATGGAAAAGTTCCAAAGTATTTTTAAACTTCAGTGGAATTCCGAAAACAATGGAAGAGTTCCGAAGCATTTTTAAACTTCAGCGGAATTCAAGGAACAATGGAAGAGTTCCGAACCATTTTTAAACTTCAGCGGAATTGAAAGAACAATGGAAAAGTTCCAAAGCATTTTTAAACTTCAGCAGAATTCTGAGAACAATGGAAGAGTTCAGAAGCATTTTTAAACGTCAGCGGAATTCCGAGAACAATGGAAGAGTTCTGAAGCATTTCTAAACTTCAGTGGAATTCCGAGAACAATGGAAGAGTTCCGAAGCATTTTTCAACTTCAGTGGAATTTCAAGAACAATGGAAGTGTTCTGAAGGATTTTTAAACTTCAGCAGAATTACTAGAACAATGGAAGATTTCTGAAGCATTTTTAAACTTCAGCGGAATTCCGAGAACAATGGAAATGTTCCGAAGTATTTTTAAACTTCAGCAGAATTCCAGAAACAATGGAAGAGTTCCGAAGCATTGTTAAACTTCAGCGGAATTCCAATAACAATGGAAGAGTTCCGAAGCATTTTTAAACTTCAGCGGAATTCCAAGAACAATAGAAGAGTTCTGAAGCATTTTTAAACTTCAGCAGAATTCCAGAAACAATGGAAGAGTTCCGAAGCATTTTTAAACTTCAGCAGAATTCCCATAACAATGGAAGAGTTCCGAAGCATTTTTAAACTACAGCGGAATTCCAAGAACAATAGAAGAGTTCTGAAGCATTTTTAAACTTCAGCGGAATTTTCGATAACAATAGAAGAGTTCCGAAGCATTTTTAAACTTCAGCGGAATTCCGAGAACAATGGAAATGTTCCGAAGTATTTCTAAACTTCAGCAGAATTCCGAGAACAATGGAAGAGTTCCGAAGCATTGTTAAACTTCAGTGGAATTCCGGAAACAATGGAAGACATCTGAAGCATTTTTAAACTTCATCGGAATTGCGAGAACAATGGAAGAGTTCCGAAACATTTTTAAACTTCAGCGGAATTTTCGATAACAATGGAAGAGATCCGAAGCATTATTAAACTTTAGCAGAATTCCCAGAACAATGGAAGAGTTCCGAAGCATTTTTAAATGTCAGCGGAATTCAGATAACAATTGAAGATTTCCGAAGCATTTTTAAGCTTCAGCGGAATTACGGGAACAATGGTAGAGTTCCAAAGCATTTTTAAACTTCAGCGGAATTCCAATAACAATGGAAGAGTTCCAAATATTTTTAAACTTCAGCGGAATTCCGGGAACAATGGAAGAGTTCCGAAGCATTTTTAAACTTCAGCAGAATTGCGAGAACAATGGAAGAGTTCCAAAGCACTTTTAAACTTCAGCAGAATTCCAAGAACAATGGAAGAGTTCCGAAGCATTTTTAAACTTCAGCACAATTCAGAAAACAATGGAGGAGTTCCAAAGCATTTTTAAACGTCAGTGGAATTCCAATAACATTGGAAGAGTTCTGAAGCATTTTTAAACTTCAGAGGAATTGCGAGAACAATGGAAGACTTCCGAAACCTTTTTTAAACTTCAGCGGAATTTTCGATAACAATGGAAGAGATCCGAAGCATTATTAAACTTTAGCAGAATTCCCAGAACAATGTTAGAGTTCCGAAGCATTTTTAAATGTCAGCGGAATTCCGATAACAATTGAAGAGTTCCGAAGCATTTTTAAGCTTCAGCGGAATTCCGGGAACAATGGAAGAGTTCCGAAGCATTTTTAAACTTCATCAGAATTGCGAGAACAATGGAAGAGTTCCAAAGCACTTTTAAACTTCAGCAGAATTCCAAGAACAATGGAAGAGTTCCGAAGCATGTTTAAATGTCATCGGAATTCCGAGAACAATGGAAGAGTTCAGAAGCATTTTTAAACGTCAGCGGAATTCCGAGAACAATGGAAGAGTTCCGAAGCATTTTTAAACTTCAGTGGAATTCCGAGAACAATGGAAGAGTTCTGAAGGATTTTTAAACTTCACCAGAATTACTAGAACAATGGAAGAGTTCCGAAGCATTTTTAAACTTCAGCGGAATTCCGAGAACAATGGAAATGTTCCGAAGTATTTTTAAACTTCAGCAGAATTCCGGAAACAATGGAATTGTTCCGAAGCATTTTTAAACTTCAGCAGAATTCCGATAAAAATGGAAGAGTTCCAAAGTATTTTTAAACTTCAGCAGAATTCCAAGAACAATGGAAGAGTTCCAAAGCATTTTTAAACTTCAGCGGAATTTTGGGAACAATGGAAGAGTTCCGAAGCATTTTTAAACTTCAGCAGAATTGCTAGAACAATGGAAGAGTTCCAAGCACTTTTAAACTTCAGCAGAATTCCAAGAACAATGGAAGAGTTCCGAAGCATTTTTAAACTTCAGCACAATTCAGAAAACAATGGAGGAGTTCCAAAGCATTTTTAAACGTCAGTGGAATTCCAATAACAATGGAAGAGTTCCGAAGCATTTTTAAACTTCAGCAGAATTCCCAGAACAATGGAAGAGTTTCGAAGCATTTTTAAACTTCAGAGGAATTCCAAGAACAATAGAAGAGTTCTGAAGCATTTTTAAACTTCAGCGGAATTTTCGATAACAATGGAAGAGTTCCGATGCATTATTAAACTTTAGCAGAATTCCAAGAACAATGGAAGAGTTCCGAAGCATGTTTAAATGTCATCGGAATTCCGAGAACAATGCAAGAGTTCCAAAGCATTTTTAAACTTCAGCAGCATTCCGAGAACAATGGAAGAGTTCCAAAGCATTTTTAAACTTCAGTAGCATTCCGAGAACAATGGAAGAGTTCCGAATCATTTTTAAACCTCAGCGGAATTCCGAGAACAATGGAAGAGTTCCGAAGAATTTTTAAACTTCAGTGGAATTCCGAGAACAATGGAAGAGTTCTGAAGGATTTTTAAACTTCAGCAGAATTCCTAGAACAATGGAAGAGATCCGAAGCATTTTTAAACTTCAGCGGAATTCCGAGAACAAAGGAAATGTTCCAAAGCATTTTTAAACTTCAGCGGAATTCCGATAACAATGGAAAAGTTCCAAAGTATTTTTAAACTTCAGTGGAATTCCGAAAACAATGGAAGAGTTCCGAAGCATTTTTAAACTTCAGCGGAATTCAAGGAACAATGGAAGAGTTCCGAACCATTTTTAAACTTCAGCGGAATTGAAAGAACAATGGAAAAGTTCCAAAGCATTTTTAAACTTCAGCAGAATTCTGAGAACAATGGAAGAGTTCAGAAGCATTTTTAAACGTCAGCGGAATTCCGAGAACAATGGAAGAGTTCTGAAGCATTTCTAAACTTCAGTGGAATTCCGAGAACAATGGAAGAGTTCCGAAGCATTTTTCAACTTCAGTGGAATTTCAAGAACAATGGAAGTGTTCTGAAGGATTTTTAAACTTCAGCAGAATTACTAGAACAATGGAAGATTTCTGAAGCATTTTTAAACTTCAGCGGAATTCCGAGAACAATGGAAATGTTCCGAAGTATTTTTAAACTTCAGCAGAATTCCAGAAACAATGGAAGAGTTCCGAAGCATTGTTAAACTTCAGCGGAATTCCAATAACAATGGAAGAGTTCCGAAGCATTTTTAAACTTCAGCGGAATTCCAAGAACAATAGAAGAGTTCTGAAGCATTTTTAAACTTCAGCAGAATTCCAGAAACAATGGAAGAGTTCCGAAGCATTTTTAAACTTCAGCAGAATTCCCATAACAATGGAAGAGTTCCGAAGCATTTTTAAACTACAGCGGAATTCCAAGAACAATAGAAGAGTTCTGAAGCATTTTTAAACTTCAGCGGAATTTTCGATAACAATAGAAGAGTTCCGAAGCATTTTTAAACTTCAGCGGAATTCCGAGAACAATGGAAATGTTCCGAAGTATTTCTAAACTTCAGCAGAATTCCGAGAACAATGGAAGAGTTCCGAAGCATTGTTAAACTTCAGTGGAATTCCGGAAACAATGGAAGACATCTGAAGCATTTTTAAACTTCATCGGAATTGCGAGAACAATGGAAGAGTTCCGAAACATTTTTAAACTTCAGCGGAATTTTCGATAACAATGGAAGAGATCCGAAGCATTATTAAACTTTAGCAGAATTCCCAGAACAATGGAAGAGTTCCGAAGCATTTTTAAATGTCAGCGGAATTCAGATAACAATTGAAGATTTCCGAAGCATTTTTAAGCTTCAGCGGAATTACGGGAACAATGGTAGAGTTCCAAAGCATTTTTAAACTTCAGCGGAATTCCAATAACAATGGAAGAGTTCCAAATATTTTTAAACTTCAGCGGAATTCCGGGAACAATGGAAGAGTTCCGAAGCATTTTTAAACTTCAGCAGAATTGCGAGAACAATGGAAGAGTTCCAAAGCACTTTTAAACTTCAGCAGAATTCCAAGAACAATGGAAGAGTTCCGAAGCATTTTTAAACTTCAGCACAATTCAGAAAACAATGGAGGAGTTCCAAAGCATTTTTAAACGTCAGTGGAATTCCAATAACAATGGAAGAGTTCCGAAGCTTTTTTAAACTTCAGCAGAATTCCCAGAACAATGGAAGAGTTCCGAAGCATTTTTAAACTTCAGAGGAATTCCAAGAACAATAGAAGAGTTCTGAAGCATTTTTAAACTTCAGCGGAATTTTCGATAACAATGGAAGAGTTCCGAAGCATTGTTAAACTTCAGCGGAATTCTGAGAACAATCGAAGAGTTCCGAAGCATTTTTAAACTTCAGTGGAATTCTGAGAACAATGGAAGAGTTCTGACGGATTTTTAAACTTCAGCAGAATTCCTAGAACAATGGAAGAGTTCCGAAGCATTTTTGAACTTCAGCGGAATTACGAGAACAATGGAAATGTTCCGAAGCATTTTTAAACTTCAGCGGAAATCCGATAACAATGGAAGAGTTCCAAAAGTATTTTAAAACTTCAGCGGAATTCCGAGAACAATGGAAGAGTTCTGAAGCATTTTTAAACATCACCAGAATTCCGAGAACAATGGAAGAGTTCCAAAGCATTTTTAAACTTCAGCAGAATTCCGAGAACAATGGAAGAGTTCAGAAGCATTTTTAAACGTCAGCGGAATTCCGAGAACAATGGAAATGTACTGAAGGATTTTTAAACTTCAGCAGAATTCCTAGAACAATGGATGAGTTCCGAAGCATTTTTAACCTTCAGCGGAATTCCGAGAACAATGGAAATGTTCTGAAGCATTTTTAAACTTCAGCAGAATTCCGATAACAATGGAAGAGTTCCAATTATTTTTAAACTTCAGCGGAATTCCAAGAACAATGGAAGAGTTCTGAAGCATTTTTAAACTTCAGCGGAATTCCAGGAACAATGGAAGAGTTCCGAAGCATTTTTAAACTTCAGCAGAATTGCGAGAACAATGGAAGAGTTCCAAAGCACTTTTAAACTTCAGCAGAATTCCAAGAACAATGGAAGAGTTCCGAAGCATTTTTAAACTTCAGCAGAATTCCGAAAACAATGGAAGAGTTCCAAAGTATTTTTAAACGTCAGTGGAATTCCAATAACAATGGAAGAGTTCCGAAGCATTTTTAAACTTCAGCAGAATTCCCAGAACAATGGAAGAGTTCCGAAGCATTTTTAAACTTCAGAGGAATTCCAAGAACAATAGAAGAGTTCTGAAGCATTTTTAAACTTCAGCGGAATTTTCGATAACGATGGAAGAGTTCTGAAGCATTATTAAACTTTAGCAGAATTCCAAGAACAATGGAAGAGTTCCGAAGCATGTTTAAATGTCATCGGAATTGCGAGAACAATGGAAGAGTTCCAAAGCATTTTTAAACTTCAGCAGCATTCCGAGAACAATGGAAGATTTCAGAAGCATTTTTAAACGTCAGCGGAATTCCGAGAACAATGGTAGAGTTCTGAAGGATTTTTAAACTTCAGCAGAATTCCTAAAACAATGGAAGCGTTCCGTAGCATTTTTAAACTTCAGCGGAATTCCGACAACAATGGAAATGTTCCAAAGCATTTTTAAACTTCAGCGGAATTGCGAGAACAATGGAAGAGTTCCGAAGCATTTTTAAACTTCAGCGGAATTTTCGATAACAATGGAAGAGATCCGAAGCATTATTAAACTTTAGCAGAATTCCCAGAACAATGGAAGAGTTCCGAAGCATTTTTAAGCTTCAGTGGAATTCCGGGAACAATGGCAGAGTTCCGAAGCATTTTTAAACTTCAGCGGAATTGCGAGAACAATGTAAGAGTTCCGAAGCAATTTTAAACTTCAGTAGAATTTCGAGGACAATGGAAGAGCTCCGAAGCATTTTTAAACTTCAGCAGAATTCCGGAAACAATGGAAGAGTTCCGAAGCATTTTTAAACTTCAGCAGAATTCCAATAACAATGGAAGAGTCCCGAAGCATTTTTAAACTTCAGCAGAATTCCGGGAACAATGGAAGAGTTCCGAAGCATTTTTATACTTCAGCAGAATTGCGAGAACAATGGAAGAGTTCTGAAGCATTTCTACCCTTCAGCGGAATTCCGAGAACAATGGAAATGTTCTGAAGGATTTTTAAACTTCAGCAGAATTCCTAGAACAATGGATGAGTTCCGAAGCATTTTTAAACTTCAGCGGAATTCCGAGAACAATGGAAATGTTCTGAAGCATTTTTAAACTTCAGCAGAATTCCGATAACAATGGAAGAGTTCCAATTATTTTTAAACTTCAGCGGAATTCCAAGAACAATGGAAGAGTTCTGAAGCATTTTTAAACTTCAGCGGAATTCCAGGAACAATGGAAGAGTTCCGAAGCATTTTTAAACTTCAGCAGAATTGCGAGAACAATGGAAGAGTTCCAAAGAACTTTTATACTTCAGCAGAATTCCAAGAACAATGGAAGAGTTCCGAAGCATTTTTAAACTTCAGCAGAATTCCGAAAACAATGGAAGAGTTCCAAAGTATTTTTAAACGTCAGTGGAATTCCAATAACAATGGAAGAGTTCCGAAGCATTTTTAAACTTCAGCAGAATTCCCAGAACAATGGAAGAGTTCCGAAGCATTTTTAAACTTCAGAGGAATTTCAAGAACAATAGAAGAGTTCTGAAGCATTATTAAACTTTAGCAGAATTCCAAGAACAATGGAAGAGTTCCGAAGCATGTTTAAATGTCATCGGAATTGCGAGAACAATGGAAGAGTTCCAAAGCATTTTTAAACTTCAGCAGCATTCCGAGAACAATGGAAGATTTCAGAAGCATTTTTAAACGTCAGCGGAATTCCGAGAACAATGGAAGAGTTCCGAATCATTTTTAAACTTCAGCGGAATTTCGAGAACAATGGAAGAGTTCCGAAGCATTTTTAAACTTCAGTGGAATTCCGAGAACAATGGAAGAGTACTGAAGGATTTTTAAACTTCAGCAGAATTCCTAGAACAATGTTAGCGTTCCGAAGCATTTTTAAACTTCAGCGGAATTCCGAGAACAATGGAAATGTTCCAAAGCATTTTTAAACTTCAGCGGAATTCCGATAACAATGGAAAAGTTCCAAAGTATTTTTAAACTTCAGTGGAATTCCAAAAACAATGGAAGAGTTCCGAAGCATTTTTAAACTTCAGCGGAATTCCGGGAACAATGGAAGAGTTTCGAAGCATTTTTAAACTTCAGCGGAATTGCGAGAACAATGGAAAAGTTCCAAAGTATTTTTAAACTTCAGCAGAATTCCGAGAACAATGGAAGAGTTCTGAAGCATTGTTAAACTACAGCGGAATTCCCGGAACAATGGAAGAGTTCCGAAGCATTTTTAAACTTCAGCGGAATTCTGAGAACAATGGAAGAGTTCTGACGGATTTTTAAACTTCAGCAGAATTCCTAGAACAATGGAAGAGTTCCGAAGCATTTTTAAGCTTCAGTGGAATTCCGGGAACAATGGAAGAGTTCCGAAGCATTTTTAAGCTTCAGTGGAATTCCGGGAACAATGGAAGAGTTCCAAAGCATTTTTAAACTTCAGCGGAATTGCGAGAACAATGTAAGAGTTCCGAAGCAATTTTAAACTTCAGTATAATTCCGAGGACAATGGAAGAGCTCCGAAGCATTTTTAAACTTCAGCAGAATTCCGGAAACAATGGAAGAGTTCCGAAGCATTTTTAAACTTCAGCAGAATTCCAATAACAATGGAAGAGTCCCGAAGCATTTTTAAACTTCAGCAGAATTCCGGGAACAATGGAAGAGTTCCGAAGCATTTTTAAACTTCAGCAGAATTGCGAGAACAATGGAAGAGTTCTGAAGCATTTCTACCCTTCAGCGGAATTCCGAGAACAATGGAAATGTTCTGAAGGATTTTTAAACTTCAGCAGAATTCCTAGAACAATGGATGAGTTCAGAAGCATTTTTAAACTTCAGCGGAATTCCGAGAACAATGGAAATGTTCTGAAGCATTTTTAAACTTCAGCAGAATTCCGATAACAATGGAAGAGTTCCAATTATTTTTAAACTTCAGCGGAATTCCAAGAACAATGGAAGAGTTCTGAAGCATTTTTAAACTTCAGCGGAATTCCAGGAACAATGGAAGAGTTCCGAAGCATTTTTAAACTTCAGCAGAATTGCGAGAACAATGGAAGAGTTCCAAAGCACTTTTAAACTTCAGCAGAATTCCAAGAACAATGGAAGAGTTCCGAAGCATTTTTAAACTTCAGCACAATTCAGAAAACAATGGAGGAGTTCCAAAGCATTTTTAAACGTCAGTGGAATTCCAATAACAATGGAAGAGTTCCGAAGCTTTTTTAAACTTCAGCAGAATTCCCAGAACAATGGAAGAGTTCCGAAGCATTTTTAAACTTCAGAGGAATTCCAAGAACAATAGAAGAGTTCTGAAGCATTTTTAAACTTCAGCGGAATTTTCGATAACAATGGAAGAGTTCCGAAGCATTGTTAAACTTCAGCGGAATTCTGAGAACAATCGAAGAGTTCCGAAGCATTTTTAAACTTCAGTGGAATTCTGAGAACAATGGAAGAGTTCTGACGGATTTTTAAACTTCAGCAGAATTCCTAGAACAATGGAAGAGTTCCGAAGCATTTTTGAACTTCAGCGGAATTACGAGAACAATGGAAATGTTCCGAAGCATTTTTAAACTTCAGCGGAAATCCGATAACAATGGAAGAGTTCCAAAAGTGTTTTTAAACTTCAGCGGAATTCCGAGAACAATGGAAGAGTTCTGAAGCATTTTTAAACATCACCAGAATTCCGAGAACAATGGAAGAGTTCCAAAGCATTTTTAAACTTCAGCAGAATTCCGAGAACAATGGAAGAGTTCAGAAGCATTTTTAAACGTCAGCGGAATTCCGAGAACAATGGAAATGTACTGAAGGATTTTTAAACTTCAGCAGAATTCCTAGAACAATGGATGAGTTCCGAAGCATTTTTAACCTTCAGCGGAATTCCGAGAACAATGGAAATGTTCTGAAGCATTTTTAAACTTCAGCAGAATTCCGATAACAATGGAAGAGTTCCAATTATTTTTAAACTTCAGCGGAATTCCAAGAACAATGGAAGAGTTCTGAAGCATTTTTAAACTTCAGCGGAATTCCAGGAACAATGGAAGAGTTCCGAAGCATTTTTAAACTTCAGCAGAATTGCGAGAACAATGGAAGAGTTCCAAAGCACTTTTAAACTTCAGCAGAATTCCAAGAACAATGGAAGAGTTCCGAAGCATTTTTAAACTTCAGCAGAATTCCGAAAACAATGGAAGAGTTCCAAAGTATTTTTAAACGTCAGTGGAATTCCAATAACAATGGAAGAGTTCCGAAGCATTTTTAAACTTCAGCAGAATTCCCAGAACAATGGAAGAGTTCCGAAGCATTTTTAAACTTCAGAGGAATTCCAAGAACAATAGAAGAGTTCTGAAGCATTTTTAAACTTCAGCGGAATTTTCGATAACGATGGAAGAGTTCTGAAGCATTATTAAACTTTAGCAGAATTCCAAGAACAATGGAAGAGTTCCGAAGCATGTTTAAATGTCATCGGAATTGCGAGAACAATGGAAGAGTTCCAAAGCATTTTTAAACTTCAGCAGCATTCCGAGAACAATGGAAGATTTCAGAAGCATTTTTAAACGTCAGCGGAATTCCGAGAACAATGGTAGAGTTCTGAAGGATTTTTAAACTTCAGCAGAATTCCTAGAACAATTGGAAGCGTTCCGTAGCATTTTTAAACTTCAGCGGAATTCCGAGAACAATGGAAATGTTCCAAAGCATTTTTAAACTTCAGCGGAATTGCGAGAACAATGGAAGAGTTCCGAAGCATTTTTAAACTTCAGCGGAATTTTCGATAACAATGGAAGAGATCCGAAGCATTATTAAACTTTAGCAGAATTCCCAGAACAATGGAAGAGTTCCGAAGCATTTTTAAGCTTCAGTGGAATTCCGGGAACAATGGCAGAGTTCCGAAGCATTTTTAAACTTCAGCGGAATTGCGAGAACAATGTAAGAGTTCCGAAGCAATTTTAAACTTCAGTAGAATTTCGAGGACAATGGAAGAGCTCCGAAGCATTTTTAAACTTCAGCAGAATTCCGGAAACAATGGAAGAGTTCCGAAGCATTTTTAAACTTCAGCAGAATTCCAATAACAATGGAAGAGTCCCGAAGCATTTTTAAACTTCAGCAGAATTCCGGGAACAATGGAAGAGTTCCGAAGCATTTTTATACTTCAGCAGAATTGCGAGAACAATGGAAGAGTTCTGAAGCATTTCTACCCTTCAGCGGAATTCCGAGAACAATGGAAATGTTCTGAAGGATTTTTAAACTTCAGCAGAATTCCTAGAACAATGGATGAGTTCCGAAGCATTTTTAAACTTCAGCGGAATTCCGAGAACAATGGAAATGTTCTGAAGCATTTTTAAACTTCAGCAGAATTCCGATAACAATGGAAGAGTTCCAATTATTTTTAAACTTCAGCGGAATTCCAAGAACAATGGAAGAGTTCTGAAGCATTTTTAAACTTCAGCGGAATTCCAGGAACAATGGAAGAGTTCCGAAGCATTTTTAAACTTCAGCAGAATTGCGAGAACAATGGAAGAGTTCCAAAGCACTTTTAAACTTCAGCAGAATTCCAAGAACAATGGAAGAGTTCCGAAGCATTTTTAAACTTCAGCACAATTCAGAAAACAATGGAGGAGTTCCAAAGCATTTTTAAACGTCAGTGGAATTCCAATAACAATGGAAGAGTTCCGAAGCTTTTTTAAACTTCAGCAGAATTCCCAGAACAATGGAAGAGTTCCGAAGCATTTTTAAACTTCAGAGGAATTCCAAGAACAATAGAAGAGTTCTGAAGCATTTTTAAACTTCAGCGGAATTTTCGATAACAATGGAAGAGTTCCGAAGCATTGTTAAACTTCAGCGGAATTCTGAGAACAATCGAAGAGTTCCGAAGCATTTTTAAACTTCAGTGGAATTCTGAGAACAATGGAAGAGTTCTGACGGATTTTTAAACTTCAGCAGAATTCCTAGAACAATGGAAGAGTTCCGAAGCATTTTTGAACTTCAGCGGAATTACGAGAACAATGGAAATGTTCCGAAGCATTTTTAAACTTCAGCGGAAATCCGATAACAATGGAAGAGTTCCAAAAGTATTTTTAAACTTCAGCGGAATTCCGAGAACAATGGAAGAGTTCTGAAGCATTTTTAAACATCACCAGAATTCCGAGAACAATGGAAGAGTTCCAAAGCATTTTTAAACTTCAGCAGAATTCCGAGAACAATGGAAGAGTTCAGAAGCATTTTTAAACGTCAGCGGAATTCCGAGAACAATGGAAATGTACTGAAGGATTTTTAAACTTCAGCAGAATTCCTAGAACAATGGATGAGTTCCGAAGCATTTTTAACCTTCAGCGGAATTCCGAGAACAATGGAAATGTTCTGAAGCATTTTTAAACTTCAGCAGAATTCCGATAACAATGGAAGAGTTCCAATTATTTTTAAACTTCAGCGGAATTCCAAGAACAATGGAAGAGTTCTGAAGCATTTTTAAACTTCAGCGGAATTCCAGGAACAATGGAAGAGTTCCGAAGCATTTTTAAACTTCAGCAGAATTGCGAGAACAATGGAAGAGTTCCAAAGCACTTTTAAACTTCAGCAGAATTCCAAGAACAATGGAAGAGTTCCGAAGCATTTTTAAACTTCAGCAGAATTCCGAAAACAATGGAAGAGTTCCAAAGTATTTTTAAACGTCAGTGGAATTCCAATAACAATGGAAGAGTTCCGAAGCATTTTTAAACTTCAGCAGAATTCCCAGAACAATGGAAGAGTTCCGAAGCATTTTTAAACTTCAGAGGAATTCCAAGAACAATAGAAGAGTTCTGAAGCATTTTTAAACTTCAGCGGAATTTTCGATAACGATGGAAGAGTTCTGAAGCATTATTAAACTTTAGCAGAATTCCAAGAACAATGGAAGAGTTCCGAAGCATGTTTAAATGTCATCGGAATTGCGAGAACAATGGAAGAGTTCCAAAGCATTTTTAAACTTCAGCAGCATTCCGAGAACAATGGAAGATTTCAGAAGCATTTTTAAACGTCAGCGGAATTCCGAGAACAATGGTAGAGTTCTGAAGGATTTTTAAACTTCAGCAGAATTCCTAGAACAATTGGAAGCGTTCCGTAGCATTTTTAAACTTCAGCGGAATTCCGAGAACAATGGAAATGTTCCAAAGCATTTTTAAACTTCAGCGGAATTGCGAGAACAATGGAAGAGTTCCGAAGCATTTTTAAACTTCAGCGGAATTTTCGATAACAATGGAAGAGATCCGAAGCATTATTAAACTTTAGCAGAATTCCCAGAACAATGGAAGAGTTCCGAAGCATTTTTAAGCTTCAGTGGAATTCCGGGAACAATGGCAGAGTTCCGAAGCATTTTTAAACTTCAGCGGAATTGCGAGAACAATGTAAGAGTTCCGAAGCAATTTTAAACTTCAGTAGAATTTCGAGGACAATGGAAGAGCTCCGAAGCATTTTTAAACTTCAGCAGAATTCCGGAAACAATGGAAGAGTTCCGAAGCATTTTTAAACTTCAGCAGAATTCCAATAACAATGGAAGAGTCCCGAAGCATTTTTAAACTTCAGCAGAATTCCGGGAACAATGGAAGAGTTCCGAAGCATTTTTATACTTCAGCAGAATTGCGAGAACAATGGAAGAGTTCTGAAGCATTTCTACCCTTCAGCGGAATTCCGAGAACAATGGAAATGTTCTGAAGGATTTTTAAACTTCAGCAGAATTCCTAGAACAATGGATGAGTTCCGAAGCATTTTTAAACTTCAGCGGAATTCCGAGAACAATGGAAATGTTCTGAAGCATTTTTAAACTTCAGCAGAATTCCGATAACAATGGAAGAGTTCCAATTATTTTTAAACTTCAGCGGAATTCCAAGAACAATGGAAGAGTTCTGAAGCATTTTTAAACTTCAGCGGAATTCCAGGAACAATGGAAGAGTTCCGAAGCATTTTTAAACTTCAGCAGAATTGCGAGAACAATGGAAGAGTTCCAAAGAACTTTTATACTTCAGCAGAATTCCAAGAACAATGGAAGAGTTCCGAAGCATTTTTAAACTTCAGCAGAATTCCGAAAACAATGGAAGAGTTCCAAAGTATTTTTAAACGTCAGTGGAATTCCAATAACAATGGAAGAGTTCCGAAGCATTTTTAAACTTCAGCAGAATTCCCAGAACAATGGAAGAGTTCCGAAGCATTTTTAAACTTCAGAGGAATTCCAAGAACAATAGAAGAGTTCTGAAGCATTATTAAACTTTAGCAGAATTCCAAGAACAATGGAAGAGTTCCGAAGCATGTTTAAATGTCATCGGAATTGCGAGAACAATGGAAGAGTTCCAAAGCATTTTTAAACTTCAGCAGCATTCCGAGAACAATGGAAGATTTCAGAAGCATTTTTAAACGTCAGCGGAATTCCGAGAACAATGGAAGAGTTCCGAATCATTTTTAAACTTCAGCGGAATTTCGAGAACAATGGAAGAGTTCCGAAGCATTTTTAAACTTCAGTGGAATTCCGAGAACAATGGAAGAGTACTGAAGGATTTTTAAACTTCAGCAGAATTCCTAGAACAATGTTAGCGTTCCGAAGCATTTTTAAACTTCAGCGGAATTCCGAGAACAATGGAAATGTTCCAAAGCATTTTTAAACTTCAGCGGAATTCCGATAACAATGGAAAAGTTCCAAAGTATTTTTAAACTTCAGTGGAATTCCAAAAACAATGGAAGAGTTCCGAAGCATTTTTAAACTTCAGCGGAATTCCGGGAACAATGGAAGAGTTTCGAAGCATTTTTAAACTTCAGCGGAATTGCGAGAACAATGGAAAAGTTCCAAAGTATTTTTAAACTTCAGCAGAATTCCGAGAACAATGGAAGAGTTCCGAAGCATTGTTAAACTACAGCGGAATTCCGGGAACAATGGAAGAGTTCCGAAGCATTTTTAAACTTCAGCGGAATTCTGAGAACAATGGAAGAGTTCTGACGGATTTTTAAACTTCAGCAGAATTCCTAGAACAATGGAAGAGTTCCGAAGCATTTTTAAGCTTCAGTGGAATTCCGGGAACAATGGAAGAGTTCCGAAGCATTTTTAAGCTTCAGTGGAATTCCGGGAACAATGGAAGAGTTCCAAAGCATTTTTAAACTTCAGCGGAATTGCGAGAACAATGTAAGAGTTCCGAAGCAATTTTAAACTTCAGTATAATTCCGAGGACAATGGAAGAGCTCCGAAGCATTTTTAAACTTCAGCAGAATTCCGGAAACAATGGAAGAGTTCCGAAGCATTTTTAAACTTCAGCAGAATTCCAATAACAATGGAAGAGTCCCGAAGCATTTTTAAACTTCAGCAGAATTCCGGGAACAATGGAAGAGTTCCGAAGCATTTTTAAACTTCAGCAGAATTGCGAGAACAATGGAAGAGTTCTGAAGCATTTCTACCCTTCAGCGGAATTCCGAGAACAATGGAAATGTTCTGAAGGATTTTTAAACTTCAGCAGAATTCCTAGAACAATGGATGAGTTCCGAAGCATTTTTAAACTTCAGCGGAATTCCGAGAACAATGGAAATGTTCTGAAGCATTTTTAAACTTCAGCAGAATTCCGATAACAATGGAAGAGTTCCAATTATTTTTAAACTTCAGCGGAATTCCATGAACAATGGAAGAGTTCTGAAGCATTTTTAAACTTCAGCGGAATTCCAGGAACAATGGAAGAGTTCCGAAGCATTTTTAAACTTCAGCAGAATTGCGAGAACAATGGAAGAGTTCCAAAGCACTTTTAAACTTCAGCAGAATTCCAAGAACAATGGAAGAGTTCCGAAGCATTTTTAAACTTCAGCAGAATTCCGAAAACAATGGAAGAGTTCCAAAGTATTTTTAAACGTCAGTGGAATTCCAATAACAATGGAAGAGTTCCGAAGCATTTTTAAACTTCAGCAGAATTCCCAGAACAATGGAAGAGTTCCGAAGCATTTTTAAACTTCAGAGGAATTCCAAGAACAATAGAAGAGTTCTGAAGCATTTTTAAACTTCAGCGGAATTTTCGATAACGATGGAAGAGTTCTGAAGCATTATTAAACTTTAGCAGAATTCCAAGAACAATGGAAGAGTTCCGAAGCATGTTTAAATGTCATCGGAATTGCGAGAACAATGGAAGAGTTCCAAAGCATTTTTAGACTTCAGCAGCATTCCGAGAACAATGGAAGATTTCAGAAGCATTTTTAAACGTCAGCGGAATTCCGAGAACAATGGAAGAGTTCTGAAGGATTTTTAAACTTCAGCAGAATTCCTAGAACAATGGAAGCGTTCCGAAGCATTTATAAACTTCAGCGGAATTCCGAGAACAATGGAAATGTTCCAAAGCATTTTTAAACTTCAGCGGAATTGCGAGAACAATGGAAGAGTTCCGAAGCATTTTTAAACTTCAGCGGAATTTTCGATAACAATGGAAGAGATCCGAAGCATTATTAAACTTTAGCAGAATTCCCAGAACAATGGAAGAGTTCCGAAGCATTTTTAAGCTTCAGTGGAATTCCGGGAACAATGGAAGAGTTCCGAAGCAATTTTAAACTTCAGTAGAATTCCGAGGACAATGGAAGAGCTCCGAAGCATTTTTAAACTTCAGCAGAATTCCGGAAACAATGGAAGAGTTCCGAAGCATTTTTAAACTTCAGCAGAATTCCAATAACAATGGAAGAGTCCCGAAGCATTTTTAAACTTCAGCAGAATTCCGGGAACAATGGAAGAGTTCCGAAGCATTTTTAAACTTCAGCAGAATTGCGAGAACAATGGAAGAGTTCTGAAGCATTTCTACCCTTCAGCGGAATTCCGAGAACAATGGAAATGTTCTGAAGGATTTTTAAACTTCAAAAGAATTCCTAGAACAATGGATGAGTTCCGAAGCATTTTTAAACTTCAGCGGAATTCCGAGAACAATGGAAATGTTCTGAAGCATTTTTAAACTTCAGCAGAATTCCGATAACAATGGAAGAGTTCCAAAGTATTTTTAAACTTCAGCGGAATTCCAAGAACAATGGAAGAGTTCCGAAGCATTTTTAAACTTCAGCGGAATTCCGGGAACAATGGAAGAGTTCCGAAGCATTTTTAAACTTCAGCAGAATTGCGAGAACAATGGAAGAGTTCCAAAGCACTTTTAAACTTCAGCAGAATTCCAAGAACAATGGAAGAGTTCCGAAGCATTTTTAAACTTCAGCAGAATTCCGAAAACAATGGAAGAGTTCCAAAGCATTTTTAAACGTCAATGGAATTCCAATAACAATGGAAGAGTTCCGAAGCATTTTTAAACTTCAGCAGAATTCCCAGAACAATGGAAGAGTTCCGAAGCATTTTTAAACTTCAGAGGAATTCCAAGAACAATAGAAGAGTTCTGAAGCATTTTTAAACTTCAGCGGAATTTTCGATAACGATGGAAGATTTCCGAAGCATTATTAAACTTTAGCAGAATTCCAAGAACAATGGAAGAGTTCCGAAGCATGTTTAAATGTCATCGGAATTCCGAGAACAATGGAAGAGTTCCAAAGCATTTTTAAATTTCAGCAGCATTCCGAGAACAATGGAAGATTTCAGAAGCATTTTTAAACGTCAGCGGAATTCCGAGAACAATGGAAGAGTTCTGAATCATTTTTAAACTTCAGCGGAATTCCGAGAACAATGGAAGAGTTCTGAAGGATTTTTAAACTTCAGCAGAATTCCTAGAACAATGTTAGCGTTCCGAAGCATTTTTAAACTTCAGCGGAATTCCGAGAACAATGGAAATGTTCCAAAGCATTTTTAAACTTCAGCGGAATTCCGATAACAATGGAAAAGTTCCAAAGTATTTTTAAACTTCAGTGGAATTCCAAAAACAATGGAAGAGTTCCAAAGCATTTTTAAACTTCAGCGGAATTCCGGGAACAATGGAAGAGTTTCGAAGCATTTTTAAACTTCAGCGGAATTGCGATAACAATGGAAAAGTTCCGAAGTATTTTTAAACTTCAGCAGAATTCCGAGAACAATGGAAGAGTTCCAAAGCATTGTTAAACTTCAGCGGAAATCCGGGAACAATGGAAGAGTTCCGAAGCATTTTTAAACTTCAGCGGAATTCTGAGATTAATGGAAGAGTTCTGACGGATTTTTAAACTTCAGCAGAATTCCTAGAACAATGGAAGAGTTCCGAAGCATTTTTGAACTTCAGCGGAATTCCGAGAACAATGGAAGAGTTCCGAAGCATTGTTAAACTTCAGCGGAATTCCGAGAACAATCGAAGAGTTCCGAAGCATTTTTAATCTTCAGTGGAATTCTGAGAACAATGGAAGAGTTCTGACGGATTTTTAAACTTCAGCAGAATTCCTAGAACAATGGAAGAGATCCGAAGCATTTTTAAACTTCAGCGGAATTCCGAGAACAAAGGAAATGTTCCAAAGCATTTTTAAACTTCAGCGGAATTCCGATAACAATGGAAAAGTTCCAACGTATTTTTAAACTTCAGTGGAATTCCGAAAACAATGGAAGAGTTCCGAAGCATTTTTAAACTTCAGCGGAATTCAAGGAACAATGGAAGAGTTCCGAAGCATTTTTAAACTTCAGCGGAATTGAAAGAACAATGGAAAAGTTCCAAAGCATTTTTAAACTTCAGCAGAATTCTGAGAACAATGGAAGAGTTCAGAAGCATTTTTAAACGTCAGCGGAATTCCGAGAACAATGGAAGAGTTCTGAAGCATTTCTAAACTTCAGCGGAATTCCGAGAACAATGGAAGAGTTCCGAAGCATTTTTAAACTTCAGTGGAATTTCAAGAACAATGGAAGTGTTCTGAAGGATTCTTAAACTTCAGCAGAATTACTAGAACAATGGAAGATTTCTGAAGCATTTTTAAACTTCAGCGGAATTCCGAGAACAATGGAAATGTTCCGAAGTATTTTTAAACTTCAGCAGAATTCCAGAAACAATGGAAGAGTTCCGAAGCATTGTTAAACTTCAGCGGAATTCCAATAACAATGGAAGAGTTCCGAAGCATTTTTAAACTTCAGCGGAATTCCAAGAACAATAGAAGAGTTCTGAAGCATTTTTAAACTTCAGCAGAATTCCAGAAACAATGGAAGAGTTCCGAAGCATTTTTAAACTTCAGCAGAATTCCCATAACAATGGAAGAGTTCCGAAGCATTTTTAAACTTCAGCGGAATTCCAAGAACAATAGAAGAGTTCCGAAGCATTTTTAAACTTCAGCGGAATTTTCGATAACAATAGAAGAGTTCCGAAGCATTTTTAAACTTCAGCGGAATTCCGAGAACAATGGAAATGTTCCGAAGTATTTCTAAACTTCAGCAGAATTCCGAGAACAATGGAAGAGTTCCGAAGCATTGTTAAACTTCAGTGGAATTCCGGAAACAATGGAAGACATCTGAAGCATTTTTAAACTTCATCGGAATTGCGAGAACAATGGAAGAGTTCCGAAACATTTTTAAACTTCAGCGGAATTTTCGATAACAATGGAAGAGTTCCGAAGTATTTTTAAGCTTCAGCGGAATTCCGGGAACAATGGAAGAGTTCCGAAGCATTTTTAAACTTCAGCAGAATTGCGAGAACAATGGAAGAGTTCCAAAGCACTTTTAAACTTCAGCAGAATTCCAAGAACAATGGAAGAGTTCCGAAGCATTTTTAAACTTCAGCAGAATTCCGAAAACAATGGAAGAGTTCCGAAGCATTTTTAAACGTCAGTGGAATTCCAATAACAATGGAAGAGTTCCGAAGCATTTTTAAACTTCAGCAGAATTCCCAGAACAATGGAAGAGTTCCGAAGCATTTTTAAACTTCAGCGGAATTTTCGATAACAATGGAAGAGTTCCGAAGCATTATTAAACTTTAGCAGAATTCCAAGAACAATGGAAGAGTTCCGAAGCATGTTTAAATGTCATCGGAATTCCGAGAACAATGGAAGAGTTCAAAAGCATTTTTGAACGTCAGCGGAATTCCGAGAACAATGGAAGAGTTCCGAAGCATTTTTAAACTTCAGTGGAATTCCGAGAACAATGGAAGCATTCTGAAGGATTTTTAAACTTCACCAGAATTACTAGAACAATGGAAGAGTTCTGAAGCATTTTTAAACTTCAGCGGAATTCCGAGAACAATGGAAATGTTCCGAAGTATTTTTAAACTTCAGCAGAATTCCGAGAACAATGGAAGAGTTCCGAAGCATTGTTAAACTTCAGCGGAATTCCGGGAACAATGGAAGAGTTCCGAAGCATTTTTAAACTTCAGCGGAATTGCGAGAACAATGGAAGTGTTCCGAAGCATTTTTAAACTTCAGCGGAATTTTCGATAACAATGGAAGAGATCTGAAGCATTATTAAATTTTAGCAGAGTTCCCAGAACAATGGAAGAGTTCCGAAGCATTTTTAAATGTCAGCGGAATTCAGATAACAATTGAAGATTTCCGAAGCATTTTTAAGCTTCAGCGGAATTCCGGGAACAATGGTAGAGTTCCAAAGCATTTTTAAACTTCAGCGGAATTCCAATAACAATGGAAGAGTTCCAAATATTTTTAAACTTCAGCGGAATTCCGGGAACAATGGAAGAGTTCCGAAGCATTTTTAAACTTCAGCAGAATTGCGAGAACAATGGAAGAGTTCCAAAGCACTTTTAAACTTCAGCAGAATTCCAAGAACAATGGAAGAGTTCCGAAGCATTTTTAAACTTCAGCACAATTCAGAAAACAATGGAGGAGTTCCAAAGCATTTTTAAACGTCAGTGGAATTCCAATAACAATGGAAGAGTTCCGAAGCTTTTTTAAACTTCAGCAGAATTCCCAGAACAATGGAAGAGTTCCGAAGCATTTTTAAACTTCAGAGGAATTCCAAGAACAATAGAAGAGTTCTGAAGCATTTTTAAACTTCAGCGGAATTTTCGATAACAATGGAAGAGTTCCGAAGCATTGTTAAACTTCAGCGGAATTCTGAGAACAATCGAAGAGTTCCGAAGCATTTTTAAACTTCAGTGGAATTCTGAGAACAATGGAAGAGTTCTGACGGATTTTTAAACTTCAGCAGAATTCCTAGAACAATGGAAGAGTTCCGAAGCATTTTTGAACTTCAGCGGAATTACGAGAACAATGGAAATGTTCCGAAGCATTTTTAAACTTCAGCGGAAATCCGATAACAATGGAAGAGTTCCAAAAGTATTTTTAAACTTCAGCGGAATTCCGAGAACAATGGAAGAGTTCTGAAGCATTTTTAAACATCACCAGAATTCCGAGAACAATGGAAGAGTTCCAAAGCATTTTTAAACTTCAGCAGAATTCCGAGAACAATGGAAGAGTTCAGAAGCATTTTTAAACGTCAGCGGAATTCCGAGAACAATGGAAATGTACTGAAGGATTTTTAAACTTCAGCAGAATTCCTAGAACAATGGATGAGTTCCGAAGCATTTTTAACCTTCAGCGGAATTCCGAGAACAATGGAAATGTTCTGAAGCATTTTTAAACTTCAGCAGAATTCCGATAACAATGGAAGAGTTCCAATTATTTTTAAACTTCAGCGGAATTCCAAGAACAATGGAAGAGTTCTGAAGCATTTTTAAACTTCAGCGGAATTCCAGGAACAATGGAAGAGTTCCGAAGCATTTTTAAACTTCAGCAGAATTGCGAGAAAAATGGAAGAGTTCCAAAGCACTTTTAAACTTCAGCAGAATTCCAAGAACAATGGAAGAGTTCCGAAGCATTTTTAAACTTCAGCAGAATTCCGAAAACAATGGAAGAGTTCCAAAGTATTTTTAAACGTCAGTGGAATTCCAATAACAATGGAAGAGTTCCGAAGCATTTTTAAACTTCAGCAGAATTCCCAGAACAATGGAAGAGTTCCGAAGCATTTTTAAACTTCAGAGGAATTCCAAGAACAATAGAAGAGTTCTGAAGCATTTTTAAACTTCAGCGGAATTTTCGATAACGATGGAAGAGTTCTGAAGCATTATTAAACTTTAGCAGAATTCCAAGAACAATGGAAGAGTTCCGAAGCATGTTTAAATGTCATCGGAATTGCGAGAACAATGGAAGAGTTCCAAAGCATTTTTAAACTTCAGCAGCATTCCGAGAACAATGGAAGATTTCAGAAGCATTTTTAAACGTCAGCGGAATTCCGAGAACAATGGTAGAGTTCTGAAGGATTTTTAAACTTCAGCAGAATTCCTAGAACAATGGAAGCGTTCCGTAGCATTTTTAAACTTCAGCGGAATTCCGAGAACAATGGAAATGTTCCAAAGCATTTTTAAACTTCAGCGGAATTGCGAGAACAATGGAAGAGTTCCGAAGCATTTTTAAACTTCAGCGGAATTTTCGATAACAATGGAAGAGATCCGAAGCATTATTAAACTTTAGCAGAATTCCCAGAACAATGGAAGAGTTCCGAAGCATTTTTAAGCTTCAGTGGAATTCCGGGAACAATGGCAGAGTTCCGAAGCATTTTTAAACTTCAGCGGAATTGCGAGAACAATGTAAGAGTTCCGAAGCAATTTTAAACTTCAGTAGAATTTCAAGGACAATGGAAGAGCTCCGAAGCATTTTTAAACTTCAGCAGAATTCCGGAAACAATGGAAGAGTTCCGAAGCATTTTTAAACTTCAGCAGAATTCCAATAACAATGGAAGAGTCCCGAAGCATTTTTAAACTTCAGCAGAATTCCGGGAACAATGGAAGAGTTCCGAAGCATTTTTATACTTCAGCAGAATTGCGAGAACAATGGAAGAGTTCTGAAGCATTTCTACCCTTCAGCGGAATTCCGAGAACAATGGAAATGTTCTGAAGGATTTTTAAACTTCAGCAGAATTCCTAGAACAATGGATGAGTTCCGAAGCATTTTTAAACTTCAGCGGAATTCCGAGAACAATGGAAATGTTCTGAAGCATTTTTAAACTTCAGCAGAATTCCGATAACAATGGAAGAGTTCCAATTATTTTTAAACTTCAGCGGAATTCCAAGAACAATGGAAGAGTTCTGAAGCATTTTTAAACTTCAGCGGAATTCCAGGAACAATGGAAGAGTTCCGAAGCATTTTTAAACTTCAGCAGAATTGCGAGAACAATGGAAGAGTTCCAAAGAACTTTTATACTTCAGCAGAATTCCAAGAACAATGGAAGAGTTCCGAAGCATTTTTAAACTTCAGCAGAATTCCGAAAACAATGGAAGAGTTCCAAAGTATTTTTAAACGTCAGTAGAATTCCAATAACAATGGAAGAGTTCCGAAGCATTTTTAAACTTCAGCAGAATTCCCAGAACAATGGAAGAGTTCCGAAGCATTTTTAAACTTCAGAGGAATTCCAAGAACAATAGAAGAGTTCTGAAGCATTATTAAACTTTAGCAGAATTCCAAGAACAATGGAAGAGTTCCGAAGCATGTTTAAATGTCATCGGAATTGCGAGAACAATGGAAGAGTTCCAAAGCATTTTTAAACTTCAGCAGCATTCCGAGAACAATGGAAGATTTCAGAAGCATTTTTAAACGTCAGCGGAATTCCGAGAACAATGGAAGAGTTCCGAATCATTTTTAAACTTCAGCGGAATTTCGAGAACAATGGAAGAGTTCCGAAGCATTTTTAAACTTCAGTGGAATTCCGAGAACAATGGAAGAGTACTGAAGGATTTTTAAACTTCAGCAGAATTCCTAGAACAATGTTAGCGTTCCGAAGCATTTTTAAACTTCAGCGGAATTCCGAGAACAATGGAAATGTTCCAAAGCATTTTTAAACTTCAGCGGAATTCCGATAACAATGGAAAAGTTCCAAAGTATTTTTAAACTTCAGTGGAATTCCAAAAACAATGGAAGAGTTCCGAAGCATTTTTAAACTTCAGCGGAATTCCGGGAACAATGGAAGAGTTTCGAAGCATTTTTAAACTTCAGCGGAATTGCGAGAACAATGGAAAAGTTCCGAAGTATTTTTAAACTTCAGCAGAATTCCGAGAACAATGGAAGAGTTCCGAAGCATTGTTAAACTACAGCGGAATTCCGGGAACAATGGAAGAGTTCCGAAGCATTTTTAAACTTCAGCGGAATTCTGAGAACAATGGAAGAGTTCTGACGGATTTTTAAACTTCAGCAGAATTCCTAGAACAATGGAAGAGTTCCGAAGCATTTTTAAGCTTCAGTGGAATTCCGGGAACAATGGAAGAGTTCCGAAGCATTTTTAAGCTTCAGTGGAATTCCGGGAACAATGGAAGAGTTCCAAAGCATTTTTAAACTTCAGCGGAATTGCGAGAACAATGTAAGAGTTCCGAAGCAATTTTAAACTTCAGTATAATTCCGAGGACAATGGAAGAGCTCCGAAGCATTTTTAAACTTCAGCAGAATTCCGGAAACAATGGAAGAGTTCCGAAGCATTTTTAAACTTCAGCAGAATTCCAATAACAATGGAAGAGTCCCGAAGCATTTTTAAACTTCAGCAGAATTCCGGGAACAATGGAAGAGTTCCGAAGCATTTTTAAACTTCAGCAGAATTGCGAGAACAATGGAAGAGTTCTGAAGCATTTCTACCCTTCAGCGGAATTCCGAGAACAATGGAAATGTTCTGAAGGATTTTTAAACTTCAGCAGAATTCCTAGAACAATGGATGAGTTCCGAAGCATTTTTAAACTTCAGCGGAATTCCGAGAACAATGGAAATGTTCTGAAGGATTTTTAAACTTCAGCAGAATTCCGATAACAATGGAAGAGTTCCAATTATTTTTGAACTTCAGCGGAATTCCAAGAACAATGGAAGAGTTCCGAAGCATTTTTAAACTTCAGCAGAATTGCGAGAACAATGGAAGAGTTCCAAAGCACTTTTAAACTTCAGCAGAATTCCAAGAACAATGGAAGAGTTCCGAAGCATTTTTAAACTTCAGCAGAATTCCGAAAACAATGGAAGAGTTCCAAAGTATTTTTAAACGTCAGTGGAATTCCAATAACAATGGAAGAGTTCCGAAGCATTTTTAAACTTCAGCAGAATTCCCAGAACAATGGAAGAGTTCCGAAGCATTTTTAAACTTCAGAGGAATTCCAAGAACAATAGAAGAGTTCTGAAGCATTTTTAAACTTCAGCGGAATTTTCGATAACGATGGAAGAGTTCTGAAGCATTATTAAACTTTAGCAGAATTCCAAGAACAATGGAAGAGTTCCGAAGCATGTTTAAATGTCATCGGAATTGCGAGAACAATGGAAGAGTTCCAAAGCATTTTTAAACTTCAGCAGCATTCCGAGAACAATGGAAGATTTCAGAAGCATTTTTAAACGTCAGCGGAATTCCGAGAACAATGGAAGAGTTCTGAAGGATTTTTAAACTTCAGCAGAATTCCTAGAACAATGGAAGCGTTCCGAAGCATTTTTAAACTTCAGCGGAATTCCGAGAACAATGGAAATGTTCCAAAGCATTTTTAAACTTCAGCGGAATTGCGAGAACAATGGAAGAGTTCCGAAGCATTTTTAAACTTCAGCGGAATTTTCGATAACAATGGAAGAGATCCGAAGCATTATTAAACTTTAGCAGAATTCCCAGAACAATGGAAGAGTTCCGAAGCATTTTTAAGCTTCAGTGGAATTCCGGGAACAATGGAAGAGTTCCGAAGCAATTTTAAACTTCAGTAGAATTCCGAGGACAATGGAAGAGCTCCGAAGCATTTTTAAACTTCAGCAGAATTCCGGAAACAATGGAAGAGTTCCGAAGCATTTTTAAACTTCAGCAGAATTCCAATAACAATGGAAGAGTCCCGAAGCATTTTTAAACTTCAGCAGAATTCCGGGAACAATGGAAGAGTTCCGAAGCATTTTTAAACTTCAGCAGAATTGCGAGAACAATGGAAGAGTTCTGAAGCATTTCTACCCTTCAGCGGAATTCCGAGAACAATGGAAATGTTCTGAAGGATTTTTAAACTTCAAAAGAATTCCTAGAACAATGGATGAGTTCCGAAGCATTTTTAAACTTCAGCGGAATTCCGAGAACAATGGAAATGTTCTGAAGCATTTTTAAACTTCAGCAGAATTCCGATAACAATGGAAGAGTTCCAAAGTATTTTTAAACTTCAGCGGAATTCCAAGAACAATGGAAGAGTTCTGAAGCATTTTTAAACTTCAGCGGAATTCCGGGAACAATGGAAGAGTTCCGAAGCATTTTTAAACTTCAGCAGAATTGCGAGAACAATGGAAGAGTTCCAAAGCACTTTTAAACTTCAGCAGAATTCCAAGAACAATGGAAGAGTTCCGAAGCATTTTTAAACTTCAGCAGAATTCCGAAAACAATGGAAGAGTTCCAAAGCATTTTTAAACGTCATTGGAATTCCAATAACAATGGAAGAGTTCCGAAGCATTTTTAAACTTCAGCAGAATTCCCAGAACAATGGAAGAGTTCCGAAGCATTTTTAAACTTCAGAGGAATTCCAAGAACAATAGAAGAGTTCTGAAGCATTTTTAAACTTCAGCGGAATTTTCGATAACGATGGAAGATTTCCGAAGCATTATTAAACTTTAGCAGAATTCCAAGAACAATGGAAGAGTTCCGAAGCATGTTTAAATGTCATCGGAATTCCGAGAACAATGGAAGAGTTCCAAAGCATTTTTAAATTTCAGCAGCATTCCGAGAACAATGGAAGATTTCAGAAGCATTTTTAAACGTCAGCGGAATTCCGAGAACAATGGAAGAGTTCTGAATCATTTTTAAACTTCAGCGGAATTCCGAGAACAATGGAAGAGTTCTGAAGGATTTTTAAACTTCAGCAGAATTCCTAGAACAATGTTAGCGTTCCGAAGCATTTTTAAACTTCAGCGGAATTCCGAGAACAATGGAAATGTTCCAAAGCATTTTTAAACTTCAGCGGAATTCCGATAACAATGGAAAAGTTCCAAAGTATTTTTAAACTTCAGTGGAATTCCAAAAACAATGGAAGAGTTCCGAAGCATTTTTAAACTTCAGCGGAATTCCGGGAACAATGGAAGAGTTTCGAAGCATTTTTAAACTTCAGCGGAATTGCGAGAACAATGGAAAAGTTCCGAAGTATTTTTAAACTTCAGCAGAATTCCGAGAACAATGGAAGAGTTCCAAAGCATTGTTAAACTTCAGCGGAAATCCGGGAACAATGGAAGAGTTCCGAAGCATTTTTAAACTTCAGCGGAATTCTGAGATTAATGGAAGAGTTCTGACGGATTTTTAAACTTCAGCAGAATTCCTAGAACAATGGAAGAGTTCCGAAGCATTTTTGAACTTCAGCGGAATTCCGAGAACAATGGAAGAGTTCCGAAGCATTGTTAAACTTCAGCGGAATTCCGAGAACAATCGAAGAGTTCCGAAGCATTTTTAATCTTCAGTGGAATTCTGAGAACAATGGAAGAGTTCTGACGGATTTTTAAACTTCAGCAGAATTCCTAGAACAATGGAAGAGTTCCGAAGCATTTTTGAACTTCAGCGGAATTACGAGAACAATGGAAATGTTCCGAAGCATTTTTAAACTTCAGCAGAATTCCGATAACAATGGAAGAGATCCAAAGTATTTTTAAACTTCAGCGGAATTCCAAGAACAATGGAAGAGATCCGAAGCATTTTTAAACTTCAGCGGAATTCCGATAACAATGGAAGAGTTCCAAAGCATTTTTAAACTTCAGAGGAATTGCGAGCACAATGGAAGAGTTCTGAAGGATTTTTAAACTTCAGCAGAATTACTAGAACAATGGAATAGTTCCGAAGCATTTTTAAACTTCAGTGGAATTCCAAGAACAATGGAAATGTTCCGAAGCATTTTTACACTTCAACGGAATTCCGAGAAGAATGGAAGAGTTCCGAAGTATTTTTAAACTTTAGCGGAATTCCGAGAACAATGGAAGAGTTCTGAAGCAATTTTAAACTTCAGTAGAATTCCGAGGACAATGGAAGATCTCCGAAGCATTTTTAAACGTCAGCAGAATTCCAGAAACAATTTAAGAGTTCCGAAGCATTTTTAAACTTCAGCAGAATTCCAATAACAATGGAAGAGTCCCGAAGCATTTTTAAACTTCAGCAGAATTCCTAGAAAAATGGATGAGTTCCGAAGCATTTTTATACTTCAGCAGAATTCCGAGAACAATGGACGAGTTCCAAAGTATTTTTAAACTTCAGCGGAATTCCAAGAACAATGGAAGAGTTCCGAAGCATTTTTAAACTTCAGCGGAATTCCGGGAACAATGGAAGAGTTCCGAAGCATTTTTAAACTTCAGCAGAATTTCGAGAACAATGGAAGAGTTCCGAAGCATTTTTAAACTTCATTGGAATTCCGAGAACAATGGAAGAGTTCTGAAGCATTTTTAAACTTCAGCGGAATTCCGAGAACAATGGAAATGTTCCAAAGCATTTTTAAACTTCAGCGGAATTCCGATAACAATGGAAAAGTTCCAAAGTATTTTTAAACTTCAGTGGAATTCCAAAAACAATGGAAGAGTTCCGAAGCATTTTTAAACTTCAGCGGAGTTCCCGGAACAATGGAAGAGTTTCGAAGCATTTTTAAACTTCAGCGGAATTGCGAGAACAATGGAAAATTTCCGAAGTATTTTTAAACTTCAGCAGAATTCCGAGAACAATGGAAGAGTTCCGAAGCATTGTTAAACTTCAGCAGAATTCCGGGAACAATGGAAGAGTTCCGAAGCATTTTTAAACTTCAGCGGAATTCTGAGAACAATGGAAGAGTTCTGACGGATTTTTAAACTTCAGCAGAATTCCGATAACAATGGAAGAGTTCCAAAGTATTTTTAAACTTCAGCGGAATTCCAAGAACAATGGAAGAGTTCCGAAGCATTTTTAAACTTCAGCGGAATTCCGGGAACAATGGAAGAGTTCCGAAGCATTTTTAAACTTCAGCAGAATTCCGAAAACAATGGAAGAGTTCCAAAGCATTTTTAAACGTCAGTGGAATTCCAATAACAATGGAAGAGTTCCGAAGCATTTTTAAACTTCAGCAGAATTCCCAGAACAATGGAAGAGTTCCGAAGCATTTTTAAACTTCAGAGGAATTCCAAGAACAATAGAAGAGTTCTGAAGCATTTTTAAACTTCAGCGGAATTTTCGATAACGATAGAAGATTTCCGAAGCATTATTAAACTTTAGCAGAATTCCAAGAACAATGGAAGAGTTCCGAAGCATGTTTAAATGTCATCGGAATTCCGAGAACAATGGAAGAGTTCCAAAGCATTTTTAAATTTCAGCAGCATTCCGAGAACAATGGAAGATTTCAGAAGCATTTTTAAACGTCAGCGGAATTCCGAGAACAATGGAAGAGTTGCGAATCATTTTTAAACTTCAGCGGAATTCCGAGAACAATGGAAGAGTTCCGAAGCATTTTTAAACTTCAGTGGAATTCCGAGAACAATGGAAGAGTTCTGAAGGATTTTTAAACTTCAGCAGAATTCCTAGAACAATGTTAGCGTTCCGAAGCATTTTTAAACTTCAGTGGAATTCCGAGAACAATGGAAATGTTCCAAAGCATTTTTAAACTTCAGCGGAATTCCGATAACAATGGAAAAGTTCCAAAGTATTTTTGAACTTCAGTGGAATTCCAAAAACAATGGAAGAGTTCCGAAGCATTTTTAAACTTCAGCGGAATTCCGGGAACAATGGCAGAGTTTCGAAGCATTTTTAAACTTCAGCGGAATTGCGAGAACAATGGAAGAGTTCTGACGGATTTTTAAACTTCAGCAGAATTCCTAGAACAATGGAAGAGTTCCAAAGCATTTTTGAACTTCAGCGGAATTACGAGAACAATGGAAATGTTCCGAAGCATTTTTAAACTTCAGCGGAATTCCGATAACAATGGAAGAGTTCCAAAAGTATTTTTAAACTTCAGCGGAATTCCGAGAACAATGGAAGAGTTCTGAAGCATTTTTAAACATTACCAGGATTCCGAGAACAATGGAAGTGTTCCAAAGCATTTTTAAACTTCAGCAGAATTCCGAGAACAATGGAAGAGTTCAGAAGCATTTTTAAACGTCAGCGGAATTCCGAGAACAATGGAAATGTTCTGAAGGATTTTTAAACTTCAGCAGAATTCCTAGAACAATGGATGAGTTCAGAAGCATTTTTAACCTTCAGCAGAATTCCGAGAACAATGGAAATGTTCTGAAGCATTTTTAAACTTCAGCAGAATTCCGATAACAATGGAAGAGTTCCAAAGTATTTTTAAACTTCAGCGGAATTCCAAGAACAATGGAAGAGATCCGAAGCATTTTTAAACTTCAGCGGAATTCCGATAACAATGGAAGAGTTCCAAAGCATTTTTAAACTTCAGCAGAATTCCGAAAACAATGGAAGAGTTCCAAAGCATTTTTAAACGTCAGTGGAATTCCAATAACAATGGAAGAGTTCCGAAGCATTTTTAAACTTCAGCAGAATTCCCAGAACAATGGAAGAGTTCCGAAGCATTTTTAAACTTCAGAGGAATTCCAAGAACAATAGAAGAGTTCTGAAGCATTTTTAAACTTCAGCGGAATTTTCGATAACGATAGAAGATTTCCGAAGCATTATTAAACTTTAGCAGAATTCCAAGAACAATGGAAGAGTTCCGAAGCATGTTTAAATGTCATCGGAATTCCGAGAACAATTGAAGAGTTCCAAAGCATTTTTAAATTTCAGCAGCATTCCGAGAACAATGGAAGATTTCAGAAGCATTTTTAAACGTCAGCGGAATTCCGAGAACAATGGAAGAGTTGCGAATCATTTTTAAACTTCATCGGAATTCCGAGAACAATGGAAGAGTTCCGAAGCATTTTTAAACTTCAGTGGAATTCCGAGAACAATGGAAGAGTTCTGAAGGATTTTTAAACTTCAGCAGAATTCCTAGAACAATGTTAGCGTTCCGAAGCATTTTTAAACTTCAGCGGAATTCCGAGAACAATGGAAATGTTCCAAAGCATTTTTAAACTTCAGCGGAATTCCGATAACAATGGAAAAGTTCCAAAGTATTTTTGAACTTCAGTGGAATTCCAAAAACAATGGAAGAGTTCCGAAGCATTTTTAAACTTCAGCGGAATTCCGGGAACAATGGCAGAGTTTCGAAGCATTTTTAAACTTCAGCGGAATTGCGAGAACAATGGAAGAGTTCTGACGGATTTTTAAACTTCAGCAGAATTCCTAGAACAATGGAAGAGTTCCAAAGCATTTTTGAACTTCAGCGGAATTACGAGAACAATGGAAATGTTCCGAAGCATTTTTAAACTTCAGCGGAATTCCGATAACAATGGAAGAGTTCCAAAAGTATTTTTAAACTTCAGCGGAATTCCGAGAACAATGGAAGAGTTCTGAAGCATTTTTAAACATTACCAGGATTCCGAGAACAATGGAAGTGTTCCAAAGCATTTTTAAACTTCAGCAGAATTCCGAGAACAATGGAAGAGTTCAGAAGCAATTTTAAACGTCAGCGGAATTCCGAGAACAATGGAAATGTTCTGAAGGATTTTTAAACTTCAGCAGAATTCCTAGAACAATGGATGAGTTCAGAAGCATTTTTAACCTTCAGCGGAATTCCGAGAACAATGGAAATGTTCTGAAGCATTTTTAAACTTCAGCAGAATTCCGATAACAATGGAAGAGTTCCAAAGTATTTTTAAACTTCAGCGGAATTCCAAGAACAATGGAAGAGATCCGAAGCATTTTTAAACTTCAGCGGAATTCCGATAACAATGGAAGAGTTCCAAAGCATTTTTAAACTTCAGCAGAATTGCGAGAACAATGGAAGAGTTCCAAAGCAATTTTAAACTTCAGCAGAATTCCAAGAACAATGGAAGAGTTCCGAAGCATTTTTAAACTTCAGCAGAATTCCGAAAACAAATGGAAGAGTTCCAAAGCATTTTTAAACGTCAGTGGAATTCCAATAACAATGGAAGAGTTCCAAAGCATTTTTAAACGTCAGTGGAATTCCAATAACAATGGAAGAGTTCTGAAGCATTTTTGAACTTCAGCGGAATTCCGAGAACAATGGAAATGTTCTGAAGGATTTTTAAACTTCAGCAGAATTCCTAGAACAATGGATGAGTTCCGAAGCATTTTTAAACTTCAGCGGAATTCCGAGAACAATGGAAATGTTCTGAAGCATTTTTAAACTTCAGCAGAATTCCGATAACAATGGAAGAGTTCCAAAGAATTTTTAAACTTCAGCGGAATTCCAAGAACAATGGAAGAGTTCCGAAGCATTTTTAAACTTCAGCGGAATTCCGGGAACAATGGAAGATTTCCGAAGCATTTTTAAACTTCAGCAGAATTGCGAGAACAATGGAAGAGTTCCAAAGCACTTTTAAGCTTCAGCAGAATTCCAAGAACAATGGAAGAGTTCCGAAGCATTTTTAAACTTCAGCAGAATTCCGAAAACAATGGAAGAGTTCCAAAGCATTTTTAAACGTCAGTGGAATTCCAATAACAATGGAAGAGTTCCGAAGCATTTTTAAACTTCAGCGGAATTTTCGATAACGATGGAAGATTTCCGAAGCATTATTAAACTTTAGCAGAATTCCAAGAACAATGGAAGAGTTCCGAAGCATGTTTAAATGTCATCGGAATTCCGAGAACAATGGAAGAGTTCCAAAGCATTTTTAAATTTCAGCAGCATTCCGAGAACAATGAAAGATTTCAGAAGCATTTTTAAACGTCAGCGGAATTCCGAGAACAATGGAAGAGTTGCGAATCATTTTTAAACTTCAGCGGAATTCCGAGAACAATGGAAGAGTTCCGAAGTATTTATAAACTTCAGTGGAATTCCGAGAACAATGGAAGAGTTCTGAAGGATTTTTAAACTTCAGCAGAATTCATAGAACAATGTTAGCGTTCCGAAGCATTTTTAAACTTCAGCGGAATTCCGAGAACAATGGAAATTTTCCAAAGCATTTTTAAACTTCAGCGGAATTCCGATAACAATGGAAAAGTTCCAAAGTATTTTTAAACTTCAGTGGAATTCCAAAAACAATGGAAGAGTTCCGAAGCATTTTTAAACTTCAGCGGAATTCCGGGAACAATGGAAGAGTTTCGAAGCATTTTTAAACTTCAGCGGAATTGCGAGAACAATGGAAAAGTTCCGAAGTATTTTTAAACTTCAGCAGAATTCCGAGAACAATGGAAGAGTTCCGAAGCATTGTTAAACTTCAGCGGAAATCCGGGAACAATGGAAGAGTTCCGAAGCATTTTTAAACTTCAGCGGAATTCTGAGAACAATGGAAGAGTTCTGACGGATTTTTAAACTTCAGCAGAATTCCTAGAACAATGGAAGAGTTCCGAAGCATTTTTGAACTTCAGCGGAATTCCGAGAACAATGGAAGAGTTCCGAAGCATTGTTAAACTTCAGCGGATTTCCCAGAACAATCGAAGAGTTCCGAAGCATTTTTAATCTTCAGTGGAATTCTGAGAACAATGGAAGAGTTCTGACAGATTTTTAAACTTCAGCAGAATTCCTAGAACAATGGAAGAGTTCCGAAGCATTTTTGAACTTCAGCGGAATTACGAGAACAATGGAAATGTTCCGAAGCATTTTTAAACTTCAGCGGAATTCCGATAACAATGGAAGAGTTCCAAAAGTATTTTTAAACTTCAGCGGAATTCCGAGAACAATGGAAGAGTTCTGAAGCATTTTTAAACATCACCAGGATTCCGAGAACAATGGAAGTGTTCCAAAGCATTTTTAAACTTCAGCAGAAATCCTAGAACAATGGATGAGTTCTGAAGCATTTTTAACCTTCAGCGGAATTCCGAGAACAATGGAAATGTTCTGAAGCATTTTTAAACTTCAGCAGAATTCCGATAACAATGGAAGAGTTCCAAAGTATTTTTAAACTTCAGCGGAATTCCAAGAACAATGGAAGAGATCCGAAGCATTTTTAAACTTCAGCGGAATTCCGAAAACAATGGAAGAGTTCCAAAGCATTTTTAAACTTCAGAGGAATTGCGAGCACAATGGAAGAGTTCTGAAGGATTTTTAAACTTCAGCAGAATTACTAGAACAATGGAATAGTTCCGAAGCATTTTTAAACTTCAGTGGAATTCCAAGAACAATGGAAATGTTCCGAAGCATTTTTACACTTCAACGGAATTCCGAGAACAATGGAAGAGTTCCGAAGTATTTTTAAACTTTAGCGGAATTCCGAAAACAATGGAAGAGTTCTGAAGCAATTTTAAACTTCAGTAGAATTCCGAGGACAATGGAAGATCTCCGAAGCATTTTTAAACGTCAGCAGAATTCCAGAAACAATTTAAGAGTTCCGAAGCATTTTTAAACTTCAGCAGAATTCCAATAACAATGGAAGAGTCCCGAAGCATTTTTAAACTTCAGCAGAATTCCTAGAAAAATGGATGAGTTCCGAAGCATTTTTATACTTCAGCAGAATTCCGAGAACAATGGACGAGTTCCAAAGTATTTTTAAACTTCAGCGGAATTCCAAGAACAATGGAAGAGTTCCGAAGCATTTTTAAACTTCAGCGGAATTCCGGGAACAATGGAAGAGTTCCGAAGCATTTTTAAACTTCAGCAGAATTTCGAGAACAATGGAAGAGTTCCGAAGCATTTTTAAACTTCAGTGGAATTCCGAGAACAATGGAAGAGTTCTGAAGCATTTTTAAACTACAGCGGAATTCCGAGAACAATGGAAATGTTCCAAAGCATTTTTAAACTTCAGCGGAATTCCGATAACAATGGAAAAGTTCCAAAGTATTTTTAAACTTCAGTGGAATTCCAAAAACAATGGAAGAGTTCCGAAGCATTTTTAAACTTCAGCGGAATTCCGGGAACAATGGAAGAGTTTCGAAGCATTTTTAAACTTCAGCAGAATTGCGAGAACAAAGGAAAAGTTCCGAAGTATTTTTAAACTTCAGCAGAATTCCGAGAACAATGGAAGAGTTCCGAAGCATTGTTAAACTTCAGCGGAATTCCGGGAACAATGGAAGAGTTCCGAAGCATTTCTAAACTTCAGCGGAATTCTGAGAACAATGGAAGAGTTCTGACGGATTTTTAAACTTCAGCAGAATTCCTAGAACAATGGAAGAGTTCCGAAGCATTTTTGAACTTCAGCAGAATTACGAGAACAATGGAAATGTTCCGAAGCATTTTTAAACTTCAGCGGAATTCCGATAACAATGGAAGAGTTCCAAAAGTATTTTTAAACGTCAGCGGAATTCCGAGAACAATGGAAATGTTCTGAAGGATTTTTAAACTTCAGCAGAATTCCTAGAACAATGCATGAGTTCCGAAGCATTTTTTACCTTCAGCGGAAATCTGAGAACAATGGAAATGTTCTGAAGCATTTTTAAACTTCAGCAGAATTCCGATAACAATGGAAGAGTTCCAAAGTATTTTTAAACTTCAGCGGAATTCCAAGAACAATGGAAGGGATCCGAAGCATTTTTAAACTTCAGCGGAATTCTGGGAACAATGGAATAGTTCCAAAGCATTTTTAAACTTCAGAGGAATTGCGAGCACAATGGAAGAGTTCTGAAGGATTTTTAAACTTCAGCAGAATTACTAGAACAATGGAATAGTTCCGAAGCATTTTTAAACTTCAGTGGAATTCCAAGAACAATGGAAATGTTCCGAAGCATTTTTGCACTTCAACAGAATTCCGAGAACAATGGAAGAGTTCCGAAGTATTTTTAAACTTTAGCAGAATTCCGAGAACAATGGAAGAGTTCTGAAGCAATTTTAAACTTCAGTAGAATTCCGAGGTCAATGGAAGAGCTCCGAAGTATTTTTAAACATCAGCAGAATTCCAGAAACAAAGGAAGAGTTCCGAAGCATTTTTAAACTTCAGCAGAATTCCAATAACAATGTAAGAGTCCCGAAGCATTTTTAAACTTCAGCAGAATTCCTAGAAAAATGGATGAGTTCCGAAGCATTTTTAAACTTCAGCGGAATTCCGAGAACAATGGAAGAGTTCCGAAGCATTGTTAAACTTCAGCGGAATTCCGGGAACAATGGAAGAGTTCCGAAGCATTTTTAAACGTCAGCGGAATTCCGAGAACAATGGAAGAGTTCCGAAGTATTTTTAAACTTTAGCGGAATTCCGAGAACAATGGAAGAGATCCGAAGCATTTTTAAACTTCAGCGGAACTCCGGGAGCACTGGAAGAGTTCCGAAGCATTTTTAAACTTCAGCAGAATTGCGAGAACAATGGAAGAAATCCGGAGCAATTTTAAACTTCAGCAGAATTCCGAGGACAATGGAAGAGCACCGAAGCATTTTTAAACTTCAGCAGATTTCCGGAAACAATGGAAGAGTTCCGAAGCATTTTTAAACGTCAGCGGAATTCCGAGAACAATGGAAGAGTTCAGAAGCATTTTTAAACGTCAGCAGATTTCCGAGAACAATGGAAGAGTTCCGAAGCATTTTTAAACTTCAGCGGAATTCCGAGAACAATGGAAGAGTTCCGAAGCATTTTTAAACTTCAGTGGAATTCCGAGAACAATGGAAGAGTTTTGAAGGATTTTTAAACTTCACCAGAATTACTAGAACAATGGAAGAGTTCCGATGCATTATTAAACTTTAGCAGAATTCCAAGAACAATGGAAGAGTTCCGAAGCATGTTTAAATGTCATCGGAATTCCGAGAACAATGCAAGAGTTCCAAAGCATTTTTAAACTTCATCAGCATTCCGAGAACAATGGAAGAGTTCCAAAGCATTTTTAAACTTCAGTAGCATTCCGAGAACAATGGAAGAGTTCCGAATCATTTTTAAACCTCAGCGGAATTCCGAGAACAATGGAAGAGTTCCGAAGCATTTTTAAACTTCAGTGGAATTCCGAGAACAATGGAAGAGTTCTGAAGGATTTTTAAACTTCAGCAGTATTCCTAGAACAATGGAAGAGTTCCGAAGCATTTTTAAACTTCAGCGGAATTCGGAGAAAAAAGGAAATGTTCCAAAGCATTTTTAAACTTCAGCGGAATTCCGATAACAATGGAAAAGTTCCAAATTATTTTTAAACTTCAGCAGAATTCTGAGAACAATGGAAGAGTTCAGAAGCATTTTTAAACGTCAGTGGAGTTCCGAGAACAATGGAAGAGTTCTGAAGCATTTCTAAACTTCAGCGGAATTCCGAGAACAATGGAACAGTTCCGAAGCATTTTTAAACTTCAGCACAATTCCGAAAACAATGGAAGAGTTCCAAAGCATTTTTAAACGTCAGTGGAATTCCAATAACAATGGAAGAGTTCCGAAGCATTTTTAAACTTCAGCAGAATTCCCAGAACAATGGAAGAGTTCCGAAGCATTTTTAAACTTCAGAGGAATTCCAAGAACAGTAGAAGAGTTCTGAAGCATTTTTAAACTTCAGCGGAATTTTCGATAACAATGGAACAGTTCCGAAGCATTATTAAACTTTAGCAGAATTCCAAGAACAATGGAAGAGTTCCGAAGCATGTTTAAATGTCATCGGAATTCCGAGAACAATCGAAGAGTTCCAAAGCATTTTTAAACTTCAGCAGCATTCCGAGAACAATGGAAGAATTCCAAAGCATTTTTAAACTTCAGCAGCATTCCGAGAACAATCGAAGAGTTCCGAATCATTTTTAAACCTCAGCGGAATTCCTACAACAATGGAAGAGTTCCAAAGCATTTTTAAACTTCAGTGGAATTCCGAGAACAATGGAAGAGTTCTGAAGGATTTTTAAGCTTCAGCGGAATTCCGAGAACAATGGAAATGTTCCAAAGCATTTTTAAACTTCAGCGGAATTCCGATAACAATGGAAAAGTTCCAAAGTATTTTTAAACTTCAGTGGAATTCCGAAAACAATGGAAGAGTTCCGAAGCATTTTTAAACTTCATCGGAATTCCGGGAACAATGGAAGAGTTCCGAAGCATTTTTAAACTTCAGCGGAATTGAAAGAACAATGGAAAAGTTCCAAAGCATTTTTAAACTTCAGCAGAATTCTGAGAACAATGGAAGAGTTCAGAAGCATTTTTAAACGTCAGCGGAATTCCGAGAACAATGGAAGAGTTACGAAGCATTTCTAAACTTCAGCGGAATTTCGAGAACAATGGAAGAGTTCCGAAGCATTTTTAAACTTCAGTGGAATTTCAAGAACAATGGAAGAGTTCTGAAGGATTTTTAAACTTCAGCAGAATTACTAGAACAATGGAAGATTTCTGAAGCATTTTTAAACTTCAGCGGAATTCCGAGAACAATGGAAATGTTCCGAAGTATTTTTAAACTTCAGCAGAATTCCGAGGACAATGGAAGAGCTCCGAAGCATTTTTAAACTTCAGCAGAATTCCGGAAACAATGGAAGAGTTCTGAAGCATTTTTAAACTTCAGCAGAATTCCAATAACAATGGAAGAGTTCCGAAGCATTTTTAAACTTCAGCGGAATTCCAAGAACAATAGAAGAGTTCTGAAGCATTTTTAAACTTCAGCGGAATTTTCGATAACAATGGAAGAGTTCCGAAGGATTATCAAACTTTAGCAGAATTCCCAGAACAATGGAAGAGTTCCGAAGCATGTTTAAATGTCATCGGAATTCCAAGAACAATGGAAGAGTTCTGAAGGATTTTTAAACTTCAGCAGAATTACAAGAACAATGGAAGATTTCTGTAGCATTTTTAAACTTCAATAGAATTCCGAGAACAATGGAAGAGTTCCGAAGCATTTTTACACTTCAGCAGAATTCCAATAACAATGGAAGAGTTCCGAAGTATCTTTAAACTTCAGCGGAATTCCGAGAACAATGGAAATGTTGCAAAGCATTTTAAAACTTCAGCGAATTCCAATAACAATGGAAAAGTTCCAAAGTATTTTTAAACTTCAGTGGAATTCCGAAAACAATGGAAGAGTTCCGAAGCATTTTTAAACTTCAGCGAAATTCCGGGAACAATGGAAGAGTTCCGAAGCATTTTTAAACTTCAGCGGAATTGCGAGAACAATGGAAAAGTTCCAAAGCATTTTTAAACTTCAGCAGAATTCTGAGAACAATGGAAGAGTTCAGAAGCATTTTTAAACTTCAGCAGAATTCCGGAAACAATGGAAGAGTTCCGAATCATTTTTAAACTTCAGCAGAATTCCAATAACAATGGAAGAGTTCTGAAGTATTTTTAAACTTCAGCGGAATTCCGGGAACAATGGAAGAGTTACGAAGCATTTTTAAACTTCAGCAGAATTGCGAGAACAATGGAAGAGTTCCAAAGCACTTTTAAACTTCAGCAGAATTCCAAGAACAATGGAAGAGTTCCGAAGCATTTTTAAACTTCAGCACAATTCCGAAAACAATGGAAGAGTTCCAAAGCATTTTTAAACGTCAGTGGAATTCCAATAACAATGGAAGAGTTCCGAAGCATTTTTAAACTTCAGCAGAATTCCCAGAACAATGGAAGAGTTTCGAAGCATTTTTAAACTTCAGAGGAATTCCAAGAACAATAGAAGAGTTCTGAAGCATTTTTAAACTTCAGCGGAATTTTCGATAACAATGGAACAGTTCCGAAGCATTATTAAACTTTAGCAGAATTCCAAGAACAATGGAAGAGTTCCGAAGCATGTTTAAATGTCATCGGAATTCCGAGAACAATCGAAGAGTTCCAAAGCATTTTTAAACTTCAGCAGCATTCCGAGAACAATGGAAGAATTCCAAAGCATTTTTAAATTTCAGTTGCATTCCGAGAACAATCGAAGAGTTCCGAATCATTTTTAAACCTCAGCGGAATTCCGACAACAATGGAAGAGTTCCGAAGCATTTTTAAACTTCAGTGGAATTCCGAGAACAATGGAAGAGTTCTGCAGGATTTTTAAGCTTCAGCAGAATTCCTAGAACAATGGAAGAGTTCCGAAGCATTTTTAAACTTCAGCGGAATTCCGAGAACAATGGAAATGTTCCAAAGCATTTTTAAACTTCAGCGGAATTCCGATAACAATGGAAAAGTTCCAAAGTATTTTTAAACTTCAGTGGAATTCCGAAAACAATGGAAGAGTTCCGAAGCATTTTTAAACTTCATCGGAATTACGGGAACAATGGAAGAGTTCCGAAGCATTTTTAAACTTCAGCGGAATTGAAAGAACAATGGAAAAGTTCCAAAGCATTTTTAAACTTCAGCAGAATTCTGAGAACAATGGAAGAGTTCAGAAGCATTTTTAAACGTCAGCGGAATTCCGAGAACAATGGAAGAGTTCCGAAGCATTTCTAAACTTCAGCGGAATTTCGAGAACAATGGAAGAGTTCCGAAGCATTTTTAAACTTCAGTGGAATTTCAAGAACAATGGAAGAGTTCTGAAGGATTTTTAAACTTCAGCAGAATTACTAGAACAATGGAAGATTTCTGAAGCATTTTTAAACTTCAGTGGAATTCCGAGAACAATGGAAATGTTCTGAAGTATTTTTAAACTTCAGCAGAATTCCGAGGACAATGGAAGAGCTCCGAAGCATTTTTAAACTTCAGCAGAATTCCGGAAACAATGGAAGAGTTCCGAAGCATTTTTAAACTTCAGCAGAATTCCAATAACAATGGAAGAGTTCCGAAGCATTTTTAAGCTTCAGCGGAATTCCAAGAACAATAGAAGAGTTCTGAAACATTTTTAAACTTCAGCGGAATTTTTGATAACAATGGAAGAGTTCCGAAGCATTATTAAACTTTAGCAGAATTCCCAGAACAATGGAAGATTTCCGAAGCATGTTTAAATGTCATCGGAATTCCGAGAACAATGGAAGAGTTCTGAAGGATTTTTAAACTTCAGCAGAATTACAAGAACAATGGAAGATTTCTGAAGCATTTTTAAACTTCAATAGAATTCCGAGAACAATGGAAGAGTTCCGAAGCATTTTTACACTTCAGCAGAATTCCAATAACAATGGAAGAGTTCCGAAGTATCTTTAAACTTCAGCGGAATTCCGAGAACAATGGAAATGTTCCAAAGCATTTCAAAACTTCAGCGAATTCCGATAACAATGGAAAAGTTCCAAAGTATTTTTAAACTTCAGTGGAATTCCGAAAACAATGGAAGAGTTCCGAAGCATTTTTAAACTTCAGCGGAATTGCGAGAACAATGGAAAAGTTCCAAAGCATTTTTAAACTTCAGCAGAATTCTGAGAACAATGGAAGAGTTCAGAAGCATTTTTAAACGCCAGCGGAATTCCGAGAACAATGGAAGAGTTCCGAAGCATTTCTAAACTTCAGCAAAATTCCGAGAACAATGGAAGAGTTCCGAAGCATTTTTAAACTTCAGTGGAATTCCGAGAACAATGGAAGAGTTCTGAAGGATTTTAAAACTTCAGCAGAATTACAAGAACAATGGAAGATTTCTGAAGCATTTTTAAACTTCAGCAGAATTCCAATAACAATGGAAGAGTTCTGAAGTATTTTTAAACTTCAGCGGAATTCTGAGAACTATGGAGGTTTTCCGAAGCAGTTTTAAACTTCAGCGGAATTCCGGTAACAATGGAAGGGTTCCGAAGCATTTTTAAACTTCAGCAGGATTGCGAGAACAATGGAAGAGTTCTGAAGCACTTTTAAACTTCAGCAGATTTCTGAGAACAATGTAAGAGTTCCGAAGCATTTTTAAACTTCAGCAGAATTCCGAAAACAATGGAAGAGTTCCGAAGCATTTTTAAACGTCAGCGGAATTCCAATAACAATGGAAGAGTTCCGAAGCATTTTTAAACTTCAGCAGAATTCCCAGAACAATGGAAGTGTTCCGAAGCATATTTAAACTTTAGAGGATTTCCGAGAACAATGGAAGAGTTCTGAAGCCTTTTTAAACTTCAGTAGAATTTTTGATAACAATGGAAGAGTTCCGAAGCATTATTAAACTTTAGCAGAATTCCCAGAACAATGGAAGAGTTCCAAAGCATGTTTAAACTTCAGTGGAATTCCGAGAACAATGGAAGGGTTCTGATGCATTTTTAAAGTTCAGCAGAATTCAGAGAACAATGGAAGAGTTCCGAAGCATTTTTAAACTTCAGCGGTATTCCAGGAACAATGAAAGAGTACCGAAGCATTTTTAAATGTCAGCGGAATTCCGAGAACAATGGAAGAGGTCCGAAGCATTTTTAAACATCACCAGAATTCCGAGAACAATGGAAGAGTTCAGAAGCATTTTTAAATGTCAGCGGAATTCCGAGAACAATGGAAGAGTTCCGAATAATTTTTAAACTTCAGCGGAATTCCGAGAACAATCAAAGAGTTCTGAAGCATTTTTAAACTTCAGTCGAATTCCGAGAACAATGGAAGAGTTCTGAAGGATTTTTAAACTTCAGTAGAATTCCTAGAACAATGGAAGAGTTCCGAAGCATTTTTAAACTTCAGCGGAATTCCGAGAACAATCGAATAGTTCCGAAGCATTTTTAAACTTTAGTGAAATTCCGAGAACAATCGAAGAGTTCTGAAGGATTTTTAAACTTCAGCAGAATTCCTAGAACAATGGAAGAGTTCTGAAACATTTCTACCCTTCAGCGGAATTCCGAGAACAATGGAAATGTTCTGAAGGATTTTTAAACTTCAGCAGAATTCCTAGAACAATGGATGAGTTCTGAATCATTTTTAAACTTCAGCAGAATTCCGAGAACAATGGAAATGTTCTGAAGCATTTTTAAACTTCAGCGGAAGTCCGATAACAATGGAAGAGTTCCAAAGTATTTTTAAACTTCAGCGGAGTTCCGAGAACAATGGAAGAGTACCGAAGCACTTTTAAACTACAGCGGAATTCCGGGAACAATGGAAGAGTTCCAAAGCATTTTTAAACTTCAGCAGAATTCTGAGAACAGTGGAAGAGTTCAGAAGCATTTTTAAACGTCAGCAGAATTCCGAGAACAATGGAAGAGTTCCTAAGCATTTCTAAACTTCAGCGGAATTCCGAGAACAATGGAAGAGTTCGAAGCATTTTAAAACTTCAGTGGAATTCCAAGAACAATGGAAGATTTCTGAAGGATTTTTAAACTTCAGCAGAATTACTAGAACAATGGATGATTTCTGAAGTATTTTTAAACGTCAGCGGAATTCCGAAAACAATGGAAGAGTTCCGAAGCATTTCTTAACTTCAGCGGAATTCCGAGAACAATGGAAGAGTTCCGAAGCATTTTTAAACTTCAGTGGAATTCCAAGAACAATGGAAGAGTTCTGAAGGATTTTTAAACTTCAGCAGAATTACAAGAACAATGGAAGATTTCTGAAGCATTTTTAAACTTCAGTAGAATTCCGAGAACAATGGAAGAGTTCTGAAGCATTTTTAAACTTCAGCAGAATTCCAATAACAATGGAAGAGTTCCGAAGTATTTTTAAACTTCAGCGGAATTCTGAGAACAATGGAAGTTTTCCGAAGCAGTTTTAAACTTCAGCGGAATTTCAGAAACAATGGAAGAGTTCCGAAGCATTTTTAAACTTCAGCAGAATTGCGAGAACAATGGAAGAGTTCCGAAGCACTTTTAAACTTCAGCAGAATTCCGAGAACAATGGAAGAGTTCCGAAGCATTTTTAAACTTCAGAGGAATTCCAAGAACAATGTAAGAGTTCAGAATCATTTTTAAACTTCAGTGGAATTCCGAGAACAATGGAAGGGTTCTGATGCATTTTTAAACTTCAGCAGAATTCAGAGAACAATGGAAGAGTTCCGAAACATTTCTAAACTTCAGAGGAATTCCGAGAACAATGGAAGAGTTCTGAAGGATTTTTAAACTTCAGCAGAATTACAAGAACAATGGAAGATTTCTGAAGCATTTTTAAACTTCAATAGAATTCCGAGAACAATGGAAGAGTTCCGAAGCATTTTTACACTTCAGGAGAATTCCAATAACAATGGAAGAGTTCCGAAGTATCTTTAAACTTCAGCGGAATTCCGAGAACAATGGAAATGTTGCAAAGCATGTTAAAACTTCAGCGAATTCCAATAACAATGGAAAAGTTCCAAAGTATTTTTAAACTTCAGTGGAATTCCGAAAACAATGGAAGAGTTCCGAAGCACTTTTAAACTTCAGCAGAATTCCGAGAACAATGGAAGAGTTCCGAAGCCTTTTTAAACGTCAGCGGAATTCCAATAACAATGGAAGAGTTCCGAAGCATTATTTAACTTCAGCAGAATTCCCAGAACAATGGAAGTGTTCCGAAGTATTTTTAAACTTCAGAGGAATTCCGAGAACAATGGAAGAGTTCTGAAGAGTTTTTAAACTTCAGCGGAATTTTCTATAACAATGGAAGAGTTCCGAAGGATTATTAAACTTTAGCAGAATTCCCAGAACAATGGAAGAGTTCCGAAGCATGTTTAAATGTCAGCGGAATTCCGATAACAATTGCAGAGTTACAAAGCATTTTTAAACTTCAGCGGAATTCAAAGAACAATGGAAGAGTTCAGAATCATTTTTAAACTTCAGTGGAATTCCGAGAACAATGGAAGGGTTCTGATGCATTTTTAAACTTCAGCAGAATTCAGAGAACAATGGAAGAGTTCCGAAACATTTCTAAACTTCAGCGGAATTCCGAGAACAATGGAAGAGTTCTGAAGGATTTTTAAACTTCAGCAGAATTACAAGAACAATGGAAGTGTTCCGAAGCATTTTTGAACTTCAGCAGAATTCCGAAAACAATGGAAGAGTTCCAAAGCATTTTTAAACGTCAGTCGAATGCCAATAACAATGGAAGAGTTCCGAAGCATTTTTAAACTTCAGCAGAATTCCCAGAACAATGGAAGAGTTCCGAAGCATTTTTAAACTTCAGAGGAATTCTAAGAACAATAGAAGAGTTCTAAAGCATTTTTAAACTTCAGCGAAATTTTCAATAACAATGGAAGAGTTCCGAAGCATTTTTAAACTTCAGCAGAATTCTGAGAACAATGGAAGAGTTCCGAAGCATTTCTAAACTTCAGCGGAATTCCGAGAACAATGGAAGAGTTCCGAAGCATTTTTAAACTTCAGTGGAATTCCGAGAACAATGGAAGAGTTCTGAAGGATTTTTAAACTTCAGCAGAATTACAAGAACAATGGAAGATTTCTGAAGCATTTTTAAACTTCAATAGAATTCCGAGAACAATGGAAGAGTTCCGAAGCATTTTTAAACTTCAGCAGAATTCCAATAACAATGGAAGAGTTCCGAAGTATTTTTAAACTTCAGCGGAATTCTGAGAACAATGGAAGTTTTCCGAAGCAGTTGTAAACTTCAGCGGAATTGCGGTAACAATGGAAGGGTTCCGAAGCATTTTTAAACTTCAGCAGAATTCCCAGAACAATGGAAGTGTTCCGAAGCATTTTTAAACTTCAGAGGAATTCCGAGAACAATGGAAGAGTTCTGAAGCCTTTTTAAACTTCAGCAGAATTTTTGATAACAATGGAAGAGTTCCGAAGCATTATTAAACTTTAGCAGAATTCCCAGAACAATGGAAGAGTTCCGAAGCATGTTTAAATGTCAGCGGAATTCCGATAAAAATTGAAGAGTTCTGAAGCATTTTTAAACTTCAGCGGAATTCCAAGAACAATGGAAGAGTTCCGAATCATTTTTAAACTTCAGTGGAATTCCGAGAACAATGGAAGGGTTCTGATGCATTTTTAAACTTCAGCAGAATTCAGAGAACAATGGAAGAGTTCCGAAGCATTTTTAAACTTCAGCAGAAATCCAAGAACAATGGAAGAGTACCGAAGCATTTTTAAATGTCAGCGGAATTCCAAGAACAATGGAAGAGGTCCGAAGCATTTTTAAACATCACCAGAATTCCGAGAACAATGGAAGAGTTCCTAAGCATTTCTAAACTTCAGCGGAATTCCGAGAACAATGGAAGAGTTCCGAAGCATTTTAAAACTTCAGTGGAATTCCAAGAACAATGGAAGAGTTCTGAAGGATTTTTAAATTCAGCAGAATTACTAGAACAATGGAAGATTTCTGAAGTATTTTTAAACGTCAGCGGAATTCCGAGAACAATGGAAGAGTTCCGAAGCATTTCTTAACTTCAGCGGAATTCCGAGAACAATGCAAGAGTTCCGAAGCATTTTTAAACTTCAGTGGAATTCCGAGAACAATGGAAGAGTTCTGAAGGATTTTTAAACTTCAGCAGAATTACAAGAACAATGGAAGATTTCTGAAGCATTTTTAAACTTCAATAGAATTCCGAGAACAATGGAAGAGTTCCGAAGCATTTTTAAACTTCAGCAGAATTCCAATAACAATGGAAGAGTTCCGAAGTATTTTTAAACTTCAGCGGAATTCTGAGAACAATGGAAGTTTTCCGAAGCAGTTTTAAACTTCAGCGGAATTCCGGTAACAATGGAAGGGTTGCGAAGCATTTTTAAACTTCAGCAGAATTGCGAGAACAATGGAAGAGTTCCGAAGCACTTTTAAACTTCAGCAGAATTCCGAGAACAATGGAAGAGTTCCGAAGCATTTTTAAACGTCAGCGGAATTCCAATAACAATGGAAGAGTTCCGAAGCATTATTAAACTTCAGCAGAATTCCCAGAACAATGGAAGTATTCCGATGTATTTTTAAACTTCAGCGGAATTCCGAGAACAATGGAAGAGTTCTGAAGCCTTTTTAAACTTCGGCGGAATTTTCTATAACAATGGAAGAGTTCCGAAGGATTATTAAACTTTAGCAGAATTCCCAGAACAATGGAAGAGTTCCGAAGCATGTTTAAATGTCAGCGGAATTCCGATAACAATTGCAGAGTTCCGAAGCATTTTTAAACTTCAGCGGAATTCCAAGAACAATGGAAGGGTTCCGAATCATTTTTAAACTTCAGCGGAATTCCAGGAACAATGGAAATGTTCCAAAGCATTTTTAAACTTCAGCAGAAATCCGAGAACAATGGAAGAGTACCGAAGCATTTTTAAATGTGAGCGGAATTCCGAGAACAATGGAAGAGTTCCGAAACATTTGTAAACTTCAGCGGAATTCCGAGAACAATGGAAGATTTCTGAAGGATTTTTAAACTTCAGCAGAATTACAAGAACAATGGAAGTGTTCCGAAGCATTTTCGAACTTCAGCAGAATTCCGAAAACAATGGAAGAGTTCCAAAGCATTTTTAAACGTCAGTGGAATGCCAATAACAATGGAAGAGTTCCGAAGCATTTTTAAACTTCAGCAGAATTCCCAGAACAATGGAAGAGTTCCGAAGCATTTTTAAACTTCAGTGGAATTCCGAGAACAATGGAAGAGTTCTGAAGGATTTTTAAAATTCAGCAGAATTACAAGAACAATGGAAGATTTCTGAAGCATTTTTAAACTTCAGTAGAATTCCGAGAACAATGGAAGAGTTCCGAAGCATTTTTAAACTTCAGCAGAATTCCAATAACAATGGAAGAGTTCCGAAGTATTTTTAAACTTCAGCGGAATTCTGAGAACAATGGAAGTTTTCCGAAGCAGTTTTAAACTTCAGCGGAATTTCAGAAACAATGGAAGAGTTCCGAAGCATTTTTAAACTTCAGCAGAATTGCGAGAACAATGGAAGAGTTCCGAAGCACTTTTAAACTTCAGCAGAATTCCGAGAACAATGGAAGAGTTCCGAAGCATTTTTAAACTTCAGAGGAATTCCAAGAACAATGTAAGAGTTCAGAATCATTTTTAAACTTCAGTGGAATTCCGAGAACAATGGAAGGGTTCTGATGCATTTTTAAACTTCAGCAGAATTCAGAGAACAATGGAAGAGTTCCGAAACATTTCTAAACTTCAGAGGAATTCCGAGAACAATGGAAGAGTTCTGAAGGATTTTTAAACTTCAGCAGAATTACAAGAACAATGGAAGATTTCTGAAGCATTTTTAAACTTCAATAGAATTCTGAGAACAATGGAAGAGTTCCGAAGCATTTTTACACTTCAGGAGAATTCCAATAACAATGGAAGAGTTCCGAAGTATCTTTAAACTTCAGCGGAATTCCGAGAACAATGGAAATGTTGCAAAGCATGTTAAAACTTCAGCGAATTCCAATAACAATGGAAAAGTTCCAAAGTATTTTTAAACTTCAGTGGAATTCCGAAAACAATGGAAGAGTTCCGAAGCACTTTTAAACTTCAGCAGAATTCCGAGAACAATGGAAGAGTTCCGAAGCCTTTTTAAACGTCAGCGGAATTCCAATAACAATGGAAGAGTTCCGAAGCATTATTTAACTTCAGCAGAATTCCCAGAACAATGGAAGTGTTCCGAAGTATTTTTAAACTTCAGAGGAATTCCGAGAACAATGGAAGAGTTCTGAAGCCTTTTTAAACTTCGGCGGAATTTTCTATAACAATGGAAGAGTTCCGAAGGATTATTAAACTTTAGCAGAATTCCCAGAACAATGGAAGAGTTCCGAAGCATGTTTAAATGTCAGCGGAATTCCGATAACAATTGCAGAGTTCCGAAGCATTTTTAAACTTCAGCGGAATTCCAAGAACAATGGAAGGGTTCCGAATCATTTTTAAACTTCAGCGGAATTCCAGGAACAATGGAAATGTTCCAAAGCATTTTTAAACTTCAGCAGAAATCCGAGAACAATGGAAGAGTACCGAAGCATTTTTAAATGTGAGCGGAATTCCGAGAACAATGGAAGAGTTCCGAAACATTTGTAAACTTCAGCGGAATTCCGAGAACAATGGAAGATTTCTGAAGGATTTTTAAACTTCAGCAGAATTACAAGAACAATGGAAGTGTTCCGAAGCATTTTCGAACTTCAGCAGAATTCCGAAAACAATGGAAGAGTTCCAAAGCATTTTTAAACGTCAGTGGAATGCCAATAACAATGGAAGAGTTCCGAAGCATTTTTAAACTTCAGCAGAATTCCCAGAACAATGGAAGAGTTCCGAAGCATTTTTAAACTTCAGAGGAATTCCAAGAACAATAGAAGAGTTCCGAAGCATTTCTAAACTTCAGCGGAATTCCGAGAACAATGGAAGAGTTCCGAAGCATTTTTAAACTTCAGTGGAATTCCAAGAACAATGGAAGAGTTCTGAAGGATTTTTAAACTTCAGTAGAATTACAAGAACAATGGAAGATTTCTGAAGCATTTTTAAACTTCAATAGAATTCCGAGAACAATGGAAGAGTTCCGAAGCATTTTTAAACTTCAGCAGAATTCCAATAACAATGGAAGAGTTCCGAAGTGTTTTTAAACTTCAGCGGAATTCTGAGAACAATGGAAGTTTTCCGAAGCAGTTTTAAACTTCAGCGGAATTCCGGTAACAATGGAAGGGTTCCGAAGCATTTTTAAACTTCAGCAGAATTGCAAGAACAATGGAAGAATTCCGAAGCACTTTTAAACTTCAGCAGAATTCCGAGAACAATGTAAGAGTTCCGAAGCATTTTTAAACTTCGGCAGAATTCCGAAAACAATGGAAGAGTTCCGAAGCATTTTTAAACGTCAGCGGAATTCCAATAACAATGGAAGAGGTCCGAAGTATTTTTAAACTTCAGCAGAATTCCCAGAACAATGGAAGTGTTCCGAAGCATTTTTAAACTTCAGAGGAATTCCGAGAACAATGGAAGAGTTCTGAAGGATTTTTAAACTTCAGCAGAATTACAAGAACAATGGAAGATTTCTGAAGCATTTTTAAACTTCAATAGAATTCCGAGAACAATGGAAGAGTTCCGAAGCATTTTTAAACTTCAGCAGAATTCCAATAACAATGGAAGAGTTCCGAAGTATTTTTAAACTTCAGCGGAATTCTGAGAACAATGGAAGTTTTCCGAAGCAGTTTTAAACTTCAGCGGAATTCCGGTAACAATGGAAGGGTTGCGAAGCATTTTTAAACTTCAGCAGAATTGCGAGAACAATGGAAGAGTTCCGAAGCACTTTTAAACTTCAGCAGAATTCCGAGAACAATGGAAGAGTTCCGAAGCATTTTTAAACGTCAGCGGAATTCCAATAACAATGGAAGAGTTCCGAAGCATTATTAAACTTCAGCAGAATTCCCAGAACAATGGAAGTGTTCCGATGTATTTTTAAACTTCAGAGGAATTCCGAGAACAATGGAAGAGTTCTGAAGCCTTTTTAAACTTCGGCGGAATTTTCTATAACAATGGAAGAGTTCCGAAGGATTATTAAACTTTAGCAGAATTCCCAGAACAATGGAAGAGTTCCGAAGCATGTTTAAATGTCAGCGGAATTCCGATAACAATTGCAGAGTTCCGAAGCATTTTTAAACTTCAGCGGAATTCCAAGAACAATGGAAGGGTTCCGAATCATTTTTAAACTTCAGCGGAATTCCAGGAACAATGGAAATGTTCCAAAGCATTTTTAAACTTCAGCAGAAATCCGAGAACAATGGAAGAGTACCGAAGCATTTTTAAATGTGAGCGGAATTCCGAGAACAATGGAAGAGTTCCGAAACATTTGTAAACTTCAGCGGAATTCCGAGAACAATGGAAGAGTTCTGAAGGATTTTTAAACTTCAGCAGAATTACAAGAACAATGGAAGTGTTCCGAAGCATTTTCGAACTTCAGCAGAATTCCGAAAACAATGGAAGAGTTCCGAAGCATTTTTAAACGTCAGTGGAATGCCAATAACAATGGAAGAGTTCCGAAGCATTTTTAAACTTCAGCAGAATTCCCAGAACAATGGAAGAGTTCCGAAGCATTTTTAAACTTCAGAGGAATTCCAAGAACAATAGAAGAGTTCCGAAGCATTTCTAAACTTCAGCGGAATTCCGAGAACAATGGAAGAGTTCCGAAGCATTTTTAAACTTCAGTGGAATTCCGAGAACAATGGAAGAGTTCTGAAGGATTTTTAAACTTCAGCAGAATTACAAGAACAATGGAAGATTTCTGAAGCATTTTTAAACTTCAATAGAATTCCGAGAACAATGGAAGAGTTCCGAAGCATTTTTAAACTTCAGCAGAATTCCAATAACAATGGAAGAGTTCCGAAGTGTTTTTAAACTTCAGCGGAATTCTGAGAACAATGGAAGTTTTCCGAAGCAGTTTTAAACTTCAGCGGAATTCCGGTAACAATGGAAGGGTTCCGAAGCATTTTTAAACTTCAGCAGAATTGCGAGAAAAATGGAAGAATTCCGAAGCACTTTTAAACTTCAGCAGAATTCCGAGAACAATGTAAGAGTTCCGAAGCATTTTTAAACTTCGGCAGAATTCCGAAAACAATGGAAGAGTTCCGAAGCATTTTTAAACGTCAGCGGAATTCCAATAACAATGGAAGAGTTCCGAAGTATTTTTAAACTTCAGCAGAATTCCCAGAACAATGGAAGTGTTCCGAAGCATTTTTAAACTTCAGAGGAATTCCGAGAACAATGGAAGAGTTGTGAAGCCTTTTTAAACTTCAGCAGATTTTTCGATAACAATGGAAGAGTTCCGAAGCATTATTAAACTTTAGCAGAATTCCCAGAACAATGGAAGAGTTCCGAAGCATGTTTAAATGTCAGCGGAATTCCGATAACAATTGAAGAGTTCCGAAGCATTTTTAAACTTCAGCGGAATTCCGAGAACAATGAAAGGGTTCTGATGCATTTTTAAACTTCAGCAGAATTCAGAGAACAATGGAAGAGTTCCGAAGCATTTTTAAACTTCAGCGGTATTCCAGGAACAATGGAAATGTTCCAAAGCATTTTTAAACTTCAGCAGAAATCCGAGAACAATGGAAGAGTACTGAAGCATTTTTAAATGTCAGTGGAATTCCGAGAACAATGGAAGAGGTCCGAAGCATTTTTAAACATCACCAGAATTCCGAGAACAATGGAAGAGTTCAGAAGCATTTTTAAACGTCAGCGGAATTCCGAGAACAATGGAAGAGTTCCGAATAATTTTTAAACTTCAGCGGAATTCCGAGAACAATCAAAGTGTTCCGAAGCATTTTTAAACTTCAGTGGAATTCCGAGAACAATGGAAGAGTTCTGAAGGATTTTTAAACTTCAGCAGAATTACTAGAACAATGGAAGAGTTATGAAGCATTTCTACCCTTCAGCGGAATTCCGAGAACAATGGAAATGTTCTGAAGGATTTTTAAACTTCAGCAGAATTCCTAGAACAATGGATGAGTTCCGAAGCATTTTTAAACTTCAGCAGAATTCCGAGAACAATGGAAATGTTCTGAAGCATTTTTAAACTTCAGCGGAATTCCGATAACAATGGAAGAGTTCCAAAGTGTTTTTAGACTTCAGCGGAATTCCGAGAACAATGGAAGAGTTCCGAAGCATTTTTAAACTTCAGCGGAACTCCGGGAGCAATGGAAGAGTTCCGAAGCATTTTTAAACTTCATCGGAATTGCGAGAACAATGGAAGAGTTCCGAAGCATTTTTAAACTTCAGCGGAATTTTCGATAACAATGGAAGAGATCCGAAGCATTATTAAACTTTAGCAGAATTCCCAGAACAATGGAATAGTTCCGAAGCATTTTTTAATGTCAGCGGAATTCCGATAACAATTGAAGTGTTCCGAAGCATTTTTAAGCTTCAGCGGAATTCCGGGAACAATGGAAGAGTTCCGAAGCATTTTTAAACTTCAGCGGAATTGCGAGAACAATGGAAGAGTTCCGAAGCAATTTTAAACTTCAGTAGAATTCCGAGGACAATGGAAGAGCTCCGAAGCATTTTTAAACTTCAGCAGAATTCCGGACACAATGGAAGAGTTAAGAAGCATTTTTAAACTTCAGCAGAATTGCGAGAACAATGGAAGAGTTCCAAAGCATTATTAAACTTTAGCAGAATTCCAATAACAATGCAAGAGTTCCGAAGCATGTTTAAATGTCATCGTAATTCCGAGAACAATGGAAGAGTTCCAAAGCATTTTTAAACTTCAGCAGCATTCCGAGAACAATGGAAGAGTTCAGAAGCATTTTTAAACGTCAACGGAATTCCGAGAACAATGGAAGAGTTCCGTATCATTTTTAAACTTCAGCGGAATTCCGAGAACAATGGAAGAGTTCCGAAGCATTTTTAAACTTCAGTGGAATTCCGAGAACAATGGAAGAGTTCTGAAGGATTTTTAAACTTCAGCAGAATTCCGAGAACAATGGAAGAGTTCCGAAGCATTTTTAAACTTCAGCGGAATTCCGAGAACAACGGAAATGTTCCAAAGCATTTTGAAACTTCAGCGGAATTCCGATAACAATGGAAAAGTTCCAAAGTATTTTTAAACTTCAGTGGCATTCCGAAAACAATGGAAGAGTTCCGAAGCAATTTTAAACTTCAGCAGAATTCCGAGAACAATGGAAGAGTTCTGAAGGATTTTTAAACTTCACCTGAATTACTAGAACAATGGAAGAGTTCCGAAGCATTTTTAAACTTCAGCGGAATTCCGAGAACAATGGAAATGTTCCGAAGTATTTTTAAACTTCAGCAGAATTCCGAGAACAATGGAAGAGTTCCGAAGCATTGTTAAACTTCAGCGGAATTCCGGGAACAATACAAGAGTTCCGAAGCATTTTTAAACTTCAGCGGAATTCTGAGAACAATGGAAGAGTTCTGACGGATTTTTAAACTTCAGCAGAATTCCTAGAACAATGGAAGAGTTCCGAAGCATTTTTGAACTTCAGCGGAATTCCAAGAACAATGGAAGAGTTCCGAAGCATTGTTAAACTTCAGGGGAATTCCGAGAACAATCGAAGAGTTCCAAAGCATTTTTAAATTTCAGTGGAATTCTGAGAACAATGGAAGAGTTCTGAAGAATTTTTAAACATCACCAGAATTCCGAGAACAATGGAAGAGTTCCAAAGCATTTTTAAACTTCAGCAGAATTCTGAGAACAATGGAAGAGTTCAGAAGCATTTTTAAACGTCAGCGGAATTCCGAGAACAATGGAAGAGTTCCGAATAATTTTTAAACTTCAGCGGAATTCCGAGAACAATCGAAGAGTTCCGAAGCATTTTTAAACTTCAGTGGAATTCCGAGAACAATGGAAGAGTTCTGAAGGATTTTTAAACTTCAGTAGAATTCCTAGAACAATGGAAGAGTTCCGAAGCATTTTTAAACTTCAGCGGAATTCCGAGAACAATCAAAGAGTTCCGAAGCATTTTTAAACTTCAGTGGAATTCCGAGAACAATGGAAGAGTTCTGAAGGATTTTTAAACTTCAGCAGAATTCCTAGAACAATGGAAGAGTTCTGAAGCATTTCTACCCTTCAGCGGAATTCCGAGAACAATGGAAATGTTCTGAAGGATTTTTAAACTTCAGCAGAATTCCTAGAACAATGGATGAGTTCCGAAGCATTTTTAAACTTCAGCGGAATTCCGAGAACAATGGAAATGTTCTGAAGCATTTTTAAACTTCAGCAGAATTCCGATAACAATGGAAGAGTTCCAAAGTATTTTTAAACTTCAGCGGAATTCCAAGAACAATGGAAGAGCGCCGAAGCAGTTTTAAACTTCAGCGGAATTCCGGGAACAATGGAAGAGTTCCAAAGCATTTTTAAACTTCAGCGGAATTGCCAGCACAATGCAAGAGTTCTGAAGGATTTTTAAACTTCAGCAGAATTACTAAAACAATGGAATAGTTCCGAAGCATTTTTAAACTTCAGTGGAATTCCAAGAACAATGGAAATGTTCCGAAGCATTTTTAAAGTTCAGCGGAATTTCGAGAACAATGGAAGAGTTCCGAAGTATTTTTAAACTTTAGCGGAATTCCGAGAACAATGGAAGAGTTCCGAAGCATTTTTAAACTTCAGCGGAACTCCGGGAGCAATGGAAGAGTTCCGAAGCATTTTTAAACTTCATCGGAATTGCGAGAACAATGGAAGAGTTCCGAAGCATTTTTAAACTTCAGCGGAATTTTCGATAACAATGGAAGAGATCCGAAGCATTATTAAACTTTAGCAGAATTCCCAGAACAATGGAATAGTTCCGAAGCATTTTTAAATGTCAGCGGAATTCCGATAACAATTGAAGTGTTCCGAAGCATTTTTAAGCTTCAGCGGAATTCCGGGAACAATGGAAGGGTTCCGAAGCATTTTTAAACTTCAGCGGAATTGCGAGAACAACGGAAGAGTTCCGAAGCAATTTTAAACTTCAGAAGAATTCCGAGGACAATGGAAGAGCTCCGAAGCATTTTTAAACTTCAGCAGAATTCCGGAAACAATGGTAGAGTTCCGAAGCATTTTTAAACTTCAGCAGAATTCCAATAACAATGGAAGAGTCCCGAAGCATTTTTAAACTTCAGCGGAATTCCGGGAACAAAGGAAGAGTTAAGAAGCATTTTTAAACTTCAGCAGAATTGCGAGAACAATGGAAGAGTTCCAAAGCACTTTTAAACTTCAGCAGAATTCCAAGAACAATGGAAGATTTCCGAAGCATTTTTAAACTTCAGCAGAATTCCCAGAACAATGGAAGAGTTCCGAAGCATTTTTAAACTTCAGAGGAATTCTAAGAACAATAGAAGAGTTCTGAAGCATTTTTAAACTTCAGCGGAATTTTCGATAACAATGGAAGAGTTCCGAAGCATTTTTAAACTTCATCGGAATTGCGAGAACAATGGAAGAGTTCCGAAGCATTTTTAAACTTCAGCGGAATTTTCGATAACAATGGAAGAGATCCGAAGCATTATTAAACTTTAGCAGAATTCCCAGAACAATGGAATAGTTCCGAAGCATTTTTAAATGTCAGCGGAATTCCGATAACAATTGAAGTGTTCCGAAGCATTTTTAAGCTTCAGCGGAATTCCGGGAACAATGGAAGGGTTCCGAAGCCTTTTTAAACTTCAGCGGAATAGGGAGAACAATGGAAGAGTTCCGAAGCAATTTTAAACTTCAGAAGAATTCCGAGGACAATGGAAGAGCTCCGAAGCATTTTTAAACTTCAGCAGAATTCCGGAAACAATGGAAGAGTTCCGAAGCATTTTTAAACTTCAGCAGAATTCCAATAACAATGGAAGAGTCCCGAAGCATTTTTAAACTTCAGCGGAATTCCGGGAACAAAGGAAGAGTTAAGAAGCATTTTTAAACTTCAGCAGAATTGCGAGAACAATGGAAGAGTTTCAAAGCACTTTTAAACTTCAGCAGAATTCCAAGAACAATGGAAGATTTCCGAAGCATTTTTAAACTTCAGCAGAATTCCCAGAACAATGGAAGAGTTCCGAAGCATTTTTAAACTTCAGAGGAATTCAAAGAACAATAGAAGAGTTCTGAAGCATTTTTAAACTTCAGCGGAATTTTCGATAACAATGGAAGAGTTCCGAAGCATTATTAAACTTTAGCAGAATTCCAAGAACAATGGAAGAGTTCCGAAGCATGTTTAAATGTCATCGGAATTCCGAGAACAATGGAAGAGTTCCAAAGCATTTTTAAACGTCAGCAGCATTCCGAGAAGTAGAGAAGAGTTCAGAAGAATTTTTAAACGTCAACGGAATTCCGAGAACAATGGAAGAGTTCTGTATCATTTCTAAACTTCAGCGGAATTCCGAGAACAATGGAAGAGTTCTGAAGGATTTTTAAACTTCAGTAGAATTCCTAGAACAATGGAAGAGTTCCGAAGCATTTTTAAACTTCAGCGGAATTCCGAGAACAATCGAATAGTTCCGAAGTATTTTTAAACTTTAGTGAAATTCCGAGAACAATCGAAGAGTTCTGAAGGATTTTTAAACTTCAGCAGAATTCCTAGAACAATGGAAGAATTCTGAAGCATTTCTACCCTTCAGCGGAATTCCGAGAACAATGGAAATGTTCTGAAGGATTTTTAAACTTCAGCAGAATTCCTAGAACAATGGATGAGTTCTGAAGCATTTTTAAACTTCAGCAGAATTCCGAGAACAATGGAAATGTTCTGAAGCATTTTTAAACTTCAGCGGAATTCCGGGAACAATGGAAGAGTTCCAAAGCATTTTTAAACTTCAGCAGAATTCTGAGAACAGTGGAAGAGTTCAGAAGCATTTTTAAACGTCAGCAGTATTCCGAGAACAATGGAAGAGTTCCTAAGCATTTCTAAACTTCAGCGGAATTCCGAGAACAATGGAAGAGTTCCGAAGCATTTTAAAACTTCAGTGGAATTCCAAGAACAATGGAAGAGTTCTGAAGGATTTTTAAACTTCAGCAGAATTACTAGAACAATGGAAGATTTCTGAAGTATTTTTAAACGTCAGCGGAATTCCGAGAACAATGGAAGAGTTCTGAAGCATTTCTTAACTTCAGCGGAATTCCAAGAACAATGGAAGAGTTCCGAAGCATTTTTAAACTTCAGTGGAATTCCGAGAACTATGGAAGAGTTCTGAAGGATTTTTAAACTTCAGCAGAATTACAAGAACAATGGAAGATTTCTGAAGCATTTTTAAACTTCAGCAGAATTCCAATAACAATGGAAGAGTTCCGAAGTATTTTTAAACTTCAGCGGAATTCTGAGAACAATGGAAGTTTTCCGAAGCAGTTTTAAACTTCAGCGGAATTCCGGTAACAATTGAAGGGTTCCGAAGCATTTTTAAACTTCAGCAGAATTGCGAGAACAATGGAAGAGTTCCGAAGCACTTTTAAACTTCAGCAGAATTCCGAGAACAATGGAAGAGTTCCGAAGCATTTTTAAACGTCAGCGGAATTCCAATAACAATGGAAGAGTTCCGAAGCATTTTTAAACTTCAGCAGAATTCCCAGAACAATGGAAGTGTTCCGATGTATTTTTAAACTTCAGAGGAATTCCGAGAACAATGGAAGAGTTCTGAAGCCTTTTTAAACTTCAGCGGAATTTTCTATAACAATGGAAGAGTTCCGAATGATTATTAAACTTTAGCAGAATTCCCAGAACAATGGAAGAGTTCCGAAGCATGTTTAAATGTCAGCAGAATTCCGATAACAATTGCAGAGTTCCGAAGCATTTTTAAACTTCAGCGGAATTCCAAGAACAATGGAAGAGTTCCGAATCATTTTTAAACTTCAGCGGAATTCCAGGAAAAATGGAAATGTTCCAAAGCATTTTTAAACTTCAGCAGAAATCCGAGAACAATGGAAGAGTACCGAAGCATTTTTTAATGATAGCGGAATTCCGAGAACAATGGAAGAGTTCCGAAACATTTCTAAACTTCAGCGGAATTCCGAGAACAATGGAAGAGTTCTGAAGGATTTTTAAACTTCAGCAGAATTCCGAGAACAATGGAAGTGTTCCGAAGCATTTTCGAACTTCAGCAGAATTCCGAAAATAATGGAAGAGTTCCAAAGCATTTTTAAACGTCAGTTGAATGCCAATAACAATGGAAGAGTTCCGAAGCATTTTTAAACTTCAGCAGAATTCCCAGAACAATGGAAGAGTTCCGAAGCATTTTTAAACTTCAGAGGAATTCCAAGAACAATAGAAGAGTTCCGAAGCATTTCTAAACTTCAGCGGAATTCCGAGAACCATGGAAGAGTTCCGAAGCATTTTTAAACTTCAGTGGAATTCCGAGAACAATGGAAGAGTTCTGAAGGATTTTTAAACTTCAGCAGAATTACAAGAACAATGGAAGATTTCTGAAGCATTTTTAAACTTCAATAGAATTCCGAGAACAATGGAAGAGTTCCGAAGCATTTTTAAACTTCAGCAGAATTCCAATAACAATGGAAGAGTTCCGAAGTATTTTTAAACTTCAGCGGAATTCTGAGAACAATGGAAGTTTTCCGAAGCAGTTTTAAACTTCAGCGGAATTCCGGTAACAATGGAAGGGTTCCGAAGCATTTTTAAACTTCAGCAGAATTCCGAGAACAATGGAAGAATTCCGAAGCACTTTTAAACTTCAGCAGAATTCCGAGAACAATGTAAGAGTTACGAAGCATTTTTAAACTTCGGCAGAATTCCGAAAACAATGGAAGAGATCCGAAGCATTTTTAAACGTCAGCGGAATTCCAATAACAATGGAAGAGTTCCGAAGTATTTTTAAACTTCAGCAGAATTCCCAGAACAATGGAAGTGTTCCGAAGCATTTTTAAACTTCAGAGGAATTCCGAGAACAATGGAAGAGTTGTGAAGCCTTTTTAAACTTCAGCAGAATTTTCGATAACAATGGAAGAGTTCCGAAGCATTATTAAACTTTAGCAGAATTCCCAGAACAATGGAACAGTTCCGAAGCATGTTTAAATGTCAGCAGAATTCCGATAACAATTGAAGAGTTCCGAAGCATTTTTAAACTTCAGCGGAATTCCGAGAACAATGGAAGGGTTCTGATGCATTTTTAAACTTCAGCAGAATTCAGAGAACAATGGAAGAGTTCCGAAGCATTTTTAAACTTCAGCGGTATTCCAGGAACAATGGAAATGTTCCAAAGCATTTTTAAACTTCAGCAGAAAGCCGAGAACAATGGAAGAGTACCGAAGCATTTTTAAATGTCAGTGGAATTCCGAGAACAATGGAAGAGGTCCGAAGCATTTTTAAACATCACCAGAAATCCGAGAACAATGGAAGAGTTCAGAAGCATTTTTAAACGTCAGCGGAATTCCGAGAACAATGGAAGAGTTCCGAATAATTTTTAAACTTCAGCGGAATTCCGAGAACAATCAAAGTGTTCCGAAGCATTTTTAAACTTCAGTGGAATTCCGAGAACAATGGAAGAGTTCTGAAGGATTTTTAAACTTCAGCAGAATTCCTAGAACAATGGAAGAGTTCTGAAGCATTTCTACCCTTCAGCGGAATTCCGAGAACAATGGAAATGTTCTGAAGGATTTTTAAACTTCACCAGAATTCCTAGAACAATGGATGAGTTTCGAAGCATTTTTAAACTTCAGCAGAATTCCCAGAACAATGGAAGTGTTCCGAAGCATTTTTAAACTTCAGAGGAATTCCGAGAACAATGGAAGAGTTGTGAAGCCTTTTTAAACTTCAGCAGAATTTTCGATAACAATGGAAGAGTTCCGAAGCATTATTAAACTTTAGCAGAATTCCCAGAACAATGGAAGAGTTCCGAAGCATGTTTAAATGTCAGCGGAATTCCGATAACAATTGAAGAGTTCCGAAGCATTTTTAAACTTCAGCGGAATTCCGAGAACAATGGAAGGGTTCTGATGCATTTTTAAACTTCAGCAGAATTCAGAGAACAATGGAAGAGTTCCAAAGCATTTTTAAACTTCAGCGGTATTCCAGGAACAATGGAAATGTTCCAAAGCATTTTTAAACTTCAGCAGAAATCCGAGAACAATGGAAGAGTACCGAAGCATTTTTAAATGTCAGTGGAATTCCGAGAACAATGGAAGTGTTCCGAAGCATTTTTAAACATCACCAGAATTCCGAGAACAATGGAAGAGTTCAGAAGCATTTTTAAACGTCAGCGGAATTCCGAGAACTATGGAAGAGTTCCGAATAATTTTTAAACTTCAGCGGAATTCCGAGAACAATCAAAGTGTTCCGAAGCATTTTTAAACTTCAGTGGAATTCCGAGAACAATGGAAGAGTTCTGAAGGATTTTTAAACTTCAGCCGAATTCCTAGAACAATGGAAGAGTTCTGAAGCATTTCTACCCTTCAGCGGAATTCCGAGAACAATGGAAATGTTCTGAAGGATTTTTAAACTTCAGCAGAATTCCTAGAACAATGGATGAGTTCCGAAGCATTTTTAAACTTCAGCAGAATTCCGAGAACAATGGAAATGTTCTGAAGCATTTTTAAACTTCAGCGGAATTCCGATAACAATGGAAGAGTTCCAAAGTGTTTTTAGACTTCAGCGGAATTCCGAGAACAATGGAAGAGTTCCGAAGCATTTTTAAACTTCAGCGGAACTCCGGGAGTAATGGAAGAGTTCCGAAGCATTTTTAAACTTCATCGGAATTGCGAGAACAATGGAAGAGTTCCGAAGCATTTTTAAACTTCAGCGGAATTTTCGATAACAATGGAAGAGATCCGAAGCATTATTAAACTTTAGCAGAATTCCCAGAACAATGGAATAGTTCCGAAGCATTTTTAAATGTCAGCGGAATTCTGATAACAATTGAAGTGTTCCGAAGCATTTTTAAGCTTCAGCGGAATTCCGGGAACAATGGAAGAGTTCCGAAGCATTTCTAAACTTCAGCGGAATTGCGAGAACAATGGAAGAGTTCCGAAGCAATTTTAAACTTCAGTAGAATTCCGAGGACAATGGAAGAGCTCCGAAGCATTTTTAAACTTCAGCAGAATTCCGGACACAATGGAAGAGTTAAGAAGCATTTTTAAACTTCAGCAGAATTGCGAGAACAATGGAAGAGTTCCAAAGCACTTTTAAACGTCAGCAGAATTCCAAGAACAATGGAAGATTTCCGAAGCATTTTTAAACTTCAGCAGAATTCCCAGAACAATGTAAGAGTTCCGAAGCATTTTTAAACTTCAGAGGAATTCCAAGAACAATAGAAGAGTTCTGAAGCATTTTTAAACTTCAGCGGAATTTTCGATAACAATGGAAGAGTTCCGAAGCATTATTAAACTTTAGCAGAATTCCAAGAACAATGCAAGAGTTCCGAAGCATGTTTAAATGTCATCGGAATTCCGAGAACAATGGAAGAGTTCAAAAGCATTTTTAAACTTCAGCAGCATTCCGAGAACAATGGAAGAGTTCAGAAGCATTTTTAAACGTCAACGGAATTCCGAGAACAATGGAAGAGTTTCGTATCATTTTTAAACTTCAGCGGAATTCCGAGAACAATGGAAGAGTTCCGAAGCATTTTTAAACTTCAGTGGAATTCCGAGAACAATGGAAGAGTTCTGAAGGATTTTTAAACTTCAGCAGAATTCCGAGAACAATGGAAGAGTTCCGAAGCATTTTTAAACTTCAGCGGAATTCCGAGAACAATGGAAATGTTCCAAAGCATTTTGAAACTTCAGCGGAATTCCGATAACAATGGAAAACTTCCAAAGTATTTTTAAACTTCAGTGGAATTCCGAAAACAATGGAAGAGTTCCGAAGCATTTTTAAACTTCAGCAGAATTCCGAGAACAATGGAAGAGTTCTGAAGGATTTTTAAACTTCACCAGAATTACTAGAACAATGGAAGAGTTCCGAAGCATTTTTAAACTTCAGCGGAATTCCGAGAACAATGGAAATGTTCCGAAGTATTTTTAAACTTCAGCAGAATTCCGAGAACAATGGAAGAGTTCCGAAGCATTGTTAAACTTCAGCGGAATTCCGGGAACAATACAAGAGTTCCGAAGCATTTTTAAACTTCAGCGGAATTCTGAGAACAATGGAAGAGTTCTGACGGATTTTTAAACTTCAGCAGAATTCCTAGAACAATGGAAGAGTTCCGAAGCATTTTTGAACTTCAGCGGAATTCCGAGAACAATGGAAGAGCTCCGAAGCATTGTTAAACTTAAGCGGAATTCCGAGAACAATCGAAGAGTTCCAAAGCATTTTTAAATTTCAGTGGAATTCTGAGAACAATGGAAGAGTTCTGACGGATTTTTAAACTTCAGCAGAATTCCTAGAACAATGGAAGAGTTCCGAAGCATTTTTGAACTTCAGCGGAATTACGAGAACAATGGAAATGTTCCGAAGCATTTTTAAACTTCAGTGGAATTCCGAGAACAATGGAAGAGTTCTGAAGGATTTTTAAACTTCAATAGAATTCCTAGAACAATGGAAGAGTTCCGAAGCATTTTTAAACTTCAGTGGAATTCCGAGAACAATCAAAGAGTTCCGAAGCATTTTTAAACTTCAGTGGAATTCCGAGAACAATGGAAGAGTTCCGAAGCATTTTTAAACTTCAGCAGAATTCCGAGAACAATGGAAATGTTCCAAAGCATTTTTAAACTTCAGCGGAATTCCGATAACAATGGAAAAGTTCAAAGTAATTTTAAACTTCAGTGAAATTCCGAAAACAATGGAAGAGTTCCGAAGCATTTTTAAACTTCAGCGGAATTCCGGGAACAATGGAAGAGTTCCGAAGCATTTTTAAACTTCAGCGGAATTGCGAGAACAATGGAAGAGTTCCGAAGCAATTTTAAACTTCAGTAGAATTCCGAGGACAATGGAAGAGCTCCGAAGCATTTTTAAACTTCAGCAGAATTCCGGACACAATGGAAGAGTTAAGAAGCATTTTTAAACTTCAGCGGAATTGCGAGAACAATGGAAGAGTTCCAAAGCACTTTTAAACTTTAGCAGAATTCCAAGAACAATGGAAGATTTCCGAAGCATTTTTATACTTCAGCAGAATTCCCAGAACAATGTAAGAGTTCCGAAGCATTTTTAAACTTCAGAGGAATTCCAAGAACAATAGAAGAGTTCCGAAGCATTTTTGAACTTCAGCGGAATTACGAGAACAATGGAAATGTTCCGAAGCATTTTTAAACTTCAGCGGAATTCCGAGAACAATGGAAGAGTTCTGAAGCATTTTTAAACATCACCAGAATTCCGAGAACAATGGAAGAGTTCCAAAGCATTTTTAAGCTTCAGCAGAATTCCGAGAACAATGGAAGAGTTCCGAATAATTTTTAAACTTCAGCGGAATTCCGAGAACAATCGAAGAGTTCCGAAGCATTTTTAAACTTCAGTGGAATTCCGAGAACAATGGAAGAGTTCTGAAGGATTTTTAAACTTCAGTAGAATTCCTAGAACAATGGAAGAGTTCCGAAGCATTTTTAAACTTCAGCAGAATTCCGAGAACAATCAAAGAGTTCCGAAGCATTTTTAAACTTCAGTGGAATTCCGAGAACAATGGAAGAGTTCTGAAGGATTTTTAAACTTCAGCAGAATTCCTAGAACAATGGAAGAGTTCTGAAGCATTTCTACCCTTCAGCGGAATTCCGAGAACAATGGAAATGTTCTGAAGGATTTTTAAACTTCAGCAAAATTCCTAGAACAATGGATGAGTTCCGAAGCATTTTTAAACTTCAGCGGAATTCCGAGAACAATGGAAATGTTCTGAAGCATTTTTAAACTTCAGCAGAATTCCGATAACAATGGAAGAGTTCCAAAGTATTTTTAAACTTCAGCGGAATTCCAAGAACAATGGAAGAGCGCCGAAGCAGTTTTAAACTTCAGCGGAATTCCGGGAACAATGGAAGAGTTCCAAAGCATTTTTAAACTTCAGCGGAATTGCCAGCACAATGCAAGAGTTCTGAAGGATTTTTAAATTTCAGCAGAATTACTAAAACAATGGAATAGTTCCGAAGCATTTTTAAACTTCAGTGGAATTCCAAGTACAATGGAAACGTTCCGAAGCATTTTTAAACTTCAGCGGAATTCCGAGAACAATGGAAGAGTTCCGAAGTATTTTTAAACTTTAGCGGAATTCCGAGAACAATGGAAGATTTCCGAAGCAATTTTAAACTTCAGCGGAACTCCGGGAGCAATGGAAGAGTTCCGAAGCATTTTTAAACTTCATCGGAATTGCGAGAACAATGGAAGAGTTCCGAAGCATTTTTAAACTTCAGCGGAATTTTCGATAACAATGGAAGAGATCCGAAGCATTATTAAACTTTAGCAGAATTCCCAGAACAATGGAATAGTTCCGAAGCATTTTTAAATGTCAGCGGAATTCCGATAACAATTGAAGTGTTCCGAAGCATTTTTAAGCTTCAGCGGAATTCCGGGAACAATGGAAGGGTTCCGAAGCATTTTTAAACTTCAGCGGAATTGCGAGAACAACGGAAGAGTTCCGAAGCAATTTTAAACTTCAGAAGAATTCCGAGGACAATGGAAGAGCTCCGAAGCATTTTTAAACTTCAGCAGAATTCCGAAAACAATGGAAGAGTTCCGAAGCATTTTTAAACTTCAGCAGAATTCCAATAACAATGGAAGAGTCCCGAAGCATTTTTAAACTTCAGCGGAATTCCGGGAAAAAAGGAAGAGTTAAGAAGCATTTTTAAACTTCAGCAGAATTGCGAGAACAATGGAAGAGTTCCAAAGCACTTTTAAACTTCAGCAGAATTCCAAGAACAATGGAAGATTTCCGAAGCATTTTTAAACTTCAGCAGAATTCCCAGAACAATGGAAGAGTTCCGAAGCATTTTTAAACTTCAGAGGAATTCCAAGAACAATAGAAGAGTTCTGAAGCATTTTTAAACTTCAGCGGAATTTTTGATAACAATGGAAGAGTTCCAAAGCATTTTTAAACGTCAGCAGCATTCCGAGAAGTATGGAAGAGTTCAGAAGCATTTTTAAACGTCAACGGAATTCCGAGAACAATGGAAGAGTTCTGTATCATTTTTAAACTTCAGCGGAATTCCGAGAACAATGGAAGAGTTCCGAAGCATTTTTAAACTACAGTGGAATTCCGAGAACAATGGAAGAGTTCTGAAGGATTTTTAAACTTCAGCAGAATTCCGAGAACAATGGAAGAGTTCCGAAGCATTTTTAAACTTCAGCGGAATTCCGAGAACAATGGAAATGTTCCAAAGCATTTTTAAACTTCAGCGGAATTCCGATAACAATGGAAAAGTTCCAAAGTAATTTTAAACTTCAGTGGAATTCCGAAAACAATGGAAGAGTTCCGAAGCATTTTTAAACTTCAGCGGAATTCCGGGAACAATGGAAGAGTTCCGAAGCATTTTTAAACTTCAGCGGAATTGCGAGAACAATGGAAGAGTTCCGAAGCAATTTTAAACTTCAGTAGAATTCCGAGGACAATGGAAGAGCTCCGAAGCATTTATAAACTTCAGCAGAATTCCGGACACAATGGAAGAGTTAAGAAGCATTTTTAAACTTCAGCAGAATTGCGAGAACAATGGAAGAGTTCCAAAGCACTTTTAAACTTCAGCAGAATTCCAAGAACAATGGAAGATTTCCGAAGCATTTTTATACTTCAGCAGAATTCCCAGAACAATGTAAGAGTTCCGAAGCATTTTTAAACTTCAGAGGAATTCCAAGAACAATAGAAGAGTTCTGAAGCATTTTTAAACTTCAGAGGAATTCCAAGAACAATAGAAGAGTTCTGAAGCATTTTTAAACTTCAGCAGAATTCCGGACACAATGGAAGAGTTAAGAAGCATTTTTAAACTTCAGCAGAATTGCGAGAACAATGGAAGAGTTCCAAAGCACTTTTAAACTTCAGCAGAATTCCAAGAACAATGGAAGATTTCCGAAGCATTTTTAAACTTCAGCAGAATTCCCAGAACAATGTAAGAGTTCCGAAGCATTTTTAAACTTCAGAGGAATTCCAAGAACAATAGAAGAGTTCTGAAGCATTTTTAAACTTCAGCGGAATTTTCGATAACAATGGAAGAGTTCCGAAGCATTATTAAACTTTAGCAGAATTCCAAGAACAATGCAAGAGTTCCGAAGCATGTTTAAATGTCATCGGAATTCCGAGAACAATGGAAGAGTTCCAAAGCATTTTTAAACTTCAGCAGCATTCCGAGAACAATGGAAGAGTTCAGAAGCATTTTTAAACGTCAACGGAATTCCGAGAACAATGGAAGAGTTCCGTATCATTTTTAAACTTCAGCGGAATTCCGAGAACAATGGAAGAGTTCCGAAGCATTTTTAAACTTCAGTGGAATTCCGAGAACAATGGAAGAGTTCTGAAGGATTTTTAAACTTCAGCAGAATTCCGAGAACAATGGAAGAGTTCCGAAGCATTTTTAAACTTCAGCGGAATTCCGAGAACAATGGAAATGTTCCAAAGCATTTTGAAACTTCAGCGGAATTCCGATAACAATGGAAAACTTCCAAAGTATTTTTAAACTTCAGTGGAATTCCGAAAACAATGGAAGAGTTCCGAAGCATTTTTAAACTTTAGCAGAATTCCGAGAACAATGGAAGAGTTCTGAAGGATTTTTAAACTTCACCAGAATTACTAGAACAATGGAAGAGTTCCGAAGCATTTTTAAACTTCAGCGGAATTCCGAGAACAATGGAAATGTTCCGAAGTATTTTTAAACTTCAGCAGAATTCCGAGAACAATGGAAGAGTTCCGAAGCATTGTTAAACTTCATCGGAATTCCGGGAACAATACAAGAGATCCGAAGCATTTTTAAACTTCAGCGGAATTCTGAGAACAATGGAAGAGTTCTGACGGATTTTTAAACTTCAGCAGAATTCCTAGAACAATGGAAGAGTTCCGAAGCATTTTTGAACTTCAGCGGAATTCCGAGAACAATGGAAGAGCTCCGAAGCATTGTTAAACTTAAGCGGAATTCCGAGAACAATCGAAGAGTTCCAAAGCATTTTTAAATTTCAGTGGAATTCTGAGAACAATGGAAGAGTTCTGACGGATTTTTAAACTTCAGCAGAATTCCGAGAACAATGGAAGAGTTCCGAAGCATTTTTGAACTTCAGCGGAATTACGAGAACAATGGAAATGTTCCGAAGCATTTTTAAACTTCAGTGGAATTCCGAGAACAATGGAAGAGTTCTGAAGGATTTTTAAACTTCAATAGAATTCCTAGAACAATGGAAGAGTTCCGAAGCATTTTTAAACTTCAGTGGAATTCCGAGAACAATCAAAGAGTTCCGAAGCATTTTTAAACTTCAGTGGAATTCCGAGAACAATGGAAGAGTTCCGAAGCATTTTTAAACTTCAGCAGAATTCCGAGAACAATGGAAATGTTCCAAAGCATTTTTAAACTTCAGCGGAATTCCGATAACAATGGAAAAGTTCAAAGTAATTTTAAACTTCAGTGGAATTCCGAAAACAATGGAAGAGTTCCGAAGCATTTTTAAACTTCAGCGGAATTCCGGGAACAATGGAAGAGTTCCGAAGCATTTTTAAACTTCAGCGGAATTGTGAGAACAATGGAAGAGTTCCGAAGCAATTTTAAACTTCAGTAGAATTCCGAGGACAATGGAAGAGCTCCGAAGCATTTTTAAACTTCAGCAGAATTCCGGACACAATGGAAGAGTTAAGAAGCATTTTTAAACTTCAGCGGAATTGCGAGAACAATGGAAGAGTTCCAAAGCACTTTTAAACTTTAGCAGAATTCCAAGAACAATGGAAGATTTCCGAAGCATTTTTATACTTCAGCAGAATTCCCAGAACAATGTAAGAGTTCCGAAGCATTTTTAAACTTCAGAGGAATTCCAAGAACAATAGAAGAGTTCCGAAGCATTTTTGAACTTCAGCGGAATTACGAGAACAATGGAAATGTTCCGAAGCATTTTTAAACTTCAGCGGAATTCCGAGAACAATGGAAGAGTTCTGAAGCATTTTTAAACATCACCAGAATTCCGAGAACAATGGAAGAGTTCCAAAGCATTTTTAAACTTCAGCAGAATTCCGAGAACAATGGAAGAGTTCAGAAGCATTTTTAAACGTCAGCGGAATTCCGAGAACAATGGAAGAGTTCCGAATAATTTTTAAACTTCAGCGGAATTCCGAGAACAATCGAAGAGTTCCGAAGCATTTTTAAACTTCAGTGGAATTCCGAGAACAATGGAAGAGTTCTGAAGGATTTTTAAACTTCAGTAGAATTCCTAGAACAATGGAAGAGTTCCGAAGCATTTTTAAACTTCAGCAGAATTCCGAGAACAATCAAAGAGTTCCGAAGCATTTTTAAACTTCAGTGGAATTCCGAGAACAATGGAAGAGTTCTGAAGGATTTTTAAACTTCAGCAGAATTCCTAGAACAATGGAAGAGTTCTGAAGCATTTCTACCCTTCAGCGGAATTCCGAGAACAATGGAAATGTTCTGAAGGATTTTTAAACTTCAGCAAAATTCCTAGAACAATGGATGAGTTCCGAAGCATTTTTAAACTTCAGCGGAATTCCGAGAACAATGGAAATGTTCTGAAGCATTTTTAAACTTCAGCAGAATTCCGATAACAATGGAAGAGTTCCAAAGTATTTTTAAACTTCAGCGGAATTCCAAGAACAATGGAAGAGCGCCGAAGCAGTTTTAAACTTCAGCGGAATTCCGGGAACAATGGAAGAGTTCCAAAGCATTTTTAAACTTCAGCGGAATTGCCAGCACAATGCAAGAGTTCTGAAGGATTTTTAAATTTCAGCAGAATTACTAAAACAATGGAATAGTTCCGAAGCATTTTTAAACTTCAGTGGAATTCCAAGTACAATGGAAACGTTCCGAAGCATTTTTAAACTTCAGCGGAATTCCGAGAACAATGGAAGAGTTCCGAAGTATTTTTAAACTTTAGCGGAATTCCGAGAACAATGGAAGATTTCCGAAGCAATTTTAAACTTCAGCGGAACTCCGGGAGCAATGGAAGAGTTCCGAAGCATTTTTAAACTTCAGCGGAATTTTCGATAACAATGGAAGAGATCCGAAGCATTATTAAACTTTAGCAGAATTCCCAGAACAATGGAATAGTTCCGAAGCATTTTTAAATGTCAGCGGAATTCCGATAACAATTGAAGTGTTCCGAAGCATTTTTAAGCTTCAGCGGAATTCCGGGAACAATGGAAGGGTTCCGAAGCATTTTTAAACTTCAGCGGAATTGCGAGAACAACGGAAGAGTTCCGAAGCAATTTTAAACTTCAGAAGAATTCCGAGGACAATGGAAGAGCTCCGAAGCATTTTTAAACTTCAGCAGAATTCCGAAAACAATGGAAGAGTTCCGAAGCATTTTTAAACTTCAGCAGAATTCCAATAACAATGGAAGAGTCCCGAAGCATTTTTAAACTTCAGCGGAATTCCGGGAAAAAGGAAGAGTTAAGAAGCATTTTTAAACTTCAGCAGAATTGCGAGAACAATGGAAGAGTTCCAAAGCACTTTTAAACTTCAGCAGAATTCCAAGAACAATGGAAGATTTCCGAAGCATTTTTAAACTTCAGCAGAATTCCCAGAACAATGGAAGAGTTCCGAAGCATTTTTAAACTTCAGAGGAATTCCAAGAACAATAGAAGAGTTCTGAAGCATTTATAAACTTCAGCGGAATTTTTGATAACAATGGAAGAGTTCCAAAGCATTTTTAAACGTCAGCAGCATTCCGAGAAGTATGGAAGAGTTCAGAAGCATTTTTAAACGTCAACGGAATTCCGAGAACAATGGAAGAGTTCTGTATCATTTTTAAACTTCAGCGGAATTCCGAGAACAATGGAAGAGTTCCGAAGCATTTTTAAACTACAGTGGAATTCCGAGAACAATGGAAGAGTTCTGAAGGATTTTTAAACTTCAGCAGAATTCCGAGAACAATGGAAGAGTTCCGAAGCATTTTTAAACTTCAGCGGAATTCCGAGAACAATGGAAATGTTCCAAAGCATTTTTAAACTTCAGCGGAATTCCGATAACAATGGAAAAGTTCCAAAGTAATTTTAAACTTCAGTGGAATTCCGAAAACAATGGAAGAGTTCCGAAGCATTTTTAAACTTCAGCGGAATTCCGGGAACAATGGAAGAGTTCCGAAGCATTTTTAAACTTCAGCGGAATTGCGAGAACAATGGAAGAGTTCCGAAGCAATTTTAAACTTCAGTAGAATTCCGAGGACAATGGAAGAGCTCCGAAGCATTTATAAACTTCAGCAGAATTCCGGACACAATGGAAGAGTTAAGAAGCATTTTTAAACTTCAGCAGAATTGCGAGAACAATGGAAGAGTTCCAAAGCACTTTTAAACTTCAGCAGAATTCCAAGAACAATGGAAGATTTCCGAAGCATTTTTATACTTCAGCAGAATTCCCAGAACAATGTAAGAGTTCCGAAGCATTTTTAAACTTCAGAGGAATTCCAAGAACAATAGAAGAGTTCTGAAGCATTTTTAAACTTCAGCGGAATTTTCGATAACAATGGAAGAGTTCCGAAGCATTTTTAAACTTCAGCGGAATTCCGGGAACAAAGGAAGAGTTAAGAAGCATTTTTAAACTTCAGCAGAATTGCGAGAACAATGGAAGAGTTCCAAAGCACTTTTAAACTTCAGCAGAATTCCAAGAACAATGGAAGATTTCCGAAGCATTTTTAAACTTCAGCAGAATTCCCAGAACAATGGAAGAGTTCCGAAGCATTTTTAAACTTCAGAGGAATTCCAAGAACAATAGAAGAGTTCTGAAGCATTTTTAAACTTCAGCGGTATTTTCGATAACAATGGAAGAGTTCCGAAGCATTATTAAACTTTAGCAGAATTACAAGAACAATGGAAGAGTTCCGAAGCATGTTTAAATGTCATCGGAATTCCGATAACAATGGAAGAGTTCCAAAGCATTTTTAAACGTCAGCAGCATTCCGAGAAGTAGGGAAGAGTTCAGAAGCATTTTTAAACGTCAACGGAATTCCGAGAACAATGGAAGAGTTCTGTATCATTTTTAAACTTCAGCGGAATTCCGAGAACAATGGAAGAGTTCCGAAGCATTTTTAAACTTCAGTGGAATTCCGAGAACAATGGAAGAGTTCTGAAGGATTTTTAAACTTCAGCAGAATTCCGAGAACAATGGAAGAGTTCCGAAGCATTTTTAAACTTCAGCGGAATTCTGAGAACAATGGAAATGTTCCAAAGCATTTTTAAACTTCAGCGGAATTCCGATAACAATGGAAAAGTTCCAAAGTAATTTTAAACTTCAGTGGAATTCCGAAAACAATGGAAGAGTTCCGAAGCATTTTTAAACTTCAGCGGAATTCCGGGAACAATGGAAGAGTTCCGAAGCATTTTTAAACTTCAGCGGAATTGCGGGAACAATGGAAGAGTTCCGAAGCAATTTTAAACTTCAGTAGAATTCCGAGGACAATGGAAGAGCTCCGAAGCATTTTTAAACTTCAGCAGAATTCCGGACACAATGGAAGAGTTAAGAAGCATTTTTAAACTTCAGCAGAATTGCGAGAACAATGGAAGAGTTCCAAAGCACTTGTAAACTTCAGCAGAATTCCAAGAACAATGGAAGATTTCCGAAGCATTTTTATACTTCAGCAGAATTCCCAGAACAATGTAAGAGTTCCGAAGCATTTTTAAACTTCAGAGGAATTCCAAGAACAATAGAAGAGTTCTGAAGCATTTTTAAACTTCAGCGGAATTTTCGATAACAATGGAAGAGTTCCGAAGCATTATTAAACTTTAGCAGAATTCCAAGAACAATGCAAGAGTTCCGAAGCATGTTTAAATGTCATCGGAATTCCGAGAACAATGGAAGAGTTCCAAAGCATTTTTAAACTTCAGCAGCATTCCGAGAACAATGGAAGAGTTCAGAAGCATTTTTAAACGTCAACGGAATTCCGAGAACAATGGAAGAGTTCCGTATCATTTTTAAACTTCAGCGGAATTCCGAGAACAATGGAAGAGTTCCGAAGCATTTTTAAACTTCAGTGGAATTCCGAGAACAATGGAAGAGTTCTGAAGGATTTTTAAACTTCATCAGAATTCCGAGAACAATGGAAGAGTTCCGAAGTATTTTTAAACTTCAGCGGAATTCCGAGAACAATGGAAATGTTCCAAAGCATTTTGAAACTTCAGCGGAATTCCGATAACAATGGAAAAGTTCCAAAGTATTTTTAAACTTCAGTGGAATTCCGAAAACAATGGAAGAGTTCCGAAGCATTTTTAAACTTCAGCAGAATTCCGAGAACAATGGAAGAGTTCTGAAGCATTTTTAAACTTCACCAGAATTACTAGAACAATGGAAGAGTTCCGAAGCATTTTTAAACTTCAGCGGAATTCCGAGAACAATGGAAATGTTCCGTAGTATTTTTAAACTTCAGCAGAATTCCGAGAACAATGGAAGAGTTCCGAAGCATTGTTAAACTTCAGCGGAATTCCGGGAACAATACAAGAGTTCCGAAGTATTTTTAAACTTCAGCGGAATTCTGAGAACAATGGAAGAGTTCTGACGGATTTTTAAACTTCAGCAGAATTCCTAGAACAATGGAAGAGTTCCGAAGCATTTTTGAACTTCAGCGGAATTCCGAGAACAATGGAAGAGTTCTGAAGCATTTCTACCCTTCAGCGGAATTGCGAGAACAATGGAAATGTTCAGAAGGATTTTTAAACTTCAGCAGAATTCCTAGAACAATGGATGAGTTCCGAAGCATTTTTAAACTTCAGCGGAATTCCGATAACAATGGAAATGTTCTGAAGCATTTTTAAACTTCAGCAGAATTCCGATAACAATGGAAGAGTTCCAAAGCATTTTTAAACTTCAGCGGAATTGCGAGAACAACGGAAGAGTTCCGAAGCAATTTTAAACTTCAGAAGAATTCCGAGGACAATGGAAGAGCTCCGAAGCATTTTTAAACTTCAGCAGAATTCCGGAAACAATGGAAGAGTTCCGAAGCATTTTTAAACTTCAGCAGAATTCCAATAACAATGGAAGAGTCCCGAAGCATTTTTAAACTTCAGCGGAATTCCGGGAAGAAAGGAAGAGTTAAGAAGCATTTTTAAACTTCAGCAGAATTGCGAGAACAATGGAGGAGTTCCAAAGCACTTTTAAACTTCAGCAGAATTCCAAGAACAATGGAAGATTTCCGAAGCATTTTTAAACTTCAGTAGAATTCCCAGAACAATGGAAGAGTTCCGAAGCATTTTTAAACTTCAGAGGAATTCCAAGAACAATAGAAGAGTTCTGAAGCATTTTTAAACTTCAGCGGAATTTTCGATGACAATGGAAGAGTTCCGAAGCATTATTAAACTTTAGCAGAATTCCAAGAACAATGGAAGAGTTCCAAAGCATGTTTAAATGTCATCAGAATTCCGAGAACAATGGAAGAGTTCCAAAGCATTTTTAAACGTCAGCAGCATTCCAAGAAGTAGGGAAGAGTTCAGAAGCATTTTTAAACGTCAACGGAATTCCGAGAACAATGGAAGAGTTCTGTATTATTTTTAAACTTCAGCGGAATTCCGAGAACAATGGAAGAGTTCCGAAGCATTTTTAAACTTCAGCGGAATTCCGAGAACAATGGAAATGTTCCAAAGCATTTTTAAACTTCAGCGGAATTCCTATAACAATGGAAAAGTTCCAAAGTAATTTTAAACTTCAGTGGAATTCCGAAAACAATGGAAGAGTTCCGAAGCATTTTTAAACTTCAGCGGAATTCCGGGAACAATGGAAGAGTTCCGAAGCATTTTTAAACTTCAGCGGAATTGCGAGAACAATGGAAGAGTTCCGAAGCAATTTTAAACTTCAGTAGAATTCCGAGGACAATGGAAGAGCTCCGAAGCATTTTTAAACTTCAGCAGAATTCCGGACACAATGGAAGAGTTAAGAAGCATTTTTAAACTTCAGCAGAATTGCGAGAACAATGGAAGAGTTCCAAAGCATTTTTAAACTTCAGCGGAATTGCCAGCACAATGCAAGAGTTCTGAAGGATTTTTAAACTTCAGCAGAATTACTAAAACAATGGAATAGTTCCGAAGCATTTTTAAACTTCAGGGAATTCCAAGAACAATGGAAATGTTCCGAAGCATTTTTAAACTTCAGCGGAATTCCGAGAACAATGTAAGAGTTCCGAAGTATTTTTAAACTTTAGCGGAATTCCGAGAACAATGGAAGAGTTCCGAAGCATTTTTAAACTTCAGCGGAACTCCGGGAGCAATGGAAGAGTTCCGAAGCATTTTTAAACTTCATCGGAATTGCGAGAACAATGGAAGAGTTCCGAAGCATTTTTAAACTTCAGCGGAATTTTCGATAACAATGGAAGAGATGCGAACCATTATTAAACTTTAGCAGAATTCCCAGAACAATGGAATAGTTCCGAAGCATTTTTAAATGTCAGCGGAATTCCGATAACAATTGAAGTGTTCCGAAGCATTTTTAAGCTTCAGCGGAATTCCGGGAACAATGGAAGAGTTCCGAAGCATTTTTAAACTTCAGCGGAATTGCGAGAACAATGGAAGAGTTCCGAAGCAATTTTAAACTTCAGTAGAATTCCGAGGACAATGGAAGAGCTCCGAAGCATTTTTAAACTTCAGCAGAATTCCGGACACAATGGAAGAGTTAAGAAGCATTTTTAAACTTCAGCAGAATTGCGAGAACAATGGAAGAGTTCCAAAGCACTTTTAAACTTCAGCAGAATTCCAAGAACAATGGAAGATTTCCGAAGCATTTTTAAACTTCAGCAGAATTCCCAGAATAATGTAAGAGTTCCGAAGCATTTTTAAACTTCAGAGGAATTCCAAGAACAATAGAAGAGTTCTGAAGCATTTTTAAACTTCAGCGGAATTTTCGATAACAATGGAAGAGTTCCGAAGCATTATTAAACTTTAGCAGAATTCCAAGAACAATGCAAGAGTTCCGAAGCATGTTTAAATGTCATCGGAATTCCGAGAACAATGGAAGAGTTCCAAAGCATTTTTAAACTTCAGCAGCATTCCGAGAACAATGGAAGAGTTCAGAAGCATTTTTAAACGTCAACGGAATTCCGAGAACAATGGAAGAGTTCCGTATCATTTTTAAACTTCAGCGGAATTCCGAGAACAATGGAAGAGTTCCGAAGCATTTTTAAACTTCAGTGGAATTCCGAGAACAATGGAAGAGTTCTGAAGGATTTTTAAACTTCAGCAGAATTCCGAGAACAATGGAAGAGTTCCGAAGCATTTTTAAACTTCAGCGTAATTCCGAGAACAATGGAAATGTTCCAAAGCATTTTGAAACTTCAGCGGAATTCCGATAACAATGGAAAACTTCCAAAGTATTTTTAAACTTCAGTGGAATTCCGAAAACAATGGAAGAGTTCCGAAGCATTTTTAAACTTCAGCAGAATTCCGAGAACAATGGAAGAGTTCTGAAGGATTTTTAAACTTCACCAGAATTACTAGAACAATGGAAGAGTTCCGAAGCATTTTTAAACTTCAGCGGAATTCCGAGAACAATGGAAATGTTCCGAAGTATTTTTAAACTTCAGCAGAATTCCGAGAACAATGGAAGAGTTCCGAAGCATTGTTAAACTTCAACGGAATTCCGGGAACAATACAAGAGTTCCGAAGCATTTTTAAACTTCAGCGGAATTCTGAGAACAATGGAAGAGTTCTGACGGATTTTTAAACTTCAGCAGAATTCCTGGAACAATGGAAGAGTTTCGAAGCATTTTTGAACTTCAGCGGAATTCCGAGAACAATGGAAGAGTTCCAAAGCATTTTTAAACTTCAGCAGAATTCCGAGAACAATGGAAGAGTTCAGAAGCATTTTTAAACGTCAGCGGAATTCCAAGAACAATGGAAGAGTTCCGAATAATTTTTAAACTTCAGCGGAATTCCGAGAACAATCGAAGAGTTCCGAAGCATTTTTAAACTTCAGTGGAATTCCGAGAACAATGGAAGAGTTCTGAAGGATTTTTAAACTTCAGTAGAATTCCTAGAACAATGGAAGAGTTCCGAAGCATTTTTAAACTTCAGCAGAATTCCGAGAACAATCAAAGAGTTCCGAAGCATTTTTAAACTTCAGTGGAATTCCGAGAACAATGGAAGAGTTCTGAAGGATTTTTAAACTTCAGCAGAATTCCTAGAACAATGGAAGAGTTCTGAAGCATTTCTACCCTTCAGCGGAATTCCAATAACAATGGAAATGTTCTGAAGGATTTTTAAACTTCAGCAAAATTCCTAGAACAATGGATGAGTTCCGAAGCATTTTTAAACTTCAGCGGAATTCCGAGAACAATGGAAATGTTCTGAAGCATTTTTAAACTTCAGCAGAATTCCGATAACAATGGAAGAGTTCCAAAGTATTTTTAAACTTCAGCGGAATTCCAAGAACAATGGAAGAGCGCCGAAGCAGTTTTAAACTTCAGCGGAATTCCGGGAACAATGGAAGAGTTCCAAAGCATTTTTAAACTTCAGCGGAATTGCCAGCACAATGCAAGAGTTCTGAAGGATTTTTAAATTTCAGCAGAATTACTAAAACAATGGAATAGTTCCGAAGCGTTTTTAAACTTCAGTGGAATTCCAAGAACAATGGAAACGTTCCGAAGCATTTTTAAACTTCAGCGGAATTCCGAGAACAATGGAAGAGTTCGGAAGTATTTTTAAACTTTAGCGGAATTCCGAGAACAATGGAAGATTTCCGAAGCAATTTTAAACTTCAGCGGAACTCCGGGAGCAATGGAAGAGTTCCGAAGCATTTTTAAACTTCATCGGAATTGCGAGAACAATGGAAGAGTTCCGAAGCATTTTTAAACTTCAGCGGAATTTTCGATAACAATGGAAGAGATCCGAAGCATTATTAAACTTTAGCAGAATTCCCAGAACAATGGAATAGTTCCGAAGCATTTTTAAATGTCAGCGGAATTCCGATAACAATTGAAGTGTTCCGAAGCATTTTTAAGCTTCAGCGGAATTCCGGGAACAATGGAAGGGTTCCGAAGCATTTTTAAACTTCAGCGGAATTGCGAGAACAACGGAAGAGTTCCGAAGCAATTTTAAACTTCAGAAGAATTCCGAGGACAATGGAAGAGCTCCGAAGCATTTTTAAACTTCAGCAGAATTCCGGAAACAATGGAAGAGTTCCGAAGCATTTTTAAACTTCAGCAGAATTCCAATAACAATGGAAGAGTCCCGAAGCATTTTTAAACTTCAGCGGAATTCCGGGAACAAAGGAAGAGTTAAGAAGCATTTTTAAACTTCAGCAGAATTGCGAGAACAATGGAAGAGTTCCAAAGCACTTTTAAACTTCAGCAGAATTCCAAGAACAATGGAAGATTTCCGAAGCAATTTTAAACTTCAGCAGAATTCCCAGAACAATGGAAGAGTTCTGAAGCATTTCTACCCTTCAGCGGAATTCCGAGAACAATGGAAATGTTCTGAAGGATTTTTAAACTTCAGCAGAATTCCTAGAACAATGGATGAGTTTCGAAGCATTTTTAAACTTCAGCAGAATTCCGAGAACAATGGAAATGTTCTGAAGCATTTTTAAACTTCAGCGGAATTCCGATAACAATGAAAGTGTTACAAAGTGTTTTTAGACTTCAGCGGAATTCCGAGAACAATGGAAGAGTTCCGAAGCATTTTTGAACTTCAGCGGAACTCCGGGAGTAATGGAAGAGTTCCGAAGCATTTTTAAACTTCATCGGAATTGCGAGAACAATGGAAGACTTCCGAAGCATTTTTAAACTTCAGCGGAATTTTCGATAACAATGGAAGAGATCCGAAGCATTATTAAACTTTAGCAGAATTCCCAGAACAATGGAATAGTTCCGAAGCATTTTTAAATGTCAGCGGAATTCCGATAACAATTGAAGTGTTCCGAAGCATTTTTAAGCTTCAGCGGAATTCCGGGAACAATGGAAGAGTTCCGAAGCATTTTTAAACTTCAGCGGAATTGCGAGAACAATGGAAGAGTTCCGAAGCAATTTTAAACTTCAGTAGAATTCCAAGAACAATGGAAGATTTCCGAAGCATTTTTAAACTTCAGCAGAATTCCCAGAACAATGTAAGAGTTCCGAAGCATTTTTAAACTTCAGAGGAATTCCAAGAACAATAGAAGAGTTCTGAAGCATTTTTAAACTTCAGCGGAATTTTCGATAACAATGGAAGAGTTCCGAAGCATTATTAAACTTTAGCAGAATTCCAAGAACAATGCAAGAGTTCCGAAGCATGTTTAAATGTCATCGGAATTCCGAGAACAATGGAAGAGTTCCAAAGCATTTTTAAACTTCAGCAGCATTCCGAGAACAATGGAAGAGTTCAGAAGCATTTTTAAACGTCAACGGAATTCCGAGAACAATGGAAGAGTTCCGTATCATTTTTAAACTTCAGCGGAATTCCGAGAACAATGGAAGAGTTCCGAAGCATTTTTAAACTTCAGTGGAATTCCGAGAACAATGGAAGAGTTCTGAAGGATTTTTAAACTTCAGCAGAATTCCGAGAACAATGGAAGAGTTCCGAAGCATTTTTAAACTTCAGCGGAATTCCGAGAACAATGGAAATGTTCCAAAGCATTTTGAAACTTCAGCGGAATTCCGATAACAATGGAAAACTTCCAAAGTATTTTTAAACTTCAGTGGAATTCCGAAAACAATGGAAGAGTTCCGAAGCATTTTTAAACTTCAGCAGAATTCCGAGAACAATGGAAGAGTTCTGAAGGATTTTTAAACTTCACCAGAATTACTAGAACAATGGAAGAGTTCCGAAGCATTTTTAAACCTCAGCGGAATTCCGAGAACAATGGAAATGTTCCGAAGTATTTTTAAACTTCAGCAGAATTCCGAGAACAATGGAAGAGTTCCGAAGCATTGTTAAACTTCAGCGGAATTCCGGGAACAATACAAGAGTTCCGAAGCATTTTTAAACTTCAGCGGAATTCTGAGAACAATGGAAGAGTTCTGACGGATTTTTAAACTTCAGCAGAATTCCTAGAACAATGGAAGAGTTCCGAAGCATTTTTGAACTTCAGCGGAATTCCGAGAACAATGGAAGAGTTCCGAAGCATTGTTAAACTTAAGCGGAATTCCGAGAACAATCGAAGAGTTCCAAAGCATTTTTAAATTTCAGTGGAATTCTGAGAACAATGGAAGAGTTCTGACGGATTTTTAAACTTCAGCAGAATTCCTAGAACAATGGAAGAGTTCCGAAGCATTTTTGAACTTCAGCGGAATTACGAGAACAATGGAAATGTTCCGAAGCATTTTTAAACTTCAGCGGAATTCCGAGAACAATGGAAGAGTTCTGAAGCATTTTTAAACATCACCAGAATTCCGAGAACAATGGAAGAGTTCCAAAGCATTTTTAAACTTCAGCAGAATTCCGAGAACAATGGAAGAGTTCAGAAGCATTTTTAAACGTCAGCGGAATTCCGAGAGCAATGGAAGAGTTCCGAATAATTTTTAAACTTCAGCGGAATTCCGAGAACAATCGAAGAGTTCCGAAGCATTTTTAAACTTCAGTGGAATTCCGAGAACAATGGAAGAGTTCTGAAGGATTTTTAAACTTCAGTAGAATTCCTAGAACAATGGAAGAGTTCCGAAGCATTTTTAAACTTCAGCAGAATTCCGAGAACAATCAAAGAGTTCCGAATCATTTTTAAACTTCAGTGGAATTCCGAGAACAATGGAAGAGTTCTGAAGGATTTTTAAACTTCAGCAGAATTCCTAGAACAATGGAAGAGTTCTGAAGCATTTCTACCATTCAGCGGAATTCCGAGAACAATGGAAATGTTCTGAAGGATTTTTAAACTTCAGCAAAATTCCTATAACAATGGATGAGTTCCGAAGCATTTTTAAACTTCAGCGGATTTCCGAGAACAATGGAAATGTTCTGAAGCATTTTTAAACTTCAGCAGAATTCCGATAACAATGGAAGAGTTCCAAAGTATTTTTAAACTTCAGCGGAATTCCAAGAACAATGGAAGAGCGCCGAAGCAGTTTTAAACTTCAGCGGAATTCCGGGAACAAAGGAATAGTTCCAAAGCATTTTTAAACTTCAGCGGAATTGCCAGCACAATGCAAGAGTTCTGAAGGATTTTTAAATTTCAGCAGAATTACTAAAACAATGGAATAGTTCCGAAGCATTTTTAAACTTCAGTGGAATTCCAAGAACAATGGAAACGTTCCGAAGCATTTTTAAACTTCAGCGGAATTCCGAGAACAATGGAAGAGTTCCGAAGTATTTTTAAACTTTAGCGGAATTCCGAGAACAATGGAAGATTTCCGAAGCAATTTTAAACTTCAGCGGAACTCCGGGAGCAATGAAGAGTTCCGAAGCATTTTTAAACTTCATCGGAATTGCGAGAACAATGGAAGAGTTCCGAAGCATTTTTAAACTTCAGCGGAATTTTCGATAACAATGGAAGAGATCCGAAGCATTATTAAACTTTAGCAGAATTCCCAGAACAATGGAATAGTTCCGAAGCATTTTTAAATGTCAGCGGAATTCCGATAACAATTGAAGTGTTCCGAAGCATTTTTAAGCTTCAGCGGAATTCCGGGAACAATGGAACGGTTCCGAAGCATTTTTAAACTTCAGCGGAATTGCGAGAACAACGGAAGAGTTCCGAAGCAATTTTAAACTTCAGAAGAATTCCGAGGACAATGGAAGAGCTCCGAAGCATTTTTAAACTTCAGCAGAATTCCGGAAACAATGGAAGAGTTCCGAAGCATTTTTAAACTTCAGCAGAATTCCAATAACAATGGAAGAGTCCCGAAGCATTTTTAAACTTCAGCGGAATTCCGGGAACAAATGAAGAGTTAAGAAGCATTTTTAAACTTCAGCAGAATTGCGAGAACAATGGAAGAGTTCCAAAGCACTTTTAAACTTCAGCAGAATTCCAAGAACAATGGAAGATTTCCGAAGCATTTTTAAACTTCAGCAGAATTCCCAGAACAATGGAAGAGTTCCGAAGCATTTTTAAACTTCAGAGGAATTCCAAGAACAATAGAAGAGTTCTGAAGCATTTTTAAACTTCAGCGGAATTTTCGATAACAATGGAAGAGTTCCGAAGCATTTTTAAACGTCAGCAGCATTCCGAGAAGTATGGAAGAGTACAGAAGCATTTTTAAACGTCAACGGAATTCCGAGAACAATGGAAGAGTTCTGTATCATTTTTAAACTTCAGCGGAATTCCGAGAACAATGGAAGAGTTCCGAAGCATTTTTAAACTACAGTGGAATTCCGAGAACAATGGAAGAGTTCTGAAGGATTTTTAAACTTCAGCAGAATTCCGAGAACAATGGAAGAGTTCCGAAGCATTTTTAAACTTCAGCAGAATTCCGAGAACAATGGAAATGTTCCAAAGCATTTTTAAACTTCAGCGGAATTCCGATAACAATGGAAAAGTTCAAAGTAATTTTAAACTTCAGTGGAATTCCGAAAACAATGGAAGAGTTCCGAAGCATTTTTAAACTTCAGCGGAATTCCAGGAACAATGGAAGAGTTCCGAAGCATTTTTAAACTTCAGCGGAATTGCGAGAACAATGGAAGAGTTCCGAAGCAATTTTAAACTTCAGTAGAATTCCGAGGACAATGGAAGAGCTCCGAAGCATTTTTAAACTTCAGCAGAATTCCGGACACAATGGAAGAGTTAAGAAGCATTTTTAAACTTCAGCAGAATTCCAAGAACAATGGAAGATTTCCGAAGCATTTTTATACTTCAGCAGAATTCCCAGAACAATGTAAGAGTTCCGAAGCATTTTTAAACTTCAGAGGAATTCCAAGAACAATAGAAGAGTTCCGAAGCATTTTTGAACTTCAGCGGAATTACGAGAACAATGGAAATGTTCCGAAGCATTTTTAAACTTCAGCGGAATTCCGAGAACAATGGAAGAGTTCTGAAGCATTTTTAAACATCACCAGAATTCCGAGAACAATGGAAGAGTTCCAAAGCATTTTTAAACTTCAGCAGAATTCCGAGAACAATGGAAGAGTTCAGAAGCATTTTTAAACGTCAGCGGAATTCCGAGAACAATGGAAGAGTTCCGAATAATTTTTAAACTTCAGCCGAATTCCGAGAACAATCGAAGAGTTCCGAAGCATTTTTAAACTTCAGTGGAATTCCGAGAACAATGGAAGAGTTCTGAAGGATTTTTAAACTTCAGTAGAATTCCTAGAACAATGGAAGAGTTCCGAAGCATTTTTAAACTTCAGCAGAATTCCGAGAACAATCAAAGAGTTCCGAAGCATTTTTAAACTTCAGTGGAATTACGAGAACAATGGAAGAGTTCTGAAGGATTTTTAAACTTCAGCAGGATTCCTAGAACAATGGAAGAGTTCTGAAGCATTTCTACCCTTCAGCGGAATTCCGAGAACAATGGAAATGTTCTGAAGGATTTTTAAACTTCAGCAAAATTCCTAGAACAATGGATGAATTCCGAAGCATTTTTAAACTTCAGCGGAATTCCGAGAACAATGGAAATGTTCTGAAGCATTTTTAAACTTCAGCAGAATTCCGATAACAATGGAAGAGTTCCAAAGTATTTTTAAACTTCAGCGGAATTCCAAGAACAATGGAAGAGCGCCGAACCAGTTTTAAACTTCAGCGGAATTCCGGGAACAATGGAAGAGTTCCAAAGCATTTTTAAACTTCAGCGGAATTGCCAGCACAATGCAAGAGTTCTGAAGGATTTTTAAATTTCAGCAGAATTACTAAAACAATGGAATAGTTCCGAAGCATTTTTAAACTTCAGTGGAATTCCAAGAACAATGGAAACGTTCCGAAGCATTTTTAAACTTCAGCGGAATTCCGAGAACAATGGAAGAGTTCCGAAGTATTTTTAAACTTTAGCGGAATTCCGAGAACAATGGAAGATTTCCGAAGCAATTTTAAACTTCAGCGGAACTCCGGGAGCAATGGAAGAGTTCCGAAGCATTTTTAAACTTCATCGGAATTGCGAGAACAATGGAAGAGTTCCGAAGCATTTTTAAACTTCAGCGGAATTTTCGATAACAATGGAAGAGATCCGAAGCATTATTAAACTTTAGCAGAATTCCCAGAACAATGGAATAGTTCCGAAGCATTTTTAAATGTCAGCGGAATTCCGATAACAATTGAAGTGTTCCGAAGCATTTTTAAGCTTCAGCGGAATTCCGGGAACAATGGAAGGGTTCCGAAGCATTTTTAAACTTCAGCGGAATTGCGAGAACAACGGAAGAGTTCCGAAGCAATTTTAAACTTCAGAAGAATTCCGAGGACAATGGAAGAGCTCCGAAGCATTTTTAAACTTCAGCAGAATTCCGGAAACAATGGAAGAGTTCCGAAGCATTTTTAAACTTCAGCAGAATTCCAATAACAATGGAAGAGTCCCGAAGCATTTTTAAACTTCAGCGGAATTCCTGGAAAAAAGGAAGAGTTAAGAAGCATTTTTAAACTTCAGCAGAATTGCGAGAACAATGGAAGAGTTCCAAAGCACTTTTAAACTTCAGCAGAATTCCAAGAACAATGGAAGATTTCCGAAGCATTTTTAAACTTCAGCAGAATTCCCAGAACAATGGAAGAGTTCTGAAGCATTTTTAAACTTCAGCGGAATTTTCGATAACAATGGAAGAGTTCCAAAGCATTTTTAAACGTCAGCAGCATTCCGAGAAGTATGGAAGAGTTCAGAAGCATTTTTAAACGTCAACGGAATTCCGAGAACAATGGAAGAGTTCTGTATCATTTTTAAACTTCAGCGGAATTCCGAGAACAATGGAAGAGTTCCGAAGCATTTTTAAACTACAGTGGAATTCCGAGAACAATGGAAGAGTTCTGAAGGATTTTTAAACTTCAGCAGAATTCCGAGAACAATGGAAGAGTTCCGAAGCATTTTTAAACTTCAGCGGAATTCCGAGAACAATGGAAATGTTCCAAAGCATTTTTAAACTTCAGCGGAATTCCGATAACAATGGAAAAGTTCCTAAGTAATTTTAAACTTCAGTGGAATTCCGAAAACAATGGAAGAGTTCCGAAGCATTTTTAAACTTCAGCGGAATTCCGGGAACAATGGAAGAGTTCCGAAGCATTTTTAAACTTCAGCGGAATTGCGAGAACAATGGAAGAGTTCCGAAGCAATTTTAAACTTCAGTAGAATTCCGAGGACAATGGAAGAGCTCCGAAGCATTTTTAAACTTCAGCAGAATTCCGGACACAATGGAAGAGTTAAGAAGCATTTTTAAACTTCAGCAGAATTGCGAGAACAATGGAAGAGTTCCAAAGCACTTTTAAACTTCAGCAGAATTCCAAGAACAATGGAAGATTTCCGAAGCATTTTTATACTTCAGCAGAATTCCCAGAACAATGTAAGAGTTCCGAAGCATTTTTAAACTTCAGAGGAATTCCAAGAACAATAGAAAAGTTCTGAAGCATTTTTAAACTTCAGCGGAATTTTCGATAACAATGGAAGAGTTCCGAAGCATTATTAAACTTTAGCAGAATTCCAAGAACAATGCAAGAGTTCCGAAGCATGTTTAAATGTCATCGGAATTCCGAGAACAATGGAAGAGTTCCAAAGCATTTTTAAACTTCAGCAGCATTCCGAGAACAATGGAAGAGTTCAGAAGCATTTTTAAACGTCAACGGAAATCCGAGAACAATGGAAGAGTTCCGTATCATTTTTAAACTTCAGCGGAATTCCGAGAACAATGGAAGAGTTCCGAAGCATTTTTAAACTTCAGTGGAATTCCGAGAACAATGGAAGAGTTCTGAAGGATTTTTAAACTTCAGCAGAATTCCGAGAACAATGGAAGAGTTCCGAAGCATTTTTAAACTTCAGCGGAATTCCGAGAACAATGGAAATGTTCCAAAGCATTTTGAAACTTCAGCGGAATTCCGATAACAATGGAAAAGTTCCAAAGTATTTTTAAACTTCAGTGGAATTCCGAAAACAATGGAAGAGTTCCGAAGCATTTTTAAACTTCAGCAGAATTCCGAGAAAAATGGAAGAGTTCTGAAGGATTTTTAAACTTCACCAGAATTACTAGAACAATGGAAGAGTTCCGAAGCATTTTTAAACTTCAGCGGAATTCCGAGAACAATGGAAATGTTCCGAAGTATTTTTAAACTTCAGCAGAATTCCGAGAACAATGGAAGAGTTCCGAAGCATTGTTAAACTTCAGCGGAATTTCGGGAACAATACAAGAGTTCCGAAGCATTTTTAAACTTCAGCGGAATTCTGAGAACAATGGAAGAGTTCTGACGGATTTTTAAACTTCAACAGAATTCCTAGAACAATGGAAGAGTTCCGAAGCATTTTTGAACTTCAGCGGAATTCCGAGAACAATGGAAGAGTTCCGAAGCATTGTTAAACTTAAGCGGAATTCCGAGAACAATCGAAGAGTTCCAAAGCATTTTTAAATTTCAGTGGAATTCTGAGAACAATGGAAGAGTTCTGACGGATTTTTAAACTTCAGCAGAATTCCTAGAACAATGGAAGAGTTCCGAAGCATTTTTGAACTTCAGCGGAATTACGAGAACAATGGAAATGTTGCGAAGCATTTTTAAACTTCAGTGGAATTCCGAGAACAATGGAAGAGTTCTGAAGGATTTTTAAACTTCAGTAGAATTCCTAGAACAATGGAAGAGTTCCGAAGCATTTTTAAACTTCAGTGGAATTCCGAGAACAATCAAAGAGTTCCGAAGCATTTTTAAACTTCAGTGGAATTCCGAGAACAATGGAAGAGTTCTGAAGGATTTTTAAACTTCAGCAGAATTCCTAGAACAATGGAAGAGTTCTGAAGCATTTCTACCCTTCAGCGGAATTCCGAGAACAATGGAAATGTTCTGAAGGATTTTTAAACTTCAGCAGAATTCCTAGAACAATGGATGAGTTCCGAAGCATTTTTAAACTTCAGTGGAATTCCGAGAACAATGGAAATGTTCTGAAGCATTTTTAAACTTCAGCAGAATTCCGATAACAATGGAAGAGTTCCAAAGTATTTTTAAACTTCAGCGGAATTCCAAGAACAATGGAAGAGCGCCGAAGCAGTTTTAAACTTCAGCGGAATTCCGGGAACAATGGAAGAGTTCCGAAGTATTTTTAAACTTTAGCGGAATTCCGAGAACAATGGAAGAGTTCCGAAGCATTTTTAAACTTCAGCGGTACTCCGGGAGCAATGGAAGAGTTCCGAAGCATTTTTAAACTTCATCGGAATTGCGAGAACAATGGAAGAGTTCCGAAGCATTTTTAAACTTCAGCGGAATTTTCGATAACAATGGAAGAGATCCGAAGCATTATTAAACTTTAGCAGAATTCCCAGAACAATGGAATAGTTCCGAAGCATTTTTAAATGTCAGCGGAATTCCGATAACAATTGAAGTGTTCCGAAGCATTTTTAAGCTTCAGCGGAATTCCGGGAACAATGGAAGGGTTCCGAAGCATTTTTAAACTTCAGCGGAATTGCGAGAACAACGGAAGAGTTCCGAAGCAATTTTAAACTTCAGAAGAATTCCGAGGACAATGGAAGAGCTCCGAAGCATTTTTAAACTTCAGCAGAATTCCGGAAACAATGGAAGAGTTCGGAAGCATTTTTAAACTTCAGCAGAATTCCAATAACAATGGAAGAGTCCCGAAGCATTTTTAAACTTCAGCGGAATTCCGGGAACAAAGGAAGAGTTAAGAAGCATTTTTAAACTTCAGCAGAATTGCGAGAACAATGGAAGAGTTCCAAAGCACTTTTAAACTTCAGCAGAATTCCAGGAACAATGGAAGATTTCCGAAGCATTTTTAAACTTCAGCAGAATTCCCAGAACAATGGAAGAGTTCTGAAGCATTTTTAAACTTCAGCGGAATTTTCGATAACAATGGAAGAGTTCCAAAGCATTTTTAAACGTCAGCAGCATTCCGAGAAGTATGGAAGAGTTCAGAAGCATTTTTAAACGTCAACGGAATTCCGAGAACAATGGAAGAGTTCTGTATCATTTTTAAACTTCAGCGGAATTCCGAGAACAATGGAAGAGTTCCGAAGCATTTTTAAACTACAGTGGAATTCCGAGAACAATGGAAGAGTTCTGAAGGATTTTTAAACTTCAGCAGAATTCCGAGAACAATGGAAGAGTTCCGAAGCATTTTTAAACTTCAGCGGAATTCCGAGAACAATGGAAATGTTCCAAAGCATTTTTAAACTTCAGCGGAATTCCGATAACAATGGAAAAGTTCCTAAGTAATTTTAAACTTCAGTGGAATTTCGAAAACAATGGAAGAGTTCCGAAGCATTTTTAAACTTCAGCGGAATTCCGGGAACAATGGAAGAGTTCCGAAGCATTTTTAAACTTCAGCGGAATTGCGAGAACAATGGAAGAGTTCCGAAGCAATTTTAAACTTCAGTAGAATTCCGAGGACAATGGAAGAGCTCCGAAGCATTTTTAAACTTCAGCAGAATTCCGGAAACAATGGAAGAGTTCGGAAGCATTTTTAAACTTCAGCAGAATTCCAATAACAATGGAAGAGTCCCGAAGCATTTTTAAACTTCAGCGGAATTCCGGGAACAAAGGAAGAGTTAAGAAGCATTTTTAAACTTCAGCAGAATTGCGAGAACAATGGAAGAGTTCCAAAGCACTTTTAAACTTCAGCAGAATTCCAAGAACAATGGAAGATTTCCGAAGCATTTTTAAACTTCAGCAGAATTCCCAGAACAATGGAAGAGTTCCGAAGCATTTTTAAACTTCAGAGGAATTCCAAGAACAATAGAAGAGTTCTGAAGCATTTTTAAACTTCAGCGGAATTTTCGATAACAATGGAAGAGTTCCGAAGCATTATTAAACTTTAGCAGAATTACAAGAACAATGGAAGAGTTCCGAAGCATGTTTAAATGTCATCGGAATTCCGATAACAATGGAAGAGTTCCAAAGCATTTTTAAACGTCAGCAGCATTCCGAGAAGTAGGGAAGAGTTCCGAAGCATTTTTAAACGTCAACGGAATTCCGAGAACAATGGAAGAGTTCTGTATCATTTTTAAACTTCAGCGGAATTCCGAGAACAATGGAAGAGTTCCGAAGCATTTTTAAACTTCAGTGGAATTCCGAGAACAATGGAAGAGTTCTGAAGGATTTTTAAACTTCAGCAGAATTCCGAGAACAATGGAAGAGTTCTGAAGCATTTTTAAACTTCAGCGGATTTCCGAGAACAATGGAAATGTTCCAAAGCATTTTTAAACTTCAGCGGAATTCCGATAACAATGGAAAAGTTAGAAAGTAATTTTAAACTTCAGTGGAATTCCGAAAACAATGGAAGAGTTCCGAAGCATTTTTAAACTTCAGCGGAATTGCGAGAACAATGGAAGAGTTCCGAAGCAATTTTAAACTTCAGTAGAATTCCGAGGACAATGGAAGAGCTCCGAAGCATTTTTAAACTTCAGCAGAATTCCGGACACAATGGAAGAGTTAAGAAGCATTTTTAAACTTCAGCAGAATTGCGAGAACAATGGAAGAGTTCCAAAGCACTTTTAAACTTCAGCAGAATTCCAAGAACAATGGAAGATTTCCGAAGCATTTTTATACTTCAGCAGAATTCCCAGAACAATGTAAGAGTTCCGAAGCATTTTTAAACTTCAGAGGAATTCCAAGAACAATAGAAGAGTTCTGAAGCATTTTTAAACTTCAGCGGAATTTTCGATAACAATGGAAGAGTTCCGAAGCATTATTAAACTTTAGCAGAATTCCAAGAACAATGCAAGAGTTCCGAAGCATGTTTAAATGTCATCGGAATTCCGAGAACAATGGAAGAGTTCCAAAGCATTTTTAAACTTCAGCGGAATTGCGAGAACAATGGAAGAGTTCCGAAGCAATTTTAAACTTCAGTAGAATTCCGAGGACAATGGAAGAGCTCCGAAGCATTTTTAAACTTCAGCAGAATTCCGGACACAATGGAAGAGTTAAGAAGCATTTTTGAACTTCAGCAGAATTGCGAGAACAATGGAAGAGTTCCAAAGCACTTTTAAACTTCAGCAGAATTCCAAGAACAATGGAAGATTTCCGAAGCATTTTTATACTTCAGCAGAATTCCCAGAACAATGTAAGAGTTCCGAAGCATTTTTAAACTTCAGAGGAATTCCAAGAACAATAGAAGAGTTCTGAAGCATTTTTAAACTTCAGCGGAATTTTCGATAACAATGGAAGAGTTCCGAAGCATTATTAAACTTTAGCAGAATTCCAAGAACAATGCAAGAGTTCCGAAGCATGTTTAAATGTCATCGGAATTCCGAGAACAATGGAAGAGTTCCAAAGCATTTTTAAACTTCAGCAGCATTCCGAGAACAATGGAAGAGTTCAGAAGCATTTTTAAACGTCAACGGAATTCCGAGAACAATGGAAGAGTTCCGTAACATTTTTAAACTTCAGCGGAATTCCGAGAACAATGGAAGAGTTCCGAAGCATTTTTAAACTTCAGTGGAATTCCGAGAACAATGGAAGAGTTCTGAAGGATTTTTAAACTTCATCAGAATTCCGAGAACAATGGAAGAGTTCCGAAGTATTTTTAAACTTCAGCGGAATTCCGAGAAAAATGGAAATGTTCCAAAGCATTTTGAAACTTCAGCGGAATTCCGATAACAATGGAAAAGTTCCAAAGTATTTTTAAACTTCAGTGGAATTCCGAAAACAATGGAAGAGTTCCGAAGCATTTTTAAACTTCAGCAGAATTCCGAGAACAATGGAAGAGTTCTGAAGCATTTTTAAACTTCACCAGAATTACTAGAACAATGGAAGAGTTCCGAAGCATTTTTAAACTTCAGCGGAATTCCGAGAACAATGGAAATGTTCCGAAGTATTTTTAAACTTCAGCAGAATTCCGAAAACAATGGAAGAGTTCCGAAGCATTGTTAAACTTCAGCGGAATTCCGGGAACAATACAAGAGTTGCGAAGCATTTTTAAACTTCAGCGGAATTCTGAGAACAATGGAAGAGTTCTGACGGATTTTTAAACTTCAGCAGAATTCCTAGAACAATGGAAGAGTTCCGAAGCATTTTTGAATTTCAGCGGAATTCCGAGAACAATGGAAGAGTTCCGAAGCATTGTTAAACTTAAGCGGAATTCCGAGAACAATCGAAGAGTTCCAAAGCATTTTTAAATTTCAGTGGAATTCTGAGAACAATGGAAGAGTTCTGACGGATTTTTAAACTTCAGCAGAATTCCTAGAACAATGGAAGAGTTCCGAAGCATTTTTGAACTTCAGCGGAATTACGAGAACAATGGAAATGTTCCGAAGCATTTTTAAACTTCAGCGGAATTCCGAGAACAATGGAAGAGTTCTGAAGCATTTTTAAACATCACCAGAATTCCGAGAACAATGGAAGAGTTCCAAAGCATTTTTAAACTTCAGCAGAATTCCGAGAACAATGGAAGAGTTCAGAAGCATTTTTAAACGTCAGCGGAATTCCGAGAACAATGGAAGAGTTCCGAATAATTTTTAAACTTCAGCAGAATTCCGAGAAAAATCGAAGAGTTCCGAAGCATTTTTAAACTTCAGTGGAATTCCGAGAACAATGGAAGAGTTCTGAAGGATTTTTAAACTTCAGTAGAATTCCTAGAACAATGGAAGAGTTCCGAAGCATTTTTAAACTTCAGTGGAATTCCGAGAACAATCAAAGAGTTCCGAAGCATTTTTAAACTTCAGTGGAATTCCGAGAACAATGGAAGAGTTCTGAAGGATTTTTAAACTTCAGCAGAATTCATAGAACAATGGAAGAGTTCTGAAGCATTTCTACCCTTCAGCGGAATTCCGAGAACAATGGAAATGTTCAGAAGGATTTTTAAACTTCAGCAGAATTCCTAGAACAATGGATGAGTTCCGAAGCATTTTTAAACTTCAGCGGAATTCCGATAACAATGGAAATGTTCTGAAGCATTTTTAAACTTCAGCAGAATTCCGATAACAATGGAAGAGTTCCAAAGTATTTTTAAACTTCAGCGGAATTGCGAGAACAACGGAAGAGTTCCGAAGCAATTTTAAACTTCAGAAGAATTCCGAGGACAATGGAAGAGCTCCGAAGCATTTTTAAACTTCAGCAGAATTCCGGAAACAATGGAAGAGTTCCGAAGCATTTTTAAACTTCAGCAGAATTCCAATAACATTGGAAGAGTCCCGAAGCATTTTTAAACTTCAGCGGAATTCCGGGAAGAAAGGAAGAGTTAAGAAGCATTTTCAAACTTCAGCAGAATTGCGAGAACAATGGAGGAGTTCCAAAGCACTTTTAAACTTCAGCAGAATTCCAAGAACAATGGAAGATTTCCGAAGCATTTTTAAACTTCAGCAGAATTCCCAGAACAATGGAAGAGTTCCGAAGCATTTTTAAACTTCAGCGGAATTCCGAGAACAATGGAAGAGTTCCGAAGCATTTTTAAACTTCAGTGGAATTCCGAGAACAATGGAAGAGTTCTGAAGGATTTTTAAACTTCAGCAGAATTCCGAGAACAATGGAAGAGTTCCGAAGCATTTTTAAACTTCAGCGGAATTCCGAGAACAATGGAAATGTTCCAAAGCATTTTTAAACTTCAGCGGAATTCCTATAACAATGGAAAAGTTCCAAAGTAATTTTAAACTTCAGTGGAATTCCGAAAACAATGGAAGAGTTCCGAAGCATTTTTAAACTTCAGCGGAATTCCGGGAACAATGGAAGAGTTCCGAAGCATTTTTAAACTTCAGCGGAATTGCGAGAACAATGGAAGAGTTCCGAAGCAATTTTAAACTTCAGTAGAATTCCGAGGACAATGGAAGAGCTCCGAAGCATTTTTAAACTTCAGCAGAATTCCGGACACAATGGAAGAGTTAAGAAGCATTTTTAAACTTCAGCAGAATTGCGAGAACAATGGAAGAGTTCCAAAGCATTTTTAAACTTCAGCGGAATTGCCAGCACAATGCAAGAGTTCTGAAGGATTTTTAAACTTCAGCAGAATTACTAAAACAATGGAATAGTTCCGAAGCATTTTTAAACTTCAGGGAATTCCAAGAACAATGGAAATGTTCCGAAGCATTTTTAAACTTCAGCAGAATTCCGAGAACAATGGAAGAGTTCCGAAGTATTTTTAAACTTTAGCGGAATTCCGAGAACAATGGAAGAGTTCCGAAGCATTTTTAAACTTCAGCGGAACTCCGGGAGCAATGGAAGAGTTCCGAAGCATTTTTAAACTTCATCGGAATTGCGAGAACAATGGAAGAGTTCCGAAGCATTTTTAAACTTCAGCGGAATTTTCGATAACAATGGAAGACATCCGAAGCATTATTAAACTTTAGCAGAATTCCCAGAACAATGGAATAGTTCCGAAGCATTTTTAAATGTCAGCGGAATTCCGATAACAATTGAAGTGTTCCGAAGCATTTTTAAGCTTCAGCGGAATTCCGGGAACAATGGAAGGGTTCCGAAGCATTTTTAAACTTCAGCGGAATTGCGAGAACAACGGAAGAGTTCCGAAGCAATTTTAAACTTCAGAAGAATTCCGAGGACAATGGAAGAGCTCCGAAGCATTTTTAAACTTCAGCAGAATTCCGGAAACAATGGAAGAGTTCGGAAGCATTTTTAAACTTCAGCAGAATTCCAATAACAATGGAAGAGTCCCGAAGCATTTTTAAACTTCAGCGGAATTCCGGGAACAAAGGAAGAGTTAAGAAGCATTTTTAAACTTCAGCAGAATTGCGAGAACAATGGAAGAGTTCCAAAGCACTTTTAAACTTCAGCAGAATTCCAAGAACAATGGAAGATTTCCGAAGCATTTTTAAACTTCAGCAGAATTCCCAGAACAATGGAAGAGTTCCGAAGCATTTTTAAACTTCAGAGGAATTCCAAGAACAATAGAAGAGTTCTGAAGCATTTTTAAACTTCAGCGGAATTTTCGATAACAATGGAAGAGTTCCGAAGCATTATTAAACTTTAGCAGAATTACAAGAACAATGGAAGAGTTCCGAAGCATGTTTAAATGTCATCGGAATTCCGATAACAATGGAAGAGTTCCAAAGCATTTTTAAACGTCAGCAGCATTCCGAGAAGTAGGGAAGAGTTCCGAAGCATTTTTAAACGTCAACGGAATTCCGAGAACAATGGAAGAGTTCTGTATCATTTTTAAACTTCAGCGGAATTCCGAGAACAATGGAAGAGTTCCGAAGCATTTTTAAACTTCAGTGGAATTCCGAGAACAATGGAAGAGTTCTGAAGGATTTTTAAACTTCAGCAGAATTCCGAGAACAATGGAAGAGTTCTGAATCATTTTTAAACTTCAGCGGAATTCCGAGAACAATGGAAATGTTCCAAAGCATTTTTAAACTTCAGCGGAATTCCGATAACAATGGAAAAGTTCCAAAGTAATTTTAAACTTCAGTGGAATTCCGAAAACAATGGAAGAGTTCCGAAGCATTTTTAAACTTCAGCGGAATTCCGGGAACAATGGAAGAGTTCCGAAGCATTTTTAAACTTCAGCGGAATTGCGAGAACAATGGAAGAGTTCCGAAGCAATTTTAAACTTCAGTAGAATTCCGAGGACAATGGAAGAGCTCCGAAGCATTTTTAAACTTCAGCAGAATTCCGGACACAATGGAAGAGTTAAGAAGCATTTTTAAACTTCAGCAGAATTGCGAGAACAATGGAAGAGTTCCAAAGCACTTTTAAACTTCAGCAGAATTCCAAAAACAATGGAAGATTTCCGAAGCATTTTTATACTTCAGCAGAATTCCCAGAACAATGTAAGAGTTCCGAAGCATTTTTAAACTTCAGAGGAATTCCAAGAACAATAGAAGAGTTCTGAAGCATTTTTAAACTTCAGCGGAATTTTCGATAACAATGGAAGAGTTCCGAAGCATTATTAAACTTTAGCAGAATTCCAAGAACAATGCAAGAGTTCCGAAGCATATTTAAATGTCATCGGAATTCCGAGAACAATGGAAGAGTTCCAAAGCATTTTTAAACTTCAGCAGCATTCCGAGAACAATGGAAGAGTTCAGAAGCATTTTTAAACGTCAACGGAATTCCGAGAACAATGGAAGAGTTCCGTATCATTTTTAAACTTCAGCGGAATTCCGAGAACAATGGAAGAGTTCCGAAGCATTTTTAAACTTCAGTGGAATTCCGAGAACAATGGAAGAGTTCTGAAGGATTTTTAAACTTCATCAGAATTCCGAGAACAATGGAAGAGTTCCGAAGTATTTTTAAACTTCAGCGGAATTCCGAGAACAATGGAAATGTTCCAAAGCATTTTGAAACTTCAGCGGAATTCCGATAACAATGGAAAAGTTCCAAAGTATTTTTAAACTTCAGTGGAATTCCGAAAACAATGGAAGAGTTCCGAAGCATTTTTAAACTTCAGCAGAATTCCGAGAACAATGGAAGAGTTCTGAAGCATTTTTAAACTTCACCAGAATTACTAGAACAATGGAAGAGTTCCGAAGCATTTTTAAACTTCAGCGGAATTCCGAGAACAATGGAAATGTTCCGAAGTATTTTTAAACTTCAGCAGAATTCCGAGAACAATGGAAGAGTTCCGAAGCATTGTTAAACTTCAGCGGAATTCCGGGAACAATACAAGAGTTCCGAAGCATTTTTAAACTTCAGCGGAATTCTGAGAACAATGGAAGAGTTCTGACGGATTTTTAAACTTCAGCAGAATTCCTAGAACAATGGAAGAGTTCCGAAGCATTTTTGAACTTCAGCGGAATTCCGAGAACAATGGAAGAGTTCCGAAGCATTGTTAAACTTAAGCGGAATTCCGAGAACAATCGAAGAGTTCCAAAGCATTTTTAAATTTCAGTGAAATTCTGAGAACAATGGAAGAGTTCTGACGGATTTTTAAACTTCAGCAGAATTCCTAGAACAATGGAAGAGTTCCGAAGCATTTTTGAACTTCAGCGGAATTACGAGAACAATGGAAATGTTCCGAAGCATTTTTAAACTTCAGCGGAATTCCGAGAACAATGGAAGAGTTCTGAAGCATTTTTAAACATCACCAGAATTCCGAGAACAATGGAAGAGTTCCAAAGCATTTTTAAACTTCAGCAGAATTCCGAGAACAATGGAAGAGTTCAGAAGCATTTTTAAACGTCAGCGGAATTCCGAGAACAATGGAAGAGTTCCGAATAATTTTTAAACTTCAGCAGAATTCCGAGAAAAATCGAAGAGTTCCGAAGCATTTTTAAACTTCAGTGGAATTCCGAGAACAATGGAAGAGTTCTGAAGGATTTTTAAACTTCAGTAGAATTCCTAGAACAATGGAAGAGTTCCGAAGCATTTTTAAACTTCAGTGGAATTCCGAGAACAATCAAAGAGTTCCGAAGCATTTTTAAACTTCAGTGGAATTCCGAGAACAATGGAAGAGTTCTGAAGGATTTTTAAACTTCAGCAGAATTCATAGAACAATGGAAGAGTTCTGAAGCATTTCTACCCTTCAGCGGAATTCCGAGAACAATGGAAATGTTCAGAAGGATTTTTAAACTTCAGCAGAATTCCTAGAACAATGGATGAGTTCCGAAGCATTTTTAAACTTCAGCGGAATTCCGATAACAATGGAAATGTTCTGAAGCATTTTTAAACTTCAGCAGAATTCCGATAACAATGGAAGAGTTCCAAAGTATTTTTAAACTTCAGCGGAATTGCGAGAACAACGGAAGAGTTCCGAAGCAATTTTAAACTTCAGAAGAATTCCGAGGACAATGGAAGAGCTCCGAAGCATTTTTAAACTTCAGCACAATTCCGGAAACAATGGAAGAGTTCCGAAGCATTTTTAAACTTCAGCAGAATTCCAATAACAATGGAAGAGTCCCGAAGCATTTTTAAACTTCAGCGGAATTCCGGGAAGAAAGGAAGAGTTAAGAAGCATTTTTAAACTTCAGCAGAATTGCGAGAACAATGGAGGAGTTCCAAAGCACTTTTAAACTTCAGCAGAATTCCAAGAACAATGGAAGATTTCCGAAGCATTTTTAAACTTCAGCAGAATTCCCAGAACAATGGAAGAGTTCCGAAGCATTTTTAAACTTCAGCGGAATTCCGAGAACAATGGAAGAGTTCCGAAGCATTTTTAAACTTCAGTGGAATTCTGAGAACAATGGAAGAGTTCTGAAGGATTTTTAAACTTCAGCAGAATTCCGAGAACAATGGAAGAGTTCCGAAGCATTTTTAAACTTCAGCGGAATTCCGAGAACAATGGAAATGTTCCAAAGCATTTTTAAACTTCAGCGGAATTCCTATAACAATGGAAAAGTTCCAAAGTAATTTTAAACTTCAGTGGAATTCCGAAAACAATGGAAGAGTTCCGAAGCATTTTTAAACTTCAGCGGAATTCCGGGAACAATGGAAGAGTTCCGAAGCATTTTTAAACTTCAGCGGAATTGCGAGAACAATGGAAGAGTTCCGAAGCAATTTTAAACTTCAGTAGAATTCCGAGGACAATGGAAGAGCTCCGAAGCATTTTTAAACTTCAGCAGAATTCCGGACACAATGGAAGAGTTAAGAAGCATTTTTAAACTTCAGAAGAATTGCGAGAACAATGGAAGAGTTCCAAAGCATTTTTAAACTTCAGCGGAATTGCCAGCACAATGCAAGAGTTCTGAAGGATTTTTAAACTTCAGCAGAATTACTAAAACAACGGAATAGTTCCGAAGCATTTTTAAACTTCAGGGAATTCCAAGAACAATGGAAATGTTCCGAAGCATTTTTAAACTTCAGCGGAACTCCGGGAGCAATGGAAGAGTTCCGAAGCATTTTTAAACTTCATCGGAATTGCGAGAACAATGGAAGAGTTCCGAAGCATTTTTAAACTTCAGCGGAATTTTCGATAACAATGGAAGACATCCGAAGCATTATTAAACTTTAGCAGAATTCCCAGAACAATGGAATAGTTCCGAAGCATTTTTAAATGTCAGCGGAATTCCGATAACAATTGAAGTGTTCCGAAGCATTTTTAAGCTTCAGCGGAATTCCGGGAACAATGGAAGGGTTCCGAAGCATTTTTAAACTTCAGCGGAATTGCGAGAACAACGGAAGAGTTCCGAAGCAATTTTAAACTTCAGAAGAATTCCGAGGACAATGGAAGAGCTCCGAAGCATTTTTAAACTTCAGCAGAATTCCGGAAACAATGGAAGAGTTCTGAAGCATTTTTAAACTTCAGAAGAATTCCAATAACAATGGAAGAGTCCCGAAGCATTTTTAAACTTCAGCGGAATTCCGGGAACAAAGGAAGAGTTAAGAAGTGTTTTTAAACTTCAGCAGAATTGCGAAAACAATGGAAGAGTTCCAAAGCACTTTTAAACTTCAGCAGAATTCCAAGAACAATGGAAGATTTCTGAAGCATTTTTAAACTTCAGCAGAATTCCCAGAACAATGGAAGAGTTCCGAAGCATTTTTAAACTCAGAGGAATTCCAAGAACATTAGAAGAGTTCTGAAGCATTTTTAAACTTCAGCGGAATTTTCGATAACAATGGAAGAGTTCCGAAGCATTATTAAACTTTAGCAGAATTCCAAGAACAATGGAAGAGTTCCGAAGCATGTTTAAATGTCATCGGAATTCCGAGAACAATGGAAGAGTTCCAAAGCATTTTTAAACGTCAGCAGCATTCCGAGAAGTAGGGAAGAGTTCAGAAGCATTTTTAAACGTCAACGGAATTCCGAGAACAATGGAAGAGTTCTGTATCATTTTTAAACTTCAGCGGAATTCCGAGAACAATGGAAGAGTTCCGAAGCATTTTTAAACTTCAGTGGAATTCCGAGAACAATGGAAGAGTTCTGAAGGATTTTTAAACTTCAGCAGAATTCCGAGAACAATGGAAGAGTTCCGAAGCATTTTTAAACTTCAGCGGAATTCCGAGAACAATGGAAATGTTCCAAAGCATTTTTAAACTTCACCGGAATTCCGATAACAATGGAAAAGTTTCAAAGTAATTTTAAACTTCAGTGGAATTCCGAAAACAATGGAAGAGTTCCGAAGCATTTTTAAACTTCAGCGGAATTCCGGGAACAATGGAAGAGTTTCGAAGCATTTTTAAACTTCAGCGGAATTGCGAGAACAATGGAAAAGTTCCGAAGCATTTTTAAACTTCAGCAGAATTCTGAGAACAATGGAAGAGTTCAGAAGCATTTTTAAACGTCAGCGGAATTCCGCGAACAATGGAAGTGTTCCGAAGCATTTTTAAACTTCACTGGAATTCCAAGAACAATGGAAGAGTTCTGAAGGATTTTTAAACTTCAGCAGAATTACTAGAACAATGGAAGAGTTCCGAAGCATTTTTAAACTTCAGTGGAATTCCGAGAACAATGGAAGAGTTCTGAAGGATTTTTAAACTTCAGCAGAATTACTAGAACAATGGAAGAGTTCCAAAGCATTTTTAAACTTCAGCAGAATTCCGAGAACAATGGAAGAGTTCAGAAGCATTTTTAAACGTCAGCGGAATTCCGAGAACAATGGAAATGTTCTGAAGGATTTTTAAACTTCAGCAGAATTCCTAGAACAATGGATGAGTTCCGAAGCATTTTTAAACTTCAGCAGAATTGCGAGAACAATGGAAGAGTTCCAAAGCACTTTTAAACTTCAGCAGAATTCCAAGAACAATGGAAGAGTTCCGAAGCATTTTTAAACTTCAGCAGAATTCCGAAAACAATGGAAGAGTTCCAAAGCATTTTTAAACTTCAGCAGAATTCTGAAAACAATGGAAGAATTTCAAAACATTTTTAAACGTCAGTGGAATTCCAATAACAATGGAAGAGTTCCGAAGCATTTTTAAACTTCAGCAGAATTCCCAGAACAATGGAAGAGTTCCGAAGCATTTTTAAACTTCAGAGGAATTCCAAGAACAATAGAAGAGTTCTGAAGCATTTTTAAACTTCAGAGGAATTCCAAGAACAATAGAAGAGATCCGAAGCATTATTAAACTTTAGCAGAATTCCCAGAACAATTGAAGAGTTCCGAAGCATTTTTAAGCTTCAGCGGAATTCCGAGAACAATGGAAGAGTTCCGAAGCATTTTTAAACTTCAGCGGAATTGCGAGAACAATGGAAGAGTTCCGAAGCAATTTTAAACTTCAGTAAAATTCAGAGGACAATGGAAGAGCTCTGAAGCATTTTTAAACTTCAGCAGAATTCCGGAAACAATGGAAGAGTTCCGAAGCATTTTTAAACTTCAGCAGAATTGCGAGAACAATGGAAGAGTTCCGAAGCATGTTTAAATGTCATCGGAATTCCGAAAACAATGGAAGAGTTCCAAAGCATTTTTAAATTGCATCAGCATTCCGAGAACACTGGAAGAGTTCAGAAGCATTTTTAAACGTCAGTGGAATTCCGAGAACAATGGAAGAGTTCCGAATCATTTTTGAACTTCAGCGGAATTACAAGAACAATGGAAATGTTCCGAAGCATTTTTAAACTTCAGCGGAATTCCGAGAACAATGGAAGAGTTCTGAAGCATTTTTAAACATCACCAGAATTCCGAGAACAATGGAAGAGTTCCAAAGCATTTTTAAACTTCAGCAGAATTCCGAGAACAATGGAAGAGTTCAGAAGCATTTTTAAACGTCAGCGGAATTCCGAGAACAATGGAAGAGTTCCGAATAATTTTTAAACTTCAGCAGAATTCCGAGAAAAATCGAAGAGTTCCGAAGCATTTTTAAACTTCAGTGGAATTCCGAGAACAATGGAAGAGTTCTGAAGGATTTTTAAACTTCAGTAGAATTCCTAGAACAATGGAAGAGTTCCGAAGCATTTTTAAACTTCAGTGGAATTCCGAGAACAATCAAAGAGTTCCGAAGCATTTTTAAACTTCAGTGGAATTCCGAGAACAATGGAAGAGTTCTGAAGGATTTTTAAACTTCAGCAGAATTCATAGAACAATGGAAGAGTTCTGAAGCACTTCTACCCTTCAGCGGAATTCCGAGAACAATGGAAATGTTCAGAAGGATTTTTAAACTTCAGCAGAATTCCTAGAACAATGGATGAGTTCCGAAGCATTTTTAAACTTCAGCGGAATTCCGATAACAATGGAAATGTTCTGAAGCATTTTTAAACTTCAGCAGAATTCCGATAACAATGGAAGAGTTCCAAAGTATTTTTAAACTTCAGCGGAATTGCGAGAACAACGGAAGAGTTCCGAAGCAATTTTAAACTTCAGAAGAATTCCGAGGACAATGGAAGAGCTCCGAAGCATTTTTAAACTTCAGCACAATTCCGGAAACAATGGAAGAGTTCCGAAGCATTTTTAAACTTCAGCAGAATTCCAATAACAATGGAAGAGTCCCGAAGCATTTTTAAACTTCAGCGGAATTCCGGGAAGAAAGGAAGAGTTAAGAAGCATTTTTAAACTTCAGCAGAATTGCGAGAACAATGGAGGAGTTCCAAAGCACTTTTAAACTTCAGCAGAATTCCAAGAACAATGGAAGATTTCCGAAGCATTTTTAAACTTCAGCAGAATTCCCAGAACAATGGAAGAGTTCCGAAGCATTTTTAAACTTCAGCGGAATTCCGAGAACAATGGAAGAGTTCCGAAGCATTTTTAAACTTCAGTGGAATTCTGAGAACAATGGAAGAGTTCTGAAGGATTTTTAAACTTCAGCAGAATTCCGAGAACAATGGAAGAGTTCCGAAGCATTTTTAAACTTCAGCGGAATTCCGAGAACAATGGAAATGTTCCAAAGCATTTTTAAACTTCAGCGGAATTCCTATAACAATGGAAAAGTTCCAAAGTAATTTTAAACTTCAGTGGAATTCCGAAAACAATGGAAGAGTTCCGAAGCATTTTTAAACTTCAGCGGAATTCCGGGAACAATGGAAGAGTTCCGAAGCATTTTTAAACTTCAGCGGAATTGCGAGAACAATGGAAGAGTTCCGAAGCAATTTTAAACTTCAGTAGAATTCCGAGGACAATGGAAGAGCTCCGAAGCATTTTTAAACTTCAGCAGAATTCCGGACACAATGGAAGAGTTAAGAAGCATTTTTAAACTTCAGCAGAATTGCGAGAACAATGGAAGAGTTCCAAAGCATTTTTAAACTTCAGCGGAATTGCCAGCACAATGCAAGAGTTCTGAAGGATTTTTAAACTTCAGCAGAATTACTAAAACAATGGAATAGTTCCGAAGCATTTTTAAACTTCAGGGAATTCCAAGAACAATGGAAATGTTCCGAAGCATTTTTAAACTTCAGCGGAACTCCGGGAGCAATGGAAGAGTTCCGAAGCATTTTTAAACTTCATCGGAATTGCGAGAACAATGGAAGAGTTCCGAAGCATTTTTAAACTTCAGCGGAATTTTCGATAACAATGGAAGACATCCGAAGCATTATTAAACTTTAGCAGAATTCCCAGAACAATGGAATAGTTCCGAAGCATTTTTAAATGTCAGCGGAATTCCGATAACAATTGAAGTGTTCCGAAGCATTTTTAAGCTTCAGCGGAATTCCGGGAACAATGGAAGGGTTCCGAAGCATTTTTAAACTTCAGCGGAATTGCGAGAACAACGGAAGAGTTCCGAAGCAATTTTAAACTTCAGAAGAATTCCGAGGACAATGGAAGAGCTCCGAAGCATTTTTAAACTTCAGCAGAATTCCGGAAACAATGGAAGAGTTCTGAAGCATTTTTAAACTTCAGAAGAATTCCAATAACAATGGAAGAGTCCCGAAGCATTTTTAAACTTCAGCGGAATTCCGGGAACAAAGGAAGAGTTAAGAAGTGTTTTTAAACTTCAGCAGAATTGCGAAAACAATGGAAGAGTTCCAAAGCACTTTTAAACTTCAGCAGAATTCCAAGAACAACGGAAGATTTCTGAAGCATTTTTAAACTTCAGCAGAATTCCCAGAACAATGGAAGAGTTCCGAAGCATTTTTAAACTCAGAGGAATTCCAAGAACATTAGAAGAGTTCTGAAGCATTTTTAAACTTCAGCGGAATTTTCGATAACAATGGAAGAGTTCCGAAGCATTATTAAACTTTAGCAGAATTCCAAGAACAATGGAAGAGTTCCGAAGCATGTTTAAATGTCATCGGAATTCCGAGAACAATGGAAGAGTTCCAAAGCATTTTTAAACGTCAGCAGCATTCCGAGAAGTAGGGAAGAGTTCAGAAGCATTTTTAAACGTCAACGGAATTCCGAGAACAATGGAAGAGTTCTGTATCATTTTTAAACTTCAGCGGAATTCCGAGAACAATGGAAGAGTTCCGAAGCATTTTTAAACTTCAGTGGAATTCCGAGAACAATGGAAGAGTTCTGAAGGATTTTTAAACTTCAGCAGAATTCCGAGAACAATGGAAGAGTTCCGAAGCATTTTTAAACTTCAGCGGAATTCTGAGAACAATGGAAATGTTCCAAAGCATTTTTAAACTTCACCGGAATTCCGATAACAATGGAAAAGTTTCAAAGTAATTTTAAACTTCAGTGGAATTCCGAAAACAATGGAAGAGTTCCGAAGCATTTTTAAACTTCAGCGGAATTCCGGGAACAATGGAAGAGTTTCGAAGCATTTTTAAACTTCAGCGGAATTGCGAGAACAATGGAAAAGTTCCGAAGCATTTTTAAACTTCAGCAGAATTCTGAGAACAATGGAAGAGTTCAGAAGCATTTTTAAACGTCAGCGGAATTCCGCGAACAATGGAAGTGTTCCGAAGCATTTTTAAACTTCACTGGAATTCCAAGAACAATGGAAGAGTTCTGAAGGATTTTTAAACTTCAGCAGAATTACTAGAACAATGGAAGAGTTCCGAAGCATTTTTAAACTTCAGTGGAATTCCGAGAACAATGGAAGAGTTCTGAAGGATTTTTAAACTTCAGCAGAATTACTAGAACAATGGAAGAGTTCCAAAGCATTTTTAAACTTCAGCAGAATTCCGAGAACAATGGAAGAGTTCAGAAGCATTTTTAAACGTCAGCGGAATTCCGAGAACAATGGAAATGTTCTGAAGGATTTTTAAACTTCAGCAGAATTCCTAGAACAATGGATGAGTTCCGAAGCATTTTTAAACTTCAGCAGAATTGCGAGAACAATGGAAGAGTTCCAAAGCACTTTTAAACTTCAGCAGAATTCCAAGAACAATGGAAGAGTTCCGAAGCATTTTTAAACTTCAGCAGAATTCCGAAAACAATGGAAGAGTTCCAAAGCATTTTTAAACTTCAGCAGAATTCTGAAAACAATGGAAGAATTTCAAAACATTTTTAAACGTCAGTGGAATTCCAATAACAATGGAAGAGTTCCGAAGCATTTTTAAACTTCAGCAGAATTCCCAGAACAATGGAAGAGTTCCGAAGCATTTTTAAACTTCAGAGGAATTCCAAGAACAATAGAAGAGTTCTGAAGCATTTTTAAACTTCAGAGGAATTCCAAGAACAATAGAAGAGATCCGAAGCATTATTAAACTTTAGCAGAATTCCCAGAACAATTGAAGAGTTCCGAAGCATTTTTAAGCTTCAGCGGAATTCCGAGAACAATGGAAGAGTTCCGAAGCATTTTTAAACTTCAGCGGAATTGCGAGAACAATGGAAGAGTTCCGAAGCAATTTTAAACTTCAGTAAAATTCAGAGGACAATGGAAGAGCTCTGAAGCATTTTTAAACTTCAGCAGAATTCCGGAAACAATGGAAGAGTTCCGAAGCATTTTTAAACTTCAGCAGAATTGCGAGAACAATGGAAGAGTTCCGAAGCATGTTTAAATGTCATCGGAATTCCGGAAACAATGGAAGAGTTCCGAAGCATTTTTAAACTTCAGCGGAATTCCGAAAATAATGGAAATGTTCTGAAGTATTTTTAAACTTCAGCAGAATTCCGATAACAATGGAAGAGTTCTGAAGCATTTTTAAACGTCAGCGGAATTCCGAGAACAATGGAAATGTTCTGAAGGATTTTTAAACTTCAGCAGAATTCCTAGAACAATGGATGAGTTCCGAAGCATTTTTAAACGTCAGCGGAATTCCGAGAACAGTGGAAATGTTCTGAAGGATTTTTAAACTTCAGCAGAATTCCTAGAACAATGGATGAGTTCCGAAGCATTTTTAAACTTCAGCAGAATTGCGAGAACAATGGAAGACTTCCAAAGCACTTTTAAACTTCAGCAGAATTCCAAGAACAATGGAAGAGTTCCGAAGCATTTTTAAACTTCAGCAGAATTCCGAAAACAATGGAAGAGTTCCAAAGCATTTTTAAACTTCAGCAGAATTCTGAAAACAATGGAAGAATTCCAAAGCATTTTTAAACGTCAGTGGAATTCCAATAACAATGGAAGAGTTCCGAAGCATTTTTAAACTTCAGCAGAATTCCCAGAACAATGAAAGAGTTCCGAAGCATTTTTAAACTTCAGAGGAATTCCAAGAACAATAGAAGAGTTCTGAAGCATTTTTAAACTTCAGAGGAATTCCAAGAACAATAGAAGAAATCCGAAGCATTATTAAACTTTAGCAGAATTCCCAGAACAATTGAAGAGTTCCGAAGCATTTTTAAGCTTCAGCGGAATTCCGGGAACAATGGAAGAGTTCCGAAGCATTTTTAAACTTCAGCGGAATTGCGAGAACAATGGAAGAGTTCCGAAGCAATTTTAAACTTCAGTAGAATTCAGAGGACAATGGAAGAGCTCCGAAGCATTTTTAAATTTCAGCAGAATTCCGGAAACAATGGAAGAGTTCCGAAGCATTTTTAAACTTCAGCAGAATTCCAATAACAATGGAAGAGTCCCGAAGCATTTTTAAACTTCAGCGGAATTCCGGGAACAATGTAAGAGTTCCGAAGCATTTTTAAACTTCAGCAGAATTGCGAGAACAATGGAAGAGTTCCGAAGCATGTTTAAATGTAATCGGAATTCCGAGAACAATGGAAGAGTTCCAAAGCATTTTTAAATTTCAGCAGCATTCCGAGAACACTGGAAGAGTTCAGAAGCATTTTTAAACGTCAGCGGAATTCCGAGAACAATGGAAGAGTTCCAATCATTTTTATACTTCAGCGGAATTCCGAGAACAATGGAAGAGTTCTGAAGCATTTTTAAACTTCAGTGGAATTTCGAGAACAATGGAAGAGTTCTGAAGGATTTTTAAACTTCAGCAGAATTCCTAGAACAATGGAAGAGTTCCGAAGCATTTTTAAACTTCAGCGGAATTCCGAGAACAATGGAAATGTTCCAAAGCATTTTTAAACTTCAGCGGAATTCCGATAACAATGGAAAAGTTCCAAAGTATTTTTAAACTTCAGTGGAATTCCAAAAACAATGGAAGAGTTCCGAAGCATTTTTAAACTTTAGCGGAATTCCGGGAACAATGGAAGAGTTTCGAAGCATTTTTAAACTTCAGCGGAATTGCGAGAACAATGGAAAAGTTCCGAAGCATTTTTAAACTTCAGCAGAATTCTGAGAACAATGGAAGAGTTCAGAAGCATTTTTAAACGTCAGCGGAATTCCGAGAACAATGGAAGAGTTCCGAAGCATTTTTAAACTTCAGTGGAATTCCGAGAACAATGGAAGAGTTGTGAAGGATTTTTAAACTTCAGCAGAATTACTAGAACAATGGAAGAGTTCCAAAGCATTTTTAAACTTCAGCAGAATTCCGAGAACAATGGAAGAGTGCAGAAGCATTTTTAAACGTCAGCGGAATTCCGAGAACAATGGAAATGTTCTGAAGGATTTTTAAACTTCAGCAGAATTCCTAGAACAATGGATGAGTTCCGAAGCATTTTTAAACTTCAGCAGAATTCCGAGAATAATGGAAATGTTCTGAAGTATTTTTAAACTTCAGCAGAATTCCGATAACAATGGAAGAGTTCTGAAGCATTTTTAAACATCACCAGAACTCCGAGAACAATGGAAGAGTTCCAAAGCATTTTTAAACTTCAGCAGAATTCCGAGAACAATGGAAGAGTTCAGAAGCATTTTTAAACGTCAGCGGAATTCCGAGAACAATGGAAATGTTCTGAAGGATTTTTAAACTTCAGCAGAATTCCTAGAACAATGGATGAGTTCCGAAGCATTTTTAAACTTCAGCAGAATTGCGAGAACAATGGAAGAGTTCCAAAGCACTTTTAAACTTCAGCAGAATTCCAAGAACAATAGAAGAGTTCCGAAGCATTTTTAAACTTCAGCAGAATTCCGAAAACAATGGAAGAGTTCCAAAGCATTTTTAAACTTCAGCAGAATTCTGAAAACAATGGAAGAATTCCAAAGCATTTTTAAACGTCAGTGGAATTCCAATAACAATGGAAGAGTTCCGAAGCATTTTTAAACTTCAGCAGAATTCCCAGAACAATGGAAGAGTTCCGAAGCATTTTTAAACTTCAGAGGAATTCCAAGAACAATAGAAGAGTTCTGAAGCATTTTTAAACTTCAGAGGAATTCCAAGAACAATAGAAGAGATCCGAAGCATTATTAAACTTTAGCAGAATTCCCAGAACAATTGAAGAGTTCCGAGGCATTTTTAAGCTTCAGCGGAATTCCGGGAACAATGGAAGAGTTCCGAAGCATTTTTAAACTTCAGCGGAATTGCGAGAACAATGGAAGAGTTCCGAAGCAATTTTAAACTTCAGTAGAATTCAGAGGACAATGGAAGAGCTCCGAAGCATTTTTAAACTTCAGCAGAATTCCGGAAACAATGGAAGAGTTCTGAAGCATTTTTAAACTTCAGCAGAATTCCAATAACAATGGAAGAGTCTCGAAGCATTTTTAAACTTCAGCGGAATTCGTGGAACAATGGAAGAGTTCCGAAGCATTTTTAAACTTCAGCAGAATTGCGAGAACAATGGAAGAGTTCCGAAGCATGTTTAAATGTCATCGGAATTCCGAGAACACTGGAAGAGTTCCGAAGCATTTTTAAACTTCAGTGGAATTTCGCGAACAATGGAAGAGTTCTGAAGGATTTTTAAACTTCAGCAGAATTCCTAGAACAATGGAAGAGTTCCGAAGCATTTTTAAACTTCAGCGGAATTCCGAGAACAATGGAAATGTTCCAAAGCATTTTTAAACTTCAGCGGAATTCCTATAACAATGGAAAAGTTCCAAAGTATTTTTAAACTTCAGTGGAATTCCGAAAACAATGGAAGAGTTCCGAAGCATTTTTAAACTTTAGCGGAATTCCGGGAACAATGGAAGAGTTTCGAAGCATTTTTAAACTTCAGCGGAATTGCGAGAACAATGGAAAAGTTCCGAAGCATTTTTAAACTTCAGCAGAATTCTGAGAACAATGGAAGAGTTCAGAAGCATTTTTAAACGTCAGCGGAATTCCGAGAACAATGGAAGAGTTCCGAAGCATTTTTAAACTTCAGTGGAATTCCGAGAACAATGGAAGAGTTCTGAAGGATTTTTAAACTTCAGCAGAGTTACTAGAACAATGGAAGAATCCCGAAGCATTTTTAAACTTTAGCGGAATTCCGAGAACAATGGAAGAGTTCCGAAGCATTTTTAAACTTCAGCAGAATTCCGAGAACAATGGAAGAATTCAGAAGCATTTTTAAACTTCAGTGGAATTCCGAGAACAATGGAAGAGTTCTGAAGGATTTTTAAACTTCACCAGAATTACTAGAACAATGGAAGAGTTCCGAAGCATTTTTAAACTTCAGCGGAATTCCAAGAACAATGGAAATGTACCGAAGTATTTTTAAACTTCAGCAGAATTCCGAGAACAATGGAAGAGTTCCTAAGCATTGTTAAACTTCAGCGGAATTCCGGGAACAATGGAAGAGTTCCGAAGCATTTTTAAACTTCAGCGGAATTCTGAGAACAATGGAAGAGTTTTGACGGATTATTAAACTTCAGCAGAATTCCTAGAACAATGGAAGAGTTCCGAAGCATTTTTGAACTTCAGCGGAATTCCGAGAACAATGGAAGAGTTCCGAAGAATTGTTAAACTTCAGCGGAATTCCGAGAACAATCGAAGAGTTCTGAAGCATTTTTAAACTTCAGTGCAATTCTGAGAGCAATGGAAGAGTTCTGACGGATTTTTAAACTTCAGCAGAATTCTTAGAACAAAGGAAGAGTTCCGAAGCATTTTTGAACTTCAGCGGAATTACGAGAACAATGGAAATGTTCCAAAGCATTTTTAAATTTCAGCGGAATTCCAATAACAATGGAAGAGTTCCAAAAGTATTTTTAAACTTCAGAGGAATTCCGAGAACAATGGAAGAGTTCTGAAGTATTTTTAAACATCACCAGAATTCCGAGAACAATGGAAGAGTTCCAAAGCATTTTTAAACTTCAGCAGAATTCCGAGAACAATGGAAGAGTTCAGAAGCATTTTTAAACTTCAGCGGAATTCCGAGAACAATGGAAATGTTCTGAAGCATTTTTAAACTTCAGCGGAATTCCAAGAACAATGGAAGAGTTCCGAAGCATTTTTAAACTTCAGAGGAATTCCGAAAACAATGGAAGAGTTCCAAAGTATTTTTAAACTTTAGCGGAATTCCGAGAACAATGGAAGAGTTCCGAAGCATTTTTAAACTTCAGCAGAATTACTAGAACAATGGAATAGTTCCGAAGCATTTTTAAACTTCAGTGGAATTCCAAGAAAAATGGAAATGTTCCGAAGCATTTTTAAACTTCAGCGGAATTCCGAGAAAAATGGAAGAGTTCCGAAGTATTTTTAAAGTTTAGCGGAATTCCGAGAACAATGGAAGAGTTCCAAAGCATTTTTAAAGTTCAGCGGAACTCTGGGAGCAATGGAAGAGTTCTGAAGCATTTTTAAATTTCATCGGAATTGCGAGAACAATGGAAGAGTTCCGAAGCATTTTTAAACTTCAGCGGAATTTTCGATAACAATGGAAGAGATCCGAAGCATTATTAAACTTTAGCAGAATTCCCAGAACAATGGAAGAGTTCCAAAGCATTTTTAAATGTCAGCGGAATTCCGATAACAATAGAAGAGTTCCGAAGCATTTTTAAGCTTCAGTGGAATTCCAGGAACAATGGAAGAGTACCGAAGCATTTTTAAACTTCAGCGGAATTGCGAGAACAATGTAAGAGTTCCGAAGCAATTTTAAACTTCAGTAGAATTCCGAGGACAATGGAAGAGCTCCGAAGAATTTTTAAACTTTAGCAGAATTCCGGAAACAATGGAAGAGTTCCGAAGCATTTTTAAACTTCAGCAGAATTCCAATAACAATGGAAGAGTCCCGAATCATTTTTAAACTTCAGCGGAATTCCGGGAACAATGGAAGAGTTCTGAAGCATTTTTAAACTTCAGCAGAATTGCGAGAACAATGGAAGAGTTCCAAAGCACTTTTAAACTTCAGCAGAATTCCAAGAACAATGGAAGAGTTCCGAAGCATTTTTAAACTTCAGCAGAATTCCGAAAACAATGGAAGAGTTCCGAAGCATTTTTAAACTTCAGCAGAATTGCGAGAACAATGGAAGAGTTCTGAAGCATTTCTACCCTTCAGAGGAATTCCGAGAACAATGGAAATGTTCTGAAGGATTTTTAAACTTCAGCAGAATTCCTAGAACAATGGATGAGTTCCGAAGCATTTTTAAACTTCAGCGGAATTCCGAGAACAATGGAAATGTTCTGAAGCATTTTTAAACTTCAGCAGAATTCCGATAACAATGGAAGAGTTCCAAAGTATTTTTAAACTTCAGCGGAATTCCAAGAACAATGGAAGAGTTCTGAAGCATTTTTAAACTTCAGCGGAATTCCGGGAACAATGGTAGAGTTCCGAAGCATTTTTAAACTTCAGCAGAATTGCGAGAACAATCGAAGAGTTCCAAAGCACTTTTAAACTTCAGCAGAATTCCAAGAACAATGGAAGAGTTCCGAAGCATTTTTAAACTTCAGCAGAATTCCGAAAACAATGGAAGAGTTCCGAAGCATTTTTAAACTTCAGCAGAATTGCGAGAACAATGGAAGAGTTCTGAAGCATTTCTACCCTTCAGCGGAATTCCGAGAACAATGGAAATGTTCTGAAGCATTTTTAAACTTCAGCAGAATTCCGATAACAATGGAAGAGTTCCAAAGTATTTTTAAACTTCAGCGGAATTCCGAGAACAATGGAAGAGTTCCGAAGCATTTTTAAACTTCAGCGGAATTCCGGGAACAATGGAAGAGTTCCGAAGCATTTTTAAACTTCAGCAGAATTGCGAGAACAATGGAAGAGTTCCAAAGCACTTTTAAACTTCAGCAGAATTCCAAGAACAATGGAAGAGTTCCGAAGCATTTTTAAACTTCAGCAGAATTCCGAAAACAATGGAAGAGTTCCAAAGCATTTTTAAACGTCAGTGGAATTCCAATAACAATGGAAGAGTTCCGAAGCATTTTTAAACTTCAGCAGAATTCCCAGAACAATGGAAGAGTTCTGAAGCATTTTTAAACTTCAGAGGAATTCCAAGAACAATAGAAGAGTTCTGAAGCATTTTTAAACTTCAGCGGAATTTTCGATAACGATGGAAGAGTTCCGAAGCATTATTAAACTTTAGCAGAATTCCAAGAACAAGGGAAGAGTTCCAAAGCATGTTTAAATGTCATCGGAATTCCGAGAACAATGGAAGAGTTCCAAAGCATTTTTAAACTTCAGCAGCCTTCCGAGAACAATGGAAGAGGTCAGAAGCATTTTTAAACGTCAGCGGAATTCCGAGAACAATGGAAGAGTTCCGAATCATTTTTAAACTTCAGCAGAATTCCGAGAACAATGGAAGAGATCCGAAGCATTTTTAAACTTCAGTGGAATACCGAGAACAATGGAAGAGTTCTGAAGGATATTTAAACTTCAGCAGAATTCCTAGAACAATGGAAGCGTTGCGAAGCATTTTTAAACTTCAGCGGAATTCCGAGAACAATGGAAATGTTCCAAAGCATTTTTAAACTTCAGCCGAAATCCGATAACAATGGAAAAGTTCCAAAGTATTTTTAAACTTCAGTGGAATTCCAAA